>NC_132920.1:12873894-14123894 GCF_047675955.1 Chlorocebus sabaeus
CAAAAACCTCATGCTTAAAGATGCTTTCAGAGCTTTCAATAAAAAGCACTCTTGATAATAAACTAAAATATTTCCTTCTCTCAGATCATCTGTATGTTTTTAGCTTTGAGAACTAAAAAGCACTATTCAATGCAGGGTATGAAATCAGTCAGTATTCTCTCCTTTAAAATCCAAAATTAACTAAAAATAAACAAACACATAAAAGGAGAATTTTTTGGCTCTAGGGATAGTACTAGCTTAGGCAAGGATGAACACAGACCCTCAAATGTCTTCATGACCCTTTCTGTGTGCCTCTATCTCTTGGTTCTGTTGTCTTTGTTTTCTAGCAGGATCCTTCTACACAGAGGAAACTGAATACATTTCATGACCTTTTAATGGGAAACCCACTCTCAGTGAAGCTTTCCAGTCCCCCAAAAGAACTCCAGCTGGCTCTGGTTGGGTCACATGCCCACTCTGGACCAATCATTATGTTTAGAGAAATGAGGCTTTCTGATTGACACTTGGCTCGACCACTGTGGTTGGATGGCACACTTGAAGGATGTACCCATCAGAATCACATGAAGAGGCACAGAAAAGTTCCCTGAGAAAAGAATTGAGGCAGATAGACTAAGAGTTGGCCAATACTGGTAATCATGTTATTATAAGGTTTCTCTATTTCCTCCTTCAAAATTTGAATATTTCCACTAGATAAAAATGAAGATTTAATTTGAAATATTAACTAGATTCTATAGTTGGCATTTCCTCTTTTTAAAGTCCTTTCAGCTACTGACATATTTCCCTTCAATGAACAATTGGCTTTTTCTATTACATTACAAAATTCTCTTTGGTTAGTCAACTGTCTGAGGCAACTGTTAGAAGCTCATATTACTAGTGCATCAGAAAAATAATTATAGTTTAAAGTAGAAATAAGTTAACCAAACCTAATCAGCTTGAATTTTTTATTTCTCCAAAGAACCAGATAGGGGAAGAAGGAGAGAAGTTTGGAAATTATGAGCAATTTCACTTTTGTGCTCTCCACTATATAAGACTTCTATGAATAGTTGCTACTGTCTTTTATTTCTGTGTAGTTATTGCAATTTGAAAGCATTCATTTCCACTCGAGGAGCCTCCAACAATGTAGTACTACTTGTGGAGGTCATTTTGATCTAAGGTTGGTCCACCGTTTTGAAGATCTAGAAATTTGATTAATTTTTCCCCAGTACGTTCAAACATGATCACTATCTCCAGATCAGCCTGGTACCAAACTCATAGAAGGAACCTGAACATCTTTCTTGAAGACGAAGGAGTGGCTACTCATTCAGGATATTAGAAGAGTAGAACAATAGTCTAGGTTGGAGATTGCGAGGGCCTCTAGACACCAGAGGTAAAGGGGTTCAATAAGGGAGAATGAGAATGAAAAGTGGTAAGAAGATAGAATTGGGAGGGTTTGGTCACTATTAAAGTTTATGAGAGGGAGCTTTCAAGAAAGATGTCCACGTTCCTTCTATGAGTTTGGTTCTGCCTTGTTAGAGGCTCCTTGAGGCCTTTTCTTACGATGCAGAGAGATAGTATAATGGAACATCAATGTCGTGTTTTAATTATTATTTCACAATATAAAAAGACAACCTGTGTGTCCATCTATGTGATACTTGAATAATTCCCACAAAATCTCCAGCTTAGCCTACGTAGTTATGAGACATTCAACAACTAACTCAAGAGACAGCTGATTCTTTTTTGAATAGTTGACATTTAGGATGTTCTTCTTTATATTGATCTAATATCTATCACACTATGCCTTCCATCCATAGACCAAGAATTGCACCTGGGCCTGGTAGAACAAGCCCAAATCCTTTTTCGTAGGACAACCCTTCAAATTCTTCAAGATGGTTATCGAGTTCCCCTTCATCTTTGCTTCTCCAGACCAAACTTTTCCTGTTTTACTTTATGAGTTTATGTAAAGAAAATAAATCGAAATTAGAAATAGAATTGGACAATAATATGGAGGCTGCCTATTATAGATGAAGCAGTGAGCTCAGTTCCAGGGATAAATAGGACGGAAAGCTTAGTGGCTGTCTTTAACACATTCACAGTCTAGTGAAGAAGCCAATGCATAAGTGGAAAGAATAATAAAATGTGCTAAGTTCAGTTGCAGAGATTAAAAGAAAAAGGATGCTGTGCAAATATGATGGAGGAGACAATTCTGCCTGCAGCAGTCAAGGAATGTCTGGCAAAGGAGGTGAAATGTGAGCTGAATCTTGAAAGGCAGATAAGAATGGGGCAGGTGACTATGGCATAGAGCTGTGCAGGGAAGTGGGGGAACCTCTGTGTGGTCCACCACAAAGAGGGAGCACAGGCACATGCAAAGGTTAAGAACAGTGTTCTCACGGAACTGCAGGTCAGCCAGGTGCTGGATGCGCAAGTGGTAGGAGGAACAGGAGGAAGGAGATGACCCATGGCAGGCAGGAAGCCGCACATCTCCTTGTAAGTCATGGCAGGTTTGCTTGACAACATGAAAACAGCTATCTGCTAGCCATAAAGACCCACTGGATGATTTTAAGCCTGGAAATGACACTGTCAAATTTCAATTTAGTAAAATGCATCAGGTGGCTGCATAGAGAGAAGATGATGGCATGAGGGGACAAGGAGCAAAACAGAAATGATCAGGGCATAGCAGTACTTAGGCAATGGAGGTGGAGAGGCAAGGTGTAGACCCACATTGTCACACAGGTACAGTACATTCAGTACTTGAATGGATGTGAGTGAAACAAATGGTCAGAAAGATTTAAAAATAAATGTCCTTAAAGACTCCAACTTTTTCAGTCATCTCATGTCATACTCTTGCCCATCTCCTCACCATTTGGTTGCATATTGATGGAAACTAGTGAGCCTTCTCCCACAATTTCACTGCAACCTATCCTTCCTCATGGTGCAGTGATCTTGCAATAATAACGATGTCACTGTTTACACTGTGGTGCCATCTTAAACTGCAATTAATTCACAGTTCCAGGCTATTAGGGACTATTGTCATAACAGCTATGGCTTCCTTTATCTGCAAATGCTGAGTTGTGAGATATATAATTATATGCGACAGTAATTAGTTTTAAATTTATTTTTGTAATTATACTAATTGAACATGGATATGAATTTAAAAGTATGAAGGGCATGGCATCGAGCCTGATGCAATGTCTTCCTAAGAGGTAGATGAAACAAATGATTGTTATGAGTAGGTGAAAACAAATCTTGCTCATTTGTAAAAGTGCAGTGTAAATACAATGACCCATGTATCCCCTCCCGGTTGAATGCCAGCATAGTACGGTTGCCATGTGGAGTCTTCATGAGAGCTCATTTGAAACTGGGCCAATGCCCAAATCAAGGGGAGAGCATCCTGGCTGCTGCTGCGACTTAAGACCTGCAGCATTCCCTTGGACCTCCCCCATGAATATTTGAAATTTCCCTAGAAGACATGCCCAGTAGCGTCTAATCTCACCACTCTTGCATACCCAGGGCCTGTGATTCCCACTATTCTTCAACTTCTAGCAAACAACCATTTGTGATCTCTCCAAGCCCCACATCCTAAGATCCCAATTGTCTGCAGTACCTCTCCAGCCCTGCCCTGGCAAACCCCGCAGCCTTCTCCTGGTGGTGGCAGTGAGTTCTAGAGAACAGAGCTGCTTAATCTCCCTTGGCTCAGCTCCTTTATATGAGCCCATCTGCTCTTCAATTCTGTGTAGATCACAGCCAAGTCCAGCCTTTGTATAAAACACTTGGGGCCCCAGACCAGCCAAAAGGGAGGAGTAGGCAGGTTTTCCGCTGCACATCTTCCTAGATGAGCTCTACTGTATAAGCTGATAGACCAAGGTTTATATCAGGCCCTTTAGTATATCCATCAGCAGCAACGTGCCATAACCACTGAAACTCTAATAACGGCCCCCCAGGATGCATTTGTCTCCTACTGACCAGTTCATGTCTTATAAACCCTTAGGTGTCTAGTGATAGGTGCCTAAGCATAACCATAGGAGGATACCAGGCCAATGAGAATTGGCAGACTCATGCACTAACAAAATATAGTACTTGTTTTGAAAAATAGGAAAAGAAAATCTACTTGATCAAATTCTTTTTTTCTCTAGGAAAATGTATTGCTAAGCAAAACAAACAGGCTTTACCACGTGAAAATAAATACCTGCAACTTGTTCCTCTTTAAGTAAATTAGGAAGCAGTAACAAGGATCCAGTTTCAGCTTTGTTCATCAGCACCATGGACACGTACGTGTTAGTATTGACAGAAGTCCCCTTTTGTCAGTAATACCCGCCGTCTACTGGATGCCCAATATGAGTGGGCCCTTCTCTAATCTTCCACATAGTCATGAAGATGGGCATTTTCCCATTTTGCAGACGAGAAAACTAAGGTGCAAAGACAGGTTAAGTGGCGAAGCCTGGATCTGAATCAGATCTGGCTGCACTATGGCAGTTCAGCAAGTAAGTCTCTGGGAACCTTAGAGATGGGAAGACGGGACATGTACACGTAGAACTGTGGTGCATGGTGTCATGTGGCAGGCATCCCAAGGGTGGCAAAGTGGCACAGGAGCTCAGAGGGAAACACCATTTCTGACTGGCATGAAAGCTCAGTTTGGCTGGCAAAGGGGCTGCGTGGAGATGGTGAGGAACAGTCTCCAAGGTGTCTAATCACAACCTCACAAACAGTTTGCAAGCCAATCCCCCACAAAACTTAACAAAGCTGTGCAAAACTGGTGCTCAGGAAATCCCTATTGACTTAGAAACCTCACCACCTTTCATTTCCTAACTTCCCGTGTTGTGGATTCTGCCTAGCCATCGATCTTACGGCCATAAGTGATTTCCAAATTCTTTGTAGGTTTGTTTCAATTTTCTATGTTTCTTCTAGTCCCTGCAGAAATCAACACTGGGGGCTTTGTGTCTCAGAAATCAACATTGGGGCTTTATGTCTTCAAAAAAAAAAAAGAAAGAAAGAAAGAAAAAGAATTAGAATATATATCACACCGTATCTTACTTTGGAAAAAGACTCCCCAGAGGAAAATACACTTTTTGAAATATTGCATATCCTTACTCTTAGTTGCTGAGAAAATCTAGCCTTTCCGTGAACTTGCCAGAGAGCTGGTAAGTAGAAACAATTTGTGAATAAAATGCTTGCAATACTGAGGTGTCTGCTAGAGGGCAACATACGTTAAATAATAATGTGGCTGTTTTTCTGCAGGATAGCACAAAGTTTATCTAGTTCAAAAGCAAAGTCCAGAGCCTACGATACTCAAATGATTTTTTGTTTAAACAAAATCCAGGGTGACCACTGGCATCTCAACTGAAAACCAACAGCCCTTGTAGTTTTGCTACTTTTCAAGGGGTTTATAATGAACACCTTAATAAGTGCCTTTGTACCCTTTCCAAACAGCTTTACAAAATAATCTCATTGTTATTTAAAGTAGCTAAGCCTTCTCCACCACCAACTGTGAAATCCTCTCCAGAAAGCTCTATTAACTTTAGTACCTGAAAACAAACTGATCAAAGAGGAAGGTGAAAGGAAAATACCTCATCGAGGACAGAGAGACATGTGATGAGTGTTGTACTTCAAAACAGCATTTTATTTATTTATTTATTTATTTATTCATTTATTTATTTATGATGGAATCTCGCTCTGTCACCCAGGCTGGAGTGCAGTGGCGAGATCTTGGCTCACTGCAACCTCCGCCTCCTGGGTTCAAGCGATTCTCCAGCCTCAGCCTCTTCAGTAGTTGGAATTACAGGCATGCACCACCACGCTCAGCTATTTTTTTTTTTGTATTTTTAATAGAGACGGGATTTCGCCATGTTGGCCAGGCTGGTCTTGAATTCCTGACCTCAGGTGATCCACCCACCTTGGCCTCCCAAAGTGCTGGGATTATAGGCGTGAGCCACCATGCTTGACCCCAAACAGCATTTAATCTCAAGAGCAGACAAGGATAGGCTCCCAGGGTACCCCATTTGTAACACTAATCAGAGGGCCTGTGTTGGTGATTTTTTTCCATTATCTGTGGTGCATACATCATATTATGCAAAAAGAGACTCTGTTGTCCAGTTTTGAAAAGGTTTTCCTGGCTGGTAATTTTGGTGCCTATCTCTAAAGTGAGGCTATGCCTGGTGTAAAAGTGAACATGCAAGGGATGTAGATGTTACTCACATTGGGCCTGTCTCCCCCACGCCTTCCGCTCCCCCACCCTGATAGCATACCTTCGCTAAGGAATAGATTTGTTTCATCCTCATTTATCTAAGAAATGAAGGTTCTAAAACTTTGGCTTTTACGCAGGGTGCAATGGCTCACGCCTGTAATCCCATCACTTTGGGAGGCTGAAACGGGCAGATTGCTTGAGCCCAGGAGTTCAAAACTAGCCCGGGCAACATGGCAAAACCCCATCTCTACTAAAAATACAAAAAATTAGCCAGGCATGGTGGTGCATGCCTGTAGCCCCAGCTACTCAGGAGGCTGAGGTGGGAGGATCACCTGAGCCCAGGAGGTCAAGGCTGCAGTGAGCTGACATTATGCCACTGCACTACAGCCTGGGCAACTGGAATGAGACCCTATCTCAAAACAAACAAAAAACAACAAACAAAAACCTGGCTTTTAAAGCCATCGTAAATATGTTTTGTAGGAGGGATTTATCATGCCTGAAAAAGCTTCATACCTGTTCCCCTATCTCCCAGCATGCATACTTTAGCAATATCAGATTAAAAACCAAGTTTCCTACAGAAAAACCCTAGGTGGAACACACAACGAAAACATTTTAAATTGTTCCCATCTGATAAAAGCACAAAGGATGATGTCTCTTTGGAAAGAGATCATGCAGAATATGGAACAGCACTGGCTCCAGAGGTCATCAGGTGACTAGCCTGTGAGGCTAGGCTGTCAGGCAAATTGGCTGTGAGCTCTCACTGTGTCCCAAGAGCACTTAAAATGTCAAAACCTTCACTCGGATTTTAGCACACAAAGTCCCACGACCCCCTTGCTGCATATCCAAAGAGCCATATGGCGGTTAGGCACTGGGCAACCTTGAACTTGGTAGGACTGATTAAACACTAACAGCTTCCATCTGAGACCATGTCTCCCCAGGAAATGTCTGAATGGATAAAACTGTTCTCCAATCATTTCAGGGGCTCCCAGCTGTCTCCAGAGGCCCACCCTGCATGCCCTCAAGTACGAGAGAACTCCTTAGAGGTGGGATGATTTTTCTGGTATCCTTATCAAACTCCAGCTCTGGAGTAACATCATGCATCGCACATTTATCTCAGCCCCTCTCAAAATCAGAGAGGATCTCAGGGCCTCAAATCCTGGGGGGTCTGATGATCTTTGTGGCCCAGAATCACCAGCAGCTGAGCTGCAAACCTTTGCGCATGTTTCGTGATGAAGAAGAAGTGATATCCTGGGTATTCCTGAATAACACATCACTGCTCACAAACAGGAAGTGGTCACAGAGGTGACCTGTTTACACCCTACTCATTTTTGATACTTTTGAAGATGTTGTTTCTGGGAACATCCTGAAGCAGACTCTGAAGATACTCAATTGTACTGAGTGGTCTGAGACAACTTCTTTTCTTTTTCTTTCTTTCTTTTTTTTTTTTTTTTTTGATAAGGGGTCTTGCTGTGTCGCCAGGCTGGAGTGCAGTGGTGCAATTTCAGCTTACTGCAACCTCTGCCTCCTGGATTCAAGCAATTCTCCTGCCTCAGCCTCCCAGGTAGCTGGGATTACAGGCACGCACCACCATGCCCAGCTAATTTTTGTATTTGTAGTAGAGATGGGGTTTCACCATGTTGGCCAGGATGGTCTCAATCTCTTGACCTCATGATTTGCCTGCCTCGGCCTCCCAAAGTGCTGGGATTACAGGTGTGAGCTACCGCGCCTGACTGAGATAACTTATTCTTCCAGCTCTGCTAGGTCTCCTCCTACCTCTGAGACTGCTCCTTCTCATCTCTTTTGCTCACTCCTTCACTCTGCCTAGTCCTTAAACTTGGGGAATCCTAAGGATTCTGTTCTTGACCTTGCTTAGCTCTGAAACTCTATATGTCCTCTCCGGGGCAATCCACTTCAACTACTACAGATGTGCTCAAGACATCTGTATCACTAACCTGAGTTCTACATTCTTTCCCTAATCACTTATTTGATTTCTCCGCCTGGAGGTCCCACACAAACCTTAAAGGTAGCAATTGCAAATATGAATTCATTATCTTTACCACCAAAAGGTTTTCCTCCTTCTCTGTCTCAGTAAGGACCATCATCCACTCAGTTCCTCTCTCAGGGGGAGCAATTAGGAGACAGAAATCACACGGCCAATTGAAAAAAAATGAACAACATTTAAAAAATCATTAAACTATGACAGTGGAGTAACTATAAAGAGGACTCTCAAGGGCAGTCTAGAGCTAAGAAAAAGTCCGCAAGTAAGGACAAATTTGGAACTGGGTTCCCTCGTAAGGACTGAGGTTCAGGTTCACTGGAGAAAGTGTTTTGCAGTCCACTGGATGATGGAAAATTTGGCTGGGTTGTCCACACCGGAGCTGATCAGCAGTCACTCAGCAGCAGGAAGTGACCCTCTGTGATGCAGGTGAGCCCGGGTTGATGGGCAGTTCACAAGGGAGTTGGAGCTCAAGTCCCGGAGTATGTATTGTCTGCATAAAGACGGCTTCAGCAATGTGATGTCAGGCCAGGCCAGGGCAGCGGGGTGACCCAGGGACTGCATATTCTGGGTGTGCAGCTGGGGCAGGGAGCCTTTGGATGTCCACACACACACATCTGCACCACCAGAGCAAGAGCAAGAAAATGCAAAACTTAGCATCAAAACCAGAAGGAGCCAGGGGCAGTGGCTCACGCCTATAATCTCAACACTTTGGGAGGCCGAGGCAGGTGGATCACTTTGAGCTCTAGAATTCGAGATCAGCCTGGGCAACATGGCAAAACCCTGTCTCTACTAAAAATACAAAAATTAGTAGGGTGAGGTGATGCACACCTGTCATCTCAGATACTTGGGAGGTTGAGGCAGGAGAATTGCTTGAACCCAGGAGGCGGAAGTTGCAGTAAGCCGAGATCACGCCACTGCACTCCAGCCTGGGCGATAGAGTGAAACTCTGTCTCAAAAACAAACAAACAAACACAGGAGGAGAAGTGCCCTTCTTCCTGCAATGTCCCTCCAGTACCCTCCATGGACACAGTAGAAGAGAAATGCTCAGAGTCCAGTTTATTATCACAGAGCAGGTACTGAAAGGTGAATTTGGAGCTGAGCTATGATAAATCTGACCGGCACAGTTGCCCAAACTAAACTCCTTCCTATTCACTCCTCACAGTTAGTTGCCAAATCTTGATAACAACTTAGCAGATAAATGTCTCTAGAATTGAACCCGTCTTCTTCGTCACCCCTACCCCTCTGAGTTAGTTCATCCTCTTCTTTGCTGTCACACGGACTTTGGTCACAGCCTCATGACTGGTCGTCCTGCCACCAGTACGTTCTCACTCCAGCCCCATACCTGCATGACTACCAGGCAGCTTCCCAAAATAACACAATTATCTTTATTACGCCCTTGATTGAAAACCTCTGCTGCCTGATTGGCTAGCGTGAGATGTTAATACCAGGAAAACCTGTGCATGGAGAAAAGGGCAATCCGTGGGTGTCTCTGTAATGCGTGGGGAAAAGGGTAACGTATCGGTATCTCTGCCTGCTCAGTTTTCTGTAAGCCTAAAACTGCTCCAAAAACTACTTTATTAACTTAACAAAACAAAACAAAACCACCCTCCCTCTATGACTTCCCTTTTCCAAACTCCTCATCTTGGCAGGAGGTTCCTCACAATCTTCATGTCTGTACAGCCTCATCTTTCAGTTCCCGTCAGACTGAATTTCTCATACAAAACCCTGAATTTCCACGGCTCTACTTCAAACCAAGTCACCCACCTTGCTTTTCTCCAGTGGAAAACTTCTATTCATCCTTCAAGTTCCAGCTCAGATGTCAAATCTTATTAAAATCTTTCCAGCCAGCTAGTCATTTTTCTCTCCCTGCTCTCATTTTATTTCCCAACATGCAATATTTTAAATGACTTGTTTACGTGTCAGGCTTTGTCATGTGTTTATACACTAGAGGGCACAGACTGTTTATTTTTTGACAATTTATGCCCAGCACCTGGTACAGAGTAGGCACTCTGTATATGTTTGTTGAATGATGAATGGATGAATGATGAAACGAGCACCAGCAGCCCATATGACAAATTTATTGCCATACCTCTGCAGTTGGGAGAGCGATATAATTTAGATGGTCAGGATACCTATCTTGTAGGAGACAAAAATAGATCAAAATTAAAATGCTAGATCGTCCAATATATGCACCCTTGATATAAAGCATAATGTTGACACTCAGTAAATTTTCATTTGCTAACTCAAAATGATTAATAACTAATAAATCTCAGGAGAATTGGATATTCCTGGGCCTGGGTTCTTGAGTAGAATAAATTGTCAAAGTGATGAATGACTAATGTTTTTTACTTTCAACTTATCAGCATTCAAGGGTACTGTAGTGCTCCACTCATGCTCACCCAGAAATCCAAACGACTTCCAGTTGAAGGATACTATTACCTTTTTAAGGTTGGTTGTAGCAGAGGTGAGCTGTGATTAGAATTGTGGCTTCCAAAGCAACTGTTCCAGGCTCCAAGTTCAGTGCTACACTTGCATTCTTCACTTAATCTTCAAATAGGCTTAATCAATTATGTTTTCCATGGCTGGGGACAGTTTTTCAAGTTGTACACCAGTTTATGTTTTTCAGATCAGCCTCTCTGTTAGTGAAGGTGCTAATAAGCGTTGTTGAGTGAAGTTGTCATAAGACTTGTAGCATAGCCTGGATTTTTCTCCAGCCAGTCAGCATCTCAGGATGGCCTTGCTTGGGATGAGTTGGAGCCTAGCTCCAGACCTTCAGTTTAGGTTGACCCTCAGGAGAGATCATGCCTTCCCGACAGCATTCATGTTCATGTTGTGCTTGCTCCCTTTGGTCAACCTCAAGGAGAGTCATAAATGACAGGCAGACCAGGCGCACTGGCTCACACCTATAACCCCAGTGCTTTGGGAGTCTGAGGTGGGAGGATCACTTGAAGCCAGGAGTTTGAGATAAGCCTGGGCAACAAAGTGAGGCCCTGTATGTAAACAAATTAAGAGTAAAAATTAGCCAGGTGGCATCATGAGCCTACAGTCCCAGCTATTCAGGAGACAGAGGTGGGAGGTTCGCTTGAGCCCAGGAGTTTGAGATTACAGTGAATTGCAGTTGTGCCACTGCACTCCAGTCTGGGCAACAGCAAGACCCCATCCATAAACTAAATTAAAATGAATGAATGAACAAACAAAGGAAAAGCAGCACAAACCGAGAGGTGGATATCACCCCTCATGTCAATACTGAGTCTCACTGAGTTGTACTCAGGAACTCAGAACTCAGAAATTTAGGGTGACTGGCAGTTCAGGCACCAGTATTCTGTTGGTGCGCCAAACATAGAATGCAATTCGTGTTCAATGGTCACTAAAAAGAACCAAAAAAATGCTATCCTGCCTTCTATGGTGTGGAGCTTTGGCACCGTTCATAGTGACATGAAACAGATACAATGACAACAGGAACAGCATGTCACTCTTAGCTTTCATCCTGAGCTCTCCCATGCTGTGTTATTCCCAGCCAAACAAAAACATTGCACCATGGATCACCTTTATAAGTCATTCCAGGTAACCATCCCTATAAAGAGCCACAAGTATATTTCCACCAGACAGGACTTGCCTTAGGTTGAGGGCTGGCTATTTGGCCCATTTTCAAATCTCCCATTTCCTCCTTATCTAGGAATTATCAGAGAGTTCTGGGGAAACACTAGGCTGACATTTTAAAATTTCCATTACTCTTTTTGAACAGCCTAGAGTTAATTTTTATGCTGTAGCCATTGTAATCACGCACATATATCCGTACTTCACATTGCAAACACAATTTTGTTTTATACGTAATTGCATCTCTACCTAGTGAAAGGATTTGAGCACAAATTTTGACAGTGCATTTATAATCATGTTTGTTGACATTACTTCTGTTGTGGTACATAAAATTACCCATGTGTTGTGAGAGATGCCATCATTATCATTGTTTCATTAGCATACAGAGGTTGTCTGGTTGGAGTTTTAGACATTCATTAATTTGATGTGATGTCTTCTGAGCGTAAAACAATGCGTCACATGTCATAGGTGATTAAGCTTCCTAAATCGTGCCCCATCATATAAAATCACCAGCCAATGCCTAAAACCATTGCGAGACATTATAAATCTAAAGATAGAAGCAAAAAGCACAATCCCAGCCAGACCCCTAGAAGTGGACCAGGTGTGTTTTGGTGAAAGAAACCATTTGAATGTAATTTGCACTCAGGATGGAAGCAACCATTCGTTCAGATCACCTGAGCTTTAACTTTGACCTTTTAGTGGTAGTCCAGGAACAAGAAAAAGTTGTGAAATTTATTTGATTTTTAAAATGCCGTTGTTTTATAGGGCTCACCACTGGCTTTGTAAAGACTTTTTATTTTTAATTTTTTTGAAATAGAGACGGAGATGGGATTTCGCCATTTTGCCCAGGCTGGTCTAGAACTTCTGAGCTCAAGTGATCCACTTGCCTCAGCCTCCTAAAGTGCTGGGATTACAGGTGTGAGCCACTGCACACACCCAGCCTGTAAAGACTGTTTTTTTGTTTTTGTTTTGTTTTGTTTTTTTGTTTTTTTGTTTTGAGATTGAGTCTTACTCTTTTGCCCAGGCTGGAGTGCAATGGTGCAATCTTGGCTCACTGCAACCTCCGCCTCCCAGGTTCAAGTGATTCTCCTGCTTCAGCCTCCCGAGTAGCTGGGACTACAGACATGCACCACCATGTCCGGCTAATTTTTGTAGTTTTAGTAGAGATGGAGTTTCATCATGTTGGCCAGGCTAGTCTCAAATTCCTGATCTCGTGATCCGCCTGCCTCAGCCTCCCAAAGTGCTGGGATTACAGGCATGAGCCACCGTGCCTGGCCTGTAAAGACTTTCAAGGAAAAAAAGAAACACAATCACATCGGATATGCACACTGGTACTAAGATCCTGCAGGATCCCTACAATCTAGAAGTCGTGTTTCAGAATCAAGGAAATATGATCAATATTTTACCCAAGTGCCTTCCAAAACTTAGAATTAACTTCCTCATGCAAAAGGTTCTGGAGAGTTTTTCCACTGTGATGCTTCCCATGACTTTGGGCTCTGGTGCACTTGGCATTCCTCACTGCAATCTAATTCCAAAGTCAAGTTAAGTCATCGTTTTATGTGTAGAGAGTTAAATATGTATTATGCCTGTAGTCAGTGTTGGTATCCCTGCTGGACCCTGCTCTTAAGGAGAGAGCCCTACATCTTTTGCATCTTTTGTTTTTATTCCTGGAGTCCAGCACTGTGCCTGGGACTCTAGGAGCCCTGGAGTACAATGGAAAGAGCAATGGTTTTAGTGTCGTAAGGGCATAAATTCAATTCACACACATCACTGCCTGTGTAACATTGACAAAATCACTTTTTGACCTCAGTCTACATTAGTTTTTCCATCTTCAAAACATTGTAATAAGTAATATCTACCTTAAGGATAATTATCAAAAAGAGAGAAACTAACATGTAAATATTTAGCCTGAAACACATTATTTGCTCAAGAAACATTGGCATTATTATTATTGCTGTTGTTATTGTTAACAGATAAATATCTGCTCAAATTTGCTGAACGTTTCCAAATAAGCTTAATGGATGGTGAACAAAAGAGGAGAGATAAAGAAAATAACTAAATTTGTTTTTGTCCTGCCTCCAATTTACCTGACAATGAGTACAGTGAAGCATAAAGTGTTTTATACTCATAAACCTGTGAAAATTTCCAATAAATTGTAGAAGACTCAAAATCCACATGGAGGGAACATTTTGTACCGTTAGCATTGTTAAACTTAAGTTGCTTCTTTCTTCCCCAGTGTGAATCACTCATCAGTTTAACAGAGCAGATTAAGAACTTTTAAAAATCTGTCATCTGAAATAAACTGTCAAGGAGTCTGACTTTGCAGTGATGTTAATGAATGTTTTTCATTATCTCTTCATTAATGGTAATCTATTCATTATCACGTTTTTGCTTCTCTTCCTGTTCCTATTTTCCCTGCCAGGCACTATAAGGAGTGAGGCAGAATGCAATATTGAAATAAATTTTTATCTACATTATAATTAATAAATTGTGGAATTATAGTGAATGTATAAGTACTGTCATTATCAAAGTGCCCCTTTGAACAAGGCCAAGGTCAGGCCAAGGTAAAGTAGGAGCAAAATAAACAAAAGAAAGAAAGTAGCTGTAAGAAGGTGTGCATTATTACGTCAAGCAGCTTTTGGGGATGGGTGGGGATTATGCTGTAAAATTCAAGGGACTGGAAAATAGAACCCCTAATAATAACTGCTACCACTTTTGAGTGATTAATCCTGTTTCAAACACTGTACAAAACATCTCATTTAGCTGTAAGTCAGCAAACATCTCATTTAGCTATAAGTCAGCCTTTTGACTTATATGCCAGAATGAGTTTGGCATTTGAGTTTGGTCCTGCTACCCTTGCTTGATACATGAAGTTTAGAGAATGAAGAAACTTGTCCCCAGTTCAGACTCAGGACTAGGGTGAGACAAATGAGGCACATAGGGTGCAGACTTTCAGGAACTTCCCTTTCTCAGGTTGGCACAGTGCACTTGGGAATGGGCACCTCCTTAAAACAAGCACCCTAAGCTTGTCACTTGCTTCATTCTATCCCTGCCCTGCCATGATCACACAACTAGAAAGAAAATGGCCAAGTTATTTTTTAGATCAGGTCCAAAGTTCGTGTTCTTGACCACTTTGTTAGGAACCAGCACAGGCATTTACACTCAGCTTTCTGGAGAATAAATGTGATACCTAATGAGTATCTGCCAATGCTGGGCACAGGGCTGGGTGTGCAGGGCACACAGAAATGAAAAAGACTGACATCCTACCCATGCTGGAGGGAAGGAAGGAAGGAAGGAAGGAAGGAAGGAAGGAAGGAAGGAAGAAGGGAGGGAGGAAGGAGGAAGGGAGGGAGGAAGAAGGAAGGAAGGAAGGAAGAAGGGAGGGAGGAAGAAGTAATGGAGGAAGAAGAAAGGAAAGAAGGAAGGAAGAAGGGAAGGAGAGAGGGAGGGAGGGAAGGAGGGAGAAGGAAGGGAGGAAGAAAAGAAGGAAGGAAAGAGAGGGAGGGAGGAGGGAAAGGAGGAAGGAAGGAAGGAAGGAAGGAAGGAAGGAAGGAAGGAAGGAAGGAAGGAAGGGGAAGGAAAGGAAGGAAGGAAGAGGGAGGAAGGAATGGAGGAAGAAGGAAGAAAGGAAGGAAGAGGGAGGAAGAAGAAATGGAGGAGGAAGGAAGGAAGGGAGAGAGGGAGGAAGGAAGGGAGGGAGGAGGGAAAGGAGGAAGAAAGGAAAAAAGGAAAGAAGGAAGGAAGAAGGGGGAAGGAAGGAAGGAAGGAAGGAAAGGAAGACAGGGAGGGAGGGAAGTAGGCAGGCAAGCAGGCTGGTCCATGTATTGCTGTGTATTGCATCTCAGTGTTGTCTGGCTCTAGTGCCAGCAAACCTTGTGAAAAGGGCCCTTACCCTCTCTGAGATTCATTCTCCACATCTGCAAATAAGAATGATGGCACCTGCACTATCCAAATCACAAAGTCACAGTAAAAACAAGTATCAAAAGGAGATGATACACTTTTCTTTGTGGCACTATAAAGCAGAGAACTTCTGTGAGCTACTTTGATAAGGAATACCTCATGTCATTTGCAGAACATTGAATAGGGAGTTGGGATCCCTGGGTTCTAATTTCTGGGTTGACTTTTATAGGTAGTATGACCTCACAAAGGACTCTTCTCCTTGCAAGATCTTGCTTCCTCATTCATTAAATGGGAAAATTGAAATAAAAAATGACTCTAAGACTTCATAATTGTGACTGAAGTATTGAGGGTAATGTTTAGTAAAAGCATATAAAATTATTCATAGCTCTGTCTTATTTTACATAGATCAGTACACATTAATAATATTGGCTTTAGAGAACTGCATCAGTGTATGGTACTGGAGCCCAGGGAAAATAAAGCAAGGGCATGTGAGTTAGCTTGTGCAGAGCCATCAGCATCCATAAAGGAATAAAGCAAAGTTCTCATCCTAACCTAAAATGAGAATTTGAATATGCATGGAACAGCTAGATGGTGTTTAGAAGTCACATCCATAAACGTAGAGATGGAAACAAGAACATATATCTCCCAGCTGATTCTCCATGCATTGACTTCAACTTTCCATTTTTCATTCCTCCTACTATCCTTTACCCGTTCATTTTCAATAATGTGCACTCCTAGTCAGTGGGTGGTAAAAAGGAGTATGGAAGTAAATACCTTCTAAGTAGACCTGATGGACTTACTAGTTGCTTACTAATTCACTAATTCTATGAATAAATTATCTGCAGTTCTGATGAAGTATACATTATCCACTGAGACCATTGTCTATGAAGATTGGCATTGCCTTTGGAGTCAGGGTACAGGAATTAAAAGGAATAGCACCTCCTCCCACAACCCACCCTATTCCTAGAACTCTGCATCAGACCCTGGAGTAAATTGAAAGAACTATATTCCTTTAGTAAATACTTACTGAATGTTTTCTACAAGACACTATGTCAAGAGATATGTAATCTGCCATAATTCTGATTGCAAAAATCCCCCATGCAATTTTGATTACAAAAATAGAAACGGAGCCTTCCCCCACAAATCTATTGCCTCTGCAGCTAGGAATAGTTACAGAGACTTCCAGTAACTCAAAAGTTAATGCAAAGGAGACTAAGGATGTGTCCAAACTAGAGGAGATGAGAGGAGACAGGGGTCTAGATATGACAGACAAGTCCTTATCAAAGGTCATGGAAATGAATCTACTCCAAAGGACCTATGCTTTAATAATAAATAGTAAAAAAAAGTATGATTGAGAATTTGCTTTGGACAATGAATCTATGTAAGTTTATCTCATCCTCTATTGAATGAAATTTAGGATAAAATATTACTATGCTATAATTCATAGAACACAAAATAATATTCACTAAAAACAATTTTGCAACAAATATTATGATAGCACAGTGCAACATCCTTGACATCATGTATGATTTCTGCAGCATGATCCAAAAGAGAATCACATTTGCAAGATTTTATGAGAACCCCCTCCATTTTCTTAATACCAATACTTTGATATTAAAATTATTCCCCTGGAAGCCTCTATCTTATCATTATCCTTGCCAATTCTTTTTTTTTCCGTTTCAGTTACAAGTGAATCTCTCTCAGAAGCTCATGATTAACTAGTTTTACTGTTCTCCCCATCATTTTCACTAACTTCAAGAAACCGTGCATTCTTCACCAGATTTGCTCTTTCCGTTTGCAATTGATTTTCATTGTGTTGTCAAGTAACATTAGACATGAATGAGGAACTGATCTTCAAAGACTGGATAGGCCTGAAGAGGCAGTAGTGTAAGGAAGTGAGAGAGATGATGACTAATTGTATGAGCAGTAGGTTCATGTGTCACATGTTGATGTTACAATGATTGTTTGCCTCTCTAAACACCACCATAAAGGTGGAGGTTTGGATGATGAAGAGCTTCTGTTCATGGTAATAATTCCAAAGTAAACTGAACATCAAACACTTTAATTTACTAATTCAATCTTGAAAGACATGATCTCCAAATACAAACTGTGCTTTTTGTTGCTGTTGTATTGGGGTAAGTTTTGGAGGCAGTAGTTTAGATTATACAAAATATTTGCCTTTAAGGCTAAATTGACCTACTTTATAAACTGCTGAGACTATGTGTTTCTAGATAATACATGTGTATGTATGTAAATACATGTATACATAAATATATTTACATATAGGTACAGATAAACGTGTGTCCACACATGTGCCAACATGTGTTATATTGTAATTATATTTAGGTTATTTAAAGTATATGCAAACAACAATTCAAGCTTTATTATTGGTTTTTATGTGTTTCTACAAGCAACCATCCCAAACTGGTTAAATTTTCTATTGACACTGATTTGCCAATCTTTTGGCAATGCACTAATTTCTATGAACTCTTAATGAGATGTACAATGAGATTTAAAATTTTAAACTATAGTAAGTAATCATTTTTGGCAGTTGCTTACACTCATTTGGACCCATCTTTAAAATGAAGAAGTGTTTTTTCTTATGTATTTGTATTGCAAATTGATGATCATAATGAAAATAGACATATTTTCAAGTCATTTCATTAGCATTACCCCTCAGTACATACCATTTATGACAGAAATCATCTGTGAGAAGCTCATTATGCCAGCATGGATTGTTTTTCTGGTTTTGATTCACATTCAAATCCATCACCTAAGTTTCTTATTTATCCTGGCATATGCTTCCCTGGCAGTAGCTGCTAAAATGCACACACAGCAGATGTCATTTGTATTTTATGTACAATCAAATGTCTCATAGGAAATGTGCAAGGCAAACTTCAAGAAAAATGTCTCCCAACAACTTTATCACCTTTCGGTTGAGGGCTCAACTGACTTGTTGATTCAACATGGTTATGTTGTGATATTAGCTATAGGTTCAAAGTAAATATTTTTCTGCCAGCATTTTCCCCTAGGTTATAAATATATTGGTCATCTAGGTCAACGAGTCTTAATATTTTGGACCCTGTTCATCATTTCATTAAACATATGAACACTCTTTCATATGACATACACACAAAAAGTTGGATAAAATTTTGATAACTTAATGTCTTTCTAAGGTAAGAAACTGTTCTAAGAGAATACTTTCCATATCATATAGCAATTATGAAGATTATATTAAATGATGTACACAAAACTTCTAACCCATGGTGTGGGATTTAGCAGATTTTCAGTAAATATTGGTACATTTTCTCCACTCCTCTCGTTATGCAGAATTCATATTTTATTTCAAAGGTCCTGGATTTGGCTGGTGACTAAATGCAATTCCATTAGTAAAACTTAAAAATAGTTTCCCTTCTTGCAGTTTACACTGATATTACAGAAAGCCCAGAATTCAACTCCAAAGGTGAATAACATAAGTATCAGAGAACAAAATGGCCTGGGAGCTCCCATTTCTCTGCTCCCTAAAAAAGGGTCTCCCAATTCCCTGCAACCCAAAGCAGAAATAGAAAAAAAAAAAAAAAAAAAAAAAAGGCATTTTCAGGGGCCTCTCTCTCATGCTTTCTCTCATGTATCTTCAAACTCCGCCACTCCACTGTCCATCCTAACGTGAACCCTGCCTGGCCCTCAAGCCATTATCACCTATCTCTTTTCCTCTCTTCACTAATACCTTTGAAAATAGTCTATAATCCTTCTTCCGCATTCTTCCTATAAATTCACATGCATCCCCCTGCAGTGTGACTTTTGCCTTTACCTTGCTACTGAAGCTTCTTTGGTTGTGTCCCCTCTGAACTCCTAAATGCTGCCTCTCAGACTTCTTACTACTAGATGGAACTCTATGCAGCTAATGGCCCAATGCCCTGACTTCTTCCTCTTCTAGAATTATAGCTACCATTGATGCTTTCATTCTTTCCAGTCTCTCTCGGATCTTCTCCACCTTTTGGATTTCACATTTTTTTTCCCTTTGACTCTTGTCTTTTCTCTCAGCCCTTTGTTTACATTTCCTAAGATTTTGTCTTAGATCCTCTTCTCTTCTGGTTATATACCCTCTCTGGGGAATCTTGTCAATTCCCATGGCTTCAGTTCTACCCTGTTAACCAGTGACTTCCAAATCTATAATTTGATTCCTCACATGAATTCTAGATCCATATCTATGTTTGGATACCCTACAGGTACTTCGAATTCCTTATTCTCCCAACTTGTGTTATTGTCCACAGTCCAGGCTCCACCTGCTCCACACTGTCTCACAACATCAACATTCACCAAGCCTCCTGACTCATATCCTTGTCCCCATAGAATGCTGGCCATCAAGTCCTGCAGATTCTGCCTTTGTAGCATTTCTGGCTTTGGCAGCTTCTCCATCACAATCTGGTGTGGACCCTCATTCCTCCAATCGGGATTTATAGAGTGACTTTCTCTTCTGATTATCTGTTTACAAACTGTCTTACAAATATCTAGCAGATGCTGTGCTCAAGCAGAGCTAATCATGAGCTCACAGTACTTATAGACAAAAGACCAATCTCTTTTGTGCAGCGTTGAAGTCCCTACTTGCGCTGATCCTGCTTGGCCTTCTCGTCTTTGAAGTTACCAACTCTTTTCATGCCTCTGTGCCTTTGTTTAGCTCTCATTTTGGCCGGCTCCTGCAAGCCTTGTTAAATCTAGTCAATTGCTTAAGATCCAGCTCAGATGTCACCTTCTCTGTAAAGATTTATTTCACTTTTCCACAAGCAATACAGTAATCACAACTTTGCTAATGCTGCTGGCGTAGCACATATCACACTGGGTCATTATGCACAGTTATTCAGATTGTTTGCTGAACAAGGACACCTAGCCTAGAGGGCAAGGGTCTAAAATCCAGGCCAGTGGCAGAAGGGAGCATCTATTTTTCTAATTCACATAAAGGTGCAATATAGAGTATGGTGACCCAGTGCCAAAAGGGACTTCAGTTTAGTGCTTCATGAGGACATCTGCCTGTCTCGACTTTGGAGCTAGGTTTTCTTTGTCTTTGTATCTTCAATGTCTAGCACACTTTCTTGCATAGGCTTGCAAAGATGATCCATTTTGGAAGATTAACAACAACAACAATAATACTGTATAAGCATTAAAAAATCTCTTGTATTGTAGGAACAACTCTTAAGTGCTTTGCATGGATCATCTGAGTTGCCACATTAAGCCTATCAAGAAGGTACTATTAGTATTCCCATTTTGTGGATTATGAAACTGGAGCTCGAGGAAACTCAGTTATTTGCTTAAAGTCACACAACCAGGATTGGAATCCAAGCCTGTCTAATTCCAGAATCTGGGCCTTTAAACACTATAGCAACTTTAAACAGCGTAGGTACCATGCATGCATACACCAAAAAAGAATTCACATGCCCATGATGACAATGCCTGGGGCTCAGGACCATTTGAGAATCTGAAGTGTTTTTGTAGAATGCAGTCTGCTGAAGAACAAACCCAGAGGCATCCTGATGTCCACCTATAAAAAGATAGACATAACCTTTCTGCACAGGAACAGGACGAGCTCAGCCCCTGCTGTTTCATGAGAGTCTAAGAGGAATTATCCTCCCAGTAGGTTAGCACTGCACAGCGTTAACAGGGCTGCACCTCCGACTGCTGACCGTGGGTGTCTCTTGCTCTGCCACCAGCATTGTTTCTCTCTCACCTGTTTTGAACCACAGCCAGGTTGTCGGCTCACATTCAATTTCTGGCACAGCCACTCTGAATAAGCCATGGAGCCCCTCTGTCAGACTCAGAATAGGAGGGGCAGCACAGCTATCCATCATCCCAGTTTGATCATGCCAGTCGCTGCATGCCCCACAATTTCACCTAGGGCTCATTAACACATAGAACAAGAGATGCGGCAGACACCTCATGAGAGAAAGACCTGCTGAAGGATGAGCAATAATCTTCAAACAACCATGGGAGAAGGGCAAGATCTGTTTCCAAAGCTGTTTTCGCTGAGTGTGTTAGAAACCATAGTTGGTCCTTATGGCAGACTGCTGAATGAAACCCCTCAAAATGCCCGGTGCGGTCAACATTCATCCCACTACCTACGAACGGGACTGGCTTGAAATTAACCTCTAGGGTTCTAGGTAGTCCTAGAAACTAAGGCATGACAGGGATTTGTCTTTCTTTTATCTTCAGAATCCTGGTTTGATTTCTACCTTTTCCTCAAAGCCTGTTCCAGCCCTGAAGGATTGCTTCCTCTTCCGAGTTCACAGAGTATTTGCATCTGTGCAACTTACTTGAAAATTGCAATTCGTTCCATCCATCCATCCATCCACCCACCCACCCACCCATCCATCCATCCATCCATCCATTCATGTGATGAGCCCTGAAGTTGTCCTATGTGGCGGGCACCATGGTAGGGGGCAGGACAGAGAGAAAATTAAAGCTCTACTCATATTCTCAAAGGGAGAACCCAGCCCCCTGAGCAAGGTAGAGGCGTGGACAGGGAAATTCAATAGAGGATGTTCGATTCTATAACAGAGACAGGCAAAGGCGCCAAGGCAGGACTAAAGAAAGGTTACACTGAGGAAGGACACATGAGTCTTGAAGGAGAAGAGAGGAAAGTGAGGTGGTTCAGGCGAAAGCTCCTTAAATCAGAATGTCTGAGTGTAGGTGCAAGGCATTGGTGTTTTTACAAAGATCTCCAGGCAATTGCAATGTGCAGCAAAGTTTGAGAAGCACTACTTTAGACAACTATGCTAAGCAAAGCAGGATAAGCTTCATTTGGGACTTCATGTTCCACCCTTTACCTCCCATCCCCCTCACCCAAGATGGCTCACAGCCAACGCATGACCAACTGGCACACAGGAACAAAAGGAGGGACCCCTCGCCTAAAGCTGGGACCAACTCTGAGAAGCAATTGATGCTTCAGAGCTTCCCCACGTGGTTAGGCTGAAGCTAGAATCCAACTAAGATCTCATCCTTGGTGTAGCCCCTTCTCCTGCCCTAACCTAATCCTCCTACCTACTCCCTTGCTTTGAGAGCATTTATCCAGTAAGTCACATGCACCCAAGTCTCTGTCTGTCCTCTGCTTTGGAGCACCTGACTCCAGACACCCCAGTCCTTCAAACTATTCATTACAGAAATTTAATGTGGATTTATTGGCAGTGATGGTGATTAAATTTCCCAGGGAGAGGAACTATAAGCTCTCAAATGTTATCCTCAGATGATGCATTGGCCCTTTATTGGAAGAACTTGAAGGACCATGGTTTAATCCAAGGAAGATGCAACAACAAGGTGACTCTCAGGGTTGAAACAGACAAATGTGAAGAACAAATGACTCATTGTTCCTCAGTCACACCACTTCAATAGTTGCCAATCTCACCTCTTTTGAGTACTATTTATTCACAGCCAAAGCCTGGAACTTCTTCACTGTGTTATCTTAGTTTAGAAAAATACACTCAACACCCCCAGATAATATTCTGGAATAGTTTCTAACTGATCAGCCTCTACTGAGATTGCGCCTTCATTCAAGTTTGTCAGAAGTAATCATTTTAATTTTCTGTGAATGCCTTCATGGCACTTCTGCTTGCATAACCATTGTTTTAAGATGTTATTGCAAATGACAGTCTTTTGAGACAACAGCATGGCTATTGTCTACACAATTTTTTTGCACCACTTTTTTAAAAAATAAAATATCTTATCCCCCAAATACTGCAATATCTTAGTTAATCTCCAAACACTGCCTGTGAACAGAAAGAACTTTTTTTGTTTTGTTTTTTGAGACAGGTATCTTGTTCTGTCACCCAGGCTGGAGTGAACCTGGTGCAATCATGGCACACTGCAGCCTTGACCTCCTTGGCTCAAGCAATCCTCCCACCCAGGCCTTCTGAGTAACTAGGACTACAGTTGTGCGTCCCGACACCTGGCTAATTTGGGGAGATTATTGTGGAGACAGGGTCTTGCTCTATTACCCAGGCTGGTCTCGAACTCCTGGGCTCAAGCAGTTCTCCCACCTTGGCCTCCCGAAATGCTGAGATTAGAGACATGAGCCACTGCACTAGCCGAGAGAATTTTTTTGGGTATGTGGAGAACCTCTTTGGGAATATATGGAAAGAAAGAAGAGTTCAAAAGAGCTGAGGCTAGGTCTTCAAACAATTACACCAGTACGTGGATAATCATTGTCTTTGTGCTGTTATAACAGAATTGCGTACAGCACTGCCAGCCACACCTGCCCCACAGCATCAACTTGGTCCCCAGAAAGTTATCCCATCTTATCCTAGGTGGTGAATCACAGCAGAGGAGAGCACAGGAGCTAAGACTCTAACTGGTTGGAAGGGGTGGAAATAAACATCAATTCAAGGCTAGTTGGCAAGTAATTCAGTAGGAGAAAGGGAGTATGGTTACCATGAATCTAAAATGGTATATGAGTACCATGAATCTAGAAGTTTCAGCCGAATCTTGAGTCCAGAAAGGTGACAAATGGGCTGGGCATAGTGGCTCATAGCTGTAATCCCAACATTTTGGAAGGCCAAGGTGGGCAGATCACCTGAGGTCAGGAGTTCAAGACTGGCGTGATCAACATGGTAAAACCCTATCTCTACTAAAAATACAAAAAGTAGTTGGACATGGTGGCCCATGCCTGTAGTCCCAGCTACTCAGGGAAGCTGAGGCAGGAGAATCACTTGAACCTGTTGAACCTGGGGCAACAAGAGCACAACTCTAGAAGAAGAAGAAGAAGAAGAAGAAGAAGAAGAAGAAGAAGAAGAAGAAGAAGAAGAAGAAGAAGAAGAAGAAGAAGAAGAGGAGGAAGAGGAAGAGGAAGAGGAAGAGGAAGAGGAAGAGGAAGAGGAAGAAGGAGGAGGAGGAGGAGGAGGAGAAAGAAGAAGAAGAAGAAGAAGAAGAAGAAGAAGAAGAAGAAGAAGAAGAAGAAGAAGAAGAAGAAGAAGAAAGAAGAAGAAGAAGAAGACGACAAAAGAAGAAGAAGGTGACAAATGCACAGGACAGCCATGTAGGCAATTTTAGTGGTCAAGGTAAAGGCTAAGTTTCTATAACAAAGAGGCCTTAAATATAGTGGCTTAAGATAGAAATTTGTTTTTCTGTCGCATAATAACCTGGAAGAGAGTGGTCTAGTGTCATCTTTAACAAGTGGCTTTTGGTATTTCTCCAGCTATTGTCACTTTTCAGAGAGTGAGAAGGAGGTAAAGGAAGTTTGGGGAAGTATCTTTCTCCTTCAAGAAGATAACCCAAAAGTTACATACATTATTTTGGTTCATCTCCTTTTAGCCTAAGTTCAGTCTCATGGTCATACCTACCTACAGGGAAAGTTGGCAACTCTAGTTATAAGCATAATAGCTATGTGTCCAGCTAAATTCAGGGGGCTCTGTTACGCAAAGAAAGAGGTCAGCGGTCGCTATCGTGGCAAGTTAATATAAATGTCCAGAGACCCAAAATAAATCCAGGAGAAAACTGGAGGTGCAGTCGAAGTAAGCTCATACTGTGGGGCATTGCATATTTTACATATCAAATACATTTTTTAAGTCTGGATTGATGGGTGAATGAGTAGATGATAAATGGGAGGACTGCTCACGTCAGCATCCGAGGCCTTTAATTAAACAGCAGTGATAGTCACAAAGCAGAATCACACAAACATTCACATAAGTAAAAAAGGAGGGAAGTGTACGCCCTGAATTGTCCTCCTATTCTTTCTGTTAGTGCAGGCAAGCAGAGGATGGCAAATGTGCGCTGAGGAAAGGGCTTAACATGCGTTTCAATTGTGGTCGCAACATCTCACAGCTGGGAGGTTCAGCCAGCTGAGACCCAGGCCAATACCTTGGCATTCAGATTTCACTCAGGTAATAAGAGTCTTCCCCTCTCAGCATCTCTTCCTCCATAGACTGGTGGTTCCAAGAGTATGATCTCAGGCTGGCTGTATCAGCATCATCTAGTAATACATTAGAAAAGCAGATTCTCAGGCCCACCCAAAACCTACTGAATCAGAAACTCTGGAGGTAGGACCCGAAATCTGTGTTAAATAAGTCTTCCAAATTATTCTGATGCACATTTAGTTCTGAGGACCACAACTCTAGACAACGACTTTGCTTCAGTAACCTGTTTCTCCTGCCTGCTACTGAGGCCATTACCACTTTATATCTTTGGAGAGAAACAGTGAAGCCCATGAATGTAGCTTGGTTTCACCTGGATCTCACAAGAAGAGACTGACAGATCCGGTCCTAGAATCCTAGTCTAGGAAGGAATTTGGAAAAAATCCCTCATTCGTCAGCCTGTCTCTGTGCTAGTAAATATGTAAGCCCTCCAAGATAGCAAGTATGGCCAATGCTATTCCCAAATATCTCCAAGGATAAAAATCATTCAGCTACTCCGGAGGCTGAGTCACGAGAATGGTGTAAACCCAGGAGGCGGAGCTTGCAGTGAGCTGAGATCGCACCACTGCACTCCAGCCTGGGCAACAGAGCGAGACTCCGTCACACACACACACACACACAAAAAAAAAATCATTAAGTGTTCCTTGTTATCTACTTCCAATGTTTACTTAATATATAGGCTTTAAAAAAAAAAAAAAAAAACAAACTCCTTCTACTTATAAGTCTGCTTATTCTTGAATAATCTTGTCAAGAAATCTTCAATCTTAGATCATTCTAGTTATTGTTTGTATACACAAAGACACATTAAATCATTGTTTGTTCTTCTCTCTTAAGCTAAACAATTCTAACCCCTTAAACAATATCTTTCTTTTAATTCCAGATGATCTCAGTGGTTTCCTAAGCTTTTGTCTGCATTATCTCATTGATCCATAGAGTAATCCTAAGAAGTAGAAGCTGCTGCTTTACCCTATTTTATATATGAAGAAACTGAGGTTCAGTAAGTTAAACAATTGACCTTGGTTATGGAGCTTAGAAATGACTGGGCCAAAATTCACAAGCAGAGAGTCTCTACCTTTGCTATTATGTATCTAACTATATCACCAGCATTTAATTTATTCCAAATCTTTCTTTTTTTTTGAGATTGAGTCTAACTCTGTCATGTAAGCTGGAGTGCAGTGGCACCATCTTGGCTTACTGCGACGGCTGCCTCCTGAGGTCAAGTGATTCTACTGCCTCAGCCTCCCAAGTAGCTGGATTACAGACATGTGCCACCAAGCCCAGCTAATGTTTGTAATTTTAGTAGAGATGGGGTTTAGCCATGTTGGCCAGGCTGGTCTTGAACCCCCGACCTCAGGTTATCCCCCTGCCTCACCCTCCCAAAGTGCTGGGGTTACAGGCATGAGCCACTGCACCCGGACTTATTCCAAATCTTGGTGAAGTAATGGTTTCACATTTTTCTTAGTGTTGGAAATTCAATTGTAAGTTTTATGCTTTAAATATCCTACAAATAACTGCATACAGAATAATGATTATATAAATTAAAATGTTCATGGAAAATGACATATTTAATAAACTAGATGTTTAAAGGGATAATTTAAAAAACAATCTCCATATAATCATAACATGAGGATCCAAATGACACCAAAACGAGGAGAAACTAGAAGACAGACACAAAGGCAGCAAACAGATCAGATAGAACTGATGACTATTTAATATAATGGATCTCACCAGGGTGATTCTTCTTGTTATCTCTTTGTTATCTGACCTGGGCTCACACCTTAATGTCTTCATGTTCCCACAATGTCCAGACGTTTCCCTCTTTGGGGATATGGATGAAGCAAGAATGGGACCAGCAGTGTCAACTCTTGGGTGTCCTATTGGACTCCAGCTGTGTTCCCTAGAAAACCACAGCCTCCTGAAGACAGCCCCTACATACACTACCTCAGCCCACATCTGCTCAGGCCCCTGTACAGGTGGACAATTCTCTACTCAGGGTATGAGCCCTATTCAAGGAGCTAAGAGAAGGAGGGTGGTTTGCCTGCCTTTAGATGGGGAAGAGTTTGGCTGAGAGGACTTTTACTCTTTGGTCCATATGGGAAGGGAAAATGAAGGTGGTTGTGTGTATTCATTTCCTAGAGTTGCTGTAACAAAGTACCACAAACTACATGACATAAAACAACATCAATTTGTTCTCTGATAGTTCTGGAGTCTCGAAGTCCCAAATCAAGGTGTTGGTGGTGCCATGCTCCTTTGACAGGCTCTAGGGAAGAACCTTCCTTCTGTCTCCCAGCTTCCGGCAGCAGTTGGCAATCCTTGGTGTTAACTGGGCTCAAAAATGCATCATCTCTGACCCTGTCATCCTATGGCTGTCTCTCTCTATGTGTTCACGTTGTCTTTCGTTTGTCCAAGTCAGTCTCTGGGGCTCTTCTCTTCTTATAAAGTCACCAGTCAAATTAGATTAGGACCTAACCTAATGACTTGTTTTAAATTGACTATATCTGTAAAGACACTATTTCCAAATAAGGTCACATTCACAAGTACCGGGTGTTAGAATGTCAACATATCTTTTAGGAGAACACAATTCAACCCATGTCAGGGTGTAAGACTTACTCCGTGGCTCTGGAGTGATGGCTTGGAGGAGCTATCAGATCTGGGTCAACTCTCCCAGGACCGTAACAGAGCATGCATTTACTCACCAGATGTGTTAAAACTCCAATTAGTAGGGCTGGGTGTGGTGGCTCACGCCGGTATTCCCAGCACTTTGGGAAGCCAAAGTGGGCATATCATTTGAGGTTAGGAGTTTGAGACTAGCCTGGCCAACATGGTGAAACCCCATCTCTACTAAAAATACAAAAATTAATCTGGTATGGTAGCACGTGCCTGTAATCCCAGCTATTCAGGAGACTGAGGCAGGAGAATCGCCTGAGCCTGGGAGGCAGAGGTTGCGGTGAGTCAAGATCATGCTACTTCACTCCAGTCTGGGCAACAGAATGAGACCCTGTCTCTACTTTCAATCCCAGCTCTATCCCTCACCAGGTCATGTACCATCAACTCTCTGTGCCTCACTTTCTCTATCTTTAAAATGGGGATAGCTATGGCACTTTCCTCATATGGTTGCTGTGAGGATTAAATGAGATAATAGACACTGTGGGGGGCCATAGCAAAGCTCAATAAATATTACCAATTGCTATTACTATATTCTAAGAGCCTATAATTTAGTGTGTGAACCAAACACCTCCATGGTTTGAAGAACAAACAAGGGCCAAAAGTATGATTTAACTTACCCACTGATGTTATTTATTTTTATTTGTTTAAGACTGAGTCTCGCTCTGTTGCCCAGGCTGTAGTGCAGTGGTACAATCTCGGCTCACTGCAATCTCTCCCTGCTGGGTTCAAGTGATTTTCCTGCTTCAACCTCCCAAGCAGCTGGGATTACAGGCGCCCGCCACTACATCTAGCTAATTTCTGTATTTTTAGTAGAAACGGGCTTTCACCATGTTGACCAGGCTGGTCTCAAACTTTTGACTTCAAGTGATCTGCCTGCCTCAGCCTCCCAAAGTGCTGGGATTACAGGCATGAGCTACTGTGCCTGGCCTACACTGATGTTATAACAGAGAAGTTCAGATAAAGAAAATAGCGTATCAGACAATGACATACTATGTTATTTATGGTATGCATGTGTGTGTGTGTACGTGTGTCTGTAAATGTACGTTTTGGGGTTTCGGGGTAGTGTGGTAGGGGAGCAGTAACCTGGAGGAAGGGATTCTTTCCTGAGACTGATGAAGAACCTAGGGCCCTTTCTTTCTTGTTTTATTTCCATCTAACCACATGGTTTTTGCAAATCCCCAAGGACTAGCTCAGTTCTGTGTTTGGCCCTTCACTCATGGGAGCTGTGAGCCTGTGTGCATTGCATGCATAGACTCCTGAAAAATCTGTTAGTCCTGTGCATTGAGCCGGGAAGTCATCTCATGACTGGGAGGTATGTTTTCTCATTTTGTCTGAAACCTAATGTTCTCACAACCTACTAAAACTCCCTGCTCACCTACAGCCTTTGATCAAGGCTACTGCCTAATGATTTCAGCTTGAGTGTCATTAAAAAAAAAAAAAAATAGATAATCTTGTTGCCCTCTTGAAGATATGTACATATTTGCAACAAACAATGAATGTTGATATAGCACCAAAACAAACACAATCCATCCAAATCCCTTTTGTTACTTTAGGATTTTAGGAAGAGTCTCATTTTTTACTTCAAAGTAGTCTAAAGTAATTTTCCACAGCTAGAATTTCTTTATTCAGAATCCAACGTGGATCTGGAGTTGTGCTAGCCACCTATCCACTTGTATCTATATTGGTATAATAATAATTTTAGTATTAATTGATTGATCTAGCCTGAGGCACTGAAGTGTCTGCACACAAAATTAGAATGTAATTGCAACAATAAAGAAATCAAATGAGATAATTAAAACATAAAAGATGACAAATGCTAACTCACGAAGTCTTTTGTATGCACTGAAGCATTTGCCACTCATTTATACAGCGTTGTTTGCAGATTGCTAAGGAGAAGGTTCAAGGTAGAATAAGTTAAGTGACTGTTTATATCTGAGTGTATTACACTCACATGAGGATTGATGGCAGTACAATTTTAGGTCCAAGCACAAGTTCCAGAGAATATTGTTTTGATGCATTATTGCACTTTCACATTTTTTCTAAAGCAACAAACTTGAAGAAATAGCATCTATAGGAAACGTGGCAGTAGGAGGGCAAGGCAGGTGACTGGAAGCAGGTCAAGAATTAGCTCCTTTGAGATTTAGTCATGTAATTTGCATTCACAAAATTAAAAAGAAGGAAAAACGACAATTGTGGTAAGTCTTGAGTAACCCAAAACAGAACAAATTGACTGCAGTTTGGAGCCCCACTGGAGGCCTGGGATGACTTTTTGCCCTGGACTTAACTTCCTTTCAGTCTTTTTTCTTACTGACTATTTTTTTAAAGGGTCTGAGGATGAGTTACATCAGAGCCATCGTGTTTCCAAGTATCCAAGACTTAAGATTTCTGTTCTTTGTTTATCATTTAAGGAACAGTCTCAGGCCCTGATCTTATTTTCTCAAATATCTTATTCACCCTATGCAGTCTCTTACTCCCACAGAGCCAGGAATAAAATGAGATTAGGACTTCACTGATATAACTGATTTCAGGTCTTCTTTCTGCCCAGCCACCTTTCTGTGTTAGGCTAGCTGCATGGAATCATAGGGGTGCATAAACATGTGGACACCATCAGCAACAGTATCACACAAAGACAATAATAAAAATGGCCACCACCACACTGCCACTATCTCAAAGGAAGGCCCTTGAAGATAATGCAGTCATTCATTTATTCAACACCCAACACATACTAATTGAGTGGATTTTTTTTTTCTTTTGACGGAGTTTCACTCTTGTTGCCCAGGCTGGAGTGCAATGGTACAATCTCAGCTCACTGCAACCTCCACCTGCTAGGTTCAAGCGATTCTCCTGTCTCTAACTGAGTGAATTTTATATTTCAGTGAGCCAAACAGACAAAGTCCCTAGCCTCAGTGAGCTTATGTTCCAGTGGAGGGATACAGAGAGTAAACAAATAAACAAGCAAATATATAATATTTCAGGTGGTGGTAAGTGTTATGAAGAAAGATAAAACAGGGCAAGGTCTAAAGAGTGACTGGGAAAGGCCTACTATTTTAGAGAGTGTGGGCAGAACAAAAGCTCCCAGACAGGGTGCTGAGTAGCAATCTGGAAACCTGTATGAATTGCTTCACATTAATATTCTTTAAATAGACTGATGAACTTAAATTTTATGAAAACAAAATGCAATGCAAAAGGTAAAACAAAATCCTGGCTGGGCTCTGTGGCTCATGCCTATTATCCCAGCACTTTGGGAGGCCGAGGTATGCGGATCACTTGAGGTCAGGAGTTCAAGACCAGCATAGCCAACACGGTGAAATCCCATCACTACTAAAAATACAAAAAGTAGTCAGGTGAGGTAGTGCATGCCTGTAATGCCAGCTACTCGGGAGGCTGAGGCATGAGAATTGCTTGAACCTAGGAGGTGGAGGTTGCAGTGGGGCGAGGTCACACCACTGCATTCCAGCCTGGGCAACAGAGTGAGACTCAGTCAAATAAATAAATAAATAAATAAATAAATAAATAAATAAAACAGAGTCCTTTCTCAGTGTTCTGGGAAAATAATAATACAAGTTAATTTTTATTAAGCACCTAAGAATCATTAACTTATTTCATCCTCAAGGCAACTTGATGATGTAGGAATTGTTATTTCCCACCCTACTCTTTTTCAGATGATGTTTATAACTCACCAAAGGTTACACAGATAGTGGGTAGCAAAACCCACAGAGCCAAGAATAAAATGAGATTAGCCTTCCCTGATCTAACTCATTCCAGGTCTTTTTTCTGCCCAGCCACCTCTCTATGTCAGGCTAGCTGCATGGAATCATAAGGGAGCATAGACCCGTGCACACCGTCAGCAGCAGCACCACCCAATGACAATAATAACAACGACAATAACACGACATGGCCCCATATGGTTTTTCAACTCCAAGCCCTGTCTGGTGTTTATTTTTTGGAACAGCTAAAATAAGGTATAATTGATATAGAATAAACTGCACATATTTCAGGTATATAATTTGAAAGCTTTTAACATGTATATACACCCATGAAACCGTCACAATCAAGATAATGAACATATCCCTCACTCCCAAAAGCTTCCTCCTGCTTCTTTTTCATCCCTCCCCAGACTCCCATCTCCAAGCAACAAGGATCTGCATTCTGTTGCTATAGATTAGGCTACATTTTCTATAATTTTATGTAAATGGAATGCTAAAGGATGAACTTTTTATTTTTGTTTGGCTTCTTTCACTTGGCATGATTTTTTTTGATTTATTCATGTTGTTGCAGACCTCAACAGTTCATGCATTTTTAATCACTGAGTAGTGTTTCATTGTATGGATATACCACAATTTGTCCATTTACCTGTTAATGAATAGTGGGGAAGTTTCCAGTTTTTGACTATTACAAATTAAGCTGCTATGAACAGTCATATACAAATCTTGGTATCAAGCCCATACTCTTAATTATTACATAATCCAGCTTTTCTGAACAAAAATAAACCTAGGACATATAGGTGCTTCATTGTGTGGCAAAATCATGCTGAACCGGAACTAAGACTGCTGGATTCCAGATACTGTCCCCTAGTCTAAGAATAATGAGTAGCCATTGGAAAATACATCGGTAAAGCCTTTAATTCAATGTCACCTGGTGTCTCCATAATCTAAGGATTGCCTTAGATAATCTAGCATCAATTAATTCAGTACATTTGCTTGATATAAAACTTGAACAATCAACAAGAAGCAGTTTGGCATAGGAGGAAAAGTTCTGGACTGGATGTCAGAAAACCTGGATTTGAGCCCACCTAACATAGAAATCCCTGGTTTGTACTCTGTCTCCCACATTTACCAACAGTGTAACTATTAACCAGTCACTTCTCCTTTCTAGAACTCTTTCCTCATCAGTCAAAATCCCAGCCAAGTCTAAGGCTGACACATGGCTCGTAGTAATTGGAGAAAAGCAGTAGATTATACAAGTAGCTGTATATTCATGACATTCACACCATTCCACTCTTCTTTATTGATGTGGAATTCTACATCTCAGAGCTGCAAGCAACCTGAGAGAGCATAAAAGAGAACCGAGAATCCAGAAAGCTAGGGGGCGCCAGAGGTGCCCCGCTAGTCACTGGCAGAGATGGGCTCAAATCCAGGTTTTCTGACATCCAGTCCAGAACTTTACCTCCAATGCCAAACTGTTTCTTGTTGATTGTTCAAGTTTTATATCCAGCCAACGTACTGAATTAATTGAGTGCATTTTTTCCACTTTATAATGAATTTGGGTGGCAGTCACCTGTCTCAGAATGTTTACTATACAATTTGTGATCAAATCCCAGATGCTTCCATCCTCAGGACCCAGAGTAACACCTTGCTAGGTAGGTAAATGCAGCAAGAAAGGAAACACTTTTGGGGAGAGAAGCTGTAATAAGAGAGACAAATAAATGATTCATTTCCCCCCTGCTGTTAGTTTAAGTTATAATTACCCAAACTTTAAAAATAAAACCTGAACACCATCACAGCCCCTGCCGCACAATGGCAAAAGCATACTCTCTTGCATCAGCACCAATCACACATTTAGCAACTGCTGTTTTAGGTTCAAGCTAATTAGGGAATGATTTTTGGTACATGTATTCCTATTGCAATTAAATAACTCACAGTGTGGGATGGCATTGTGATGGCTTCTTAAAACTGCTTTTCAGCTTTTGGTGTTAAAAGATGAATTTTTTATATATATAACATGGTTGTAAGGGGTTTGTGTTTTAACTCATGGGAGCCTGCATATGTTGGTTTAGAGTTACTTTTCTTTAGGGCAACTTCAGCAACAAGGTAAGAGGCTGGAAGACTTTCTATTTAGAATGGTGAAATATTCAGTGGAGATAAAATTGCTTTATGATGTTTGCCCCAGAAGTCAGTTGAGAATTCATAATAGATGAAAAGCCTTGACTATAAGGAGGTGGAAGTCCTCACGGAGCTTTTTGCTAGGAAGTTGCTCCGAAGTGATGGAAATACACATTCTCGCCTCTGTGTGTCATGTCCTAAATACGTCTCATCCTGGCTTTGACATGGGTAAAGCAAGCAGGTTGGAGATTTTTATGTTGATCTTCACTTTTAATGACTCTCTGAGTGGTGTGCTGCTCATCTGTGCCATCAACGGTTCTCAGCCTCCCATTAGTGGGACTATTCTAACGTTTGAACACACTTGTCCCTTAATATGTATCATTTGGACACAGACGCTTACTATCTGCTCAGGACAGATGCTAAGACAGAGAAATTGGGATAGACAGAAATGATTCTTACTATTGTCACTCCATGTAGCAATGGTTTCAAGGTGTCTGTATAGATTGTCCTTAGTAATTACAATATTCTTGGAAGGAGAGCCTGGGGGCTTGGCCTTAAAGAGGTGATTGCATAGTAAGCATATGATTTTCACTTGGACGTTATGTTTCCTGGGCTCTTTATGGCACCAATCTCATATAACCAATACTTTTCTACCTACCAGTGAGGCTCAGGGTCAAGGGCACTCACCCTTGTATTTCACCTACAGAAAACCCTTGAGTCCCAATACGTTTAGGTAAACTTTCTTCAGCTGGTGAAAGGCTAAACCAGACCAACAGTAAAGTCCTCTTTAAGAAGTATCCTCAGAGTAGTAGCAAGTTACTGACAGGTACTTGATGTTTAACCTACATCACATATTCTGTGTCACATCTGGTGCTTGGCCCACCGCAGTTGTGGCGCTCTTTATAGCCGTTTGTTATGGCACAAATCACCTCTGTAAAATGATGAAGGGTCTTTCTTACAAGTCACAGCTGTGAAGAGAAGCAAGCAGAAAACCATAGTAGGGTCAGGCTGATTGTAAGAAAAGAAGAGGTGGAGGGGTCTCATCACACAGCACATTGCTCTAAGACCTTTTTTCAGCAGGGAGAGTTCGTGACCGGATGTCACTACCTCTCACTTGCCACTTCCTGCCTCTCCTCTTGAATCTGCTCCTACCTTCAGTGAGTAGGAGCCAAATGTCCTTGAAGTGTAGCATTGGGGTTCTGGGAAGCTGCAGAGTTGTGAATTATGGGTGTACGTCAGGACAGGCGAGCCTCGAAGCAGCATGAGTCAGGAATACAGCATAGTCAGAGCCCAGGGCAGATTTGCAGCCAGAAGCAAGCATACAAGCAAAGGTATATGCAATCTGATATTTGTAACGCTGAAGGCTTGCACTGGCATAGAAAAATATGTAAAGTGAACTCAAAGGTCAGTATATGGGGCTTGCAATCAAAACATCATGAGTGGACCTGAATTAAGGAAAACGCATTTTCTAACACAGAGAGTTCTTTGATGTTTCCTTTTGGAGAAGCTCCTCCCTAAGGTATGAAAAACTTTGAGCAGGAAATAAATGGCTCATGAATTCCCCCATTCTGCCAGCAACTGACCTCATCCAGAGTGGGATTAAAGGAAAGGTACCCATAAGAAAAGCTCTGCCTACATTCATTGACATTGACTTTCCAATGCCACATCCTATCTTTTGCTCACCCTTCAGGAAACAGAATATTCCAACAAACATGCAACAACAGAAAAGGAAGAAAAAAAGAGAAAAAACTGATAATCCTCAAAATGATCTGTCATTTTCCATTAAATATGTCATTATTTCCATACGATTAAGTGCCTTTTAGTGTGCCTAGCACTATGCTACTTAAACACCACAGGGATATCAAGTAGTAGAAACACAATTCAAGCTAATACTTTTTGAGTATTTATTGCCAACTGATATACTACACTTTTGAAATACCCTGCCCTGTTTAAAGTAACCACAACTTCATGTTGTAGTTAGAGCTAGTTCTTTCATTTACAAGTGATGAAACTAAGTCTTAAAGTCAAACAACTAGTTTAAGGTCACACAGTGGCCAGGTGTGGTGGCTCACACCTGTAGTCCTAGTCACTCAGGAGGCTGAGGCAGGAGAATTGCTTGAACTCAGGAGGCGGCGGGTGCAGTGAGCCAAGATCATACCACTGCGCTTCAGCCTGGGCGACAGAACTAGACTCTGTCTCAAATAAATAAATAAATAAACAAATGTAAATAAGGTCACACTGATACATGACAAGCCTGGGACTGGAATTCATACAGTCCAACTCCAATGCCCGAGTGTTTGGCAACACAGTTCCACTGAAGAAAGTAGCTTACGAGCTAGTGGAGAAATGAATCATCCAAGTCAATCTTCCTGACCCAGACTGATACAAGCACACATATCCCAAAGCTCCATAGCTCTTTCATCCAGGCATTTCAGCAGGTATAGATCTGCCCTACCGACCACATTCAATCTTTGCAGAATCCTGGTAATATTCAATAAAAAAGTATTATTCATTCCTCTATAGGTTAAACATAGAATTACCAGTAATTCCTCTCCTAGACAGATATCCTAAAGAATTAGAAACAGATGCTCAGACAAAAACTTGTACAGGAATGTTCATAGCAGCGTTACTCACAATAGCCAAAAGGTAGAAAACCCACAAATGTTCATCAATAAACAAAGTGTGGACAAAAAATATGTGTCATATCCATATAATGAAATATTATTCAGCCATAGAAAGAAAGAAAGTACTGACATATGTACTTTATGGATGAACCTTGAAAATACTATGCCAACAGAAAGAAGTCACATATGTTGGATTCCATTTATATGAAATGTCCAGAATAGACAAATTCACAGAGACCTGAAGGTAGGTTGGTTCTACCAGGGGCTAAGGAAAATTGGAGAATTAGGTATGATTGTTTCTTGGTTACAGGGTTTCCTTTTGGGTTGATGAAAATATTATAGCACTACGTAGTGTTGATGGCTGCACAACACTGTGAATGTACTAAATGGCACTGAATTATACACCTTAAAATGGTTACAATAATGAATTTTACATATGTGTATTCTGCCACAAGGGAAAGAAAAGGTTGTTATGGACCTGGGATAGTAGGTTCCATGTGGCATTTTTAGGGGCTCATAGATGTGTAAGACACATTCTCTATCCTCAAATAATTTAGAAATACACTGATGATGAAATTAAAATGCAAATGTCCTCCTTGCTTTTATCTGAATGGGAAGGTGCTGTTGCTTTGGTGACAAATGGTATATCCAAGTAAATAATTGCTTCACTGTGGTTGAATTGACACCTGTCAACATGTTATGATTTATAAAGGTTGTAAAACATTTAGAAATTCATACGATCTGAATGGCACAGGTAAATTTATTTTATATTTGAGATAATACTTAAGAATTTATGATATTCTAAATCTGTAGGCCTTGCATGTAGTCTTGGAGTTTTCTTGCTTTTGCTGGATCAATAGAAAAAATGACGGACGAAAGATGACTCTTCTGCATATTTAGGTCTCAGGTCATTTTATGGATTATTAACTTTGCCAAACTGCATGTGGGATTAATTGGAAACAATTGCAATGTTCTTACTACATTGCACCACTTCCTTTTGTTAATTAAGAGACATTACCCTCTGTTCTACTGGTAACAAAAAGGATGACTCTTTTATTACCAGACAGCAGCCATGGAAGGAAAGGCAGGAAGCACAGTGTGTCTGAGAATTAAGGCAATGATCGAGGGCATGCATCTCAGTATGGTGGCTACCGAGAGAGACGCTGAGTCCAAATCCTGGGCTCTTAAGTATGCTTAATTCTAAGCTTCTAGTTCAATCTGCCCAATTACAATTTGGCCTGTCTGCTCGCTGACAAAAGCAAGCTGCCTAAAAATGCAAAACTTACTAAGGAGAATAAAATAACAATGGGGTTAATTAAGAAAATCCCTCACCATCCACAATTACATACCTATGTTAATCCTTTCGTTTAAAAAATAAATTAGAAACAAAATTAATACAACATCTATAAGTGCCCTTTAATAGTAAACCCTTTAAAAAAATAAACTTCCTTATTCTGACTTTACTGAATAGTTTGGAAGTGGGTATGTGTGTAGCTCTGTGTTTCAAAAGATCATATCTGTCCCCCTAAAATAATTGTTTGATCAGATTACCGTAATGCCTAAGCATGTTCTGAACATCCACTTTGCAAGCTAGATAACGTAGAGAAGACAGAGGAAGTTCCCGTGAATGGGGATGAAAGGAGCGGTGAAGATGTCTTCACCTTTGAAATAAGATTTTCTTTTTTTTTTTTTTTTGAGACAGAGTCTTGCTGGGTTGCCCAGGCTAGAGTGCAGTGGTGCGATCTCGGCTCACTGCAAGCCCCGCCTCCCAGGTTCATGCCATTCTCCTGCCTCAGCCTCCCGAGTAGCTGAGACTACCAGCGCCCGCCACCACGCCCAGCTAACTTTTTGTATTTTCAGTAGAGACGGGGTTTCACCGTGTTAGCCAGAATGGTCTTGATCTCCTGACCTCATAATCTGCCCGCCTCGGCCTCCCAAAGTGCTGGGTTTACAGGCGTGAGAGTTGAGATTTCTTTTAGTCCCTCAGACATGCCATGCTCTCTCTGGTTTTAGCAGCTTCATACAAGTAGTTGCCCCTGAATACACTCTTCCCCTTTTGCCCCCCTTATTCCCATCTGACTAACTTCTACTTCTCTTTTAGGTCCCTGTATAAAACCACTTCCTCTAGGAAGCTCTCCCTAATCACTCCCCAAGATTCATTGTCTTTCTGCTATGCACTGCCACATTGTCTCTGTTTCCCCTATGATAGCTCTTACCACATTTTGTGGTCATTGCATGTTTACTTATCCACTGTTCAGTCAAAACTGTAAGTTTCATCAAAGCAGGAATTATGTTCATCTTGCTGTCAAGAGAATATTTTCTCAGTATATTCACCAGTGCCTGCCATGGTGCTAAATACATATTTTCCAAGTCAATGAATAAGGACAGATGAAATGAAATGTGAATGAATGAAGAAGATTTGAATAGATCAGGGATTCCCAAAGTACGGGCATTAAATGCTAATTCTTACGGGTTTCTAGAAAAAGAGGAATCTGGTGTTTGGGAAACACTGAGTAGCAAAGCTAACCTGATTTACTTGCTGCAGGACTTCTCAGAGCATTTTAAATGGCTCATCGAGTACAGTGGCTCATCACTGTAATCCCAGCATTTTGGGAGGCCGAGGCAGGCAGATCACCTGAGGTCACGAGTTTGAGACCAGCCGGGCCAATATGGCAAAACCCCGATTCTACCAAAAATACAAAAATTAGCCGGGTGTGGTGGTAGGTGCCTGGAGTCCCAGCTACTCAGGAGACTGAGGCATAAGAATTGCTTGAACTCAGGAGGTAGAGGTTGCAGTGGCCAAGATCGTAACACCGCACTCCAGCCTGGGTAACAGAGCAAGACGCTGTCTCAAAAATAAATAAATACATAAATAAATAAATGCTAAAGTTCATGAAACCTCCAAGGCGGGGGTGGAAGTGGATCTAGTAGACTGTATTACACCAGATTACCAGATTCCTTTTCTTTAGTAGACATCTCCCAAAACCAGTATTCTGAGGAGCATATATTGGGAAATGCCACAAAGATAAAGAATAAAGAAATGCATCGTCCAGTGAGAAGGTGGGTAGACAAAGATGAAACGTGTGTAGAACACTAAGTAGACTATAATAGCAGAAAATGTGGCATCAGGGAAGGATGCAATGAAAAATGAACAGGAACGTAGTGAAAGACGTTGGGTGCCATGCTAAACAACTTGAACACTACCCTGTAAGGGAGTGATGTTAACCTTTGAGAAAGGGTGTCATGTACTAACCTGGTTTTAGGAAGCCAATTCTGGTGGCAGTGTGAAAAACAAAGCTCCAAGATATGAGCAATTTGCAAATGGGAAACCAGTTAGATTATTGCAGTAGACCTGGTAAGAGAGGGTAAGGATGTGAATTAGGAAAATTGCAAGTGGTGTAAAAGAGAAGGCTCTAGAAAAATAGATTAAAAGATCAGAAGTGAGACCATCCAGGGAGGAGTAAGACCAAAAAATGGCTTGAGAGAGAGCTCAACATTTAAGAAGTAGATAAATGGAGAAAAAAACAAAGAAATAAGCAGTACAGTTCAAGCAAACAAATGAAAAAGTAGCTTAGATAGTAAGTGGTATTGCAGAAAGCAAGAAAAGAATTGCAGCGTGGTATCCAATATGGTAGAGGCCTCGGAGTCTAAAAAATCATTGCACATACAATGTAACGATGGTGCTGGAATTTTTTTTTTTTTTTTTTTTTTTTTTTTGAGACGGAGTCTTGCTCTGTGGTTCAGGCTGGAGTGCAGTGGCAAGATCTCGGCTCACTGGAACCCTCCACCTCCCTGGTTCAAGCAATTCTCCTGCCTCAGCCTCCTGAGTAGCTGGGATTAAAGGCACCCACCACCACCATGTCTGGCTAATTTTTGTGTTTCTAGTAGAGATGGTGTTTCACCATGTTGGTCAGGCTGGTCTCAAATTCCTGATGTCATGATCTGCCGCCTCAGCCTCCGAAAGTGCTGGGATTACAGGTGGGAGGTACCACGCTCGGCCGACGGTGCTGGATTTTTAGTGGAGCTCCCCTAGATCGTTAATATAATTTTGTAACAGTCCAACTTCTAGACTTAAAAAAGGAATACTGGCCGGGCGCGGTGGCTCAAGCCTGTAATCCCAGCACTTTGGGAGGCCGAGACCGGCGGATCACGAGGTCAGGAGATCGAGACCATCCTGGCTAACAAAGTGAAACCCCGTCTCTACTGAAAAAAAACACACACACACACAAAAAAAAACAAAAAACTAGCCGGGCGAGGTGGCAGGCACCTGTAGTTCCAGCTACTCAGGAGGCTGAGGCAGGACAATGGCATAAACCTGGGAGGCGGAGTTTGCAGTGAGCTGAGATCCAGCCACTGCACTCCAGCCTGGGCGACAGAGCAAGACTCTGTCTCAAAAAGAAAAAAAAGGAATACCCATAAATTACTGCTCGGCAAGCTAAGTTCTTTCTGCTAGGTGCTTACTATGCTTCTTTCTACTGCACTGTTGAGATAGGATGGTCCGCATACCCCAGCACTTTATCTGGCTTCCCAAGTATAACCTGAAGAAACGTAACTATTCTGCTTTTTTTTTTTTCTGTGATGACACCGGTTGCCTCGTGATTTTCACATCAGTTAATATAGAGGGAAGTGGTTTACTGCAGAGGGTTCAATGAGAAATAAAGAAGACATGGGGAAAATATGAAAAACAACGCTCTTATTTTTGAATGGATGATGAATTAATGACTTGGGAGGAAAAAACTAAATCAAAAGTAGTGAAACTTAAAAGAAATATTTAGAACATTTCTTTGAAAGCAGAAATGTGGGAGCCAGACGCTCCTGGGTTTGTATCCTGACTCTAGTGGCTATAAATTATATGACATTTGGGGAAAGAAATGGTAGATCTTGCCAGGGGCTGTGGTAAGCAGTAAACTTCTGTGAATTCATTTAATCCTCACAATCACCCTAAGGAAAAGTGAGGCTCAGAAAGGTCTAAGCAATTTAAATATGTAGTAAGTGACAGAGTCAGATTCAAACTCAGGGTCATTTGATGACAAAGCAGTTATTTTCCACCAGTCTGAAAACTGTGAGGCAGAAATCACTTCTGTTTTCTTCACGTTTGTATATCCTACAGATCCATAGCAGGCTGTTAATAACTATGTGTTGAGTGGATGAATTAATATATAAATGATTAAGTGAATGAACAACTAATCTGTAATGTTATTTCCAATAGACTTTATCTTTTTCAACCCCAATGTTCTCCTCTGTTGGCTCATTGTAGGTGCACCATGAACCTTTCCATATCCCTAAAGGAAAGGCCGAGCTGATTGGCAACAGACTTAGGAGCTGGACGGTTCTGCATGATTAGTCAAAACAGACTTCCTGTTCTAGGGTAGTCTGGCCAGTAGGTGACGCTGACTGAGACAGTTGAAAACACCTAGTGTCAAGTCATGGCTGGGTGTTGGTAAGCTGTACAGAGCAGCTGAGATTATTTGGATTGTTTGAAACAATTATGATCATGACATTAACATAAAAGCTGAGAAATATAGTTGGGTTGAAGGGAAAGTGTCTCAGTGGAAGGAAAGGTGATTAAAGAAAGGGGTATATCCCAGCCAGCTCTAAGGCCTTAAGAGCAAAACCCATCATGGTGACTAGGATAGGGTTGTTGGTGGTGGTGGTCGTGGTGGTGATGCTGCTGATGATAATAAACTGTAAGATGTATGCCTTCTCTGTGCCAGTTATGATGCTAAGTATTTAACACAAACCACCGCATTTATCTTAACAATAATTCTATGATCTAGGCTTTATTTTTATCCCCCTTCAAGACTTGTGAATTCATCAAAGGTCACACAGTTAAAGTAATAATGGTCAAGATTTAAATTCTGACCTTGCCCGATTCCAGTGCCTAAGCTTTGAACCCCATGTTATTTTCCTCTAGGAAGAGGTAATTGAGGCCATATTTATCTTTCAATTAGGTTTTTTTTAAAATGTGTTCAACATCTACATTTCATCCACATGCCCTTACTCAAAGCTGCTCTCACATTCTGAAATATTTGAATATTTGACAATTTAGTAATATATTAAATTTTACTTGCAGGCAATTTATAGCTGTTTTTCTTTGTTTGCGTGGAAAGTCATAAAAGCATTTCAAAATAAATTTTTATAACAGACATGCTTGAAGGTCAGATGCAAGGAATCCTTGTGACAATGGAGTACAAAGAAATAGAAAAATGGGGCTGGGCACGGTGGCTCACACCTGTAATCCCAGCACTTTGGGAGGCTGAGGCAGGCAGATCACCTGATGTCCGGAGTGCCAGGCCAGTCTGACCAACATGGAGAAACCCCATAGCTACTAAAAATACAAAATTAGCCCGGCATGGTGACGCCTACCTGTAATCCTAGCTACTCAGGAGACTGAGGCAGGAGAATCACTTGAACCCAGGAGGTGGAGATTGCAGTGACCTGGATCGTGCCATTGCACTCCAACCTGGGCAACAAAAGCGAAACTTCATCAAAAAAAAAAAAAAAAAAGAAAGAAAGAAAAGAAAAATGGTCCACACTCTCCAGGAATTTTCACCACAGTGGAGATACAACCTATGTCAATGAAACACCTAGGAAAGCCCAGTAAACAGTAACTCAAGGGCAACATCTTCCGGCACAGACACCACTCTCTTAGCATAAGTGCTCATTGGGAAGGAAGAATAAGTAAATGATCCAAGTCCATCGTGGTTGTTTGGGGAGCTTCCTGGAAGAGGTGAGTCTCTGGAGGCAAATGTGGTATAGACATACATTGGCCAAAAAGGCATGGGAGTCGGAGAGGATATTCTAACGAGGAAGGGGGTCTGAATATAGTGCTATGGTGGTTTTATTTAAAATAAATTTAAAGAATATATAAACTCTGATATAAAACACTTTGAAAAACTGTTTAGTATTAAAGTCCTTTTAAACCAAAAATAGTTTGGTAACTTTAAGATTTAGTATAAACGTAAACAGCTTCTGTGGTTTGAAAAAAAAAATCACGAATCAATCTGGATCAATGGTGGGATTTTCTCATACCACTACACACACAAGTACACAGTGCTCTGAAGAAGAGAAGAATTAGATTACTACTTGAAAATGGAGTTGCCCATCCCCACGGCTGATAGAATGTCTAAGAGGCCAAGCCTTATATACACTCCTGCTGTCTCACACCTAATGCTCCAATCCTGGGCTGCTTATGATTTTTATTAAATAGCTACTGGAGTGTCCCAAGTCTCTTTCACTGCATAACAAATCACCCCAACACTTAGCTGTTTAAAACAATCATCATTTTGATAATCTCTCATGTTTCTGTGAACCAGGATTTGGGAGGACTCACCTGAATAGTTTTTGTTTCAGTCTCTCATGAGGTTGCAGTTCAGGCAGCAACTGTTGAAGGGTGGGGCTGGAGCATCTGGGAACTCTCTGGTCTCTCCATGCAGGCTAAGTTGGGCTTCCTTATAGCATGGCGGCCTCAAAGCAGTTAACTGCTTACGTGTCATCTGAAGGCTTCAATAGCAAGGATCCCAACTAATTTGAGAGAAGCTACATTGCCTTTTATGATGGCATCTCTGCAGTCCCACAGAATTACTTCTACCATACCGTGTGTAAGCAAGTTCCAAGCCTACTCAGATTCAGAGAGAGGAATTAGATTCCACCATTTGATGGGGGAGTGGTAGGATTCTAGAAGAGAATGTGGGATAGGAGTTATGATTGTGTTCATCTTTGGAAAATACAGTCTGCAACTTGGAGGTTTTCCAGGAGAAGGGAGGAGGAGAGGCACACACATGTGGTACTCACCATTTGCTGGAGAGTTTATTTAATTTCCCAAAGAACTCTACAAAAGGGGCATTGTTGTCTTTCTCCCTTTTATACATGAGAAAAAGGAGACTAAGAAACCAGCCTGGCTGGGATCATTCAGCACCTGCTCTGCCCTAGGTACCTGACAGGTGCTTTACAAACATCACCTTAGAACTTCCCCCCAGTTTACGAAACAGAGGCTAACTCACCTGCCCCCCATGAGCAAGTGGCAGAACTAGAATTCCATCCCAGGCCTCTTCCTACTGCAGTTTCTACCTTATAACACCTCATTCATTTGCGCCATTACATGGGCCACTGAGTGCTTGTATCTTCCCTGGGTCTTCGTCCTATTTGGGCACAAGTCATGACAAAAATTCCACATGGTGCTTTGGAGAGAATTAGAGGGACCAACCAAAGGGCCTGATCCTGCAGGAGACTACCTTTTTCTGTTGCTCTCCCAAAGTAAAGCTGTCATGTAGGTTTTGTGCTGAGCTGGCCAAAAAGCAATTTGAAAAATGGCTTCCGAGATGGGCAGTGGCATTGACTTGGCAGGGAGGAAGGTAATAACTGCTCTGTTTAGATTATGCCGGAGGCCTCCCATCTCGTTCCTGTCAGGCCCTTCCTTCATTCTGGGAAGCTCTGTGTGAAACTGTCCCCTTTGCTCAGAATAAGAATCCTTTGACCTCATACCTTTCTTGTTTATGGTATTGCAGACCTTCCAAGGGAGAGCAGAAACAGGCTAGTCTAAGTTTAGCAACCTGGTGAGCTTAATATGGCCTTAGCAAAAAGATCTCCATACAAGACCCTTAGTTAGTTGGCCAGAAATAGCAAGGAGACAAAATAAACTCATTTTTAAGATAATAAAAGAAAAGGAGGCAGTTAAAGAAAAAGAGAGAGAGGTAAAGGGAAATAAAGAAGGGGGAGAAAGAGGTAGAATGAAGAAAGAGGGAAAGAAGGAAGACAGGTTGTGAAAGTCAATAAATTCGCCATCTTAATACGTGCCAACAGCAAGTGGGATAGAGAGAAGGTGGGGTGAGATAGGAGGAGTTCACACCCTAATTCCATCTCCAACACTTTGTTATGATCATGAAATATCTCCTAATATTTGATGTTGAGAATAAACAATTTCCATTCATTGACACTCATATTAACCACTCACTCTGCCAAGCCCTTTATTTATAGACATGATCTCGTGCAATGCCCAGAGTAATCTGCAATATCCTCATTCCCTTTTTATAGATGAGGAAACTGAGGCTCTCAGAGGGTAAAGGATTTTGCCCAGCAGAGACAGCTCTGCTCTGTGCACTGTGTTGTAAAGCCAGGCAGTGGTGGCCAAAGGCTGACCCTTAGAGCACATAGAGCAAAAAGCCTTTTCCTGGATCAAGTTCCTGAGGGAGTTAGGCTTTTACAGAACTCAGCTTCTCTTCTAGCCCTGAGCCTGGCCTCCTAGCACCATGACCTGTGCAAGTCTGAGGCTATCCCAGGCTCCAGAGCCTCCAGAAACCCCATTGGTAATAGTTTTCTGTTGACATCAAGGCTATGATACTGTTTAAGTAGGTGAAAATACGTATTTATTATGAGAAGCATCAAGTGTATTTTATCTTCATTTTATTTCAACAAGAGTTTGTTAAACCTTTAGTACCTGCACTGCCGTTTATGTAGTGGCATTGTGGAAACAAAGTGCAGAAAGCGATGAATACTCTTGAGTAACTGACAACCCAGTAAAAAACAACTGGTGCACTGCACTCGAGCCAGTGAGTGCAGCCCTGGGCACCCGTGAGCAAGAAGTTCTCTGGTCCCTTCATGTTTTAAAAAACAGGCTTTAGAGCAGTTTTAGATTCACAGCAAAGTTGAGAGGAAGGAACAGAGATATCTCATGTACCTCCTACCCTACAAGTGCACAGCCTCCCTATCGATAGTCCCCAGCAGAGTGGTTCCTTTGTGACAATCGATGAACCTGCGTCATCATCTCTGAGTCCACAGCCTGCATTAGGGTTCACTCTTGGTGCTCTTGGTGCTGAACATTCTGTGGGTTTGGATAGATGTTTAATGACATGTTCTAACCACTATAGTATCATCTGAGCAAAGTAATTTTCCTGCCCAAAATCTCCTCTGTGCTCCACTCATTCATCACTCCCTCCCCCAACCCCGATCTTTTCATTGTCTCTGAAGTGTTTACTTTTTCCAGAATATCATGTAGCCAGACTCAAACAGTGTGTGGCCTTTCCAGACTGGCTTCCTTCCATGGAGGCATTTAGATTTCCTCCATGTCTTTTCATGGCTTGAGAGCTCATTTGCTTTTAATGCTAAATAATACTCTATTGTCCGGATGTACCAGTTTATTTATCATACGCCTCCTGAAGGACATCTTGATTGCTTCCAACTTTTGGCAATTATGCATAAAGCTGCTATCCATGTGCAGACTTCTGTGTGGATATGAAGTTTTCAACTCCTTTGTGTAGATACCAAGGAACAGGATGTCTGGATCATATGATAAGAATATGTTTAGTTTTGTAAGAAATTTCCAAATTGTCTTCCAAAGTGTCTGTACCATTTTGAGTCCCCACCAGCAATAAATGAGAGTTCCTTCCTATCCTTGCCAGCATTGGATGGTTGATCTGTTCGTTTTTTAAAGCACCAATAAACCGAATTATGGTAGAAACTACTAGAGAGCCAAAAATAGTGCCAAAAATGACTCTGAGAAAAAGGCTGAATGTCAAGTCCTGTGACATCCACAGAGCAGCGCCCCTTGTGCCCTTACTCAAAGCTACAATATCCTTGCCAGGTGGGGTGGCTCATGCCTGTAATCCCAGCACTTTGGGAGGCTGAGGCACGTGGATCACCTGAGGTCAGGAGTCCAAGATTAGCCTGACCAATGTGGTGAAACCTCGTCTCTACTAAAAACATAAAAATTAGCAGGGCGTAGTGGCTGGCACCTGTAATCCCAGCTACTTGAGAGGCTGAGGCAGGAGAATCTCTTGAACCCAGGAGGTGAAGGTTGCAGTGAGCCGAGATCGTCGCATTGCACTCCAGCCTGGGCAACAGAGCAAGACGCCATCTCAAAAATAAATAAATACATAAATAAATATAAAAAGCTACAATATTCTCATTCTACACAAAATGCTAGTAAGCTAGTTTTCTATTTTCCCATCCCACTAAAATTTGGAGGCTTTAAAGATTCAGAGACACTAAAAATATAAAACAAAAACACATGCCTTAGCCTGTTTACAAATAAGTTAACAAATATGTAACCCTGTGCACTTTGGAGACATAACTACACATCAACTTGTCTAAACTGGTGTTGATAACAATAACCTCAAAACACTGGCTGAAAGAATGAAACTGTATTTGAGATGCCACAGCTATTAGAAATTGGGGATATTATAAGTCCCTGCCTTATAGATTTTTTGTTAGAATTAAATGAAATCTGTGTAAAATGCTTAGCACAATGTTTGATACCTAGTAAGTGCTGATAATATTGGCTGCTGTGTAATGACGAGAATGGTGATAACGATGATACACCAAGGGATTAGAGAATCAGAAGGAAGAGTAGAAGAGAATTGGAATTCCTCAGACATTCATTGAAATACTCTTATGTCCCATGGTGAGTTCACAGGTAAATGACACACAATTCGTCTTCTTGGAAAGGTCCTTGTATAGCATATTATATGATTATAGTTGAATGTGATAAATGTTATAACACATTGACTTGTAAAAGTGGCTTGATGGCGTAGGTGAAGAAGCTGTTAATTTTGACCACAAGATTAGGAAAAACTACAGGAGATACCTGAGCTAGGCTTGAAAGATTTTGCTATTTGGTAAGGGGTAGGCATTTCAAGGAAGAACATTCCAGGCAGACGAAACAGACTTTCAACAAAGGCAGGGAGACTGAGAAGTCATGCCACAGTTAAGCATGCAGACTAGGGTAAATTCAAAGAATGTGCCGCAAAGAGATGAGCTGGAAATGCTCCCAGGGCCAGTTTATGATTGTCTAGCATATCACTGCAAGGAGTGTGGATTTCATTTGAAAGGCGGTAGGTTGCCATTAAAAGTTTTAAGCTGAGTAGCTATAGGATTAAATGTCTGCTTAGACACATGATCACGCTGAAGGCAGGGTAGAAAATGAACTCAAGTGGTCAGAAAGTGAAGTCAGGAGGGCCAGGCAGGGGTGCTCGTGATAGTTTGGGTACTGGCTGAGGCCCTGCCACTTGAGAAAAGGTGACAGGTAGACTTGATAAGATTGAGAAGTCTGGCTGGGCGCAGTGGCTCACGCCTGTAATCCCGGCTCACACAGCGAAACCCTGTCTCTACTAAAAATACAAAAAATTAGCCGGGCGTGGTGGCGGGCGCCTGCAGTCCCAGCTACTCAGGAGGCTGAGGCAGGAGAATGGCATGAACCTGGGAGGTCGAGCTTGCAGTGAGCCGAGATCGCACCACTGCACTCCAGCCTGGGCGACAGAGCAAGACACTGTCTCAAAAAAAAAAAAAAAAAAAAAGATTGAGGGGTCTATTAGGAGGGCTAGGGGAAATGGGCAGAGAGAGAGGATGTGTAGAAAGTAGAGTCAAGTCAAGATAAGACTTTGGGGGCCTGAGCTTGGGCAACTGGGGCAACACAAGGAAAGAACTTTTTACAAACCCAAGATTGATGTTTTAATCTTCATGATCCTCTAGTGGCAAGAAAGAAGGTGAATCTTTAATACTATTTCAATTCCAGGCTTATTTGATGTTTTCTTGTTCCACCCAAGAGATTACCACTTGAATTATGCCATAGGGCTAGAACCAAATTAATGCAGTTTATTTTTCTAAAATACGCAAGTAGGGATAGACAAATTTGCTCCCCCAAAATAAATTCTAACCTCAAAATGGCCAAATATAATCCAGGGCTTGGCCATCTAATGTGATAACCACTAACCACATGTGGCTACTGGGTATTTGAAATGTGGCTAGACTTATTTGAGATGTGATGAGGGTATAAAACACTTACCAATATTCAGATATTCAGTACGAAAATAATACATAATATTTCATTAATTTTTATATTGATTACATGTTGAAATAATGTTTTGGGTATATGGGATTAAATAAGCTATATTACAAAATAATTTCCCTTAAAAAATTTTAATGTGACTACTAGAAAATTTAAAATTACAGCTATGGCTCACATTATATTTCCTTTTTTTTTTTTTTTTTTTTTGGAGAGAGAGAGATGGTGTCTTGCTCTGTTGCCCAGGCTGGAGTGCAGTAGTACAGTCGTGGCTCACTGTAGCTTTTTCCTCCTGGGCTCAAGGGATTCTCCCATCTCAACCTCCCCAGTAGCTGGAATTACAGGTGCACCCAACCAGCTAATTTTTTAATTAAAAATTTTTTTTTGTAGCAATGGGGTCTTGCTATGTTGCCCAGACTGGTCTCAAACTCCTGTTCTCACCTGGCCTCCCAAAGTGCTGGGATTACAGGATTGAGCCACCGTGTCTGGCCCCACATTATATTTCTATTGAACAGTGCTGGTCTAAGAAATTTGAGTTTTGCAGTGCCAGTATTTAATGGCCATGTACAGGCCAAGGGTATATTTTTTATTACTACATCCTCTTCCCATTACTGAGGAATGTCTCACCACCTGATGTTTTCTAACACCTTCCTATGTGTCTTTATTCTTATTAAGAAAGTAGTTACCATAGCAACTGCCACAATACCTTGTATTTACTACACCTGGAGGGAGAGACATAAACAGACATCAATCTGTCATTCAGGTTTTCAGGTTTACACATTTATATTTTTCTCATGTTTATCTGGGTTTTCCTCTGCAAAGCGAAACACCAAGAGTAGGAGACCCGTCTTCTAACTCCCATCTATGACACTGGCGTCTCTGGGTCTCCATAAGAACAGTCATTACCCCATGCTGACCTCAGGGGGCTATGTGGATAGATAGCTAAAAGAATTTTGAAAGTGGTTCTTAGGGCACAGTATCTAATGTCACATATTTTAACATGAAAATAGTATCTGACATTACTTACAATAATGGAGGAAGGCAGGAGGGAGAAAGTAGTTTCCTCTGGTGATTAGGGGTTAGGAAGATGCAGGGGAGAGAAAAGGAGTGAGACTAGAAAAACCCATAGTAGGGCCGGGCGCGGTGGCTCAAGCCTGTAATCCCAGCACTTTGGGAGGCCGAGACGGGCGGATCACGAGGTCAGGAGATCGAGACCATCCTGGCTAACACGGTGAAACCCCGTCTCTACTAAAAAAGGCAAAAAACTAGCCGGGCGAGGTCGCAGGCGCCTGTAGTCCCAGCTACTCGGGAGGCTGAGGCAGGAGAATGGCGTAAACCCGGGAGGCAGAGCTTGCAGTGAGCTGAGATCTGGCCACTGCACTCCAGCCTGGGCGAGAGAGCGAGACTCCGTCTCAAAAAAAAAAAAAAAAAGAAAAAAGAAAAACCCATAGAAGGCTGACCAACATTAGCATTTGTTCTCATCAACATAAATAGTTCTTTTCCTGTATTCAGCAACAAGGCTCCACTGGCTGGGAGAAGATTGGGAGCCCAGAGCTATGCAGATAGTTCATCTTGGCTTTGACATGGAAAAAGCAAATGGGTTGGAGTGTTTTTTACATCATATTGTATGATACTTTAGGTGTTACCCTCATCGATTGCCATTTAAGTTCTATTCATGGGACAATTATGTTTGAACTTGCTTGCTCCTTAGTGGGTAACATCTGGACGGAGATAACAGATGCTAAGACAGAGACTGGGGGGACATTGAGGAATTATTACTACTACCTTCACCTAGGACAGGCGTGGCTTCAAAATGTCTACATAGAGTGGCCTTAGGGGTTACAATATGGTTGAAAGTGGAGGCTGGGGGCTTGCCCTTTCAGAGGTGTTTGCCTAGCAAAGCAAGATGTTGTCCCTTAGGCATTATGCTTATTTGCGGTGGCTGGAGAGGGTTTATGAGGATCAAGGTCAGGGCAGGGATTTTGGCTCAAGACCCCTCAATCCAAGCCACCCCTTTGGCCTTTCATGGAAATGTGGCAAAAGTAATAAGAGATTCTTGGTTTTAGGTTTTATTTGCACATGTTTTGTAAATCTACCTGAAGCTGTTCAACTGACGATGCGTTTGATCGTTTGAAAATCCATTCAGCGACTTATCCCATCTATGGAGAACCATCCTAAAATTAAATCAAGAAAGATGCTACCGTCCCATCTTGAGAAATTCCCACTCACTCCTCGTGGGCATTTGGGAGGTCCTCTACTCAAGAACTGAACTGAAGGCAAATAAAGTGCATTGCAAAAATGCAGTCCTTCCAGGGAAGGTTCAAGGAAAGTTAATTGTCATTGGTTCACGTTTTGAGGTCTCCCTCCCTCTTCCCTTCCTAGGAGATGGGGTAGGGTAGATGATGCCAGGGGGTGGGGAAAAGGGGACGCAAGTGTGGTTTTCCGATCAGAGATCAAATAGCAGTTAGAATTATATAATGGAACTGCCCTGAGTCAGGTGACGGGATCACTGAGTAATTCCCTGCAGAAGGAGACAAACTGCATGTTAAAAAGCTCAACAAATACTCTTTAAAAAAAAAAAAAAAAAAAAAGCCCAGGCCGTGAGTTCCAGACTTCCAAGCTGCAGTTTCCTCTGAATCCTCTCCAGGCTGAAACAGTGTACAGGCTTGCTGAGTCAGAAGACTCCCAGAGATTGGGGATGGCCGAGGCAGGTCGGGGGTCTGGTGTGGATCACCGGGTTACTTTCTGTTTCATTTTGAAATGTTCCCTGTTTCTGAAACCGGTTGCCTCCGATGTCAAGTAAAACACAGGACTCCTTGGAGACGCCAGCTGGGCTTTTAAGGACTGGGGCTCTGTGAAGGTAAGAGGCAGTCTGTGCCCCACCGGCTGGAGGCTGCCACTTTAGAAAGGTCTGAGTACCCGCAGGTCACACCCAGGAGGGGTTGGTGTGCCTGCCAACTGTTCTGGGCTCTGAATGAGGCTGGAGAGACCATCGTGGAGGCGGTTTCAGGTTAGAAAAGGGATAAAATGGACCCTTCCTGCCAGATGGGTGGCCACCTAGTCCACGGTGAGTTGAATCCATCCCCCGACTTTGGTTGACACCCTCCCCTTCTCCATTCCATCCCACGTGGGAGCTGGTCAGCGGCCAGGGAACTGGCACAGCCGGGAAGGAAGGCGAAGGGGCTGCCTGGCACCGAGAGGCTGCATGGGCGTGTGTAGCATGTGTATTTTCAGAGCCCGACACTTGAGGAGACTGTTGCTCAATTTAAGAAAGCATAGCTATTGGAAAGCCAGGAAACAGACCCAGAGAGGCAGATGCATGTGGGGGCAAAGAGCTTTGGGCAGCGTTTAAGGTAGGCATTGGCATAGGAAATCATGGTATTGCCTTTTGTTTATTTGTTAGGTGGATTTTGTATTGGTTTTATGCTTCGTTCGGTTTAGAGAATTTTCCTTTGATGGAGCTGCCAATATGAATAGATTTGGTTTTGAAATCCTCAGACCGGGTTCCTAGGATATCCTGGAGCCCACGGTGTTAGTGTAGATGCCTCAAAGTCAGAGGAGATGGATACAAAACTGGTGATGGTTTTCAAAGGAGATTCACTTGCAAATCTCACTGCAATGGAGACTTGCTGGGAGTCCTGGTGCCTGCTGAGGCAGGCAGCTCTTAGGAACCTCAGGAAGTTTCTGACTTAAAGAGACAGGAAAGAAAAAAATCAAATCCGCAGCTGTTATTTTGGAGAAAGTGGGTTCAGGGAGAATTTGTGGCTGAAGAAAAAGGAAAGAGGACTTGGAAAACAAACGGAAACGTAAGGGATAGGCTTGGTGGGATTCCAGCTTGGGGCAGTGGCATTTTGAGGCTTGCTGCATGGAGATAAAAATCAATATGGGAACTGGTAACAGCTCACTCAGCATGAATAAGAAATGCTACATGGATTCTTTCAACACTGACTTCTAAAGAGGCTGAGAAATAGGCAAGGTGTTAGTTTGGAAGAGTTTATTTCTAATTGTTATTTATTTTTTATTGTTTGTCCACATGAGCTGCTCTAAACAAAATATGGTGATGTTAGAACCAAAAGGAAAGTGTCCTTAGAATAATGTCTATAAAGAGGAGGTATTCAAGTTTTCACTGCCTTTCTCCTTCTTTTTCTGCCTTTCTCTCAGTTTGGGCAAATTATATGATTTGAATGTATCCAATAGAAACAACTCTTTAAAGAGGAACTGGGCACGGTGGCTTACGCCTGTAATCCCAGCACTGTGGCAGGCCGAGGCGGATGGATTACTTGAGGTCAGGAGTTCGAGACCAGCCTGGCCAACATGGTGAAACCCTGTATCTGCTAAAAATACAAAACTTAGCTGGGCGTGGTGGTGCACGCCTGTAGCCCAGCTACTGGGGAGGCTGTGGCACGAGAGCAGCTTGAACCCAGGAGGTGGAGGTTGCAGTGAGCCCAGATCTCACCACTGCAACCTATGTGGGTGATGGAGTGAGACTCTATCTCGAAAAAAAAAAAAAAAAAAAAGAAAACGGAAACAACTCTTTAAAGTGGTACAATTTATCTTTTAAGAAGATATTTGAATATTGGAATTAAAAAATGATCTTAAATCTGTGGTTCTTAAATCTTCAAAATCATGGACCACATTTGGGAAGCAAAAAGACTGTGGATCATGAATTTCTAGTCTTTTCTCTACTGTGGCCCTATCACTCCCATCTCTTCTGATGCTCAACAAACAAAACTAAACAACAAAGCTAAAAAAGCATAACAAAGTTTTTCACTAAAGCGCATACTTGAAATGAAGATGCTATAATATTATAAATATTCGTAATGTAAAAGAACAGCTCATAGAGCCCCTTTTTAAGGCCATGGCAGTCTCTCGAGAAAACATTGCTTAAATAATTAATATCAGCAGAGTGAGTTCCTTTTATCTGGATTTCCATCTGTTGAAACTTGCTGGAAACCTACCTTTCTACACTTCAATAATATTATGAGGACTGAGATTCACGAGGATGACCTCCAGGTACTACAAAGCTCATTGGTGCCTCCCAAATCACAGAAGATAACATGATGCTCAAAAGAGTCCTGGTTTTGAGTGCATTGCCTTCCACTCTAATTATCTAAAATTTGCTCATCTGCATAGATCGTGGTGCCCACATTTTCTATGTCAAGGACCAGGACTTGTGACCTTACAGAGGACTTTTATATTGCTTTCAGCGTGAGAGATGGTCTGAGAAATGCAGTTTGGATGCCAGGTTTTGTTCATTTCTGGGATAGTCCAACAGGTTATGGGACAACTGGTGAAATAGGACAGATTTTGAAAATTCAGTCTTTATGGAAATCAAGGTGTTTTGCTTAAAAGCTTAATGTTTTTAGTTAGGTTGACTGAGGTTTCCATTCCAATTATGCTACCTTTTCAGTGAGTGACATTGAGCAAGTTTGTTGACCTTTCTAAGGCTCAGTTTCCTCATCCATAAAATTGGAGAGTAACAGTGCTTTACCTCATAGGCTGTATGGGAAGTAAATTATATAGAACATCCCATAGTGCTGTGCCTGGCACACTTAGTGCCTGAAAAAGTACCTGCTACTATTTTTGTTATCATTTATGGTATCTAGTGACCACAAAGTACTTGAAAAACCAGGTCACTTTTTCCCTTGAATGTGCCAGTGAGTAAAGAATACGTGTGAAACTTTAGCTCACATTTGAGCTCCTACAAATATTTTGGAATTAATTCAATAACACTTGTATTTCTCTATATGAGAAGGCATGATTCTCTGCGTGTTTTGGACAGAAGGGTCAATTGAACTGGTTTAAGCCACAGAGGAGGGCATCAGTGGCAGCACCAGATAAACAACATTCGTCGCCAGACTCCCTGCACTCTACCACTGGGTCACAGCGACCCCACACCAGGGAGGGTCCAACAAGGACAAAGTAGCCCTTGTCTCTGGACAGCCCCAAACACCTTCTAATGGATGTAGTAGGTTTGATTTTTCCTGCTTCACCCATGCTATAAGTTGTGATTCTGCCCTTTTCTCATCCTGAATCTGATGGGCTCAGGGCTCATGTAGGCTTGTTGTTGTTGTTGTTGTTATTGTTTTTTGAGACGGAGTCTCCCTTTGTCGCCCAGGCTGGAGAGCAGTGGCGCGATCTCGGCTCATTGCAAGCTCCGCCGCCCGGGTTCACGCCATTTTTCTACCTCAGCCTCCCAAGTAGCTGGGACTACAGGAGCTCACCACCACGCCCAGCTAATTTTTTGTATTTTTAGTAGAGACGGGGTTTCACCGTGTTAGCCGGGATGGTCTCGATCTCCTGACCTCGTGACCCACCTGCCTTAGCCTCCCAAAGTGCTGGGATTACAGGCGTGAGCCACCACGCCCGGTCTCCTGTAGGCTTTTACCCCACTTGGAAAATTACTGCAGATGGGCTACAGTGATCCATGACTGTACACTTCCAAGCCTCCACTAGGTACAACACAGAATCTACTACCCTTAAATGGCCCCTTAATGACTGTGTTTTTATTTTCTTTCTGCAGTCTCCTAACATGGGGATTTAATGCCTCCCATAAAGCAAGCTCCTGATCATATACTGTAAAGTCCAAAGACAGTAGCATAATTACTCTAAAGGGTAAAGATGCCAAAGGCCCTTAAGTTTGACATTCCATGAATATTTCAGCTTCCTACAAAGTTCAGGATCCACGGTTGCTGGGAAAGGGTTTCATAAAAGGTTCTCTAGGTGTAGCTCGAGCTTCTCTAGGAAACTAACTGGATAAAAAAACCTCTCCTGGAACTTGTCCTAAACAAGGAAGAGTGAAAAACAGTATAGGGTGTCTTCTTCTAAGAAATCCATCACAAAGATAACACCAATGTCTAAAATTAAGAGAAACAGAAAAAAATAATCCAACAGAATACAGAAAGATGAGACACAAGTTTCAGAAACAATTGGGATGGAAAAACACCCAAACTTGGGTGTGTTCTAATGTTAGGGAAAAAGAAGAAGGAGGGGAATGTTGGAGAAGCAGCGGAGACAGTGGTATTGAAAGACTTGGTTATAAATTCATATGCCCTGGGTAAGTCATGCCAGAGTCAGTTTCTTCACTTACAAAATAGTAAAAATAATTCCTACCCTACTGTCAGGGTATTGAAGAGGAACATATGATATCCTGTGTCCAAACTGAAATGAAGACAAGAACCTAAAGTACAAACTTGTGTTAATAACTATTTGGGATTTAAGAAACTGACCTCCCAAAAAAGGAATATGTGTGTTACTGAAAACCAGGATTTTCTTATAGATAGTAATGAAGAAAATCACCTTGGATAGTCCATACTTAATGTATTCATTGGCTAAGGCTGCCATAACAAAATACTACTGGGTCGCTGAAACAATAGTAATTTATTTTCTCACAGTTTTGGAGGCTGGAAGGTCCAAGACTGAGGTACTGGTAAGGTTGATTTTCCCTGAGGTCTTGCTCCTTGGCTTGTAGATGGCCTCATTCTCACCTTGTCCTCCCACATAGTTGCCCCTTGGTCTGAGGTTGTCTGTGCCCTAATCTTCTTCTCTTTTTTTTGTTGTTTTTGGTTTTGGTTTTGAGTCAGGATCTGTCTCTGTCACCTGGGCTTGGGTGCAGTGGTGTGATCTCAGCTCTCTGCAGCCTTGATCTCCTGGGCTCAAGTGAACCTCCTGCCTAAGCCTTCTGTGTAGCTGGGACCACAGGGGTGTGACACCACCCAAGCTAATTTCTTTATTTTTTAATTTTTTTGTAGGGACAGAGCCTTGCTATGTTGTCCAGGCTGGTCTCGAACTCCTGGGCTCAAGTGATCTCCCTCCTTGGCCTCCCAAAATGCTGGGATAAGCCACCGTGCCTGGCCCTAATCTCTTCTATAAAGACACCAGTCATTTTGGATTTTCCCCCACCCTTATGATCCCATTTAACATTAATCATCTCTTTCAAGGCCCTTTCTCCAAATATAGTCACATTCTCAGGTCACATACTAGGGGTCAGGGCCTCAACATATGAATTTGGGAGGGAGCACAATTTGACTCCAAACAGTTATCAAGTTCATTAAGAAAACTCATTAAAAGATGCATTCTTCTTGTTTTAGGAATTGATCAGATCCACTAGGGAACATGGTACCACCTTAGAAGAAAATGGTATTGCCAAACTGCTATGAGGAGACTCCAGGAAAGGCAGCCTGGTAGACCTGGGCCAAGCTTCCAGAGAAGCTTGACTCCCTAGAGTACATTAATCACAAGGGAAAGGAAGGACCTTGTTTTATTGACTTCCACCTGGGCATTCTGTCAAAGCACTGGTAGATTGTACCTAACAAGTTTTGCAGCTCTGTGGTGACAGCTGTTCTTGGAGAATGGATTTAACATAGTTTTGAATTAGATGTTCCTTTGAGGTCAAAAGGATTATGGCACGTCTCTGGATAATTTCCCACTTCTTTTCACTGTTTCATCACTTAAAAAAAGATTGATCCTATCATCCAGGTTCCTGCCATGTTCTGCAGAATCATTCATGGCCTTCTGTGTTTCTGGTCAGTCCCCAGCTCTCCCTGTCTGCATTCAACATGAAGAGTGATATTCAAGGACATGGTTACTTGAAATACACACACCTCAGCACATGCGTGCGCGCATGCGCGCGCGCGCGCGCGCACACACACACACACACACACACACTGATTTATATATTTTTGAAACAGAATTGGTCAGTACAGAGGAAGATGATTTGCAAGTGGTATTTACAAGTCACTTCCTTTCTAAATGTTGGATCTCAGAATTCAGAGAAAGAGACAGGAAGTCCAGCTCATAGCTGAAGTATTCTCACAAATATGGGAAGTGCAGGGGAACTGACGCCTCTTCCAAATTAACAGACATGAAAAGGCATGGACGAGAAAGTAATAACAAGAGTGGAGCAGGTGATTTGCAGGCGCCCACAGATGAGGGTGAGCCTGCTCACTGCTTCCTCTTCCCCTCCACAGCTGCACCATTACTGGGACCATTTGTACACTTTGGTAAGGCATAGACCAGTTCCCTGGTAACAGCCTGGATCCTCCATTCAAACAGGAAAATACAACATAAAGGGGGAAATCATTTAGGCAAGACATGTACTTTGATTTTCTTTAAAAAAAAAAAAAACTGATGATGGCGAAAAAATATATCAGGAGGAACAAAGGAGCACACATTTAGTAACTTGTAAAACACCCTGCTATGTCTTTCTTCATTAAAAATACGGTCTGCCTCCAGTGCCCAAGAAGGAAGTATTCGTTCCCTGGGCGTTATGATCCCACCTCCCGATTCTCACAAACAGGAACACACTCAGTCATGAGTAGACAGACTTACCCCATACCAGGCTCCAGTTCAGAGGCAGAGAAGCAACAGGTTAATGTACAAAATTAGTTTGCCCAAGCTTCAAGCTATTTAGATGCAGTGATCTCACCAAGTGTGAAGTGCTCTTGTTGTTATTAGAATGAGGCTGTTGAAAGACCCTGTGATGTAATTTGGAGTATGTTGGCACCTGTATTATTTAGCTCTGATTTCAAGGTTCATGACTTGCCCAAAAAAGGGCCTGGAGGCTGAAAATGTTTAGGACAAACGTTCAGGAACGAGTCACCAGACTTTAAGAAAACTAGTTAGTATTGGCTCCCTTTGGCTTTCATATAAATTAGGAACTCTCTTTTTAATTTAAAGTTGGTTTGTTCATATGTAGAATTTCTCAAGTAAAAAAAAAAAAGTGTTTTTATAAATATCATGTCTTTTTCAGTAAAGCAAAACCAACTACCTTGTGAGTATTTTTGTTATTGTATTTAATCAGTAAACATTTATTATCTACTGTACTAAAGACACGGTATTGTGCAAAGAGTTCCACAGTATGCGAGAAAAGGAATCAGATCTACTCATACCTATTCAGGGAAATAAAACATGTACATAAAAGTTTTAACAAAATATGGAAAATGACAGCTTCCATGAGAACAGGAAGAAAAAAAGATTATTGAGGATGATAAGAGGGAGATATTAATTCTGGCTAGAAAAGGTTTTAGAGATGTTTTTAACCTAAGAGTCTTGAGAGCTGAATAGGTATATTTTAATATAGGAGAATGGGGGAGGGAAGGAGGGAGCAGGAGACATTTTCCACAAAGGAGGGAGAGTAAGTGGAATGCCAATTCAGAGGGGAAGGCATGCCTAGAGTGTACATGAGGCATGGTGGCCAGGCCAGTTTTGTTAAACGAGAGGGTAGAGAGAAAGGGATCGATAGTAGATGCATTGAAAAGAATTTGACTACCAAGTCCAGAAGTGACATGGTCAGAGTTTCAGTCTATGTGTCATGTGGAGTGAATGGAAGGAGATGGAGGCACCACCAGTTACAAATGCAACTGCAGCAGTGAGGAACATAATGGTAATAAATAATAATGACAATAAATAATAGTAACAGCTCTCACTTGTTAATTGCCTAGTAGTTGCTTCTTAGATTATGTCCTTTCATCTGCACAGCAAGCCTGCATGACAAATACATCCAGTCCTCATTTTTCTAAGGTCTGTTTAGGTACGAACACAGTCTTCCCTCGATATCCACAGGGAACCACAGTGCAGGTTCCTGGACACCTCCACTCTCTCCCGCAGCCCCCCTACCCCCGCCATGCTCAAGTTCCTGATATAAAATAGCGTAGTATTTGCATATAATCTATGCACGTCCTCACACATAGTTTAAATCATCTCTAGCTTATGTATAATACCTAACAGAATGGAAACGCTATGTAAATAGTTGTTATACTGTATTGCTTATTAAATTTGTGTTATTTTTATTGCTGTATTGTTATTTTTTATTTTTTCCTCACATTTTTCATCCTCCCATGGATTGAACAGAGAGGGCTGACTGTACAGTCAATCCTCATTTTTCTTGGATTCTGCTTTTGAAAAATTTGCCTACTCACTAGAATGTATTTGTAACCCCAAAAATCAGTCCTTGTGGCGTTTTCACAGCCATTTACAGACATGTGCAGAGCAGCAAAAATTTGAGCTGAGATGGAACAAAGCGAGGCTCTGCCTCCTTGTTTGAGATTTCATCCTGTTGATGTGTCCTTTTTACCGTCTATTTTGTGCCATATATATATATATATATTTGCATTTTGGTGCTTTTTGTTGGTGGTTTTGCTGTTTAGAATGGCCCCAAGCGTCATGCTGAAGTGCCATGCAGTGCTTCTAAACTTCAGGGAAGCTGTGACGAGCTTTATAGAGAACATGCAATGAGAGTGGCTCAGGCTTGAGTGATAGTGCTGTTGGCCGTGTGGCTTCAATGTTGATGAATCAACAGTATGTGTTAAATCTAGTGTGGTTCAACAGAAGCAAACAGTAAACCTAAGGTATGTACAGGTGGGCTAAAGAAAACATGCTCACAGAGACTTCGCCTTGCATTTCCTCCAGTAGCAATGGTTCAGTATTCACCAATTCAGTGTTTACAGTGACTTTATGAGACAAAACTGCCATAAACAGTGAGAATCCATTAGTTATTTCCTTCCTGCAGAGAAATAAACTGAGGGTTGCAGAAATAAGAAATTTGTCAGAAGCTACACAGCTAGCATGAACTCAGACTGGAATGTCATAAATGGCACACGTTTCTAAAGACAATAAAGGACCTGGACATGGTGATGGCAAGGAACGGAAGAGAGGAGGCAAAGTGTAAACGATTGAGGGAGTAGAATCAATAGGCTTTGGCCACTGACTGCACATGGGGAAGGCTATGAGGAGGAAGGGGCGCAGGAGGATCCTGAAGTCAGGTGGAGGTGATGGAAGGTCGAGTCTGGAGGGCCTGAGAGTCAAAGTTGCAGGGAGAGTAAGGAGCAGTTCCAGCAGCAAGTAAGGACTCAGGCTGGGGGCAGACGGGCCAGCTATTACTTCCTGAGCACTCACTATGTTCAGATGCCGCTGAGAGATTCTTGCTAAATGATCTCATTGAATCCTCACGACCCTATGGGAGAGAAAGACGGACTATTATACCCATGTTACAGATAAGGATAGTGAGGCTCAAAGAAGTAAAGTAACTTGTCCCTGGATATCCTGCTGATAAAGCACAGAACAGGGAACGCAAACCCAGGCAAGGGGACCCTGGCTGGTTGTGATCACAGTGAGACGTGTTGGAGTTTCAGATCTTGGAGGAAGAGATGCACTAATGTTAATGATACCTGACCTCGTTCTCTAGTTTCTTGTTTTTATTTTTACTTTTTCCAACATTCTGCTTACACCACATATTTTTCTACCTTCATGTTTTTGTTCAAATTCTTTTCTTCCACAGGAAAGTTGTTCTTCTCTCCTAGCCTTTAGGTTTTCTTGTTTTGTTTTGTTGATATTGCAAAAGGGTGGTTAAAATTATTTGGTAGCTGAAAAAAGTGGACATTTTATTTGTATTATGTTATATCGTGCTGTTTAGTAAAAATATGTGAACATTTCAGTGTTTCCTAGAATATAATATATATTACTAAGAAGTCACTCTTGGCATTTCACATTAATGGAGCTACAGGTGACTTACAGCTGTGCTCATTAACAGAGGAGAAGCGCGGTTATGCTATTTTTCTACTAGATTTGGAGAATCTGGAATAAAATGATATAGTCCTCACTTTACATTTCGTCTCTGATGTGAATTATCTCTGAACCTTTTTAAAGACCTGAAGTCTGTCTTTAAGTTTCCCAAATTTGTATTGCTGAGAATTACTTGCCCATGTTCCTGAGATATTACAAAATTAAATGATCCTCAATACTTAGGTATTAAGGGCTATTCCCACAGCCCTCTTAGTACTGTTCTTATGGATAAAAGTGATTCCAAATACAGTAAATGTGTCATCTTCATATATTATAAAATGTGGACAATACAGAATAGGGAAAAACCCTTATCAGAATATTGGGCCCCTTCCTTGTTTCTCAAATGGCCCTCCAAGATGTCCAAGGAGGTGAGCATTCTTTCTGACCACATGGAAGGTGCTCTCTCCGAAGCTGTGGCACTCCATTAAAACACGCCTGCCCACAGAGTTCAAATGCTGAGGGTTGCAAGAAGAAAAGTAAGCTTGAATCTTTGTAGCTAAGTGGAAAAGAATTCTCCTACAAGGGAGTCTCTGTTCTTTGAAATAAGCAAGTCTGAAACCCTTCATTTATAAATTAAAGAAGAAACCTGCTGAACTATACTGAAACCAGGGAGAGAGAGAAAAGCAATGCTGCTGGCAACTGTGCTATATATTCATTCAACTGTAACTCTTAGGTGAGTAAATTCTGCATGTGTGTAGAGACCTGGTAGTGTAGAAACAAAGGCTATGACAAAGAAACCCAAGAAATCTTCGTCCTCTTCTTAAACTTCCATTCCCTAGAAATGGAACTGGGAAAAGCTAAGCCGCATTTGATTCCACAAACACTTGAAACCATCTTTCAAGTATCCTGGACGGAATCAAGTCCAAAGTGTACTTTGCCAAACCCAAGGGAAATTCGCTCCATATGTTTCTGATTCATTTACAGTTTAATCATCAAAATATTGTTTTGCAAGGACTAGTTTTGTCCAAGAAAGCTTTTATGAGCCATTTTAAAACACTATCTTGAAAACAGGAAGTTCCGTTTTGCCAAGAGCTAACAGAGGCCTGAGCAGTGGTTCTGGATTTGGTTGTGGGGGCAGAAGCCCTGGATACCGAGGTTTCCAACATGACCGAGCTGGCTTTAGAATTCCTTCAGGGAGTCTGTGTTGTGTGCTCTCTCCACTCACCAGAATTATAGAACTCTTTCAGGGTAAATAACCCAAGGGAAGGGTGATCACGGGCTTCCATGATTTCCACCCAAACTCATTGCCCTTCGTGGAATCTCATGCCCCCTTCCCCACATTCCATTTGCTAAATGATGGTCCAGAGATAACTTCTCTACTGAAATCATGTTAGCATTGTAGCCCTTAAGAGCCTAAGGTAAAATTTCACAAAGGAACTTGGAAAACAGCAGCTTCAAAGGAGCCATTGACTCCAGGAAAAGGAAAAGAAAAATTCTCTTTCTTCCTGAGTTTCTTTAATTTTGTTTTTTCATGGCAAAATACACATAACATGAAATTTAGCATCGTGACTATATTGAAGTCTTCAGGCTTGTAGCATAAAGTACATTCGCAGTATTGTGCAACCATCATCACCATCCATCCCTCTCCAGAACTCTTCATTTGCAAGAGTGGAACACTGTGCCCGTTAAACAAGAACTTTTCATTCTCCTTCCCCGCAGCCCCTTGCAAACATCATTCAACTTTGTTTCTGAACTAAGGAGTAACTAAATTCAGCTGGTGACATGAGCTTTTTTTGTCACTAAAATGTGAAAGGACTTTTGTTGTGTGGATTCTTGTACAAGGGATTTTGGATATATAGTAGGAAAATGTCTTTGATAAGAATTGTATAATTGACACAAATAGACTCCACTGATCCCCAGGCAAATCATGAAACTAGAGTTCAGTGAAGGCATTTCACCAGGGAGTTCTGCCGCTGTGCTGCTTTTTGATGATCTGATAGTAAAAATGTATAGAATCGTCTTAAAAAAAAAAAAAAAAAAAAAAAAAAGGTGGTCGTCAAACTTTCAAATGCATTAGAATCTCCTGGGAATCTTGTTAATCCACCGATTCTGATTCAGCAGGTCTGAAGTGGGGCTCAAGATGTTACATTTCTAACAACCTCCCAGGTGATGGTAATGCTGCTAATCCATGCACCACACTTGGAGAAACAAGGTTCTAGAAGAGTGGTTCGTGACCCTTGACAGCCTTTTTAAAATTCTAACTCAAATATTCTGGGTGGGACTTGGGCATAGGTATTTTTAAAGTACCTCAAGCAATCCTAATGTATAGCTAGCATTGAGAACCTCTGACCTGAGAAATTGAGTTAATATTTTTGTCTGCCTCTCTTAAAATCAGATATCTCATCTGAGTCGTTGAGTATTAGATTGCTGGGAATTCATACTCGACTTCTCTAGTAAGAGCCTTAAGTGGCTATTTCTGTGTTCCTGATAAAAGAAAGAGCTAAATGCTTTAGATTCCAGACACACTAACTACGGAGTTGATATTCAGCTATGAAAATCTAGCAACCTGTCTTGTATTTTCACCACTGCAGAGGGTATTCCTAGGCCGGATATGGTGACTCATGCTTGTAATCCTAGCACTTTGGGAGGCCGAGGTGGGAGGATCACTTGAGCCCAGGAGTTTGAGACCAGCCCAGGCAATGTGGTGAAACCCCATCTCTACCAAAAATACATGCTCAAATACTTAGACACATAATTGAGAACTCAGAATCTTGCACCAAAAAAAAAAAAAAAAAAAAAAAATCAAGAGAAAATGTTATCTTAAAAATGTTAAGAACAGGACAGGTGCAGTGGCTGATGCCTGTAATCCCAGCACTTGGGGAGGCCAATGCAGGCAGTTCACTTGAGGTCAGGAGTCGGAGACCAGCCTGGCCAACATGGTAAAAAACCGTCTCTACTAAAAATACAAAAAATTAGCTGGGTATGGTGGCATGCACCTGTATTCCCAGCTACTCAGGAGGCTGAGGCAGGAGAATTGCTTGAACCCGGGAGATGGAGGTTGCAGTGAGCCAAGATCATGCCACTGCACTCCAGCCTGGGCGATAGAGTAAGACTCCATCTCAAAAACAAAACAAAACAAACAAAAAATAAAACAAAAAACAAATGTTACAATCCACTTGTCTCTAGCATAAAATAAATATAATATTATTTCTGTGGAACATCTGATTCTACTTTTATCTGCATCCTGATGGATCTTCTTGGATGAGTCACCTGCAAAGTGCACCTCTAAGAAGTTGAATGTGCTGTCTGTGGTTGGGGTAATTAAATACTGTGGACTTAAACATTAGAGAATGCCTGCCAAAGACAATTATTTCAGTTTAGCTTAATTGAGACTAAACTCTTCCTCACAATAATTAGCCAACAGGAGCAGTTATTTTTAAGGCCATTCCTAATTTCTGATAGTAAAACTATGGCAACGTAGAAAAGAATATACCCCTGCTTATTCTGGCAGATGAATGCAGACCCAATGTAGCTAATAAGCACATCAACTTATTTAAATATTAAACCCAAAGGGAGAAGAATTCAGTGCACGGCAGTATTTTAGAATTTAAATTTAATCCACCAAAAAGCCATTCTTGGCCGGGCGTGGTGACTCACACATGTAATCCCAGTACTTTGTGAGGCCAAGGCGGAAGGATCACGAGGTCGGGAGATCGAAACCATCCTGGCCAACATAGTGAAATCCCATCTCTACTGAAAGTACAAAAATTAGTCGGGCATGGTGGTGGGCACCTATAGTTCCAGCTACTTGGGAGGCTGAGGCACGAGAATCGTTTGAACCCGGGTGGTGGAGGTTGCAGTGAGCAGAGATCTCGCCACTGCACTCCAGCCTGGGTGACAGAGCAAGATTCTGTCTCAAACAAACAAACAAACAAAAAGTCATTCTTATTTACCCCCATCTTTTTGCCAGTAGTATTATGATGGCAGACTTTAATCAAACATTACAATTAATTAAAAATTAGAATGAAAGATGTTGATGCTATATAAACATTTTCCATTTTATGCCGTGGGCAGCTCATGTGCATGAACCAAAGACTGACCAAAAACAGTCATCATTGCCAGCGTCTTCTCAACCATTTTCTCCAGAAACTGGAACCGTGTAGTAGTGATAAGTAGTAGAAAGATCATTAATAGAATAGATGTGGCCAGGATAGTCATGAAGAAGTGTTTCCTGTTATTCATTGCAATACCCCGTTTTGAGACCTGTGTGCTCTGACCTGGCCTTTTGAGTTAATGTAACCCACTCATGTCCCAGGGCTGAGCAGCACAAACCAGCTAGGGCTGGAAGAAACAAATCAGGGCCCCTCTTGCTTGTTTCTTCTCCAATTCCATCTTCACCCAACACTAGCCCTAGGGCCCGGACCATCTTTCTTGGCCTCTTTGCATATCATACTTAGCTGTGTTCTTTTTAGTACTTAGAATTCAGATTTTCTCATAGACTTAGGCTTTGCCACCCTTAAAAGGGGCTTAAAATGTCCCCTACTGCCCCCTCAGCTAGGAATTCCCACCCCCACCTCAGCCCCAAGAAACCCATTCCCAGTATAACAACAGTAGCAGACCAGTACAGCAGCAATTACAATAAACTATCAACAAACCTGGGGTAAATGAAACTAAATGAATCTGGCCTCCAGGTTACTGAAGACACCTATGTGTGGGCAAAAGGATGGGAAAGAAGAGAGGCCAGTGGGATAGGAGTGCCCTCGCATGCCTGAGGGAGCCGATGGACCCCCTTGAATTTGGGTCCATATATACCCTCCTGTAGAACACCTGGCCACTTCTCATTACTGGGACTAGAGTTTTGAAGTTGAGGTTTGGGAAGGCAGCATGAAGAGGGAGACCTTTAAATTTGTGTATTCTTTTAAAATCATGATTGGAAAATGTAGCCTTTAAATTTAAGTTCCCTGTAATACTAGAAGCTCTGATGAATATAATCCAGTTCCCTTGAGGGTTACTTTCAGGCGGACCCAGTTTTCATTTTTGAAGGGAAAAAAGGTGATGTGAAATTTTGAGGTGATGGCCAATAAACTCTTCAGTTTGCTTACATAGTGCAATTTTCTTCTTGAAGCATGTGTGAACCACATTTGGATCCCATCTAAAAAAACAATGCCTAAGATCGCATCCACGGCAGTTGCTGGGATAGACCTCCTAATTCTCAGAGCCAGAGATTGTGTTCAGTGTTTGATGACTGATCGGAGTTTTAAAGTGGATGCATTTTCACTAAGGGAGTGGGCTAAATAAGGGAGTAGAAAACTGCTATAAACAATAAAAACAAATACTGTAATAACAAAGGATAGGCAGGTTCACAGCCAGGCAGCAATAATACCAAGAATTAAGGCAAGAAAATAAGAAGCAGAAGGTCATCTCCAGAGCCTAAAGACTGAGTCCACTGAGGAGGTCAGGAGCCCAAAAAGAAACTCAAGGAGACGGGTATTCCAAAAGCCTAACAAATTACCTACGATAGACAGAAACAAGCCAAAATTGATTAAGAAAACCAGTAATAAGACAAAACAAAGGAACTGAGGCCAGTTCTTCAGTCATTCTCATTTGAATAGCCCGGGAGCACTTTCAAAACACTAATTACAGGCTTCATCCTAGCCAACTGAATCAAAATTTCTAGATATCAAACACGAGGATCGGATCGGAACTTTGTTTAAATGTCCCCCAGGAAAATCAAATGCCCATCAAGAGCTGAGAATCCAGAACTAGCCTAACCAGGAAACCTCTGTTGTACTCTCTGTTAGGACAATAGTTTTGGAGGTGGACATTCTATAGCTTGCCTCACTGTCCAGCTGTCACCCACTGGCCACTTGTGGCCAAAGAGCACTTGAAATGTGTGTTGTCCAAATGGCCATGTGCTGTATTAAATACACACTGGATCTTCAAGATATAGTATGAGGAAAAAAAAGTATAAAACATTTCAATAAATTTTATATTGGCTGTATGTCAAAATAGTATTTTGGATATACTGGGTTAAATAAAATATACTTCAAAAATTAATTTCACCTTTTTTTTTTTTTTTTTACTGTTTTAATGTGGCTACTAGAATACTTTAAATTACCTATGTAAGTCACACTATATTTCTATAGGACTGTGCTGTCCCAGAGCCCACAGGTAAGACCACAGAGCAAGAGGAGAACATAGGAAAATTTTTTGGTACTGATTTATTGTTTAGTTTTTGTATTCAAAGATATTGTTTAAGGCCAGGCATGGTGGCTCACACCTGTAATCTCAGCACTTTGGGAGGTCGAGGAGGGTAGATCACCTGAAGTCAGGAGTTTGACATCAGCCTGGCCAACATGGAGAAATTCCATCTACTAAAAATACAAAAATTAGCCAGGTGTGATGGCGGCACCTGTAATCCTTGCACTTTGGTAGGCCGAGGCAGGTAGATTACCTGAGTTGAGGAGTTCAAAACCAGTCTGGCCAACATGGTGAAACCCCATCTCTACTAAAAATACAAAAATTAGCCAGGCGTGTTAGTGAGCACCTGTAATCCCAGCTATTCGGGAGGCTGAGGCAGGAGAATCTCTTGAACCCAGGAGGTGGACATCGCAGTGAGCCGAGATCGTGCCACTACACTCCAGCCTGAGTGACAGAGCGAGACCCCGTCCCAAAAAAAGCAACAAATGAATCCAAAGATATTGTTTAAATTTAATTTATTTAAGCCCCAAATCTTGCATTTCCCTATCCTTCAGTAGATAACCTTCTGCACAAAGGTTGAAACGTCAGTCAACAGAGATTTAGGAATGAAAGATTCTCCCTAACCTGCCCCACCCGGAAATATTTCCTTAATTAAGTAGAACACTGCTGTGTGAATCATTTAGTCATGATTTGTCCAGAAATTAGACAAGGAAAATGAAATGCTGTATAATGCTATATATTCCTTGATAGTTAATATATTTTCTTGAACACACACAGACACACATACCCCAGTCAAATATCCATTAGTATGTATGGGTGACAAATGGAAGCAGGGAAACCTATGAAGTTTCAGCCTAAGTTTAGCTTCTTTGAATTCTGCATTTGAAACCTGGAACTTTTTCAAATTGGAGACATTCCTCATGCTTTCCATTAACAAATATCTGCGGTACAAATACTATGCAAGGTGCTAAGGATGCAACAATGAATAAGATGGACACAGGTCTTACTTTCTCAGAGCCTACAGGGAACACAAACAGGCAATTACAATGTAGCATCGTGACATAGTATAAGGAGCTAAGGAAGTGTGTCTCAAAGGCAGTCAGTGAAGACTTCCTGGGAAAAATGAGTCTTGTTTGATACCTGAGGGATGCAAAGGTTGTTCCAGGCAAAGCACATGCACATACGTAGGGCTGAAGGCAGAAGGGTGGGAACGGTGAACACTCAAACAACTAAAAGTAATTACAGTTTTGCTGTCCTATCACTGAGGGATGGGAAATTGGTAAGGTAAGCCTGGAAAGGTAAATATGACCCAGGACAAAAGTCTGCATATTGCATTATTCTATGTATATGAAATGTCCAAAAAGACAAATCCATAGGGAGAGAACATGGATGAGTAGTTACTGAGGGGTAGGGTGGGAATAAAGAATGGTGGTAAATCACCACCCGATTCCTTTTTAGGAAGATGGAACTGTTCTAAAATTAGACTGTAGTGGTGGCAATTCTGCACTATACATAATACAATTTTTGCAAATATACTAAAAAAAAACCCATGAAATTATTGTGAATCACATACAGGTGAATTTTATGATACGTAAATTATGTCTTAATAAGCTGTTAAACTATAAAGAGCATTTCACACACCCTGCTAAGGAGTTTTGTTGTTATCCCAGTTGAGGCAGGAAGGTATTAATGATACAGATACAAGCCTTTACATTTTAGAAAGCTCCCTGGGGTATTATACACAGCCCCTGCTATATAAGGTTGAGGTGAGAGGAAGAGAACTGACTTCTGTTGAGCACCTACTGTATAAGAAACACTGTGTAGAGACTCCTTACTCAAATTATCTCATTTAAACTTCACAACAACCTACTGATTCCTTTTACCATATCTGGATGGTTTGTTGCCGTTGCAGTAGGGGTGTGATTCTATTGGATGTGATATAGTATAAACAACTACTGCTTTACCTGTGAGGTAATTAGGACTCAGAGAGGTAAATAGCCCAGAGGCACGCAGACCAGACCGGAAGTGACAGAACCAGAACTGGAACTCAGGGGATGTCTCATCTAAAGCTTTGCTCTTTCTACTCCACTCTGCTGCCTTGACATTGGGTGAATTCACGTGCGTAGCATGAGGTTGAACAGTTTGGTAGATTTCCCAGCATTAACTCTTACACATACCCCTTCTTTTAGTTTTCTGTTGCTGTTATACTAAATTACCACAAACTTAGTGGCCTAAAGCAACACTAGATTTATTCACAGTTCTGGAGGTCAGAAGACCAAAGTCAATCTCACTGGAATTAAGTCAAGGTATAGGCATAGCTGGATCATCCAGGAGGCTCTAGAAGACAATCCATTTCTGTGTCTTTTTCAGTTTCTCTGGCCTGCCTGCGTTCTGTGACTCATGGCCTTTTCCTTGCACTGTATCACTCTAACTCTTTTATTTATTTATTTATTTATTTATTTATTTATTTATTTATTATTTTTTATTTTTGAGACAGAGTCTCGCTCTGTTACCCAGGCTGGAGTGCAGTGGTGCGATCTCTGCTCACTGCAACCTCCACCTCCCGGGTTCAAGCGAGTCTCCTGTCTCAGCCTCCCAAGTTGCTGAGACTACAGACGCCTGCCACCACACCCAGCTAATTTTTGTATTTTCAGTAGAGACGGGGTTTCACCATATTGATCAGGCTGGTCTCAAATTCCTGACCTCAAGTGACCCACCCGCCTCGGCCACCCAAAGTGTTGGCATTACAGGTGCGGTTTCACCACGCCCAGCCTATATCATTCTAACTTCTGCTTCCACCATCACAACTCCTTCTTCTCTGACTTTGGGCCTCTTGCCTTCCTCTTATAGACACCCTTGTGATTACATTGGGCCCATTTGGATGATCCAGGATAACCTTTTCTCAGGACCTTTAATTTAATTACAGCCGCAAAGTCCCTCTGCCATGGAAGGTACCATGTTCACAGGGTCAGGACTCGGCCACCACCCTGCTCTAGAAACCCTTTGTTTAAAAGGAGTCTGAAAATAAATGTAGTCTTCCACATCTTGACCTTGAACATAAGCTCAAAACTTTTTCTTTATTTATAACAACACAAGCAAGACTAGATTATATAATACCATTATTTATTTGTCTCCAATTTTAAATCTCCTCCACTTGAAATTTTAGAGGAATGAAATGAAGACTTGATCATGTGCCATTAAGAATATCATTTTCCTTGGAAAGTATTATTATTATTTAATAAATTACAGAATAACTTTCATATGTTCAGCCCTCAGAGAGGTCTCATGCCAAAGGAATGTGGAAATGTGGACAAATGAGAACAAACAGGCACGGAGAATAATGTTTACATTGCATCATAAACTGTTTTGAGGCATGCTTTCTCTTCTACCACTTCATTCGAGACAAATATAAACTTCATAAAGCTCTTTTTCAACAGGTCAGTGTGTTGTTTTTTAAGGGATCTGTGTTATCTGTTTTGCTCTAGGGTTGCTCGTTTACTGCCAGAGCTGTAAATTGTCAATGTCAAGGCACCATCAGAAGAGGAACAAAACCAGAGGCCATGAGACAGCCTTGACTGTTCTGACCAAAGGCACGCTGCAAAGAAAGGAGCTTATTGATTGTTATTCAAGGGTCCTGGGTTCTAAGGGGTTGTTTGTTCAAAGGTGGGAGAACTAACCATCTTTAAACAAACAAACAAATATATTGGGGGTTGAAGAGGCTGGGATTTTTTTTTTGAGGCGGAGTCTCACTGTCTCGCCCAGGCTAGAGTGCAATGGTGCGATCTCGACTCACTGCAACATCCACCTCCTGGGTTCAAGAGATTCTCCTGCCTCAGCCTCCCGAGTAGCTGGGACTACAGGCATGTGCCACCACGCCCAGCTAATTTTTGTATTTTTAGTAGAGACAGGGTTTCACCATATTGGCCAGGCTGGTCTCAAACTCCTGACCTCGTGATCTGTCCTCCTCGGTCTCCCAAAGTACTGGGATTACAGGTGTGAGCCATCGCACCCAGCCACAAGTGTGGGATTTTTTAAGCTCCTTTTCAGAGTTTCCCTATATATACTCATTTCTCCTTGACCAATGCAAGCAATGCCATTCTCTGTAACTCTGTCACCTTCACATACTATATCATCCTCTTAATCTTTTGTTCTCTTCTTACAGTCAGCATATCACCATGGACTTTTTCTATCCTTAGATTCAAATCTCATGACAGGCTTCTGCTAGAAGTAGTATTTTAGCTCACAAATGTCCTGGCCTGTTAACCAGATTTGTGTCACTCACAGAGTAAAATCCTGGGGGACTCAGGATATCTGCTCTCTGACATTAACTACTCATGTGACCTTGTTTGTTAAGATCTCAGTTTTTCCAAATAAAAATCGAAATTCACCAACATTGTCTAATTGGGTAAAAACTCAATTGGGTGACAACTTGATTGTGGTGCCTTTCAATTCCAATCTGATAAACTCAGAACATTTGGTGGATACAGGAAGTATGTGTTGGGTCTTGGGGTTTGGGGTTTCCAAAAGGCTGACCCAGAGATAAGATTTTGAGTGCAAGTGAGATTTTGGGAGGTGCATACAGAAAATACCAGCAGAGATTTGGGGAAGTACGACAGAAAAGAGAAGAAAGTCAGTAAAAAGTGTTATTTTCATGCCACTGACCACTGTGTGAAACATACCTCCAAGTTATTCCAATTTAAGTGTGTAAAAATTGGGGTATGTATTTACTTACTTCCTCTCCATCATTGGATGATCACTGCTTCATTGAGCATTGTCTCCCATACTCCTACGGCCAGGGGAAAAAGCCCTCTGTACAGTTGTAGATGTTCCCAGTAAGCTTCTAATTAGGGAAGTAAGTGCTACTGGGTTATGGACCGAGGGAGTGCTGACTCTATCTGTTACAATGAGTGTGAGAGGTGTGGGGGAAATATAGGAAATGAATAATACATTAGGAAATAGGAAAGCCCATGGCCTGTGTTTTGCATGCTTTTAAACTTGCTATGACATTTCTAGAGATTACAAGGCATTGTTCTGCTGTGTTTAGCAGCATAAACTTGCTACCTCCACGATGGACATGGACCAGAAAATTAATTTGCAGCTACATGTTAAAGAAGAGCTCAAAAAGATCCTGACCAGAGTGAAAAGGGTGGTATGTTAATAAATTATGGGTGCTCTGTATTATTTATATGAAAATACTCTTAAAACTTCACTCTGCAAAAATCTGCAATGAATTTTTTCTCTATATCCATTCTTCAGAAATGACATTAAAATGTTATAGTGCTAAGATATTTTAACTATTAAGCTCATTTTCAATTGCTTGGTATAGAAGGTTCAGTTTGGCCAAAAGCCTTTCTTTATGTATTTTGGGCCTTTCTTTTCTTTTTTGAGACAGGGTCTCACTCTGTCACTCAGGCTGGAGTGCAGTGGTGTGATCAACTGCTCACTGCAACCTCGACCTGCCAGGCTCAAGCAACCCTCTCACCCCAGCCTCCTGAGTAGGTGGGACTAGAGAAACACACCAAAATGCCTGGCTATTTGTAAATCTTTTTGTAGAGATGGAATCTCACTAAACACTGTTGCCCAGGTTGGTCTAATTTCTGGGCTCAAGTAATCCTCCTGCCTCAGCCTTCCGAAGTGCTGGGATTACAGGCATGAGCTATCTTGGCAGGTCGAATCTTTCTTTAAATGCACAGCCAGTGCTGTAGGTAAAATGGGCCGATTGGTCTTATGATCATCCATTGAAAAGATCTGGCATTTAGATGTGCTTTTAGAAGTATATGAGGTGGGAGGAATGGGAAAATTCAATTCCTTTTCCCCCTTCTGAACTTTATTTCTGAGAACTCAACTTGCCAACATCTATGAAAAATAGAAGAGGCTTAGCAATCAATCACTGGGGGAGGGGGTGATGGAAGGGGAAGGAGACAGCTGGCCAAGGAATTCTAGGCTTCAATCATTTTGTAGTTCAGAACAAGAGAGCAGGATTGCTGACTTTTAGATTTCCTTTGAGAGGTGATGCGTGAACGGCATGTGGAATATTCTAATAAAAGTCAGGTATAGGTTTAACTCCTTTAGGAAACAATCAAACAGGTAAAATGTGAAAGCCCTTGGGTGAATTTTAAGTAAGATTTGACTTATGTGTAACCTGGGATCTTAGAATAAAAAGGAACCTTGTAGAGCATCTGATTCAACCCTTTCATTTGACTCAAGAAGAAACCAGGACCTTGAAAGTTTCAGAGATTTGGTCAACAGGACTCCAGAACTTGTGGACTAAAGTGTTCTCATACTTGTTCAGTGCTCCTTCTGCCCCACCCCATTGCTACAGTCTTTCCCGCTTATCAGCAATTTTACTTTCTGTGGTTTTAGTTACTCATAGTCAACTGCAATCTGAAAATATTAAATGGTAACTTCCAGAAATGAACAATTCGTAAGTTTTAAATTTCACACCATTCTGAATATTGTGATGAAATCTTGCTCTGTCCACTCTGTCCTGCCTGGGTCATAGATCATTCCTTTATCTGGTGTCTCTCCCTGAAAATGCTTCCCACCTGTGAGCCACTTAGTAGCCATCTCAGTCATCAGATCAACTGTCCTAGCGTCACAGTGCTTGTGTTCACATAACTGATTTTACTTAATTGCTCTATTTTATTATAAGTAATTATTGCTAATCTCTTACTGAGTATAATTTATAAGTTAAATTTTATTATAGATACGTATGTATAGGAAAAAACATAGTATGTATAGGGTTCGCTATGATCTGCAGTGTTTGTTGGTTTGTTTGTTGGTTTGTTTGTTTGTTTTGAGAAGGAGTCTCGCTCTCTTGCCCAGTCTGCAGTGCAATGGTGCAATCTTGGCTCACTGCAATCTCTGCCTCCTGGGTTCAAGCTATTCTCCTGCCTCAGCCTCCTGAGTAGCTGGGATTAGAGGTGCTCGCCTAATTTTGCATTTTAGTAGAGATGGGGTTTCACCAAGTTGGCCAGGATGGTCTTGACCTCAGGTGATCCACCCACCTTGGCCTTCCAAAGTGCTAGGATTATAAGTATGAGCTGCTGTGCCTGGTCAAAAATGATCTATAGTTTTAGGACATCCATTGAGGGTCTTGGAATGTACCTCCCTGCAGGTAAGGGGGTACTGCTATATATTGCTGCTGTTCCTCTTCCTCCTCTTCCTTCTACTTCTCTCTCCCTCTCTCTCTCTCTCTCTCACACACACACACACACACACACAACTCATTTAAACAAGACATTCGACTTGAAAGGACAACTATCTAGGACCCGTTTCTTTTAGTTTATCCCTGTATGTAATAGCTTCACACACTCTCTCCCCCTAAAAGTTATAAAGTTATCCTTGGCTTTACAAGGATGGAAGTAAAACACTGGAATCCTCCAGTCAAACAAAGTCTGCAAGGATTTGTGTGAATCATTTGTTTAACATTGAGAGCCCAGTAATTAGTGTAATGTAAGGATCGAAGTTAAATGAGAATGCTGCTAATGGGAAAAGGTGATGTTTTCATGCAAAGTCTTTCTCTAGATCTTTTTCTAGATCTCCATCTTGAGAAACATAGTGGGTCATTTAGCTTTTAAAAGTGTGGCTGTGTCCTGTTTCTCTCAGCTTCTCTTCGCCTGATCTGTTCCATGTCTTTGTCATTTAACATCACTGAACCTCAGCCTCCCTCTGTCGAAATAACATTTCTTGGCTGGGGTAGATCTTGTTTTGGAGGAGGTGTTCCTAAGGAAAAATATAGAAATATCTGATTTTGAAAATTAGGAAAACCATATGTGCATGTGAACACGTGGCTAGGTCCTCTCCCAAGGCCTTTGGAAAGGGGCCCACGCCTAATTTCAGCTCCTGTATCTTCAAGGCCAATCTGTCTGTATGTTTCAGCATCCTGCATGATCTTTCCTTCCATCTCTAGAAATCCGACCACACTCTGTCTGGCCTGGTTCGCAGCAGCGCCCTTGGCTAGGCCCCTGAGTCCCATCCACTCCACTGCTCCATCTCCCACTGGCCTCCAGAGTCAGTGTTCAAAATCCGAATCTCATTATGTCACCGCCCCCCCCGCCCACCTTGTGAAAATCCTCTTTCCCTGATTTTCCATCATCTCAAGAATAATCACTAATTCCTTAGAAAGGCATCCAAGGCCTTCTAGGAGGGTCCAGTCCTTACCCTTCCGATACTGGCTCTTGCCAGGCTCTCAGGACCACGTCCACACCCCAGCCACTCATGCTGTCTACCGTTCCACGCAGTCAGGGCTCTCCTGCTTCCATGCCTGCTGGCCTGCTCTGCCTCCTCAGCACTCTTGACTGCCATATCTCTCTTTGAAGACTTTGCTCCCAAGACACCCAATAGTGATGTCTCTCTGGGCTCCCCCATAAAAATAAGCATTCTTTCCCTCCCTGCACCCTGTGTCTTAACATCTAGGATACATCGTTGCTCTGATGAGCTTCTCCCGCCTACAAAGCTTGACAATAGTCACGTATGTCTTCTTTGCATTTGCAGTGCCTGCTGGAATGGTGCTGGCTCATAGTTGATGACACGTGTTTGTGGCATGGGGTCGACTTCAGATTTAACTCCTTACTTACCACAGCAGTATCAAGTCTCAAGGGAAAGAAGTGTTTTCCAGCTTTTCAGGCTGAAATTAAGTACTAACAAGTTATGAAACTCAAAATGCCTCCATCTGTGTTGTTTGACCACCAGGATCATTGTAGATTTTAACTGGAATATTCCTAGTGATCACTGGGCTTGGTCTTCTGCTTTTGTAGACCTTTGCAGCAGGAATAATAAAGGACATCTGGTGAAAAGAGGAGGGAGAGGCTCCTAGCACTGTTTTGTCCTTAATATGCTGAAAATGATTGTTGATTTTAAGGCCCTTTCTTTAGAAGAAGCTGAAGAAGAGAGTGACCAGGAGACCACTCCCCTCCCACCTCCAACCCAGCCACTGAGTACATTGTCCCTGGTGGACCAGGGTCTGTGTTGGCCAGAGACTGTCATATTTCACCTTTCTTCAGGTGGAGGAGGTGGAAGAGTGAATTCTGCTTTCTTTTTGCTGCTTGAAAAGTTCACCTGGCCCCTTATTCTTCATTTTGGGCAGATTCCCTCTAATGGTTATCATAATCACTAAGCATGTCTCTGAATCCATTAGGTGCATCTCTAAACATGGCAGTGCTGCACCAAGCATTGACCAAAGGATGCAAGTCAGCCAGCAGATCCTACCTTCAGCAGTTCACAGTGCACATGTGGCTATGAGAGAACAGCTGGCGAGGTCCAGAGACGCCTCCTGAGCTCTGTTTTGCAGTTGCAGTACGTCTCTGGTGATCTGACGTTCTGAAGAGACCCTACTATCATCCACAGAATGGTAGCATACCCAATTAGAATGCACCTGCAGGTTTTCATTGCTTACATTGTGTTGTTCTGGTGTAACTTTGTAGCACTGTGAGCCTCACACACAGGCATTGTTGTTTAGAGAAACGTTCCCTTTCCATGTTTGTATGCGGAGGAGCTCCAATGCAGTGAGTTTTCCTTTAAAGAAAATGACCCCCCCTTCCAAAAAAAACCCCACACAACAAGTGTTACATTGTATTTGGAGAATTCTGTAAGCCACTGTGATTCTTTCTAGAACAAAATCAAATGCTAAAAGGTTGTCTCATCCTTTCGTTGTTGAATACCTGGTAAATAACACAGTTTATTTGGAATGACTGATTTAAGAAGACCTGCTTTTCTTCCAGAAAATGGCTCTCCAAAATGTTCTTTTTTGTTTGCATAAGGATGAAATCACTTTCACAATTAGCATGCTTTGTTAGCCACAAGTGGAGATAGTTCTCTTTATGGTATATAGAAATGTTCAATCTACTGATGGAAAAGCCGATGACGTCATTATGAGATCCTGGTCAAATTATTTTGTTTTGTGTCATAGCAAAAGGAGGGTGGCATAAGTCCTCAAGATAACAGTTTTTATCTAATAGTGGAAACTCGTTATTCTAAGTGCATACAGAAAAAGCATGGAGTGTGTGTGTGTATGTGTGTGTGTGTGCACATGCACGTGTGCACGTCTGTGACAAATGACAGATGCTAAAAGGTTTATTATTTAGTCTGTTCATTTCTATTTGCTCTTGCAAATCCAGCTTCCCACAGGCCTTAAAGTGACCAGGATGAGAAAAGGATTCATTATCTCCCCTCATCACGCTTCCAGACCTAGACTCAGGGCACCAGGATCTGGAGTGTCAAGCATGTCCCGTACAAGTGAGATTATATGCTCCCAGAGAGCCAAGTGTGTTTTGTCGAATAGTACGGTGACTTGCACTTACCCAATAGTGCCCAATAGACATTGGAATGAATCCATAGGAGAGTTAGTGCTTAAAAGTGTGGTTTTAGATTCACTATTTTTGAGTCACAAACAGAATGACTTCTATGCGTGATTGTGGCAAGGAGGATAGGGTGAAATGGGCAGTTTTATTAAAATATCTGTGAAAACTGTTTGAGACTCCCATGTCCTAAGTCTTAGATACGTTCTTTTTACTCCATTCTGGAGACACTGGTGCAGACCAAAGACAAAGACAGCCTGGAAGAGAGATATCCTTGCTGTTATTTATATATTTTTATGAAGTCTCTCCTTAGTCATATTTTTATTTTTCAGAAATCCCCAAGTAGGACTGAATCTGCCTACACGATTTCTTTAAAATTAAACTTGCGCATCAGTATTCATAGCTCCGCCTACTCTTCCTCCCATTTTTGAGGTGTGTGCAGACTATACAGATGCCTGGGGATACGCTTCCATTCTCCTTGACATAAACCTGCTCAGCTTCCCTCAGGATAACTGTGGGAATGCTCTGCAACAGTCTATGCGGCTATGCAGCCTGCAACGGTCGGCTTATTCCTGCAACATTGCATTTCATCTACCTTCTTGCGTGAGTGTTGCATTTAGGAAACTGGCCTTTTCAATAAGTGAATGTGACTAGAATCGCCAAGAACGTCATAATTTTTTAGAGCTGATTTCATAAATATAATAGTATAAAATACTAGTGAAAAAGTAATCCAAAAAAGGATGCTAAAAACAATAGCATAAAAACTCTTCCCCATCCCTGCCTCCCTTGCAAAGCAAGCTAATTGGAACTGTCCAGCCAAATGTCTTATTGCTGATATGATTGTGTGTCTTGGCGTTTTCTGATTACTACCATGAATAGAAAGAAAACCTTTAAATTAAATGAAATAGATGTTATTTCCCTTCTTTCTCCTATTAGAATGTGAACAGTCTGAGAAAATCTCACACTGGAAAGATGTTTATCATGCTTACGTAGGAAAAATTCCCCGAAGCATCGCCAAATGCAGGCACTTTTCTTTACCTATTATTTGAATTGCCAAATCTTTTTTCCAGGTTAAGAGGTTACGAGTTTTCCCATTCAGAATTTTACCATGGGATCACTGTCTTGACCCATATTCATTTCCCACCCTCAATTGGGCATGACATGACCAGCAAACTGGTTGAACCAGGAAGTCTCTGAACTACAAGGGAAGAAAACTTCTGGGTACGAACCATGTATAAGTAGGCAGTTTGTAGTAGGTAGCTTAAATGTATGCCTCAGTGCATCTTGGCATATGTATTTCTATATGTATTTTCAATATTTTCTGCTTTATTCCCAGGGCCTAGATCAGGTCCAAATGAGTTGGCAGTTACTTGAACCCCATCAAATTATTTGTATCTCCTCAATCCACCTGCGCTTGCTTTCTTTCTCTAAGCCCCTCTCTGCCACCAGTTTGATTTCTTGCTAGACTTTTGTACATCTTTTTTGCTTACTCTCTCCCTTCCCAAATCCCAGTGAGCCTCTTTTGCTAGTGATCTTTAAGAGGAGATTAGATGTTTGCATATTGAGTTGAAATTCCAGAACTGAAACAGGTAAATTGTAAAGTTGCTTTTCACCTAATCAACAGGTCTTAATATCCTCGTTCTCAGGCTTTCCTCATGTGACTTCCCCCAAGTTAGCCAGCCCCTCCTGGCAGCTCTCTGCAGCTCCTGACAACCCCTAATAGTCCTTTAGCTAGAAGTGCCCAGGTTCTAGTCCCTAAAGCAACTTTTCCGGCTACTGTTTAGTCCTTTCCTCTGAGACATGAATGACTTTTCTACTGCTTGGCAGTTGTTTACTCGTTGTTAAAATTAACCTATCAGCCGGGCACGGTGGCTCACACCTGTAATCCCAACACTTTGGGAGGCCGAGGTGGGTGGATCATGAGCTCAGGAGTTCAAGACCAGCCTGGCCAACATGGTGAAACCCCATCTCTATTAAAAATACAAAAATTAGCCAGGCATGGTGGTGGGCCCCTGTAATCCCAGCTACTCGGGAGACTGAGGCAGAGAACTGCTTGAACCCGGGAGGTGGAGGTTGCAGTGAGCCTAGATTGTGCCACTGAGCTCCAGCCTGGGTGACAAAGCAAGACTCCGTGTCAAAATAAATAAATACATAAACAAACAAACCTGTCTAAAGTTTCCTTTCCAGGCTTGCTCTCAAGAGTCAGTTTACTTTCCTAAGAATCACTGGACTTGAAATTGAACAACTGGGGTCCAAACTCCTTCCTGCTTCTATCACTTTTAGAGACTCTGTTTTCTCATCCATCCAGTGGATCATTTCCTGACTCTCAAAAAATGCTCTTCTTTTCTAGCTATAATTAATGAGATGTATATTCACAATAACTGTGCAATTAGAGATGTTACATCTGGTGTAAATGAGAGAATTTTTGAATTTCTTCTTTGATCATTAAGGCTAAGACCCCGAAACATATGAAGACCAATTTCTTGATTTTACATTTGAAGAAAGTGCTCCACCATACCCCCATCATTTAATTAGTAGAAAAGCTGAGAACAAAACCCATGCTTGAGATTTCCAGTCCCTTGATTTGTTTTTCCTGTATAGCATGTTGAATTTGCAAACTCAAGTAAATACAAATTAATTTAGTGCTTGCTGCAAGGAACTGTGGATAGCACTGAAAATACAAAAAGAAGCCTAGTTTCTATTCGCAAAAAGACTATGAACAAGTAGAGGATAAAAATAGGTCATTAACTAATTAATGCAGGGAAGAGTGAAGTAAATGCTAAATAAAACAAAATCTGGTTGTAATTTATCTAATTCAAAAGAGGAGGTGACATTTAACCTGCACCTTGACAGTTATGAAAGATTTGAATACATGGAGAAGTAGAGGGCTGAAAGGGCACTCCAGACAAAAATAATTACAAAAGTAAAACCAAAGAGTCTTGAAGGTACATAGTGGGGACCTGGAATACAGAAGAGGCTAATGTTAAGTAGAGGGTAGGAATTCTAAAGAGATGTATTTAGAATTTAGAATTTAGATTAAAACATAACTAGTCTGGGGCCACAAAGTCAAGAATGTGGCTTTTTTTTTTTTTGCAAATTGGTAGCCATCGAAGGTATTTAAGGAGGCAGGCGATGTGAGATTATTTAATCTTTCTATAAAGTAGCTCCTTCCAGAACTGATGTTTGGATAGATTGAAGAGCCAGAGGGCATAGACAGTGGGAACAGAAAGAAGGGCTAGTTCTGGAAACGTGCCATGTCAGGGCTAGATTTAAATCAACAATTCTAACCTTAGGAACTTATATCATTGTTCATTTCTAAGTTATCCCCTCTGGTGTTCCAAGAAAGAATCCCTTTCAATATGGTCACCACTTTTGATTTTGTCATTCCATGGGTACTAACCTAGTTACACCTTTCATTTATAGGATGTTAGCTACAACTAGTCTCTAAATAATTTTGGGATCATTAGTGGGGAGAGGATGGGTCATGTTGTCTGCACCTTCCCCAGCTGAGCAGTTTGTTTCATAAGGAAAAAGCAAACCTTCTAATGGTGAATCTATAATACTGGAGTATTCATTAATCACAGTTTCAGAACATGCTCTTAATAAACAGGAAGCCCATGAGATTTTTATAGCACATTCATGGAAATGTAAGAACAAAATTTGAGCAAGACCAAATGACTAAAATAGTTATTTTGAGTTTGAGACTTCTCACTTACAAGTTTTGGAACTGCTTCTATACTTGGCAAAAGCCGGGTTGTCCCTTACGTTAAAATCATCTAAACCACAATCTTCCACTATTATATATAGTTACAATTTCACCCAACTGAAACCAACTAAAATTTATTTTTTATTAATAGGATATGAGGTTCATAGGCATCATCATCATTCTAAGTTGATACTTTAAGAAGCACTTTGAAAAGTACTGTTTATAATTTCTCTATTTCACACCTCATCTCCATAAATTAGCTCAATAATCCAAATTTTCTATGGTTCAATTTTCTTGAACCATAGGAAAAATATAAGCCTAAGGTCTTACTCCAATTGAGAAATTAACTGTAGAGACTAGATTTTGCATGGGCTCAAATAGCAGGCATAGGTTTATAATTGATTGAAGGTAGATGCAGTGGGATGCCCTGTGTTCCAGTAAGTGCCTCCTGTAATTTTCTTCCCAATGAAAAACCAAGTTCTTTCGTACTTTAGTGCATTTGAGTGTGGCTACTGTTTATGTTGACCATACTACATCATCAGAAGTTTGTAAAGTATTACAAATTAAGTTTTTTATATATATATATATATATATATAGAGAGAGAGAGAGAGAGAGAGAGAGAGAGAGAGGTGGGGGGAGAGAGAGAGAGATGCACACACACACAAACACGAATATGAAAGTTAATAGTATTTTTTATAAAGGCTAAAACCTGGAAACAACTCAATGGCCATTAAGAGTAGAATGGATAAATTAATTATGGTATAATCATGCAATGGTACAGTTCACAGAAATAGAAGTAATAAAATCACAATTATATAGATGAATCTTATAAACACAATATTAAGGGAAAGAAGCTAGAACATATATTGTATAATTCAATTTATATTAAGTTCAAAAACATGCTAATTTTTTTCTTTTTTTTTTTTTTTTGAGACAGAGTTTCACTCTTGTCGCCTAGGCTGGAGTGCAAAGGCACCATCTCAGCTCACTGCAACCTCTGCCTCCTGTCTCAGCCTCCCGAGTAGCTGGGATTACAGGCACCTGCCACCATGCTGGCTAATTTTTGTATTTCTGGTAGAGAGGGGATTTCACCATGTTAGTCAGGCTGGTCTCAAACTCCTGATCTCAGGTGATCCACCTGCCTCGGCCTCCCAAAGTGCTGGGATTAGAGGCGTGAGCCACCATGCCCGGCCTAAAAACATGCTAAATTAAACTATAATGTTAGAAACAACTTGCCCTGAGCTTTCAGGAGCAGAGGTGGGTAGAGATTGTGATGAGGCATCAGTGGGGGCTTCAGAGACACTGGCAAAGTTTGTTTTCTTGATCTGGGTGATGTCTGCATGGGCATCCCAGGACCTTGCACTGGTGATGCACATAGTTGTGTATTGTGGAGCTAAAAAAGTATTGCCTAGAGTCTTTTCAGATCTTTCATTCCTAAATAGACAATAGTTCATGGAGTGCTAGGGGCCTACTACCGTATGGTTTCAGTCTTCAGCTCACTAGATGAGAAGCCATACTTACTGCTCTTGCGTTCATTATTCCCCCAGTGTTTGTTTGATGCCAGCTCTATGCTAGGTAGATGCTAAAGAAAGGGATGGATAAAACACATTTTGCCATCAGAGAGCTTCCAGTCTCGACTGGGGGACAGATATGTGTGCATGCCAGATAGATGTGCACATGCATGCCAGACCTCACCATGCCAGCAGAGAAGACACCTATGGAAGATTGGTGGGGAGGGGGATCCATCTTACTTGTGAGGACGGGTGTATGGAAAGCTTCGAAGGGGAGGCGGTATTTGAGCAGTTCTTGATCCACCAGTATGCTTATCAGAGAGGACTCAGAAGGGCAATATAATTCAGAGAAAACAAGGTAAGCAAAGGTTTAGAGAAGTGAAAGCCCATAGTTTGCTAAGAAACTCATCTGAAAGACACCTATCAAGATGCTAATAGGGGCTGCCTCAGAGTGGTTGATTTGTACATGATTTTTCCTACTTTATGTAAGACTGTCATTTATGTGTTTTTTACAATAGGAATGTACTGTATTCACAACTGTAATATATATATACACACACACATATATACACACACATATATATACACACACATGTAAGTGTATATGATTTTAAAAGAAATATATGAATATTATGATTATAGTCAATATTATGATTAGGTTTAGAAAGATCTAGAATATTAAGGATTTTTATTTTATTCTGCAGGTGAGTAGGAGATAAGAAAGGCCTTTTTACAGCAGAATGACATTATCCATTGAAAAACACTTAGAGAACAGCTCAAAAGAGTATTTGATTCAGCTCCAAAATATGTAACATCAACATATGCAGCAAGTCAGAAAAGAAAATAGCTTTGCGGACCAGAACGTTAATGAAAGGCTTTGTAGAAAGACATGAGATCAGAGCTCAACTTGGAACAATTTGTAATAGGTAGGTAGAGGGAGAAGGCATTTTAGCTGAAGCAAAGCATGAGCAAAAGCAAAGTGCTGAAGACAAATGTTTCTGTTTGGAAATAATGAGACCTGGGGATGCACAGGTGGAACCATGGGAGCTTAAGGCAGCTTCTAGTTCCAAAAGGATGGCTTTGGACTTGATTGTGTAAGCCAGTGGAGATCTTCAAGCAGAATGATGGGATAAAGATAGTTCTTGAGCAAATAAAGCTCATTCAGCAGCAGTGTTTAGGGAGATGCAGCAGGAGAAGCACTAGTCTGTATGTGGGGTGCTGGCAGTGGAAGCAGTAGGAATAGAACAGCAGTGGTAACCCATTTTAAAATTTGAAAATCAATAGAAGGGTGAAGATGTGCTAGAATAAGAGGGGAGGGTTAATGGTGTTTCTACTGTAGAGCAGAATTCTGAAGTCCTGATGATAACTATAAATTGCCAGAGAATCTCACTCACATGAAAATGGCAACACCAGTCCCCACTATGACTGCACGGATGTTGTGAATTTTCCAGCACTTTTGCTAGATGGGACTAGCCACTTACACTCTCCTGCTGGGGCCCCTTGGCAGCCACTGGTGCACATTTCTAAGAGGGTTGGCTAACCTGTGGCCATGGGAACAAGTCAACTTAGCTGATCGCAGGGGCGGGCCTCCAACTCTAATCTTAACTATATCAAGTGGCAGCCAACTAAGGTCATCAATGTGAATTAATATTGGAAATTGAATGCCTTAGGGTCCATTTGCAGTACTTATTGGCAGGCAAAAGACGTAGAGGAATAAGAATACCATTTCCTTCAGAGCTTCTTAAAAGATGGAAGAATTGTCATAAGCAATTACAAATTAAATAGTCTTCATCCAGACTGATTGCTGGAGCTGACCTAAAAATCATCTCAAAGTATTATGTGGCATGAAGCCACATCACACTGATCACCAGTTACCATGGGTAGGTAGCAGAAGGGTGTGAAAACTGTCTGGATGCCATGCTAAATATTCATAATGAAGTATTGAAGCAGAGGCTCCCCTTTGATCCTTGGCTACAAAGTTATGAGCGATGCTAATAGAGGTGATGCATTATGAATGAAGATATGTCCATCAGGCAATCATGGAAAACCACCAAGACACAAAAGTATAATGTTTGCGAAGTACCTAAGCATCCTTTAAATTCCTTGACCTTACCTCCCCAGTGTGTAGAGCATATTATTCCTCTTTTCAGGTAAGAAACCTGAAGCTGAGAGGTTAAGCAATTTGGCCAGCATCATGGTGGTGAATAGATAGTGGGAAAAACACTGGTTGGCCAAGACAGTCATGTTCGAATTTCAACACCGCTCTCATATGTGGAACCAGAGATACATCACTTAACCAGTCCGCCTTGCTGTCTCCTGCCATAAAATGATAATCACAGTAAGAGCCTACTCATCTCACAGGGCTTTTGAGAGGATCAAAGAGATAACATATGTGAAAGCAGGATTTAGGTGTAAGGTACCATCAGTGTGACTAGAAGGTAAAGCTCCTATACATTTTTGAACTTGACAGAGTCCTCCAAGGAATACAGATCTCCTAGAACAATGTGTGTCTCACTCCACCTGTTGCTGCAACAAAGGTTCAAGAAGGAAATTACTGTATTTAACCACTCAAGATGAATATTTACCCTGGCATCATAATGCCTATCTTATAACTTTGCATGCTAATTAGTAATCTAATTGCATTAGCATGGTAATTAGTAATCTGCCTATGAAATACTAATACAAAAAGGTGACTTCCAGGCGGACAAGCCGTCTATTCATTAATTTTCCAAACATCACTGCTATTCATGTGTCCAGGAACTAAAGGCACAAATATAAAGAAGATATAATTGGTTTCCGCAGAGACTCAAAGTCTACAGGGGGAGATAGAGATATAAACGCATATTCACAAAGCCAAGTGAGAGGTGAGGCATGAAGAAAATGCTTCCAGGTCACTGAGGGTAGAATGAATAACTTTGGGTAGTCAAGAAAGTTTCATCCAGGAACTGCTGTCTGAGTTGCAGGTTATACCAACATATAGTCTGGGAGGCCAGCAAGATAGATGTTGGGTTTGTTGGGTTTGTTGTTCATTCCAATGCAACTTCAGAGTTTCTGACCCAGGCCAGAAGCACCTCACCCCTGCAACTCCCACTTTGGAGAGTGTCTTCTGATGTTTTCTGTTGGAGACCAGTCTCAACACCACCCATAAGGGATCCGAAGTCCGGTGGCGACAAAGGATTGAGAAGAGACAAGTTAAGAGTTTATAAAGGTGGGAGCCAGGGGACCAGTTGCAAAATGGAGGCTGCAAAGGGACCAGAGTTCTGGTCTCCACACTATTTATTGAGTACAATCACTTAGATCTAAGAAGCAGATGTTCAGGACGAAACAGTGAAAGGGGGGCAATGTGTCATAGGCGTAATCTATAGCAACAGTGGTTTAAATGAATCTCCTTTGTGCTCAAACAGCATATCTTTAACTTCTCGGAGAGTAGCTGGTGGGAGTGGGCTTAATTAGGAGCCTGTACATCTGTCCACATTTCAGTGTTTTAAAGGAGTGTCTTTCTCCTTGAACACAGTGTTTACAGGTAAAAGAGCGGGTCTCGCTCTGAGCATGGGAACATGATGGCAGTTAGGAGGCTTTCCTCCTCAGAGGCCTCTTGTGGCTTTCCACAACTTATTATCCCATATTTTTATGGCCAGTTTATACAGGCACCCCGCAAGTCCTTTTCCCAGCAGTTTTCTAAGCCTTTATGAGATGGCTGGATGGCAAAGCAGTAGTTGTCTTAGCTAGGAGCCCTGGGCCGAGACCAGACCTGTGCCACCCTTAGACCTCTGTTTCTGCTTTTTGGGATACTCTTCAAACTTCCAACTCGATTGTATCTACCCCCAGCCTTGGGAGTTGATCAGATGTCCCAAGGAGCTCAGCACTCCCACCTGTGGTTGACTTTGGGCCCTGTTGAGACTGAAGAGTACCCTTGACTTGACCTTGTGGGCGGGAACTGGAGTGCACCAGCTCTTGGACAAACTGACCACTTCAGCACCAGCAGAAATGAATTTCACTCACTTGAACTTGTTAGGTTGAGACATTCACAGGAGAGAGCACACAGGAGTGTGGGTGCCAGGGCCGGGCTGAGTGCTTTTGGGTTCCAGCCCCATGGCAGCATTCTATGGGTGTGTTGCAATTTTAGCTACAATGTTAGCTTTGCTGTCTATGGATGGCTAAGTGTTGACAGCTCAGTGGTAGGTCAGGGTGACAGCCTTCTGCACCTGCCCCTTTGATACCCAAGTTCTTGTTTGGCATCCAGAAGAATCAGATCACATGAACTGTTTGAAAGGCGATGAATGTAGAGGATTTTATTAAGCAGTGGAAGTGGCTCTCAGAGAATCAGGAGCTGGAAAGGGGATGGTGTAGGATGAAGGTGATCTTTCCCAGAGATGACCAGGCTCCTCTCTGAAGTTGTGCCATCTGAAGTTAAGCCACATCTCTCTATAGTCTTCAATGCTCAGTTGCTTCTTCTCTGGATGTTCAGCCACTTGTCTCTTTGCCAGCTGGGGTCTGAGGTTTATATGGCACAGGATAGGGCAGTGAGGCAGGCCAAAAAGGCAACATTTGGGCAGGAAAGCAGGGATAACTATGTTCCTCATTTAGGGCCGTAGTTTTCAGGCTTGAGGATAGGGCTTTTGCCAGGGAACCACCCTCTTCTACACAGTATTTCCCTGCCTCCTGTCATATCACTATTACCTGTCCCTTGTTTACCCCTGCTGACCAGGATGCCATTCCTTCTATAAATCAGGTGAGATCAGTGCTAACACACTGACCCAGGGTGACACAAATTGCTGCTATAGATGAGGACCCTAGCACCCAAGGGGTGGCCCTGGTTTGCAGGGCAGTAGATGGGCATGTTTAGCTTGTATCGCCACAAGACTGCCCCATGCTGGAAAATTTTCCCCTTACAGAGCCAATGAATATGTCAGTGCTCAGTGATTACAACAGCTCATTCCATTACACCACAAATACCTGCCAACTAAATACTTTCTAAAGAGGCCAGCAATATAGAAAATGGTCTTATGCAGTTTCTCTGATGTCATTAAAAATATTCCCTTCTACTTTTTGGTTTATTCTTCTTTTACAAAGTCCTGTCCTACATCATTTTCTTCTTAAGAAAAAAATAACTGTAACTGAACTGAAACTTCCTCATCAGCATTTTGTCGCCATATGGAGAAATAAGTTGGATGATGAGGACCACTATTGAGAGAGGCCAGCACTCTTATGGTAGGCACTGAAGAAGAAATGGAAGTAGTTTAATTAGATAAAACTATAATGGTTTTGTGTTTGTGGAGGGGGAGATCACGTGCACGGTACTTTCTAAACACACTTCATTTAAAGTTTGCTCAAGACCTCAAATAATGAAAACGTCAAGTGTTCAATGTGATAAGCCTTGCAAATTTCCAAACAGAATACAAGGCTTACTCAATTATGGCACTGACATAAGTATGTTTCTGTGTCTTTTTTTTTTTTTTCCACCACTATGAAAGGTCTTTCAAAATCCTAATTAGTATCTGCTATTTTCTCACACCCTAAATCCACTGACAACACACACATTGTTGTTTTACCATGTCCCAAAGTTAAACCACTGACTTAAAGGAAGCTGCAAAGAAGGATGAACTCTAGGTTAATAGAAGACAAGGCCTTTCTTCCTTCTTTCTCCCTCCTCCAATCCCCTACCCAAATCCCCAGTGATAAATGTTGAAGGAGAAATCAGAGTTTCCTCCTCTTGCACTGTAAATAAATTGAAAATGAAGCCCCTTCCTGGGGCTTCATATTTTAAAAATTGAAAATCTAGAAAGATGTTAATTAAATTGTCAAAAAGCTTCTTGCCTCATTTCACTGCATGGCATAACCAGGTAGCCAGAAGCTAAATATAGCCTCTGAGTACTATTCTTGGGTCTTAGTATAGTGTTAATTATTTAATTTAAACAATATTTCAAATAGTGAGGAAGAAAACCAGTTGAAGAAGAGGTCAGAGCAATCAGGTTCCACAGACATCTCCCAATTATTGCTCTCCAGTTCTCTTTATTGTCTGACGTATCTCTCATCTGTGTCTTGGACACCATATTGCAAGTGACAAGTTGTACAGAACTTCTTAGTAGATGTCAAACTCATCTAAATTAAACCCATTCATTTACCAAATATTGAAGCGGTGCTGTTTTTCATTGCCTTACGCCAAGGAAACTGAGGACGCAGATGCACACAAAGAATGAGTTTAAGAGCAAAGGTTTAATAGGCGAAAGAAAGAGAAAAGCTCTTTCTCCTACAGGGAGAGGGGGGCTCCCGTGTGGGTCTTCCGGTTCTGTGGTGAAATGCACGGGGTTGGGGGGTGGGGAGGTCTATAGACAAGCTTGAGAAGGCAGAAGGCAGTGTCTGATTTACATAGAAGGCAGCGTCTGATTTACATAGGGGACAAAAGATTGGTCAGACCAGGTATGCCATTTACATAGTGCGTGAAGAAGCTGGCCTCCTCACCTTAATCTTTTATTATGCAAATGAATTCTCTACCTGGCCGACGCCATGTTGCCTGCTTCTATACTGCACACATGGTCGACAAAGAAAAAGGTAGAGCCTCCATGTTGAACATGCCTAACCCCCAGGTGGCCTCTTCTTATTGGCACAGCTGCCAGCATTCACCTGTGTAAGCTTCTAGCTTACTTATCTATGCTTGCAGCTTGATTTTTCAGGCTGTTTTTTGTTAGAAAAGAGATGATTTCGGGACTGCTTTTTATTAAAAGGAAACCTTACTGAGGACTCTCATCCTCGCTATCTGCCTAAATAATTTCTTTCTAGCTCTTCTATCAGTATGAACCATGCTTTTGTTTACTCTCTGCCAAGTTTTTTGCTAGGAGTTGGGATAGTAGAGCAGAGAGAAAAAATGGTTAGTAAGTTGATTCTTGCCTTTGAAATGCGCATTCACTAGTTGAGAGAAACAAACACGTAAAGAAATAATCAGAAGAACTTTCAGCAGCATAATAGACTGAACTGACTTTACTCTGGGGTGTCTGCCCTGGATACATGCCTGAGACACTGAGGGCTAGAGTTTCAATTCTCATTTAAGGGCAGAGCTAAGACTCTGATTAAGGGAAGACTCCTCGAAGTCCTACCCATAGATAAAACTGGATATTGGAAAAAAAAGACAAAACAATAACTTTCCCTGTAAGGAAAATAGCAAGGAGCTGTAAGCCCAGGGGATCTCTGTAGAGGCAGGAAAGTCCCTATGAGAAATTGAAACTGAAAGCCTATGTGATCCAAATTTTTAGTACCCAGAGGATTTGGGAATCCTGGAGCTAAAAGTGAACATATTTCCCACCCTCCAGGCCATTAGGGTCATTGGGATATTGATAGAAGCAAATAAAAAATTACTCTTTAAGGAATGGAAAAGAATCCTGTTAAGTATAAACTCACAATGAAAAAACTCCAAATCACATGAAGAAATAGACTAGAATAAAGTCAGCAGATTCAACAAATGAAGAACTAGAATTAAGATATAAAGGTTTCTATCAAATACATATGCTTACAATAAGAAAAGAAATAGAGAATAAATAGGAGCCATAGTGAAAAAGAAACCACTATGAAAAACAACAGCAAAAAAAGACAGACTAGAAAAGAAATAAATATAATATCTAGAAATGAAAAATATAGTCTTTGAAATTAAACACTGATTAAATAGCACAGTGGACACAGCCAAAGAAAGAATTAATAAACTGGAAGATCAAAGAAAATCAGAACGAAGCCCTGAGAAATGAGATGAAGAATACGATATATTAGGTGACACAAAAGATAGTAAAAGGGGGTGGTGTGAAGCAACTTCACTATCACTCCCTCAAGAGGTGGGATTTTCCCCCCCTTGGAGAAGTTAAATCCAAAAGCATCTGGATTTAGGCACATAATCATAGCTCCAAAAGGAGGCACCCTGTCTGAAATATTTGGCTGATTGGGGTGTTATACTGAGAAGCTGTTGAAGGGTGTGGAAGAAATTAGAGATCAGTTCAAAGAAGACTCAGGAAAAAAATTAAGAGATTATTAACTCCAGGAAAAATGAAAATTTGTTTAAAATGGAAATGTAATCGTAGAATTCCAAAGAACCAATTTTAACAAAATTAAAATATGTGAAAATTGAATATTTATCAAAATATGATATAAAAATGGAGGAGGAAAAGGGGAATGGAATGGCTTAAGAGAGCTCAGTCTGCTACTATAGTATACAGTTAGTAAATAGAATTATAAATTAATGAATTAAGAGACTATTATACTATTTAGAAAGTTAGAGCTAAATACCATACGGAATAGATCAGAAAGAAAAAACAGTGGAAATTGTTATGTCTGGGGAAGTGAGGAACAGGAGACTACTACTTTTAGCACTATTTAAATTTTTAACTACTTACATACATTTATTAGCTAATAATAATTAAAATATATAAAGATTCATGCTAGGGTCTGAGTTCGTTAATCATAGACCCTCACTAAATGAAGGAATCGCCTGTCATTCAGAAAAGAAAATTGAACCAAGAAGGAAGGAGTGAGATTGAAGAAGCAGATGTGAAGTTGATAAAGGTGTTTGTAAAAGTAAAACAACATAAAACAATGATGGAATTTTTTTCTAAAGGGATGGGATTACAGACAAGGTAGAACTAAAAGCAAACGTAAGTAACAGAGAGGGGTGATCAGATTTCAGCATTCTGGGCTTATTCCGGATATACTGGCCAGAAGCATAAGAATATGTTAAAGTTGTAATGACAACTGTTAAAAAAAAAAAAAAGAAACAAAATATGTAACTTCCAAATTAGAGGAAAGGAAAAGAAAGAATAAAGAAAACTCCATCAGTCAGAGATCAAGAGGTGAAAAGACAAATGGAAAACCAAAATAATATGGAACAAATGAGTCACAACAACTATAAATAGATTGAACTTCTATGCTAAAAGTAGGAAAAAACCACGATGCACCAATGATACAATAGGCAAATATTAACCAAAAGTAAATCAAGCTAGCATACCAACATTACTATTAAATAAAATAGATTTTAAAGCTAATGACAATATTAAAGATAAGGAAAATTGTTACTTAATGATACTCGTTAATACTTAATTATGTATCAGTACTTAATGGTAAGTGATTATAGATAAATAATTATGTATTAATACTTAATGATAAATGATTAATACGTAATAATTTCATTAATAATGACAAAAGGAATATCTCATAAGAAGATATAAAAATTTAACAAAATAGCCTCCAAATATAAAATGCATAAATGATTAAAATTACAAGGGAAAACTAATCCAAAATTATAAATGAATATTTTTTAAAACACACTTTTCACAGTAACTTATACATTAGTTAGCTTAGTAATTTTAGTGGAGATTTAAACAACTCAAGTAACATGTTTTCTGTAATGTACACATTAACAATTGAAGCCTACATATTTTTTGAAATAATGTATGGACCCGAAAGAAAACTAGTTACAAGCTAGATCATAAAAAAGTTAGTAAATTCCGAACTATTAATATGCAAAGTATTTTCTCTAAAAAATAGCAATAAAGTGATATATATGTCAAAGATATTGCTTAAAACATATGTTTGGAATTAAATAACTACCTAAGAAATTCATACATCAAAAGTAAATCATTTCTAAATATGAAATATTTAGAATTGAACGATAACTTAAAACTACTTACAAAATACATGAGATTTGCAAGTAGTACTTTGAGAGAAATCTGTAGCCTTGCATGCATATGTTAGGAAATCGGTAATATTTAAAGTGAATTAGTCACACAGTCAACTCAGTAAATAAGAGAAGATACAGCAGCACTATCCCAAAGACTGAAGAAAGAAATTATAGAAATAAGAGATGAAATTAATGGAAAGAAAATCCAAGATACAATCGACACTCAAAGATCAAAGAAAACAAAAAGTTTCTTGTTTTGAAAATGTTAATAAAACAGGCAGATCTCTGGCAAGAGCCATCAAAAACAAAACAAAAGAAGGCACAAACATAGAGTATTGGAGGGGCACAGTTAACAGATAATTTTAAAATATCTGAAGGAAATATTATGATCAACTTCTTGCAAGTAAATTGGAAAACTTAAATAAAATGGAAAATTTTCTAGATGAACTATAAACTACCAATATTGACTGAAGAAGCAATAGAAAATAAATCACAACAATCACTGAAGAAATCAGATCTACAGTAAAAATCAATTAGGCTGATGACTTTTAATAAACATTTAAGAAGGGTTACCCTTAACTTATATAAGCTATTCCAGAGACTAAATATGTGACCTCTATTTTACATAAACTTTTCAAGACAATAGAAAGAGAAGGAATGTTTAACAAATCTTTTTATTAGAGTAATACAACCCTTGATCTAAAAACTGGAGAAGGACCATGTAAGAGAGAAAACGTACAGATCAATCTAATTTATGAACATAAATTAAATTCAGAAATTCTAAATATAATATTTTAACCCAAGTCAGCAAACTATTTGGTAAATTTCTAAAATTTATAAATGTATCACCAGTTGCGATGGCTCACTCCTGTGATCCCAGCACTTTGGAAGGCCAAGGCAGGCGGATCACCTGAGGTCAGGAGTTTGAGACCAGCCTGACCAACATGGTGAAACCTCGTCTCTACTAAAAGCACAAAATTAGCCAGGCATGGTGGTACATGCCATTAATCCCAGCTACTCGGGAGGCTGAGGCAGGAGAATCGCCTGAACCTGGGAGGTGGAGGTTGCAGTGAGCTGAGATCACCCGCTCACTGCACTCCATTGCACTCCAGCCCGGGCAACAAGAGCGAAACGCTGTCTCAAAAAAACATAATAATAAATGTATTATAAACTTATAATACATTTATATATGATTTATATATATTATATTTATATATCATATATTTATATATTATAAATTTATAATACATAAGTTTCTAATACATTTATATATGATTTATTATATAATAAATATATATTACATATTATATATTTACATATAAGTAAATATATATTGTATGTTAGTATATAAGTAAATCTATATATAAGTAAATCTATATTATATATTTGTATATAAGTAAATCTATATTTTATATATAAGTAAATCTATATTATATATAAGTAAATATATATTTAAAGTAAATATGTATTGTATATATTTATATATAAATAAATATATGGGGGATGGGAAAAAGAGAGTTTTTATTCTTCTGCCTGCCATTTTTTCAAGTTTTATTCTATTTTTAACTGACACATAATAGTTCCATGTATTTATGGGGTACAAATGAGATGCTTCAATACACTTATACATTGTGTGATGACTAAGTCAGGATAATTAGCATATCCATCACCTCAAACATGTATCATTTTTTGTGGCTAGCATATTCAAAATCCTCTCTTCTAGCTATTTTGAAATATGCAACACATTATTATTAACTATAGTTACCCTAGTGTGCAAAGAACACCAGGACTTATACATAAAAATATATTTAAAATATTCAGTATAACTCGGCTCATTGATATATCACAAAAGTAGCTTTATAAATCAGTATAGAAAAAATAAACTTTGCAATAAGCAGTACTCGGGAAAAAAATTTTTTTCCATATTGTAAAAAATAAATTGGCTTTCTGGCTCACGTCTTATATAAAAACAAATTCCAGATGGATTAACAACCTAAATATGTAAAGCAAAGCATTGAAACTTTAAAAGGAGAATATAGGTGAAGATTGCATAACCTCGTCATAGAAAAGAATTTATTTAAAAGTCCAAAAATAGGCAAGGCACAGTGGCTCATGCCTGTAATCCCAGCACTTAGGGAGGCTGAGGCAGAGGAATTGCTTGAGCTCAGGAGTTAGAGACCTGCCTGGACAACATAGCGAGATCTCATCTCTACTTAAAGAAAAATTGGCCAGGTGTGGTGGTGCACACCTCTGGTCCCAACTTACTCGAGAGACTGAGGCAAGAGGATTGTCTGAACCCTGGAGTTCAGGGCTGCCATGAGCTATGATATTGCCACTGCACTCTGGCCTGGGCGACAGAGCAAGACCTGTTCAAAAAAAAAAAAAGAAAAGAAAAAGTCCCAAGACAGCACAAAAACATCAAATCAACAACTGGTAAGTTTAACTTTAAAAAAATCTTTATATGACAAAGGACTCAGAAACAAAATTATGACTGAAAGACTGGCACTACACATAAAGCCAACAACAATGGTTATACCAGAAGAAAAGAGTCTATATAAATCAATGAGGAAAAAAAAAAACTCAATATACAAGTGGACAAAATATGAGCAAGTAATTTGTAGACAGAGAAACCTGAATACTCCGCAGATAATCGAGATATAGGAATTAAATCATCCAGCATTCTGAAAACCCAAATGAAATAATGGTAATACCAAGTAATGATGAAGTGGAAAGAGAAACTTTCATACACTGTTGATGAGATGGTAATTGTTACGATCACTTTAAGAGCTGTCTGTCAATCTCTAGTTAAGCTAAAGTTGCGCATACCCCATGACACAGCTGTTTCAATTCTACTTATATTCTTTAGAGAAACCTTTGCACATGGGTACAAAAGAGAATTGATCAGGATGCTCACTGGAGGATTGTCATTGCCAAAAATTTACATACCAACTAAAAAACCCTCTGTGAGGGTTGAAGAATCTTGTGATATAATCATCTATTGGAATACTAATGCAGCGGGAAATATGAATGAACTAGATTTACATGAACCAACATGCAATAATCTTAAAACATGTTGAGACTGGGCGTGGTGGCTCATGCCTGTAATCCCAGCACTTTTGGGAAGCCAAGGTGGGTGGATCACGAGATCAGGAGTTCAAGACCAACCTGACCAAGATGGTGAAACCCTGTCTCTACTAACAAAATACAAAAATTAGTCGGGCATGGTGTCAGGCGCCTGTAATCCCAGCTACTCGGGAGGCTGAGGCAGAGAATTGCTTGAATCCCAGAGGTGGAGGTTGCAGAGATCTGAGATGGCGCCACTGCACTCCAGCCTGGGTGATAGAGCGAGACTCTGTCTCAAAAAACAAAAAACAAAAAAGCAAACATAATGTTGAATTAAATGTAGAATGTTACAAATGATTCTTAAAGTGTGATACCACGTATGGACATTGGAAGCCTATGAAGAAATATTTTATATTAATGCTTGCAAATGCATACCTATATGGTAAAAGTACAACAGGATACACAAACATTAACTTCAGGGTAGTACTTGCCTCCGGGAAAAGGTGTGGGAAAAGGGAGCATCCGTGATGTTCGGCTATATCTGTAATTTGTATTCCTTTACATTATTTTTGAAACACTAAAGCAGGTAGGACACAATGTTAACATTTCTAAACCTAAATAATGCCCAGGTGGAGAGTATTATATTCATCATTTTTTGTCTTGTATTTGAAATATTTCATAAAGAAAAACTTAAATACTTACAGAATGTTACAATAAGTGTTCAGTTAGCAGTAAGTTCCAAGGTGGCACAAAGGACTGGGCAGGGAACTCTGCTGGTCAGGGTGTGCTGCAGGTGTCTTCCAAAATGGCACTCTCACTGCTATGATCAGAGAAACAAGAAAGAGGCTCCAGAAAGAGATGAGGAAAGGGCATGTGGGAAGCCATGACAAGGCATGGTGTTTTGGGGAACTGTAAGTTATCTGGAGCAGCTAAGCTTGAAACGGTGGCAGGTAGCAACGGTGCTGGATGGCCCTGTGCTGTGGCTCACACCTGGAATCCCAGCACTTTGGGAGGCTGAGGCCAGAGGAGGATCCCTTGAGCCCAGGAGTTCAAGACTAGCCTGGGCAACATTGTGAGACACCATCTCTATAAAAAATGTAGAACTTATCTAGGTGTGGTGGTGCACATCTGTGGTCCCAGCTACAAAAGAGGCTGAGGTGAGAGGACCTCTCGAGCTCAGGAGGTTCAGGCTGCAGTGAGCCATGATTGCACCACTGCACTCCAGCCTCAGTGACAGAGTCTCCAAAAAAAAACGTGGGGGAGGGAGAGACAAAGAGAGACGGGGAGGGGAAGAAAGAGAAGAGAGGGAAGGAAGGAAGGAAGGAAGGAAGGAAGGAAGGAAGGAAGGAAGGAAGGAAGGAAGGAAGGAAGGAAGGAAGGAAGGAAGGAAGGAAGGAAGGAAAGAGCGAAGGAAGGAAGGAAAGGAGGCAGGGAGGCAGGGAGGGAGGGAAGGAAGGAAGGAAGGAAGGAAGGGAGGGAAGGAGGGAGGGAAGAGGGAGGAAGGAAGGAAGGGAGGGAGGAAGGAAGGAAGGAAGGAAGGAAGGAAGGAAGGAAGGAAGGAAGGAAGAGAGAAAAACAAAGGTGGTAGAAGATGCAGCTATAGAGGAAGATTAAGCCTGCCTTGGCTATAGGTCACGATTTGATGTCTTAGAAAGGTAAATGCTCACTGCAAGCTCTCACTTCAATCTAGAGTATCATTCTTCCTCTTCCAACAAGGTTATTTATGTTTTCTTTCTTCCCCAAGACAATCTTCCAGTTGCAATTTAGCATCTGTTAGAGTCAAAGAATTACGTTTTTGGAAAGGCCTTAGCAATCTTCTCCTAGTCCAGTGCCCTCATTTTACCAACCGAAGAATGTATTGATCACTTTGAGGATTAACCCCTCTGAGAGGTTTGGTCTTTGTAATCAAATCTAACTTAGTTGACTTTCTGGAATAATTGATTCCTAGGAAAAGTTTATGATGGAATCAGGGGATAGACTGTGTCAGAAGTGGTTCCACTGATAGAAAATTTCAAGCAAGTAATATTGTGATAAATAAAGACAGGTGTTTAATAAATTACAAATGATGTTGATGGATTTTTAGTTGTGAAAATCAATAATTAAAGAGGTTGTTACTTTAATTCATTTTCTAAAGAATGAAATGAGGATGCCATCTCATCCCACTCTCAGCTTCGGGGTATTTTTTCATCATAAATGAGATTAAAATTGGGAAGAAAAATTAACAAGGTTTGGCACTGTATTCAGAAGAAGAAGAGTGCAGAGGGTTCAAGTGCAGAGAAGAAAGGGTGACCTTGAAAGGAGGGTGGTTTGCACAAGAGGACAATGGGAATGGTTTGGAGCTGGACTTGAAATTCAGCATATGACTACAGATTCCAACTCCAGTTTATTCATTGCCCTCTCCCCACCGTGACCTACAATAGCCCAGAAGTCTTTCTCAAGGCTTCTCTGTGGTATTCTGAAATTCAGTTTCTCCCAGAAAAGGTCAGTCTCTTTTCTTGATTCAGTGCCACCTGTCAACAGAAACCTGGCAGCCTAGAAAGTGACATCCAATAAATAGTGTGTCCCCCACTTTGGGGAAGTACTGTCTTGTTTCTGGTCTTCTCTCCTCCTCACTTTGGTGTGAAACCTTTGTGATTCCTAATCCTCCTGATCATGCTTGAGCGATAGGTAGATTTTAATAGAATATCCATGAGGAATTTCCCTAATTTCTAAGACTGTCATCACTGGAAGTTTCAGTCTGGGTGACTGACAGGTGATTAATGCGGGTAGCAACATGGAGAGTAGTATCAACCTGGATTCAGATTGATTTGGATTTGAACTGTGAAGATTTTATTGACTCGTTCATTCCTCCACCCAATACTTAGTGGTCTAAACAGTTCTCAGCAGTCTCTTTATGTTACCAAGCATATGCTGGTATTTACAATGAACACTGAACTATGCATTTGCAGGGAACGAGCACTTTCCTTCCTGAGTCACCTCACTTTTCCCTCTTTTATACAGTTTGAGCTAAGATCATTTTGGAGAGCACAGTGGCACATTGTTCATTTCTTTCAGCAAGCAACATTGTGTCTCAGGTAAAGGGAAAAGTGCCTGCTCTATTAGCTCGGCTATCCTATTTCTTTCACGGCCTGATAAAATGTCAACATATACTATAAAGCATTATATACATGTCTACTTTTTTGGGGGGGGTTAGCAGTTACAAATATGTATTCACAGGAAAATGTCTCAGCTCTCTTTTTTCATTTCAGTACTCTACGTGGAAATACCTATCTCTCTTATTGTTTATTTGTTAACAAAACCTAGGAAAAATTTTAGGAGAAAGCATTTCCTGTGATTATCATGTGTCTTCTGTATTACCCTCAGGCTTAAAAGCAGCATAAGGAAAAAGCTAAACTCTTTCTCTGTTGGAAAATATAGATAAGATCGAAGCAGTGTGACCTATTGGTTGATCATGTGCACCTGTCAAAAACCAAACTTGTCTGTACCAATGCCTGCCTGGAGAGTCAACTCTAAATGCATATAATGATGGGTAATAGTTCCCAAACTGTGTATAAAAAGTTCTAAACAGTTCCCAGTTGTCTTAATATGCACCATTTAAGAAAAATTAGCTGATCTGAATATGCAAACGTGATAATATGCCCTCTGTGGGCTCATGAATGTATTAACAGAAAAGCTTGAGGAGTTATGCTGGTAAGTCATATGCATTAATGCCCTGAAGTATGTCTGAGAACTTAAACTTTTGAGCATCAGGTTTAGGTAATGGAGCAGTGCCTATACATTTACCTCGCGTACAAAACAAGTGTGTTTCATTTTTAAGGTAAATTTTAGATTAGGATTTAGTTAAGTGGAAATGATAGGGCTTCTTTGCCTTTAAGAAATGGACAGATTTGAAGCTTTATCTTCCTGAGATCAGAGGATTTTAACCTGAGACCTCAGGTATCCCTGACATATTGCCAATTTGGGAAAAGAAAGAGAAAGGGAACTAAAAAAAGAGAAACTGAAAGAAGGACTTCACATAGTTAAAATTTTTGCAAAATTCCTTTAAACTGTTTCTATGCATTAGATTTGGTAAAATATAAATATTTGTCGATTTATCATCTATTTTTTATCATAACTCAGACTTTCTCTGAGGATTGATTCTTTTTGTCAAAATTTAATAATTCTGTTTTTCAACCTGCTGACTGCCAAGAAAAATAGTATGTTTTAAAATGCTTTTAAAAATAAATTACAAGATTTGAGATAGAAAGAGTATTTGTTTCAGTACTTTAAAAATAATCTATAAACTGACAAGATAGATTTACTCCCAGTATAAATAAGTGGATGGATAGATGGACCCTTCATCTTTAGGAAGTCTTCCAGGAATTTTTTTTCTAGGGTGCCTTGGAAAGATATTTTTCATTCATTATTGCTTCTTTTTAAAAATTTTTAATAGATTTATGAAGTCCAAGTGTCATTTTTTATTACATGGATATATTATGGAGAAGTGAAGCCTGGACTTTGAGTGTAGCCATCACCCTAAGAGCACATTGTACCCACCAAATAACTTCTCATTTCTCACTCCCACATCCTCCCACCCTTCTGAGTCCTCAGTGTCTATTATTCCACTCTCTATGTCCATATCCATTGGTAACCACTGTTGAGCTCCGACTTATAAGTGACAACATGTGGTATTTGACTTTCTGTCTCTGAGTTATTTGACTTAAGATAATGGCCTGCAGTTCCATCCAGGTTGCTGCAAAAGACATAATTTTATTCTTTTGTTATGGCTCAGTAGTATTCCTTTGTGTGTGTGTGTGTGTGTATATATATATATGTATATATCACATTATCACATTTTCTTTATCCAGTCATCTGTTGATGAACATTTAGGTTGATTCCATATCTTTGCTATTGTGAATAGTGCTGTGATAAACATATGGGTGCAGGTATCTGTTTAATATAATGATTTATTTTCCTTTGTGTATATACCCAGTGGTAGGATTGCTGGATTGAATGGTAGATCTATTTTTAGTTCTTTACGACATCTCCATCTGTTTTCCACAGAGGTTGTATTAATTTACATTCCCATCAACAGTGTATAAGTACTCCCTTTTTTCTACATCCTCACCAACATCTGTTAATTTTTTTTATTTTTTAGTATTAATAATAGCCATTCTGACAGGTGTGAGATGGTATCTCATTGTGATTTTAGTAAGCATTTCTCTGATTAGTGATGTTGAACATTTTTCATATGTTTGTTGTCCCTTTGTATGTTTTCTTTTGCAAAATGTCTGTGTCATTTGCCCAATTTTTAATGGGTTTATTTGCTTTTTGTTGTTATTGTTGAGTTATTTGAGTTCCTTGTAGATTCTGAATATTAGTCCTTTGTCAATATAGCCTCTTTTTTTATTTTATTTTACGTGAAGGTTTGTTACACAGGTATACATATGCAATGGTGGTTTGCTGCACGTATCAACCTCTCATCTAGGTTTTAAGCCCCATATGCATTAGGTATTTGTCCTAATACTCTCCCTCCCCTTGCCTCTTTCTTATGTGCAAAGTTCTGGACAGCAGCATGATATAGTGGAGAGTGGATATGTCTGGTCTGCGTTCACTTCGGATCTGGGCTTTGCACATCTGTGCAATATAGCTTCGCACAACTTCCTCTCGCCAGCTTTTTCCTTATAAGGGAAATACCTCAAACCTTGTAACCTTTTGTGAATATTAAGTGATAAAATTTGCAGTTAAAAATATAAAATCTATGTAAAGTATTAAATACTATATACCATTTGCTTGTAATATATATTTAGTATGTTTCTTATTCTTTAAATATATTTTACAAATGAATATCTTTAAATTTTTTATCAATAAAAAGCCCAGTAGTTTCTCAGACACACCAGAAGCTCACTAAATCATACATCGTTTACATCCTTCCCCTTCTTCCCACTAGTGGTCTTTCTTTCCCTGCAAACTCATTGTTGTGAACCCGAATGGGTTTTTAAAATCTCTCTTTGTGTGTCTCTTTTTATTTTTATTTTTTTTAGACTGGGTCTCACTGTTGCCTAGGCTGATCTTGAACTTAGACTATATCTCTATGGAGTATGGAGTATATATATACATATACTGTCTCTATACATAAGAGTATATATCTCTCCATATATATCCACGTACATCTCTACAACATACATACAACATGCATGTATTGCTCTCCTACCCTTAAGTTCCCTTTATATGAGCTCTCTTTAGACTCCTCTTAGCTTTTGACTTACCCTTGATTCTTGCAGGCAACATTCCTCTTACATGTAAAATGGCTACAAACTGTTATATTAATTTGTGTGGATATAATATGTATCATGGAGGAAAAGCTCAATTGACATATAATGTATAAATATAAATATCTTTTCTCTTCAACATGGCTTCTGTACTGTAAAAAATTGTTTTGGAAGCTCAGGGATCACAGGACTCTGGAGTGTGGAATCAAGTTACAACCTGCCTTGTTCGAACTAGAGATGTACCTTTGATCATTCACTTCACAAGTCTTAGAGCATATTCCATTGTTTTCCTCGGTGAATTAGACATCATATGTTCCATGGAAGAAATACATTGCACATCCCACTTGAATACACCAGTGACATCCACTTAAAACCTTCCCAAAGCTGGCTACATACAACTCCCTGCCCCACCCCACCCCCCCGCCATTGTGTTGCTAAAGTTCTCACACTTGGAAAAAGGGCCACTCCACTCTCCATTTCTCGCCAATGTTACATTATCCTATTACCTTGTTCCAGCACCTGCTCAGTATAAACAATCGGGATTCTGTCCTAAAGGCCAATTATCATTAGCTGATGGTGAGCTTGTGTTAAACAGCCCTGAAGGATTCACCACAATGTAGATACAATCCCAGCCCTAAAAGGATCACATCAGCCAGTACACAACTGCAGTCTGTTTTAAAGATTAAAAGAGCAGGGATCTGCCAATACAGATGATAGGTAAGAACCTATGCATCCTATTTTTATCCCTGTTCTATTTACCACCAGCAGCGATGCTCGGCATGGCAGCCAAGGTTTCTATGTCCTGTGCCTGTAGTCTGATAACCTTTCTTGGTTGTGTTTTATGATGCCATATGCTCTGTCCTAAAATAGTGCTGAGGGTCTTCTGAAGAAAAACTACTTAGCCGCTTTCTCAATGTCAGTGGAATGTTTAGAGACAGAAAGGTGAGCTTTGCTGTAAACTCATTTTGACTCAGAGTTCTACTTGGTCAAATGCTAATTGTGTGACCTGGGAAATTCATTTAATCTCACTGAACTTCTGTTTTGTGAAGTGTAAAAAGTGGAAATACTACTTCCATCTTATGATATTGGTATGATGTTTAAATAAGGTGATACATACACACCTTATATTAAATAAGGTGATATATACACAACTTATATTAAATAAGGTGATATATGATACACACACACACACACACACACACTTCTCATTGTTTTATTAGTCTTGATAGGCTAGATTGCATTGCAGTGAAAACAACTCCCAAATTTCAGCAGTGTGACACAACACAACTTTGTGTCTCATACTACAGGACTGTTGTGGGTTGTTAGGTAGTCTGAGCTCATCACTGCCTCACTTCAGAACCCAAAGGGAAGCAGTAGTTGCTATCTTGAACTTCGGCTATCATTTAAAGGTCAGAATGGCCCCACTCACAAAGGGTTGGCTGTGCCAACTGCAGTCCTACCATGTGCCTGAAGACAGCAAGTCAGAAATATTTGGAGGGCACCAGTAATGTCTACAATATTTGTTTCACAAAATGAGATCATATTATAGTCAGTTTTGTGAACTTTAATTTTCTCATTTAACAACATATTGTGGAAATTCTTCCAGGTCCACTTATTTAGGTCTAACTCATTCTTTTTAGTGGCATCATGCTATAAATATACCACAATTTATGAAGTCATTCCGTTATTGCTGGACTTCCCAGCTGCTTTATTTTATTTTGTTGTAATATAAACACACTTAATACCACCTTTATATTCTGGTACTTTTATGGCTATAAGACAAATATCTGGAAGTGTCTAAATCTGCCAAAAAGAAGAACGATTTCAAAAAGAAAACATAAGGCTGTGTTTATCCATCTGTAAATCTCACTTAGAATGGGATTTATAGTTGGGAGTAAAATGTAAAGAAACTGAACACTTTGGAACAACTAGAAGTCTCACTAATCTCTGATCATTTTCAGCCTCTACCTAATCTCTCCCCTATTTATCCCCAGACATGAGCAGCAATACCTGGTCCTAAATTTATTAACTTAGAATAAGAGTCTTCCTTGGATATTGGTAATATAGGCTTTAAAGATGCTTGATGTTACAAGACTTTGCAGAAAAATTTCCACCATACCTGATCTTCTTTCTGTCATGGCCGCAACAATGATATTCACTCTGAGAACATGGCCTATTTTGGAGAAGATCTTTTTTTTTTTTTTTTTTTGAACTTAAGAGCTAGACTACCCCAGCCCTCTTCTCTTCAATGGTAATGCGGAAAGAGAAAGGAGTCTTCCAAAGTAATGCTTCAATCAAAGAACTACAGGAATCATATTCTGGATAGTTCTCCCTCAATCACCTCTTTCTCCACCTGTTTTATCTAAAATGATTCCAATCTTCCTTCTCATCATGTTGCTATCTGCTAAGTGTTCACAGGATAATTTTCACAGAGCAATCCACTTAGTAAGCATAATTATCACAAGCCTAGAAGTAAAACTACTTTCCATTCAAAGTTTTAGGGAAACAACTCTCATCTAAAATAAACAAATAAAAAATAAAAAACAAAACCCCACTTAACACAAAAAAACTGTTCACACATTTAGATATTTCAACTAGATTGTTTTACAGAATTGTTTCTGTAAACCCCTTGTCCACTAACCTCTCCCTGGGGCTTATACCAAAAGTCTGCCAGATTTGATCAAGAGATAATAAGGGAAAAGCTAAAGCCAAAGGATCTTTCGCTTGAGGCTTCAAATCACAGTTGGCAGAAAAACACTGTGGTGGAAAAGCCTTACTTGTGGGGCAATCAAAGCTTGTCAATCATATGCAGGAGTGACATTCAAAATATTTAACAACTAGACATATAAGAGTCAGAAAGAATATTCAGTCTATTAGAACAGATGCCAGCCATAAACCATTCATATAGCTGGACCAATGCTCAGGCACTGAATATGACCTCCACTTACATACCCCTAAATTTCCTAAAGAATTTTCACTAGCCATTCACAGCAAGCTCTGATCACATCTCCTTGCTCGAAATATAAATGTATTACATCAAATATGAGACAGCCTGGAAGCTATATTTCATCTTAATCACAGTCTTCTCTTCCATTCCTTTCCATACTTCCAGTCTAGCATCTGCAAAAAACTAACAAAAAACTCACACCAAAAAATACCCCCAAAACAACAACAACAACAACACACACACACACACACACACACACACAGCAGCAGTGCTGCACCATTCTGTGTCCATGAACCATTTGGAAGTACTTTTTAACCTTGTTCTTAATCTACACTTTGTAGATGAGCTTGCAGTTCTGGTTTTAACATACTGCACATTTAGAGCAAACCTGGAAAAATATAGATGCTATTCTTGTAATAAGAATATCACATATTGTTAATGTTTAGGGAGTGTATTTTTCCTAGGGATGATGTAACAAATTATCCCAAAGTTAGCAGCCTAAAACAACAGATATTTATTCTCTCACTCAGTCACTCAGTTCTGGAGACCAAAAGTTCAAGTTCAAGGTGGACCAAGATCCCTCCAGAGGCTCTTGGGGAGAGCCTGTTCCTCCCCTTCCTCCAGCTTCTGGTGACTGTTGACATTCCTGTGGCAGAGGTGTCACTCCCATCTCCGAGTCCATCTTCACGTTGTGTTCTCCTCCTCTGTCTGTGTGTCTCTCCTCTGTGTGCCTTTTATAAAAAGCACTTATCACTGGATTTAGGACCCATGCAGAGAATCTAGGATGATCTCCTCATCTCAAGATCCTTAACTTAATTAAACCCACAAAGACACTTTTCCCAAATAAGGTCACACCCATATATTCCAGGGATTTGACAGGGACATATCTCTGGGAGAGGCGGACACCATTCAACCTACTGCAGGGCTGATAGGAACAAGAAAGGAGACACAGAAGCAGGGCGGACATCGAATGAATAGCTTGAGTTCAAATCAAAGAAAAAATACTGAGAGAGGAAAAGAAGATTTTTTTTTTTTTTTTTTTTTTTTTTTTTTTTTTTGAGACAGAGTCTCGCTCTGTCGCCCAGGCTGGAGTGCAGTGGCCAGATCTCAGCTCACTGCAAGATCCGCCTCCCGGGTTCACGCCATTCTCCTGCCTCAGCCTCCCGAGTAGCTGGGACTACAGGCGCCCGCCACCTCGCTCGGCTAGTTTTTTGTATTTTTTAGTAGAGATGGGGTTTCACCGTGTTAGCCAGGATGGTCTGGATCTCCTGACCTCGTGATCTGCCCGTCTCGGCCTCCCAAAGTGCTGGGATTACAGGCTTGAGCCACCGCGCCCGGCCGAAAAGAAGATTTTTATAAAAATCTTTTCTTACATTAAATATGTGTAGTAATTTCTATTTGAGTACACTTCCATTGCTTTGCCCTGTGTTGACCTTAATATTTTGTATTTCTGCTGTGTCTTTTCCCATAAGAGTGAAAGCATTTTTGTGAGCATTTCAAATTTTCTACCCTTAATTTTGATTGTAGGTTTCTTTAAAGTCTCCTAGTAGCTGGGCATTAAAAATGGGGAGGAGCATAGGCAGGTAGAAAGCAGAACAAAGCCTCAGTTCACAGGAGATCACACACTGCTTCTCACATTCAGCCTTGGGGGATTTCAAGGTCTGCAGTTGCCCTCACATCAGCCTAATGGTGGGATCTTCTGGAAAAGTCAATTTGCTGGCTGTGATAGGTCCTGCCAGGCCAATGGCTGCCCATCCTTGACCTCCCCACCCCATGAACTCCTAGTCTGCGAGCTTGCAGTCTCCCTATGCTACCACCACCGCCACTACCACCATTTACCCCCTACTGCTTCAGATCACCTTTCCCAGGGGACTCCTCCTGCATATACGCCATCTCTTCCACAATAATCACTGCAGAAATCCCTTTACATATGGCCCACCCCATATCCCCGATGTTAAATTCATAGATCTCCGTAGCTACTCTTGGTTACAAATTTGCACGTGTTTTCAGCTTGGTGTCTCCTGTTATTCTTATATGCCCTCGTATTGAGTGCACCCTCTTTCCCATTAATTTTTTTTTTTTTTTTTTTTTTTTTTTGAGATGGAGTTTTGCTCTTGTTGCCCAGGCTGGAGTGCAGTGGCACGATTTTGGCTCACTGCAACCTCTGCCTCCCGGGTTCAAGCGATTCTCCTGCCTCAGCCTCCTGAGTAGCTGGGATTACAGGTGTGCGTCACCATGCCCCATGCTAATTTTTTGTATTTTTAGTACAGACAGGGTTTCACCATGTTGGCCAGGCTGGTCTCAAACTCCTGACCTCAGGTGGTCCACCCGCCTCAGTGTCCAGAAGTGCTGGGATTACAGGCGTGAGCCACCCACCCAGCCCTTCCCATTAAGTTTCAAGTTCCATGAGATCAAGAATCCTATCCACGACTTACTTTGGAATGAAAATATGTGTTGCTCTGGTAGGCTGATTTCTAGAGGGTGCATCTGAAACTTCAATATGCATCCAAATCACCCGGAGGTCTTGTTTAAATGCAGATTCTGGGCTAGAGCTTGAAGTGCTGCATTTCTAACAGGCTCGCAGATACCTGGGATCTGCTGGTCCTGGGGGTCATATTTTGGGTAGTGGGGTCTTAGGGCACTAAACAAGTCTCACAAGGGGATCTGCAAGTTAAGTGTATCCTAAATCAGGGATGGGAAGGAGACTGTCATACAGCTAAGTGACGCTGAGCGTGATCACAGGAGCTCATCCTCATTTAGATCATCTTGGTAAAAAAAAAAAAAAAAAAAAAGTAAATAAATAAATAAATGCTACAAGGAAATAATAATAATGGACACCAGTAGTGATTCTTCACTGAGGTGGCATTCAGGGTACAGAGCAGAGTCAAGAGGAAGTGCGGGACAGTGTGCACATCAGCCCTGCTGCCTGCTGAGGCAAGGAGGTGGTGCTGGAAGCGGTCGGATTCGGCCACCTTCCAAACTGCTGCCCACACTAAGCTATATTCCGTCCTGGGCCCTTCTTCACACACCTTCTGTTGTAACAATAAGAGATGGCACTTCTTAGCTTCTGAAACAAGCTAATCATTCTCGAATTCAATCTGAGACACTAAAAGGCACACATCTGCTAAGAACAGCATGGTCTCATACAACTTTCAATGGTGATGGAAGTGTTCTACAATCTGCCCTACCCAATGCAGTAGCCACTAGCCACGTGCGGCCATTGAGCATGTGGTTTGTGGTTAGTGCAGCTGAGGAACTGAATTTGAATTTTATTGCATTTTAATTCATTTAAATGTAAACAGTCACATGTTGCTAGTGGATACTATATTGGACAGCACTATCAGAGGCTGCAAACTCAGGGAGGACAGTTTAGAAAGATGGATCCTCAAACAAGAGAAATGGCTCTCCCAGGTAAACTTTGTGGCTTTTATGCACTTAACTTGAACAAAGGGCCCCTACAGCCCAGGGCACATCCCTTAATATTTGAGGCTTAGCTGGCGGCTCTGTCAGTTTTTGTGTGTGACACAATCACAATGCCTGATGGCCAATTAAGAAAGAAACATACAGAGCCCCTTAGTATTCTGCAAGGGAATAAAAGATTGCTTCACTCTTAGTTGCTTTAATAAGGTCAGATGGGGTTTCTGCAGGTCCACTGTTCTAACCTGTGGGGCAGAGAGTAAGGCGGAAAAGGCATGCAGTTTAAAATACACATTTAAGGAAACATGTACTTTGCTGGTAAATACACCACCTCCTCTTTTCAGAAGGGAGTTAAGGGATGATAGTTTGGGGGAGGGGCCCAAGGAATTACACAAGAGAATAACAAATGTTTGCTCAGAACACAATGCAGTAAATTCCCTGGTGCACTCAACCAGTATAACAAACAGGTCCTTTGTAACCTCTAAGATGAGGCTTATAATTAGCCAGGGACGAAGTGACATGAATCTGACATGCGCAGACATAGTGGATTCACCTGTGGTTGGCCTGGCTGGTAATCCAGTAAAAGGGGGCGGTTGCTGAAGCCCTCAATGGGCACCAAGAGGGATCGAGATCTAATTACAGAAACCAGCATTCTACGTCCATCCCCCTCTGGAGGAGGCGATGGCAGCTGGACACTGACTTTCCGAACTCCAGAATGAAAATGAAGCTCTTATCGTGCTGATTTGTGCACACTATTTTGCAGATGAGAAGTAGTAGAAATGATAGAGTGGTAGAATTGGAGTGATCAGAAGCTTATTGTAATACAGTAATTTAATATCCTCAGTGGATCGTTGACCCTGTTACCTGTGAGGCAACCATACGTGTAGAATTTGCCCAGTTGGAGGAGAGACTAGCAAAGACCTGCCTTTTGTGGAAGAGGCAGTGACAGGGAATTGTGAAATTAGCTTTGAGGAAGTTCCTAGAAACAACTGGTAGTGACAGTGCATTCTTTAACTGACATTATTCTGGTAGGTTGGAAAAGAGGACAAGGGTGTGACTCGGAGTGAATGCAGTAGGGCAGAAAGAACACAGGCTTGGGGGCAGACACATCTGGCTGTAAACACCTGTTTCTCCATTTATGCTTTGCATCAAAGTCACCTGGGGAGCTCGTTAAAGGTACAGATTCCTGGACCCTGCACTGACCTACTAAATCAGAATATCAGGATTTAGGGCTCTGTAATCTCTATTTTTAAAATAAGCACACAAGGTGATTGTGATCTAGGCCTTCTCTAAGCCTTAGTTCTCTAAAAGGTGATATAGGATTGGCGATATCTGAGTCGGGATTGTTGTGTGAATTAGTGGTTTATTAGAAATAGCATGATTTTAATAAGGCACATCCGTGGCTGAAGAATAATGTTTACAAGTTATTGCGCTTTGATTTGTTCTGCATGGTTCGTTAAAGGCACTGTTCTCCCCGCAATGCCAGCTACTCAGGAAACTGAGGCAGGAGGATCGCTTGAGCCCGGGAGTTCGAGGCTGCAGCGAACTGTCATTGTGCCACAGCACTCTAGCCTAGGCGACAGAGTGACAGCCGATCTCTAAAAACAATTTTTTGGTTGTTTGTTTTTTAAAGAAAAGACCCTGTTCTCCCTTTGGAAAGCCTGGTAGATGTCCCTTGCTTTGCTAAGCGTTAGTTACTGTGCTAAAGCAGCTGGAGAGTGATTTGACCAAATTAGCTGACAGTCCCAAAGTCGCAAACTGTTGGTTCTGAGTCTTGATAAAATCAGCATTTTATTTTCCTTTTTAATGACCCTGGCATTAAACAATCTCTTTCGGGTCGGAGAATTTCTATGGGAGGTGAAAACATCAATTATGTTGTAACAGGTTGTCTGCTCCAGTGAAAGTCAAGGGCTATGGGTTGGACCCGCTGGAGAGGGTAATTTGCTGTGGCCCTGGAGGGGGGCTTGCACCCAAGGGCTCCCAGCGCAGCGCTTTCCGTGTGAAACATTTTGCTTTCATTCGGCAGCTTTAGGCGTGAAGAAAAGGGGGAGGGGGTTGGCGTTCCGCCCTGGAGCTCTTGAGAGTGAAGGTAGCTGCAAACCCGGCAGGCTCGCAGTAGCTGGTGCTGAGATTTCCGGAGGGGTGGGGCCTCCAGAGGAGGATGTGCACGTGAGACCCCGAGAGAGGTGGGAGTGGAGCATCTCAGGTAGGACCGAGGAGCGCCCTGCGTGCCCCCTCCTCCGGCCTCGGGATCCGGATTGGCTCAGGCAGCGAGGTCGGCGAGGTCAAGACCCTTTCGGCGCCCTCCCCGACCCGCCCCGCCGCGGCGGTGCTTATGTAGAGCGACCGGCGCGGGCGGGGCGGGGGCATGCTGGCGAGGCCGAGGGGCGCGAGTGGCAGCGCGCGGGGGCCGGAGCAGCGCCCGGCCCCGGGCGCCCGGGGACCGGATGGCGGAGCCCACGCGCGCAGCGAAGCCGGGGAGGTTTGCGCTCCGCTCGCCGCGCTGCAGGGAGGGCGCGGTGCCAGGCGCGAGCGCCGAGAAACCAAAAAAGAAAGCTTTTTATTTGCTGAGGATGAAGCCCCTGAAGGAGCCCGCCCCCAACAACAACAACAACGTGTCCTTTGTGATCCACTGTCAACTAGGCAAGGAGATCAAACACATTTGCAGCAACTGCAGTCGGGGGGAGGACGCCCGGGACGGTGAGTGCCGGGGCCCGTCGGGGCGGCAGCGGCGAGCGCGGGAGGCGGGGAGGTGGTTCGGGCTGTCTCAGTTTGGGGGCACCGTCGGCGTCTGTCGCCTGGAGAACTGCGGGGACATCCGCACTCCACCCAGACATGACACCCGCCCACCGAGCACTTTGCAGAGTGACACCCACAGCCCAACCCGGGCTCGCAACCCTGTCCATCCCATTGACGTATATGGTCCCCAAAATGAGGGTTTTGAAACAGTTAAAAGAGCAAGTCTGGGATTTTCATTTGGAAGCCGAGGCTTAGGCGATTTGTCGTTGGTAAAAGAGCTGACTCCTGCTTTTTCCTTCCATGGGCTTCTTAACTGTTGCCCAGTCCTCGTATTATGCTGGGATACGGGGTTTGCTGGGCTGCGTTATGGACATGGGCTTTCTTCGGGTGGCATCAGTTTGGAGAGGCGGTTTGGCGGCGGCGCCCAGAGCCCTAGAGACTTGTGGAGTTGTTGAATGATGCCTGTTTAGAGTAAAACATGGCTGTGATTTTTGGAGTGCCGCTGCTGGTCCCTGCTGGAATGATGCCCAAAGGCCAACATGTGGAGAGGTGGGGGAGGGGGCGCGCCGCGGCATCTTCCAGGTGAGCCTGGGCGTGTGCGAGCCAGAGCTCCCGCAGTCTAATCTGAAACAGGGCAGTGAAGGGGTGCCGGGCTGCCGGCGACTCTGGGCAGGAGGAGCCCAGAGCGAGGGACAGCCGGCGCGGACGAGGCGGAAGCCTCTGCAGCTGTGGACGCCCCTGTGTGGCTGTGCGTTCGCGCGAGCCTCCAGGCCGTTCCTGAGCAGCTCACCGAACAGGCTCTGCAGGGCCGCTGGAGGTCATGGAAAAGTTTTAGGCAGCAGATTTTACATTGAAAGCCTTAGCTACTGGCCGGCCTGAAGCTCATCTCCATGCCTGACACGCACACCTGCTTGGGCAGGCAGATTTTTCCTATCACATAGGCAGGTTTTGCTGTTCCTTTTGGAAGAAGAAACATTACTTAGGATCCCTCCCGTTCTTAGTCGGCCTCTGAAGTGCAGAGTAATGAAATGACTCTGGCTTGGCTAATGTCTTTTCAAAATTAGAGTCCTGCTAGCGTCATTATCGTTTTCCTTGATTAAACTGCGAGAGAGGCTGTGCAGGACACCACCAGGCATCCAAGAGGAAAACTGGGACGGCAGTGGAGGAAGGCGCACACACAAAACACATGATCGCCCCTGCTGTTAGGTGTAGGGGGGATATGTGTTTCTGAGAGGCACACACTGACTGACATGTGTTGGTTACTATATCAGCTGATAACATCGAGACCTATGGAATACAAATGATTAATCAGATGACCCAAAGCCAGACCTTTCCCATGTAACGCAACAAAGCTTGATATGCAGGCTAAAATGGTTATTAAATGTCAGTTGCTATCTTGACTGAATTGCTGCCCAAATGGGCTGCTTCCACAACCCTGGGAGTTTACCTAAATTAGCGTCTGTAAATGCTGCTCCGGTAAGGAAAGGTATATGTCCATACTCAAGGATGTGTGCTTACAAATGTCATTATGAGTGCTGTCACTGGTAAATGCGGTATACCCTGTCAATGGATACACATACGTATTTTAACCTACAGCACATAGTTCTTCTTGAAATGTGCGTCATCTCCACAACCTCACACATTTCAGAATGTCCCAAGGAGCTATGTATGGATGGATGCTCACATATTACCTGATAGGATTATTTACCCTCAAAGGATTCTTAAGTGGGGAATTATGTTATGGTGCCTAATTTTTACCTAATTTCATACTGCTAATCCTGCCAATCTATTGTGTGGTGCACTCATTTAATCACCAAAATGGAATGAGGTCAGGAGCTTAACCCTTCTTCTTTTACTGCCAGAAACCAAAGCAGCACTGCCCACTGTGGAAGTTCCAATAAATTTCACTTTGGGCAAGGATTGCCCTCCCATGATAGTCTGCAGGGAGTGGATGTTCTTTTGGATAAATTCTCTAGAAGCAATTTGCAATTTGAGTCATATTTTCTACATGCCAGGAGCACCAGCTATTTTAAAACATTTGTATGCTCAAGATCATAGTGAGGCAAACAGATTTCCCCAACGTCCTGTTTGCTCAGGCTCTAGAGAGGAAGGTGCTTCTTAAGGAGAGGCACACCTGTATTATGTCCAGTACCGTAAGTGTGCTGGGTTCTTCGTTCAGCACTGAGTAGGCCACTTGGTGGCACCCACAGAAAATGCTGGTACAGCTTGAAAGCCCTTCTAGAAATTTTACACAGATGAAATTTTACAAAGGTACTGTTCACTGAGTTTCTTTCACACTTAATTTCTTTGCATGTGAAATCGTTATTTAAAGCATATTTTAATAACTTACAGTTTAAAGACAATCTATAACTAAAGAATAGACTTTAAAGGATAAAATATTTCTGGCTATTGAGAGGTATATAAAAGGTGAAATTACATTTCAGCAATTATCTTTTTACTCGAGTTTTTTTTTTTTTTTTTTTCCTGGTATCTACTAACTAGTATTAAAGATGTTTTGCTAAGCTTACTTTAAGTAATTCTCTATTGTTAAGAAACCATAGAACACAATTCACCATTAATGGCCAAAGACTGTGTTTCCTTCCATCTTTGCTGTTTTGATTCAATACTAAAGCTATTTTCAGGTGAGGAAACAAGCTTACATAGGAAAGCCACACAGTAAATACAGGGGAAACAAAGACTCACACCCTCATCTGTTTCACTTTAAAACCAAGATGCAGCTGGGCACGGTGGCTCACGCCTGTAATCCCAGCACTTCAGGAGGCCGAGGCCTGTGGATCACTTGAGGTCAGTAGTTTGAGACCAGCATGGCCAACAGGGTGAAACCCTGTCTCTACTAAAAATACAAAAATTAGCCAGGCATGATGGCACGTGCCTGTAATCCCAGCTACTGGGGAGGCTGAGGCAGGAGAATTGCTTGAACGCAGGAGGCAGAGGTTGCAGTGAGCCAAGATCGTGCCATAAGAAGCGAGACTCTATCTCAAAAAAAGCAACAACAACCAAGACGCTTTCCACTGTACCATCAAGTTGATTGGTTTTTAATGGCCATTTATCTCTGCCACCTACACTGAATGTGGAACATTATGTATTGTGGTGTCTGTTTATATCTGTATGCGTGTGTGATATATACATGTGCAGTCTCAACAAGCTAGGTTTATTATAGTAAAGAATTAGAAGGAATTGCAGAATTTTCTGATGCATTTTTTTTTTCCTGCCTTACCTACTTGATAGAGAGGCTGACTTTAGTGGGAATAGAGAGGAATTTACAACCAGGTAGATTAGAAGTTATGGACATCGTAAAGCCATAAGAAACATAGCTAAGTCATCACTGAACTTATATTAGAAGTTAATAGGAGAATATGATTTAATTTACAAATAGTTAAAAATGAAATTTAGAGAAAATTAATTCTAGAAAGTGAAGTATTTATGTATTTAATTTCAAACGCATTTCTATTTTCATTTGAATTCGTTTTGAGTCCATTAATAGTGAGGAATAAGTTTAGGAATTATAATATATGTAATAATTATGTATTAAGATGTAATTTCAATAGAAATAAAATATTTTAACAGTTTTTAAAAATATCTTGAAGCCTCTCAGTCTTATTTTATAATGACACTTAATAAAATGATGGATTTAGAAACAAGACATATTGATTGCAACTGCTACTCAGTGCCTTTTACATGTAATTAATCAGTAGATCATAGTTGTCTTCATTTTACTATATATGGTTCCTATTTTTTAAACATTTATATAGAAATTTACTAATCCGTGGACATGCTAGGTGTTTTCCCAAGTTTTGTTTTAGGGATTAGAAATATTTAGCATATTTTCTAATGGATTCCAATGTGAACTTTAGGAATAACAATTTGTCATACTATTTCTCTGTTGTACTGACTGTAGAGTTCATCCATCCAGACAGCCTTTTCGGAGAGAATGCCCTGGGAGTTTCTGTGGGTCACCTGCCTCATTTTGCAGGTGAGAAAATGAAGATGCATAAGGATTAAGTGAGCAGTCTACCAGGGTCAAACCACTATTTGGTGTCAGGGCTGCTAACAACCTGTCCTTGAAGAGGAAGCAGTTTTCAACTGGGGTTCACAGCTGGATCCTGGAAACTGCCTGTTTTCAGTGTTTTCAGTGTCTCCTCTGCTTGCTGGTTGGGTGGTTTGGGGATACTACTATTTTAGTTGTGAGGATTAAATGAGATATTTGGTACAAAGCATTTAGCATGGTGCCTTGCAAGAGAAAGTGCTTGAGAAACATTAGCTGCAATTGCTAGCGTTTGTACTGTTACCCACCAAGTCCAATTTTACCTTGGGCATTTCCCCCTGCTATACTGTGCTGCTTTGCCTCTTCTGTAATTAAACTTCCCTGGATTGAGTCCAAGATGAGAGCACCCAATTCTTCTCTATATTTAAACATATTTTTCTAACAAGACAAATAAGGTAAGGGTCAGATTGAGGACACAGTGGTAGGTTCCACCCTGGGCAGGAGAAGGAAAGTCAGAAAAAGCCTCTCACAGTTTCAGAAGCAGTTCAGATTGCATCCACTTCCAAAGGAATTCAGATTGCAAGTACCAAAGATGGCACAGGGTTTTTAAGCAGAGATGATGTGATCAACTCATCTGTTTGTTTGTTTGTTTGTTTGTTTATGTGAGATAGGGTCTCACTCTGTTGTCCAGGCTAGAGTGCGGAGGCAAAGTCATGGTTCAGGCTATCCTTCCACCTGGTAGCTGGGACTACAGGCATGCACTACCACATTGACTAATTTTTGTGTGTATGTGTGTATATATATATACATTTTCTTTTTGTAGAGACAGGATTTCCCCCACGTTGCCCAGTCTGATCTTGAACTCCTGGGCTCAAGCAGTCCACCCGCCTCAGCCTCCCAAAGTGCTGGGATTACAAGCATGAGCCACAGTGCCTGGCTCAAAATGCCCTTTTAAAAAAAGTTTATTATGAAAAATTGTACACATATGCGAATATAGGTGCAATAGGATAATTAATCCCTATAGGCATATCACTCAGATTTCCCCACTCTTGTATTACATTAAAGCAAATATAAGTGAGTTTTTACAATGGTGTTGCTGTTAGTGCCTAGGCAAGGACTAGACAAGACAAGGACCCAGCTCCATGCTGCTCATAGCTCAACAAAGGATGTTTCAAGACCTTGAGCAGCCAAAAGAGCAAGATTCTGCAATATCTGTTTCAGGCTCAGAATGTGTCCAATAATACACTTTCAATCACCAGAAATTCAAAATCAGCTTGTCTTATTTTTAGCATAACTTTGAGCTCATATATAATTTTACTAATAATTTCCCCTCTGTTCTAATATTGCTCTGACACTTTACAGACATCTGTAAATAGTCACTTAGTTTAGGAGATGACATATTTAAACAATTTGTGAAATCTATAGCTTAAAATATCCTTATTTGTCTAAAGGAGATAAAAACAATCATATTGAAAAGGGTAATAGATAAAATATATCCGTAAAACTTTAATGGGGGTAGGTGGAAAGGATCATTACTTGTTTCCTAGCCCTAAACTTCTATTTCTTTGGTTCACTAACTTACATATGAATGGTGAGAACTTTTTGGACTTGACTAGGCTTTGGGGCCTGCTAGAAGTGTCTAAAAGCCTGAAGGGTGGTGGTCCATTGAGCCAGTTAGGAGCCACCATTGATGATGTTCAATGAGGTACTGCTGGTGCACCGGCTGCCTGTGCCAGGGGGACAGCTGAGCTGAAAGCCAAGAGATAAAGGTGAGTTTGTTGAAGGCCAAGTAGCCAGAGAGAGGGGCAGAGGTGACCTTACTTCACCCCACAGGTTGCAAGGGAGAAAAGGTAAGTCCAAAGAGGCAAAAGTTGGAATAGAACCAGGAACTAAACAAGAATCCAGTTGTTGGTTTGGAAAAGAAGAAATGAATTATAGAGATTTTCAGCCCAGGAAAAAAAAATCAGCCAGAAGGTTAGCAGTAGACCATTCGAGAGAAATCATATGATGATTGTTTTTAGTATTGTATTGTTTTTATACCCAAGGCCAGAGGAAGGATAGAACATGGTCATTTGTTTATTCGTGTATCAAGCATTGATGCCTACGGTGAAGTTACATGTGAGTAGAGAGGTAGAAGATGAGTTCCTGCCCGGAGAGAAACAGTCCATTGAGGGACGTTGCTGTGACAGGTAGACTCAGGATGTCATGGACACACAGGTGGGGAACCCATCTCCTCCCTTGGGGAGGCCAGCAGGTCATGTAGGAGGAGATGGTACTTGGGCTGAATTGAGTGAGATGAATAGGGTTGGGCTGGCAGATACCTGAAGGAAAGAGTCACTGGAAGCGGGACAAAGAGCAAGGGTAGGAAAGGTCAAAGGCCAGAGGAGGGCATTGAATGCTGCTCTTCCAGCAAGGGTCTGTCCTATCTTCTCATGACTGCTATGTTTCTAGTGCTGAGAACAGTGCACAGGTATTATCCACTTAAGATATGTTCAATACATGAATGTACATGTTCTTTTATTATGGATCTAGTCAATGAATATGTGTCCCTTTATTACAGCGGCTGTAAGGACAGTGGTGTGATGTGGCTGGGGGATGGTGACAAGGGCGCCTGGGGAGATGGACAGAAACCACATACCAAGGGCCTGGGATACCATGCTAAGGAGCTGGGACTTGCTCCATGACGAGTTATAGTATTCCCTGGAGGATTTTTTAAAAAGCATTTTTATTGAGATATAATTCACACACCAGGCCGGGCGCGGTGGCTCAAGCCTGTAATCCCAGCACTTTGGGAGGCCGAGACGGGCGGATCACGAGGTCAGAAGATCGAGACCATCCTGGCTAACATGGTGAAACCCCGTCTCTACTAAAAAATACAAAAAACTAGCCGGGCGAGGTGGCGGGCGCCTGTAGTCCCAGCTACTCGGGAGGCTGAGGCAGGAGAATGGCGTAAACCCGGGAGGCAGAGCTTGCAGTGAGCTGAGATCCGGCCACTGCACTCCAACCCGGGCGACAGAGCGAGACTCTGTCTCAAAAAAAAAAAAAAAAAAAAAAAAAAAAAAATTCACACACCGGAGAGTTCACTAATTTAAGGTATGTCATTTAATAGCATTTAAGTCATAGAATTGTCATCCATCACCACAATCAATTTTCGAACGTTTTCATTACACCTAAAAAGCAACTCTGTTCCCCTTAACATATCCATTCATTATTCCATTCCCTACACCCTGTTCCCAAATCCCAGGCAGCCACTCATCTATAGGTTTCCCTATTCTGGACATTTCACATAAGTGGAACCATGCAATATATGGTACCTTATATTTGGTAGCCATGCAATATATGGCTTCTTTCACTTAGCACAGTGTTTTCAAAATGTATTCATGCTGTAGTATGTATCAGAATTTCATTGCTTTTTATGGCTGAATAGTATTTCATTGTGTGAATATCTATTCACTCATTCATCTGCTGATAGACATTTGGGTTGTTTCCACTCTTTGGCTCTGCTGAATATGCCACTATAAACATTCATGTGCAAGCTTTAGCACGGACACAGGTTTTCATCTCTCATATGTATGTACCTAGGAGTAGAATTGCTAGATCACATTGTAACTCCATGTTTAACCATTTGAGGGTCTGCCAGACCCTTTTCCAAACTGGCTGCACCATTTTACATCCCACCCAGCAATGAATAGTATATAAAAGTTCAGTTTCTCTACAATTTTCCCGACACTTGTTATTATCTGTTATGGGTGATAGTCACCCTGCAGGACTTTTAAGAAAGCAAGTTAGAGGGTTCTAACTGAGTTGGTGGTCAAGAAAAAGAGTTAATTCAGTCCATTTAAGAAAACTAGTGATTTTAGATACCTTACACAAATGTATTTACATTACACTTTATAGCTTGTGTCTTATTTCCTTGCGGTCATCAGAACAACGTTTTACAGTTGGAATTATTCTTGTGACCATTTATTTAAGAGAAGAGGGTCAGAGACTCAGAGTAGCTCTTGGCTTCCTAATGTCACCTGCCCATTCTGTTGCAGCTGAGCTGTCTCTCCAGCTCTGGTTCCCACCTTCGGGTCATCAAGCCACTTTCAGCTGCCTGGAGACTCACGCTTTACTGCACCTTTAAGGAGGGACTGTTTATTTTGGCCCATGAAGTTTAACTTCTTAAGGCAATTAATTAAATGTGATTATGATCATTCAGAGAAATTTGGGCAAAGATGAACACCCAAAGCAAACCGTCAATTCATTGAAAAGTTGAAGTGGAAATTATCTGATGAAGAGGGTGTTTGGTTAGGAGGCCGAGGGGACCTCCAATGCCTCTACCTGCCTTTGAGTTTCTTCCACCTGTAAAATGAGTTTACTTCCATTCCACAGGAGGTGCCTAAAACCTACCTGGATCAGGAGTTAGTAAACTATGGCCCATGGGCCCTCTGCCTGTGTTTGTAGATTGAGAATGTTGTTTGCGATTTTAAATGGCTGGAGAAAAATCAAAAGAAGAAAAATAATTCATGACACAAGATACTTATAGGAAATTCAGATTTTAGTGTCTGTAAATACAGTCTTATTGGGAAACAACCATGCACAATTGTTTGCACACTGTCTATGGCACCTTTCAAGTTACAACTGGACTTAAGTTGTTGCCACAGAGACTCGCAAAGCTTAAGATATTTATTCTCTGGCCTTAAAAAAAAAACAAATTTTGCCAACCCCTGGTGACATCAAAGTTGCTGTAATAGAAAGTATCTCTCCTGACTGGGTGCGGTGGCTCACACCTGTAATCCAGCACCTTGGGAGGCTGAGGTGGGTGGATCGCTTGAGCCCAGGAGTTTGAGACCAGCCTGGGCAACATAGCAAAACCCCGTCTCTACAAAAAATTCTAAAATTAGCCAGGCGTGGTGATGCATGCTTGTAATCCCAGCTACTTGGGTGACTGAGGTGGGAAGATCACCTGAGCCCAAGAGGCAAAAGTTGCAGTGAGCTGAGATCACACCACTGCACTCCAGGCTGGACCATAGAGGGAGATCCTGTCTCAAAATAATAATAATAATAATAATAATAATAATAATAATAAATAAAGTACCACTCCTGACCATTTTAGCATCATAGTCTGATTTTAGAATTGAAAAGGATCCTGTAGATTATCCAGTGTCCAATTACATATCTGTGTCGTTCACCTGAATTGCAGCTTTGGTCTTTTCAAAAGTTATTTAATATTGTGGTGTACTCAAAGGGACAGGTTTAAAATGAAAATCAGCCTACAAAGAAATAACTGATCTGAATTCAGTTTGCGGAGTATCTTTAGTGTTCCCACTCCCACCCTGACCTTTATGTGGGCTTCAGGCTGCACATGTTGCAAAGAGGGATGGCTTTTCTAATCCCCACCTAAGAGTTAACCATCTTGACTCTGTTATTGTTTCGATGTGAACTTTAGAACAATTGCCTCTGCTATTTTGGCACTGGAGATTTGCCTCCACAGTAATTATTTTGCAACCCACAAAAGTAATTATAAAATCAAATAATTATCTTCTAAACAAGCTGTAACCTCAGCAGAGGCTCCTGGGGGGGGGGGGGAAGTTCCCGTTCTTTCGTTCTCATGTTTTGGGCTGTAACATTCTGCTTCCCTTGTCCCCTTACCTCAGTTCTGAGGTTATTTCAAGTACAGTGGCAATCTGTAGTGAAGAACCATCTTCTTTTGACGCAATCTCCTCGACACAGTAGCATTGCTCCATGTCTATGAGTGGAAAGAGTGAGGAACAAATTACAGAAGAGGAAAACAAAAGTGAATGGAATTCTTCTGGCCATGGGAAGTAAAAGGAAAAATGAGGTCAGGCACGGTGGCTCATGCCTGTAATCCCAGCACTTTGGGAGGCCAAGACGGGCAGATTACTTGAGACCAAGAGTTCAAGACCAGCCTCGCCAAGTTAGCAAAACCCTGTCTCTACTAAAAATACAAAAGTTAGCTGGGCATGGTGGCACTTGCCTATAATTCCAGCTACTTGGGAGGCAGCAGCTGGAGAATCGCTTGAACTCTGGAGACAGAGTTTGGAGGGAGCTGAGATCGAGCCACTGCACTCCAGTCTGGGTGACAGAGCGAGACTCTGTCTCAAAGTAAAAAATGGGAATAACAGCCTACCAGACTCGATTGCATATTAGTTTGAATTATTGAGAGATGCATTGTAGGGAGATGTTGCTGATTCTGAAGGTGTTCTCAGTAAGAGTTGACACCAGTATGTCCTGGCACAACTTGAAGGCTGAAATCTGCTGCACAGTTAGGGACCATCCCTCTCTGACAGGCTGGGCATCTACTAGAATTAGGTTCTTTCTTGAAAGACTTGAGGTCTGTTTATGGGCAAGTGTTTGTCTGACATAGCCAGCGGAAACTATAGATTGTGTTTATTTATATGTTTGGAAATTGCCACCGGTCTGATGGACTGACCTAATCCACATGATGAGAGGATGTGTAGAGAAGCAGATCTTGGCCACAGGAACATTGCTGATCTGCTACATTTTCAAGAATCACCTCTGCAAATTTCAGTGACTCACTGATTTATACATCCCTTTACCATCCCCCTGAAAAGTCAAACAGGCCACCAGACAGGAGCTCATCATTCTCAAAATGAACATACTGTGAACTTTTTTGCCTGCCCAAAGCCTTAATGTGCTCATATCCAGAACAAATAGTATGTGGCTGTTTTCTACTAGTCATGATATGAATTATTCATGCACTATTAAGCAGCCTGTGGTCGGAACACCACTACCCAAAGTAAAACTGAATACAAAAGAAGAGGCTTTAATATCTGTAGCTGAAAATGCCCTTTGCCATGGCAGTAGAAACGATGGGCTACTGGACCCCTCCCATCCTTGTGCCAGGTCTTTGAGGTTGAATCTGTGAATATCGATGCAGATTCCTGTGGTAAGACACTGGAAATGGCTTGGAATACCTGAAAAGTGTAGTAGTCGTTGGGCTGCATACCTAGGTTAATTTTTTTCGTTTTTCTAGAAGGCAAAAGAAGGAGAACCTATACAAAAAGGAGCATCAGGCCAGGCCCAAGCTGGTAAATCGCTTGAGCCCAGGAGTTCAAGACCAGCCTGGGCAACATAGTGAAACCCCATTGCTACAAAAATACAAAAATTAGCCGGGCATGGTGGTGCGTGCCTACAGTCCCAGTACTTGGGAGGCTGAGGTAGGAGGATTGCTTGAGCTGGGGAGGTTGAGGCTGTAGTGAGCCAAGATTGTGCCACTACACTCTAGCCTGGGTGACAGAGCAACACTCCGTCTCAAAAACAAAACAAAAAGCAAAAAAGAGTATCTACAGAAAAATAAAAAGTAAAGAAACATATAATAGGAGAGTTGTTCTTTGGAAAGAAAGAACAACTTTCTTTCTTTGGTTCTTAGTTAAGAAAACTTAACAAGCATCTTGAAAGACCCCCATATATAAACCAGATAAAAGGCAGATTGCTCTGGTTTAGGCCAGATTGGCGGGCCTGCCCTCACATGGTGCCGTAGAGTCCTGGAATTTTTCAGAACTATAGTTTAAAAGTTGTTCCATGCTGTCCTCCATTTAGATGAGATATACTGTATTGTAGGGTGACACTTGTATCTCTAGAATATAAGCATCACCTCATAACAGTGGATATTATATCCAAAATTTAATTCTAGGAAGATGACATCTAATAGAATAACCTGTGATGTAAGTCACAGGTGTGTGTGTGTGTCTGTTTGTGTATGGGTGTGTGTGGTATGTATGGTATGTCCTAGGGCAGAGTTAGTTCTGGAAACATGTATGTATTGGCTAAAGAATTAATTACATCATATAGAAATCGGTAGGAATGTGACATTTTTAGGTTCAAATTATTTCCAAAGGAATGTTTAATCTCATGCCAACATGAATAATCACCTCTTTAAAAACAGCAACTGCTCGGAATGAAGTTGGAGCAGTTGTATAGTCCCTGTGCTCTCCTCTTAACATTGTTGATGGTTCCAAAATGCACCACTGGTTTCATAAACAAGAGTTGAGGACCAGACAGGAATGACATTTAGCTTTTAAGCCACAATTATGACAGATGGGTCAGTGTACATTGCTAACTCCAAATGCATAATTGGCCATAATAAAATGGTACAAATTTACTTTGAAAATATCGTAGCCTAAATCACAGTCAGATTTAACTGAGAGAATTTCCACCATGATTTTAGAAAGCAAGTATGGCTTATTTTTATTGCAGAAACCTAAGAGTGCAATTCCTGGCAGTGTTTACCAGAGAGAAGGAATTAGCAGCCTCCAGGGAGGGTTAGGAAAACAGAGCACCCCTGGGAATCAGGCTCTTAAGTTCCAGTTCCAGTAGCCTCCGAACCAACTGGGCTCAGGTCATTCAGTCTCCCTGAATTTTAAAATTCTGTGATATTTAAAAATTCTCTGTTTTCCTTCTTGCAAACGGGGCCCAGGTATAGGAGGGTCAAGCTTTTTTTCCAGAGGGTCTTGAAAGTACGTAGGAGGTATCTGGAGACTTTTCAAAAACAAAAAAACGCAGGGGGTCTGGTGCTTTTATATCCATGGTGCTGGCTTGTACAGAGGGAGGAAGGAGATGGATTTCTCTTTTCTTCTCCTCTCAGTTCATGGTGGTGGTGGGGAGGAGAATGGAGGGCCAAACAGGCACGTATGTGTGATTCACAGGGCGGGAGGATGATAGCCCTTTCATCTCAAGGTGAAAGCGCAGAGGGAGCCCCAGAGCTGGAGGAACAGATGGCAGCATTGTTGCTGCTACATTGCTTCTGGCTGTGCATGTCCTCATCCCGTGCCCAGCCAAGCCTCTTCAGACTGTGCAGGTCACAGAGTAATGGCCAACTCTAAAGATCAATGTCCTGAAGGCTGCTCTAGACACCAGAGTACCTTGCTGATGGCCAGTCCCCTGCCAAAAAAAAAAAAAAAAAGTCTGCACAGTCTTAAGCAAGAGTGGTTGGGTTGAGGTCTTCCAGGAAGTGCAGATCCTCTTCAGAATTCAGTCCTCTGCAATACAGCTAAATCCACAGATATCACAGAATTTAAAAAATGAACACCTGGGTCTGTGACTTAGGGATATAAGGGATTAGAGAGGATTAGGGACTGGTTGGGAAGTGGATGGGGAGAAACAGGGTACCGAGTACCTGCTCCCTTGGTCTCTTGCAAATGCTCTCTTACTTTGCTTGCTTACAGATATTCAGAGTCACTATTTGTCGGGGCTTTTTCTTTCTTTGTCCTGCAAAAGTTTGAATTAGCCTTATTCTTGTGGGAAAATAATAATTTTCTGCCTAGTGTTTAAATACATTGAGGTCAGTACTGTTGTGTCCAGTCCAAGGTGAGAAGGCAGAAAAGACAAGTTCCTTCATTTGTCTTTTATGCCGACGGGAAGTGTGGTCTGGCTAGTCCTCGGGTCCATGTTACTGCAACAGAAACCAGCAGAAGCAGTGCTCTTCCTACTAACACTTCTGAAGTTATGTTGTCCTTCTTTGCTATTTAGTGTCCCAGAGCAGCTCTGATTACACTGTGAGAAACTGTAATTCAAGTTCTATGGTTCAATGTTGAGGTTTTTGTCAACTTCAATGAGATATTTTCCAAAATGTGTTCCACCGAATACTTGCTGCCCAGGATGGTAACAATAGTATGTGGATTTTTTTTTTTTTTTTTTTTTTTTTTTTTGAGACAGAGTCTCACTCTGTCACCCAGGCTGGAGTGCAGTGGCACAATCTAGGCTGACTGCAACCTCCGCCTCCTGGGTTCAAACGATTCTCCTTCCTCAGTCTCCCAAGCAGCTGGGATTACAGGCGCCTGCCACCACGCCCAGCTAATTTTTTGTATTTTTAGTAGAGACGGGGTTTCACCATGTTGGCCAGGCTGGTCTTGAACTCCTGACTTCAGGTGATCCACCCGTCTCGGCCTCCCAAAGTGCTGGGATTACAGGTGTGAGCCAGTGCGCCCGGCCTGATATATGGAAAATTTCAAGATCACACTAGGGTGGAAAACTGAGCGGAACAAAGTTAAGCAAATGTTTTTATCTCAGAGCCCCTGGTGTGAAAATGTGTATTGTAAATCTCTAAGAACAGGGTATAGATGCTTCTTTACCCAAATGTATTTTATCACACATATGTTTTGTTTGTTTGTTTGTTTGTTTGCGGAGTAGCTCAGGTGACTAACGTCCTAGTGGAAAATTAATGTGCTGCATTAGAATCTTCCAATAGAAAGTACTGTATTGATTGACTATGTTCCCACTTGTGAGAGATAAAGAAACACACACAACACTGAGATTCCTTTGTGATTTGTTCTTTTCTACCAGAAGCTATTAGCTTGAAACTATAGCCTAGTAATTGAGAAGAAATGTTTCCACTGTGGCTGGACGTATGTGTTCAGTGATTTTTAGGTAACAGAGATATAAAAGCAAATTAAAATAGTGTATCAATCATACTTTTGCTTCAATCAATCCAGGAATCAGGAGCTTCCTCTTTTGCATGGCAGGCAGTATGACAGAATGATAGGACAGGGTTGATGCTTCTAGAGACCTTGTGATTGCAATGCGTGGAATATTTTGGATCAGGGTTTTTCAGGCCGAGGACTGTTGACATTTTATGCTGGATAATTCTTTACTATTGGGGAGTGTCAGGTGCATCGTATACATTGTAGGATGTTTAGCAGCATCCCTGGACTGTACCCACTAGAGGCTAGTAGCACCCACCTCCCATTTGTGGCAAGCATTAAGTATCTCTAGACATTGCCAAATGTCACCTTGGAGACAAGATTGCTCCTGAGTTGAGAGCCACTGATTAAGGGGCAAGGTGGGTACTGCTGACCACGAGTGAGTTCCCCAAAGCAAGAGATCAGTGTGGACTAGTGTCTAGGAGGAGGCTTTGTGTGAAGAGGCTGGTTTGGATTAGTAGAGTGAGGAAGGGAGAAATGCTAAGTGGGGAGAATAACATGAACACCGGCAGAGGGAAGGAAGGAAGAGTTACTGTACTGGCTTTTTGGATATTAGCAGTAATAACATTGCTTATTCACTTATTATGTGCCAATTATGAGAATTAATCTAATCTTCCCAAGATAGATACTATTTATCTCAATTTAGTGGAAAAGGAAAATGAGGCTCAGTGGAACTAGACAGTACGCCTGAGTCTCACTGGTAGTAAGTGTTGGCGTTAGAGTTTGAAACCAGGTATCTTTTAGTTACAAGATTGTATTAAAATGATATGAATTTGAAAGAACATCAGGTAAGATGAAAGAATGTTAAATTATAGACAGAAGTGTCTGGACTTCAGGGGATGCGATGCATAAAGTAATGGCAGAGTCATCAGCAGAGGAATGGTTTGGTGAAAAGGGCACATTGGATTCATCTCGCAGCATCAGCCGTGCAGAAGGGACGGGAGATTGATTGGAAGTGGGCTGAGATGATGTGGAGCTGAGCAAGCTGCAGTACAGTGTGGAGGAGTGGGGCTTGGCCATGACTAGTGACAGCAGAATTTAATGGGCTTCACTCATATAGTATCACCATCATTCAGCAGGCAAAATACAAAGAAAAGGTAATTACTAGCTCTCAAGATGACTACAAAAATAGATGGAGGAGCATACTGAAATGAAATGAAGCTACGTAGCTAGGAGTACAGTGTTGAGTTGACATTACGTATTATTGAAGAGTTTCAACAGGTGTTGGCAAACTTTTTCCGTAAAGGGTCAGATAGTAAATGTTTTAGGCTTTCACCCTATGGTCTCTGTTGGAACAGACTCTACTCTGCTATTCTAGTGCAAATGCAGTGAGTAGCAGTGCATATGTAAATAAGAATGGCTGTGTTCCAATAAAACTTTATTTATAAGGAGAGGCAGCAGGCCAGATTGGAACTGAGGGTCAGATTTGTGTACCCCTGGTGGACTCTCAAGTATGACAGACAGAACAAGGCACAGACCCCAGATGTGCCACTTGCTAGTTGTGTGACCTTCTCAGACTAAGCCTCAGTTTCTGCATCTGTAAAATGGTGAATCTGATAGCATCCACATTTAGAGTTGATGGTAGGATTAAGTGAGATAATGTGAAGTGCTTGGCACTGACCCTAGCATATAGTAAGTGCTGAATAAATGGTGGTGTTATTGTGGTTACAAGTATTATTTTTATACTCCTGACCTTTTTTCCTTCTTGTTTTTCATTGTATTAAATGAATTCACACTGAATTCATGCTTGTGAGTGCAACAGATGTTTTATTTGCACTTGTTATCTCTAGATTTCTTGAGTTTAAAGAATAATAAGGAAAATATCTGTAGTTCCTACCAGTGAGGATTGCTGTAAGTATAAAATTCATATGAAGAAACTTACACAGTTTCCTGTCACTTAGCACACAATATATTACAGCTAATGGGGAGAAGAGAATATGTTGAAAAATAAAGTATTAAAATGCAGAACATAAAAAAATTAATTACTTAGAAATCTTGTGGAATTTCAATTAAATAAGAAATCTGATGGGGGAGATTTTAGCATTCAGTGTACATAAACAGCTTAGTTTTTCACGTTTGGAATCAATTAATTGCTTGGCTTTGTTAATTAGGGATTCCCTGAAGTAGAATCCATTGCTCATAAACTAGGAATGTTAAAGCCAGTCAAGGCATTTGCTTTTCAAAATGATCTGTTTGTATTGTAGCTGAAACAAGATAAATCACACAAGAGAAACAGCTGTCTGTTGGTTGAAGAATAGTTTCTGTTCTACACCTTGAGAATACTCATTACAAACACTCATTCATGTGCTGAGACAATGATCGTTCAGTAATGTATAGAAGAGGTGAAAGCCAGAACTCACTCAACTAGGTCTAGTTTCTTTGGGATCATGTGTTCAGAGGATACAGAGAACAGGATTTATTCGCCTGAGCACTATTGACATTTTGGGCCAGATCATTCTTTGTTATGGAAGACTGTCTGGTGCATTGCAGGATGTTCAGCAGCATCCTGGCCTCCACCTACTAGATACCAGTAGCAGATGTCCCCCACCCCACCCCAGTGGCGACAATCAAAAATATTTCCAGATATTTGGCAAAATGTCTCATGGGAGACAAGATTACCCCTGGTCCAGAACCACTGATGTAGATTGCTGTTTAACAGTGCCTGGAGACATTATGCCCCAACATATCCAAGCAATAATAACTTATTCATATTGGAATATATGCCTGATTTCTCAGGATAGTCTTAATTTCAGGTATTCTGCCCCCACTGATCTAATGTAATTGGAACCCCATGTATTTTGATATTTTTTTCAATTTGAAAATAGAGTGACCATCCCTATGCAGTGTTTGTCTATTTTAGGACTTAGTTGGAATACTTAGTTGGAATATGTTTATTGTGCCACCATTCACTTTTAGACTTTGTGAATTTTGCTGAGACAAATAGTTGATGTACTTCATACTGGTTAGCAACATTGAATGTGTTTATATCCCAAGAGTGATATAAGTCTACCACTAGTTTAATTGAAACGAATTCTATTAAAACTTTAATATGCAGAGTGATACAATTTTTTGATCTGATTCTTCTCATATTAAAGCATGGTCATTGACTGTTTTTGGTAATATGCCACATTACATGTAGCTGGGAAGGGATGACTTTCTAGGTGCATGAGGAAGGTATTGTTCTACCTGTCTACCAGGACACCTTTTAGGTAAATTCTGGAACATTGGCTATATTCCCTGAAATAAGTTCATTTATTTTTAGGATGCATTTCTTTTGTAAAATAAGGTTGACATTACTCATGTCTTTAAAACAAGTATTAAAAATTGCCACTTTTCTTTTTGACTCACCTTTGCCCGAGGAATACAATGATAGTAAGAAAAATGAAATCAAAGTATGCATTTCTTACTAGATTGACACCAAGTGCTAAATGGAAATGTCTGCTTAACCTGTAATAAGATAGTCACTTATAGAGGATATGGAGAAAGATGTCAGTATTTAAATTATCTTGAAAATATTTACAATAAGAACATATGTAGTTTTCTGTATTACTATTCTGACCTTTATGGAATTTACTAGTGTAATGAAACACCCAAATTTCAGCATCAGGAAAAGCAATTCTAGAATATAATATTTACCTAGGTATAATATTTACCTTCATGGGTAGAATAATTACCCATGAAGATATATTTCATATATTATATAGCCTGTGACTAACTTTGCCAACTCGTTCCTTAGTCTATTCTATAGTTACCATTTATTAAAGAGACACAGTATATACTGAACATCAGTACCTTGAAAAATAATTGTGGCCCATAGTATTTTAAATGTTGGCTATCCTAAAACATTATTTTAAGTTCAGCTTATTTATTTTATTCAGAATCTGTTTATATGTAATAATTTGCTCTCATTCTCCTCTCCATTTCATTTTATAGCATTTTACTGTAACAGAGGACCTATATAAACAAATGACAAAGCATCTCTGTTAGCTTTGAGCCCTTAGTCCTTGTGAGGTCATGATTATGCCGTAGAATAAATCTTATTATTGCTGTGTTTACAGCAGTGTTTTATAGATTCTTTTTATTTGTGCATATAGGATATCCCTGTGCCTTATATATGTATGTGATGTTTACTTTGTCATAAAATTTTTATTGTTTGAGAATATGGAAGATGATATGAAAGATTTTTTTTTTTTTTTTTTTGACATGAGGTCTAGCTCTGTTGCCCAGACTGGAATGCAGTGGCACGAACATGGCTCACTGCAGCCTTGAACTCTGGGCTTAGGTGATCCTCCTGCCTCAGCCTCATGAGGACTATAGGCGTGCACCACCATGCCCTGCCTAATTTTTATTTTTTTGTAGAGACAGAGTCTCACCATGTTACCCAGGTTGATCTTGAACTCTTGGGCTCACGCAATCCACTCTCCATGGCCTCCCAAAGTGCTGGGATTACAGGTATGAGCTACTGTGCCCAGTGATATTAGACACATTTTGTTATTCTTTTATGTTGTTATTTTTAGTTTTGGTCAAAATTTCCTGTTAGAGGAAGTCTCAATTTTGTGAAATTAAAAAAAAAAAGTACTGCCTCTATTTCTGAAAGTCATAAAAATGAACCTGACTTCTCTTTTCCCACTCTTATGGTTTCATTGTTTTTCCAGAGTGCTAAGGCATTCATCCTAACTTGCAACTACATATATGTGAAGAATACCCCATCCAGACCCCACAAAATTAGGAATTATGCAAAATTGCCTTTAAACTCTCTTATTTAAACTTTAGATTTTTAATGTCAACAAAATTCTCCTCATTGCTTTTTGTCAGGGCCATGATTTGGAAGAATGAAATAAGACTATTTTCCCCTCTGTACCTGTTTCCAGCCCTAACCAAACCATAGACATGCAACTGTTTGAAGTGACTTTTCATTTTCAATGTGCAAGGACTGCATACACTTGACATATTCTAGCTACCAGGTTATCATCATACTATTATACATGAGAGTATTATGGCCTGTTTTATGAACAAGTTGTCTTATATGGCCATGCTCTGTTAACATGCACCATTATATCATTGATTCCTTCGATGAACAGCCATACTTAGCAGTTATTGGCAATTACATAAAGAAAAAATAATTTAAGGCAACTGTAAAATGCTGTTTATTTCTAGCCATTTATCCTAGGTGGTCAGCCTGAGAACCAGAAAGGAAAATGCTATATACAGGATTGATTCAATCTGTCAGAATTTTGAAACTTAATTAATGCAAACATGGCTACTGGCATAAAAGTTGTTTCAACTTTTTTCATATGAACTATTCTAGAAAAGAACTTTCTCAGTGTTATAAAGATAGAACTGACTTACTTTCTTCCTGTCCCATAGAGTGCCCTAAACAAAGAGCTAGTTTATGACTTTTAATAAAATTGTTCATACTTTACACCAATTATAATAAAGTAAAATGGTCTGAAGAAATAATTCTTTTAAAACCTCCCTACAAACTTATCTTCAAGAAAATCTGAAATTGTTGTCTTGTCTAAACCAATACATGAGTGTGCGTCCCACAATGTTGTGAGTACTTCCGAAGGACAGGACTTTTCTTTGTCTAATCCACAAAGCCGCACACAGAGCAGATGCTCAATAAATGGTTGTGGAATTAAATTCATAAAAGGCAGTTTGTTGGAGAAACCAACTTTTGTTAAAGCACTTAATATAAATTTTTCCCCTCCAAACCACTTCCTCTCATATTTTATCTTGGAGGTTCAGTAATTACTCTCTTGGTGAACTGAGAAAGAGCTCAAGATGAAAAGCTACTGTTTCTCCCCCAGTGGACGTGTGGCTGAGTTCTGCAGATAATGAAAAGAAAAATTCCTGTTATTGGTATTGGGGCTGGGGCTGGGTTGTTATCTGAGTGTTATAGAGAGGACTTGTTTGTCAGACTTAAATTTTCTGACTATGGCTTCTGTATTTGCAAATAAAGATTTCCTTAGCCTGGCTCGTCCTCCTGAATTGAATCTTTCTTGAACCAGCTCAATCCTGTAGGTGCAACTAATTTTTATAAGTATCAAAGGGAACAATTGTATTTGCATTTGAGGCAGTATAAATGGCACACAGAAAAAGTCCTTTTCTGGTAGTGAAAAGCCAGGAAATAGATAAATTACTTTCAATGTTTCTTGAAGGATAGTTCAACAAATATCAAATGCTGTTAGAAGACCTATGAAAATATTGACTTCAGGTTGTCTAATTTCTTTCTGCTTAGTGGCTCTACACCAGATCTCAGGCAATTTCTATTTAAATAAATGCCCTAAAGCCTTCAAAGTATTCATGGGGTGTTTGCTTTGTGCCTTGCATGATAACATTGTGAATGTATTTGAGTTACTCTTGGCTTTGTTAGTCAATTTAGCTATAGGATTAAAACCCAAATTATTTTATATTCCCAAGACAAAAATTAATCATAGATATGTCTTATTCCACCAGCAAATGTGCTCTGTTGTAGTTATTAATCTATAAATACTTCCATTTTCCATTAGAGTGCCATTTTCACATAAATTAAATCCTAACAGATAAAAATGAATTTGGCATCCAATTAAGCCTGAACTTATTTTATTATATACCCTTCTCTCAGAATCTCCTTATCCCCCCCCTCCCATTTTTAGGTAGCGGTTTATCTTTTCAAAATATAAATATTCCAGAAAATTTCTATGTGTTTTTTTTTTTTAAACCTAACAACCCATTTTACCGCATTGTTCTAGTTTCTGTTTAAATAATTCCTACAACCTTATTTTAAAATGTAAGCAATTCTCTAGGTAAAAATATAACTGGTGGAATGTCAAGGCAGAATTTATTATATTTAAAATATAATTTTATGATGAATTATAATACTAATATTTGCTGGGCACTTAACTATGGCCAGGAACTGTGTTCAGTATTTAAGTACATGATCTTTTGGAATACAAGAACCCTATGAAGAAACTATTATTATTCTCATTGTAAAGTGATGAAATTTGCCTTAGGTCATGGGACTCATGACTCTCCATGCTGAAGCCATGCTTTTACATGCTGCATTGCACATAGTTCAGTGATAGCCTCGGGGAGGAAAGGTCACATTCAAGGTCATCGGTCATTCCTTTATGCCCTGCACATTCAACCACAACTTCCACTAAATACCATCTGTAAATTTGTTAGGCTTAAATACAAACGTAATATTTATATTACAGTGATGATATATAATGTTCATATAGCTAATATTTATTAGTACTTACCACATGCTAAATCCATTACTAAATGTTTACATATATTCATTCCTCATAGCAATTTAAGAGATAGGTTCTCTTATTTTCTCTATTATACAAAGGTGGTTACTGAGGCATAGCATATGGCTAGTAGCTGACAGTGACGGGATTAAATCCACTCCCTCATTCCAACAAATAAAAAAGAAAAAAGAAGACTGAAGAAAAGAAAATTATAGAGAAGCTTAAAATTGTCTATAACTTTATCACCCAAATAGAACCACTATCAGCTGAGTTTCTTCTTCCAAATCCTATCCCTATGCATAAATGGATATGAAGATAGGCAAGTAAGCCATTCTTGTAGAAAAATAGAATTATACATAATATTTGGCAAAACTAAGCAACAAACTATGGCAATTTTTCATGTCAATAATGAGAGCTGTTTATAATTTTTAATGGCCATGTATTAAATGGTTGTTTCTTAATTTAATCGATCTGTCATGGTTGAACATTGGGGTCATTATCTTTTTACAATATTCAATACAAATAGAGCTTAATTTGTGATGTCACTCTTCAATAATATGTCAAACCTGACCAAAATTATCAAATCCTCTTGTGGTTTATGGGACAAACTCATGTGAAAAGCCAATGGTCACCTTGCAACAACAGCCTCAGTTCAAACTCGAGATAAACTTACAACCAGGAGAAATTTCTAAGGACTCATGGTAGCCTCTAATCTTATCCTGTCATGTGAGAAAATTCTCCACATGTCATTTCTTACCTGTGGTTTGGAGGTGGATGCTGTCTCTTATTCCATAGCCCCACCTCCAGCCATGGCTCTGCTTGGAAGTAAATAAAGGAGAAATCTTAACTGCAGTGGTTTGTCCTAACCATGAATATTCCAGGAGATGGGAAATATTATACATACTGAAACTAGAGCCTATCCTTTCTCTGGGAAACATTCATTCATTTATCCATTCAAAAAATAATCATTGATTACTTCCTATGTGGCATAAATGATCCTTGTCCCCCACAGCAAGCATGGAGGGTAGGGTCATGTCAATTAGGATGATTTTGGCTGCAGTCACAGAAGTTCTCCTGCATCTTGGCCCAAAAAGTAAGGTCACTTATTATCTTATATAGTAAATGTGTCAGTGAGGCAGGTTCTAGGCCTGATTACCCCATGATTCTCTGCTCTGCTCACCTTTGCTTCAGGACTGTATCCTCAGGCCCATTGCAAGGTGGCTACAATAGTTCGGGCCTCACATCCTGACACCGTAGTGATCAGAGGCAGAAGTAGGACTTAGAGATACAGAATAGGTGTCTCTCTCTAAGTGTGAGGAAGCCATTCTTAGAAGTTTCACTACCTACAGGTACCCCCACCACCCCTCATTAACCCACCCATTAACCAATTCCTAACCAGAGATCCACCCACTAGAGCTTGGGTGGGATCAACTTCTAGGAAGCTCATGGTCTGGTGAAGAAGCTAAATGTTGGAGCACAGTCTGGGTTATATTAAAAAGGGAGATGGACAGATAAGGGTGCAGCATTTTTTTTTTTTTTTTTTTTTTACAGAGGAAACTAGCATGCAGCAGTGACTGGTAAAAATTAATTAGCCAGGCAGACCGAATGGCCTTGAGGCAGAAATGATGGGTTTCTTGTATTTGAAGACTAGAATGAGGAGCAGAACTGGAGCCAGTGAATGATTGGAGATGGGAGAGATCATGTCCTTCTGCGCTGATGTGAAGCCTCCAGGGCCTTAAGAGCAAGGAGGACCCACTGGGGGATTCATAGAGGAACCATGGCATGCTTTGATTCATCTTTAGAAGCTACATTCCTGGCTGCCGTGTGGAAGACTTGAGGGCAAGTAACGGAAGTCAGAACACAGAAACTGATGATATGGATAACTGATCTACATGAGGAGAGAAGTGGGGAGAGTTGGCAAATAGTTAAGAATTACCTTTGACCAGTTTTGGTGATGAGTTAGAGCTGGTGGCCATAGGGAAAAAGGTGGTATCAAGGACAACTTGTGGGTTTCTCTCTGAGCAATTAGATCACTGTCATTGCCATTACTGAAGAATGATCCAGTTAAGGGTAAGAATAATTCACTTTAGATAAAGTGAAGATGAGGTGCCTATGAAATGTTATTTGGAGATGCAGAGTCATGATGAGGCTAGTATTAATTCAGATATTTTTCCAAATATTATTTTGTATGAAATAATATAATTCTCACAATAACCCATGAAGCAGAGGCTGTTATTATCCCCATATTCCAGATGTGGTAACTGAGACCTAGAGAAGTTAAAAACTTGGCCAGTGTTACACAGCTAGTAAGAACTGTGTCAATGAGAAGAGCTTTCTGGGCTGGAAATAGAAATTTAAAAATATTAAGATTATCAATGGTAATTAGAGCCATAGGTACAAATGAAATGGTCTAGGGAGAACTGAACCATGGGAAATTCCTTAATTTAACTCAAGGCCTGAGAGGTACAAAATACTCTAGAGACAGGGGAAAGGGAAAGGGAGGAAGCCTTCCTGGGGATCAGCTTCTTTTGCATGCGTGTTCAAGTGTTAAAATAAAAAAAAAAAAAAGGAAGGACTTGGCTTCTTTACAAACTAAAAAGCAGTTTATAAAAGGTTCTGAAATTCTGCCAGAGAGAGAGAGTGTGTGAAATATGGACATGTATGTCAGCACTTGATGTTCTGCCACTTAGAAACTATAGAGTTTGTATAAACTCAGGCAAGTTACTTCTTTGCATTAGGATTAGGTTCAGCTGCATAAAACCAACTCAAAATAGTAATAACTAACACAAGATAGGGATGAATTTTTCTCTCATATAAAAGAAGCACAGAGGTGGTCAGTTTAAGGCTGCTATGCATGATGGCTCCACAAAGTTCTTAAAGACCAAGATACCTCCTAGCTTACAACTGCGTTATTACTATGAAGTGGCCCTTGTCCTCACAGTGCCTTCCATGTTCCAGCCATCACTTCTCTGATCTAGAAAACTGGATGAAGGGAAAAGCAAACCAAAGAAATGGCACATCTCTTATCTTTAAGCAGATTTCCCAGAAGTTACTTGGAACCCTTTTGTTCATATCTCATTGGTAAAAGCTTTATAATAGGCCCCACCTACCCTCACAGGAGGCTGGGAAACATTCTTTTAGTGGGGCAAAAAATCAAAATGTATTCCCTAAATAGAAGAATGGATTTGGCAGGTGGCCAGTTGTCTCTGCCATTGTCAATTTGCTCTTGTGTAAAATAGGATTTAAAATATTCACTTCACCTTTCTCATTGGTTTGTTGTAGGGATCAAATGATAAAATAACTGGGCAAGTCCTTGATGAATGATAAAACACTATTCAAATAGTTGCTGTGAGGATGGCCATTTACTCCTCTTGCACACAGTAAGCACTTAAATATGTTTTCATTGAGAAAACCTTAAAAAATATTTTCTATTTGTAGGGTCTAAAGCAGGAAATGTGGACTGATAACAGAGATTTTTTTTTTTTCTACAAATCTTGCATTTCAGTGGCAAAGCCTTTCTTTGGCTTCAGAATCCATTTCAGGACAGCCAAGATTGATATTTGATTAGCTCTGCCGTAAAGTTCCCATCAATATTGCCTACTCTCTGATGAACTCAGGCACTCTCCTGAGTTTTTCTGGTACATAAAGTAGAAGAATTATTTGTGGGGACTGCAGCTCATGTCATTAACCCACCTGGTCCTCACAATTCTGACTTCCTGGCAACATAACAAGGATTCCAGACCAAGGTCCCTTGTGGTGACTGTTTTTAAGGGAATGGCTCTTTAATTCAGAAATCAGTTGAAATGATCATTAGGAAACAGACTGCAAAGATAGCAGGGCACTCTGGAAACTGTAGCTACTTACTGTGCTTAGAGATTCCCAGGCATGGATAAAAGTAAATGAAGTTTCTTTTCCTATTAAAATAAATCTGGGATAGTCAGGAATTATCTGTGAATACTGATAATCTTTTTAACTTTTGAGCTTGGCCCCAGAAACAGATGATGCTTTTGCATTAAATAATGAGACCTTTAAGATTATTCCACCACACAGGGCAGTTTCTATTATCTTTCATTATATACATGCTTTATATGTTAATTCCTCTAAAAATAAAATAATGTTTGCTCTTGTACGGTACTTTGCATTTTAGGATTTTAAAGAGTAGAAATTTCCTCTTTCTTCAAAATCCCTACCCTCATAATTTGAATTGTACAATAAATGCTTAACAAATTTTTGCCACATCAATGCATCATAACCTCCTGTACTCATGGGCTTCCCAAAAGTTCCCAAAAGTACTCCCCAAAAGTTCCTGAAGGGACAGGTCTGAGAGCAGGACCGTCGACATCAGCCTGTTTCTCTATTTCTTGTGACTGTCCTTTTTTCTTTCCTTGACCTGTTGCCTTATAATTTAATGCTTAAATTTTGGAAAGGGAAAAAGGAACAAGCACAAATAGAGCTGATTTAGTTAAGATGAGTTTCATTATGTGGCCTAAAGGAAAACAGAAAAGATGCTATATACATTAAAAAACTATATTGCAAGTCATGCAGGAAAACATGTTTGACAGATGATAAGCCCAAATTGTAGCCAACAATTCAACTTGGGGAAAATTCCCACTTAGATCTGGTGTGACTTGGTTAGTTTCATTGATGAGTCTTATTGGATAGTCATTAGCTGCTCTTTGTCATACCCTCCAGCTGAGACACAGGACCCTGCCCACCAGCCACCACCTTCCTGTGAGATTCAAGTAAAATCAAGAGTGTATACAGACTGAAATGGTTATAAGCAATCAACACTCTAAATTTGGAGTCAGGAAATATTTAATGAGCACCCACAAAATGCCACTTATTATACTAGAGTTTCCATGTATTAGTATGATGGTTATATATGCAATCAGAGAGGTAGATATTGCTATTCCCATTTTTGTAGTTAAGGAAATGTAGTTTTGAGAGGCTGATTAACTTGCCTGTGGTTACAGAGCAAGTGATGATTAAGTGCACTTATAAACCTGATGTTCAAAGTCCCAATTCTAGGCTCTGAGGTCAATACATCCAGATATTTGAGGAAAAGAAATCAAAAATAAGGAAAGTAATAATTTAAAAATAAACACTAAATCAAATGTGAATTCAGAACTTCCTTTGGGGCAAAATTAACAGGTGACTTTCTCTGTTGAGACCTCTTTAAAAATTTAACATCTTTCATGCAGAAGAATAATAAAAAATCCCCAAAGGAATCAACAGGACAAAAAGAATACAACATTTACCTCTGAAAAAAGACTAATGGAAGTCAATTTCTGTGTTCTGAGACAAGGACAATTAAGAATTCCTTGTGAAAGTCTTGACAAAGATATGAGCACGGTTCCTTACTTTCTGAGCAATAATCAAAACAGGTCCAAGTTAGAGCCACTGGTGGTAATTAAAATACACACACACACACACACAGAAGAGAAGAAGAAAAGAATGTTTTAGCAAGGATCAACACCCTTGCAAAAGTATTCACTTCAGAAGTACTATTTAGATTTCACTTCGTCACTACACAAATGACAAATGGCACTGAAAAACTCATCTGGGAGGTAATGGGAGCTACATAAGGAAACAGGGTAATGTCATCAGGGAGAGAAAATGAGAAATCTGAGCTTAAAAGGAAGTAGACTCAAGAAATGATTCTCAAATGGAATGTAAAGTTTCATCAGGTTCTTTATCATCCTACACTTAATAGGTAACAGAGTGGCTGTTATCATGAGATTTTGGAATGAGTTCAAGAGAAAAAAAATGTCCAGGAGTGTATTAACCTTGACAGTATTAATGGAGGGAAAGACTTTGCAAAGGTTGAATCAAAAAGCCTGCACCGCCTGGTCTTGAGCATCCTCAAACCATCCACAGGAAAAGACGTGTGAATGACAAGTCTCTAGACCCAGTCCTGGACCACGGTAACTTTGTGTGAGTTGCCACATTCTAGGCAAATCCCTTGACTCCTCTGTGTCTCAGTTCCTTTAACTATAGAATGGTACAAAAAGATACTCAACATTTGATAAATTGTGTTTCATGGAACACAAGTCTATGAGACCTTAATGGTGTCCCACAAAAAAACCACCAGCCAACCATATTTGTGATTAAATTAAATTTGGAAAATAAAGGGTTCAACAGAGTTTAAAAGGTTTACTGCAGACCTTCTGAGAGCCATTAAAAGGCTAAATTGTAATTCAATTCTTGGAGAAAATAGTACCATAGTCATATATAGAGAAACAAATGAAATGTTATGCCCTACCTACATAATGGGAGTGTTGTGAAGATCTAATGAGATAATAGATCTAAAAGCACTTAGAATAAAGCACTACATGAACATTAGGCATTTTAAAATAATTCCCAGTGATTTCAGGTTTTAGGGACTGGCAGACACCACTGAAGTATGACTGAATTTTCTATATTAAGGATCTTTCTTCTTAGCCAGCCACTTGAAGGCAATGGATATAGTTGGGAAGAAGGGAGTAGGATCCCAGGGTTCAGTAGGAGTGCTGCAGATCTCAAAGAGTGATTCTCAGAACATTGCTGTCAAAATTACCTGGGCTGCCTATTTATGCATTCATATTCCTGGTTCTGTAGGTGTGAAATGGGATTAAAATTCTTAACAGGTACTTCAGTTGATTCTTATATGCACTAAATTTTGAGATCCACTAGTCTGAAGAGACAGCACAGTTGAGAGCCTCCAAAACTTTTTAAATTCATGTAAGTCTATAAGGGATATTCTAGCGGTGAAGTGGTAATGAACTTCACCCCTAGTGGAACCCTTATTAGCCAGGTGGTCTGACTGATACCAGAGGAGACTTTTCACTTTCAGATAACTTTAGTGGAGCCCATGTTCTGTGCCCCAAAAGAGTGATTGTAGTACATGCCTATTAATCTTTATAAGTCTGTATTATCCCCATTTTACAGAGAGGAAGCTGATGGGACTTCCCTAAGGTCACACAGTGAATTTGTTAGAAGCCTTTTAGTTGCAAGTAAAAGAGAACCCCACTCAACCTAGTGTAAGTAAAAAAGAGAATTTATTGCTTTGTATAAGGTAAACATTCAGGGTTATAATGGTTTCAGGCAGGGCTGGATCCAGAAGACCAAGTGATGTAATGAGGTTTCAGTTTCATTGAGTCACCTCTGTTCTCTTTGTCTCTGTTGTGGCTCCATTCTCAGGCAGCCTCTGCCATTAAAGTGACTGAAAGGGCTGGGCATGGTGGCTCACGCCTGTAATCCCAGCACTTTGAGAGGCCGAGGTGGGAGGATCACTTGAGGTCAGGGGTTTGAGACCAGCCTGGCCAACATGGCAAAACCCTGTCTCTACTAAAAATACAAAAATTAGCTGGGTGTGGTGGCGTGCACCTGTAATCCAAGCTAGTTGGGAGGTGGAGACACAAGAACCGCTTGAACCCGGGAAGTGGAGGCTGCAGTGAGCTGAGATTGAGCCACTGCACTTCAGCCTGGGTGACAAAGTGAGATTATGTTTAAAAAAAAAAAAAAAGAAAAAGAAAAGGGTTGTGGGGGCTGAAAGATTACCCACAGCTCTATAGGACAAGGGTTGACAAGCTGTGGCCATGCAGGCCAGATGCTTGTTTTTATAAATAAAGTTTTATTGGAACACAGACATGCCCATTTGGGCATATTAGTCTACTGCTGCTTGTACAGTGCATCAGCAGAGTAGAGTACTTCAACAGAGATTATATGGTCCATAAAGCCTAAAGTACTTACTATTTGGCTTAACAGAAAGAGTTTGCTCACCCCTGCAGGGGAAACTAGGCTTTGTTGAGGTGGGATTTGAGTCTGTGAAAGGCACTATTTATTTAACTGCAAGAAGAATATCAGACCCTAGGGTCTATGAATTTAAGATGAAAAAAGGGTCTACGTTATTTAAAGATTGTTGCTTTGGTTTAACACAAGACTTGGGAGTTTATCTACATTTTAAATAAGTTCTGTTCCCAACACAGATGTATTCTATAGATTAAATGAACAACAGAATGTTTTATAAGTTTTTGTAGTCATTATATGTGTTAGTGGTTGAAAGATACATTCCTGGGAGATAAAACAAGAATTTTGTACTGAATATCTAAGGAAGAATGTTGATAATAACATCTATTAGCTCAATAACTCTAACAATATAGAACTTGTATAATTTTAAATTTAAATATTTTACATTTTATAATTTTAAATTTAAATATTTTACATTTTATAATTTTAAATGTGAATAGAAACTTTCCTCCCTACCTGTCTGGTCCATTCACAATATGCTCTCTTCGTTGCCCTGTGTTCATGGAATAGAAATATCTTCATCCTTCCAACACAGTTCTTAGGAAATATGAAGTATTTGACATAATAGGACTGTCTCTTCTCAAAGCTTATGAATCATCATTGTGACCTGGAGATTCTTTTAACATTAACCAAGGCTAAATGAAGGTGTTTTAGTTTGTGACCCCTACATTGACTAGACTTAGAGCCTATGTAATCTGCAATCCCAGTTGAAAGAGCGTGTTTATCAGTGGTTCCAACAAAATCCAGCATTGAGTCTCATTGTCTAGCCAAGCTCAATGGCTCATCCCTGAATGAATTACTGTGGGTGGAGGTTGGAGATGCAATGCTCTGAGTGGCCAGCACTGGGTCACATGCCTGCTTTTGGCGTCAGGACGGAAATGAACTTCCTGAACCACCCAGAGTGCAAGGAGAGGAGGAGTGACTGTCCAGAGGAGAATTAGGAAGCCCTTGCAACCTGGTGGGGGCCAGAAAGAACTCATCTCCACCAGTAGCTATTAGGTGGTAGATTCCGGATCTGGACCCTCATCCTCCTGGTTTCATAATATTTTTCCTCTATACACAATGGTTAGCATTTTCTAAGTGAAGCAGATCTGAGCCTGTTCCAGGCCTGACTGGCACCCGCTGAGTTCATGATTGTAGCTTGTGGCACAGGTCCTTAGTAGATAACGTCCTACCGGTTCTTCTTGTCCTAGTGATCTAGGGCGGGTATTCTCCAGGGCACCTACAGACAGGTGTACATCTATATTATGACATTTTAGGGTAAGACAGCACCTCTTTTCTCTTGCTAGAGTAGGATCAATTTATAACTGACATCTGTTTTGCAGCCTTTTTGAAAAAGCAGCTCATTTCCTCCCTCATCCCTGAAGCCCTCTTACTACTTTAGTGAGTAATACAAAGATTCAAAAAGCCAGACTCGCACACATTGAGGAGATATTCTTGCAAATAGGCATGTCTTAATTAAAAGCATGTGTTTCTCTTCTTTCGAGAATCACTTTTTCCTCTTCATTAGTGCCTTCTCAATTTCTCCAGCTCTAAAATGGGGATAATATATAGCCCTAGCTCACAAGTTTAATTTGAGGATCATATAAGGTAACACATTTTAAGTGCTTAGATCAGTGGAATAGATTTAGCGACTGAAAAATGCTAGCTGTTATGAATGCTGTTCTCCTCCTCCTCCTCATCATCATCAATTATGATCTTTACCATCATAGTAGTCATCAGCACTGATACCTAAGGAAGCACTATACCGTTTAGAATCCCCCCTCCTGTTAGGAGGAAACAGAGTCCCATAAACCACATTGGTCATGTGGCCTATTTCTGATACAGTGGCCTATGATTCCAAAACCAGTAGAGCTACCTTCTTGCTTTCTTTAAAATTGGTACATCTTAGGGCACCAGGATTTATGGATGTTCTTGTATTCTTCTTAGCTGTCAATTCATGTTTCAGGAGCAAATTAACAGAAACATGACTGGGGCCATCTTTGGACCTGTGGACCCCTGAGTTTCCCTTCCTTCCCATCTCCCCGCATTGTGTGTCAGCACAGTGTTTTCCCAGGGGACCACTAAAGGGCAGCTCTGCCTGTTCACAGTGCAGGAGGCGGCAGCACACCTTTGATGAAAGCATCCCTAGGGACTTGCCCCTGGCAGTGACTAGAGCTGCCTTTACCAGGCAGAACTCTGTAGAAGCCAGAGACAAAGGAGGAAGTTGGCCAAGTGCCTGGGCAAATCTGCTGAGAAGTTTGGGTCCAGGTAGATGCAGCTTCCCTCCCTTCTCCCACCACCTCCCAGCCCACAGGACTCTATCGTATAGGCATGCACACATGATTGCTTCATCCCGCATGAGGACTACCATTCTTGTAAGCAATAAGATTGAACTCTCTCAATGTAAACGCCGACCTCTCCCTCCAAAACACATAGTGGGGAAGACTGCCAAATGTCATGATGTGGCGTAATGGTTGCGTCTGGGGCGTGGGTGGCGTTTTGTGTGGAATGTAAATGGAATTTCCTCTGATGGTTCCCAGGTAGAAAACATAGCCACCTGTGTGTCCAAGCAGCTGAGGAGCACCAGAGCTCCCTCCTCCTCCCCATCCCCACCAGGACTTGCATTATTCAAGTCATCCAGTCTTTGGATTCAGACAGATAAACCCTTGGTTAAATGTTGCTGTCTCATTACCACGTGCTCAGCCAGTATCAGTGTCCACAGCTTGGTGCTAATACATAAATTGGATCCCTCTTTGACTGGATGCTAAGGGATGGGGAGGAGGAGGGTGGTGCACAGAGGTGCAAAAGAGCCTCAAAGGAGGAGGTAAGGGCAGTGAAGGTCAGTGATCCTCGTACTCACCAATGTTAACACGAGCACTCTCTCAGGCATCGTTTCTGTGTTTAATAGCTCTTGGACAACACGGCCTTGTTGATTTATCTCCTAGCTCCTTCGTGATGTATGTTTTTCCTTTAACCAGGCAACCTCTCTGTGCTAAAAGAGTCTCTGTTGTCCCCATCATTTTCCCTCTTTAATACCCAATCCTTGTCCCATCCACTCCCCACTTTCCTAATGAAACCAGATAGGCACTCTGGATTTTTAGAATAAACATGTTTTACTCTTTTTTAAATAAAAATCAAAAAACAAAAAAATCTTCTAGTTAATCAATTCTAGGTTGTCAGAAACTCTTCCAAGAGATCCAGCCTCTATAAGAATATGGTATGACTTATTCTAGAGTCAAAAAGGAAAAATAGTGTCCTTATATGATAATTCATATTAACCCTTCATTTGTTTATGATAAAGTAGCTCTGAAAGTGACAGTACATTTATAAAAGGGACCTTTCTGAATGTCTGGGCACCTGTGCGGCATCATTTTGCAGGACAGGAAAAGGCAGTGCAGGCCAGCCGTGGTGGCTCACACCTATAGTCCCAGCACTTTGGGAGGCCAAGGCAGGTGGATCACATGAGGCCAGGAGTTCAAGACAAGCCTGGACAACATAGTGAAACCTTGTCTCTGCTAAAAATACAAAAATTAGCCGAGCGTGGTGGTGCATTCCTGTAGTCCCGGCTACTCGGGAGGCTGAGGCATGAGAATGGCTTGAACCTGGGAGGTGGAGGTTGCAGTGAACTGAGATCGTGTCACTGGACTCCAGCCTCCAGCCTGGGTGACAGAGCAAAACCCTGTCTCAAAAAAAAAAAAAAAAAAAAAAAAAAAAAAAAAGGCAGTGCTGCTTCAGCATAGTGAGCTGACAGCCTAGCTTACCTCCACTCTGATCTTTGGTTCCCATTCCTAGGGTGGTGAAATAAGGGGGATATATAACCCCTTCTAATTACAAGCAAAAGTGAAGGTTATCAGATCCTGCAACAGAAATGTTCTGTTATTGAGTTCACTTAGGATTAAGAAACAAGAATCCAATCTATGAGAATCTTAGGTCCTCCAAAAACCCTAGCAGCACTTAGCACATGGAGAGATCTCCACTGGGGTCCCAAATGGGCTGCGCTCCTGCCTCTGGTGCTGACTCTGACTAGACATCAGATGGCACAGACACCGTGCTTCCTTCATTCCAGGTTGCTCCCTGGGACACTGTATGACTAGCACTTTCTAGGCCAGCAGGAAGCCAAGGTGGTGCCATCCTTGCACATGCCTTTTGAAAGCCAAACCACCATGAGAAATATGGTGTACCTGAGGAGTGCCCCTGGGCCAGCTCCTCCCACTTCAACAGAGACCATATGGTCCATAAAGCCTAAAGTACTTACTATTTGGCCCTAGGAGCCCACCAAGAGTCATCCCAGGCTGCCACAAGGGCTGGGGTTCAGAACACCCTCAGGCCTAGGTGCTTTGGTTCTTGTTCATTAAAATCATGCACGCATCAAATATTTTCTTTCTAGCCTTTCTAAGGAGAAAGAAAAATAATCTCCTAATCATTTCCACCCTATGGATAAAACAAAATCCAGTTTTGTCATAAATGGGAGCCCAAACTGTGTGGTCCTTTAAAGAGCGTTCTCTTGGGTGGTAGAGCAGGAAAGACCCCAGGAGTTTGCTTGCCCATGGCTCGCTCCTCACTTCACCCTTCTGAAGGAGCTCAACTGCCCAGCTTCCAACGTTTTGATTCAACATGCTCAGTCCTGGCAGTTGACATTCAAGCTGATTCATGTGTGGCTCAGCATTTTCTCCAGACAGCATAAGGTAGCCACCTTTGAGCAGGCCGAAGCGAAGCTGTCTTTACATGCTCCATTTCCAAGGAAGGCTGTTTGTGATTCCAAAACATGGCAGGCTGCACCTTGCTCTCCCACTTGCCTTCATCCCTTTCTTTCTCTGGTACCTGCAGTGGGAGAACACTTTATTCTGAACCCTTGTGTTTTGTTTTGTTTTGTTTTGTTTTTTTAACCCTTCCTTTTCTTTTCTCTCTCTCTCTCTCTTTTTTTATTTTTTTATTTTTATTTTTGTGTGTGTGTGATGGAGTTTCGCTTTTGTCACCCAGGCTGGAGTGCAATGGTGCAATCTCCGCTCACTGCAATCTCCACCTCTTGGATTCAAGCGATTCTCCTGCCTTAGCCTCAGTAGCTGGGATTACAGGCACCTGCCACCACACCCAGCTTATTTTTTGTATTTTTAGTAGAGACAGGGTTTCACCATGTCGGCCAGGCTGGTCTTGAACTCCTGATCTCAGGTGATCCACCTGCCTCGACCTCCCAAAGTGCTGTAATTATAGGCGTGAGCCACTGCACCAAGCCTTCCCTTCCTTTTCAAACTGTATTCACAAATTGGCTCATTCTTGAGCCATCCTCACACTTAAGCCTTCCAATATCATTATCTGATGGCAAAGCTAGCCCCCATCATCAAATGAATTGAAGAAAAATGTAATGGGGTGATTAAAATATAAATCAACTAAACCTAATGTGATCCAGTCTGCTCAATAATCTACTGAATTTAAGAGCTAAACATCATGAATTTCATAATAATACTTATTAAGGATTCATTTAACTACTGAGTTATAATTATACCTTTATAATACCCTCTGTTCCTTGCCACTCTTGGTTTTTCAAAGACACTTCTAATTTCATATCATTATTTTAATGGGGCAATTTCAGAATAATTTGTATCCATTTCTTAAAGATGTGATTGTGGAACAGCCTTTTGGTTCTCATGGCACTTTTTTTTAAAGACAAATAACGATACTTATTTTCATACCTCTGAAGATGTGAGGGAATGAATTGAATCAAATGCAGTTATCCAGTTATCTATTTAATAAGTCATTATTGAGTGCCAACCATGAGAAGCAAACTCAGTATCAACCCTGAATAATTCCTCTCTTGATTTTTTTAAAGGATTCTGTATATAATCTCTCTTTAACCTTTAGCAGATGTTTTATGTTGGCTGAACTCAGAGAATTCTCAAACTGAATATTTTTCCAACTTCACCTTTTGTGTCTTAGGCTCTTTTGAGAATCAAGGAATGATAGGAAATCTTCCAACCAAATGCAGATACCCATCCCCTTGAAGACCTCTGGCATCCAGAGATCCCGGGATGAGCTGCTTCTACAGGGAGCATTTCATTTTGACTACAACCTGTGTTTAGAGAAGTGCTAGAAGATCATTCTGAGCAGCTTACTCAGGTTGAGACTAATAAGTCAGGCTGTTTTAATACAAAAAATAGGTTATTTCATGGAGGAAAAAAGCTTGAATAAGTGATTATTGGCCTTGTCTGAAGGCTAATATAGGACATTAGAACTTCCTACTGTAGGCTGTGGGGAGCCACTTGTAGTTCCTACAAGGAACAGACTTCTGGTGAAAGTATCCAATACAGGTTTGAAGGCAGGAGAGTAAGTCTGGCAATGTAGGTTTGGAGACTTGTAAAATCTGGACAAAAGCAACAAAAAGACTATTCACCAAGGTAAGAAATGCGAGGGAAAGTGGTGAGTATGGAAGAGGTGACCTTGGGAGAATCAGACCTCTGGACTGTGGTGACTTTGCTTCCCTCCTGGACTTAATACCTCTTTGCTTTGGTTTCCCGCAATTATCACTACTTCTGTGGCTCTGCTGACGTTGTTGAAGAAGCACCAACTCGAGCAGCTGATGCCATTTAAAAAGCAGAATGCTCAAATTCAGTGTTACTTCTGAGGCCATTTACTTGCCTGATTTGATTTCTTTTTTATTCCTTGTCATAGCTGTGGTGTTGTTATTGTTACCACTCTCCTCAGCCATTCCACAACCGTACTTAAAACCTTCTGAATCTTTTATCTTCCTCCTTTAGCCTCCAATAATCTGTTATTTTACCACTGCTGCTAGATTATTCTCCCTGAGGCCCACGTCTGATCTATGCCATTTGTGATCAGACACCTCAGTTCAAACTTTCAATCACTCAGCATAAAATCTCCTGATCACTAATACTTTTGTGCACTTTTGATCCCACTTCTTCTCCTTCCTAAGAACCATGTTTTATACATTTCTCAGCCTTTTTTCTACATCTTCGGTCTCTCGCTTTCCCCTGGCTCTGGCAGCTCAGCCTACTGACCCCCAATCAAGTCTCTCCTTCCTACCTTGGCCAATTTCCTCTCAATAGTTCTTCATTACCTCAGGAAATAAAGTTCTAACCCCTAAAGAGCCTTTGCAAAAATACTGAATTATCTGGCTGCAAAGTTCTTGTCCCCATTGAGCTGCCATCCTATTCTGCTTCTTCCTTTATCATCAAATTCTTTAAAACATGTAAAATCATCACATTGACCTAGTCATGAAAACTAAAAATGTTAGCCATTCTCACTTCCTGGCACTTGCTCGTGTTTATCCAGAGAGTTACCAAATCTGCTGATTCTCCCACCTGGCTGAATCTCATCTTTTCTTCCTATCCTTCTGTCAGGCTCCTGCTTGAATCCTAGTCACTGTGATTGCAGTGTCCTCCTGATGGTTCTCGCTGTCAAGGATTTCTCCATATTCTGAGTCAGGTTACCTTTGCTGCTGCAATGATATTCCTAAGAAACAAATCTAGCTGCGTCCTGATCAGGCCGACTCCCCCATTCTCGAGTACCCGGCATGGAATGTGGGGGTTGGCCCTTCTCGATCAGGCCGACCACCCCATTCCACGCCAGGTACTCTTGATCTACTTTACCGGGTTCCACTCATTATTTTTTTCCCCAAAGCAAGTATCTTCTGGCATACTCTATAATTTATTTGGTTTCAGTGTTTGCTGTCTGCCTTTCACCCTACTTCCGCATGTGAACTCTATGAATTGGTATTTTTAATCTGTTTTGTTTACCTCATAGCCTAAGCATCTGGTACAGAGTGAGCATGCAATACATTTTGGTTGAATGTAATAATACCAGTTTCCCATTTTCAAATTCTCCTTGTCCCTCTGCTCAGAGGGTGAACCCCAAATGCCAATTCATTTCAAGAGCTTGCATGATCTGGTTGCAGACCCTCTAACCCCACTCTCTCTCCATTAGTGCTTCATCTCACCTAACGTCACTGAGGCTCACAGTTGACTGAGTTCCTTCAAGTCCCCAGACATTCTGTACTTTCAGCCCTCTCTGTTCCTGTTGGGTCTGTTTCTCCTTCCAGGGATCCACTTCTCCCTCTTCCCTTTGCAGGGAGAACAGTCCCTCCTCTTTCAAAACTTAAGCCCAAAGTGACCTCCCTCAAGGTCTTCTCCAATGCTGTGAAGCAGAATTAGTTGCTCTCTCCTCTTCACCTCCATTGAGTTTTACATTGTAGCTCTGTTGTGGTATGTTCTTATACACTGATCCCTCTGTCTCCTCCTTGGAACTCTGTGCTCAAGACTGGTTTTCTTATGTGTCTTCCCCAGAAATGGTCATAGTGTCTGGCAGAGATTTAAGTGGCCACTTAATTAAATGATTGAAAAAAGGAGCTCCCAGTGCGTTGAACCAGGTAGGAAAAGGTTTAAGTGCCCTCTTCATTGCAATATGTCCAAATCATGGCTGCCCTCACCCCTAAACCTGTGCCCTCCCCTGTCTTCCTTATCTCTATGAATGAAGGGTACTACTCTGCTGACCTGAATCTGGGAATTGCCAATGATCTGCCTCCAGTCCTTCAGGCCACTCAATCAGTCACTAAGTTCTTTTGACTTTGCTTCCGACGTGTCTCTCAATTCCATCTGCTTTCTTTCAGTCCTGCTGTGGTGAGCTCTTACTAGCTTATCACATCTGTCACCAATAAAACTGCCACAGCACACACTGAAAATTCCATATGTATTGAATGAATGGATCTCCTGAGTTAAAACTGTGTTCAGACCACAACAGGCAGACTATCATTTTTATGTGGTCATTGACAGGTTGAACTTGCAAGGAATGCATAGGTTGCAGAAGTCTGGATGATTTTTTTTGAGAGACTATGGTCAAGGCCAAACAAAGTGGTTTGGAATTTGCCACGGCTTCAGATACCATTTTGCTTTCTGGGAAGTTGAATCCACACCCTCAATTTTGCCAAAGAGCTTGTTTTCTCCGATTATTCCTTTCTTAAAAATTCAAGTTGGAGTATTGGACTCTGTAAATATGGAAAACAGTTAGTTTTATTTCATGTGGTAAAAAGAGGTTGGGATGATTGTGACCTTTAAGGAAGGGTCCACTAGGCATTATGAGATTAAAATCTGAATATGCTCAAGTGTTCCGTTATTGGGATTAGCGTAGATTTTCCCTAAAGATACCCCCAGCTCTCAATTTCTAAGAATTTTTTTTTTGAGCAAGACTCTAGGAAAAGAAAAACTAGTGGAATTAAGACAATTGTAAAATCTAATGGAAGTGTGAGTGATTCTAAAATAAGTCAGTAATCCTAAAGTACAATCACTTGCTTAACAGATTTCAGTGCTGCTGAAGGTCTAGGTAAAGCCAGTAGTAGGAAGTAGAGAGCAGTGGGTGTTGGAGACATTGGCTTTGGAATAGACAGTTGATAAATGTTTTCTGTCCTCTTTTTTCTCAGCAGACAGTGCTGTAGTGATTGCATTTGCCAAGTCTCATTTGAGAAATTGCTGGACCAGTAGTTGCACTGACTCTCATTTGAATCTTCTGGTGGCCTCTCCCTGTTTTGGGCGGGAGTCCTTGACTTGTCCAGAGAGCTCTCCTCCTCTTTCTCTTCCTCCTCCAGCCTAGGTAGAAGTTGAGCAAATTTGGCTGGGGTGTTCTGAATCTCTAGGGTTTGGCCAACTGTCCTCAGCCTTCAGAACACACTGGTATGACTTCCATTCCAAAAGGCAAAAAGAAACTCTGGTCACGTGGTTTCTGTTATCTGTAACCATGGAAAACGTTGGCCATCTGTGAGGCTCTCATTTTAACACTCTTTTTCTCTCTTTATTTTCATCTCTTTCTTGGAAATAACAAGCTGAGGAAGTGGAGAGGCTGGCGGCGATGCGTTCTGACTCCCTCGTCCCAGGCACCCACACCCCACCCATCCGCAGGAGAAGTAAGTTTGCCAACCTGGGAAGGATTTTCAAGCCTTGGAAATGGAGGAAGAAGAAAAGTGAAAAGTTCAAACACACGTCAGCAGGTAAGATGATTTGTTTTTTCATTTCTCATTGGGTGTTTGTTGCCTTCAACTCTATTATCTTAATTAATAGAATTTAATTGCAATAGGCTTTTTGAACCAAAGGGAAAAAAATATCAAGCCTTGGACTTGCCCTTGTCTTTAAAAATTCTTCAGTATGACCAAGAATGACTTTTATATCCTATGTGTTTTCTCATTTCTCATGTTTTTTTGTTTGTTTTTAAATTAAAGAACCACTCTTTTTATATGATCTATGAATAATCTGAATTTAGAACTCCACTTTTTCTATAATTGAATGCTTTTATTCTGGCATTGATGATCCATTTATTATATTCAATGTTATTTTCACTATTCCAGTAAAAGTGAACACATAGCAGAAAACAAGTTATATGGTTACTGGCAGATAAGAATAGGTTATTTCATGGAGGAAAAATCTTGAATAAGTGATTCTTGGGCATAGCAGGAAAACAAAGAATACAAATGAATCATTGTAGTGGCAAAGATAACTGTACAGTTTGTGGCTTAAGGAACACCAAAGAAATGTGGGGAAAGTCAGCACAGCTGAGGGGTTAAGAGCACAGATCCTGGAGCCAGACTTCCTGGGGTGGAATCCCAAATCTGATAGTTGCTGGTTATATGATCTTGCTCAGTTTCTTAATGCTGTGCTTTGGCTTCCTCATCTATAAAAATAGAAGTAAGAAAAATACCTTACATGAGTTAATGTTTGTGGAGAGTTTGTGTGGCATCTTAGGTGGATATTTTTTCAATAAGTAAGGGTGTGCAGAGGGAAATGTGCTACAGGGAAAGACACAGAGTTTTGACTTCACCCCATTGGGTCTGCAGTCAGATAGTGGAAGAGCTATATAGATTCTCTTTGGTTTTGGTCGGTTTGGGCTGCCATAACAAAACACCATAGACTGGGTGGCTTAAACAACAGAAATGTGTTTCTCACAGTTCTGGAGGCTGGAAGACCAAGATCAAGTTGCTGCAAGATAGGTTTCCTTCTGAGGCCTCTTCTCTTGGCTTGTGGATGGCAGCCATCTTGCTGTACACTCACATCACCTCTTCATTTTTGTGTGCACAGAGAGAGCATGTGCGTAAGTGAGTGTGAGCAGGCTGGCGAGAGTCTCTCCTTATAAAGACACTAAATCCATCATGAGTGCCCTACCTACATGACCTCATCTAATCCTAATCACCTCCCAAAGTCCCCTTTCTCCAAATACCAACACATGGGGAGTGAGGGTTTCAACATATGAATGTGGGAGGGTCACAACTAAGTCCATGGAACTTCATTTTGATTTTTCTAATCACGTGCCCAGTCATTGCCAAGGCTACCCTGGCTTGAAGGCTTTCATTTCCTTCTTCCCTCTACATCCTCAAAAACTCAACCTGCCTTCTTGCCTGCTCAGAATCATCACCTCTTCCATTTCTTGGGTTTCCTCCCGCTTTGCCTCACCCCCAAACTAACCTTGAAACAGGAGATGTGCTTCTTGTACCTGAATATCAGTCCACAGATCTGAGAATTTTAATGCTAATCACTTTTGGAAAATAAAGAGAATAACATAGAAAAGCGGCAGAGTCTTGAAATCTTAATTCTCATGGCAGCCATGTTTTCTGACTAGCTCATGTTTTCTGACTCTGTTTCTTAGATGTAAGCCCCACCATGCTGATGTTATATTTGTTAATTCCTGAGATAAGAATGAATCTCTGAATTTCATAAATTTCTAAATCATTTCTCATATAAGTCCCACCACTCTGGCTCTGCATTGTCTACTCTCTCAGTCATTGTACTGGTTCCTTAAGGTGTCGCAAAACCTGTAGGTCATTTGTGCATCCCTAAAAACAACTGAATGATTTACAAGTGAACAAAACTCCAAATGCGTATCTTCTGCTGAGTGAGACAGAAAAGGGCACTTAGGTCATTGTCTCAGAGAGAAGAACTCTGAATGAAATATATTATTTAGGCAAAGTAAAATGTAAGACACTGAAACAAGAAAGAAAATGGGAGTCTTTTATAAGCATTGAAATATATATATATATATATATACACACACACACATTTCGGTAATTGTCATTTGTCAGCATGAATCCCTGAATGATGGAGTGGTGGATGCATTTCCTCCTGGCAAGTCAAGGGCTTTGTTTAGTACATTTGACAAGGCCACAAAGCAAAGCCCTGAGGCTTCTCACATGACCCATTATGCCAACTTCTTCAAGACATTGGAAAACATATCACCTGATAGGTGCAAATACAATGGCATCAGATTACTCATGAATTATTAAACATCTTCAAAAATTTTGTTTTAAGCTCGTTTGGGAGAAAGAATAAAAACATGCGACAGAGTTGCTAACCTTAAATCATTCCTATCATTAATGATCATAGCAAGTTCTTGTGATCTCTATGGCCAGACTGATGAACGTGGCAGGTGAATGCGATATTTGTATGCAGTTTTGTTTTGTTTTCTTAGAGACACTCTGCTCCTGAATTAGAGAAAGTAGAGAATACACTAGAGAATACCTTTATATCATGATAGATGGACGGGCACGTGACATAACTAAAGATATGCTAGTTTTAAAAAAGTTGGCCAGACACAGTAGCTCTCGCTTGCAATCTTAACATTTTGGGCAGCCCAGGTAAGAGGATCCCTTGAGCCCAGGAGTTAAAGATCAGCTTGGGCGAGATAGTGAGACCTCATCTCTACAAAACATAAAATTAGCATGGGGACACATGTCTGTAGACCCAGGTACTCAGGAGACTGAGGTGAGAGGATTGCTTGAACCCAGGAGTTCAAGGCTGCAGTGAGCTGTGCTCATGCCACTATACTCTAGCTTGGGTGACCAGCGGAGACACTATCTCACACATACAAAAAGCAAACTTTTCCATGTGTGTATAAGAGTCATATCTAAATAAATATACATGAGAATTGGTTGATTGAGGGAATGTTCGTTGGTTAGCCAATTTTAGCTAGTATACATATCTTTGTCTTATATGTATATGTTGTTAAAGGAAAAGTTATTCATTGACGCTTGTTGAAGATAAGGCAGTCTTTATTCAAGACCACTGAGAGAAGCATAGGGATCACTGCAATTGGGTCTTGCAGTGGGAGAAATGGTCAGGACTCAACTCTGATACAGCATGGGCAAGTGGGAATTTACAACCAAGGAGCAGAGTGAGGGTCCCTGGGTGGAAAATTACTAAAAGGAAACATCAAGAGTAAGGGGGATTCTGGCTAAGCCAATGTAACAGGATTCTTGCTGAAGACAGGCCAGGGTGATCAGATATCACCTGGGAGATGGTGGGGACTGAGGAACCTGATGATTAAACAATGAAAATGATCTGATATTGAAGATGGGGAGATTCTGGTTAAACTGACTTACCAGGATCCTTGCTGAAATTGGGCAATGGAAAGAAGAATATGGAAGGCCAAAATCAGGTTCAGTGAAAAGGAGTTCAGGGTGGGGGAAGGGAGAGCGAAGAGAAGTTGGTTAGTGAGTACAAAACTACAGTTAGTTAGAAGGAATAAAGTATAATAGATTAGACTATAGTTAAGAATTTTTTATAAATTTCAAATAGCTGTAAGAGAAGAATTGGAATGTTCTAACAAAGAAAAGATAACTGTTTGAGATGATAGATATTCCCAATTATCCTGATTTGATCACTATACATTGTATACATGCATCCAAATATCACCCCCAAAATATATACAAAATGTATTTATATACAAATACATATCAAAATGTACCCCCAAAATATATACAACTATTGTGTATTAATTTAGAAAAAAGGGAAAAGGAGTTCAGGGGAGCCTGAGTAGACTTTGGTTAATGAGAAAATCTTACTTAGTCTATGTCATATCCTTTCATATGTACAATATTATTCACCTTTTTAAATACAAAGGGTAAGTCCATATAATTGTATTATTTATTTGTATTTAAAAGTATATCCTTCTTTGAACACACAAAAAGACATCAATACAGTGTTTACTTGGCTTGTTATTGTTTACAGACTGGGTTACATTGATAATTTTCCATGATTAGGTATACTGTGGTTTAACTGTAACTTGTTACAGGGGCTTATGTGTCTCTTTGTAATTAAATTTCTGAATGTACCTTTATACAAGGGATAAATTGCAATATTTGATAGTAGATAGTGTACCTTGTACAAGGGGACACTCAGAAATCTTATTTGCTCTTGTATAGCAATAAGAAAACTACATTGGAAAGTTATGATTTCAACGTTTCCCTCAATTTTGACATCAACGTTTACGTGAATGTTGTGAACTTAGACCTCCACTTCGAATGCTACTCTTACATCTTTCCTATTCTAAGCTGAAGGCTGCCATCCTTAAAAGGTCCTGAGCGTTAAGACCCAGAGGCTGAGCTCCAGATGGTGGTAAAAGCACTATTAAGACAAGGAGTAGCTCTCAGCAGCAGTCCTGCATCACAGGATGGCAGGAGGAAAACAGGAATGGATGAAACATACAGTAATGGGTCCACAGGCAGACGATCCCCACATGCCTTTCAGTCTGCCCTCCGAGGCCCTGCCCAGGGCTTGTGAACCTGTGAGCCTGATACATTCAGCTTCTTATGTGAATCTGCAGTGGTGTCCACAATGCTTCTCCACACCTGCCCCAGGAGTGAAGACAGATGATAACATCCCCTCTGAAATAGAACAGGCAGTGCCTCCCCAAAATAGTCAACTGCAGCGATCTTATCCAAAATCCTTGAAAATGAGGACTGTATTTATAGAAAAGTAGAACTGGCAGGCAGAAACTGTGAAGACACCACTGAGTTATGCTTTTATTTCCTCTTGACAGAAAATCATAAGCTGCAGGGGTTGGCCCTGGAAATCTACAATGTGTCAGAATTCCCTTTGTGCTTCTAAGATTTTCTGCACGCCTAGGGTCTTGGGTGTTGGTGGGGAGAGAAAAACATGGAAAACTTTTACTGAGTGTCTACCACATGCCGAATGTCACCTGGCTCTGGGTATATAGCTGTGAGCCAAACCAGACCTATTCAGTGACCTCCTGGCATGCACGATATAGTGGAGAGACAGCTGGTCAGAAATTACAAAAGTAAAGGTAAAGTCACACCTGTGATAAGGGCAATGAAGGAAAGGTACTTGGGAGAATGAGAGGGGGGACTTCACTTAGTCTTGAGGGGTCGGGGAAACTTTCCTAAGGAAGAAAGGTTTGGGCTAGAGTCTGAGGAAAGTGTAGAAATGTAGAAAATGAGCAGCAGAAAGAGCTTGTGCAAAGGCCTTGTAGTAGAAGAAGGAGAGGTGAGCAGTCTAGGAGAGCGAGAAAGACCAGTGGCTAGAGAATGGAGAGCTGAGTGTGGTGTGGGCTGAGGCTGGAGAGGTAACCAAACACCAGCTCCCCACTGATTCTGCCTTGTTTAGAGCAAATTCAGGAGTGTGAGTGGCTGCAGACAACCAGTGGGAGGCATTTTGCAGATGATAGTAGCCTGAACTAGTGTCTGGTAGTAGAAAGGGATGGATTTGAGAGATTTTATAAGGAACAAACGACTTAGTAATGGGGCAAACATGGAAAGGAGAGATAGAAGCAGTGTCACCTTTGGAAAGGAATGTTCCATTTTGACATGTGGGGGCAATATTATTTAATCTTTGAAGGAAATCCTACCATTTGTGACAAAATGGGTAAACCTGGAGGGCACCAGGCCAAGTGAAATATACTGGGTACAGATGGACAAATGTGGCGTGAGCCCACTTCCGTCAGGTATCTGAAAGAGTCAAGTAGAAGGGTGGTTGCCAGGGGAGGGGGAAATGGGGAGTTGTTTCTCAATGGCCATAAAAGCTCAGTTATGCAAGATGAATTAGTTCTAGAGGTCTACTGCATAACACGGTGTCTCTAATTAACAATCCAGTATTATGCACTTAAAAATTTAAGGTGGTAGATTTTATGTTAAATGTTCTTACCACACACACACACACACATACACGCACAAAAAACCCACAGAGGGACACAAGGAAACTTTTGAAGGTGATGGATGTGTTTATTACCTTGATTGTGGTGATATCTTGGTTGGATGCATATGTCCAAACTCATCTACTTGTATATGTAAACATGCAGTTTGTCTACAATTATACCTCAATAAAGTTGACAATTTTAAAAATAAAAAAATTGTTTTAAAGTGTAAAGTTTGACACCCTAATGTTGGTTTATAGTGGTGACTTTACCTGAGATGAGTACTTTAGAAGAGTGACAGGTTTGGGGGTATGATTCCAATTTTAGATGTGTAGGTATGTGCTTGAGTCAACTTTGTGATATCCAGAGTTGGCAGTTGAATATATGGAATGCAAAAGAGAGGTCTGGGCTGGTTATGTAAATTTCAGGTCATTTGCATATGTATAATAATTAGAGTGATGATTACATATAAGATTGGCTAGGAAACAAGAACAGAATGGAAAGAAAAGAGGGCCAAGGACGGTCTTATAGACAAGGGAAGATTATTGTCCCTAAGACTAGATAGAGGAGGAGGAGCCTGTAAAGGAGATAGAGAGGCGGTGGCCAGAGAGGTAGGAGGAAAACCATAAGCCTAAGATGAGGTGGACACCAAGAACAGAAGGCATCCAGGAGGCTACAGTTAACTGTGTTTAATACCATGAAGTCAAGTGGAAGAAGTACAGAAAAATGTCCATCGACACTAGTGGTTCCACTCAACTAGAGATTATTGGTGACTTAGCAAGTGCTGCCTGGGTGGATTGTTTGGGGCAGATGTCAGATTAGTGTAGAGTGAGAAGTTAGTGAGAACTGGGTGAAAATGGGGTTAAATTTTTGAGACGTTCAGCAGTTAAGTGGGTAAGAAGTAGGACAAGATGGATGATGGAGGAAATCTATTTGTGTCTGTAGGGGGTTGTATGTGTGCCTTCTGATTTGTCACCATTGTTTGACACCATGCAAGAGAAATCAAGAGGAAAAGCAAATGTGAAAGAGGCAGTAGAAGGAGTTAGAATATATGAGACAGAAGAGATAGGGTAAGGGTGCTGAGAAGTGAGGAGTAGATGGGTTACAAGACACAGAAAGAAGGACTAGTATCAGAAAAGGAATGAACTCCACTGCAATCAGAGGGAAGCTGCAGCAGTAGGTAGAATGATACATTTGGTGAGCTCATCCAGTGGTGACTGAGTTTGTCTAGGTAATAAGCGAGGTTATCTCCTAACAGGGAGAGGAGGAGAAGAACATACAGGGTGAAGTCCATTCCAGATTGATGATTATGACTCTACATGATATTGATGACTTTTTTTCACTGGCTTTTGGCTGTCCTGGTACAGCTAATAGTTGGGTCCATCTAGAACTGGAGCTTTGCCAGATAAGTAGAAAGAAAAGGAGGGCAAGGGAGATTGAGTTAGTTTCCTAAGCTGCTATAACAAATTACTATAAACTTGGTGGCTTAAAACAACAGAGCTTCTCCTGCAGTTCCAGAAATCTAAAGTCAAAGTGTTGGCAGGGTGGGTTCCTTCTGGAAACTCTAAGGGAGAATCTGTTCATGCCTCTCTCCTCCCTGCCAGTGGCCACTGGTAATCCTTGGTGTTCCTTAGCTGGCAGCTGCATAATTTGAATCTCTGCCACCACCTTCACATGGCATCTCTCTGTGTCTCAAGTCTCTCTTTTTCTCCTTTTCTCTTATAAGGATACCAGAAATTGGATTTAGGGACCACCTGTATATCCAGGATATTCTCATTCAGATATCCTTGAATTTGTTATATCTGCAAAGACCTAATTTCCAAATAAGATCACATTCATGGGCACCAAGGGTTGGGACTTGGATGTATCTTTTGGGGGACACAGTTTGGCAGGGGACCCACTGCAGTACTGAATTTTAGATAGGACAGGAAAGGTCCAGGGGAGTTCAGAGGAATTAGAAAAAATCAATAAATATTAATTTCCGAAGAGGTCAAAGAAGTTTAAACTGGTCAGTGGGGACAATTGCAGAAGCAATACAGATCACGAGCTGATGGGTAAACAGCTGCATTCTTGAATTAGTGGTTTTTAAGGTGGTACAGTTATAGAGACAAGATAAAAACTCAGACCATGGGAGTGGACAGTTGAGGTAGAGGAAAAAGTTAGGAAACTGGAAATTGCCTTATTGAAAACATGGTAAATGATCCTACTTACTAGTAGACTAACAACTATATGTCCTATTTGCTGAGTTTTGTGCTGACTTAATTTGCCATTTTCAATCGAGGAAAAGGAAATTTCCTCTTTGGTTTTTGCATTCAACTAATTTTGAATTGATATTTTCTTGGAAAAATTTTCTGTTTTTCTTTTTCCAAATTAAGATGTTTTGGTCCATCACATTTTTAAGCAATAAAGTACTGCAGTTCAATTGATTCATAGAAAATCAAAACCATAATTTGCTTTTGAATGTTTCACTCCAGCTATTAGCATACCCGCCTAATATAGGTAAAGTAGTACGATAATCAGGCAGCAGCTTTAGATACAAATAATTGATTGCTTGTTCATCTTCCATGCAGTTGGGAACCTGTGAAACGTAGCCTTAGTCTGCTTGTGTCAGCCTCACCTAAATGATGGCGATAATGAAGGGCTGGGCCAGAAATACGTTGGAAACTTTCGTGATACTCACGACAGTGTTGAGAAACAGTGTCCTTGCTTTTGCCCAGTATTTTATTTGCAACACAAGACTGATGTAACAGTATGTATGCACAGGAAAGTCTTTAGGTACTCAGGTGAGCATAGAGCTCCAGCCCTCTCCCTAAGCCCCCTCTGCCTAATTGTCATTTTGCCGTAGGTTCTGTTTATCCCGAAATCCCTCAATCAAACAAGAACCAGCCCTTAACCCTGGCCTGTTAGACAACCACTTCGCCTGGTTTCTTAGCTTCCCTTTTCCCACAGGGCTAGACTCTGCTTCCTTTATTTCTTCCATCAGTTCACCCAGAGTTGCTTATGACTTTAACAACCACTATGTCTCAGGAATCACTTCCATGGAAGCCCATGTATCTAGAATTATTCTTCTTTAAATAAAAATCCTTGGATAGCCAAGGCAGTCTGCATTGGATTCTGCCTTTGGACCTGATGGTGATAGGCTTCTGGGCTGTTCTGGAAGAGTCTGTCCCTGGTGTCCAGGATGGTTGCCCTCCATGCTAACCCCAGATTTCTCATTCCTCTGTCAGGAAACCCTAGCATTCCATGTCATTGACAGAGTACATCTGCAATTCTTGGAGTAGAAAAATAAACCCATAGTTACATCACATCTCGCCTTGACATCTTTGTAGTGTGGGATGGAAGATCATTGTTAGTAAAGGGAAACATGGCCTCTTATCCAGCATAAGACTAGCTACATCCACCATGAAGACTCCATGCCCTGGCATAACTGGCATAACTCTTGAGCTGGAAGCTTAAAGCAAAGTGACAAAATTGATAGGTTGAAAAAAATGAATGATTATGAATAGGTTCTGATGTGCTTGAAAGATGGAGGATTACAGGCCTTGCACTCTAACTTAAGTGCTCCCTTGGTGTTCGTGTTTCTCAGTCTAACAGAATAATATAGTCTACTTGTTCAGAGCCTAGGCTGTTGGACTTCTGTAAACTATAGGAAGTTCATAAACGATACTAGCTTACTGTATTGAATTTATTTATGTGGCAGATGCTGCCATTGTTCATACGAAATCCATACCATTGCAACAGTGAGGACAGACATGGCCCCTACCTCCCAAAGGTTATGGTCTTAAAGGGAAAACAGATAATAAAGCCAGCAATTACAATAAAGTAGAAGTGAAGTGATAAGAGATGTACAGGGGCTTTGAGAGCTTGAAGGAGACATACCCAATTGAGTGGCAAGTTACCGGGAAAGGTTTGCTAGAGAAAGGGATGTTTCACCAAGGGGTTAGCAATGCATGTGAAGAAATCTCTCCTGGTAGGCAGAACGGAATGTAGGAGAACCAGGGAAGAGAGGAGACATTAACAGTCTACAGCTTAAAAAGAAATTATGGCCGGGCACCTTGACTCATGCCTGTAATCCCAGCACTTTGGGAGGCCGAAGCGGGAGAATTACTTGAGCCCATGAGTTTGAGACCAGCCTTGACAACACAGCAAGACCCCATCATCACTGCAAAATGAAATGAAATGAAATGAAAAAATAAAAATTAGCTGAGTGTGGTGGCGTATGCCTGAAGTCCCAGCTACTGGGGAGGCTAAGGTGGGAGGATCACATGAGTCCAGGAGATCAAGGCTGCAGTGAGTCATGTTTGCACTACCACACTCCAGCCTGGGCAATGGAGCAAGACCCTATCTCAAAAAAGTAAAATAAATTATGACTTGAAAAGGATTGTTGGGGGAAGGACAGAGAGTAGTGAGAGATGAGGCTGAAGAGATGGACAAGAATCTGCTTGTAAAGGGTCTTATGAGGTATGTTAAGGAGTCTGGGTGTTATCCTAATGCAATAGGAAATTATGAGAGGACTTGCATTTTAGAACAATTATTCTCTATATTATGGGAAAAGCTTGGCGTGGCACCAAGTGGTGTTTACAAGTTTATAACATAACAACTTCTATAAATGTTGATGTTGTGTTGGTAATGAGAGAAAATTTACTTGTGATAGAATTAAGATGATACCTCATTCCTGTCACATCAAATGGAATATTGCGTCCTTATTGATTCTGGTAACAAGGAAACTGGTTAGCAGGTGGTTGATTATAATGTTGGGGAGAGGGAGAGATAGCCTAGACTAAAATAGTGACATTAGGAACTGAAGACTGTGAACAGATCCAAGAGATATTTAGGAGACAGAATGAGCAAGACTTGATTACAGATTGGATGTGGAAGTGGGGAGAAGAACAAAAAAAACCACTCTTTGGTTTCTCACTGAGCAATTAAATGGATGGAGGTATGTTCTGTGCGGGAGTTGCGCGAGGGGAGAAGAAAAGACACACCCACGATACCTTTAAGGGTAAACAAGCTTTATCCCACGTAAATGGCAATGCAGATATAATAAGCAAATTGTATAATATGCAAATGAATATAATAAATTGCAACAGGAAGGGGAGAAGGGAATATACATATATATATATGTATGTATATATACACACTCGCCAGACTATGGAGGATTCACCACCAGACCGGGAAGGAACAGCCTGGGCTCCAGAGTCAGCCACTCGTGCGTGCACAGATGAGGAGAGATCTCATGAAGCTTCAGCGCGATCTGGGACCCTAGGTCTTTTTGTAACGAGTTGTTTGGCATGAAGCCCAGTCAAGAAGGCCCTTCGCGACTGGGCTCAAGGAACACAAAAGTCAACTTGATTTTTGCGATTGTCTGTTGTTTTTCAATAACTAATGTATAGGAATAGATTGAAATAGAGATTTCTCCAAAACAGCGCAGGATGAACGCCCTAACTCACCTGTTCCGGGACTTGGTGACCATTGTTTGTGTCCATGTACAATTGAGTTCAAATTTAATATTTAACTTTCCCTCCACATTGTACCATTGACTAAGTCAGGGACACTGAAGAGGAGCAGATTTGTGAGGGAAAAAGATGAATTTATCTGGGGGCATGCCAGCTTTCTTGTGCTTCTGAGACATTCAGATGGAGGGGACCTTGCGTATAGAGAACGGGGGTCCAGAGAGGTCTAAGAAATGCAGACTGGAAGTCATCAGCACCTGGATGATCATGGAAGCCCTGGGATGAAAACTCCAAAGAGAGAAAGTAAAGTGTGAAGCAAAGTCAAGGGTACAGTAACACCTTGAGGGCCACCAGCCTGTGAGTTCTGAACAGAGGCAGCAGAGCCTTCAGAGAAGGCAGATGGCCCACTAGAGTTTGGAGGAAAACTAGGAGGGACTGGTGGTCTCGGTGAACCAGAGGAGGAGAGGGCTCCAGAAAGAAGAGTCTACTCTGGCAGATCTTGACAAGATGGTAAGGACTGAGACGTGTCCGGTGGGCATAGACAACTCATCATTGCTGTCCTTTGGGATTATGACTTTAGGGAAGCCATGTGGCTGGGATTTAGATAGCATATGGTTGAGGAGTAATTGAGAGGAGAGGAAGTAGTCATTTTCTTTTAAGATGTTGGGTTGAGAGGGGAAATGAGAAATATATAGTAAACATCAAAAGAGGATGTGAGCTTGAGGGAGATGTTTTTTAAGATTGGTTAGATAGTAAACATCAAAAGAGGATATGAGCTTGAGGGAGATTTTAAGATCCGTTAGATTGTGTCAAGCTGCAAAATTTGCCTTAACATGGCTGTGGCATTCCCAGGGAAATTGAAACATCAGCAAAGTGACTGTTAAGCCAAATAAATATATTTGCACACATTTTTCAGCAATGACAATTCTCGTGACTAGGAAAAACAAACATGCAAATAATCAGCACTAGTTAGCATCTGATTTTAATAAGAAACTATCAAACCAAGTTGAATAGCCTTCAGCATCTGGCCAGATCACATATTCCCTTTGGGTGAGTGATTGGAGCATTTCATTGGAGGGAGCATTTCATTTCTTCTTTAAAAAAAAAAAAAAAAAAAGATCCAGCATAGATAAGCAAGGAATATTCTTAGCTGCGTATTCATCATGACTCACAAAGGGAACATCTAGTGGTTAGAAAGCAAAGTAGACTTAATGGCCCTGTTTTATGTTTTTAAAAAAATCTCTAACAGGTACAGACTAAAGACTATGGCAATCCGTTACCTTCTAGGGCTGGATTGTAAAAGATGTAATTATTTCTTCTCAAAGCGAACTTGATCCAGCACTTTCTGCTTGTAAGTCCAGGCTATGAAATCCTTAATCGCATTGACTCTGCTGATATCCTTTTGTCTTCTAGTGTTGAGCGGAGCACCTGGTACAGAATAGGTACCAGATAAGTACATATTGAACTGAGAGTCAATAAGCCAGCCAGATATTATTATATTTTTAAGTTTCTCTGTTTACTAAGATCTGAAAGAGGAGAGGAGGTAGGGTACTTATGGATGCATACGATGGAAGGTCCCAATCTTTGAAGAATTTGTCATCATTCATGATTGTTTTTCAGTTTTTCATAGTCGTGCACAGGTTAAGCTAAATGACAGCGTGTGTTAAAAGCTCAGGTTGTTTGCACAGAATTATTGTCCAATTTGGACAATTTGGGTTATCTATTGCTGTGTTACAAAACCCCCTAAAACATAATGGCTTAAAAACAGCAACCTCTGTATTATCCCTTATGGCTTGGGGATTCACTGGGCTCAGTGAGATTGTTCTTCTGCTGGTCTCTCTTGGGGTCTCTCTTGCATTTTCAGGTAGATTGCATTGGAGTCATCTGGAGGCTCACTAAGGTGCGAGGAAAGCTGGGCCGCTTTCCCTGTTTATGTAGTCTCAGGGCTTTTCCATGTGGTTTCTTCCTATGGTCTCTCCAGCAGGGAGTTGAGGGCCCCTAAAAGCACAAAATAAGATGCTTCCATGCCTTTTAAAGGCTTAGGTACAACATTGGCTTAGTATTATAGTCACATTATTCTAATGGTTAAAGCAAGCCATGGGACCAACCCAGATTCGTTGTTGGGTGGACTAAACAAGGGTGCGGATGCCAGAACAAGGTTCAGTGGGGCCCGTCTTTGGAAGCCAGATACTACCATTTTTCAAGGTGTGGCAAGACAACAGCTGCTCCTGGTTTCCTTCTTCCCAGGTAGGATGTGCTTCAACAATGTTATATTGATGACAACAGCAGGAGCAATCTTCCGTTGTGCTCTGCTCATATTACTATGTAATATGAAGTATACTTGACCCTTTCCATGCCTTATGGACTTGAATCTTGTACCAGACCTATATAGTATTATTAACTTCACTTGACAGGCGAGGAAACTGAAGCTTAGGGAGATTAAATAATTGCCAGTTAGAAATAACAGAGCTAGAATTTGAACTTAGCCCATAGTCTTCTCAACTGTATCGCATTTCAGATCCATGAGGGTGGAAATCAATAATTCAGATGTTTTAAAACATAATTCTTCTGCACATAACAATGATATTACAAGATACTTTCATTTTTTAACATATGTCTATAAAGAAATGTGAAGGAAGAGAAAATCAAAAAACTGACACTGGAAGCCATGATACGAGTCTTTATTGAAAGCCTTTAAAGGGGAAAGTCAAGGTGTAGCATACTCATCTTTGTATGAACCCCACAGCATCTAGTTCAATGCCATGTACTTGGAGGATGCACTCTATTTGTTGAATGGCTAAGAAAGAGTAAATTGATACTGGCATGAAACAAACATTCAAAATCATTCCATTTATGTTTTCAATATAACTATCTCTTTCTGCTGTATGATATATAGGAACAAAATATGCATAGATTAGGTAATCAGACAGTAATCACAGAGGCCTCAGTGGTTGCTAGATTTGGGGCTAGGCACAGAAATATTTCTATAAAAAGATACAAACTTTTTATTGTATGATGTATGTGTGGCTACTTCTAAGATAAGGAGTTTTATGGAAGAGGTGATATAGACTAGTGGTTAGGGGTCAAATTCTGGAGCCTGACTGCTGAGTTACCTTGGCCAAGTTTTTTGTATCCTCTCTGCCTTAGTTCCTTCAACTTTAACAAAGGGATAAAACTGGCACCTTAGGCCAGGCGCAGTGCCCCAGCACCTTTGGGAGGCCAAGGCAGGCGGATCTCCTGAGGTCTGGAATTTGAGACCAGCCTGGCCAACACGGTGAAACCCCACCTCTACTAAAACTACAAAAATTAGCTGAGCATAGTGGCATGCGCCTATAGCCCCACCTACTCTGGAGGCTGAGGCATGAGAATTGCTTAAACCTGGGGGATGGAGGTTGCAGTGAGCCAAGATGGCACCACTGCACTCCAGCCTGGGTGACAGAGTGAGACTCTGCCTCAAAAACAAACAAACAACAACAACAACAAAAACTGGCATCCTATAAATTTGTTTTAAGGATTCAAAAAGAAGTTAATTGATGGAAATCTCTTAGAATAGTACCTTGCACGTAAGTTTTATCTACCATTATTTTTTCTTCTATACATGCATTTGAAAAACACAACAGTCATCCTAGAGTAAAGAAAGGTTTATTTCCTATTTTCAGTCTGTGGATGGTGTATGGATGACTTCATGATTCTGATAAGCTTCTCTTAGATCTAGGCAGTGTTCACTTCAGTGCTGAGTTTAGGAGCCTGCCTTTAGACACATTGTACAATTCCACAAAGCTGGAGTTTTGTTCCTTATTTTCCTTTAGCAAGTTTCTTCACTAAAGTATTTCCTTTTCTCTGTGAATTTACAATTAAGTGAACAAACACAATGGCCACTGAGGAAGTGCCTTATCCTGTTTCTCCTTTGCTATGTCACGGGCAGAAATATGCACAATAGAGGAAGAGATATTCTTGGGAGGGAAGGTGAGCACCATATCCTTTCAAAAAGCAGAAGTTGGTGGCAAGTCAGAAGGCTCGAAAACAGAAGGTATTTAAATGGAGCGACCTTGTACTTTACGTTCCAAACCTGGGCACTTCCGAGAGTGAAATGGGGTGCTATAACTCCTTAGGCTGAACAATAATCTGAATGAGGCCTGTGCTAAGGAAAGCAGGGAGAATATGGTCACCCTATACAAAACCACAGAGACAGAAGTGCAGGCCCTGAGGCCAGTGCTGTTTTACAAACAGAAAAGAAGTGCCAGTTAACTTTCAAAAGAAAACAGAAGGCATCACTGGACCCCAGACACAGAAGAACATTAACATGGCCCTCCACTGTCTACCATCTCAGTTAAATTAATTAATGGAGGTTGAGTATCTTTGCTTCTGTACAGAATTGAATTTCTTTGTTCCCAGTCCTCACACTGTTTCTGCCACCTCTCTTGTACCTCTTCTGCTGAATGTCTTGTCTGGAAATTCTGTCCCAGTGCAGTTTCTTTCACTAATACTTTATTCTCTATTCCTTTAACACTTCTTTTTCTCTCCAGAGTTCTGATGGCTCCTGTCGTCAGCTCCCATGCCACCAGGTCTAGTGCCTCTGCCCCACTTCCAGGCCCTTTAGATATGCGTGACACACACCTCTTACCACTGCCTCTCCTTGGACCAGGCCTGGGAGTCATGCCTGACTCTCCTTGAGTACTTCTCTTCGTGTTCAACATATTGTTCTTTCGTTATTCCTCTTCCTCTGCTCTAGTTTTCTTTCCATTCTTTCCCTCTCCTTTTCTTCTTGGAACACTCATTTATTCCACCTAAAGCTTAGATGTCTCCTAAGTTCATTTGGTTTCCTTTTTCCCAGGTAGAATGTGCTTCAACAATGTCATATCGATTGACTGTAGCAGGAGCAATCTTCTGTTGTGCTCTGCTCCTATTACTATGTATTAATAATATGAAATACACGTGACCCTTTCCGTGCCTTATGGACTTGAATCTTGCAACGGACCTATATAGTTTTATTAACTTCATGTGACAAGTGAGAAAACTGAAGCTTAGGGAAACTAAATAATTTCCAGTTAGAAATGACCAAGCTGGAATTTGAACTTAGCCTGTAGTCTAAGGCTACGGTGCTGGTTTCCGACTACATGGCCTCACTGGACTCAGATCTCTGTTGGCAGGTCCAACTTCTGCCCTGAGACCAGCCCTCTGCAGAACCTCAAATAAGTATGTGTGCACCAAATGCCTCATTTTCACCCTAGCAGACTTCCCCTCCGATAGCACCCTGACTCTATGAAATGATTATCATTGCCTTTGAGGACACTTCTCAATTAAGCCTCAGTTTCATTTCCGTATCTAGTCGAATTACAGATGTGCCCTTTCATTTCTTCACTGTCACTTTAATCTAGATATTCATTGGGGTCTTATGGGTTTCCCCAGAATTCTTTGACCTTTTGCCTTTGACTTTTATTCACTAAAAACTTAATAATTATGTTATTAATATACATTAGCACTACTAGTAACAATGGTAATAGCTAGTGCTTGAGTGCCCACCTGACAAGTGTGAACTAGCTGCAGTCTGGCTCTCAGCGCCCCAGCAGTCCTCTGAGGCGGTTACGTAGTTATTCCTAATACCTGTTTGATAGGTGAGGGTAATGAGGCTTAGGAGGGGCCAGTAACTTGCCCAGGGTCACAGGACTGGTTAATGATATAGCCCCAGAGGATTCGAATTGCAAGGCTGTCTCACCCCAAAGTCTTCTGGGCTTTACTTGGAAATATCACAGTTAACCATGACTTGAAAACATACAGAGTGAAAAGGTTAAGATGTATGCATATCTGGGTAGGTAAGTTTTAAACATACTGGAATTCAGAAATCTAATCTCATTGAGAAAACAGAAACTATTGGAAATAGGACTTGGCGATTTTGGTGACTAATTCTGGATTCCCAAGGCAGAAAAAGATACCTACGTGATGTATATGAACTTGCCTGGTTAAATAAACAAAACTAAACTAAAACAAGGATTTGTTGCTTGGTTGGTTTTGTTGGTGGTGGTTTCCTTAAGTTGAAGGAGATAGAGAAATAACATTAGGCAATGAATTAATGAGGATTTGGAACTTGTTTGACTAAAACAAATATAAAATAACCTTAATAATTAAAAAAAAAAAAAAGACTAAATCAAATAGTTCTGGAAGGTCAGGTTTAAAGGTCTTTCTTCTTTTTGTTACCCTGAAGGAGAGTTGGGTGGGGGCAATTTGTGAATATGAAACGTGTAGAATATTAATGACATCACATGAATGAAAAAGTTATGCTGGGCGCAGTGGCTCGTGCCTGTAATCCCTGCACTTTGGGAGGCCAAGGCAGGCAGATCACCTGAGATCAGGAGTTCGAGACCAGCCTGACCCATATGGTAAAACCCTGTCTCTACTAAAAATACAAGAAATTAGCCAGGCGTGGCAGTGTGCACCTGTAATCCCAGCTACATGGGAGGCTGAGGCAGGAGAATTGCTTGAACCTGGGAGGTGGAGGTTGCAGTGAGCTGAGATCACGACGCTACTGCGCTCCAGCTTGGGCGACAGAGTGAGACTCCATCTCAAAAAAAAAAAAAAAAAAGAAAGAAAGAAAGTTGTATACCAAGAACCCACATTGCATGGTATTCTGACCTGAGTTAGGAGGATGGGGTGATAACCTCAAATGCCTCTGAGGACTTTTCCTGTCGAATCAAATTAGCACAAAGCTGGGAGAGGTCTGTGTGGAGTAGAAGTCAGAGTGCTAATGATGTTCAGAGGCAGATGTAATTTGGCCGTAGAAGACTATTGTAATGTTCAGTCTATTTTGGTCCTCAAATTAACCAAATGGGAGTTTCTAAAATAAAAAATCTCTTCTATGGCATAGCAGCATTTTTAGGTCCTCTAAATAGTGGTTTTGTTCCATATTGATGGGGTTTACCTTCTCTGACGTCCTGAGGGACATGAAAACCTCTGTTAACATGTAGGAAGCTGCCTGCTACCACTGCATGTTGTTATGGTTAGAAAGGGCTACTAAATGCTTCCCAGCATACACAACGGGGTTGTTTAATTCTGTAGTTTGAGCATCATGTTAATTATATTTTCAGATGTTTCTATGAAGATTATATGAAGCAACTACGAACTGTAATTCAGCAGCATCATTTTATAATAATGTTTATGTGAAAAAAAGGTTATGCAATTTATCTGTTGTAGCACAAAATATTTCATCCATGGACAACTGAAAAGATTCACTAGAAAGTCTATTGTTATAACAAAGATGATCTTTGTTTTCCTGGTGAATGGCTGAAAGAAGTAGGTCAGATATTTACAGGGATACCCGACAACCATGTGCCTTTCCCCAGTGCCCATTATCACATCTGCTTCTGGTAGTTCTGGAAAGACTGGTGGGCCCTTGTCATGTTGAATCCTAATTGTGGATACATTAATTAAATGCCTTTAAATCAGTCATTTAACTTGTTTGTCACCAACAGTATGCCTATAGAAGGTCTTTATTGTCATAATTTGGTATGTAGATTCTGACTAGAAGAAAACTTGAGATTTTTAAAAATATATAAATAATAGATATTAGAGTTTGAAAGCAGAGACAAAAATGCACCCTTAATTCTGACAGTCTTATACATTATGATCGTTTATACATACTTGCTTTCCTTTTTTCATAATTCCACATAGTTAAAATCAAAATACAGATCTAATTTTACCTATCTCTTTTTTGTTTTTTAAAGTTGACCTTATGTCATAGCAGAAACTCTAGCTCGTTGCTGAGTAGTCACCCTCCTAATTCTAAAACATTCCCTTGATTGTGTGCCATTATAAGTAACCTTGCCACAAACATGTATGTGTTTCTTTTCTTTATTTGTTCTTTATGCATTTTTCCTTTATTTGTACTTTTTTTTCCTTGGGATAGAGATCTGCTTCTGGGGTGCGTTGGGTGTGAATAGTTTTATGGTTTTATGGGCCCTTGCTTTCCAAAAAGGTTGTAACAATTTACACCTCCTGTGATATGGAGAGTAATGACTTCACACTCAGCAGGGCTGGAAGACAGAGATGTATAATGGTGTGAAGTTAAGGTGGTTAGTGAGAAATCAAGTAGGGAAGCAGGATGTTCCAGCATTAGACAGTGTGTCCGGAGTGGTCTCAGGGAAGCCGTGATCATTGGCCTTTATTTGGACTGATTTCTTCTTTTGTAGTTTATTATACTCCTGCTGTGAATGTTGCAAAGGACCAATCCACCATAGTCTCACATTTCCCCTATCAGAGTAACTGAAGTTTGGTATGTGCGAACTTAAGTAAGAGCCAGCTGGAAAATCTCTGGATCATAAACAAGCAGAAACCAGAAAAGACATAGTATTTACAAATGGTCTCTGATAACAGGATTAACAAAAAAAAAGAAAGAAAGAAAGAAAGAAAGAAAATACTTGAGGAAAATAGTTTAATGTTTCTTAGGTAGTTCCTTAAGATGAATTATATGAAAATTGGAATTCCTTCAACCAGTCATTCCATGATTTTTTTTTTTTTTTTTTTTTTTGAGACATAGTCTCACTCTGTTGCCCAGGCTGGAGTGCAGTGGTACAATCTCGGCTCACTGCAACCTCCGCCTCTTGGCAGAGTGATTCTTCTGCCTCAACCTCCCGAGTAGCTGGGACTACAGGTGCATGTCACCACGCCCGGCTAATTTTTGTATTTTTAGTAGAGAAGCCATTTCACCATGTTATCCGGGCTGGTCTCGAACTCCTGACCTTGTCATCTGCCCGCCTCAGCCTCCCAAAGTTCTCGGATTACTGGCGTGAGCCACCGTGCCTGGCTCATTCTATGAATTTTTATTGACAAAGAGATCTGGGACCACAAGTGGCCAGGTGTTTCTGTGCCATCAAGCTTGAGACAAGAGGAATCAACCATTGAGAGAAGTGGCATAGATGGGACCAGATCACACAGAAGCCCCCCTTTTTTTTTTCATATTAGGGATTCCAGACTATCCCATAGGCAGTAGGTCACTGTGAAAGGCTTTAAGCAGGGAAGTAGTAGAGTTCATATTTTCTTTTTTCTTCCTTTTTTTTTTTTTTTCTGAGACGGAGTCTTGCTCTGTCACCCAGGCTGTGGAGCAGCACGATCTCGGCTCACTGCAACCTCAACCTCCTGGGTTCAAGCGATTCTCCTGCCTCAGCCTCCCGAGTAGCTGGGATTACAGTCATGCACCACCATGCCCAGCTAATTTTTGTATTTTTAGTAGAGACGGGGTTTCATCATGTTGGTCAGGCTGGTCTCGAACTCCTGATGTCATGATCCACCCACCTTGGCCTCCCAAAGTGCTGGGATTACAGGCATGAGCTACCGCACCTGGCCCATATTTTCAATTCAAGACAAATGGTCTGGGCAAAGGATATGAACCAGCAAATCAAAGAAAAATGCAAATGCCCCAAAAACATAAAAAAAGATCTTATCCTCACTCATAGTATAACTAAGGAAATAAAAATTGAAACTACTAAGATACCATTTGTCACTTATGACTTTGCCAAAGATAAGAAATCGATAACTATACTCTGTCAGCTAGTGTTAAAGTAGACTAGGAAACAGCTACTCATACAGCATTGGTGGAAAGAGGAGTCAGTGCAAGATTTTTGGAATATAATGTGGCAAAAATAATCAAAATTTTAGATGCACTTACCCTTGACCTTGTAATTCATCAACCCGCCAAAGGATAGTAAGATAGGAAGAACATCCCACACACAGGAAGAAGAGATGCTGCAAAGTTTCAGATTTGAGGAAGGCCTTGCCCAGAAGAAATAGTAAATTGCCAGGAATTTAACCTACATATATATACTTGCAGAAATATAATAAGAAGGATATACAAGGTTGTTTGTTACAGAATGTTTATAATCACACACAAAAAAACTGGAAACAAGGTAAATGCCATCAATGGGGGCTGGTTATACAAATCATGATCTTTCTACACAGTGGATTACCAATGAGTCATAGAAAAGTATGAAGAAGACGTATATCTTCAGATACGGAGAGGACTTTAAGATACACAGTTAATGGAAAAAAGCAAGATGAGGTGGAGAACAGTATGAATATTGTGATCCTATTTATTTGAAGGGATAGACTGTATATATCCACATATTGATTTCTGAATAATTTTTTTCTGTAAAAACATGAAAGAAACATTTAAGAGTGTGGTGGTCATTGGGAAATATAACTGGGTATTGAGATTAGAATTATTTCAATTATTGTCATAGGTATGCGTTGCTTCTATAAAAAGTAATTACAAAAGACATTTTCATTGACTATTAGCCACACATCACCTTTGCCTAATTTAATGTTGGTTTATCAACATATATATTACTTATGTGTCATTCACTCTTCCAAGTTCATCACATATATTAACTCCTATTATCACAAACCCATATGAGATAAGAACTATTCGTATAGTCTCATCTTGTGGAAAAACGAACTGAGACACAGAGAGGTTAGGCAACTTGCTCCAAGATCACGTGGCTCTTAAGGAACAAATCTAGGATTTGAACTCTAGTAGCCTGGCACCTCAGCCCACTACAGCTTCCCTCAATGATTTTGACTTGCCACCTTGCCATTGACTCACCTCAATGATTTTGACTTGCCTTGTCGAAACAGGAAGCTGATCCCTTGAGTAAGGTCTTCGTAATGACCCTTGTACTGTTACTTGTTACTGATTTGAGGTTCTTTTAGTTCAGTCAGTGAGTAGTTGTATTTAGTAAGGCGTTAAAGTTGGTTCTGGCACCTGCTCCAACAAGTGCCTCTTTTCTCCATGCAGAATTTGCTCAGCTTTCGTCTGAAGACAACGAGTCCAATATATAAAGGCCACAGGTGCCCCTTGCCGCCCTCCCACTTTCTCAATCCTAGTTTTGCTTTCTGAAAGGGAAATACACAGAGGATTTATCCCTTCCAGGCATGCTGAGAGCCCAGCAGTTGGCCAGGCTATGTTCGAGTCTTCTAGACTCCCAGCCTGGGCTCCCTGAATACCCCTTAGCAGAATGCTTTATAGCTCAAGGTCATATGCCAAGGGATCTTTCTGCCCTCCGACTCCCTACAGCAAGCTTGGAAAACAAAATACTGTAAGTCAAGCTAGATCCGAGGCCATGATAACTAGATTAATACAGCTAAGAATTTTTCTCTTTTCAGAGTTATGTCATGGAAATGACAATAGGATTTGATCAGAAATACCTTCCTAGCAATGAATTATTTGAAAAAAAAAAAATGCAAGGGAGCATCTCCCCCCCCACCCCGATTGGTTGATGTTACTTAATGGCTCATAGTGCCCCATTATTTGGCTCAGTTTTATGAGCAAATTCCTTTGTTCAACAAACACTTACCTAAGATCTCCTTAATGCCAGGTACAAAAAATAGAGAGCTAAATAAGACACAGTCCCCCACACTGAGCACACACTAATGAAAGAAATAGAACTGGCAGCCAATAATTATAAGGCTGCAAGATAAGTGATTATGAAGCGTATACAAAGTACTCTGGAACCACGAAGTAAGTAATGCTTTCATTGTCTTAATTTAGTCCCAATTGATAAGTATTTGCCAGGGAAATGGCCTCCGTCTCCTTTGGGAATATGAATGCCTCGGGTTATTTCAGCCTTTCACCTCTTCATGCATGCATGCAACAAACACAGAACACCTGGCAACACTGGCCCTGGTGGCTGCATAGAGAAAAATGTGATAGAGTTACGTTCATTAGGGAATTCACACCGACATTTGGTCTTCTGCATGTTTTGCAAGCATTCATTTTGTACATACTAAGTGCTAAACCCTGAATTAGGCCCTTGGTTACAAAGATGAAAAAATGCAATTCCTTCCTCTGAGAGACTTGAGTGTGACCCAGTTGGAGCTGGAGTGGAGATGGCAACAGAGCACTGAGAAGCAAAGAAGATGGAGTGAGGTTCTCTGGGGCCTTTGAAGCTGGTGTTCAAGGTTGGAAAGAGAGAAGGGACATTCCAGATGCAGGAAGAAGTGCTGCAAAGTCAGAGTTAAGGAGAAGCATGTCCAAAAGGAATGATAGAAGGAACTTAAGGGCCATAAGAGCAGATTAGTTGGAATGCTCTGAGAAGTCAGGGCAGAGGGTCATTGCTTTCAATAATAATATTTGAAAGTGATTGCATGCTTATGTGTCTAAGTGTGGTTTATGCATTCACTTGTTTAATTCTCACTGTAGCCCGATGAAGTATTATGTACTCCCATCTTGCATTAGTGGAAACTGAAACACAGGGAAGTCTGATAACTTGCCAAGCTCGTATCTCAGTGAGTTGATCTGGTTCATTGCACTCCAGGGCCTGCACACCTAACCATGGCACCACCACAGCTATAGTCCTTGCAGAATGGCCAGGATTTTGAACAGCAGAATTAGGGGAGAGGGTATTCAGACACAGCCAGTGGGATAAACAAAGGCACAGATCAGAAGTGTGTTTTAGAAGTTTGGCTCAGTTGGATCAGGGGTTATAACAGGTAACTGCTGGGAGATATAAGTTGGGTTTAGATCATGGAAAGCAGTAACAGCTACAGAATTGGGCTTTCATTCCACTGGAGGCTTTTGAGCAAGGAGGTCACATGATCACAGCTGGCCTTTGGGTGACTCACTAGCAGTTAGAGATACAATCAACAGGAAAGTGGGAGCCTGGCCAGGGAGACTAGTTAGGGGACTATGGTAACAGTCTAGGCAAGAGACAATGGAGCCAGCCTGAGGTGTTGGCAGCCAGAATGAAAGGAAGTCAAGAAATAGAGGCACAGAGGAGGAAGAAATGACAAGACTCGTGAGACAAAATGTGGGGGTGAGGGAGAAGGAGAAATCAAAGGTAGCCCAGAGGTTCTGACCCTGGGTGACTGATGATTGGTGGTGCTTTTTTAACAGCCATGGATAAGAGTTGAATTAAGATGAGAAGAGAAGGGGAATCTGCTTATGACAAGGAACCCTCAGGGCCAAAGAGGATCCAGGGGCCCCCCATCACACAATGAAGGAGAGGTCATCTACTGGGAGTGCAGGACGCCAAGGCTGGATTCCACCATGTCTCAGAAAGGACGGGAACACTCTTAACCCTATGGGGCAGCTGTATCAGTTTCCTAGAGCTGTTTTTATTTTATTTATTTATTTATTTATTTGTTTATTTATTTATTTATTTTTTAAGGGCCGTGAGGAAGAATCTGTTCCATGCATCTCCCCTAGCTTCTGGTGGTTTGCTGACCATCTTGGTCATTCCTTGGCTTGTAGAAGCATCACCCTGACCTCTGCCTTCGGCCTCACATGGCGTTCTCCCTATGTGCCTGTCTGTCTCCAAATTTCTCTTTTTTGTAAAGACACCAGTCATATTGGATTAGGGACTTATACTATTCCAACATAACCGTATCCTAATCCAACTGGTGATATTTTCAACAACCCTATTCCAAATAAGGTCGCATTCTAAACACTAGGGATTAAGACATCAATGTGAATTTTGGAGGAACGTAGTTCTAACCATAACAGCAGTGAGTGACATGAAGAACCATTGCTCTCAAAAGATAGCCAGGTTTCTATTTTCCGTAGGCATTTTCTGGAAGTTTGCGAGCAATTCATTATTATCTTAAAAATATTATCAAGAGTTCTGGTCTATTAGCAACTCATTACCAGACTGACAGATATGTTTAATCAGCAAAAGAATTGTTCCTATGATTAGCATCCTCTTGGTTTCCCAGCTCAAGAGTTCTTCTGAGTAATAGTAATCCTTCCCCCAGATATCGTATTCCAGAATAGCTGTATAGCCGGCAGCACATGCCCAGTGTCTAGAGAACTCTTCTTTGGGAGAGAAGCTGCTTAAGACAAAGAACAAGTAAAGGCGAAAACCTGAGCTGTGGGTAACCGGGGCATTCAGGTGCAAATAAAGTCCCATCACATTCAGTTCCTATTAGGAATAGATCTGTGTCCATTTTGCTGTTTGCGGGGGTCTAGCTTTGTCAATAAAATAGTTTACAGTCTTTAACCCAAACTCAATTTTTTTTTCTTCTTGGAAAATGAATTTTATCGCCATGTTGAAAAGAAACAAAAAGTTTTTCAAGAGCAAATTTTTAAAAGATATTTGATTTTTCCAGATTCACCTTCATCCCCATGAGGCATATAGGCTGTTGTGCCCAAGCAGGATCAGAGAAAAACACATCTGACTCATGATCACGGTCCTTCCTCATGAAGAGGCAATGCCAACTCATGGAGACACGGGCCTTACTGCTTACAGGCGATGGCTGGAGGTTTGGGCATCGCAGAGAGGGACAGATACCCATGAGTGAATCACAAGGAGCTCTGCCCTGGGTGTTTATAATTCAGATCCAGCCCTTCCCTGAATAGCTCTTAGGTGATATTCCATTTCCATGTGGGCATATTTACATGTACACTCCATTTATGTGATTTGTCAGAGCTTGAGGCTGATAGCTTAAAACCTTTCCCTTCCCTTCCAGTTTTCATTGCCCTCCCAATCTCTATAGCCTTGAAAATGAGCTTTTCTGAACTTCTCATTAATTTTTCACTCCTCTCCCTGCAGGAGACTCACAGATAGACGGCACTGGGATTGCCGGCCAAGGAATGCTTGGCAAGCCACTACTGCATCCAGCAATAAGTTTCAGAAACATACCTCAAGGGATTTTGATGAGTAAAATGCCCAGTACCTGCTTGCATTCTAATTATGGGGTTCCCATGAGACCCTGAGAAGGTTGCATTATGTACCAATCTCAGGGTGTGCAGTGATTTGCTCATTCTTTTTTAATTGGATGTTAAATTAAAAGTAGCAGTGTGATATACTAGCAGGATCACCACTCTGGCTATAACTAGTCATATGACCTTGAACAAATGAGTTCACCTCTTTGAACTGTCTCACTGCATCTTCAAAATATGTATCCTAGGCTAGACCACCTCCAAGATTTTATCACATCTAACCTTCCTCTCATTTTGACAGCCACCGTGCATTCTTTTCTACAAATACAGAGAAACGGCATGTAAGCAGTCTCCCTTCATGTCTTTTTCTCTAGCCATGAACAGGATTTGTGTGTTGGAAGGCTCAAAAATTCACCCACACCCAGTTTTGTCTAAGAAACATGCCACACAGGACATGTGTCTTCCACTTAGGGCAACCCTGTCATCCAATGTCGTGACATCGGATGCTGTCTCTGAACTTCACTGCCCCTCCTTTCCACCTGACCCCCCACCCCCACCCAACACAACTATCCTGATTTAGAAGATTTGAATGCATTTCTTAAGAGGCCTTTAAAAAAATCATTGCAAGCGCTGGAGTTTAGAATTCTGTAGGACGAGTGTATCTGGAGAGCTCTGTAATAAGCCTAGAGTCTTGGTGAGCATGAACTTATTCAGCTGGCAAAATAACCCTATTGAAGTTTTTACCCAGCTGGTTTAATTGGAACTGGGGTGTGTAAGGGTCAAAATGGATAAGACTTTTCATTGATTAGTTCATTAACCAACTAAACCAATGGTGCATGTGATTTGCTTCTGCAAAGTCTTCTAAAATGAGATAACCTTCTGAATATATAGATGGTCTTCCAAGAACTAATAATTCAAATAACCAGTGAACAAAATAGGACAAGAGCTGGGTTTTGTCACCTTCTGTGGCCTGTATTTGCTGTCTAGAGGTAATTATCTTGGGAATGAACTCATTTGATCAGCAGCCAGGAATGCTCTCTGTGACAAATAAATTCCCTTCATTGTCCTTGAGGATAATAATAAATGATGTCACAAGAAGGAAAATATAAAAAGAAAACCTGGCAGAAAAGACAATAAATATGTGTTAGGAATTAAGTACTACAGTAATGATAGAGCCTTCTCCACCTAAATTTTATGTCATCCTAGGAAAGAACTTTTTGTAAAAGAAAAAAAAGTTTTTAATGGCTTGCTTCCATGACTAATAGAAAACCAGAGAAATTTTCAGACTAAGCTAAAAAGGAGAATATTTTTGGAAAAATACAGCAAGCACTTGGAGTACAGACAATTTGTTACATCAACATTAAATCAGAACATGTTGAATAACCAATGGATTATTTTCTTCATAAGAATAGAGAGTAGTCCAGAGCGCAGTATTTAAAACACCGAGCATGAAAACTCTAAAAGTGTCAGTCTTTTCATGTACCCCAAAGGTTGAAAAATAAAACAGTGGGTTATAGTAGTAATTACTTTGAGCAGAGCTCTGCCAGTATTTGCAGTTCTTGGCATAACTCCATTGTACTTTCTGAACTGGGTTCTACTAGAAGATGAACTCCCCTAGAGCTGTTTCCTCATGCATGAAGTGATGGGTTTAGAATAGATGGTCTCTGAGGCTCCTGACAACCCTAATATTCTTGGATTTTAAAACAACAAATTTAAGAAAAATGCATCGAATTTTATGTGTTCAGTTGTATTAAAATATAGTAGCAGCAGAAATGATAGACACAACATGTATCTGTTCTGTTAGCAAAATATCTCTTTGCACAATGCCCTTCCCAATCACTGCTCCTGGTTACAGCTATTTGAAAGCACTGTACGATGTTATCTAAAAGCTTACTTAAAGAAGCCAGGCTGGGCTCATGCCTGTAATCCCAGATCTTTGGGAGGCCAAAGCAGGAGGATCGCTTTAGGCCAGAAGTTCGAGACTAGCCTGGGCAACATAGTGAAACCCCATCTCTAAAAAAAAAAAAAAAAAATTAACTAATTAGCCAGGTGTGCAGATGTGCACATGTAATCTGAGCCACTTGGTACGCTGAAGCAGGAGGACCACTTCAGCCCGGGAGATTGAGACTGCAGTAGGCTATGATTGTACCACTGTACTTTAGCCTAGGCGATGGAGTAAGACCCTGTCTCTAAAATAATAAAAATAAGAAGTCAAAGGGAAGCGTGGTTTGCCCTCTTTAAATGCTACAGCAATAGACTTCATTTACAGGAATTTAGGAATACTGGAACGAGTGATGTCTCTTTCATCATTGCTGTTTCTTTCCTAGTTTAACAATTCACAAAGAATTGCAGGTAAGATCAATCTTGCCATACTTTCTTTTGAGCAAGAATAGATATTAATACTTAAAGGAAAGAACAATTAGGGGCCTAGGTGAGATCATTAGGGCTAGGTGCAGACTTTGGGAATTTCACTGATGCCCCCCCACCCCATTCACTCCATGTTATTCTGCCTCCTACTTCTACTCATCGCGATGCCTTCATCCTTTTTTCTTCCACCCTTAGGAGTGTATGCTGGTCTCTGTATGTTTCCTTCTCCACTGAGTCACCAGTGGCTCCAATGGGTATCACTTTGCTCAAAGTCAACACACTGGAGATGGCTGGCCATGAATATTATTATATCTTCAGTGTGCTGAAGGAAAATGCCATTAGTCAACAGTTTTATGCCTAAGTAAACCAGCATTCAGGTAAAATAAAGATGTGTTAGCCATAGGAATCTGAAAGAGTTGACCGTGAAGAGATAGTTCCCAAAAGGAATGTGAAAGAAACAGTTCAGGAAGAAGAAAAATGAACCCATAATAAAGGACTTGAATGGAGGAAGCAATAGGAGCAAATAAATTGGCAGCATTCTTTTATCAATGTAAATAAGTGCTCCCTGTTTAAGAATATTAAAAATAATTATTATGAACAATTTTAAAAGGAAGAACCAGTATCCTACATAACAACGTATAAGAAGAGGTGGTGGCGTGAATAATGACATTCTAAGTTCACTGTATTATTCTGAAGGAAGGTGATGATAGGGATTCATTTTGAACTTTCTGAGTCAAGTAAGCATATTAAACATTTAAGGCTAACTACTAGAAGAATAGAAGTAGAGCATGCAACTTAAACCAGTAAAGAGGGAACAGGATAAAGAAAACTTTTTCATTCTAATAGAAAGTAATGAAAACTCTAAGAAAATTATGGCAATTAGCATAGAATAAAAGGGTAGAGATATTAATAAATCCAAATATATCAGCAATTACAATACATGTAAGTATTCAATATATACCAGTTAAAAGATGGATGTTAAAAAGTATACAACAAAATTCAAATATATCCTGTTTATAAAACATACTTTAAACATAAGGACATGGAAGAGTTTAGAAGGTCATAAAAGGGTATGCTAACTAAAATTTTTTAGAAGAATGCTATTCTAATATTCTAATATTTTTAGAAGAATTTATCTACATAAATATTAATCAAATATACTTTCAGGCAAAAAGCAGCTATAAAGTTGATAAAAGGAACAGTTTATTGGGAAGATGCAACAATTCAAAATATGTATGTATCTAACTTTATAGTCTTAAAATATATACAACATAAGTTGGCAGAATACGAGGAAAAATGAACAAATCTATTAACTTAAACCTCAAGAATTGGCAGATGAGACAGACAAAAAGAAGTGAGGATATAGAAAGCTAAAATGCATGATTAACAAGCTGTAAGACAGCCAAAATCTATCATAGGTTTGGAAATTTAAAAATGAACATTAAAATGTTTTATGGATTAAAGAATAAATTATACACTCAACATTAAAAAAATATTTAGAACTGACTGAAAATAAATATATTATGTGTCAAACACATGTGAGATATAGCATAAAACAGTATGTAGAAGTAAATTTATAACCTTAAATGTATACCTTAGAAAAGAAGAAAGATTGCAAGAGCTAAAATTAATGAATCAAAAACAATTAAAAAAATAAGATCCATAAAGCCTAAAAACAATTGTTTGAAAACACTTCCAAATTGGATAAAAATCTAGGCAAAGTAATTGCCTAAAAATAAAGAAGATACAAATTTCTAAAAAAAAAACTAGAAGGAAAACAACATAACTACAGATAGAACTCAGAGTTTTTAATCAAAAGGAAAAACAGAACAACTTTATGCCAAAATTTGAAAACCTAGGTTAATAAGAGTTTCTATAACATAATATAAATTGCCTAAATGCATACTAGTAAAAATAGAAAAGGCAACTAAACTCCAGCCAGTGTGCAATTACATTAGTAGTTTAAAAATCTTTATTTTCTTTTAAAACATTTTTTATTGAGATGTAATTTACACTCAGCAAAATTAACCCATTTTCACATACAGTTTCAGGAGTTTGGCAGATCTATACAGACATGTAACCCCCTCCATAATCAAGATACAGAACAGTTTTATTGCCCTAAAAGTTTCCTCATTCCCCTCTGTAGACAACTTTTGTTCACCCCTAGTCCCCAGTAAACAGTGCTCTTTTTTCTGCCACTATGATTTTGTGCTTTCCAGAGTGTGGTAAGAATGGAATTATATAGTACGCAACATTTTGAGAATGCATTTCAGATTCATCTGTGTTATGGTGTGTATCTGTTGTTTATTCCTTTTTCTTGCTGAGTAGTATTTCCTTACATGGGTATCCCATAGTTTACCCATTTGACCAGTTGAAAGACTTTTGGGTTGTTTCTAGGTTTAGGCTATTATTATGTACATACATGTTTTTATTTCACCTAGGTAAATAACTAGGAGTAAGATTTCTGGGTTATATGGTAAGGGTATGTTTAACTTTATAAGAAATTGTCACACTGTGTTTGTACCACTTTGCATTCCCATCAACAAGGTGATAGAGTTCCAGTGGCTCTGTATTCTTGTCAACACTTGGTATTATCCATTCATTTGTTTTATCCATTCTAATAGGTATGAGTCTCACTGTAACTCAAATTTGCATTTTCGTAATGACTAATGAGCATCTTTTCATGTTCTTATTTGCCATTTTTATATCTTTGTTCAAATATTTTGACCATTTTTAAAACTGGGTTGTTCATTTTCTTACTAAGTTTTCAGATTGTTATATATATATAAAATATATGAATATATTTAGGTATCTAATATATATATATTTTCTGGGTAAAAATTACATACAGTAGCTTAAAATCATCCTTTTACAAAAGTGAAGCCTTAGGTGGTGATGATTTAACCATTCTACCAAACCATCGAGGAAAAACTACAAATTATTCTGGAAAATGAAATAAAAGTCCTCAATCATTTTATTGTGTAACTATGATACCGAAGCACATAGTATGAGAAAGCAAAATTTGTAGAGCAATTTTACTTGCAACGTAGATGAAATACTATCAAACTAAATTCATGTTCAAGTGAATTTTTTGCATCCAATGATGGGTTAACATTAGACAGTTTATTAATATAACTTACTGCCTGACTATGTTAAGAAGAAGATCATATAATTATTTCAAAAGAAGAAAAAACACTGAGGATATCTAATATTCATGACTTAAAGAAAGAAACAATATTAGCAAATTACAAATAAAAGCAGATTTTTTTTTTTTTTTTGAAACAGGGTTTCACCCTGTTGCACAGGCTGGTGTGCAGTGGTGTGATCACAGCTCACTGCAGCTTTCGCCTCCTGGGCTCAGGTGATCCTCCCACCTGAGCCTCCCTAGTAGCTGGAACTACAGGTGCACGCCATCACACCTGGCTAATATTTTGTATTTTTTGCAGAGATGGGGTTTCACTATGCTGCCCAGGCTAATCTGGAAGTCCTGGGCTCAAGCAATCCTCCCACCTTGGCCTCCCAAGGTGCTAGGGTTACAAGCATGAGCCACTGCACCCAGCCAAAAGCAGACATCTTTCACCTGGTAATGTATCCCTACAAAAAGCACCATATTGAAGGGTGAAACACTAGAAACCTTCTCTTTGATGACAGGTAAAAGAGAAGAGTGTTCATCCTTACCACCTCTATTTAATATAGTTCTTGAGCTCCTACCCAGAAAAATGAGACACAATTTCTGCACAGAGAGTGCAAGATAATCTAAACAAACTTAGAACTAATATGCAGGGCTTGGCAAGTTTGCTGTGAATAAAATATAATAGATTTTAGAAACAGTCGAATTCATATATAACAGCTACAAGTAATAATAAAACATAATACTTTTTAAAAGATTCTATTCTTTACAGTTCTATTTCCCCACTCCCACCCCTCCAAAAAAAAAACCCTCAGTACTCAGAGCTATGCTTCTGGCTTCTGTAGCTGATTCTCCATTTCACCCTGGACGTGGTTCTTTATCTTGCCACCTGGGAAAAATTTGATTCTCCCTATACCTTCTAACTTCAAATATCTACCTAGGTGGTTCTGTACTCCGAGTGTTTATGGATCCATTTAATTATATTCCCAGACTTTTTTTGAGTAATGACTATATTTCAGCCTTTTTTTTTTTTTTTTTTTTTGACCAGCATCTATTTAGCAGGTTTTCTTCTTTAGATCTGGAAAATTTGCTCCCAGCAGCTGCTCGTCAGAGTCCCCTAAACACGGCTCATATAGGCTTTGTTTTGACCCTAGTTTCTGTATAAGATGTTCCTTTCTCCTTATTTTTGCTCACCATTGATTCTCAGCCTTTTGGATATCACAAAGCTGTCCCCATAGTCACCTTGAAGAGCCCTTCTAAGGTCAGCTTCAACATTTAAATGACCCTTGTCTGCAGGAAAACAGGGATACAATGCAATGCACATGGAAATATTTCCTCCTGGGCTCTCAAGAGTACGGACATTCTGCTGTTCAGCTTTGTATCCTCTGAGCCTAATAGACAGTCTTGCAAAAAGAGGGTGCCAGTTATATTTAGAAATGCATTATACAAAACTTCAAACATCCAGAAAACAGGCAATTTATTTTAGATTTGCCAAGAGGTGATAGGAAGGGACTGCTTCATCTACTCTGTCTCCTTTACCTTCTCTGTCACTGTGCAATCATACAGGGACCTCCTACAGGTCCTCCACTAACAAGAGGACAAACTGGACAAGATTACAAACACAGTTCCCTCCCCCTTAGCTCTTGGTTTGCCCCCTTCTCTTCCTGCCCTGGGCCCATCCCTCCACCACAAGAAACCCCTGGGGCACAGGTGGGGACACTTACCAGTACATCTGCTCAAGCTTCATGCCCTGGAAGCTCTTGGCTATCTGGGCAGAGAACCCAGGGGTCCCGAGTACACAGAGTGGGATATCTGAGAGGGTGCAGGCTCTAGGGGGTTGCACTCTATTGGCCCAGACAGCTCACTTTGTACAGAAGGGCAGATCTGGGGAGAGGTCTACTTGAGTGCCTGGCTCAGGGCAGGCTTTCTTGGGTGTCAGTGTGCAGCCAGGAGCACGTCAACTTGTTTCCTGAAAAATTCTGACTCAATATGCTATCATCATTTTTTAGGTAGAATTGTAGCATTTGAGAACTTGAAGAGACCTTAGAAATTGCCTCATCCAAAGTGTTCATTAAGTGGGGAAACCAAGGCCAAAAAGTAATGAATTCATTTACTAATGGTCATGTGACAGGGTCGCATTAGACAATTGATGGAACACCAGATTTCTGGAGTCCGGATGATGCTTCTGGTTCGTGTTCTGCTAGCTATATATTCATAACACCTATCGCGGGATTTCCTGATTGGGTCGACAAATTTATGTGCCAATTGTGTTGCTAGTGAATAAAACTGACAAACGGTAACCACAGTGGAACAAACTGGTGAGAGGAGGCCAGAGGAAAATGCAGCCACATGCCCCGCAGCATCGGCAGCACTTGGATTTGTCCTCCTTGTGACATAATTTTCCTGAAGTGCATAGGAAATGTCATTTAGAATCAGAAGTGGACAACAGCGGGCTATCAGGTAAGCTGAAATGCCAGAAGCTAAGTCATATAATAGAAGGGAACAACAGCACTGCATTGGTTATGTTTTTCTGAGATAGAGTTTCACTCTTGTTGCCCAGGCTGGAGTGCAGTGGCGCGATCTTGGCTCACTGCAACCTCCACCTCCTGGGTTCAAGCAATTCTTCTGCCTCAACCTCCTGAGTAACTGGGATTACAGGCGCCCGCCACCATGCCTGGCTAATTTTTTTGTATTTTTAGTAGAGACAGGGTTTCACCATGTTGGCCAGGCTGGTCTTGAACTCCTGACCTCGGGCGATCCGCCCACCTCAGCCTCCCAAAGTGTTGGGATTACAGGCATGAGCCACCACACCTGGCCAGCACTGCATTGTTGACTTCTACTAAAATTGTTCATTTTTATCCCTGCAAGGTTCCCTTCAGAGTAACGTCCCCAAGATGACTATATTGGACCAAACTTGGCTGCTTAGGTCAGCCAGCATTTGGCCTTGAATACTTCAGCTGTAATTCACTGCGTTTGTTCTTTAGTGACCTGAGACAAGAATGAGAACATAGCTTAGGGCAGCAGTCCCCAGCTTTTTTGGCACCAGGGACCAGTTGTGTGGAAGACAGTTTTTCTGCCGACTGGGGGTAGCAGATGGTTTTAGGATGATTTAAGCACATTACATCTGTTGTATATTTTATTTCTATTATTATTACATTGTAATATATAATGAAATAATTATACAACTCACCATAATGTAGAATCAGTGGGAGCCCTGAGCTTGTTTTTCTACAACTAGTCAGTCCCATCTGGCGGCAATCGGAGACAGTGACAGATCATCAGGAATTAGATTCTCATAAGAAGCAGGCAACCTAGACCCTTTGCATGCACAGTTCACAATAGGGGTCGCCCTTCTTTTTTTTTTTGAGACGGAGTCTCGCTCTGTGGCCCAGGCTGGAGTGCAATGGCTCTGTCTCGGTTCACTGCAACCTCTGCCTCCTGGGTTCAAGCGGTTCTCCTGCCTCAGCCTCCCGAGTACCTGGGACTACAGGCGCGAACGACCACACCTGGCTACTCTTTTTGTATCTTTAGTAGATACGGGGTTTCACTGTGTTACGCAGGATAGTCTCAATTTCCTGACCTCATGATCCTCCCGCCTCAGCCTCCCAAAGTGTTGGGATTGCAGGCATGAGCCACCGTGCCCCGCACTTCTTTGAGAATCTAATGCCGCTGATCTGACAGGAGGCGGAGCTCAGGCGGTAATGCATGTGATGGGCAGTGGCTATAAATACAGATGAAGCTGCGCTCAGCTGCCGCTCATCTCCCGCTATGCGGCACATAGTTCCTAACAGGCCATGGGCCAGTCCTGGTGCCTGGGGGTTGGGGACTCCCGGCTTAGGGCCTCCCAATTTTCATTCTTTTGCATACGATTTGTTCTTTTAACAAATATTTATTGAACAGTTGCCATTTATTAAGTCCTGTGCTGGGTACTAAGAATATAGAAGTGAATCAGGCAGATGTCATTCCTGCTAAGTAGCTTCCAGTCTAATGGTAAAGAATCATTTGAGATCGTCAAGATCTCAATGTCAGAAGCCAGACAATTTTTCTGTGGACTGGGGACAGCAGATGGCTTTTGGATGATTTAAGCACATTACATTTGTTGTATACTTTATTGCTATTATTATTGCATTGCAATATATAATGACATAATTATACAACTCATCATAATATGGAATCAGTGGGAGTCCTGAGCTTGTTTTTCTGCAACCAGTCAGTCCCATCTGGTGGTGATGGGAGACAGTGAAGGAATGGGAACGTGGAAAAGAGCTAAACCAAGAATGTAGGAAGCTCCTGATGGAGCCAAAAAGCAGAAGGGAACTCTACCCATTAGCACACTGTGGCGGAGATGCCAGAATACATGCTTTGCTATAGAACATGGATGAAGACTGATGCTTTTTGCCTTCACTGAGAACAAAGTAAACTCCAGCCTGAGGGATTCCCGCAGGAAAGCAGCATTTCCATATGTTTGAAAGTTTTTATAATAGAAAATAAGCATCTAGAGGAGATTATGGAATATTGTCTGATGTTCTTTACAGTAGACCCACAGGCCTAGGGTGGTCTAGCCATAATCTTGTTTGGGTCTGTGAGTGACAAACTGGGGAACTCTTCAGGGTCAGTCCAAGCGTGATTTGCATTCATATGGTTGATGGAATTCTTAGTGATCTTGGGCAATATGTATCTACTTTGTGATTTAGAAACAGGTATTACAATATTTGAAACTGATGTTAGGTTTTATGAACTGTAGGCAAGATACAACAAGTAAGTCAAATTTTCTTGAATTGAGTTTTTAATGCATTAATATGAATTACAAAGAGGCATCTTCTGAGCCAGCCATATAGTTTTATTTATTGCAACAACTTAAAAATATGTTAGCATTTAGCTGTATTTAGCCAGAAGAACCAAATGTATCCAAGTCCATAAATTGAGAGTTGAGCCAAATGTTCTGTAAGAAAGATCATTCTGATTATTAGAAACAATCAACCTCCCACCGCCATCATCATTCTCCTTATCACAGTTATTACTGTTCCATCCAGCATGCCACTCTAACACTGTGTCAGCAAAATCGCAGTTGTATTACACATTTCAGGCCAATTTAGTTAGTGGTTATACCCTCCACACTAACATAGACAACTTAGTATAAATAAGGCATTCAGGAGACTGGTAACTGGGCCTCCTTGCCTCAAGTGAATTCCTGGTAGGTTTTGAATCAAATGTGTTCCAGTCCTTATCCTCTATATTGGGTTTTAGTCCAGTTCTTTGTTAATATTATATTTATTCACTTCTGTTCAGCAAAGACAAAAAGTATCAAGAATGGACTAAACACTAGGAGTGAAAACTGAAGTAGTCCGGTAAGTAGATAGCCTTGAATGCTGGACAGAATCTGATTCTGAAGAGCCATTCTTTCACCAGGGTCAGATATTATGATTTTCTTTCTATTTTGAGACAGGGTTTTGCTCTGTCACCCAGGCTGGGGTGCAGTGGTGCAATCACAACTTAAACTCCCAGGTTCAAGCAATTCTCCCTCCTCAGCCTCCCGAGTAGCTGGGGCCTCAGATGCGTGCCACCACACCTGACTAATTTATTTTTGTTTTTATAGAGACAGGGTCTCACTATGTTGGCCAGGCTGATTTCAAACTCCTGGGCTCAAGGGCTCAAGCAGTCCTCTCGCCTCAGCCTCCCAAAGTGCTGGGATTACAAGTGTGAGCCACCACACATGGCCAGCTATTTTTCTATTTTAGGTTAAAATTAGCTAAACAGATTTTCTGTTTTAAAATCAAAACGTATTACCTTTATTATACTTTTTCCATGGTTCTATTATTTTTAAAAAATGATAAATTATCTTTTTTTTTGAGATAGAGTCTCACTCTGTCATCCAGGCTGGAGTGCAGTGGCATGATCTCGGCTCACTGCAACCTCCCCCTCCCGGGTTCAAGCGATTCTCCTGCCTTAGCCTCCCAAGTAGCTGGGATTATAGCTGCCTGCCACCATGCCTGGCTAATTTTTGTATTTTTAATAGAGACAGGGTTTCACCATGTTAGCCAGGCAGGTCTCAAACTCCTGACCTCAGGTGGTCCGCCCGCCTCGGCCTCCCAAAGTGCTGAGATTACAGGTGTGAGCCACTACACCTAGTGATAAAGTATCTTTCTAGTTTAGAGAAGGAAGCAGGAGACAGCTAAGGAGCCCAGGAATGAGGCTGAAGGCGACAGAGATGGCAGCATAAAGTTGATAGCTGTGTTTGACAGCACAATTATACTACAATCTTTTGATGCAAAAGAGAGCATTAGATTAAGTACATTTTATTATTACCTACATATATTACACTAATATAATACAAAGTTTGGAGAAAAAAATATCCAGCATTATTTCATCACTCACCCCTTCTTTCTCCCTTTTATGGACTGAATGTTTGTGTCTTCCCACAAATTCATACATGGAAGTCCTCACCACCAGTGTGGCTGTATTTGAACGTGGTACCTCTAAAGAAGTTATTAAGGCTAAATGAGGTCAAAGCAGGGCCCTGATGTGGAAGGATTAGATATGAAGAGACACCAGAGAGCTTGCTAGCCTAGTGTCTCTCTCTCTTAAAAAAGAGGTCATGTGAACACACAGCACTGTGGCTGCCACCTGCAAGCCAAGAGAAGACGCTTCAGAATGAAACTTACCTTGCCAGCAACTTGATCTTGGAATTCCCAGTCTCCAGAACCGTGAGAAATAAGTTTCTGTTGTTTAAGCTGCCTAATCTGCGGTGTTTTGTTACAGCAGCTTGAGCAGACTGATACGCTCTCTATTTCCAGTGTCACTCCTAAGAGAGGAAGCCCTGTGGAAGATGGTGCACTGTTAATGGCCTATTAATTTATAAAATAAGCAAATAGAGAACAGAGCATATTACTTTTCAGGGTGAGTGATTTAAATTTTGAATCAATGGCAGCCTGCATCACCATCCTCAGCACTCACTTTTGTTCACTTTTGAGTGATGTTCTGCTAGGTCTGCAGGATGCAAGTAAAATAGACGTGGTCTCTGCCTTGCAGAGTATTCTGTTGATTCATTCTAGGTTAGATAATTTCTGTTTTAACCAGAAAAAAAAATTGTGTATTGTGGGATCCTCCTACTATCCTAACTTTACTCTGGCAATCCTAAATCGGAATAGGCAGACTCAAAACATAAATCTGCCCACAGCTGGAAGGTCATACAAAGATCGAAGTGAATGGAGGATGAAAGCAAAGGGTGGAGGAAGGGACGTGACCTTGAACTCTAGAAATGTAAATTGATACTAAAGTGAATTATTTTGAAGGATTTTTGTTTTTTTGTTTTTTTTTTAATTAGACCAGGCTTGTAAAGCTTACTGGGTAACCTATCAAGAGGAAGAACTGGGTTTTGACCCATTGGCTTATCACATTTCACGTTTTATGTGTTAAGTCATGCAAGTACAAGAAAACAAGTGGATAGGAACAATTGCAGGTTTTGAAACCCAAAAGGTAGCAGGGTGGTCCCTTTTGATCTGTGTGCCGTTTCTTTTAACTGTATGCTTTCCAGTAGTTAGAGTCTGAAATAATCACAACTGGGAATGAGCTTCTTCTCCTTTGAGCTCCCTATTTTTTTTAACCACATCCCCACAAATGTTGTTAACTTTTGAGTTTTATGTCATTCTACATAGACAGCCTACAGAGGTTAAAATGAGAATCCAAACCACAGTCCCCCTCACCTCTCCTTTTTTAAACAACAGACTTTGCTGGATAGAAATCAAATTGATAACTAAAAGAAATAAATTTGATCATTTCTTTTCCAGCCCCTGGTGTTAGTTCTGGTATCCTAGGAGCCAAACAAGTGACTGGCTCATTCACAAGCCTCTCTAAAGGCACAAGAGAAATTCCTTCTCTGATTAGAGATTAAACCAATGCTTCAGATCTTTCAAATACATATGCTAATTAGAAACCGTTGGGCAGCCATAGCGGGCAAAGCTTCTTCTTGTGTCTTCTTTTCTACTCTTTAAACTTGGGGGAATCATACTTGGGAATCTTCTCAGGAAAGCAAATCAAGTGTTGGTGACACTGTGAGTGCAGATTAATATAATATTAGTAATTACACTTGGGAGGCTGTGGACACTTGAGAAAGATATCATTTTGTCCTCTAGGGAAAAGAACAAGTGCAAAGACTGAGGATGTGATGAGACTCAGGGAATTGAAACTCGTGAAGAAACTCCAATGGTCTTAGTTTTCTGTTTGTCTTTAAAGCATTCTGATTTGGATATGTCAGCATAGTGACAAATTTATTTATTAAGCATAGCTTTTGCAAGTGTTATTTTTAAGGAAAGTCTGTGTGTCTAGAGATGCCAGAAAAAATAACAAGGAGAGATTGGAACTATTCTATGAATAGTTTCAAGAGGCATGTAGCTTCCCCTCCTATCATGTGTGACTTCTGGAATACAGAAAGAACCTTTAATTGCATCTGTGTGCAATAAGAAAAAACAAAGGTGACATAGAAAGGCAGCATAATATAAGTTTTTAAATGTATCGTGAATAATTAATCTGATACTTAAAAAGAAGAGGACTTAAGCTCTCTGTTACTATAAACATTAATAAGGTAGAGGATAAATAATTGGAAACATAAATGCAAATGTTGACAAGTCAGCTTTACAGTCTTGTTCCAGAACAAAGTTAACTCCTTGTAACCCACACAGTTATAGACAGGGTCAGTTTGAATTCCCTTGAGGTGCTGGCATTCTAGCTAAGGAATACTATCTCTGGATCTTCAAATGGTCTACTGGTTTTATGTTTTATATGGAAAATGGAAAGCATTGTTCTTATTTAAGGCGGATACATTTCTTAAAAAACATTATTCTTGTTGATGCAAATCAATCCATGTCTTGGCCTCCTGCCCCCACCCCTCTTCACCTCCTGCCCCTGGTTCCACCAGAAATAGTATAAAGGAATGCTTGTGTTCTAAAATAATTCATTGTGGTAATTTATTGTTGTTGTTGCACTAATTGTGAGTGATTTGTAGTAGTATTCTGACATTTTCTTGATTGTAAGAGCAGAGGAAAAGTTATTTTACTTTTGAGCCTTACAAAGCCATTTAACTTCATGCAAGGAAACTAATTTAAAGCTGAAGAATGCCCCTCTTGCCCTGGCTAACCATCTAGCCTGGCACTGAGTAGTTAATAACCAGATTCCCATTCAACCATGGCACATTGCCCTGCTGCAAACTTGGCAGCCTCAATGAGGCCTCCATACCACTTTAGCCATCCTACTGTGTTTCTCTAGAACATTCACTTTCCCTTTGTCCCCAGAGACTTATTCCTCCTCTAGTATCCCCAGATCTCCTCCCTTTCCATTTTCAATTTCCTACTCCCATCCCCACTATGTGATTTTTGCCTTAGGAGCCTAATGTAGAAAACAGCAGCCCTCAGACAGGAATGCCCAAACTTCCCACCATCCAATCTACCTTTTCTCTGGGTTGCTCCTCCCATTGCAATAGAAGAAATGTCCCTCTACTTTTTAAAGATCAGCGTGTGTCCTATTCTCCTACCTACTCAGAATCCCACGTCCTCTCTTCTCTCTTATGGATCTCAGTTTTCATTTATCACTGGATCCTTCCTCTACTCAGTCAAAACATACTGAAGCACCTCCCATGTTAGAAAACACTCCTTTGACTTTATATTTTCCTCTGGCTACTAGTAGTTTCACCTCTCATCATGGAACTTCTCAAGTTGCTCACTGCTTTAATGAAACTGCCCTTGTAAGGTCCACACACACCCTGTTGCTACTTGAAAGATTTCCTCTTAGCATCCCAGAGATGTTTACCCAGTTGAACAGTCCTTCCTATTCAAGGCCCTCTTCTCTTGGCTTCCGTTTCACTGTGCCTTCCTGTTTTTCCCTCTCTCCCTAGCTACTCCTCCACCTCTCCCCAACCTCTTCCTGTTACATCCCTGTTGATTTCTTTGTAGGCCTTCTCTTTGGGACTCCCTCTTTTGAGGATTTTCATCACACACTTGGCTTCGAGTGTCATCTACCCGCTGATAGAACCCAAGTTTATATTTCCAACTGGATTTCCTTCTAAGCACCAAACCTCTGCTTGATATCCCTAGTCTGTGTTGTGAGGACCTTGGATTCAAGATGGCCAAAACTAAACTCATCATTCACTTCCCAGACCTGATCCACCTTCTGTGTCTCCTTCCTCCATAAATGGCCTGATATCCACTCTTTCACTCAGGATGAAAACAGTAATTCTGAACACCTCTCTGTCTAGCACCTCTCACATCCAGTCAGTCTCTAAATCCTGCTGATCATAGCTCTTCATTATTTCTGGGATGTGTTCACTTTTTTCTAATTCCAGTGACTCCTTCCTAGGCTATCCACTAAGGTCTCTTGCCTGGGCCATCACAACAGCCTCCTATCATCTTCCTACATCCACGTGGGCAACCTGCAATCAAGTCTCTGCCCTGTAGCCATGGTAATGCTATGAAAGCAAAAATATAGTCATGTCATTTCCTGTTTAATACACTTCAGTAACTTACAACACACAAAGTCCAGAGTCCTTGATGTGGCCTATGAGGCCCTGCCTGCTTCCCTGGCTTGGTCACTCCAGCCACACGGCCACCTCAATGCTCTGTGTTTCCAGCTCTGTGGCCTCTGCACGTGACCTCCCAGTCTTCACCTGGATAAAGTCTTAGTTATCCCTTCCATCTCTGTCTAAATGTAACTTGCTCAGACATCCTCTGAATTAAATCAGGCACCATTATCACAGTTGTTCATCATGCCTTTTAGTTTCCCTCGAACTTTTCTCCATTCACCATCATATGTCACCTCTTCTGATGATCTAACATTTGTCACCTCCAATAGACTGAAAGTGGTAGGCTGTCTGTCTATTCAGTCTTAGATATTCCTGGCACATGGTGGATGCCCACTGATGGTAGTCAAGTGAATCAGTGAGTAAGTGTTGAATAGGAACATCTTCTGGAATGGACTGAATTCTCTGGTCACTAAGACTGGATGTTTTAGAGCTACTGGTGATGGGACAGGCTCCCATTCCCATTATTCCCATGGGATGCATGGGAATGCATCCCATTCCCATGGGGTGCAGCTTGCTTGTGAGGTAGAGTGTTCCTGTTTCCCATCAAAAATCACTCCTAGTGGAGATACTCTGTGGTTGGGGGTGTGGATGTGGGTGTATACCCTTTAACCTCTAGAGAGTGTTTAATCTTGAAGAATTCTAAATGAACATGAAAGATAACTTAGGTAAAATCCAAACATAACTACATTGACCCAATAAAATGACATTAACTTGGAATGTTTCAACAAGAGATACTAATGCATAAACACACTTTTCAGCTTTCTCTTTACCAAGATTGTTTATAGTTTGTTTGCTTGTTTTTTAAATTGAGAAACAAACAAGACACACATTTAAAAATTAGCACCTGCCTCAGTCAAAGTCTTCTGTAATTTGTAAGCCTTATGGATGATATAAATCAGGAAGGGTTGTTAATTTAATGTCACAACAAGGGCTAGTTTTAGTCTGCTTGACTGCATAATAATCAACAATATTCAAACAAGCAAATATTGAGTGTGTTATGAAACCCTGGTGGTGGGGGAAAGAATAACAATAAAACTAGAAGAGGAAGCCAAATACTGTAGGAGAGGAAAATATCTAGTCCTCAACCATCACTAGGTTTCTGGCTGACGCCCCTATATCAATCAAAAGATAGATTCGCAAGCAAAAGAATATATATTTTTATTTAATGTTAAGTTTACTATAAGCTTTGGGGGATAAAGACCCTGAGAAACAGGTAAACTTGTGTATTTTTATACTTAGGTTTGATGAAGAAGTGGATACTCTATAGGGAAATATGATTGGAGGCAAAGGGGTCTGTAGTGATTTTTTCTAGTATTTGCAAAAGAGAACTATTTATACATGTTTATAAACCCCAACCCTTAAACTTCATAAATTGTCTGCCTGTAGTAGGTATGTCACCAAACTACAAAGACACACCATTCAGTAAAGGACTGGAGGAAAAAATTTCTTTTTTCAGCTCTCCACTCACTTACCTCTAAAATTCTCTGTCTCCATACCTGAGTACCACACTGTTGCACATGATATTTATTCAGTTATTCCTCTCTTACCTTGCAATGGAAGTATTTGTATTTCCATCTCTTGGCTTCTTAAATTCCCAAATTGTGAGCTGGCTAGATGGTTGTGTTTTAGCATGATTAACCTCACCAAATTGTGTGATTATTAACTTTAGGAAATCCTCTGTGGAATTGAGTTAATCAATCAACAAGCATTTCTTTAACTATGAATTAGAGGAAGGATTCTGCAGAATGTAAGATGATTGATGCTTGTGCCCTGTTTATACCTCCTCAGTTACTTAAGGAGGTTAAGATAATGCTGATAATAAGGAAAGGGTAAAAAGAAGAGGTGACCAGGTGTTCCAGATTGCAATTTCAATGACTAGCTTGTTTAAGCTAGTTCTCAGATAGTAGTATACAGTACATTAGAATTTCTTAAAGATTTTGTTAAAGCTGATGTTCCTGGGCTCAACTCCCCCAACCCTCCAGAGATCCTGATTTAGTAAATCTTGAATAGTCTCATAAACTTTCATTTTTATAAGTGTCTTAGTCTATTTTATGTTGTTATAACAGAATAACAGAATGCCACAGACCACAAGTAATTTATAATGAACAAAAATGTATTTGACTTATGGTTCTGAAGGCTGGGAATTTCAAGAGCATGGTGCTGGCATCTTTTGAGGGCCTTCATGCTGTATCAGCCCATGATGAAAGGCCAAAGGGCAAGTAAGGGCAAGAGCAAGAGAGGGCAGAACTCACTTCTGTAACAGTCCACTCTCACATTAACCACATCAGTCCATTCATGAGAGCAGAGTCCTCATGACCTGATCACTTCTTATTAACCCCACTTCCCAAGACCATTTCACTAGGAATTAAGTTTCCAACACATAAACTTTGGGACACACATTTAGACCATAGCAGTTTTCTTCCAGAAGATATGGATGTTGCTGGTCTGACCACACCCAGAGTAGACCTGATTTAGTCTAGCCAACAGCAGGAGCAGCTGAGTCACATGATTTCCCTCATCCACTTTTGCAATAAACCTGTGTTGTAATAATTGAAAGAATAGCTGAAAAAAATTTAGAAGAACCTCTAATTTTGTAACTCACAGAATGCTGTGGTCAGAACGTGGTGGATATGGTACTCAAAACAGTATATTGAGTAGTGGGCAGTATTTCGCCATTGTTACAAGCAGCACGTGGGCTGACCAGATGTAAAAAGTATGTTGCCAGAATCTGAATAAGTAGGAAAGGACAAGACATTTCTGAAAAGATAAAAAGAAGCTTAACTTTTGCAATAAGAATGCCAGTCACAAACTCAGTGGTACGTCTCAGTGATGCTGCTCATAATGAGCTGTTAACTCAGGGAAGACCCACCTATTCATGGAGGGAGCCTCCTTGGGTAAAGCCAGATGCATAGAATACTGGGTTTCCCTACAGCATGCTTGCTGCTCAAGGGTTAATATCACTAGGTTTCAAAGAGGTCTTGCTGAACATCCATTCTCTAAATACCCCAAAAATTATCTGAAAAGGCTTTCCTCACTAGCCAGAGGATGCTTGTCAAAATTCGGCTAACTTAAAAAACACTTGCATTGCTTACTGACCCAGAGTTTCACCTCTGTAATTAGAATAGCACTTTTCTTTGTTTTCCCAGAGGGCAAAGGAGTTGCCAAGTATTTAGCAACTAGCATCTAACAAGCCCCATGGAAGGAACTATTGATTGGGCTGGAGGAAAAACAAGTACAATCAAGTTTCAGACTAATCATCAGAATTCAACATTGACCAAGTTATCCTGGAGACTCATTAAAACCCCTCTCTTTGGCTCTGAGTAAAGGAGTTTCTGGGTTTTTGGAGAAGGTCATTGGCCTTATGAAAAACCACGGTTCTGAAATTTGGAATATTTTCTTACTCTCAAGGAACCAAAAACACAATGAATAAAAATTGTAAATCCCCACAGTAGGTTTTGTAATTATAAGTGAAAGGCAGGGAGAATTTTAGCATTTAACATCATAGCCCATCCATTCACAGCAATTCCACTATGAATTATGCATATTTTTGTGTCAATTTTGGTGTGGTTTCTTTTGGCTTGGTAACATCACAGAGCAACCAATGCTGTTGCCACATCTGTTTTAGGTACCTAGGTAGACTGTATGGGACCTCAAGAATGTACAAAATCGCCTTGGGAGAAAAAAAAGTGGTGCCATTGTTTCCAGTTTCTAAACGTCTACATTAGTAGTGAAAACTATTCTTATTTTGAAAAGCTCACAGAACATCCTGGTGTGATAGCAGTGTATATTATTTTGAAAATGTAGTTGATGTTGCATTATGTTATTCATATGCAAATCACACCTTGAAAAATAATCTCTAATGTGACAGACAGACCCCCATTGCTTCCTTTATGGCCAGCCAAACTTGGTCCAAGAAGCCAGCTTGTAAAAGGAGCTCACAACCTTTGCTTCGTTCTTTGTAGTGTGAGGCAGTCCAACCCACGCTATTTTCTTTCTTTCTGGAACTTAAGAGGCTTAGTTTTCCTCGGCTTGAATTGATTGGAATTCATTTTATGATACCATCAAAACAAAAGAGAGAAATTTTTCTACTTATTTCCACCTATTAACGTTTGTCGCAAATGTGGCTTGGAAACATGCAAAATAAATTATTTCATCCTGTTGGAAAAAAATGCCATGCTGTTAATTGTATTGCTTTTCTAGCAAGCATATTAGTGTTCAGCAGTAGATATAATTGGAGGCACATTATAAATTAGAGACGGGATGGCCACTCCTAAGCATGAGATCTTTACTAGCTTTGGATGTAGGATATAGGGTATCTGAATTCTTTTCCAAAGAAAAACAGGAAAGTTGCTGAAAAATGCTGACTCTGGTTTGTTATTGTTGTGAGAATTTGCAAATACTTTCTGTAGTGTTTGAATGGTGATTATGTTACTTTTATAGGAAGAAATTATTCTTGAAATAACAGGTGTTAAAATCTTTAGGACTACTATAATTTCATTCATTTCCCAGTACCTGTAGTAGTTTCTTGAGATGAGCTTTTCTTTTTCCAAAACTAAAAGTATATATAATTGTTAATATGGGGTAGAAGTGTTTCTTTGTTCTGAACTTTTAATTTTGAACTGATTTTAAACTAACAGAAAAGTTGTGAAGATAGCCTATAGGATCCTTATACCCCATACCTCGTGATACCCATTGTTGACATTTGACAAAACCATAGTAAAGTGATCAAGAGCAGGATCTTAATATTGGTGCCATATTATCAGCTACAGCATTCATTAAAATGTCACCTGTTTTGGCAGGGTGCAGTGGCTCATGCTTGTAATCCTAGCACTTTGGGAGGCCAAGGTGGGCAGATCACTTGAGGTCAGGAGGTCGAAACCAGCCTGGACAACATGGCGAAACCACATCTCTGCTAAAAATACAAAAGTTAGCTGGGCATGGTGACGCACACCTGTAGTCTCAGCTGCTTGGGAGGTTGAGGCAGGAAAATCGCTTGACCCCAGGAAATGAAAGTTACAGTGGGCTGAGATCACACTACTGCATTCCAGCCTGGGCGACAGAGTGAGACTCCGTCTCAAAAAAATAAAAAATAAAGAAATATTTTTGGAAAAGTATTTCATCTATTTTTTCCATTAAAGTTTATTTTCTTTCCTGGATCCTATCCAGGCCTTCAGATTGAATTTAGTTAATATTTCTCTTTCTCTTTAGTCTCCTGTAGTCTATAACAACTTACCAGTCTTTCCCTTTCATAAGAAATATTTCCTTCAGCACCATAGGAAACATAAAAAAGAAAAAAAAATTTCTTAAGGCAAATGTTTTATGTAATCTGGTGAAATATATATGCAAGATCATACCTGTGTGTGTGTTGAGGGGTACACATGGTGACTGAACAGGAAACATTTGAACTCCTTGTTTGCGAGAAACATGACAGGGACCTTGCCAATATGTTAATGATATGTGATGACTTAGCCTAATTCATCAAACTTTACTAATTCAGATTACTTGCAAAAAGCCACTAAATTTAGTTTTTTTTAAAGAGTCTGAATTTTACTTTAAATTATACTTTGCAAATAGATCAAGTTTTATTCCATTAACTTATAAAACTCTTAATTGATATAGCCTTTCATTCTCATTGTTGTCTAGGAGACCCCTTTGAATATATAAGGCCAATTTAGAATTAGCATAAGTATTAGTTGTGTGTGGTAGATTATGTCCACTTCAGAAAGTAATTTTGTTCCTTAAATATTCTCCCTAAGAAGAATCTTACCATTTTTATTCCACTATAAAAAGGTATTGGCTATGCAAAGATAAACCAAAGCCTGAATCTTACCTATATTCTATAAATTTCAAATTAATATCATTCAAATTAACAGGTTTTTATTGTATGAGAATCTTAAAGTTTTGTGCTGGAATATGATTTTGGAGAGCATTTGAACTATTTATAAACTAATCTACTCTTAGTACATTATCCTCTGTCCTTTTTCCATCACCACAGTCATGTGTATGCAAGAGGATCATGCGCATGGTCTGGTAGGTAAATGTGGCAGTAATTCTCAACACTTCACCTCTCCTTGAGAATGACTGTTGGGCCAGCATGCCGCTCACACCTGTAATTCAACCACTTTGAGAGGCCAAGGAGGGAAGATTGCTTGAGCCCAGGAGTTTGAGACTAGCCTTGGACAACATAGGGAGACCTTGTCTCTACAAAAAATTTTTAAAAATTAGCTGAGCGTGGTGGTGCACACCTGTAGTCCCAGCTACTCTGGTGGCTGAGATGGGGGGATCACTTGTGCCTAGAGGGTGGAGGCTACAGTGAGCCATGATTATGCCAATGCATTCCACCCTGGGTGACAGAGTGAGACACTGTCTCTGGTGTGTGTGGGGCGGGAGTGGGGGTGGGGGGAAGTATACTATTAAATGGAGATACACACGCCGCAGTTCCAAAAAGTTTTTTTCCCCCTTTAATTCTGTTTCAACACTTCTGGCATTGAGTATACAGCAGTTCAATTCTGACACTAACCATCCAGTTAGCGCAAACCCCACAAGTTGTAGGGCATGGTTGTGGTCCCTAACACGACTGCCCTTACTAAACATGCTGGCCACAAGTAGTACCCCCATCACCCGTGCTTCTGACTGACTGCCTACAAATCTAAGGTTTCTACCTTTGGCTCAGTAATTCTCCAGAAGGACTCACAGAACTCAGGGAAGCACTTATACCCAATTAAAGGAAAAAGCTGAGACAAAATTAATATAAGTAGAAAGTTTATTTGGACCAAGCTTGAGGATTGCAACCAGGAGCATAGATTCAAGTTGCTTTGAATATAGACTCCATTAGCAGCAGTTACAAGTAGATTTTCAAAGAATATAAGGGGGAATGGGGAATGGGCTGATATAAAGTTGTTTATCAGGAATTCTCATTGGTTTACAGAAATAACATTGATCAGTGATTGGCTATCTGTCGTTAAGCTACAGGGTGTGAGTTATAGTGTCTGGTGCAGCATTAGTAAGTTAATTTATAACTACTTGTGGCAATAGCAAACAGTTTTAAGGATGAGTATATAGTTAAAGGAGGAAGCAGGACATGATTGCTATCTCATTTTAACGTTTCTATGGGTCTGATAATTTAAAAGGTCTCACATTCCTCAGATAAAAGTTATTTTCCTTTCTCATTGATGTTGCTTTTAGGATATTCTATATAAACAATCATATTGCCTGCAAATAAATATTTATTTCTTCCTTTAAATCTGGATTCCTTTGATTTATTTATTTTTATCTTGCTTGATTGTGCTGGCTACCCAGGGTAGTTTTAAGAGCATTTTATGATACAGCACAGTGTTAAATAGAAGTAGTGAGTGAGGACATCCTTGCCCTGTTGCTGTTCTTGGAGGAGAGTTGTTCAGTCTTTCATCATTAAGTATGATGTTAGCTACAAGTTATTTGCAGGTGCCCTTTGTTTATTTTTTGCTTTTTTATTTCTTAAAAAACAAGGTATTGCTGTCACCTGGGTTGGAGTGCAGTGGTACAATCATAGCTCACGGCAGCCTTGACCTCCAGGCTCAAGCAATCCTCCCATCTCAGCCTCCTGAGTAGCTGGGACTACAAGCATGTGCCACCATGCCTGGCTAATTATTTTATTTTTTGTAGAGATGGGGTCTCACTTTGTTGCCCAGACTGCCGTTATTAAGTTAAGGAATTTTTTCATCTCTAGTTTTCTTTAAAAATCATGAATGGATGTTGAATATTGTCCAATTTTTTTTCATCTTTTGGGATGATCAGATGATTTTTCTCCTTTTATCTATCAAAAAGATGAATTGTAATTCAATGCCTTTTGAATGTTTCACCAACCTTGCATGACTGAGATAAACATCAGTTGTTTTAAATATTTTGGGTTATACTGTATTATACTTGCTTTATATGTTACTGGATTAAATTTGAGAATATTTTGTTAAAGATTTTCATGTTTATGTTCATGAGAGATAATGGCCTGTGGTTTTCTTGTAATGTTTTGTTAGGTTTTGTTATCAGAGGAAAGTTGACATTATAAAATGTGTTAGGAGATGTTTCCTTCTCTCTCTCTCTCTTTCTCTCTCTTTCTCTCTCTCACACTTTCTAGACAGACTCTTGCTCTGTTGCCCAGGCTGGAGTGCAGTGATACATTCACAGCTCACTGCAGCCTTGACCTCCGAGGCTTGAGAAATCCTCCTGCCTCAGTTTCCTGAGTAGCTGGGATTATAGGCACGTGCAACAATGCCTGGCTAATTTTTTAAGTTTTTGGTAGAGATAGGGTCACTATGTTGCTAGGGCTGGGCTCGAACTCTTGGGCTGAAGGGATCCTCCCACCTTGGTCTCCCAAAGTGCTGGGATTATAGGTGTGAGCCACCATGCTTGGTCTCTTTCTCTTTTTATCTAAATAAGTTTGTGTAAATTTGTTAATTTATTCTTTAATGCAGAATTCAGCAAAGAAGGCATCTGTACCTGGAGTATTCTTTGTGGGAAGAGATTCAATTTCAAAGTCACTATCTTTAATAGATAAAGAACTGTTTGCTTTCTTTCTTCTTGTGTTACTTTTGATAATTTATGTCTTTCAAACCATTTCATCATCTCATGTTAGCTGTTGAGTTTATTAACCAAAAGTTGTTCACAATATTCCATTATTATCCTTTTACTGTCTATAGTATCTGTAGTGATGTCCCTTAGGTCTTCTTCCATTCCTGATATTCATAATTTTTAAAGTTATCTTTTATTCATGACCAGTTTTCCTAGAGGTTATCACTTTTTCTCATCTTTTCAAAGACACAGCCTTTAGTTTCATTCATTTTTCTTTCTAGTGTTTGTTCATTTCCTTTCTCATTGATTTCCAGTCTTTATTATATCATTTTCCTCTATTGCCATTCAATTTGATTTTGCCTCTTCCATTTCTTTAAAATGGGATGTTGATATCATTGATTTTCTTGTATTACAAAAGGATTTAAGGTTTTCAGATTTTCTCTTAAAGCACTGCTTCAGCTGTATCTCATAAATTTGGTAGTTTACATTTTCATTATCATCCACTTTTGAATATTTTCTAGTTTCTTTTATGGCTTCTTCTTGGACTCATTGATTATGTAATGCTAGTGTTTAATTTTGTAATATATAGCTATTTTTCAAATATTTTTGGTTTTGATTTCTAATTTAATTTCATTGTAGTCATAGAACATATTCCATATGATTGGAGCCATTTTAAATTTAATGAGACTTTTTTATGACCCAGTGTATGAATAACTTGGTGAATATTTTATGTGTCCTTAAAAAGAATGTGTATGTTGCAGTTTGGGGTAAAGTATCTGATAAATGACAATTAGATCAAGCTGGTTTAAAGTGTTCTTCAAGTTTTCCATGTCATTACTGTGTTTTTGTCTACCTTTCTAGAAAATACTGAAAATTTCTCAGTATAATTATGGACTTTGGTTTTTTCCTCCTTTCATACTGTTAATTTTGATTAATGCATTTTCAAATTCTGTTGTTTACCATTATTATATACGTTGTCTTTAAAAATTGACTTATATTGTTATGTAATGATATTCTTTATATCTGGAACTATTTCTTGTCATGCAGGTTATTTTATCTGACATTAATATAGCATTCCAGGTGTCTCCTGTTAATGTCTAAATAGTATATCTTTATTCCAATCTTTCACTTTTAACAAATCTATGTCTTTACATTTAAATTATGTTTGGTTTCCAGTAGATGGCATATAGTGATCAGGATTTTATTTTTGTGCATTTATCAATATGGTTGGATTTAATCTACCATTCTTGCTACTTATTTTCTATTTGTCTCATCTGTTCTTTGTTCGTTTCCTCCATTTTGCCATCTTTTGAATTTAGTTTTATTTTTAGTTTTTTAAAGACATTTTATGTGCTCTATTTGCTTAGTAGCTCTATTATTTTGTTATTTTATTGATTGCTCTGGGGTTTACTATATTCATCTTAATTTTATTGTAGTCTACCTTCAGATAATATTATACTATTGTATGTGTAATATCTGTGCCTTAAAACTGTAAACCTCCATTTTCCTCCTCACTCCTTGTGCTATTGTGGAAATACACTTTATTTCAATATGTAAACCTCACAATGCATTATTACTTTTTTAAACAGCTAATTATCTTCTAAATAAATTTAAAACTGAGTAAAAGGTATTTTTTCCATCCTGCTTTTTATTTTTATGGAAATCTGAGTTTCATCTCATATTATTTTCTTCAGCCCTAAAAAACTTCCTCTAATATGTCTTACAGTGCAGACCTACTAATGATAAATTGTTATAAGTTCTGTTTATCTGAAAAGTTCTTGATTTTACCTTAATTTTGTGGGAATTTTCTCTGAGTATAGAATTATAGGTGATGTGTTTTTTTCTATAATATAAACTTATTCGTTCATTGCCTTCTGGATTACATTATTTCTAATAAGAAGTCAAAGATGATTCTTATCTTTTTTCACCTGTATCTAATATTGTTTCTCTCTGACTACTCTTAAAATTTTCTTCTTATCACTAATCTGGAATAGTTTGATTAAGGTATGCATTGGTGTCTTTTTTTATATTTATCCTGCTTTAGGTTTGTTATGCTTTTTGAATATGTAGATTTATACTTAATCATTTTTATCAAATTTTATAAATTTTAACTATTATTTTTACAAAAGTTTTCTGCTCCTCCCTGTGTCTCCTTTTCTTTTGGAACAAAAATTGTATGTATGTTATGACCACTCATATTGTTTCAGAGATCATTTAACCTCTGTTCAATTTTTTCTGTGTGTGTGTGTGTGTGTGTGTGTGTGTGTGTGTTTCAGTTTGGAAAGTTTCTATTCCTGTGTCTTCAAGTTCACTGATCCTTTCTCTCATGTTGTCTAATCTGTTAATCTCATCCAGGGAAACTTTTAATTTAGATATAGTATTTTTCAGTTCTATATATCTTTGTTGGTTTTTTAATATCTTAAGCTTCTCTCAGTTTCTTTTATGTTCATATTTTAAATAATTGGACATAAATAAAACAGCTGTTTTTAAGTCCTCATTTGCAGATTTCATTATCCCTGTTATTTCTGCATCTGTTTCTATGGACTGATTTTTTTTCCTGATTATGGTTCATGTTTTCCTGTTTTTCTGTGTATCTTGTAGTTTTTTATTAAGTACCAAGCATTTATTTTAGTTCTGTACAGAGTATTAAGTTTTGTTCTGGCTAGCAGTAATTTGCATGATCCCTCCAAAGCTTGCTTTTAAGTTTGTTTTGGATGGATATAAGGTAGCTTTTCCTCTATGCATAGTTTAACCCTTCTATTAAGGCATTCTGGGGTCTGTGCAGAATGCTGCAGGTATTCACTGAGTTTTCTTTACTTTTAAGGGTCAGAATTTGAATGACTTCAGCTTTCTGGTAGTTTTTCTTTCCCGAAAGGTTGTGATGTGCTCAACAGTTTTGAATTGCAGCTAAAAACTCAGGAGGATTTCTGTAGTTCTGCTCTGTGCAACTCTCTCCTCTCTAGTACTCTGAGTACTCTGGTTCTCATATTCCAGTTACCTTGGTCTCCTTGTGAACTACAACCTCCATCTCTTCAACTCTGTGGGACTCCTAAGCTCTTTGGTATTCCCATTCCTGTACCACAGACGGGAAAGTGTCTCCAGACAGAAAACTGGGGAGATCATAGGGCTCACTTCATTTGTTTTCTTTTCTTATGTCTCACAGAACTGCTCTGCATGTCTGAACTATCTAAAAATAGTTGGTTTTTAAGTTTTGTCCAGATTCCTACTTTTTTACAGTTGAAGGTCGGATCTGGCTACTATATCATGGCTGGAAACTGAAATTCTGCTTTTTCTGCAGAGTTTGTGTCCTGGGTTTTTTTTTTTTTTTTTTTTTTTTCCTTTTCTCTCTCTCTCTCTTTATATTTTAAGTCTTTTCTATAATATTCAGGAATTCTCATTTTAATGACTGGAGAATAGTCCTTTGAATGGATATACCACAATTTACATAAGAATCCCCACAATTCAGATAAGAACCTAGACCTTCAGTTACACTGTATTAGTATTAACGTACATTTTTGTTATATCCATAGGATAAAATGAAATTACTGTGTCAAAGGAAGTAGATATTTGACTATCTCTTTGTACGAATTACCATATTGCCATATAGATATATTATTTAAACTCAAAGTGTGCGTACCACAATGATCTCTTTAGTAGTGGATATTCAAATTTTTTTAAATTTCCAATTTAAGTAAAAATTTGTATCTTATTGTTGGAACTTTATTTGGAACTTCATTTATTTTATTATTGCTATGCTTGAATTTGCACAGTGTCTTCTGGTTATTTGCATCTGTTATTTTAAATTCTGTCAAGTTAAAATATGTATGTGTTTTATAATATCAAATAGTAGAGAAAATCTTACAATGAAAATAGCCTTTCCCTATTGCACACCTCATTATTTTAGTCCTATTGCTCAAAGGAAACCAATTTTAACTCTTTTTAGATTTCTAAATTAGATCTTATAATGTTACAACCTCAGTTATTAATTTGAGATGTTTACTTCCTACTCTTAGGTTAGACTCTTACTCCAACTCTCTGTGTTCCTTCCCCCATCCTCTCAATACAGGTATATAGTTAAATCAATAGTGAGTGTTCATATCACTGTGCCTGTGTAATGATGTTCTCTACAGAGCTAATCATTGTCTCATTTCAGGTGTATTCTTGCGTGGTTTTTTTCCTTCCAGAAGTGTTTAATAGTTTTTCCTTTCTTCCAGCAATATTTCCCTATGATTTTATTTTTTAGCTCTGGGATATTTACAAAGTGCCTTCATTTTTTTTTAACTGTTAAGTTCAGGGTATATGTACAGATTTGTTATATAGGTAAACTTGTGTCATAGGGGTTCTTTGTACAGATTATTTCATCACCCAGGTATTAAGCCTAGTACCTATTACTTTTCCTGATCCTCTCCCCGTTCCCATCCTTCACCCTCCAATAGGCCCTAGTGTGTGCTGCTCCCCTCTATGTGTCCATGTATTCTCATCATTTAGCTCCCACTTATAAGTGAAAACATGCAGTATTTGGTTTTCAGTTCCTGCATTAGTTTGCTAAGGATAACGGCCTCCACTCCCATCCATGTTCCTACAAAAGACATGATCTCTTTGTTTTTTGTGGCTGCATAGTATTCCATGGTATATATGTACCACATGTTTTTTATCCGGTCTATCATTGATGAGCTTTTAGGGTGATTCCATGTCTTTGCTATTGTGAATAGTGCTGCAGTGAACATACGTGTACATATGTCTTTATAATAAAATGATTTAAATTCCTTTGGGTGTATACCCACTAATAGGATTGAGTCAAATGGTAGTTCTGCTTTTAGGTCTTTGAGGAATTGCCACACTGTCTCCCACAATGGTTGAAGTATTAAATAATTTACATTCCCACCAGCAGTGTATAAGTGTTTCATTTTCTCCGCAACCGCACCAGCATCTGGTATTTTTTGACTTTGTAATGATAGTCGGTCTGACTGGTGTGAGATGGTATCTCATTGTGGTTGTGATTTGCATTTCTCTAATGATCAGTGATGTTGAACTTTTTTCATATAAAAAATAGTTGGCCACTTGTCATTTTTTGAAGTGTCTTTTCATGTCCTTTGTCCACTTTTTAATGGGTTTTTTTAATCTTGTAAATTGAAGTTTCTTTATAGATGCTATCTATTAGACGTTTGTCAGATGCATAGTTGCAAAAATTTTCTCCCATTCTGTAGGTTGTCTGTTCATTCTGTTGATAGTTTCTTTTGCTGTGCAGAAGCTCTTAAGTATAATTAGATCCCATTTGTCAGTTTTTACATGTGTTGCAATTGTTTTTGACATCTTCTTCATGAAATCTTTGCCCATTCCTGTATCGAGAATGGTATTACCTAGGTTGCCTTCCTGGGTTTTTATGGTCTTGGATTTTACATTTAAGTCTTTAATCCATCTTGATTTAACTTTTGTATATGGTGTAAGGAAGGGGGTCCAGTTTCAATCATCTGCATATGAAGTGCCCTGAAGTGTGAGGATCACTTGAGTCCAAGAGTTTCATGGTGCAGCGAGTTATGATCGTGCCACTGCACTCCAGCCTGAGTGGCAGAGCAAGATCCTGTCTCAAAACAAAACAAAAAAAAAATTTGGATGAAATAAATTTCTAGTAAAAGAGAACTGGTCAAAACTGATCCAAGAAGAAATAGGAATCCGAGTAATCTGTAACCATTAAATAAATTGAATCACTAGACAGAATTCTTTCAAGGGAGAATACATCAAAGATTTTAGAACAAGTTTTACCAGACTTCCAAGAAACAGATCGTTAAAATTTCAACCAATCTCTTCCAAAGAAAGGAAAAGCAAGGGACGCACCCTACCTCATTCCATTAGACTCGATTAATAATTCACATCAACAAAAGAGAACATAGATATGATCATTTCAGTAGACACAGAAAAAATTATATTACAGAATTTAGCACCTGCTCGTGATTAACAACCAACATGACAGAAGTAGAAAGGGAGATTCTTATCTTCACAAAGGGTCCTGATAACAATAAAAACAAAACAGATACCACACAAAATGGGAGCAAGCATCATTTTTAATGCTTTTCAGCATTTGCAAGACAAGGCTGCCAACTAATCATGCTTTTGTCTCACCGACGTACCTGTGGCCCTGGCCGGTGTAGTAAGTCAAGGAAACTACTTTACAGTTATGAGGACTGGAAAGGAAGGAACCAACTACTATTATTTGCAGACTCTATGATAGTTCTGAGACTAAAGTTGTAAGGCTTGTTGTTAGAAATATTGAAAGTATTGATCAAGGTAACCTGCAAGTATCAAAAACCAGGTTCCAACTGGAGAAAAAGCAATAAAACTATATTAATTTTAGAAACATAAAATGCTAAGAAAATCCAAAAAGAAAATATAAGGGTCTGCAAAAATATTTCACGAACAGCCATGCACAGGGCAGATTGCTTGTCCTAAAAGTAGCTGAATGCACACAGGTTGCTGGTGCTGCTTCATCCATGGCTTCCCTGCCCTGCAGTTCCCAGCCTCCCAGAAGCAGACTCGCTCTGATGGCTTTACTTTCCCTCCCTCTCCTCTGCCAAGACCTGCTCCTGCTCCAGCTGCTCTCACTAGTTGGTGCAAGATTAGAAAAGAATACAGTTTTTTTTTTTTTCGTTTCTAAAAACTCCATGTTTCCTGGTGACCTCTGAGTTTAAGTCTCTGGAGTGGAGAGAGAAGTCATCTGTTCTGAGTTCATCCCTAGAGCTCATATTCTTGGTACATTCTCAGGAATAACGGATAATCTCTCCAGGCTCAGGTGATCCTGTCTGACTTGACCTGCAGCATTGAGTCAAACCTCCTTTCCCCCAGGGAAGTATTCTTCTCTTAGAGGATTGAGAGCTTCAACATAGCATAAATGTAAAGTAACAAATATACACATATACCATATGATAAGTTAAATTTCAAAACAATCAGTAATCAACAGATTTAGAGTTAAAATGTAATTTCTCTAGCTCAGCAGTTCTCAATCCAGGGCATTTTTGCCACCTACTCCTCCGCCCCACCAGACATTTGCCAATATCTGGAGGTACCATTTGTTTTCACTACTTGTAGGGGATGTGCTACTGGCAAATAGTAGATAGAAGCCAGGGATATGGCTCAACAGCCTACACTACATGGGAGAGACCTGCCCCCCAACAACAAAGAAATATCTGGCCCAAAATGTCAATAGTTCTGAGATGGAAAAGCCCTGGCTTAAAAGTTAGAAATCGAAACCATCATCACAACAATAAAAATGCACATTTGTTGAGCACTTACTGTATCGCAGACATGGTGCTAAGTAAACTGCATACATATTCTCACAGAGCTAGTCTTATACCTATTTTACATATAAGAAACCAGCCTTAGGGAGGTTACAAAAATTATGTAAGGTCACTTAGTGACTGATGCATAAAGCTGGAATTCAAACTGGTCTGACTTCAGGGCCAGAAAATTTAACTAGGCTAAACTGCTTCCCAAGTTGGGACCAATGCCCTCATTTTATAGATAAGAGAACTGTGTGAGATCTTAACATAGGTTTGTTTCTCTTTCTGTCCTTAAAGTTAAATGCTATAATGACTTGGGACAGGCTCAGCCCAGAATTATTTTTACGCTGCCAGAGAACTGTTTGGTTGAAGACTTGTACATCTCTTATTTTACTGCAATCTGACTCAACATAAAATGACCAACCTACGGCTACACAGTATGTTCAGGAAGAACTGAGAAAAACCCCCTCTCTCAAACCTTCAACATACACACTCTCTCTCTCCCTTTCTCTCTCTCTCTCTCTCTCTCTCTCTCTCTCTCTAGCAGGTTATCAGTCTTCATTGCACTTGATTCTGCCTCCCAAAGAGGTTCCTTTTGAAACTACACCTTCTTCTCCCTGCTACCCCTGTCTTACTTAACATTGGCCTGAAAACAGAGCCTGAGATGAAGGTTTGTATGCAGTTAGTTTATTTGGGAGGTGGTCTCAGGAAACAGGAGTGAGGCAAAGTCAGGGAGGAAGAAAAGCCACCATCAAAATGTGTTTAGTTACTAAGGTTGCCACGGTCGGAGCTCCCATCCTCATGGCTTTAAACCCATGGGTTTCCAGGCTCCACTTAGGCTGTGTAAAGGGCTTGGGGCAGATAATGGAAAAATGCACGTGAGCACTGCATGCTTGAGAAGGGGTGCTTTCAGTGAGGTTGTGTCTGCGCTGACACAGAGCTGTCCACCGCAGCTCCAGATGAATTCGGAGTTAAGCCTAAGAGATGAGAACCCATTTCTTCTAAAAAGGTTCACCAAGCCCAGTGACGGAACAGCAGGTGCATAGGGGATTTCTCAACTAAGCTGTCAATTTTCTGCTTCAGATGACTAGAGAAAGATGTGCTGGTGTGACAAGGATCTGCCATGGTATGTGACCAAGTGGCCCTGGGATGCTTAGTGTGCTGCAGACTGACTCTTGACACACTAGTTCTCCACTTTTTTCTTCCACAATTGTACTAGAACTATCTGGTTTTTCTGTAAAAGTTCTAGATGAATTCAGTCAACAAGATGCAATCATTATGGCTCCAGTCCTCATGGACACTATTGAGGAGGCTAACAATAGGCAGTTAACTGAACTGAAATCGGAGGAACATGCATTCAATTAACAAAAGCCAGCATTACAAATCCAGCATGGTGTGAAGTCCCACAGCCATATGCAGAGTGATAAATGCAAACTGCTTATACCCTGAGACATATTTATTTTCTAGCCGAAAGTGAGAAGCATTGCATGTAAGTGCAATTATGAAGTGAGAGCAATGTCAAATGCGGAGGTGGTAAACTTCTTGAGTGTACCTTATATTATCTTTTTAAAAAAGTAGCCAACATTTGTTGAGCACTTACCATGCCCATGCATTAAATTATTTAAGGCTGCCTTGAAAAAATATTAAAGTATTTTAGAAGGCATAGCAGTGTTTACTTTTAGGGAGCATGGAGGAAATTGGTGGGGAGGGGCTGTGTGAGACTCTTCTGGGGAACTGGCAGGGTTCTATTTCTTATTTCCAGGTGATAGATACAGAGGTATGCCCTTTTAAATAAACATATATCCACTTGCTGTATACTTTTTTGTAAGTGTGTAATATTTTGCAATTTAAAGAATGTTAAATTATTAAGTTTAATGACTAAATGGAAAAATAACTGCTGGAGAGAGAATAATAATGGTGAGAAATTTTTGAGCCTTCTATATGAGTGATCTCATTTCATCTTCACAATACCCTGTGAAGTACATGACAGTATTATTATCCTCATCGTCAGATGAGGAAATGAGGCATATAGATTAAATTACTTCTCCCAGGTGACACTGCTAGTAGGTGGTAAGGCTTGATATGTAGACATGTTATTTTCACTTTTTAAAGTGTCAGAGCTTGCCTATTGAAGTGAGGTGCTCAATAGCTTCTCGGTTTCTTCAAAACCTGAGTGAGGTCTGAGCTGGCTTAGTCACTCAGACCGAGCCTTAGATTTGCAGAACGCTGAAGCTCAGAAATGCCAAGGACAAGGTGTCCCATGGGAAGAAGTCAGCCACCGTGTTGTTTCAGAACCGCTGACACTTTTCTTTGGAAACCTGCCTCTTTTCCCCAGTCTCTTGGATTCCCCTTTAAATTAAAGGTCACTGGTTATTTGTAGCAATAAAGACAAGAGACCACTTGGTTTACTTTCTGCAGACTTGACCTAGGCAAGATGCCTTGTTTAGTGAGTTTAGGGTTTGGTTTCAGTTGCTATCCTTTTCATTGTATGTCATATCTGGTCATTTTTTGAAACTTGGGCTCTTTTTCAGTATTGATGTCATGTGGATTTGTTTGGGAAATGGATATCTGTGAATAATCTCAGAGGACTATTAATAAAGGGCAGGAAATGTCAAATTAAAATACATCCTTGGCTTGTAAAGGGCAAAAATTTGAATTCCCGTCACCGTCTGTCCTGCTTAATTCAATCAAACAAGTTTTTATTTTGTACCTGTTGTGTAACCAGTTAGTACACACTGTAAGTTTCACAAAAAATGTGGTCTCTGGTCAAGGAGCTGGGATATATGTGAATGTGTGTATATTTTAAATCCCACTGAGACAGGCTTTTAAAATGGCATGTAACATAATTTGCAGTAATTCACCTTATAATTTTAGCCCACACAGATCACATCACTTTCTCTCTCCATTATGTTCATCAGTGATGGTAGCGCCATATCCATCCATCATCCTCCAGCAACTGTAATCTCCTTCCTTAGCCATCTCCTTTCCTACACTTATATCCCACCTAACACGGAGCTCTGCGTGTGCTAAGCGTGCAACAGATGTCTCAAATAAATTAATGCAACCATACCCTCTCCACTCAACTCTTGATTTTTATAAGCCGGAGGATAATTTTAAATATTCATATTGCACACAGAATCTCATATTACTCTACTCCTTAAACCAATATTTAGTGCTCAGTGCTGGTCCTAGAAGCTAGATGGAGTCAAATAAGAAATTCAACATTTGGTCTGTTTCTACTGATGAATTAAAGCTTCCTAGAAATATTTTAAACTTTTCTAAGATGGAAATGGAATGTAAGCTGAATGTGTGGACGGGTCTTCTGCTTCCTCCATCGTTCCTGCCAGAAGCACCTAGGCTTCATGGATGTATGTGAAGGTGGCACCTGTTCCCCAGTTATGCTTGGGCTCCCTTCACATCCTCAGAAAGGTCAGAACTGTACTAGCCTCAGGGAAGCAAGGAATCAAGAAGACGCTTGTCTGGGAGTTCTACCCAAGAGTCGCTGGCTTATCAGGTAACATCCTTGTGAAGCTCCTCTGTGATTTCATTGCTTTGAAGCTTGCCCAACCTGGGCCCTTTCTTTTTTCTTTCTTTCTTTTTTTTTTTTTTTTTGAGACGGAGTCTTGCTCTGTCACCCAGACTGGAGTGTAGTGGCACGATCTCTGCTCACTGCAACCTCCACCTCCAGGGTTCAAGCAATTCTCCTGCCTCAGCCTCCCAAGTAGCTGAGACTACAGGTGTGCACCACTACACCCGGCTACTTTTTGTATTTTTATTAGACACGGGGTTTCACCATGTTTGCCAAGCTGGTCTCAAACTCCTGATCTCGTGATCCGCCCGCCTCAGCCTCCCAAAGTGCTGGGATTACAGGTGTGAGCCACTGTGCCTGGCCCAGGGCCAGTATGGCACAGTGGAAAGAGCCCAGGCACTGCAGCTAGAAGTACCTGGGTTTGCAACTCTACTGAGCCACATACTAGACTCGCTTTTGGATGATTCTTGCAGTGCTCTGAGCCTCAATTGCCTCATCTGTAAAATGGGAATGGTACTACTTCTAATGCTAGGTACCATTGAGAGTTCCTATGAGTCAAAAAGCACCTAGCACATAATAGACCCTGAAAAAGGTTTCATCCCGCCTTATTAGAGGGTTTACGAAAAACCTCCTCTCTTTGTCTTCTCTTTTGAGCCTCTCTCTTTTTCTACCTCATTAAAAAAAAGAGCGAGTTTTTTTAAACTTCATTTCTGTTTCTTCCCAAGCATATTTCTCACATGGTGGAAGATAGCAAATTAGGCCTTGTGCCTGGGAAGAAAAGCTTCTCTTCCAGAGCAATACCCAAACAGACTAGCATCATGTAATACACTTTGGAAAACCCGTTGGGATTAATTTAAACTTATCTAACAGTAGTTGGAAAACAGCATTTGGCTTCAGAATTGACTTGAGATTTTTCATGTATAAAGTTTACCAATTTCATGATAATTTGGTCACTTTTCTCATAACATCAGAAAGCTACCATATAGTCCTATACATACTGACCTCATTAGTGGGAAAATGAATTTATTTTCTCCCCATTAGAGGAAGGTGAGGTTCTGTAATATATGGGGAGTGCTGAGGGTGTTCCCTAAGAAGGCCTCTCAGGGACCCACTAGCCCAGAACAGATGCTGGGGAAGAGGCCCCCCGAGCTCCCAGCCCCTGCAGCTACAACTCACATCCCAGGTTTGTTGCTTTTGCCTCTCTGCTTCCTACTGAGGAGAAGGTTCAGATCTCTGCCTGTGCTCCAGCAGGTCATCCCTGAAGGGCAGGGCCTAGGAGAGGCTGAGCGGATAAATGCGTTAGTGCCTGGAGTCTCAACAGCTCACCTTCAGCTCCGGGAACACTTCCAGCAGAACAGATGTTTCCATGAGAAGCCAACGGGTGTTCTTTTTCCCACTCACCCTTCCCTGTGTCATTTCCCAGCAATCTAAACTTGTAGAGACAAAGTCTGAGCGGTAAGAGCGTGTGCCACAGTTTTTTCCTTGTATGGAAACATCCAACTCAAAGCCACCTTTATTTATTAGGGAGTTGCTTCCTGGAGATGCACCTTGCCTGTCGCATCAGATTGACCTGCTGGATGAAATACGTGGTGAAGGGGACCCGTGGACACATGGTCCATTAGTTCTGGAAATGCCTCTCCTGGTGCCTCCTCTTCTCTGTGGAGAAAACACTTTCCCTTGCCAGTCTCTCAAGAGTTTACAAATATTTTATTCATTCTTGCCACATATGAAGGACTTCCCTCCTGGTCTACAATCTAGCTTTGCAAACTAACTTCCTTTCCTTTCCTCCTTCTTCATTTCTTCTCCCTCCCTGCTCCTCCCTCTCTCCTTCCCTTCCTCCCCTCCTTTTTTTTTCCCTGGAGAAAAGCATTCCATTTAAACAAAGTAGGAAAACAGAAGACCCAGTGAAATTGAATAACAAGGGGCCCCACTGTGACATCCTAAACCCAGACTGCTGAGATAGGACTTCTTGGCATGGAGAGTTAATAGGAAAATGATGATCTTAAATGAGTTAAAGACAGAGTTCAGGAAGGCTGACTGTTGAAGCACACTGCTGGCCGCTTCTGTCTTCACAGGGTGGGGAGGAGAAAGTGTGGGAGTGGTTTGGGATGGTGGCAATTTAGAGGAGGCCCAAGGTGGGGATGGCTGGTTTTCTCTTTTCTTCTCGCTAGCCATTGAGTGTGAGACCTCCTTGCTTCCTTGACAGACTGCTGGGCTCATCTCTTTTCTGTCATCCTGCAAGCCAGGATGACTGTGGCTGAAGAGGGCATGCTGCCCTTCCTCTCTTCTCTTCCCTGCCCCCGCTCGTAGGAAAAACTGGGGGCATGGGGAAAGGCCAGACATCATCTGCAAGGACTCCATGCAGTCCTCACTATTGTTGTCATTTTAAAGCATAGGTTTGCCTCTTGTAGAGAAAACTTTTACCCAGCATTGCAGTGTGTGATGCCTCTGTATTTCCTCACATTTGTATCATTAAACTCAGTGACAGGGTGGTTGGGAGCTCTGTGCCAACCCCCAGATGATAAAGAACAAGCCTGGCACCCTAGTCTAAAGAACGTGAGGTCTGCAGGGCATTCAGACAGGTGCAGCTGACAGCCAGCTACACAAGACAGAACAAGATAAGACTGTAAAGGAAGCGTGGGCACCCACCATGTGGAGGGAGTGATGTTAACTTAGGTCTTGGATGGTCTGCAGAAAGAATTTTCACTAGCTCGAGATGGATGCGTTTTCCAGGTAGGGGAGGTGATGCCAGCAAAGAAGTACAGTGTGCCTGGAGGGAATCATTAGAATGTGGATGGGTTGGGGATGGAGGCACTTAGAAGGGAGGTCTGGCAGGGGACAGAATCGTGAGAGGCACAGACTCCAGAGCCAGGCTGCCTGGGTCCAACTCCCGATCCTGTCACTTAATAGCTAGGTGACCTTGGGAAAGCTACCCAATCACTTTCGGCCTCAGTTTTCCCCTCTGTAAAATGGTAATATAGTACTTCCTTCAGCTAGGTCGTGTCTTCTCATATTATTGACCATATATACTAATTACATAATTATAACATATAAGTCTATAGTTAACTATTAAACACGAGTTAAATATTACACTATACTATGTAGGATATTATCGTAGCTATTATTATTTGAGACATTGTTTGCATGGGGTCTCACGTGCCAATTTGATGAATGTGTAGTTATTCTATAAGCAGCAGAGAGACATGAAAGGGACTCAAGGTACATTTTATATGATCTGACATTGTTTCCAGCAAATAGATCTGGCTGGAAATGGTAATATAGTACTGTATGAAGGCTAGGTGGGAATGGGTAAGACTGGCTGCAGGAAGACACGTCAGATGTCTCTTTCAGTCTAGACAGGGCCTCGCCCAGGGCTGCAGCAATCTTCATGGAAAGCAGGCTGTGCATGAAATGATGGTGATCATATGAGCAAGGCTTCACAGTGAATCAGCGTGGGAATCTTGGGAAGAGGGACTTACTGAGTTCAGAAAGTGAGTCATGCAATGTGAAGTTCAGGACTGCATGAGTTTTAAATATATACATGTGTATATGCATATGTAAGTATACATGTGTAAATATATACATAAAGTCTTGTAAGAAATATTATAGGCAGTATTACGACATGCCACACATTTATGGTGTGACTGCCTTTGCTTCTGTGTGATACTGAGGCAGTCCGTTCCTGAGCCCGACAGCCGCCACTCTTCAGTAAAGGCCCATCCTCCATGATAGAATATTTGCCCGTACTTTCCAAATGGTAGGCAATCCAATGAGGATTGAAACAAGTGTTTTTTAAAAAAACATTTTTAAGAGTTTCAGCATGTAAGGACTCTGTGTTTTACATCTAGGTATCTTGTATTTTCAAAGGTTATTTTTAATTGGTATTGCATAACCTGCTACTGATTAATTCCCTAAATTCAGATTCAGCTTATGTCTGTAATTAGGTGAAGTCGAACCCTCCCAAAGAAAGAGATGTGGTGAGCTTCCTCCACACCTGATCTCAGAAGAGCTTCGTAATTGCCAGAAGAAGTAAAGCTTTAAAAATATGCGTGCACATCAGCACGGTGCTTGTAGGTTAACATGTCCTGACAATATGAAGCTATTGATATATTGTCTTACCCAATACAGGACTTTCCACTAGAATGAGGGCAATTTGTTTGTCAAACTTGTAAGAATTTTAGTGACAGTTGTTGAAATGGGGGATGAGTAGATGGGGGTTCATTGTACTGATCTCTCTACTTTTAAATACCTAAAATCCTTTGTATGTGTACTTTTTATTTTTAAGGAGAATTCAACTTTTGGAAATTGGAAGATACTGTTAGGAGCCATTCCCTTAGAGAGTACATGGCATGATTTTAGAGCCATCGGAAGGACCACTTATCCATTCTAGCCTGATGCTCTCAGCATGAGATCAAGTCCGTTAGTTAAAGTCACTGTCTTTAGTCCTTTTAAAAACAAACAAGGGTTGCTACCTATGAGCTCGCACAGTGCCATACAAGTATTCGTTCAAGGCAGCACGTATTCTGTTTTTTGTTTCTTTCATTTTGTTAATTACCTGGCTTCTCGGAAACCGGGGAGGAAGTGTCTCAGGAAATGTTCACAGGGTGAATTTGCAAGTAACATACAGAAAAATCAAGAATGTAGCAAACTTCACAGAGTGTGGCTCTCAGAACTTGGGAGGAGAAAAGGGACCCCCGAAAAAAAGTGAAAGAATAAATAGCTTGGATAGGAAGAAAAACATTTCTTATTTAATTTCACCTAAAGCCAGCTCAGCCTGTATCCAGCTCCTGGGTGTAGGTAGTGACTTAGGAGAGGATCCCATTGCCTTTCTCCCCTCTGCGTGGGGAGATCCCAGCTGAGCTCCCCAGGGATCAGATTTAGTAGTGGGAACATTTAAGGTTTTGAGGGAATCTCCAAATCTGTGTATTCTTACAGTGAGGAGCAGAGTTAGCATTGAATGGGGCTGTCATAGAAATATAAATGAAGGACAAGAAGGAGAGCAAGAAGCTTAATGGCTTGGCCCTTTCTCTCACCCAGGTGCAAAGCATTAAACATTTAAAGGCTTATAATGGGTGTGTATCTTAAAATGGGGAACAGGAAGGCCACCTAAATTTAGATCCTACAGCCAGCTTTGATGAGGGAAAATGAAAGTCATTAGTATCCTCCATGAAATTAGCAGCTATCTTTCATTCTTGCCAATTTGAGGATGGAGGGGTATAGTTGGGGTGTTGTGTTGTACTTGTGAATCACTGAAATCTTGACAAGAGCGCCAATGTGCATAACCATTCTTCTGAAACAGAAAAAAGAACAGCAGGTTGAAATCAAAACCATGATGAATTGTGTTTGTATATGTTGCCACTCACACACACTAAAGGCTCCCATCACATCCCTTGTGTTACCTGTGCCCCCAGCCAGGTAGGATTTGCATGCTTTCAGGCTTCACAGTGGTGTGTTGTCTGAGGCAGAGGCTGGGGACACAGGCAGTCCTGAGGGGCAGTGTTTCAAATGGCAGGTTAGAAGATGAAGAACCCCGCACCTGAAGTCAGACAGCCCAAGTCTCAAAGGAGTCAGGGAGCTTGCCATCTTAGCTGGGCGGGGGATGCAGGTCCTCCCATGTGCAGATGATCCAAGGAGATAGAATGCCCCCACTATCCAAAAGGCTGAGCTAAGATCTTCATCAAAAGAATCCAAGGGACATGGGAGTATTGAACTGCAGAGAGCTGGGTTATGAGCACTGCTCTAAAATCTAAGCAGGTCTCCCTCCCCACAGCATTTTAACCAGAAGCTACTAGTGGGACCTCTTGTTGATGCTGGGAGAGGGATGCATCCCACCCAACTTGGAGGAGCCACAGAGCACAGCTTCCCATACCATGGAGGTCCCAATAAATTGCGCTCCTGGGGCTCATGTCACTGAAGGCTATAATAACATCTGTTTCCATTTATTTTCTGAAATGAGTCAATAAAATATGTATGTTCCCTATAACACAAAACCATCTGAGAGCATTTAGGTGTACACATGCAGTAGTTGGCGTCCAATGAACAGGCTCACATGACTCAGTCATTTGGTCATTTTATTGTTTATTGGTACCTGCCTCACCTGTGGACATTTTGGCCACTAAGACAGTTCAAAATTGCCTTTATCCTTAGTCAAACACTGTTTCCTTCATATCTCTAAAGGCCTTTAGATTACAGACACAAACCCATATTGGTTAGCTTGGTCTGCCATAACAAAATACCACAGTCTAGGTGGCTTAAACAACAGAAATTTATTTCTCACAGTTTTAGAGACTGGAAGTCTGAGATAAGGGTGCCCACATGGTGGGGTTCAGGTGAGGGCTCTCTCTTTGGCTTGCAAACGGACGCCTTCTCACTGTGTGCTCACGTGGTAGAGAAAGCCAGCAAGTTCTCTGATGTCTCTTCTTATAAGTATCTCTATGTCTCTTATGGTGTCTTCTCTTATAATCCCATCTCTCATTGGAGGTTAGATCTTAAGCATAGGAATTTGAGAGGACACAAATGGCCAGTCCTTAGCATGACACAAATCTAGAGATTCAAGCTAAAGATGTCTAGGTAGGGTACCGAACATGGAACTTTGTCTCCATCTACTCCTGAAGCACCAGTAAAATGATAAAGGGGCATAGAGGCATGAATCCACAGGACAAGGAGAACAGTGGAAGAGGCAAAAGGAAAGAGAAAAGTCTACAAACTTTCACGGCTGGGAAGCAGGTGAATTAACTGAGTAAACCAGAGAAAGTTGAAAACCAACTGCTGAGGAGTGGAGAAGCCAGGGACAGATCAAGAGTAACGAGAATCAATTGTAATAATTTCCTGCTATAGTGGCAGTCTTGGATGGTTTTAGAAGGGATTTTTCCTGAAAATTCTCAAATATCTGCCCCGCTTCTAATTTGTATTTGTATTCTGATTTGTAAACACTATGGTAGTCTTTCTATTGCCCTGGATTTATTTTTTGGGGTGTGTAACTTGATTTTATCTGTTTTTAAGACCAGCAGCTTTTTGAAGTTGTTCTCATTTACCTTTTAGTCATTTTTTTATGCTAGCTTCAATGGAAGAAACCTACTGAAAAGTAACTTATAATTTCCACTCCTATGACTTTATCTTCTATCTCCCTCCAGCAAAGGAAGAAATATGTCACTCTTAAAAATTCATAAAAATTTAAAGAATTTAAATTAAAAATCCCCAATATCTCGTGGTATATTTCTTGTGATTTAAAAAATATTATGTTCCTGGGCATGGCAGCTCATGCCTGTAATCCTAGCACTTTGGGAGGCCAATGCATGCAAATCACTTGAGCCCAGGAGTTTGAGACCAGTCTGGGCAACGTGGCAAGACCCCATCTTTACTAAAAATACAAAAAATTAGCCAGTCTTGGTGGTGCACACTTATAGTCCCAGCTACTTGGGAGGCTGAGGTGGGAGGATTGCCTGAGCCTGGGAAGTTGAGGCTGCAGTGAGCCATGATCGCGCCACTGTGCTCCATCCTGGGCAGCAGGAGTGAGACCCTGTCTCAAAAACAAATAGGTTAAACATAGTCCAAATTAAATAAATGCCTTTTGTATGAAGATATTTCCACATGGAAGATGTCCAGATTGTGCATCTGTGCTTGGTTAATATTTGATATTAAGAATTTAATAATATTTAAAAACGTTTATGTTATTCAAGTAAGATTTCCTTCTTGGGACTCAGACCAAATAATGATGCAAGAAGAAAGAAAAATGGTTCAAATCATACAGCTGAATTGGCTGTGTCTGAGTGTGTGTAAATTAGAATTTATGTTAGTCAGTTCACTAATTGGCAAAAGTACTGCATTTACATTTAAGTAACAATAAACATCAGTGTATCTGGAACCTAGTAAGTGCCAAATAAATGTCTGGACAGGCCGGGAGGAAGAGAAGGGGAGGAAAGGAAGGAAGAAAGAATTTCACTATTTACTTCTTAAAATGTGCAAGAAAGACAAACCCAGATGCCTATAAAATATTACTTGCTATTGAAAGTGTACTAAATCCTAGCTAAATCTCTGTAAGTTAGCAGAATGGAGAGCTGGTTTGCATCAAGAGACCAAACTCTTCCCACTAAAGAATGGCCTTGAACAAGCCTCTTAGCCCTAGAACCAAAAAGGTGGCCCACAATGGTATCCAAGCTAAATATCTACCACATATTGAGTGCATTTCTTGGCTCATTTAAAAAGGTCACCCACCATGGTATCCAAGCTAAATATCCACCATGTGTTAAGTGCATATCTGGGCTGATTTAAACATCACAACCACCTTGTGTAATAAATATTTTTCTACTCTACAAACAAGGAAACTAAAATGCAAAGAGGTTCAGTAACTTGCCCAGGATCACACAATTAGTAAATGGTATATATGGAATTTGTGCTCAGGTCTATTGGACTACAGAAATCTGTACTTCTAACTAGTTGTCAAAACTTTAGTATATACATCGTAGGAGAGGCAAATTTTTACCTCTATTCTTTTCAACTTTTTTGGCTGGGCCTGAGAGTTACATTGATATAAGACAGAATCAACAGGAGAAAAGCATACAAATTTATTTAATGCAAGTTCTACAATGGGAGCCTTCGTGAAGAAATGAAAATTAAGACACAGAAATGAACATTTATATGCTGAATTGGACAGAGCAGTAAATTATGAAAATATGACAAGGTAAAGCGGTTTGGGCTACGGTAGTTAATTGGGTGGAGAAGTGGCTAGGAAGATAAGGGTTCGCTTAACAAGGTTGGTTTAAATAGATTTCTGTGGGCCTCAATCTCCTGTGCTTGATGATAAGAATAATTTCCTTCTGGTGTAAGAAGGGCATCTTTTGCATGGAAATTATCACCTGCTTTTAAGAAACAGAAGGAAGAAGCTGGGAGTGGTAGCTCACGCCTGTAATCCCAACACTTTGGGAGGCAGAGGTGGGAGAACTGCTTGAGGCCAGGGGCTTGAGACCAGCCTGGGCAATGCAGTGAGACCCCATCTCTACCAAAAAAAAAAATTAGCTGGGTGTGGTGGCACATGCCTGTAGTCTCAGCTACTCAGGAGGCTGAGGCAGGAGGATTACCTGAGCCCAGGAGGTTGAGATTGCAGTGAGCTATGGTCATGCCACTGCACTCTGGGCTGTGTGACAGAGAGAGACCCTGTAAAAAAGAAAGACAGGAAAATAGAAGGAAGGTCACCAATGGTATTTGTGTACCTGCTGGTTTTTAAGTACCTTTAACTCAAAATAGTCAACATGTCAGAGTGCTATTTTGGGGGTGGTATGTTCTTAACCCCTTCAGCACCCACACATTTTTCTGGATGCCCATTTGATTCACAGTGCTTCAGTATTCTTGTTTGTCCTTTCTATCTGTAGTAGAAGCTGTAGTTAGCAGCCAGTGTTTCATACATATGCATTGTATTAGTCCGTTCTCACTCAGCTATAATGGACTGCCCGAGACTGGGTAATTTATAAAGGAAAGAAGTTTAATTGACTCAGTTCCGCATGGCTAGGGAGGCCTCAGCAAACTTACAGTTATGGCGGAAGGGGAAGCAAACACATCCTTCTTCACACGGCCGCCGGAAGGAGAAGTATAAGCAAAAGGAGGAAAAACCCCATATAAAACCATCAGATCTTGTGAAAAGTCACTCACTATCATGAGAACAGCAGCATGGAGGTAAACATCCCCATGATTCAAATACCTCCCACGGGGTCCATCCCACAACAGGTGGGGATTATGGGAATTATAATTCAAGATGAGATTTGGGTGGGGACACAGCCAAACCATATAATGAAAACAACTGACCCTATTTCTAATGAATCGTGTGGGAGTTGGCTGTAGAAGTAAAGCACCTGACTAGAGGTTTTTTTAGGTTTTGGCAATACTGACTATCTGGAGAATTTGTTTATTTATTTATTTATTTTTATTTTATTTTATTTTTTGAGACGGAGTCTCGCTCTGTCACCCAGGCTGGAGTGCAGTGGCGCCATCTCGGCTCACTGCAAGCTCCGCCTCCCGGGTTTACGCCCTTCTCCTGCCTCAGCCTCCCGAGTAGCTGGGACTACAGGCACCCGCCACAGCACCCGACTAATTTTGTTGTATTTTTAGTAGAGACGGGGTTTCACCGTGTTAGCCAGGATGTTCTGGATCTCCTGACCTCGTTATCTGCCTGCCTTGGCCTCCCAAAGTGCTGGGATTACAGGCGTGAGCCACGGCGCCCGGCCCTACCTGGAGAAATTTTTAACCATTGATTATGGGAAAGTTCCTTTTCCCGTTTCCATTTCTCCCACCTGACTCCGTGATGTAAGGTCCATATGAAATGTCTATCGGGTTATTTTGAGGGAATAAGATTCAAAGAATAAAAATGCAAAGTGAGAGAATTTTGTGTCCAACATGTTAATGTGCATCTGACATTAATAGGATTGATTCACGGTGTGGTTGCTGGAGTTTAGCTTTTTGTCTTAGTTGCACACTTTGCTAAGTGTTAACCTTAAGCATGTGCTTTATTTATTTTTTATTTATTTATTTATTTTTAAATTATACGTTAAGTTCTAGGGTACATGTGGATAACGTGCAGGTTTGTTACATATGTATACCTGTGCCATGTTGGCGTGCTGCACCCATCAACTCGTCATTTACATCAGGTATAACTCTCAATGCAATCCCTCCCCCCTCCCCCCCACCGTGATAGGCCCCTGTGTGTGATGTTCCCCTTCCCGAGTCCAAGTGATCTCATTGTTCAGTTCCCACCTATGAGTGAGAACATGCGGTGTTTGGTTTTCTGTCCTTGCGATAGTTTGCTGAGAATGATGGTTTCCAGCTGCATCCATGTCCCTACAAAGGACACAAACTCCTCCTTTTTTATGGCTGCATGATATTCCATGGTGTATATGTGCCACATTTTCTTAATCCAGTCTGTCACTGATGGATATTTGGGTTGATTCCAAGTCTTTGCTATTGTGAATAGTGCCGCAATAAACATACGTGTGCATGTGTCTTTATAGCAGCATGATTTATCATCCTTTGGGTATATACCCAGTAATGGGATGGCTGGGTCATATGGTACTTCCAGTTCTAGATCCTTGAGGAATCGCCATACTGTTTTCCATAATGGTTGAACTAGTTTACAATCCCACCAACAGTGTAAAAGTGTTCCTGTTTCTCCATATCCTCTTGAGCATCTGTTGCATGTGCTTTATTGAAACCTCTAGCAGCCTCTGTGGCTCAGAAGGTTGGAATAGAAAATCATTGACTTCTCACTTATTTGAAAAACATTTGATTTCATATCTCTTTGATATTTACCATATATTCATATAGTATGAAGATGTGCGCTCTATAATGTACAGAAAGAATTTAAAGTGACTTTTTTATACAAGAATATAAACATATGTATCTCTAATGCGGTGTTGTGGCTACATTATATAGTATGCTTGAAAGCCATGACATTTTCTTCTGTACTAGATTTTGCCCTGTCTTTGGGTTGGGTGGTTTATACAAATCTTGGCTTAATTGGAGCCATATTTACGTTCTCTCATGTTTGACCGAAGAAGATATGACTAAGAATTAAGAGACCACGTGGGACCCGCCAGAGTATCCTCTTCTTCTCTAAATAGTAGATTGCTCTAATGACAGCAGCCAGAAATTTTAGCCACTGGCCTTTAGGAATCTAGATTTAAATGAAGTAGGTTTGAAGGACATAATGTTATAAAATTAAGAGAACTGTGTTCTGGCCTCGTCACTTTCAAAAATTGATTATTCTGAATTTCAGAGAATATGTGTTAAAATTGTTGAAGTGCTTTGAAAATAGTAGCATAAATCTGCCTTTATTAAATTGTTAATTTCTTTGATGTCTTAATCAAGCACACAGTTTTATAGCTTTGTGGATAATCATGTCTCCAAATGATTTATGTCAGTTTACATCATTATGGAAATATAATGCTTCATTAAGCATTAGGAAATTAGATGTTCTGTTTTTACCAAAGGCCTATCTCTTTTAAATGCATTAAAGAATTTTTAAATTTCCAATCTTCAATAGACGTCTCTAAAATATGGACTTTCCCGTTTCTCCTTAGTGTAAAGTAAACCTAGTTTTACATTTTCCTAATGCTTCAGGGTCCTTATTAAAGTGTTTCTTACCATGCCATGCCCAGAATAATGATGCTCACAGGGGCTAATAAATGGTGTAGGAGGATTTTGTCTTTTTTGCTTTAAAAGCCCCTCATTCATCTTTGTATCTGCAAGCTGCTGCTGCTCCTTTCAGCCAGCCTCTTGCTTTCTAATTTATGTTTCTAAGTGGATATGGGCTGGGAAACCAGACTACAAAGCCTATTTAAATTGCAACTAAAATTAAGGTAAACTAGCTAAGAGTAGGAGCTAGGGGAATGCTCAAAATGCTTTAACTGGGTGAGTTTTAATGCATGATTTGTGCTGCCAGCTCCTTTGCTTCTTGGCTTCCTGCTAGCTAGAAACTTGACCATGTGGTTAGACAAGTGAATGCTATGGTGACTCAAAACTCCTGAAAGCATTTTCAAGTAATTCCTGGGTTCACATAGAGGAAGAAAATGTGTTAAATCCATTTCAAATGAATAATAACAGTGAAATTCCTCTAATTTAAAATACAACAATAAAAAAGAAAAAATATTAACTGAGTTTCAAAATCATTCTCAAAATTAATTGGATCACCTATTCCAGTGGTTTCTTTGAATTGGGAGAAAATGAACTCAGTAGGGAAGACTTTTTCTTCCATTCGCTTCAGCTCACATTCTGGAGGACTTTTTTTTCTTGCATATTTTTGTTAAGCAATTATGAGCTCAGTATACATTTTGTAACTCTATTGAGGCAAATTAAAATTTTAACTGAACTTTCTCATAAACTAACAATATGAGGCTTGAAAATAGTTTAATGACCTCATTTAAAAACTCATCAAACCTATAGTTTTGCACAGGTGCATTTTAAAATAACTTTTTAGGTACATTCTAAATTAACAAAGACTGATATGCCTTAAAATAAAGCCAGTTCTGTCAAATCCCCACCTCAAGTTTATAACCTGAGACTTAAAGTTTTTTAACCTCTTTTTCTTCTACAAATCTGTTTCTTGTCTTTGGAGTCTTTGTAGTAGAAGAAAATTGTGTTTTCCCTATATCGGAATAAGTTCATTGCAGGCAGTTTTCGTAAATGGAGTCTCCATACATGTTTTTGAATGTGAAAATTCCTTATTTGGAAAATTAAAATGCCTTTTCTTAACTACACAAATTAGGAAATAACAGTAACTTTAAAATGAACGTTTAAAAATCTAAAAATTATACTTTTACTGGTGATATGGTAAATCCCACTAAAGGTGTTCAAAATAGTTACACAACCTTTGTTAGTAGTATTCCTTACATATAACATTCTAACCTAAAATATGTTAAAGCAACAGATTTTTCCCCCTGTACCTTCTCCCGAATGTTTTTCGACAAGCCTCATCACTGTGGTTGCCTCTAAGACTCAGTCATTGCCCATTGGTGGTTTCTCATCTAATTTATTTCTCTAATTTCCTTCCCCTGATTTTATACTGAGCTCTGTTTGGTTGTCTCTTTTCTTCTGATTTCTTGCCATTTCTCCAAATATATTCAGTTGACCATAAAAAAATTTCATTTGAAAATCCCAATTCATACAAAAGATAATATGACCTCTTTCATCCCACCTCCAGCCCAAAGCAGACCTCTTTTCAACCTCCCCATCATGGTTGAGGTATATCACTCAATGTCAGTGCAGTATGGGTTTGAAATATAGAAAATTATGTGCTTACATGATTAGGGGAATGGAAAAATTATAGACAGTTGCCTGAATGCAAACAATTAGAGTATAATATAGGTGGGTGTGTAATCAGGGTTGGGGAGATACCCAGTAGAGACTCAGCCACAGGCCTTTAGCTTCAAGTACATGATTGCATTCTCAAGCAAAACCCTTAGGAAAAAAAAAAAATCCATGGCAAACATAGAAGAAATAGGAGGCTCTTAGTCCCTAAGAATAGGAGTTCAAGAATGAAACTAAGAAAAACACTGAGTTACTGAAACTGAGGTACCAGAATCAGAATACTTGAACAGAGCAATATTAGCCCTGGTTTGCTCTGCATTTTGAATACCAGAATAGGTGTCTTATTCACCACTATATCTCCAGAACTAGGTCTGTGTTAGGACATGGGATGTGCTAAAACCAAGATAAAAATTGTCGAAAGAATGAATGAAATTCAAAGGCAACTCATTCAAAATGTGCTCACTGACTTCAAGCAGAATGGAGAGTTGAGGTCTGGTTGCCCTTCCTGGGTGACGTGAAGTCCTGGAACCAGGGCAGGATCAACCTCCTGTTTGGGCTGAATCTTATGGAAGTAAAGCACAACTAGCGAGACCAGCCCGTGATATTCCTGTAAAATTAACTTAAGTAACAAGAGAAGAGACATGGGGACTGCATTTAATTTCTGTGACTCTCAGGAGGGGGAAGATGGCAGATAGGAAACAGGGCTAACGTGTAGCTCCGACATGAATAGACAAAACAGCATGTGGAGACTCACACATGATCTTTTGCTCAAGAACCATTGCAGGAATGTACCAGGAAAACCAAAATAACTCACAGATCCTTTGAAAGAAATGGCATGGCGCAGTGCCAGGGGGACACTGTAGGATCAAGACCAGCCTCACCAACTGCATGGGAGCTGAGTGAGGCTTCTTGGCTCCTCTTGCTACTGGCTATCCCCCATGCCCCTGGCAAACTATTTGACACAGCAGAGGTGGCCAAGATCCCCTCTGGAACGCAACCCCATTGGCCTGAGAACCACTCCCCTATCCCCCACAGTGGCCTTGGCAAGCCCCACCCAAGAAGAGTTTGAGCCCAGACTCACCTAACCCTGCCCCCACCTGATGGTATTTCCCTACTTGCCCTGGTAGCTGAACACAAAGCAAACAAACTCTTGGGAGCTTTATGGTCCGACCCATCACCTAAGAAACCAAAATACTTACCCTGGCCATCTTAGGGCAAGCTTAGAGCCCCCTACTACTACTGCAGTTGGTAGTCTTTCGAAAGTGCCACCTCCTGGCTAGAGGCCAACCAACTTAGGCCATTACAGCAACTCAGAACAAAATTACCCTGATTCCAGCAAGGAGAAGACAACATCTAACTCCACTGCCTGAAATATCCTGGCTAACTAGAGGTCCTGCGGGTATCCACTTGACAACTTCACCACTAGCATAACCAACATTCAAGAAAGCCAGCACACCAGACATATTTATAACCAAAGATTCTCATAGAGTCTACGTTACTTCCCTGCCACCTCTACAAGAGCAGGTGCTGGGAGACCTGAAGACAAATCACATCACAGGACTCTTTGCAGTCATCCCCCAGCACCAGCTCAGACAGAGCCTGTTGCCCTGCTGAGTGGCTTGACCCAGAAGAACAATAACAGTTACTGCCATCCAGGTCTCAGGAAGCCCCATCCCTATGGGAAGGGGGAGAGCGAAACATCAAAGGATCACCCCTTGGGACAAGAAAATCTGAATAGCAGCCCTTGAGTTTCAGACCTCTCCATGGAATTAGTCTACCCAAATGAGAAGAAGCCAGAAAAGAGGTTCTGGTAATATAATAAAGCAGGGTTCTATAATACCCCCTGATCACACCAGCTTCCCAGCAACAGATCCAAACCAAAATAAAAAATCTGAACTGTCAGATAAAGAATTTAGAAGTTTAATTATTAATATTAAGCTACTCAAGGAGATACCAGAGAAAGGTGAAAACCAACTTAAAGAAAATTTTTTAAGTGCAGGATATGGATTAAAAATGCCCCAGAGAAACAGATATCATAAAGAAAAAACAATCACAACTTCTGGAAGTGAAAGATACACTTAGATAAATACAAAATGCAGTTAAAAGTTTCAATAGTCTAGAAGAAGTAGAAGAAAGAACTTCAGAGCTTGAAGACAAGGCTTTTGAGTTAACCCAATCAGACAAAGACAATGAAAAAAACATTTTAAGTGAACAAAGCCTCCAAGAAAATTGGGATTATGTTAAATCACCAAACCTAATAATAATTGGCATTCCTGAGGAAGAAGAGAAATCTAAAAGTCTGGAAAAATTCCCTGGCCTTGCTAGAGATCTAGACATCCAAATACAAAAAGCTCAAAGAACACCTGGAAAATTCATTGCATAAAGATTATCACCTAGGCACATATTCATCAAGTTATCTAAAGTTAAGATGAAGGGAAGAATCTGAAGAGCTGTGAGACAAAAGTATCAGGTAGCCTGTAAAGGAAAACCCATCAGATTAACAGCAGATTTCTCAGCAGAAACCTTACAAGTCAGAAGGGATCAGGGCCCCATCTTCACCCTCCTGAAACAAAATAGTTGTCAGCCAAGGATTTTACATTCAGTGGAACTAAGCTTCATAAATGAAGGAGAGATAAAGCCTTTATTCAGACAAACAAATGCTGAGAGAATTTGCCACTACTAAGCCAGCACTACAAGAAATACTAAAAAGAGTTCCAAATCTTGAAACAAAACCTCAAAATACAGCAAAATAGAACCTCCTTAAAGCACAAATCTCATAGGGCCTATAAAACAATGACACAATGGAAAAAAAAAAAAAAACACACAAGATATTAAGGCACCAACTAACATGATGAATAGAACAGTACCTCACATCTTAATACTAACATTGAATGTAAGTGGCCTAAATGCTCCACTTAAAATATAATGGCAGAATGAATAAAAATCCACCAACCAAATATCTGCTGTCCTCAAGAGACCTATCTAACACGTGAGAACTTATGTAAACTTAAGATAAAGGAGTGGAAAAAGATATTCCATGCAAATGGACATCAAAAGTGATCAGGAGTAGCTATTCTTGTATCAGACAAAACAGACTTTAAAGCAACGACAGTTTAAAAAAAATAGGGACTTATATAATGATAAAAGGAATAGTCCAACAGGAAAATATCACAATCCTAAATATGTATGCACCTAACACTGGAGCTCCCACATTTATAAAACAATTACTACTAGACCTAAGAATTGAGTTAGACAGCAACACAATAATAGTGGGGGGGCTTCAATACTCCACTGACAACACTAGACAGGTCATCGCAACAGAAAGTCAACACAGACACAGTGGACTTAAATTATATACACTAAAACAAGTGGACTTAACAGATATTTACAGAACATTCTACCCAACAACTGTAGAATATACATTTTTTTAACACATGGAGCATTCTCCAAGATAGGCCATATGATAGGTCACAACACAAGTCTCAGTAAATTTAAGAAAATTGAAAGTACATCAGGTATCCTTTCAAACCACAATGGAATAAAGCTGGAAATTAACTCCAAATGGAACCCCTCAAACTATACGAATACATGGAAATTAAATAAACTGCTCTTAAATGCTCTTTGGATCAACAATGAAATCAAGATGGAAATTTAAAAATTCTTTGAGCTGAACGATAATAGTGACACAATTTACCAAAACTTCTAGGCTTCAGCAAAAGTGGTGCAAAGAGGAAAGTTCATAGCCTACGTCAAAAAGTCTGAAAGAGTGCAAATAGGCAATCTAATGTCACACCACAAGGAACTAGAAAAACAAGAACAAACCAAACCCAAACCCAGCAGAAAAAAATAAATAAGTAAATAAAGGTCAGAGCAGAACTAAATGAAATCGAAACAAAAAAAATTACAAAGGATAAATGAAAGAAAAAACTGGTTCTTTGAAAAGATAAACACAGTTGATAGGCCTCTAGTGAGATTAACCAAGAAAAGAAAAGATCCAAGATCCAAATAAGCTCAATTAGAAAGGAAACAGGAGATATTACAACCAATACCACAGAAATACAAAAGATTATTCAAGGCTGCTATGAACACCTTTACACACACAAGCTAGAAAATTTAGAGGAGATGGGTAAACTCCTGGAAATATACAACCCTCCCAGATTAAATCAGAAAGAAATAGAAACTCTGAACAGACCAATAACAAGCAGTGAGATTGAAAAAGTAATTTTAAAATTTCCAATTAAAAAAAAAGGTCCAGGACCAGATGGATTCACAGCTGAATTCTATCAGATATTCAAAGGAGAATTGGTACCAATCTTAATGAAAATATTCCAAAAGATAGAGAAAGAGGGACTCCTCCCTAAATCATTCTGTGAAGCCAGTATCACTCTAATTCCAAAACCAGAAAAAGAAATAACAAAAAAAGAAAACTACAGACCAATATCTCTGATGAATATAGATGCAAAAATCCTTAAGAAAATACTAGCTAACTGAATCCAGTTGCATATCAAAAAGATAATACACCATGATCAAGTGGGTTTCATACCAGGGATGTGGGGTTGGTTTAACAAGTCAATAAATGTGATATAGCACATCAACAGAATTAAAAACAAAAATCATATGATCATCTCAATAGATTCAGAAAAAGCATTTGACAAAATCCAGCATCCCTTTATGATTAAAACCACGATATATATATATGTGTTGTATGTATATATAGAGTTGTGTGTGTATATATATATGTGTGTGTATATAGTATGTTCTTATTTATAAGTAGGAGCTAAGCTTTGAGGATGCAAAGGCATAAGAATGATATAATGGGCTTTGGGTACTTGCGGGGAAGGGTTAGAGGGGGATGACGGGTGAAAAACTACACATTGAGTACAGCATACACTGCTTGGGTGAATGGGTGCACCAAAATCTCAATAATTATCACTGAAGAACTTATCCATGTAACCAAAAGCCACCTGTTCCCCCAAAACAATTGAAATAAAAAAATTTCTGTAACTCTCAATAAGTTAAGAGCAATGTTTATTTTTAAATTCCTTCAGTTCAAGATCCTGTTCAAATTTTTGAGAGATTTTATCTTCCTTTAATTTGATAACATGTGGCATTCTGCTTTGAAAATGGTTAAAATATTTTTAAAGCTTGCTCAGAATGGTTGGGTAGACCTATTAAATATTTTAGAGGATGCATTTCAATCATTTGACTGTACCTCAAACACAAACATAACCTCCCTTAATCCTTTCCTGTTATTTTATTAATGTAGAAAGGGAATTCACAAAGCTGGAAGTTTAGAAAAAGAAGCTGAACTCAGCTGTCTTTCAAAAGCTGACCTTCATATTTCCTAATCTCCTTTTTTCCAGCATGCTTTCCAAGAACCACTGTAAGTAAAACAGTGCACTAGACCCCTTTAAATTTGAAGAAATTCAAAGAGTCACGCACTCCATGACTGTAAACAATTGACTCTCATCTCAGGCATCAGGTTCATCTATTACAGTAGAGGTTTAAGTACTAACCCACTCAAAAGAAACTTTCAGATTAATAACTCAGAGGAGTTACAGTAACTCGGTGAGAGAACTGGTTGAGGTCTTTGTTCTAGTTCTCGTCAACTAGTGGAACTTCCTGGCTCAGGTCGTCATGGAGCTAAACTCTTTCCCTTCCAGTTCCAGCTCAAGTCTCACCTGCTGGCACCTCCATGTGGTGACTGCTCCCTCCTCTAAGCCCATAGCAGCCCCTAGTCTCTCTCCTCGTCACATGGCCCTCAGTTTATCAGCTATCTCTAGAGACCCGTGCCCTAGTTAGACTGCATGTTTGGCAGACACCCATGCTCTCCCACTGTCCTCCATGTCTTGCCCATAGCAGATGCTTAGCAAGTGTCTATTTACAATGTCATGGTTTGTGACATAGTGATGGTGATTACTATTTTTAGAGAGACCACTGAGACGTTGCAGGCCACTGAAATAAAGTGAATATTTCAGTAAAGCAAGTCACACGAATTTTGGTGTTTCCCAATGCATATAACAGTTATGTTTACACTATACTGTAGCTATTAAGCATTATGTCTAAAAAAAATGTACATACCTTAATTTAAAAATACCGTATTGCAAAAAAAAAAAAAAAAAGCTAATGATCATCTGAGCCTTCAGCAAGTCATAATCTTGCTAATGGAGGGTCTTGCTTCTATGTTGATGGCTACTGACTGATCATGGTTGCTAACGGTTGGGGTGGCTATGGCAATTTGTTGAAATAAGACAGCAATGGAGCTGGTAGCATTGATTGACGCTTCCTTTCATGAAAGATTTCTTGGCACTATGTGACGCTGTTTGATAGCATTTTACCCACAGTAGAACTTCTTTCAAAATTGGAGTCAATCCTCTCAAACCCTGCTGCTGCTTTCTCAACTATGTTAATATTCTCAATCCTTTTTTGTCATGTTAAGAATGTTCACAGCATCTTTATCAGAAGTAGACTCCCATCTTCAGAAACTGCTTTCTTTGCTCCCCCATAGGAAATCCTAGATGGCATCTTCCAGTAGAAGATTATTTCGTCTTCATTGAAAGTCTATTTGGTGTAGCCACCTCAATGCTCTTAGCTAGGTTTTCTGAATAACTTGCTGCAGCTTCTCCATCAGCAGTTGCTGCTTCACCTTGCACTTTTATGTTATGGAGACAACTTCTTTCCTTAAACTTCATGAACAAAACTCTGCTGGTTTTAGACTTTTCTTCTGCAGCTTCCTCATCTCCCTCAACCTTCATAGAATTGAAGAGAGTTAGGCTTTGCTCTAGATTAGTCTTTGGCTTAAGGGAATATTGTGGCTGGGTTTGATCTTCTATCCAAACTATTTAGACTTTCTCCATATCAGCAATAAGGCTGCTTCACTTTTTTATCATTCACGTATTCACTGAAGTAGCACTTTGGCCAGTTAGTGAATTGGCACAAGAAACCCTGGCTTTTGGCCTATCTCAGCTTTCAACATGCCTTCCTCACTAAGCTTAATCATTTCTAGCTTTTGATTTAATGTGAAAGATATGCGACTCCTCCTTTCACTTGAACATTTAGAGATCATTGTAGGGTTGTTAATTGGCCCAATTTCAACATGCTGTTGAACAAATAGTGCCAATAGACTTGCTCAATCCAGAGTTGTCACCAGCTTTCAATTTGTATAAAATGCTATGTCTTCTAAGCACTAAGACAAGGTATGCTTGTATTTTGTTATGGGGGAAAGCTGTGTTTGGAGAGCAATAGGGGCAAATTAGTCACTAAGGCAGCCGAGTTAATCAATGGACAGTCTTTTCTTCTCAGAATATGCAAGAATCTTTTCAAAGCCTAGAAACAGGAGGCCTTCAATTTTGGTTTGGTTGTTTCTGCTCTGTTTTTCTTTTTATAGCACATAAAAAATAGTTTTTCAAGATGTACCTAGGCATTGAGTTAATGGAATGTGCCTATTACCTAAAGCTATTCCAATGTCTTAACTATGAAGAAACTTGGTATGTGCTGATGGAATAAATGAATAACTGAACTGGTTTTGGAAATGTCAACTTAATTCAGGAATTCTACATTCAAAATGGAATTTTTCAAAGTTAAACTATTTGGATTAATTCATCTATGTACCATTTTCTACCCTCTGTTATCTAAAATAAAGATTAAATAACATTCAAGTTTCTATGTTTAGCAGTTCCTGTCGTTTGAATCCCATGTAACTGTTTTCATGCTAAGATGTGTTTATGCTCCACAGGTGACCCATGCATTTGTGTGCTGGGAATGGAAACGATTGAGGCCATTGCCGGCATCATTCACTAGGGAGAGAGTCTTGTTTCTCTAGAAATACAAAACTGAGAGGACAAACTCTTGGTAGAAGAGAAAAATATGTCGGTTGGGCTCACCTGTAAAACCTCATTCAGAAAGTCTGCTTGGACCTCCTGGAATAGGCATGGTACTATATCTCAAGACATGCTAAGGAAAATAAGGGGAAAGAATTCTCACTCTCCTGTGTCCTGAGCATTAAAGACAGAGCAGTTTCCCCTGAAGGCAGCATGGAGCAGCAACCATTGTCAAAGACAAAGAAAGCCAGACACTAATTAAAGGCAATGAGAGGGATTTTCTCCAGTACTACTGCAATAGGAGAGAGACCCCAGTGTATACTGAGCTCAACTCTATGGAAACTAAAATGTAGGAGTCTTCATAAGCACTGGGAGCTACTAAAGGAAGTGAACGGAAGGGCCTTAAGGGATGTGATGAGGCCATCTGTGTGTGCTAACTGGTGCTTATTGAAATTAGCGTCGTACCCTTCCCCAGAGACTGGAAGATGGGGGCTTTATACTTCTCGATGATTACATGTCAAAGAGATGGTTCCCAGGTCTCCGAGAAAGATGTTCCTGGGTTGTAGAAGATACACGTACATCTCAAAGGGACAGAGAAAGGATTTACAACTGTAAGCTTTCTAAAGTAAATGCTCCAAGAAATGGGAATTTAGGGGTCTATTTTCAAGTATTGATTAGAACAAACAGCAAATATTTTTGGTGGTGTTGAACCTTCTCAGGCAGGCATTTTAAAGTTACTGGGATTATCTTCCTAGGGACATGGCTTTGAGCTGCTAGAAACTGTGGTAGTAGTGTTTGTTCAAGTCTTTTAGTGTCAAAAAGTGGATGAACTCATTTGTACTGAAAGTTGTAGTTCTTACAGGCCAAGGTTGAAGCCTAGTTGGAAAGAGACCTCAGAGGAACTGACTCAAGTTTGGTAAAGGAGAAAGTCTTTGTCACCACCTTGGGATAAACTCAAAGGGGAAAATGAGATGGTTGTCAGAGGCATCTTGGCCCAGCCACCCACTAACTAGGTGCATTTCCTTCCAGTGGTGACCTTGGAGCCTTCGATCGTATGTTGATGAGGAAAATGTTGTTTCCTTATATACCAAAAAGCATTCGTTGAGTGACTTCTGTTTAAGGATGTACCTCCTGGCTGTCCCCTGACATTTTCTTGTTTGTCAAGTTAAATATGATCTTGTGAGGAAGAGTTAGGATTTAGGGTTTCACATACAAGCTTATGTTGATTTTCATCCATCTTGAACTTCTTTAGATCAAGGATCAGAAGCTTGAACATGACATGGAGCCATGAAATAACTTTTTTACATGAAAGCCACAGTTTTATACTTAGTTCTTAGAGAAATCATATCAAGAGGGTTAATTTTGCCATTTGCCCTTTTTTTTTTTTTTTTTTTTTTTTTTTTTTTGCCACGGAGTTTGAAAGCTTATTCTTCCTTCTACTTTTGAAAAGACTCCAATTTTCAAAGTTCTTTCCTTTGGGTCTTCCACAACAGGGGTTAACAAACTATAACCCATGGGCCAAATCCATCCCACCACCTGTTTTTGTAAATAAAGTTTTATTGGAACACAGCCACATACATCCATTTGCATACTGTCTGCAGCTACTGCAGATGAATTGAGTCATTTCCACAGAGACAAGTGTGACCTGCAAAGCCTTAAGTATCAGCTATTTGGTCCTCATCACAAAAAGTTTACCAACACCTGCTCTATTTATTCACAGACAAATTGTTTTTTCCATTATGTTTATATTTTCTATCTATTTGAATCTACTTGAACTAGAAGACTTACAGAACCCATATTGCTACCTTTGTGTTCCCAAAAAACTTTCATTTGAGGAACTGAACTTGGAAGAACAGCATTGTTTCAAGCCCCAGTGAAGCTTCAAAGACAGAGATCAAGTACATACCAAGCTAAACTAAGCAGGTTTCCTCATAAACTAGAATCTTTGATTGGCTCACATAATTAAAGACTTTCATCACACACAACAGAGGAAGATATAAATAATTTCAGCAAAGCTACTGTTCTTCATTAATTATAAGGAAATTTGTGGCTAAGTCTCTATTTTGAAAAAAATAAAACCACAATAATAAAAACCTTCATTTCCTTTTCTGGAAAATAAAAAATGTAACCCTTCCTCCTACCTTACTCATGCTTTTGACAAAATTCATCCCCACTTTCCCTCTGCAGAGAATTCAAAAGTCTTATACTCCAAAAGGGTCAAAGGAGGACTTTAGTTTTAATATTGTTGTTTCTGTGCTTTGAGGTGAAGAAAGGGCAACTTTTAAAAGTATTTAAGCTCACAGCCAAATATACGTAATGCTAGATTCTTATGATCTTCCTCTCTCTGAATTTTGACATATTAAAACTAAGTGATCACTTCATATCCCTAGGATTGTTAAAAACACAGATAATAACAAGTATTGATGAGGATGTGGAGAAATTTGAACCCTTGTACACTGTTGCTAATCAAATAAAATGTGGCAGCTGCTATGGAAAGCAGTGTGTGTGGCATTTCCTCAAAAAATTAAAAACGGAATTACCATATAACCCAGCAATTCCACTTCTAAGTATATATCCAAAACAATTGAAAACAGGATCTTGGAGAGAGAGTTGCATATCCATGTACATAGCAGCACTGTTCACAGAAGCCAAGAACTGGAAGCAACCCAAGTGTCTATTGACAGATGAATGGATTTTAAAAAGTGGTCTATACATACAATGGAGTAGTACTCATCATTAAAAAAGAAAGGAAATTCTGACACATTGTATAGCATGGATGAACCCTGAGGACATTATATTAAATGAAATAAGCCAGTCACAAAGAAGACAAATACTGTATGATTCCACTTAATGAGATACCTAGCATAGCCAAGCTCATGGAGACAGGAAGTAAAATGGTGGTTGCCAGGGACTGGGTTGTAGGGGAATGAGGAGTTACTGTTTGGTGAATAAAAGTTTTCGTTTTACAAGTTGAAAAAGTTCTGGAGATGGTTGCACAATGATGTGAATATATTTAACACTACTGAACTGTACATTTATAAATGGTTAAGATGATAAATTTTGTTATTTATAGTCTACCAAAATGTTTGTAAAAAATGAAGCTGTCAGTAACACGGAACTAATAGTTTTGATATAATGCATGACAGAGTCCAGACAAACTTTCTATTTAGCCTCTATCTTCATGGTTTCACAGAAATTAATCTACTTGGCTCTGTCAGGTGACAGGATGTTTTAATGAGGGGAGAAATCAAATCAAGTTGATTGATCTGTTTTCATCACTTGTTCCTGTAGTATTGTGTAGAATATAACCTTGGGCAAGAGTTTCTATTAACCCAATGACGAGGACCAGCAGAGTCCTTTTTATGAGTATGCCAAAAAGAAAAAAAAAAAATGGGTTTGATGGTTTGCATTTGCCTTTGAACACCATTGAGATCAGCTGGGTTCCCATCAGCCCCATGGCCAAATCCTTTATCCCCTCCCTAACTCCAGCCAAGATTGTACTAAGAAGCAGAATTTGAATTCTAAATCGCTGCCTTGGCTCAGACCTTTACTCAGATCAACCTGACTCAAATCAACTGGGGGTCAGTCTCTAGAACTAAGAAACTGCTGGACAATATTATGGAACAAAGCTCCATTCATGGTATCATAAAGAACCTGACTCAAGCAAATGAAAGAAAATGATGTCTGCTATTTTTATTTGTGAATTAAGGATTGCCTGTTCATCAGCTTCCACTATGCATGTGACATTTATTTCAAAATAAGTGTAAAAATACTCATCAAAAACAAAACTTAGAAGTTGCAGTCACAAAAAAATGAGCAGAGAAGTCTGGGCGCTCATTTAAGGGATCAGTGTGCTTCCTGCCCTGTCTCGCTGCCTTGTCATTACTATGAGGATGATGGCATTCTGTAAGATCAAGAACGCCTCAACGAGAGCTTTGAGTATCACTGTGCTTTTAGATCTTTCTTCTCTATTTTCTGTATTCCATACATTTTTAGATTTCCTCTTTCTTTTTTGTTGTTGTGCTTGTTTTTCAGTTTTTTTCAATTGCAGTTAGGGTAAACATTTGATTCTCAAACCTGCCACTTAAATATTCTGGGATTGTTATAGTATGCAGTTACTAAAGGTTGATTTTTCCCGAATACAGAAGAATAATTCATTGCCCCTATTTGAAGATAATGGATATCTTCCATACTATTTTTATCATTAAGTGACAAATGATTGGGTGCAGTCCAGCTAAACCCAAACCCTGCTTCTGGTTGAAACCTCTTGCCATGCAAGGGGAGAGGGCTGAGGCTGAACAAAACACAATACGCTTAGTGTGCAGAATGGGAAAGCACATTTCTAAATTACTTGGACATTAAGGTTGAAGGTTTCATTATTCAATTAAAATAAAAGCAGTTTAAAGAAATTTAAGAAGGAAAAAAGAAGAAATAGAAAACACAACTACTATACCTATTGAACAAATTGTATTGGTAATTAAAAATCTTGCCAAAAGAAAACTTTAGGCCCAGCTTGATTCACTGATGAAGTCTCCCGGATGGTTAATAAAGAAATAATATTAGTTTTACACAAACTGACTCTAGATAATATAAAAAGAGGAAAGTGCCAGGCACAGAAAGACACACTCCACATGTTCTCACTTATTTTGGAGAGCTAAAAATTTCAACAATTGAACTCATGGAGATAGATAATAGAATGATGGTTACCAGAGGCTGGGAAGGGTAGTTGGGGGTGGAAAGGAAGGGAAGTGGAGATGGTTAATGGGTCCAAAAAAATAGTTGAAAATGAATAAGAACTAACATTTGCTAGCACAACAGAGTGACTATAGTCAATAATAATTTAATAGTACATTTAAAAATAACTAAAAGTATAATTGGATGGTTTGTAACTCAAAGGATAAATGCTTGAGGTGATAGATACCCATTTACTCTGATGTGATCATTACACATTGCATGCCTATATGAAAACATCCCAAATACCCCATAAATATATACACCTACCATGTAGCCACAAAAATTTAAAATTTAAAAAGATGTATAAATCCTTTTCTTCTCAAACTATGTGTGCAGATATGTCCTGGGGATCTCATTGAAACACAGATATTGATTCAGTAGTTCTGGGCTGGGGCCTGAGATTCCACATTAAAAAACATGTTTTTACATTTTCAATTGTAGAAATTTGCATTTCAAAATAAACCATCAAGTGATATTGATACCACTGGTGCTCAAACGCTTGAGTGATAAAAATAAATATAAATTAAAAAATCAAATGAGGAAAGACTTCTCAACTTGTTTTAAAAGACCAGCATAAATTGGATTTCATAACATGATAACGATACCATAAGACAGAAAAATTATATGCCAATGTCTCTCATTATATAAACATAAAACATTTATATAAAATATTAGGAAATTGAATCTGATGATATATTTATAAGAATAATATGTCACAGTTAAAGTTGGATTGGTCCTGTGAATGCATAGCTTGTTTAATGTTCAAACTCAACCAATATTATTTATACTATTAGCAGGATAAAGGGGAGTATCTTATGATCAATTCGTAGGTGCAGATACAATTTAATAAAATTTTACATTCATCATTAAAACTTTAAGCAAGGTAGAAATAGAAGGGAACTTCTAAACTCTGATATGTTACTTACAAAAACTAAAGAGAAAACTCACAGTAGATAACAAACTTAATTGTGAGATAGTGAAGGATATTCTCCTGAAATTAGAATAAGAAAAGATGGACTGTTTTCACCTCTTCTGTTCAGCATGACACTAGAGGACCTAGTCAGAGCAATAAAGGACAAGAAGGTAATAAAGGTTAAAAGATTGAAAAGCAATAAATAAAACCATTATTTGTGAATGACATAATTATGTACCTACAAGATACAATAAAATCTACTCATAAACTGTTAGAACTAAATGAATTTAGCAAGATCTCTGGATACAAGGTCAATATATAAAAATAAATTGTATTGCTATATACCAGCAATACGTATTGAAAATAACTTTTAAGTCCTATTTTTAGCCACATAAAAATAAAATGAAGAGGTGGAGCATATTCATGGACTAGAAGACTCAATATTGTAAAGATGCTAAATTGATCTCCCTAAATTGATCTCAAGATTCAGTGTAATTCGAATAAAAACCCCAATAGGTCTTTTTATGGAAATTGACAAACTGATTCTAAAATATATGTGAATTAGCCAAATGTGGTGGCACATGCCTATAGTCCCAGCCGCCCGGGAGAATGAGGTGGGAAGATTGCCTGAGCCCGGGAAGTGCAGGCTGCAGTGAGCCATGATCATGCCACTGTACTCCAGCCTGGGCAACAGAGTGAGACCCTGTCTCCAAAAAAAAAAAAAAAAGTATGTGTGGAAATTCAAAGGACCAAGAATAGTAAGAGCAATTGAAGAACCAGGTTAAAGGATGTATACTACTAGATATTCAGGCTACAGTGATTAGAACAATGTAGTACAGTGCAGGATAGGCAAAGATACCAGTAGAAAATAAGAAAGTGCCTAGATTTCAATTCAAACATATATAACCATCTAATTCAAGGGAAAATTACTGTTGCAATGAAATAGGCTCTGTAAAATAAATGATGCTTAATCAATTGGTTATCTATTTTTAAAAAGCAGTTATTATGCATATCCTCCATGAGCATGTCTACTCTGCTTTGGTATAAAAGTCTTGTTATAGCTCAGTATTTCAAGGATAGGCATCAGAATCAACAAAATCTGCATATTTGTTGCCTGTGTAGTTCTCGCCACCTGAAATGACTCTTGAGAAATAGCTGAGCAAATATTTGCCTTCCTAAATATGGATATTACCTTATCATATACATATACAAGAAGAAAGTTAAATTATACATTTGTGACTTATTTCCTCTGAATAGTTTAATTTTTTCCTAAAGTAGGAGAGTGCTAATGATAACAGTCACAGCTGATTGAGTTTTATATTTAAGGCAATGTGCTTGGCCTTCATATGTGAAATCTCATTCAATGACAATTAACTGCTAAACTTAATAAAAATGATTTAAGAAGTAATCACAGTTTATAAATGTAATAGACTGAATGTTTGTGCCCGCCCCACCACCAAATTCATGTATTGGAGCCCTAACCCACACGTGGCTGTATTTGGTGTAAGGAAGTAACTAAAGTTAAATGAGGTTATAAATGTGGATCCCTGATCTGATAGAATTAATGTCTTTGCAAGAAGAGATACCAAAGAGCTCTCTTTCTCTGAGCACACGAACCGAGGAAAGGCCTCATGAGCACACAGCAAGAAGGCAGCTATCTGCAAGCCAGGAAGTGAGCCCTCATCAGAAGTCAAAAGGGTCAAGATCTGTATCTTGGACCTCTGGTCTTCAAAACTGTGAGGAAATAAATTTCTGTTGTTTAAGCCTGTCTATTTTGTCGTGGCAGCCCTAGCAGACTAATATATCAAGCCAAAATTCTGCCTAGGAGAGAGCAAGATATTGTATCTTTAGTTCTTCTGTATATACATGGAAGCCTATCTGTACAAGTTTGTTCATTTGCAGATCAGCTTGACAAACTGTGGGCCATATCCCTAGCTTGTAAGGCTTAAAAAGGCAGTGATAATGTCATCCCTAAGTGTTCTCACACTGGAATCCTATGGCTTGGGTTCAAGTGCAACTCTGCACCTTGGGCAGGTCATGAACATCTTCTTTATCTGTCATGTGTAGATAATAGTGCCAACCTCTCAGAGTTGTTGTAAGCCTTACATAAAGTACTACGTGGAAGGCACAGAGTGCATGGTTCCTAATACATAATAAGTGTTACCATGGTGATGATGGGGAGAAATCAAGTCTTCACACAAAATGTCCCCTTCAGGCAAAATATTTGTCTGGATAGACATCTGACACAGCTATGCATAGTTACGATTTTTAAAATTTTGGTTCAAAATTATTAGCTAACTTTGGTTCTAACCATAGATAATAAGAACAACCAAAAACCCTCAATCTAACACTGCTGTCTTTGTCTGATAAGAAGTCAAAGCAGTAAGAATGTAAAACCTGACTATCTTAACACTGTCTTCTGAAGACTTCATTGCAGCAGGGTTGATCCAACCATGAGTAGAAAAGCAAGCCGCCAAGCAGGCAAGCTTATTTCCATTAACTTGGCACCACAAAACACTTTGAACAAGGGCGCTATTATCTTTTAGGTAACAGGTGATAGCTGGGGTATTAAGCTGTTCTGGGCATGATTTCAGATTTCCATTCTTCAGTGCTTTGGGCAATACACTTCTATCATAAGGCGATCAATAATAATTAGGTGTCTGGAATGAAATACAGTACACCATTATACTTCCTACATCTGGAAGGAGAAACCCACTTAACTAGCTCTGAATCCATGAATTTTCTTTTTATTCCTGGGGGTAATGTTAAAGGCAGCAGAGAACAGGGTGGCAATGTGAATTGTGGATCTGAGCACAATCACAAAAAAATCAGATGTTATGATACACCCGCATACAAGTAATAGAAGCAAGCCCCAGAGCATCGAGCGTTTGTGTCTAACATCAACACTTTCATCACATGACATTCTCTTTTACTGCAGGGTAACCTGTTTCACATTTAATGAAAAAGTCTGTCCTAATAGGTGATATATAGGTGAAAGAACAAAGTGAAGGTTGTACGTGGTGCTTAACATAATTTATTTTTCAGATCTTAGTTTTATCAAGTCATGTTTTATCATGTTCCCATAACAGTGGACCAATAAATGGAGAAGGAATTATTTCTCTTGTGTCTCATCGTTCTCAGAAAAGACAACTGATATTTACTCTGTTCGAATTTGATTTGAAGTTCCCTGTGCAGGTTGGTGCAGAGAGATAGAAAATGGAATCTGTAAGTTGTAACATAAATTTTCCTCGGTGCACTCCCAAGAATGTGCAGCTTGGTCCTTGCAAAGCTGTCTTCTCTTAGTTGCTTCTGACTTGTCACGTTAAGGATGGTCTTCAAGGATAGTCAATCCTTTTTTCCAAATTCAGAATCCTTACTTCTGTAAAATTACTCACCTCTAAAACTTCCTGCTGGCTTTCTTCCCCCAATACTTCAAGTTTCCATCTTGCTCGCTGGAGACTTGGAGAGAGACGAAGCAAATGTTTGTTAAGAGCAACCCTTCTACACTTTTATCTGACCTGTTTGAAGAAATGACCAGGAAAAGACTTATTATGGCATTTATTGCCTTATAACCATCCTTTCTTTCATTAACAGGAGTTAGTTTACTGGCCAGCTGCATGATTTTATTATATGATGGCTGAGTGTTTTATTCCCCCTCAGAAACTATTGCAATAGTACAAAGAAGCAGAGTTAGTAAGAATGTCGTTTGTACATTTTTTTATTTGGGAAATAAAATATAAATTAAGAAAAAGGGGTTAAGCATCAATATACAGTTTAGCAATTGGTCATAAAGTGAATGCCGTGTAACCACTGCCCTAGTCAAAAAACTTAAATACTGCCAGCACCTGGAAACCCCTTAATGTACTTTTCTAATTGTAATTCCCCTCCCCACCAGAGGTAGCCACTGTCCTGATATTTTATTGTAATCATAGCCTTCCTTTTCTTTGTAGTTCTAAAGCTTAGAGATAAATTTCTCTAAACCATATATTGAGTTTTTCTGGTTTTTGAACTTTATGTAAATGGAACTATAGTATATGTGTTCTTTTCCCTTTTTTTTTTTTTTTTTTTTTTTCCACTCAACATGGCTTGTAAGATTCATTTGTGTGTTTACTGGTTTCTTTTGAAAATTTGCAAATGTAAGAGAAGTTGAGAGAATTGTATAATGATATAACTATATATTCTATAATTGCATTGCCATCACATAACTAAAATTTGCCTATATCTATTGCTTTTTCCTTCTGAAGTGTTTTAATGTAAATTACAGACATCTGTCATCATACGTCTCCCAAAAAAATAAGGGAAGTGTTCTGTATAATCCAAGACCATTATCATATGTAGCAAAACTAATTCCCTAATATGATCTAATACCCAGTTCATATTCATATTTACCTAGGTGACCCCAAAATGCTTCCACAGCTGGTTTGTTCAAACTAAGATCCAATCAAAATTCATGAAGAATGCATTTTTGACAGCATGCTGAAAATGAGGTTGTTTCCCGTCCTTTTTTTTTCACAGATACCTACTCAGTTAACAGAGCTCCCATGGGACTTGGCTTCAGGTACTTCTCCCATAGTCAAGAGGAAAATAAGTAGCCTCCTCTATGTTAATGACATGGTCTACCTCATACTCTATCACTCCAGAGGAAAGTATGCTATCTGAATTACTGTCGGAAGACAAGCCTAATAGAAATGAGATCAAAACCAAAGTTGTTATCTTGAGGAGATACTCTGTAGTACTAGGCTGCTTGAGGGTCTTCAGCAAGTCTATAGCTTTCTTTATTAGGGGAATGCACATGAGGGCCAGCCCAGCCTAGGGAACTCATTGAAATGCAGATCTCTACTGACTGAAGTTTCTACCAAGAACACAGGAGTGCAGGTAGATAGATGGTTGGTCGTTCACATCCGGGTCAGTCATGTCTTCCTAACTTGATATTGCTGGACTTAGGGTTTTCAGTTGTGTTTGTTTCAAATGTTTACCAGAAAGCTGTTGATGAAAGAGCACGGCCCCTGCTGAGCGAGCTGACCTCCCTGGTGCCTTTTTACAACACAACACCTCATTTGCTTTCTGCAATTTGGTATTTAGATCAGCATCTCCCAGAGGCTTTTTCTTACAGTACTAGCCCCGTGGTACTCCGTAAAAGGGTCATATTGTCCAATGAACTGGGGAGAAATGGTGAAACTGAGTTACACTGCTCTCTATTCCAGGTCTTCTCGGGGCCTTCAGTGTGCTAATGAACACGGTGATTCTCCAGCAGTACATGGCATTTCCCAAAATTATTTGTGCACAGAACCCTTTTCTCAGAGCATCTCTGTGGGTCACTATTCTGCAAAAACAGACTTTAGAAAGTGCTGATGTAGATGACTTGGATATAATTGCAAACCATAGTAAATAAAGTCTCATCTCCTACCTCAGGGGCCATGAAGAATTTATCCAAGTTCACTATATAGCTTTACACAAGTAGAGTGGTTGGGTGTCTGTGTTGGAAATGAGGAATTTTGTTCATATAGACTCCGCTAAAGTTCCTACTGTGATCATGGCGGAGGGATTAACATAGAGCAGAGATCGGGACCTGTGCTTGTTGTCTTTCAACAAGGACAGTGAGCCCTCAGATTTCAAGCTTGTCCGACCTGCAGCCCCTGGGCCACCTGCAGCCCCTGGGCCACATGCAGCCCAGGACAGCTTTGAATGCAGCCCAACACAAATTTGTGAACTTTCTTAAAACGTTATGAGATTTTTTTTTTTTTTTTTGCGATCTTTGATTTTTTTTTTAGCTCAATTTTATATGTGGCTCAAGACAATTCTTGTAATGTGGCCCAGGGAAGCCAAAAGATTGGACATCCCTGATTTAGAGATAGAAGTTCCATGTGGTTTGGATTTTTTGAGGGGAAAAATTTTCTAAACTGACCTGCCTCTCTCTGCTTTTGAGAAATACTTGGCTTTAGTTGCCAAATATAAAAAGAATTTTCTGCCTGGGCACAGTGGCTCACACCTGTAATCCCAACAGTTTGGAAGGCCGAGGCAGGCAGATCATTTGAGCCTAGGAGTTCGAGACCAGACTGGGCGAAACCCTACCTCTACAGAAAATACAAAAGTTAGCAGGGTGTGGTACCGCACGCCTGTCCCAACAACTTGGGAGGCTGAGGTGGGAGGATCACTTAAGCCTGGCAGGTGGAGTTTCCAGTGAGCCAAGATTGCACCCCTGCATTCCAGCCTTGGCAACAGAGTAAGACTCTGCTTCAGAAAATAATAATAATAATAATAATAATAATAATAATAACAAATTTTCTTTCATTTTGAATTAGTGATTTGATAAACTTTCCTTGGATTATCAAGTAATTGAAAACCTTCTTACCTAGTAATAACTGGGTTACTGGCAAAATGTTTAGATATTCATGGTACCTGAGGTAGTGAAAGACCCAATATGTGGGACTCATACAAATTGCCTCTAGATTAATGTGACTTTTTCTTGAACATGATATGTTTTTCTTGAACATGATATGTTTATCATATCATGTTGTCTAAAATTAGACATTCAGAGTTGTATTCTTTTTTCTTTTTTACATTCCTCTCCCTTTTCAACATATCATTAGATTGACAACCTTGTTTATTTTCTCATTAACTTCCTTATGAAGTAAAAGATCAACAGACGTTTACCACCTGGTCTTTTACAATGCAAGACCACCATGTTTTTCTCATTGCTCCCCTTTATCCTCTTTTATATATTGTTTATATAAACTTAATTTTGAAACATCTGTTTATCTTAAGAAAGCATTTTTCTCTAGAGATAGCATAAATGTGGACTGATTGTTTCATTTGGAATCCTTCTAGGCTATAGTTGTTGCATCATACTAATACATGGGTTGGTTATTTTGTTTTGAGTCTTTCTAGGCTGCAATTATTGCATCATATGAATAATTCTCATTACTCATGAAGCCAGATGGGAAGTAGAGGCATGTTCTAGGTTCTTGAGGCTCATTGCATTTGTCACTCATAGATTTCCAGCCTAAAAAGTTCCTTTCACTGGAGTTGTAAGATTTGCAAAGGATAAAAGCTATAGATTTTACTCGCAAGTAAACTACTCAGCAGTAAGCTACCACAAATTTCATCATTTCTCAATTGCTTTTCCCCCTTCAACTTTCTATTCCCTTCAGAATGTAATTTAAAGGCAATTGAGCAGAGAATTCAACAGAGATAGATTATCCTGGAGAGAAATCTAAATAAGTTTCTGCTCTGGTAATCTGAGCAGGACCAAATGACTTGTTCCAACATCAATATTGCTTTTTCTCCAACTTCGTCATCTTTTTTTTTTTTTAAATAAAGCAAGCAATACTTAAAAGTTATGGAACTTAAGAGTTGCTTTCTTCCATCAGTACTGGGAGCACATAGAAAATACCCAGTCCAGAAATTGTACATCTAGCTATATATTCTAGAAAAATCCTTATATATGTTTACATGAGTACCTGGACAAATATGAACACAGTAGCGATGTTTGTATGCCACAATGTGGGAACAACTTAACTTGCCTTCAGCTGCAGGCTGGTTAAATAAATCATAGTACATATATCCCATGAAATGGCATGCAGTACTTAAAAAGAATTAGTTGGGAAGAGCTATGGAACCATTTGATAAGTTAGAGGAAGAAAAAGACTTGTAGAACAACATGCATAGAATGATTTCATTTATGCTTTTTAAATGGTATTTGTATATGGTGTGGGAAGGTATGACTTGCAGGGGAGAGGCAGGGAAAAAGAGGGGGGCAGTAGTGGGTTTGATGAGTTAGGCTATGGAGGGAGAGAAAGTGAAAAGGACTGTTTTCTCTTTATTTCTTGAAGTTTTTTACAGTAAAATATTTTCATGTATTATTTTTATAAATAAGTATGTGCATGTGTGTGTACGTGCAAGAAATTTTTTAAAATATCCTATTTTTAACAAATTCATCTAACCTAGGTATTCCACCAAAGAGAATGAGCCCATCCAAGATGCTTATTTTAAATTCATCAATGTCAAACTGGGCGCAGTGGTCCATACCTGTAATCCCAGCACTCTGGGAGGTGGAGATGGGCAGATCACCTGAAGTCAGGAGTTCGAGATCAGCCTGGCCAACATGGTGAAACTATAGCTCTACTAAAGATACAAAAAATTAACCAGGCGTAGTGGTGGTCTCCTGTAGTTCCAGCTACTTGGGAGGCTGAGGCAGGAGAAACGCTTAAACCCTTAAGCCCGGGAGGCAGAGGTGGCAGTGTGTCAAGATTGAGCCATTGCACTCCAGCCTGGGCAACAGAGCAAGACTCTGTCTCAAAAAAAAAAAAAAAAAAAAAAAATCAATTTCAAAGAGGCATAGGATTCCCTGGTTCATCACAAATTCATGTGAAAAGGGAGGAGACTGGGAAAATACATTAAGGAGGTATCATGGGGAACTGACTTTCAGTAAATACAGCATAGACTGACATGGTGGCTCAGAAGAGGAGTTTAAAAAATTACTAAACTAGAACTACTGTCACTATTAGTAGAGGTGGTCTTTGGTCTTTTATCTCCAGACTCCTCATTTCTAAACTACTAGCTCACATGCAGACAGATTTCAGAACACCAAAGTGCAACAGAAAGCTGTGAGAATTTCCCTAGTTCTCCTGTTTTTTCCTTCTTTTACAAACCGGTGCAAAGATCGGTGTGTTTTAAACTGGAGATTTGATTATTTTTCAGGTATGGTGAGGCCAACAGATAAGAAGACACCTGCCATTGAAAAGACTGTTTTACTCCCAAATCCCAAGAGCAAGGGGCATGCCACCCAAGCAGGGCCACACAGGGGGAGGTATGGGAGGAAAATGTGGGCATGAGCCTTTTTTGTGGTTTCCATGGGAAGGAACAGGCGAGACAGAATAAGCAGGGTTAGGATTGGCCAGCAGGAATACTTTCAGTGGGCTCTGTCACATAGGAGCGGTCTCTAGTCATCTAGTACCTGGCCCTGGGGTGCTGAGGACAGGTGCACAGTGGCTGGGAATGTACTAGCTCATTAAAGGAGGTGGTCAGGACTGTGGGCTCTGAATTGATTCATTTGGATGTGAAAGGCACATTCAAAGAATTCTGTTCACTCTCTCTGGGAATCAGCCAGCCATAGGAAAGGTAGTCCATCCAGGGTCAGCAAGGCTCCGAGATGTCAGAGCATCAGTAATACAGAATAAAAGTCCATGGTGAATACACAGTGGTAAGGATGCAAGAATAGCCATGCCTTTTGAGGTTTCATGACTAGTTTTTATATTAAGGCAGAGTTTGAAGGCAAATTTAGAGAGCCTTCCTTGGACATGCCAACCTTTTAATACAGTTTCTTGGGGCTATTTTTGGCTATGTTTGACACCATAATTGAGAAATCATTCTCCCAGTCATATTTTAGGCAAGAGAGATATGTGAAACCTCTTTTTTTACATGTCTGGGTCTTCTCAGCTAACTTTGTTGATCTATAAAAGCAAAGCACAATTTGCTTTTTTCCTTTCTCTCTTCAGGCTCTCTCATATGTTGGCTTTGAATTGCAGACTAGATGTTTCTAGAAGGAGTCTTTGCACCTTTGCTGGTTTATGTAGTTTTGTTTTGGTGTTTCAGTTGCCAGCATCACGTTGTAAAGCCTCTGATGGTTTTCTGCATTGACTGCAGGCTGGAAATTTGGTTATTTTCTAAAGATCAGGGAGTTACATTGGCCACCTTCTAAGCTGCATATTCATCTTAGAGAGAACCAGATTCCTGATTTTTCTATTTTGGTTCTACTGACCAATTAGGTGTTAGAGGTTTAAAACACTGCTGAAAAGAAATTTACCTTTATATGCTGTATTTCTAATTTTTAATTTTTAATGTTGGCCTCCTAGCTTTCTGGGGCCTAAAGTTTATTAATTTCTTAATTGCTTAGATTTACTATTTTCATTTTTTTAACTAATGCTTTTGCTATTACAGGCATTTTTCTTTAACAACTTTATTGAGGTATAATTTACATACCATAAAATGAACCCATTGTAAGTAAACAACTCAATGATTTCAGTAAATTTAAAGGGTTGTGCAACCATCACCGCAATCCAGTTTTAAACCAAATGGTTTACACCAAAACACCCCCTTGTGTGGACACTTGAATTTTATACTGCCTTGCATTTTATTTTATTTTTTTTTTTATTTTATTTTATTTTGTTTGTTGAGATGGAGTCTCACTCTGTTGCCCAGGCTGGAGTGTAGTGGTGCAATCTCAGCTCACGGCAACCTCCACCTCCTGGGTTCAAGCCGTTTTCCTGCCTCACCCTCCTGAGTAAGCAGGCCACCATGCCTGGCTAATTTTTGTATTTTTAGTAGAAATGAGGTTTCACCATGTTGGCCAGGTTGGTCTTGAACTCCTGACCTCAAATGAGGCCCACCTCAACCTCCCAAAGTGCTGAGATTACAAGCATTAGCCATCATGCCTGGCCTGCCCTGTATTTTAATAACTGTATAATATCAGAGTGATTTTTGAATTTGAGAATAGATTTTCTTGTTTTAAAATAAATCCTTGTGACTTTATTTCTTTATGTAAAAATAATATCTGCTCTCATGCTTTTCCAGCACCTCTAGCAATACAGACTTTTGCTTAAAGGAATGGATTGCTTTGTTCTGTTCACTTTCATTTTCTACCTCCCAAAGACCAAACCCTCCCAGGCAGTCAGCTCACCCTCACACCTCGGTTCTCATTTACCTGATTTATCTTATCCCTGCCGTCCGTCAGGCTGGCGCACTACACATCACACCTTCTCTCTTTCCCAATGCCTCACTCCTCTTCTTCTAAATTCTTTAACTTTTCATAATTCCTTCTTTTTTCTTCCTTGTTCATGTTTGTTCTACCCAAAGCCAAAATTATCGAGGAAGGAGGGTCAGACCATACCTGGTTTGTGAAAAGGGAAACCATTGTATTTTCTTTTTTCCCCCATGTTAACCCCATTTTCCCCTGTGTTTTACGGGTCAGTCATAAACCAGGTCCAATGGTTGTCCCTTTGTACCAGACAGCCCACAGTATTTTACTTCCTGGAGCAATAGTGAGCTTGTCCTAGTGTAAAAATTAAAGCAACTTCATCTTGGATGCTAATCCACCATGTTGGCTTCTGATTAGCCCCAGGTCTTAGAAGGCCTCTGAGACTTCCACTTTATCTACTGTTCTCTGTGCAAGAGCATGTACTTACCATAAGTGGTGCCCTTAGGTCAAAACAACCTTTATGTTACCATGCTTCACTTTATTTTCAATCATGCAGACCCTTTCCATATGGTATAGAAGCCCTGGGTCTGGGAGAATAATGGCTTGGGGTCCACTATCTCATCTCACTGCTGCCCAAGACCCAGCCATGGCTTCTGTTTGTGAGTCCCTACTACAAATTCAGAAGATGAATTTGTTAGCCTTTCTTTGTCCTCTCGGCTTCCTCAGACGTGGGGGGTAGGTGTGCATACACCTGCCTGCTGCAGGACACTTTGACCCCACTTAAACTTAGCTCTGACTTTGGAAGAGCTGCTGAAAGTAAGATCAGAAGAGAGCCATCATGCATACCTTGTTAAGAGAGATGGTAAGAAGAAAAGAGTTCCTGGCTGGGCGCAGTGGCTGACACCTGTAATCCCAGCACTTTGGGAGGTCAAGGTGGGTGGATCACGAGGTCAGGAGTTCAAGACCAGCCTGGCCAACATGGTGAAACCCTGTCTCTACTAAAAATACAAAAATTAGCCAGGTGTGGCAGTGGGCACCTGTAATCCCAGCTACTGAAGAGGCTGAGGTAGAAGAATCGCTTGAACCCGGGAGGCAGAGGTTGGAGTGAGCCGAGACCACGCCATTGCACTCTAGCCTGGGCAACAGAGCAGGACTCCTTCTCAAAAAATGAAAACAAAAACAAACAAACAAAAAAACTGAAGAGTTCCTTACAAAGAAGAAGCTCCTGAGAGTAAAGTGGAATTATGTCACTTTACCGTGACTTTCAACCCCAAGTAAACTAACAATCAGATTGCCTTCTGTTTTTAGATCCTTGCAGTTTTCCCATACCTTATGATCATTCTCACAACAACGTTGCATCATGGAGAAAAAGGAAAGAGCATTAAAATCTCTTTCTGCCCTTCCACTTACTGCTGTGGGACTCTGAGCAAGTTCATTTTGCTGGGCCTTAGGTACCTCATTGTAAAATGGGAATGATTATACTTTACAGGATTGTGGTGAAGATTAAGTTAAGTAACATAATTTTTCACGCTTCTCAAGATGATCTGTGCATTCCCTGTGGGCTTAGGATTCTTTACCAGGAATGGACAAAGCCATAGAAGAAAAAAGCCATCTCCAGCATGTCACTTTAACTTGGAAATTGGTGGTGATGGAGCGAGAGTATTTTCTTATTTAAATTAAAACAGATATATTATGTGATTTCTACATTTACTTTCAAAGGAAACTTAGTACATTAAAGAAACATACTTTCTTTAATGCTTGGCATGGGCAACTTTGAGTCATACCCTTGGAGCCCCTAGTATTCTCCCTTTGTCATAAGGAATGTTTCCATGGAAGAGTTTGAGAAGCACTGGTGCGTGAAAGCATCTGGCATAGTCTGTGCCATGTAGCACATTTTCATTTAACCTCCCATGTCTGTTTTATAAAGTATCCAACTGCATTTCCCTGGCACATGCTTGATCACATCTCTTGGATGTGGCTAGCACTGAACTTGTCATGCATCCTCCAAGCCCGATTCTCACCCCGTACTCGTTGCCTTAGTCATGGATAGCACCATCCATCAAGTTATGCAGATCAGGAACGAAGGCATCCTCCTTGGCCTTTCTCTTTCCTGCATATCCGTGTCCAAGCGTTCACATCTAATTGTGTCCACATTGCCACCTTCACATGTCTTGGGTGCATCTTTTGTCACTGTCAACAGCATCTTCGTCTCAGCTACCATCATCCCCTGCCTAGATACCTATAGTCACCTAGTCATTGGCCTCTTTCCAATCCATTCTCTATACTAAAGTGAATGTTCATCTTTCATATCCTCAAAGCTGATCATTTCTTCCCATTGCTCTTGGAATAACATGATCCATGAGGCCTTTCATGGCCCAGCCTCCTACCCCATCTCAAACATTCTTCATCTGATGCTGGCAGCTGCAGCCACACCAGCTTTCTTTCTGTTCCTTCCTGGCACCATGATTTCTCCATCTAGAGCAGGCTGCTCTATCTGGAGCATTTCCCTCGGCCCCTACCCAGCCCCCCGCAGCTCAAAGATCTCTTCTTCAGAAAAGCCTTTTCCAACACCCCAATCAGGGACAATATTTACCATATGCTCTGATAGGAACTTGTCCCTTTTCTTCAGGAGGACTTATCTCAACTTGTGATCACACATTAAGGAATATCATCATTTGACAATGGTCTGAATGTCACACGAGTCTGTAAACTCTATCACAGCAACGGCTGGCTCTTTGGTTACCGTTATCTCCAGCCCCAACCAGTGCCTTTGACTGCGGACAGCGGATCCACAGTTGTCAGTGACAGCTGATGTCCAGATGGCTGAGTGCTTAGCCTGAGAACATCCACTTTTCTCCTAATAGCTCAGGATCTTGGACCTCCAACTCCAGGGTTCTGCTCACTTCATCACAGATCTTCCTTTAATGCTGTAGACCAGGTCTCTCTGCTTTAGTCTGTGGTTTAGAACACCTGGGAAACCTCATTTTGTCTAAGAGAAATCTGTTTTATTTATATGGTTAAGTACAGAAGGGGAAAGCATCTCTTTACATTCGGATGGCTTTATGTCACCCAAACATCTGTAACACACCCCATACTTACAGCCCCCCTGCTTTACCTTACCTGTCCGGTCTTTTCCTACTGTGCTGCTTAGCAGATCTTTTCTTTTTCCCTTTTTTTTTTTTTTTTGTTTGTTGTTGTTGTTGTTGTTTTGAGATAGAGTCTCCCTGTGCTGCCCAGGCTGGAGTGCAGTGGTGCAATCTCGCTCACCGCAACCTCTGCCTCATGATTTCAAGCAATTCTCCTGTTTCAGCCTCCCAAGTAGCTGGGACTACAGGCATGCGCCACCACTGCTGACTAATTTTTGTATTTTTAGTAGAGACAAGGTTTCACCATGCTGACCAGGCTGCTCTCAAACTCCTGACCTCAAATGATCCACCCACCTCGGCCTCCCAAAGTGCTGAGATTACAGGTGTGAACCACCATGCCCGACTCTGCTTAGCAGATCTTTTCACATCAGGCAGAACTTTCTAACCTAACTGCATGCAATCCCGTAATCCCTTCTCCAGCCCTTCCCCAAACTCTCTTCTGCGAAGAGAACGTCTTTCTGCCTTCCTGCCACCATATCATGTCATCTGGTTTGACAAATAAAACTCTTCAACCCCCAAACACTGTTTCCATGTTTCCTGCACCCAGCTTTCCCCCTTGTCCTCCCATACAGCCTTCCTGCCGCCACTTCCGTAGGTACAGATTTATGTCTCTATTTTAGGATTAATATGTTCTCCGTCAGCTCTATGTGAGTGCATCCTAACCTAACATTTATTTTTCTCCCTCATACCAGTTAATTCATTATCATTTAAGAGAGGGAACTAGAATGTAACATTTTTAAAATAGTAAGTTCCAAAATATATAATTAGTGATTCTCAGCCGAGTCATGCCTGAAAATAACCCAGAGAGCTTTTTTATCACAATGGAGATGTCCTGGTCCTACCCTGGGCCTATGAAATTGGAATGGTCGGGCTGAGGCATCCGTGTTTTCCCAGTGTGGCAAAGTGACTTGACTAAGGTCATTGACTCATGTCCCATAGCTTAGAGGGCGACAGAGTTAGAACCACAATCCTCGTTTGCTTGCTTTCTTCCTAGTTCTTCTTCATATTCTTTGGACTAAATTCCGTTGAGGGCAGTGTGTGTTTAATTAATCTGTATCTGAATTTGTCTGCATAAAGTAGTTTCCTTATTTTATAGCTGGTGATTTTCCCCTGAATATGTTTTCGAAGGCTGTGGAGGTTGAGTCAGTGTGTACCAGAGACTCCGCCATCTGCTGGAATAGCCTTCTTTCCTCCCCATGTTTGCCCGTGTCCCTCCTTCGAGCCACAGGCCTGCCTCTTGGGCAGCCCCTCACTTCCCCACTCCTGGGCTGTTTCTACTTGATGTGCCCCCCAGCGCACCCACTGTTCCCTCTTCCCTCCTCCAGCCCCGCTGCCACCTTCCCAAGCTCTCGACCTAGGTGCATGGCGGGGCCATGGCGGAGGTGCATTGGGTAACTGAATAGTTCCTTCTCTACTTGGCTGCTCCAGCTTGGAGCCTAAGAGAAAAAGGCAGTGGAGGGCTGTGTCATAGAAGCCACCCCTACCTTTAGACAGTATCACCTCCGGATCATGGGAGGCCACACCAGAGAGCTTCTCAGAAGGTATTTTCAAACCATTTTTTAAAATAGTTGGAAAGCCACGGAATCCTCAGTGAGGCCTGATCTCTATGAACTGGATCATTGAAACAGCAGTCCCTCCTGGGAGGAAGTGCCATGTTCAGGAAAGTTCAGTAAGACGTGAGGTTCGGCTGACATCCAAGGTGGTGTTTCTGGCATTGAATCCTAGTTCCTTTACTCAGTAGCAATGTGACTCTGACAAGTCGTTGAGCTTTTCTGTCCTACAGGTTCAACCATAAACTGGGGTTCAATTAAATAAGAATGCCTACCTTGGCTGGGCACAGTGGTTTACGCCTGTAATCCCAGCACTTTGGGAGGCCAAGACCAGTGGATTATGAGGTCAGGAAATTGAGACCTTCCTGGCTAAAACCATGAAACCCTCTCTCTACTAAAAATACAAAAATTAGCTGGGCACAGTGGCCTGTGCCTGTAGTCCCAGCTACTCAGAAGGCTAAGGCAGGAGAATCACTTGAACCTGGGAGGCAGGAGTTGCAGTGAGCTGAGATCACACTACTGTACTCCGGCCTGGGCAACAGAGTGAGACTCTGTCTCAAAAAAAAAAAAAAAGAATGCCTACCCTCTCATTCGTGATAATTTGAAGATTATTTGGTAACTTAAATGACATAATCTGATTAAAAGGCTTATTATGATAGTATCAAAACATATTAATTGGTATGTCTCATTAGCTCACATTAGCAAAGCACAATTTACAGAAGTTTTCTCATACATTACATTGCCATATGTGTTAACATAGGATTCTTTAGAAGACAGCTTGGTTTCCTACTCACATCTGCTTCCCTGTTTGTCTTTTATTTGTAGCCCTGGAAAGGAAAATATCTATGAGGCAAAGCAGAGAAGAGCTGATAAAGCGAGGAGTCCTGAAGGAAATCTATGATAAAGGTAAGGAGGTTTGGTCTGCTGTCCACAGGCCAAAGAGTCATGCGTAGAATCTGCGTGCATATTTCTTGGTTCCATTTCGTTTCCTGCATCACCATATATCAGAATTTGAACCTTTAAAACTCCAGACAGTTCTGGAGAGAAAAGAGAACATAACAGACAGTGCTGAAGCTGTCAGCACTATATGAGACGAGGGCAACAAAACTCCCTTTTCTGAGCGTTGGAATCAAGCCATAGGAGGCTAAGCAAAATGATGTGGCCCCAGGAATGATGCAGGCGCTGGTCGTGAGTCTGTCGTGTGCAAATACACATGACCGGGCTGCAGTCAGCTGTTTAGGCCCTTTCAGGCACTAGGGATTCCCAAGACAAATGTGAAAAATCCGTACTCATCTAGGATTTCCTTAACATGTGTCTTTTTTTTTTTTTTTTGGTGGTCTATATCCCACAACAGAATAAATTAAAGGAGATAAATTTGTGATGTGTAACTATGCATTTAAGATATTGTAAATGATAATATTACAGGCTTCAAATGCTCTGTGAATATGTCCACAGATACTTGCTGGTGAATACCACGTGTCCTTTGCTTATCGAATTATTGCCTTTAAATATGAATGTATGCAGTAATCTATATGGCATATCAAGTATCCTTCACTCCTCTTTTCTAAGAGCTTTGTGATATTTTATTTTATTTTACATATATATATATTTTTTTTTTTTGAGGCAGGGTCTTGCTCTATTGCCCAGGCTTGAGTGCAGTGGTGCAATCACGCTCACTGCAGCCTTGACCTCCCAGGCTCAAGGGATCTTCTCACCTCAGCCTCCTGAGTAGCTGAGACCACAGGTGTGCATCACCTCACCTGGTCAATTTTTGTATTTTTGTGCAGGCAGGGTCCCACTATGTTGCCCAGGCTGGTCTCAAACTCCTGGGCTCAAGCAATCTTCCCACCTCAGCCTCCCAAAGTGCTGGGATTATAGGCATGAGCCACCGCGCCCAGCCTTTGCAATTTTCAATTGAATTTGCATGCGTGCACCTTCTCTTCATCTTCCTCCCTCCTCTTCTTCCTCCTCCCTCCTCTTCTTCCTCCTCCCTCCTCTTCTTCCTCCTCCCTTGTCTCCCTCTTATCTCTCTCTCTCATTCTGAGGCCCGTACGCCCTCTGTTAGCGCTTTAAGTGAAATAACAGACTGTCACTTCCAATCTTGTTACAATCATCAACAGTGTCTATGTCAGGTCTTCTGATTGTTTCAGGCAGGTGTTATCTTGTGGGCCAGATTATTAAATCACATAATATTCTACTTTAACGATCCATCCTGATAGTCAAAGTGCTCCTGGAATCTGCCGACACAGTCCATTTACTGTGTTTTTGTAGGTCTTCTACGTGCCTCGTGTGTGTTCTACTACAGCAAGGCAGGTTGTATTTCTGGGTTCTGGCACATGTTTCAGACTCCACTGTTTCGTGGGTTGGCTCTTATTCCTCCGGTGCATCTGACCTCCCTCCTTCATTCCTGTCATGGGCCTTCCCCGTGGTACTTTTGAAGTATTTTCTCTTAGCACAAATTACTAGCCTGAAATGCAAGCAAAAAGTGGCCTAGCTCTTGCCCTGCCCTGGTGGCAAGGCATAGTGGAGGCAGGATGTGAAGTTGCACGATTCCAAACTATGTTCTGTCATTGTCAAAGCCTCCCAGGGTCAAGCAAGCCCTATGGTAAGCCAGCTTTATCCATCAACTTCTGTATACGGCCATACCAGAATACCACTTTTTTGATGAATTAAGCTCTCCAGGGGAAAAGAATCCATACTTTTGTTGCATTTCTTCAATGTCTTGCTGCGTGTATGATCCCCCAAACCTCCTTTGTGTTTTTTGTTGTTGTTGTTGTTGTTTTGAGACAGAGCCTCCCTCTATCTCCCAGGCTGGAGTGCAATGGCGCGATCTCAGCTCACTGCAACCTCCACCTCTTGGGTTCCGGTGATTCTCCTGCGTCAGTCTCCTGAGTAGCTGGGACCACAGGTGTACACCATCATGCCTGGCTACTTTCTTTTTTTTTTTATTTTTTATTTTTGTAGGCATGGGGTTTCACCATGTTGGCCAGGCTGGTCTCAAACTCTTGACCTCAGGTGATCCACCCACCTCAACCTCCCAAAGTGCTGGGATTACAGGCATGAGCCACCATACCCAGCCCTTCCCTTGTTCTGACTTTAAGTCTCCATGCTTCATCATAAGCTCCTTTCCCCATATTCACCCCCCAGGAGAGATGGAAAATAAACTTAACTAAAGGTATACTATTATATAATAAGCACCCAAGTGCTTAAATAAATATTATTGTTACAGCCAAAACTTGTTCAGATCCAGTTAAACAATTCCTCTTCTCCCTCAGGAATATTCTGAAGTAGGGAATACATCTACTGTAGCATTTATTATTTCCATTACATCTAATAACTGGGATAAGGTAAGAATTGCCTAAGCGGTTTCCTGACTTACAAAAAGAAGTCACAAACTGTTGGAGCAAAAGCCTCATTTGATAGGGAAAGGAAGAGAAGGTCCCTGAGACAGGAGGGTCCCTGAGGCTGCTCTCAAGGAACTCCTGACTGTTGGTGCCACAAGGCCTCACCAACAGTTCCCCAAGAGCAGGCGATGTGCCTCTGTCACACTTGCTTCTTTCTCCATCAGCACACATGGAGCTGACACAGGACCTGCACTCAGTCAGTGGCTGCAAGCCGGGTGCGATGGCTCACGCCTGTAATCCCAGCACTTTGGGAGGCCGAGGTGGTGGATCACATGAGGTCAGGAGTTTGAGACCAGCCTGGCCAACATGGTGAAACCTCGTCTCTACTAAAAATACAAAAATTTGTCGGGTGTGGTGGCATGCACCTGTAGCCCCAGATACTTGGGAGACTGAGGCAGGAGAACCACTTGAACCCAGGAGGTGGAGGTTGCCGTGAGTCAAGATTGTGCACTGTACTCTGGCCTGGGCAACAGAGCAAAACTCTGTCTCAAAAAAGGAAATAAATAAATAAATAAATAAGTAAATAAGTGATTGCAGAGGGAAGGACCAGTCTAGTCCCCACCTGTCACGTGCCACCACAACTTCCTGTTTTACTTTGATCCTTGTACTTATCACTGTTTGCTCTTTCTGTTGTTTGTTGACTGACTTTCCTCACTAGCACATAAACTGTAGGAGAGCAGGGGCCTCAGAGGCTGCGATTCCCCAAGCCCTGAATCATGTCTGATGTAGTTTAGATGCTCAAAAATGTTTACTGTTTGGATGATTGGAAGAGGAGAAGAAGAGACGGGCTAAAATGAAAACTTCATTACGCATAGTAGTGTATAGTTTTATGTTTTCTGTGGGATTTTCTGATAAAAGCATTCATTTTGTATCACCGTGGATATTAATCTCATTGCCTTATATTATAGTATGTCGACAGTTAGGAGCATGAGTCCTAGAATCAGATTCAATTCTAGTTCTACTGTTGACTAGCTGTGTGACTTTAGTCAAGTTGCTTAACTTCTCTGTGCTTCTCTTTCTTTATCTGAAAGTATGGGTGATGGTGTGATGAGGATTACAGGAGATCATGCATATGAAATAGAACAGTGACTTTTTTATAACAGTGACTTTATAGCAATCTATAAATTCTCAATAAGGGTTAACATGCTGTGATTATTAGTCTCATCATTGTCATCATCGTCCTTTATATTTTCTTCAAACCCTTTATGTGCCTCATCCTAGGTGACCCTGTCAACAGGTCCAAGAAGTCAGAAGGGTAGACATCACTGTCCCCTTTTGTCTGAGGATTAAAAAAGTACAAAGATCTATGACCTCCTCAGAATGGCCTTCGTGTCAGTGTCCACCGAGAACCCAGTCTTCTGTAGCTGAATTCGGTTCCACCTGGCTTTCCTCTTAGCCTCTAAGCAAGTCATTTTCCTGTCATTTGTTCTTCCCTTTCTATAATGTCATTCTTTTTCCTGTATCTGAGATTCTGGGGGGTAAAGCAAATAAAATTTTATTGCCACAGCATGATGAACAGCAAATGGCAAAGTGACTGTAATTGTTTTCTTAAGTTGTTCGTTTCAAGGATAAATCTCATAGCTTTGGAACAACCGTTCCATGTTGCCTGGCTGGTAATTCCTCATTTTGCACCACCTCCTTGTGTTAGCACACATGACTCTAACTAGTTACCAGCAGCAAAATTGTTTCCACCAGAGATGCATGGACCCTGACAGCTGCCGCATTGATTCGTAATGACTATGTCAGCCCATCCACCTGCATGCAGCCTCCAGGCCCCGCCTCTGTTTGTGCTGCAGTTATCCTGTTTGTGTGCACGATACTGCTAACGTGGTGGAAAATAATTTGTCTTTAGTGGGTAGGATTTTCCCTTCCAGTGCTTTTTACATTATTGATTTTGCTTGATAATGCCCCACTTGTTCATAGAAACCATGAAAATAAACTGTAGTGATTTGAGAGTCATAATTATTTGGATGGAGCACACACAGAATTAATGAGGTTTTATTACTCTGACAGTTCTCAAAATTCTTTCCATTTTTCTTGGTGGGTTAAAATCCCAAACTGGTCAATGAATTTAATTCAGGCAAAATGAGAGCTTGGGTCTAAGAAAAATAATCTCAAATGTCGACTGAACTAGCGCAGAGATTCCTCATTTAACAGAGTGTGTTAGACAAGCAGAGCGTAGTTATTCGACAGGTTTTTTATTATTATTATTACTGGCTTCCATATTGAATCACATAATTTTACAGTCTAGAGATTGAGATAAAAGTTTTAAAATCAGAGGAAATAGTTTGATCTCTAGATATATTGAGGCCAGGTAACAATGCAGCACACTTTGAAAACCACATAAAAGGACATTTTAAATTATGTTAGTTGTGATGGTAACACAGACGTAAAATTGTAGGTTCTTTTTTCCCCATTTTCCCAATTTTGTACAATATGATTGTCTTATAAAGAACACAACTTAAACATTAAGATGAACTGCCAACACTCAAAATAGTAAAAATATTAAACCAATTAATGGTGTAAAATAATCTGTAGTTTGACAGTTTATTTTTATTTATTCCTCAATCTTATGACCTATTTGCTTAAATTTGAACTTAATTTAAACAAACTAAACAAAGTTTAATTAAACAAAGTTGTCCTTGGCTCCCGGACTACTGCATGTATTTATTCATTCAACAAATTGGCACCAGGTGCTCCCTCCATGCCAAGGAGTTGTCTCAGTATGGAGCTACAGTGATAACCAAAATTGCAAAATCTTACCATTTCAGAGTTTACCTTCTACTCAGAAATAGGAAATAATACATATAGTATTTATTGCCAAGGAGTGGTGAGCACTCTGAAGAAGAACAAAGCAGCAGGGTAAGGAAATAAAGTCAAGAGAAGGGGGTTGTGATTTCAGGTCAATGCAATCATGGAGGACCTCTTGCAGGAGGTGATATTTTCACAGAGATCTAAATGAAGTGACTGAGTGACTCAAATAGGGACATGGGCACCCAGATTCTGAAACTTGGTCCTACTACAACTTTAAGGCAACTGGTAACTTCATTCATGAGCCCTTAAGTTCCTCAGATTGCCCCGGGATGTTTCTTTTCAGTGAAGGCCTCTCTGTGGCATTTGCTTCTCTCTCATTACCAGGTAAATCAGAGCATGTCACTGCCTGCTCAAAGCCTGCAGTGGCTCCACATTTCACTCAGAAATCCCAGGTCTCTACAACAGCCTAAAGCCCTGCATGATCTGCCCCGCAACCCCTCACTTTTATTTTCATTCTCTTCATCCCTCTACAAATTCCCTTTCCCTAGCGCCACTTCAGCCCTGCTTCCTAGCCCTTGAGGTTTGTGTTGGCTGCACCGTCTTCCAGAAGCCTCTTCCCCCACATATCCAGATGGCTGTTCCTCTTTCCAGGCGGAGGTGTCACCTTCTCAGTGTCACCTTCTCAGTGAAGCTTACTCTGTGACCACCAAGTTTAAAATTGCTGCCACCTTCTCTAAGTTCTTAGACCCCTTACCCTCATTCTTCCTTTTTTTCTTCTATCTCTTATCGCCTTCCACCTTCAAACGCCTCTAAATTATCTATTTATCATGTTAATTTTTTCTTGTCTATCTCTCCTCACTTCAAAAGCTCCACCAAGCAGGGCAGGGGTCTTCGTCTAATTTGTTCCCTGTTGTAGCCCAAGTGTCTATAGCAGTGCCTGGGACAAAATTGATGTTCAGCAAATGCTAATAGAAAGCAGTGAATGCAGGCATGAGGTAATTTCTGCATGTTCACATGACTTGGTTTATTCACTGCACTCATGAAATCCAGAATACTAACAACACCGATCCCCCTTGTTTATTCAGTTTTATGGTCCATAAAACTTTATTGCCAGTTATTTAAATAGGTGATATTATGCATATATTTGTATACATGGATGCCAAATGCCCTACTTTCAGATAGTGTCTTTAAGTGTTATGGGAAAAATATAGCAATGTCAGTCAATAGTATAGTCATCCCAAGGTATACGCAAGGGATTGGTTCCAGAACCACCTCCCGTACCAAATTTCGCACATACTCCAGGCCCATAGTCAGCCCTGTGAAACCCTGCAGAACATCAACCCCCCCAAACACAGGTCTTTCAATCTGTGGTTGAAAAAAATTCACAGACAAATGGACCTATGCAGCTCAAACCTGTGTCATTCAAGGATCAACTGTATATTGTTTGGCTATTAGTAAAATAGTGATAATATTTCTCAGACTTAACAAGAATCTCAAGAAGTCACCTGGCTAGCTACTGATTATTCCAATGTAGACAGGAAGCAGCTGAAGCCAAGAAAGGTTACTGATGCAACCTAAGTCACAGGCAGTGCTGTGAACTCTTAAAACCCCTGCTGAGATCATATGTTCTTCATTTGGGATTTACAGGGACACAGGAAAGCTATGCCCATTGGTTGTCAGAGAATCTTAATAAATATTGCTATTAGTGGCTGTTGCAAGTAATCTCTACAAATAAACCTGATGCTATGTTTGTAAAATGTTAGTAGTTGTGCTATTTCCATCACTGAATTTCTCTATGAAGCCTCAATTCTATCACAATGTCACTCGCTTTGTAGAGTATGGGTATGTTTAATTCACATGGATGTATCTTTTGTTGGGAGGATGGGGAGAGAAAAGAAGACCACTTCTCTACCATCCGATGAAATGGCATTGTCCCTGCGTGTTAGACAATTCCACACCCTAAATGTGGCAGCCTGCAGTGAGATCACTGAGGCTGCCACAGCTCACCTAGTAGTTTCCACTGCAGTCCTACCTAGGCCGGGGGGAAGAGGTAATCCCACAGGGAGGGGAAAAGAGATCAGGAGGGCATGTATCCTGCAAGGAAAGAATAAAACTGACAGCATGCCAGCGAGCAACTTTGCTTTCCACTGTGTGCTGGGAATTAGAGATAACATGCCACAGCAAGTAATAAAGTGCATTGAGGTATGTTGTTTTCCCTAATCAGGTTGGAGCAACATTTTGGAAGGTGTTATTTTTAATTATAAACACAAACAGAAGCTTCCTGAGATGGACAACTCTTTTACACAGGGGATCGCATTTTTCCTCTTCTGACATTCAAGATGAAAAAGCCCGATATTTAAATTAAAAGGTCATCATATTTTAAAAATAAAAATAAAACTTCTCCTCTGTATTAGATGAGACAAAGGTAGACTCGAGCCTTCTTAAATCCCATAGTTTATCTGGTATTCCAGGTGCATAGACTTAAATCTTGACGTTTATAGGAAATGCTTTTCACAACCTTTACCAGGCACTGTTGTTTGTCACATTTTTAGCTGTTTCTGATGTCTCACCTAGAAATGGCATTTTCTGAAAGCTGTGATTTGGAGTAACCATGTGAAAATGAAAAGAATGTTTACTTTCAGCATCAACAACCTATAATCATTTGCGTAGCACCTAAGCACTTAATACAATAGGTTTACTTGGACTTGCTTTTTAAACAAAATCCACCTTTAAAAATGTAAAGGTGTTACATTAAGACAGATGGAAAGTGGTTTAAACAATAAGAATAAAGAGCAATTGTGATAAAAATTCTCTTAAGCAACACTGTTCTCTCAGAAAACCACTATCCCAAGCCTAAAGAATGAATGAAGTAATAATCATTATTATTGTAATGAGTAAGCATTCCCCTTAAATGTACTCATTCATTATATAGTTGTGAGTACCTGTTGTGTTTCAGGCACCATTCTGGGCACCAGGAATACTAGGAAGGCCAAGCTAGGCAACTCTGGCTAATAGAACTTACAGTGCTGGTGATGGGTTTAGGCCACTTGGCAGTTACAATAGAGCAAGGATAGGATTTTCAGGTGCACGTGGAAGCATCACCCACCCAGGTCTGGGGACTTAGGGAAGGCATCTTGGAAGGAGCAGTATCTTAGAGGAACCCTGCGGGGTGAGTAAGAATTATGCTAGAGAAGATCAGAGGGGTAAGGGAATGTTACAAGCCGAAGGACCAGTACAGTTGGAGATACAGAGTCAGGAATAAATGAAGGGAAGGGGTAAGAGTGCCCAGCATGTCTGTAAGGAAAGGGAGAGTCAGGACAGATCATGCAGGCTGGAAAGTTATGTTCATTGTTTATTCTTCATCTTGAGAATGGTGAGGTGCTTTGGGAGGGTTTTCCACATAATCAGATTTGCAGCCTCATCACACTGCCTGCAGGGAGACTGACTTGCAAGGAGAGCGAGACATGAATCAGGGATACCAGCTAGCTGACTGTTGCTGGGATTCAGATGATGTGATGGTGGGTAGTGGGAAAAGGGTAGTAAGCGTGGGGGAAAAGAGAGGACAGACTGGAGAGTTCTAGGAGGTGAGGTCAAAAGGGCCCTGTGACCACTTAGATTTGGGGAAGTGAGGAAAGGGAGTAGGCAGGGCTGAGACTTAGGATTTGGCCTTGGACGACTGGGTAGACCATTCCCTGAGCTGGGATCCCAAGAGAAGTGAGTTTAGGACACAAAACATTGTGATGATTTGTCTCCATTGAGTCTCAGATATCCAAATAGCTAAGTAGACCATTAAATATACAGACATGAAACTCAAGGGAGATCTGGGCTGGGCTGGGCTGGAGATGATTTGGACTGGTCAGTGTATACATCCTGTAAAGTCATGTAAATTGATGGTATTTCTCAGAGAGAATGTAGAGTAGGAAAATAAGGTGGCCCTGATAGAAAACTCCATGGAACCCCAACATTTAATGTTTGGGGAGTAAAAAAATGATCTAGGAGTAAGAAGGACCCTCAAAAACTAAGAAGTGTTCATAAAATAAGAGGTCAACCAGAAATGTGTAGCATTATGGAAGCCAAGGCAAGAGACTGTTGCTCAGCTGGAGGCAAAATTGCTCGCATGGTCAAATGCAGACACATCAAATAAGACAAGGAATGAGAAAACGATCAGGAATAAGAAGTGCCCTTTTGATTACGTTTATGCTATTATGTAGATTCTTCAGTTACCTGTGAAGCCAATATGCAGTCAGCAGGGTGTAAGTTAAGATGCTCTGGATGCAGGTAGTAAAAAGATTACAGAGACTAAAACAATAAGCACATTCAGAAAGTCCACAGGCTAATAATTTTTGTATGTTTGTCCTCTGAGGTATCCCAAATGCCTTCAACAATCTTAGAGTTTGTTGGTGCTCATTTCATAATTATTGCGTGAAAGAATGAAACTCACATAATAAAGTCCAATGGTAGGGCAGCTCCAGGGCTGGTTCATTCATCAGCTGTATACCATGGCTAATGGATGCCATCCTCTGGCTGTAACTCCTCATGGTGACAAGATGGCTGCAGTAATTCCTGCATCACATGCATATACCACAGTGTACAGGGAACAAACGAAGGCTATATCTTCTTGGCATCTTGACAATAGCACGAAAATTTTGCACCAAAGGTTTTTCAGGATTGCCCTCATGTCTCATAGGTGAAAATTTGGGCAGATGAGCACCAGATATTTTCCCCCTAATTTTGACAAATGTTTCCATAAACTTAAAGTATTACAAGTACAGTCAATCCCCTGAGTGCTGCTGCATAATGTAAATTCACACTGGAATAGCCACCATGGAACCACCCTTTCTAACTGCTTACCTGGACCCCTCCTGTGAACTCATGGCAGGGCAGGGTACGTGGGGCATGGTGGGCATCACTGCCTCATCCACGTGTCCCCTGCCTTCCAATGCTTTATTACTCCCCAGTCACTGACATGCATTGACCTTTATAACTAGAAAGCCAGCCAAACTTTGAGAGTCTAGTAGTTGATGAAGGAAAAGCTGGAAATAGCTTAGAAAAAGGTTCCAGATTTCATGCTTTTGCCCCAGACTTGTGTAAAGTTAGACAAGTCAATGGGGCACGCCACCCCGTTAATAATGTCTAAAAGGACAGTACTCTTTGCAGGAGTCCTGAGCCAGGGGTTCCGGTTCTGGCTCCCTCGTGTTCTGTCTATGGAAGATACAGGGCATCTTTTCATCTCTCTGGACTCTGCTTTCTGATTGAATATAACCCCAGGACCCCAGCAACGCCATGCTTTCCTTTGATCCCCTCTCGCTATTCCCAGGCCCCAGCCTGCTTGATTGAAGGCAGTCTGTTACCAACCGGGTGATCCTCCTAAAGTCTCTGGGAATCATTCCATCCTCCCATGGAATGATGAACTCTTCAACTCCATTCTGGCCCTTGCCTGTCATCTCATAAAGGACATAATCGCATTTGGGCTTAAAGGACATGATCCAATATGGGAAGTTAAGTCACCACCTGCTTAAAGCAAATACTCCATCAAGGTTAGCTCTGGTCTCCACCAGCCACCTGCTCTGCCTGCTCTTCTGCTTTCCTTTGATACTTTTCTCAAGCCCTCTTCACAATCCCCACTCCACCCCACTTCTGCTCAGGTAGAACCGAGATCCACTGAAGGCTCAGGACTCCTCCAAGGGCCACATCTGCCTCTGTAGTTCTGTCTCACTGCTCTCAGGGCTCCCACTGTCCATGTGCGCCCTGGAGCTCATCCCCCATCCCAGCACTGCAGGTTTCCCGCAACTGCCATTTCTCTAATAGGACTACAGTACACTGAGCCAGACACTCGTTATGGTGGAGATCAGTGTAGCAGCATCATTTTAACCTCTGTGTTCCAGAAATGGATTGACTTTTGCATACATGTAAGTCCCATGGTTGTGATTTTCAAGTCTACCTTGAGCGGTGCTGTCCCGTAGAACTTTCAACGGTAACAGAAACGTTCTGTCCTCTGCGTCGACCAATGCAGTCGCCTCTAGCTATGTGTGGTGGTGGAGCACTTAAAACGTGGTTACTCTGATTGAGGAACTGCTTTGTGAATTTTATTCAATTTTAATGAGTTTGAATACCACTACATGTGTCTAGTGAATGCCCTATTTGAGAGCCCAGCTTACAGAAACAGAGCTGTGCAAATTTTGAAATGGCCATCCCCTATAATTTCCCTCCCCCAACTCTAGCCACTTTTTTTTTGTTGTTTTTTTAGATGGAGTTTCATTCTTGTTGCCCAGGCTGGAGTGCAATAGCACAATCTGGGCTCACTGCAACCACTACCTCCATGGTTCAATCAATTCTCCTGCCTCAGCTTCCCAAGTAGCTGGGATTACAGGCATGTACCAACACACTCAGCTAATTTTTGTATTTTTAGTAGAGATGGGGTTTCATCATGTTGGCAAGGCTGGTCTTGAACTCCTGACCTCAGATGATCCGCTCACCTCGGCCTCCCAAAGTGCTAGGATTACAGGTGTGAGCCACCGTGCCCAGCCAACTCTAGCCTTTTCTAAAATCTTGAATGCTAGGCTCAGTTGGGCTACCCTATTAATGATGAAAGAGGCCCCTTGCACAATGATTGATTCTGTGAGATTCAGACTATCATATTCCATAAGAGAGGAACTGTGACATTGTGTTCATTTTCTATTCAATCTGTGCCCCAGTTGCATTTTTTATATAAAAATGCCCAGAAATAGTAAGATGGTAACTCCACTTTCAGCTACAAACCTTGGAGTCAGAGTCAGTATTTGGAAATAGTGGTCAGAGCCCTGATAGTTCGTGAGGATACATCATCTGAGAACCAATGCACTTGGCGTGCAGACTGCTGAGGGGGCATAACCATACCTGGGAGACAGGCACCACACAATTCCATGTAATGAGGCGCTCAGGTTACCAGGAGGCTGAAGGCAGGGGAAGCAGCCCAGACTCCACATGAGCCGTGGTTTATTGACCATGAGATGCAGTCAGCGGCAGCAGATACTAATAAATTCAGCAGGAAACAGCTCCAGGGAAGTGCAGCTGAAACAAGCTACCCAGGGTCAATGTCTTTGCCACTCTCGTGATGGAAAGTCATTGCATCTCACCGATTTAATGTTTTAGGCAAAGGCTTCTCAGCAAGAGGAAAAGCCTATTAAAATCAAAATAGGATATTAAACTCAGAACAATAACCACAATAACAAAAAGCAAGAAGATTCTTTGAGTACAAAAACGGGTACCATTTCATTCCATGTGTGAAAATATCCACTCCAAGTAACAGAGAATCAATTAAATTCTGAGAATGAAAATAAATTTTGCACAGCTTTTCAAGGTAGTTGGATTCAGAAGGATTTTGTGAGATGCCTGCATGAGACAGAAAAGAACATCATGGCTCTTGCAAGACTGTTCTTGCATATATACTGGTCAGAATAATCCAAAGACTTGGCTGCAGGTAGGGGTAAAAAACTGAAAGATTCTCTGACTTGTGGATTCTGAAAATACAGGTTCCCTGGTCCCACAGACCCCTACAGCGTCTGCCTCAAATCCTGACAGTGCACCGAGACTTTTAAACACGTACACACACACACAAAATGACTTTTCCTCTCTTGGAAAAGTCCAGAAATGCCAAATAGCTAATGTATTCAGTTGGTGCAAATGTAATTGCAGCTTTAATTAAAAGTCATGACAAAAATTGCAATTACTTTTGCACCGACTTAGTTTTTTGTGTTTTGTTTTTTTTTCCAGGTAAGACTCTCAAGTCTTTTTAAACACCCAAGCATCAAATTATAGTAGCACTCATTAGTAAATAGGCAACATTTAATAAGAATATATTGCTTTCTATGCTCTACATTTAAAATTCTTTAAAATGACAACTATGGCACCAGGTAATCACACCAACTCCCTAAACTCAGGCAAACTGGAGAAAATATCTCCAACAGAGATCGACAAATGCCACAGAAACATTTCCAGCTTCTTAGGCTTAGAGCTTTTAATCTATCGAGGAAATCCTTAATCCTTAAATAAATTATTACTTAGTTAACTGTTACTCAACACGTCATTTTACATTGTTTTACTATCAGGGCAACTGGTAGCTTCGATTACAGTGATTTAAAAGGTCATTGGGATTAACAGAAGCTTTTTCAAAGCTCTACATCTTATTGCTAAAACGACACCTCTCTGAGATACAAAACAATGGCTATGCCCCTTAATGAGTGGATTTTTTTTTCTAGTCACATAGAAAACATGTATCAATGTCAAAAAAGTACATAAGACAAAGTCTCTATTTCAGCCTCACTAATGTTAAGACCACTAACACCAGAATGACACTTGTGTGGGAAGCACCTTAGACTTTACATTTGAGATGCACAAAGGGCATGTCTGGGAAGCTAAAATGGGAACACAGAATTTGCTGAACAGCAGCTCTTGTCTCAGAGAGAAAAGGCAATTAGCAAATGCTTGCATTAGGCTCCTCTTCTGTGTCTTCACAAGGATAATTATTTGCTTTAACATAAGGTGGCTCGACTTTTTTATTTCGCTAACTATAGCCATAGGTGATCATCAGTAAATTAAAATGTGTTTGAATTTTTGCAAGCATGCATGTGTAAATTCAACACATTTGCATTACCAAAAAAGATGCAGTGTAGCTAATTCTTATAATTTTTAGTCTAAAATTGTCGCATGGCACTTCACTTACATAACGTTTCTTTACAATGGAAGCATAAATGTAGTCATGGTTTCATGATGTTCATTATCCTCTGCTACAAGGACTAACAGTTAAGAGAGTTTGAGTTTTGTTAATGACAAGTACATGTCTTATTTATAAAGGATTCTATATTGTTCTTGCCATCCTTAAGGAATTAAAATTTCCAAATAAGTCATTTTAAGTTAAATCACATTCTCTCTCTCTCTCTTTCTCTCTCTCACCATATAGTACTAGTTCAGCATCTACTGAGCTAGAGACTTCACACAAGTTATTTAACTTTCTAATGTTCACTTTTCTCTAAACAATAAGAGTGATTTTGGTACTAACTTCATACGATGGATGGGTGGAAGGAAGGAAGGAAGGAAGGAAGGAAGGAAGGAAGGAAGGAAGGAAGGAAGGAAGGAGTAAACACAGCCTGGCACATAGTAAGTTCTCTGAAATATTGTTTCAGAGGTTGTTATTATTACTATCATATATAAAAAGTCCAACATAATGCTGGACACCGAATATGCTCCAGCAATGTTTCTTTCTCCTTTCATTTCTTCCTCCCTGTCTCTCTACTGTGTACAGAGGCTTTTTGTGCAGAGCACACATTTCTAGATCTATGTGAAAACTTTACTTACAAGTTTTTAAAAAGTAAAAATATAAAATTTTATTTAGCCAACAATAAAGCAGAAATTCATTCATTGACTTTCTAGTTCTTGCTGTAATAGGTCTAAACAGTATGTCAGACAAGAAAAAGAAAACCTGAATATAAAATGTTGTTCTATGTTAGCTCATCTGATATTTCAGGATGATTTGCAAGTTTGGGTGGGGGCGCTTTTTCTCGTCTCTTCCAGCCCTCATGCAGAGAATACTTTGATCTGCAAGGAAGTCAGGCATCATCCAACACAGTCCTTTTCTTTTCAAGGAGCAGACACTAAGGTTCCCAGAAGTTAAGTGGCTTGTTGCAACCTAGTGATGGCCAGGATGGTAACAGGGCTTTCCCTGTGCTCTGATAAAAGGGCTCCTTTCCACTGCAACTGCACTTCACCCCACCTGTCTCTCCTGAGAATAAATTAGAGGCGCTCACCAGCACACCTCTGTTAACTGAGGTTAGCAGGCCCCCCAGGAGAGCATGGTTTCTAACACCATCCTTTCTATCACCTGTCAATGCCTCCTTCGATTTCTTTTTACCTGAGGTGGAAAAAGCGTTCTCTTCCCTTGAGTCTCCAGACTGTTAAGGATTTGAGGGGCCCTCTATTAGCACTCTTCTTCTGTCTCTGAGTTTCTGAACCATGTGAGAAATAAGACAAATGGGAGATCAAAGTAGGGGATCTCCTTTATCACTGGCAAAAGCTGGGCTGGAGGAAGTCATTGATGGGTCTGATCATGCTCCTCCCCCAGCCTTGACCTCAAATCAACCCCCCAACTGGGAAAGTCTGAATCTGGAATCAACATGGGTCCAGGGCAGGAGGGAAAGGATGGATTGGCTCCCACAGTGGAGACACAGGGGCCAGTGCTTATACCCAGCAAGAGGCAGCAGTGGAGAGGGGCAAGAGGGTAAGCAAGCATCAGGAGCCGTGGGAAAAATGTCTCGGAGTAGAAACCAGAGGAATGAGGAATGGGTTTCCCCTCTAACCAAACTATTATTGTTTTAATGCAACACGGCAGCATGCAATTGTTTTTGTATTTTTAAAAATAAATGTAAGCATCTTGCAGGGGAAAAAAAGTGAATGATCATTAAGTTCTATATCATGCCAGATTCACTTCAGAGCTTTGCCAACTTACACACATATTTCATTTTCATGTCATTGTAATCCACATGTGCATACTGTCCTCCATTCCTGCTTTTGTACTTGACATTATTTCAAACACAATTTCATGCATCCACATCACTCACATGGTCATTTCATTTGCATTTCTCTAATTCCTAGCAAGGTTTTGCACTTTACACGTAGCACCTGGGACTTGATTTTTTGTTAACCAGAACAAATACTGTTCCTACTTGGAAGAGTTTGTTCTTTTATTAGTTCTGTGTAGCACATATGTTTCCACTGTGCTGCTTTTGTTCTTCTATCTGGTGTACAGCATTTCCTTTTGTAAATTAAAAATCAAAAAGTTTTATGAGGAAGTCAGAACTATCCATCTGGCTTCCCTCTTGAACAACCTGAATAAATAAATAAGTAAATATACATTTGTTTCTACTATTCTATTTTTCCTACTTTTTTATTCTGGTTTTAAAGTTTTATTTTTAGTTTTTGGATCTGTATGAAATGTATTGCCATATTGGTTCAATATATAGATATAAAGCAATTTTTCATAGTCACATTCAATGGTTATTTATTAAATAAGGATTTCTTAGCTCACTAGAGATACATTTTAAACATGGGTTTTCAAAAATATAAACCATAATTCATATCATAGAAAATCAGATTTAGTGGTGAGCTTACATTTATTAATGTACTTTTGTTTTTCAGAATTAGAGTTGACACTTTTAAAAATCCTGAACTCCAGAGGGTCCTGAACCCTGAGCCTTTTCAGAACAAAATGTCCTTCCTTCATACAATATTTTACCAGATACAGTGGCTCATGCCTGTAATTTCAGCACTTTGGGAGACCGAGGCAGGAGGATCACTTGAGCCCAGGAGTTCAAGACCAGCCTTGGCAATATAGCAAGAACCCATTTCTACAAAAAAAAAAAAAATTAGCCAGGCATGGTAGTGTGCACCTGTAGTCCCAGCTACTTGGGAGGCTGAAGTGGGAGGATCACTTGAACCTAGGAGGTAGAGTCTGCACTCCAGCCTGGGTGATGGAGCAAGACCCTGAGAGCAAGACACTGTCTGTTTGTCTATCTGTCTGTTTCTCTCTCTCTCTCTCTCTATATATATGTATATATATACACACACACACACACACACAGACATGCACACACATATATGTATGTATGTATGTGTGTGTATATGTGTGTGTGTGTGTATATATATACATATCAGATTTTTATATCTATTTTTAAATAGAAACTTTTGTTACATAGGTACCCATGAGAGCCTGAAAGAATTCCTGTCACCCATTCTCCATAGTGACAGTCATCTATAAAAAACAACTTCAGTTAACCATGAGCTTTGAGAAAATGTAATTGAGCAGAAGTTGATATTCATCACCCCAAAACCAGGGAGTGTCCCTAAAGCAAAACAAAGAACAATAACGTAGCAACAAATCATTCTTTTAAGCCACTTGGACAAGATCCATTTGAGGTGTTTGACTCATGCCTCACTTATGGGAGGAGAGGCAGGCTGGGGTGTGGGTAAGCTCCAGGGCCCTGGCAGTAGCCTACTGGGCAGTTGTTTCTATGAGTTTCTATGAGTATCATAATGAGCTAACAGCAAACCTCTGGCTTCTCCGTGAGGTCGTTGTTGGGGGTTGGAGGTTTCTGATACATGATGCATGTTGTCATCAACAGATGTTTGTCTATTGAAAGATTTTATTCACTCTCTCTGATTTGGTGTTAACTTTGACTCTCCTAACATCTTTGTTTCTTATGCTTCACCAGAAAAGGAGAGTAAGCCTGGCACAATCTTGGTGGCCAATTCTGTATCTTAGATCCATTGCTTTCTATGTCTCATGATTTAAAATTTATGACATTGACCTACACTGACGTCTGCATACTATTCTCTGCTGCTTCTGTAACCTGCTTCTACCTTGTTAGACACGTCTGCCTCTGAAACACATTTTTCTTTTCCACTTCTGCTCTCTCCAGCCCCATTGTCCTTTGTGCCAAATTCATATTCATGATCCACGGTTAGACAATGCAACCTCCTGCTTCCTCATACTCTCTGTCCCATGTTAGCCACACAGCCAGCATTTCCTGCCCTAAACCTCATCAGGATGAGGCACAATTACATTGCAGTTTCTCTTGGCTCCTTGACTCTTTATCCTTAATTCAGTGTTTTCTCAAAGTGTGGAACCCTGACCAACAAAAGGAGCACTAACATCACCCAAGGACTTGTTAGATGTGCACATTCTTGAGTCTCACCCAGAAACTACTAGGTCAGAAACTCTGGGGGTGGAGCCCAGCAATCTGTGTTTTAATAGCTTCCAGCGGGTTGCTATGCCAGCTACAGTTTGAGAACCACTGCCTTAACCCATGTCTTGTCCTGCCTTCTTTCTTCCTGCTGTGTGCATTTTACTAATTCTAGTAGGAAGCAGTTCGTGATTGGAGATTATTGCGTACCATTTTTCAAAGCCATTATCACAGATAACTTTAGAAAGTTATGTAAAACATCAGCATAATTTCCAGCACTCAGTGAACACTGTCTCATCCACACTAACAAGATGATGATGACCTAGCTAGATGGGGATACAAAAAATGCCTAAGCCTCACCTTAGTCGGGCAAGTTGCATTCTTCCTGGGGAGGTTTTTTTTAATAATATGAATTTTTAAATGCTGGTAAAGATGCTAATAAACATTATCGGTAGGCTGGACGCAGTGGCTTATACCTGTAATCCCAGCACTTTGGGAGGCCGAGGTAGGTGGATCGCTTGAGTCCAGGAGTTCCAGACCAGGCTGGGCAACATGGCGAAACCCTGTCTCTACAAAAAATATAAAAATTAGTGGGGCATGGTGGTGTGGGCCTGTGGTCCCAGCTATTCTGGGGGCTGAGGTGACAGTATCACTGGAGCCTGGGAGATGGAAGCTGCAGTAAACCATGTTCATGCCACTGCACTCCAGCCTGGGCAACAGAGTGAGCCCCTGTCTCAAACAAATAGCAACAACAATAACAACAACAAAAAACCCAGTACTGATAAATACTAGCAGGACGTGGAGAGACTAGTCTTCAAATTCATAACACTTGGAATTACCAAGCATTAGGAATTCCCAGATCATTCCTTAGCTTAATGATGGGTATATACGGTCCATTACATTAATGTTTCGTGTGTGTGTGTGTGTGTGTGTGTGTGTTTGAAAATGTCATAATAAAAAATTTAAAATATTACTTGAAAGTGGCAGTATCGGCCGGGCGCGGTGGCTCACGCCTGTAATCCCAGCACTTTGGGAGGCCGAGGCGGGCAGATCACAAGGTCAGGAGATCGAGACCATGGTGAAACCCCGTCTCTACTAAAAAATAGAAAAAAAATTAGCCGGGCTCAGTGGCGGGCGCCTGTAGTCCCAGCTACTCGGGAGGCTGAGGTAGGAGAATGGCGTGAACCCAGGAGGCGGAGCTTGCAGTGAGCCGAGATTGCGCCACTGCACTCCAGCCTGGGCGACAGAGCGAGACTCCGTCTCAAAAAAAAAAAAAAAAAAAAAAAAAAGAAAGTGGCAGTATTATTCCATCCTTAAATAAATCCAAGTCAAATAGTTTTTACTTTTGTTGCTACCCACCTTGGTCATAAATGATATTAATAATGAATTTGTACTTATTGAATGATTTTCATTTATTTCTACTAGCTACATATATGGATGGATGGGTGGTTGATAGATAGGTAGGTAGATAGGTAGAGATAGATAGATAGATAGATAGATAGATAGATAGATAGATAGATAGAGATAGATAGACAGAACATGGTTGTCAATATTAATGTTGAAGAAATTGCCAGAAGCTAAACAATGTGTATGGTCTGTACATTTCTTCTAATTGTGTAAATTGGAAAATCCTTTAATAAAACAATTTCACAAGATCCATGTATGTGTCACTCGACATTGGAATAGTAATACATGAAAATTTCATTTACTGGAATTTATCCTAATGGGGGAGAATTCTAATTGCAGAAAAATTGTATGTAGGATGATGGTCCTCATTGCATTTTTTTCATAATAGCATAAATCTATCCCTTTGTGACCAACCAAATGGGAGCTAGCCAAGTAAATATCGATACATAATCATCCAGTAGAATCATTAAGATGATCGTTCTGTTTATAATAGTATGGGGGAAGAAAGACACAAAATTTGGCTCACAGTAGGATTACAATCTTGAAATATATGTGCAAAAAGAGGAAACTGTTTCTGTTAGGTAGGGTGGTGATATGATCAGTGTCTTACACCTTCTTCTCCTGTTTTTACTTTTTCAAAGGAAATGTATATTTAGCAATTATAACAATGGAATTCCCAAGATTATTTCCTCTCCAAAGTGGTTTGGGCCTTTGTGATTTGGCAACATTACTTTTAATCTATAGAGAGCCCAATTTTTCAAGAGTTAATATGTCCCAAGAGGAGCAAGCAATATTGCTTCTCTGTTACCAGCAAAGCCCAGGATTCATGGAGAAAGTCTAGAGTCATCTGACTGCAGTTACATCTCTTTTTTCTAATGTTGCTTCTCTGGTACTTTTAACTATTAAAATGTATGGCAATCATTCGATTGCATCCTTCTCCCAAAGAAGCAGAACTTGGCAAGAGCCCTGAGACCTCTGTCCCCTCTGATTGTCTCATCCAGGACTTTTATTATACTCGGAACATCAAGAATCAAAGTGGTTTCCTAGAGGTGTGTTAGGCTGAATGGCAGCTGCATCATTATTCCACCAACTGGGAAATTGAAACAGAGCTACTTCCCACGGCATCTGTTTGAACATGCTACATAAAGGCATGTTAAGAAGACTGGGGAGCATCCATGGTGGGATAGCAACATACTGACGCTTAGCCCTTCCCATCCCAAAGACTTCCAGTTCATCTGTGTTTTCCATTGCATGGGCTTACAGTCTGCACTGCTTTTGCTTTCTTATTAATGAGTAATCATCATATTATTGATCCCAATTATAATAACTTTTACTACCATTTTGGGCATAGAAAAAAGCTGAATTTAAAAAAGAAAAAAAAGACACACACACTCTTCAAATGCTGGTGCTTTTACACTGTCAGCTTCAGATGATTTTTTTTTTTTGGCATTCATTATATTTTTTCTATGCTTATAGAAGATTCAGGTCAAACACCATATGCCCTTGAATCATATGCTATTTCCGGCCTTTTGATTTGTTGATTACTCTGTTAAACAGATATTCATTGGACCGACTCTAATGGGGGGTGGGCCATGGAGGGATTCTGTGCCACTGTAGATCACTGATATATAAAATTAAACTAGAGGTGGAACATAGCAAAAGGAAAGGATTATTTACCCAAGAATCACCTTGGAGTCACTTCACTGTTTCTTTTCTACGAGTCGTCATCTTGCTTCTGGTTTTAAGTCAGGTAATTGCTCTGCTGCTTTCTGTGTTTCAGACTCGGCAGAACTTAGTCTTTCATCTGGTGTTTATTCATCTCGATGGAACAGCTTTCAGTCCTCTTTAAAAATTAATTTGACTTTAATGTCTAGTTATCTAAGACTCCCCTGGGCTAGGATGAAATCACACGGGGGGAATTTTGATTTGACAAATGGCCATTGTGTGGGAGCCTTTGATCCTGCACCGTGGTCCTTGTTTTGCTGAGCTTTAAGCAACATCAAAGTCTGCGCTGCGCGGCATGATTGGTGGTCGATGCCGGGAGAATTCTGGCACTTCCCAGCATCCCTGGGTGGCCGCAGCCTGTTAGGTGCAGATGAGAGCTGTCCTAATCCTTTACCCTAGTAGAGAAATTGGACGAGGGTGGAGGCAAACAGAAGATGGGATGAGTTTTTCCTAGGACCTTGGTGCCTGTTGAGTGACGTGAAGCCCTTTGCTCCCTCAAGTAGGAATTCCCAATCCTGGTCTTCCAATCCCTGAGGCCTGCTGAGTTTTTTCCCAAGTTTTTAGAAATTATGAGAAAAAAAAAAATTGTTAATTTACTTTTTATTTTTAAAAATACATAGAAAATGGCCAGGCACGGTGGCTCACGCCTGTCATCCCAGCACTTTGGGAGGCCCAGGGGGGCGGATCACCTGAGGTGGGGAGTTTGAGATCAGCCTGACCAACATGGAGAAACCCCGTCTCTACTAAAGATACAAAATTAGCCGGGCGTGGTGGTGCACGCCTGTAATCCCAGCTACTCAGGAGGCTGAGGCAGGAGAATTGCTTGAACCTGGGAGGCAAAGGTTGCAGTGAGCCAAGATCGTGCCATTACACTCCAGCCTGGGCAAGAAGAGTGAAACTCTGTCTCAAAAAAAACAAAAACCAAAAAACAAAACAAAACAAAACAAAACAACAACAACAACAAAAACCGTAGATAATGTGATGGATTCAGGCTAGAAGGACAGAGAGAAAATAGGCAAAATGCTGAAGACCATTGGAAATTGTTGCCCTGATGATTAGACAACATATCTCTAACGATCAAATAAATGTCTTAAAAGCAAAAGAACAGATGTTGGTTTTAGAGGCTGACCTTGATAGAGATTGTTCAGCAGCATCTAGACTCAGCAGGCAGTAAGTATCACTCCTTCTTGAAAGGCAGACATTGTCTAACTCTGCAATCTCCTTTTCTCTCTGACAGATGGGGAACTTTCCATATCCAATGAAGAGGACTCCCTAGAAAATGGGCAGTCCCTGAGCTCCAGCCAGCTGTCTCTGCCTGCGCTGTCCGAAATGGAGCCAGTCCCAATGCCCCGGGAGCCCTGCTCATATGAGGTGCTCCAACCGTCAGACATCATGGATGGGCCAGGTAATGCCCCCTGGCAGGATTGTAGAGCGGGTCCCAGACACCACGTCCAGCCAGACACCAGGGATCTTTGGCCCGGCTGGACTTGGAATACTATTTTGGACTATCCTGAGCATAAGGATCTGGAAATTTAGTAAAACAGATTAGCTTTTAGTACATACTGCGTATTTTTTAAAATTGAATATATTTACACTTATTATTCTACAGTGTTTAAAAAACTATTACCTTCATCTCTTTAAAGAAGAGATGGCTTATTTTTGTAACATTAATGATTTAAAATATTTTTATTTTGTTTTTTAACACTCATCTCTGTTAAGATAAAGCTGAGGAATCCTACATTTCTATAAGATACATATCTAATTCTTCTGTTTGAAAGGTCCTTTAGTCTTCATCCCAGTATGCCAGATAATACTTGTATCAATTTACTGTATATAGTCAATTAATTTAATTGTCAATTAAATTGTATATAATTTACTGATTGAATTGTATCCTGCCGATAGCTGATTTTTGATGCCATCTGACTGTCATCTCCTTCTTTGGTCCAAAGGTGGCTGAGTGGCCAATACTCATTTTCTCAGAAGGTTTGCAGAGTGGTCCTAATTTGCCCCAAAATAGGTCCCTCCTGACAGCTAGGGAGCAGTGGTACTTGTCAGGAGATGAGTCTGGAAGGAGGAACCTCTTGCAGTATCCAGCATATAAGTAGAAGGCCTTTCTCCTCATCATGTGCAAAATCCACATCCACAAGCAGTGACGTGGGAGGGTGGGAGGGATGGGGTTTCACAGTGTTAATTCCCATGCTTTGCCGTGGGACCTGGTGAGTCACTGCTCCATCACTGTGTGCCGCATTGATAATAATAGTGTCCCTGAGACAGGAGAATATAGTGCTCATGAGGAATTTGTGCAGGGCTTTGGTGCCGCACAGAACACCTGATCCGGGAGGAGGAAGGAGGTTGGGGAGGGGAGGAGTTCCTTACAGGCTTTCTCACTGAGGCTGTGGCGGGAGGTGAGAGGAGATGCAGCGGAGTTACACCCTCCTACCCCAGGGAGGGTTTCCCAGTGAAAGCTGTGCATTTTAAAAAGTAATCCAGGCTTCCTTGTGACACTGAAGTCAGATGGATTTGATTGTTATAGTAAAAATCTGTCATTCCAGCAGAATCACAGGGTTTCACTCTGTCATCAGCCAAGCTACCTGCATGGTAGGAAGGTGTGTGCCACCACCCAATGACAGCTCTTCACAAAAGCCAGTCAGGGGTTCCCCCATGAAGGAAAGGAAGAGGCGGGTCCAATGCAGTGCAAAGAGAAATGGAGGAATTGACAAAAGAAAACTATAGTTGTGGTGAGCAAGAAGAGAGAGGAAAGTGGAAGATTAAAAGGTTGACTTAAAGCATGCTTTGCCTCGTCAAAGTTTACGGGAGCTGGCAGGGGCAGGATGCTGTTGCTAAAACTACAGAATTTGGGCTGAGAGGCTGCTGCTCAGCGCCGGGCACTCCAGAACCTGGAGGAACAGCCGTCCAGCGCCTGGGGGTGCAGCCTGTGTGGTGTCAGCATTCCAGGCTGTCATCTGTACCCAGTGTTGCAGATCTGAGAGCAGAGACAGAGCAGACCCAGTGGACAAAACCGAGCCCCTCCACTTGTTTGAACCCACTCCCTCTTGCCCCTCAGCAAAGGGCAAGCAGGCCCCAGCGAGGGTGCTGGCATTCAGTTCTGGTTTGGTTTAGAGGGGCTCTGCACCCTGGGCCTTCTGCACTGGCCACCCTGGTGATTCCTACTATGCTCCATGAGTCGCATCTTAGAGCATGCGTAGGATTTGTATGATCAGTGCTGAGTTTGAAATGGTGAAGTGTTTGATGGTTTGAGAAAACATCCTCCTCTTTCTTCCTGTTGCTCTTCCTGCCTCTACCCTCTCTTTTCCTCTGCCTCCTCTATCTGTCCCTCCTGCTTCACTGGATTTCTGGTGTCCTTGCTGTAGCTCTCTACACATGCGTGGCGGCCTGGAAGCATCAGTGCTCTGCTGTGTTGCCAACCCGAGTCCCTGTCCTGTGTTCTCCGCTGGCCCCACCTGCACTGCGTTTGTGTAATGTCTCCTGTGTATCATGTGGTTGTCCCCTCAGTGTCTGAAGAGAGTCCCTCTGCCAGTGAATCTGGAGTCCTCCTGTCCCAAGATCCTTCAGCCAAACCAGTCCTGCTACTGCCCCCCAAAAAACCTGCTGCTTTCCCTGGAGACCATGAAGAGACCCCAGTGAAGCAGCTGCCCCTTCTCAAGCAGCCCCCGGCCCTGCCTCCCAAACCCACTACCAGGATTGCCAACCACTTAACAGGTGAGTGCAGACGTCTTCTGGGGCAAGCAGTCCCTCCTTCCCTTCAAGGGATTTTCTTTTTCTCTTGTTCTTTTAACTGAGGCCTGAAGGCAGCTCTCTGGGGAGGTTGCCCTGTGGGATGTTTGGGTGTTTCTGTGTGTGTGTCTTGATATCTGCAGTCATGACCAGGGTTTGTGTTTTTGTGTCAAGCAGCATTTGATATCCACCTCCCAGCCATATGCCAAGGGCTTTCAGTCATGTGTATCTGTAAATGTGTACATTGTATTTAAGTGACTGATTCAAGATTGTTTGCTCATCTAGGTGAAGTCGATTCAATGTCAACATTTTTGCAAAGATGAAGAATAGTGCCTTCTTCATATGAGTTTGTCAAGGTTTTAAATTTTTTGTCTTTAAGTTATGGACCTGAAGCCCAGTGTATTTCTCCCATTAAAATTCATGTCAGTTCTGTTCTCCTAGGGGAAAAAAAAAGACAATCTGAAAATTATGTGGTAAATACTTTTAAAAGAAGAGTAAGCTTAGCAATGTTGTCCTAAAATGATTGCACGCATACTTTGCAGTGTTTTTGAAGTGTTACTTAATGAATGTATCCGCAGGTATTAAATTGAGCACTCAGTGAAACTATACTTCACTGCACTTTGGCACATGAATTAGATACCACTTTGTGATTTAAGGCTGTGCTATAATCAGAGATTAAAAGATTTCAGAGGGTCATTTCTCCAACTTTGATCGTAGTTTCACCTGATGCTGACTGACTGCCTTTTTAAAAAGTGTTCGGTATTTTGACAAATAATACCTAGGTCATCACTATACCATTTGGTAACATGTAATGGGGGCGGAATTAGGGAAAAATATTCACCTATCTTATAGGAAAAACACTGAGGTTCAAGAAAAATAAGTGACTTCCAGGGCTGACAGGAATTCTGTAATAGAGGCACAATCAATGCTGTTTCTCAACTCCAAGTTTGGCTAATGTTGTTTCCATAGCAGGCTGTCTTTCATGTGATACTAAGTTCTATAAGAGTCCATCTTAGACATGGGCTCATGTCAAACTAATCTATTAATTTATATGTCCATCCATGTCAGATGTGTATGGCTTGAAAGAGCAAATTTCCATCTAACGGAACCGTCTAACATATCAATAACACTTTAGTCCGGTGTCCAAAAATTGAAATTCACAGAAAACTACAAAGGAGAAAAGGTCCCATAGGTCTGCTTCTAGGGAATATCCACTGTCCATCTGTCTGTCTATTGAATAAAAATTGAATGTTGCTGTACGTATTGTTTTGTCACCTGCTTTTTGTACTTGATGATATGTTGTAAAGTGATTTTCATGTTAGTAAGTATTCCACGACATGATTTTATTAGCTGCTTGGATGGATCAGGGTTTACTTGACTGACCCCTTAAGGCTTTTCCATCTTCCTTATTGTTAAACCACAACAGCAAACAACTGCAACAGCCTGCATATATCTTCATAAGCTGTTCTGAGTTTTCTTTAATTTGTTTCTAAAATAAGAACTGTTGAGTCAAAGATTATGCACCCTTTAAGGCTTTGATGTCAAATTTCCCTTAAGAAAGATTAAACATTGTACAAAATAAGCCCCTACATTAATACATATTTATTCAGCATATCTACAATAGGCGGAATGCTGTAATAAGTATCAAAGTAGATAGGAATATATAACAGTTTAATGCAGCTGTCCCCAACCTTTTTGGCACCAAGGACCAGTTTTGTGGAAGACCATTTTTCTACCGACCGGAGGTGGAGTGGGAGAGATTAGTTCGGGATGATTCAAGTGCATTACATTTATTGTGCACTTTATTTCTATTATTATTACGTTGTAATATATAATTAAATCATTATACAGTTCACCATAATATAGAATCTGTGGGAGCCCTGAGCTTGTTTTCCTGCAACTAGACAGTCCCATGTAAGGGTGGTGGGAGACAGTGACAGATCGTCAGGCAGTAGATTTTCTTTTTTTTTTTTTTTTTTTTGAGACGGAGTCTCGCTGCAAGCTCCGCCTCCCGGGTTCACGCCATTCTCTGGCCTCAGCCTCCCAAGTAGCTGGGACTACAGGCGCCCGCCACCTTGCCCGGCTAGTTTTTTGTATTTCTTAGTAGAGACGGGGTTTCACCGTGTTAGCCAGGATGGTCTCGATCTCCTGACCTCGTGATCTGCCCGCCTCGGCCTCCCAAAGTGCTGGGATTACAGGCGTGAGCCACCGCGCCCGGCCTGTAGATTTTCATAAGGAACATGCAACCTGGATTCCTCGAATGTGCAGTTCACAATAGGGTTCGCGCTCATCTAATGCTGCTACTGATTTGACAGGGGGCGGAGCTCAGGAGGTAATGGTGAGCAATGGGAAGTGGCTGTAAATACAAATGAAGCTTCGATCACTCGCCTGCCCCTTACCTCCTGCTGTGCGGCCCGGTTCCTAATAGGCCACAGACCAGTACAGGTTCGTGGCCCAGGTGGTTGGGGACCCCTGGTTTAATGAATACATATATACACAGAGAGAGTACTAACATAACTACTGTTAGCAGTAACGCTTGCAGTTCAATGCAGTCTGATAAAGAGAAGTCTGAAGCTTGAACTGACTTTTCAAGCATGAATGACGTTTATAGAAAGTGAGGGAAGAGTATTCCAGGAAAGAAGACCCTAGACAAAGCCTCAGAGGTGGCAATATTTTGGGTTGTTGAAGAGTTGGCTGAACAGGGATGGAAGCTTCATTCTGAGGTATACTGAGAGACGGGACTCACTAGAAAAAGGCATAAAAAGATTTAGATTTTAATCCCTACGCAGTGAAAAGACTTTGGAGGTTTTTGAGCAGAGGAGTGATTTGATGAAAACTAATCTTTAAGAGATCTTCTTGGATCACCATGTAGGATGAGCAGAAAGGTTGAAGGCCTATCAGAGAAGCCACCACCGAGGCCAGCTCTGGGCCACATACTCCAAAGTCAGATCAGTTAAATGGACTGATCTGAGCCAGGGAGAATATTGAAATATTCCAATACTCCAATCATTGAAATATGAGCTAACAAGCATCTGACTGATTATCAGTGAGAAGAGAGAGAGCAGACCGGTAGATATGACATTGCAAAAAGAAGAGTCAGCAGAATTTCTTAACTAACAACACCTCTCATTTATCTAGTTATCTCATTAATGGAGGCAAACTTGAGTTTCATCTATGAGCCCAGGAGCTCAGGTAGCCTGGTATCTACACGGTTCTTTACATGTGAGAGACGGAAGATATCTCAATTGGCCCCATCTCTCTGGCTTCCCTGGTCCTTTCCTGAGAGAGTAGACTCTATTATCTATATACTTCACCTCTGTACAGCTTGGATCAAATGAATAAAAATACACAAAAAGCTAATATCCTTACTCTGTAGTACGTGGTAACCTCTTAAACATGATAAAGCAAGACAGGTAGAGAAATTCGTGGCCTGCAAATCTAGTGCTATCCTTTTGGGCTTAAACTCAATTAGACTTGCTTAATTTTTATAAGTGAGCAATCAGTCATAATGAATCTGCAGCACCATGAGGTAGCTACATTAACCCTGTTCCGTTACTAATTGCTCTGAAGACATCTGGGCCATGTCAGAGGGAATTAATAAACTAAGAATTCTAGAACTGTAAATTGAGACTCATGAGTTTTAGTCTGTTCTCAGTGTCTGCTGCTCTGTTGACATGTTTGAAAGGAAACACAGGACAATTGAAAGACACCAGGCGTGACTAATGGGGAGTGACAGTGGCTAATGGTCTGGTAGAATGCTGGAGGAAATGCGAGCCTGAACTGGAACTACTTCCAAGTTCACAGCCAGGGAAAGTCATGCAGAAATACCTCTACTGTGGCATTTGCTTCCACTTTATCAGGAAAACGTAATTAATTTGGAGAGTATTTGTCTTACAAATTTGTCCTGTTCATCAGCCAGGCGGAGAGTTCTCTCCCTCTCCCTGTCTGTCTTGCTTCGTTTCTTGTTAACATCTCCTTCCATCTCACCTCCTCCAACATCAGCCATGCAACAGCATGTGATACGGGGCCAGGAGTTGTTGGGCATCCATTTCCTTTGTTTCTAGAAGTACAGTGTCCGACAGAGCTTGTCGTGTAATGAATGTGATCTGAAGTGAAATGCATCCTTCTTGGAATCCTTGCAGTGATGGATGACCCCAAAAGGGTGATGAAGGCAAAAGCCACTGTCTCCTACCTCTTTAAGTCATCATCGATCACTTATCCGTGGCATCCTGGCTTCAGAAGTCAGATGTTCAATGCCGCACGAATAACCTATGCCTTCTGCATAAGGTACCTGTGGCAGGTGCCCCGGCATGCCAGTTGAAGAAGGATAAATCAATTTAGTTGGACTTCATAGTCAGATGTTCACATTTGGGTAATAATAATGGCAGTTAGCCTTTTTTGAGAACTTTACCACATACTCTTTGATACTGTTATCATTATTACCTCTTTTCACAGATGAACGTGAAATTTGGAGAAATTAAAGGACTTGATCATAGGTACTTAGCTAGTAAGTGACAGATAAGCATGAACCTATTTTGTTTGACTCCAGAATCCTAATTTATAACCATTTGTTTATACTGTCTCCACCAAGATTCCCTCCCCCCCACCTTTTTTTTTTCTTTTCTGTTTTTGAGACAGGGTCTCACTGTGTCTTCCAGTCTGGAGTGCAGTAGCACAATCACAGCTCACTGCAGCCTCCACCTCCCAGGCACAAGCGATCCTCCCACCCCAGCCTCCTAAGTAGCTAGAACTACAGGCACATGCCACCACGCCTGGCTAATTTTTGTATTTTTTGTAGAGAAGGAATTTCACCAAGTTGCCCAGGCTGGTCTGGAACTCCTGGGCTCAAGTGATCCGCCCACCTCTGTCTCCCAAAGTGCTGGGATTACAGGAATGAGCCACTTTACCCAGCCTATTCCCAAATCTTAAAAAACCATCAGCTTTCTTTGTGTTTTAGCTTTGTATGTTTTAATCTGCTTAAGAAGTTAGAAAATCTGCTCCTTTGTTTTTATAAGTTGTATTATTCTGCTTGGGCTGCCACAACAAAAGAATGTAGATTGGGTAGTTTACACAGCAGAAATGTATTTTTCTTAGTTCTGGAGGCTGGAAAGTCCAAGATCAAGGTCCATAGGGTTCGGTTTCTAGTGACATCTCTTTTGTTGTCTGTAGACAGCTGCCTTCTCGCTATGTTCTCACATAACAGGGAGAGAGAAAGAGATCTCTGATATCTCTTCTTCTTCTTCTTCTTTTTTTTTTTTTTTTTTTTTTTTTAACAGTTTCTGCTCGCCCAGGCTGGAGTGCAGTGGCATGATCTCGGCTGACTGCAACCTCCGTCTCCTGGGTTCAAGCGATTCTCCTGCCTCAGCCTCCCGAGTAGTTGGGATTACAGGCTTGTGCCACCACGCTCAGCTAATTTTCGTATCTTTTTTTAATAGAGGTGGGATTTCACCATGTTGGCCAGGCTGGTCTTGAACTCCTGGCCTGAAGTGTTCTGCCCGCCTCAGCCTCCCAAAATGCTGGGATTACAGGCTTGAGCCACCGAGCCCGGCCTGATGTCTCTTCTTATAAGGACATTAATCTTATCATATTAGGGTTCCATCTTCATGACCTCATTTGACCTTGATTACCTCCTTACTCCAAATACAGTCACATTGAGGGTGAGGGTTTCAACAGATGAATTTAGGGGTTGGGGGTACACAATAGCATGACTCAAGGACAAAAATTATCTAGTTCTTCAAAAATTAGTCATATACTCAAGGCACTTGGTTATAAAGAGGAGGATCTGAGTTCAGTTGGGTCGGGTTTCAAAGAACAGACCCAAAGGAGACAGTTTGTGTAAGAGTCAGGAGGCGGGGCAAATCATGTGGGAAGCATCTGACCACATTAGAGATGACTGACACTTCAGCAAAGAAAGGAAACTGAGGCTTATCCTTAAAAACAAGTGATAATACACACCTACCCAGGACTTATTTGCACAGTGGTTAGAATTCAAAACACAAGGAAACTTAATATATTCTCAGAGCTTAGTTGTCTGCTCGTTTCAATGTTACCAAAGTATTTGCTACCACAACTTAGACTGACAAACGGTGTCCATGCCCTGTGTTATTTTCAGCTCCAGCATGTGTACCTGTGTCATGGGGATCCTGTCTCCATGCTTGACCAATATTCCTGGTTATAGCTGTCTCTCTGGTTTTGTGGGCGTTTTCACTGTTCTACAGTCACATGCTGCTGCGTAATTTCACTATGTGTCTCTGTTTTTCTCTGATGCTCTCTCACCCCCATTGATCCCCACATTCCCCACCCTCCACGTCCTCCTCTCCAACCCTCCAGAACCACCTGGCTACTTCTGCCTCTGCCCCTGCCTGCCTTCCCAGTAATCCCAGCGCAGTAAAACCAAAGATTAGACCACTGTGAACTTGGACTTTATGCCTTTAAATGGAAAAAAATGAAGTTTGCATAGAAGTCTCAGAGGTTTAAAGTTTACACTCTCTTGGTAACTGATACGTTGAAGGTGTTCTGTGTTCTTTATGAGATGGTCAGTCAAGTGCAGCCATAAGGTTTATTATAATCACAGGCCCTAGAGACGGGAGAAACAGCTCACCACACAGGGTGCATGGGGAAGCCTCAGGGTGGTCAGGAGGCAGAAAGCAAGGAGAGGGGAAAGCTGAGGCCAGAGCCATTGTTGCGGGTTCTGCAGAAAGGCAAAGCAGGGCAGACTGAACACTTTAGGAATGGCTAGTTTGCATAATGTCAGCAGGCTCTAAGCTATACTAGTTGCCAGGTACCTGGCCATGGGATGATTAAGGCAGAGGAATAATGCATCCTGGGGTGGACAGGCCTGATAGAGGAAGTCTGGCTCTGGACTGGTGCATTTGCATATCAGAGGGCTGCTCCTGGCTTGGCCCTTGCTAACTCTGAGAATTGGCCAGCCCCAGGAGGGACAGTCTCCCCAGCCAGAAAGGTTTTTAAGATGTCAAAACTCATACGACAAATAAAAAATGGAAACAACACAGAAAGAATGGGGGAGTTAGCTGCATTTACTTTTTATACTCACTTTTCTACCCATTTCTCCATGTTTTTCCAGTCTTGTTTCTGTTCTCAAAATGCAGAAGTTTTTCTCTGTAGTGCATACAAGGACTATCTGTTGATTAAAACACTTTTTAAAGGATGCTTTCTGCTCTGATTTCTATAACCTGGGCAAAGATCATAGCAAAATACCTGTCTTTTTTTTTTAGCACTGCTAGGTTGGAGATTTAATTCACTCGGCACTTGTGTTTTCAGTGCCTGCTATGTGCAAGGTGCTCTGCCAGCTGTCATACAGTGTACAAAAATGGTTAAGGCCATCAGCGGGAGGAGCTGCAGGCTGTGATAAGCTACAGAAAGTGTTTAATAGGAGGAGATGTAAACATGGCTCTAAAGAAATTCAAGTATAAGAGGTCAAATCCTTTGGGAGGAATCAAGAAAAAGCATTACTGAGGAGGATTTATTTAAGACAAGCCTTAAAGATGAGTAGGATTTTGACAGGTAGGATTGGAGGAGGAGGTTGTTTTTAAACAAGACACAAAGGACACACAGGAACATGGGTACAGGCTCATTATGTTCAAGAAATAGCAAATAGTCCAGTCAGCAGGGATGTAGGATTCTTGTGGTGTAGTAAGGAAAATTGGGGCTGAAAAGTTGATAGTGGTGAAACTGTGGAGAGCCGTGAATGCCACGAGGAAGGATATAACTTTGTAGGAGGAAGTGAACATCTTTTTTGCACTTTTTAGCAACAATTGCTTGATTTCAGCCAAGCATGTCTCCTCAATGTTCCTGTGAATAAGATGGACAGTAATGCTGTTGGATGGATTTATAACTGGATGTATAAATTAACTGGGGCATATCCAACATCAACATGAAATTGCAAAGGGCACCAAGCTTCCTTCCTCTTGGATTTTTTCTAAACATCCCAGGGGTCAGTTTCATGAGGGCAGGGATTTAATCTGATGTGTTGCCTGCTGAGTCCTTAGCTAATGCAGGGAGAGAAGCCTTGCTGCTGAAGGAGGAGTTTGTTGGTCTTTTGCCTGTATCTTCATAGCAGAATACTTGCATTTTAGGGGAGTTAGCAAAATGTTCTCTAGTTCTAAGTTCTGCCATAAATGAAACCTATTCCCCTGTGTTCTGTAGTGTTTGAAGGAAAAGTGATAACCTAGATGTAAAAGCGACCCCTTCTAAGAGTAGCAGTTAGAACATGACAGTCACCCATATTGGTCAAACTCATGGTCCAGCCCTAGGTCTCAGGCCGTGCACTAAGAATTTTGAAAGGAAACAGGCATGCTCTTACACACACCAACTACAGACAGACCAGCCATTAACATCATTGTAAATGCAAAACATACGAGTGTGACCTCCAACAGTGAATAAATATCATCCTGCATCCAAGAGATGCAAGGTAAGAGATGAGCTGCAGCCATCCTTGTTTTCCCTTTAAAGTATTTATGGATCTAGCTTGAACTTACACCATCACCATGAATATTCTACCTCTTAATAGCTCTGTGTGTGTGTGTGTGTGTGTGTGTGTATATATATATATATATATGTATGGTTTGGGGGAGTGTATGTTGAGATGCAGTCTCACTATGTTGTCCAGCTTGGAGTGCAGTGGCACAATCATAGCTCACTGCATCCTCAAATTCCTGGCTCAAATGACCACCACACCTCAGCCTCCCGAGTAGCTGGGACTATAGGCATGCACCACTACTCCCGGCTAAGTTTTAAAAAATTTTTTAGAGACAAGGTCTCGCCATGTTGCCCAGGCTGATCTCCAACTCCTGGGCCCAAGCAATCTTCTTGCCTCAGTCTCCCAAGTAACTGGGACTACAGGTGAGATCGGCCACACCCAGCTCAGTATTTTCTTTTATATGATCTCAGTTTACTTTCAAACTTCATATGTGTATCTCCTGTTTTGAGAGCAGATGAATGTGTTGATGCTCACCCTGAGGACGTGGTGACTTTGATTCCATTCCCTGTCCTCTTGGATGAATGAATGTTCCTTTCATCTCCCCGTCTCTGCACGTCTCACCCTCCTTTATGCCTGTCCTGCAGAAGGCCCAGGTTCAACCGCACAGTGATCAATTGAAGGGCACTCTTCTCTTCCGGTCTCCCTAGGAGCAGCAGCACCAGTTCATGGCTACAGACGTAAACCATATCATGTGCTTTTATTTAGGTGATTTATTATTTTTTACAAAATATTTATGGATCCTCTCAACAGGTGTTTGTTCCATGATTAGGAGGACATCTATCATTTTCACTCTTTGAGAGCAGTTCCCTGGGCTGGGTGCAGTGGCTCACACCTGTAATCCAGCACTTTGGAAGGCCGAGGTGGGCGGATCACGAGGTCCAGAGATCGAGACCTTCCTGGCCAGCGTAGTGAAACCATCTCTACTAAAAATACAAAAATTAGCTGGGCATGGTGGCGCATGCCGGCAGTCCTAGCTACTCAGGAGGCTGAGGCGGGAGAAATGCTTGAACCCGGGAGGTGTAGGTTGCAGTGAGCCGAGATCATACCTCTGCACTCCAGCCTGGTGACAGAGCGAGACTCCGTCTCAAAAAAAAAGAAGAAAAAAGCAAAGAGAGCAGTTCCCTGGCAATTAATAATGTGTAATTTTATTGAAAAAAAAAAAAAAAAAACTAACTGAATTACATGCCCTGCAAGGGTGACATGCCTAAATGACTGTTAGCTGGAGAGTGACTGTCATCTCTAGTCCTTCCCTACTCATGACCATTTTCCCAGGGTACATTTAATAATGCATTGTATATTTCAAAATTGCTAAGACAGAAGATTTTAAATGTTTTCACTGCCAAAACGTGGTAAGTATGTAAGGTGATGGATTTGTTAATTAGCCTGATTTAATCGTCCCACATTACAAATATGTATCAAAATGTCATCCCATGAATAGCTACAATTATTATTTGTCTAGTAAAAATGTTTTTTAAAAAATTAATGTTTCTTTGTGGAAAGTGGCTCTGAAACTAAGTCAGCTGAGGGTGCCAGGGTTGTGTATGTTCTCATGGCCCTTGAGGTTATGATTCCAGATCTGAGGACGGTCCTCACAAAGACCAGGTGTCTGCTGTGGTTTTCACATGCTGACCTGGCTTGGAAGGGAAAGCTAGGTTTGGGACATTTCACAAAAATAACATTTTTTCATTACTCTTGTTTCCCTCGACATCATCCCTCTCACCACAAGGGGTCAGTCAGCACATTTTGCCTTTGACCAAGGCAAAACGCCAGGCAACGTGATCATCCCTAGGCAGGCCTGGTGTTCTGAACGAACTGATGGAGCCCCTGTTAAGCTCTTTTTTGCAGCCAAGGGGAATCTGATTTAGTAGATTAATGATGCTGGACTCTCATTTCTGTTCCAAATATACTGCCAATAGGCCCTTTATATCTTCAGGTGCAGTACCTATATCTAAGGTTAAGTAATTAAAGGAGATAAGTAATTCCCACTCACTGTAATCAGTTGGCAAATGACTGAGAAAATCTTGCATCACGTTTATTCATTAGGCACTAAGTGCTGTGCTCATTGACAAGTAACCGTCGATACAGCAGCAGTTACAAATGGGCCTCTACAGCAGGTGCTGATTAAAAAGTTCATTTGTGGCTGGGCGTGGTGGCTCACGCCTGCAATCCCAGCACTTCGGGAGGCTGAAATGAGTGGATCACCTGAGGTCAGGAGTTGGCGACCAGCCTTGTCACCATAGTGAAACCCCATCTCTACTGAAATACAAAAATTAGCTGGGTGTGGTGGCAAGCACCTGTAATCCCAGCTACTCAGGAGGCTGAAGCGTGAAAATTGCTTGAACCCAGAAGGCAGAGGTTGCAGTGAGCTGAGATCGCACCACTGCACTCCAGCCTGGACAACAGAGAGAGACACCGTCTCAATTAAAAAAAAAAAAAAAAAAAGTTCATTTGTGGTGGTGAGAAGAGAGGCTAGAGGTGTATTTATTTAGCCCACACTTATTCGCTGTGTAGGCTACAGCCATACAGCACGAGGACCGACTTTAGAAGTCATCTTTGCTTTTTCTTTCCTTGTCTAAAGTCATAAGCCAGGGCTGTGTCATGTTTGGAAATACAGCCCTCTTGGGTTTTATGGTTCTGTGACATTCACGGTTTGGGTTTATTTTCCTTGTTCTCTGCAACTGGTCGTTTTTGCTTCTTCCACTCCATCAACAGAGACAGTTTTATGAATACACTGCATCTCAATCAGTCTGGCTGCCGAAACAAGTCAGCAAGCAGAGAGCTCTGCGTGTGTCCTGGCAGGAGCAGCCACCATCATCATTAGAAAGGCAAGAGGTAGCGTGTGTACTCCAACAATTAATAAATATCGTGCATCTGAGAGATGCAAAACCATTTATTCGGTGAGGTGCTATCAAGGGAAAAGAGGCATTTTTATCCCAGGATATTTAGCGGTAAAGAGACTAAATCCCAGGAAGGTTAGATGTCTTCCGCAGGTAGTTAAAAGCAAAGCATGCAGGTTTCCAGACTCCTAGGTCATCCACTAGTTTTTATTTCTTTTTTTTTTTTTTTTTTTTTTTTTTTGAGACAGAGTCTACTCTGTTGCCCAGGGTGGAGTGCAGTGGTATAATCTCGGCTCACTGCAACGTCCGCTTCCCAGGTTCAAGCGATTCTCCTGCCTCAGCCTCCCAACTAGCTGGGACTACAGGCATGCGCCACTGCGCCCAGCTAATTTTTGTGCTTTTTTTAGAGACAGGGTTTCACCATGTTGGTCAGGCTGGTTTCGAACTCCTGACCTCGTGATCTGCCTGCCTCGGCCTCCCAAAGGACTGGGATTACAGGCTTGAGCCACTGCACCCGGCCCCATTCACTAGTTTTCAATACTGATGTAGTGCAGTGTGCATCAGAACAATGCACTGAAATCTAGAAACTTCTCCTGGAGCGTTTCGTGGTGGTGTTTTGTTGCAAGCCTGGAGAACCACCGTGGTAGTCCTTTGCAAGCCTCTCTGCTCTACTATCGATTCACTTTCCAATCACCTCTGCTTTTTTCCACTGCCTACTTATGATACTACCACCACATGTTAAACACTCTGTTGTTTTTTTGGCTTCTACCTTCCCACCCCAGGCTGGAAAGCATCAGGATAGGTGGATTCTCAGAAGTGTGGTGAAAGCCCCATTAGCAACACTGCAGCTATATAAGGTACTCTGCAATTTACAAAGCATGTTCACGTGATCCCGTCTGACCCTCCAAACAACCTATGGCAGAGGTGGGGAATGTCTTAGGATGTTTGTCTCAGAATCAAGACTACATTTGTTGAACTCCTGTGATGCATCAAGGAGTGTACTGGGGGTATTTTATTCTCAGGCCTTCAGCTAACCTATATGGAGACTGTAAAATTAGAACGAGTGCCCTGTAGCGGATGCCCCTTCCTCTAGAATGACTCAGCCCCGTGCCAGGGCAGGCCTCAAGCTAGATTTCAACTCTAAGTTCCCCTCAGCACCTTACATGGAGCGTGTAGTTATTAATCAATTTACTTCTCCTTACAGATCTATACTGTGGACAATACTCCCTTTCTACAGATGAGAAAACCGAGGCTCAGGAAAGCTAAATGTCTTAGGAAGAGTAACAAAGTTTCTTGGTCTTGGAGCTGTACTTAAACCCCAGCTCTTCTGAGTTCTAAGCCAGTGGTGGTTTCACCAGGACATTCTGCCCTCGGCCCACAGCAGAAGCCTCTGCACCTCCATCCCAGCCCTCCCAGAGCAGTGCTGGGATGAATCTCCTCCTCCAGAAGGCTCTAGGCATTTGTCATCTTGCCTACGGAGGGAGTAGCCTCTTCAGAAAGGAATGCCTCTTTCAGGGGTGCTTCTCAGACTTGACAGATCAGCGTCCCCTGGGGATCTTGTCAGAGAGTCTAGGCTGGGCCCTGAGCATCTGCATTTCTGATAAGGTTCCAGGCCATGTGGCTCCTGCTAGTCCATGGACCACCCTTTGACTAGCAGACCCTTAATATAGCAGAAACCCGTCACTAATTTCCACCTTTTCCCATTGCCCTGAAGACATAATGAAAAGATAAAGAAGTGTTTATTGGGCATCTACTATGCACTAGACTCAGTTCATTCTAGCAGGTAAAATGGGAGGAAATAGCCACACTCAGTGAAATTTAATAATTACTACATCACACATACCCCTTGCAAGGAAAAATCAGCAACAAGTTAAGAAAAATGAAAGGGAATGAATTGACTCAAGAGGCAATGCTGTGACACAGGGAAGCATGAGGCCTTGGGGGTCCTGTGGGCAGGCGCCTCAGCCAGCCTCGGGAGGATGGGCTTCCTGAAGGAGGCAATTAATAATGAGGATGGTGATAGCATCAAGAATTACGGTTACTCTCTGTGGAATAACTGTCTGGAGTGTCTGGAGTGTCAGACGCTATGCCACACAGTTTAGGTGCTTTATTTAATTTTACAATGGTCCTCCAGCACAGGGGTGTCCAACCTTTTGGCTTCCCTGGGCCACACTGGAAGAAGAAGAATTGTCTTGGGCTACACATAAAATACAAACATTAACGATACCTGATGAGCAAAAAGAAAGAAAGAAAAAAAGGAAAGAAAAGAAAAAAGATTCCTGCATAAATCTCATCATGTTTTAAGAAAGTTTACGAATTTGTGTTGGGCCACATTCAAGGCCGTCCTGGGTTGCATGCATGCCACCAATTGGACAACCTTGCCATAGCACACTATTTCGCAGATTGGAAAACTGAACATCAAAAAGATTAAGCAATTTGCTGAAGCCAACAGAACTGAATCGGTGCATGATTTTATAGTGTATCTTATACTTTTTAGCCCAACAAATTTTGGTAACGATTTTATGCCTCTGTGCCCAATAAGAACTTGCAGCACCAAGTGTCATTTCCATCCAGGTAGATCAGAGTGATCTGGGAGTTTGTTTACAAAGCAGATTCCTGGGCACCACTGTGGACCTACTGAATCTGAACTCTGAAGGTGAGGCCCAGGAATCTGCCTCTCCCAAGCTTCCCTAATAAGACTGATGAAATGCTACTGTAAGAAATTGGCTGCTGGGAGCAGTGGCTCATGCCTGTAATCCCAGCACTTTGGGAGGCCAAGGCAGGTAGATCATGAGGTCAGGAGTTCGAGACCAGCCAGGCCAACATGGTGAAACCCCATCTCTACTAAAAATACAAAAAATTAGCCAGGCATGGTGGTGTGTGTGTGTAATCCCAGCTACTCGGGAGGCTGAAGCAGAATTGCTTGAACCCGGGAGGTGGAGGTTGCAGTGAGCCAAGATGACACCACTGCACTCCAGCCTAGGTGATAAAGTGAGACTCGATCTCAAAAAAAAAAAAAAAAACCTGACGTCCTGAAATGTGGGTGCCATGCAGTAGAATCCTGATTTACCCAATTCCCTTTGTCATCCTCATTATAAAAATGTAATAGCCTCACTAAACAGAAATGGGTACTAGGGATATATTTCTTGATTTGTTTAGTAAATGTACAGAGTGCACATAGGGTAAATAAAACATCAGAACGAAGGCAGAAGAACCTAAATGCATTGAATCAATATGTAGGAAAAGCTAATCACTTGATGAAGTACTTATTGCTTGACACAAAATTTTGAAGAAAGGCTGTTTATGCAAATTTGTCTATAACATCCTTAAAGTTTAGACAAGATATAGATAGAAATAGAATAAAAGATTTTATTTCTATAGATAGAAATAAAATAGAAAAATTCACCCACAAGGATTTTAGACATCTTATCATTTACAAAAGGCTCAATGACAAATGATTTTTATAAAACTTGATTGGAAGTGCCATTAGACAAATTGGTTTAAGAAGTATCCTTTAATTGCACATTCTAAATGTGGACAAGATAATCATTAGGTGAATAGATTTTAGGCAAATTGGCTTTTAGTAAATTAGTTTAGGGAAAATTGGTCTTTTACTTTTTACATGTTGGGGGCATAGAAATAGAGTCTGGAAATTATCCCAGTGACCCCCCCAGGATGGACACTGGTCCAGACGCTGGATGGAACTGATGCATCCTGACCTAGAGTGCTGCAGTATCCCTGCCTCAGGCAGCACCATACACCAAGCAGTTTAGCACCCTGAGCCAATGATTCTCAGCTCCTTGTATGGGCTGAGTATTTGGGGAGCATCTTTCTGTTTTTTTTTTCTTTTCTTTTTTTTTTTTTTTTGAGACAGAGTCTCACTCTGTCACCCAGGCTGGAGTGCAGTGGCGCAATCTCAGCTCACTGCAACCTCCACCTCCCAAGTTCAAGCGATACTCCTGCCTCAGCCTCCCGAGTAGCTGGGATTACAGTCATGCGGCACCATGCCCAGCTAAATTTTGTATTTTTAGTAGAGACAGGGTCAAAGTGCTGGGATTACAGGCATGTGCCACTGCACCTGGCCAGGAAGCATCTTAAATCCAAATGTCTGGTCCAAAGATTCTGGTTCAGTAGGTCCAAAGTAAAGCCCAGGAACATGAAGTTGCATCAGGAAAATATTACAGGTGTTCCAAGGACTCTGCTCTAAGAAATAGCGCCCTTTTCTTCAGAGAAAAGGGCAAAAGTAAGAGGCCAAGAGTTATTTTTGACTGTGGCTTTTTAGAAATGCAATGCTGGGCCAGATGGCCAGGACAGGGTGGCCTTCCACTTTGGGAGGATCAGGTGGGTGGATCACCTGAGGTCAGAAGTTTGAGAGCAGCCTGGCCAACATGGTGAAGCCCCATCTCTACTAAAAATTTAAAAATAAAAATAAAAAATCGGCCAGGCGTGGTGGTGGGCACCTGTAGTCCCAGCTAATCAGAGCTGAGGCAGGATAATCACTTGAACAGCCCGGGACGGGGGGGTTGCAGTGGACCAAGCTTGCACCATTGCACTCTTGCCTGGGCAATAAGAGCGAAACTCTGTCTCAAAAGAAAAAAAGAAAAGAAAGAAAGAAATTCACCGCTGGACCCAATCTAGAATCCCTAAGAAGAAGAATGAGCATCCGTGTGATTCTGAGGCACCCCCCCAGCCCTGGGCCTGAGGACCTCAGGGCAGTGAGCACATTCTATCACCGCCCAGTCTCAGAGTCCTGCTGCAGCGCGTGTACGAGGAGCCATCCGGGAGCTAGTTGGGAAGACCAGGCTGACCCAAATGGAGCCAGCAGTAACCAGCACAAAACAGAGCCAAATTCCCTGGCATTGCCAACCACCTGGGTTGTAGGAGTTAAGGGAGTTGAGGCTGCCAGAGGAAAGTGGGTCTTCGTTTGCCGCTTGAAGGGCAAATGCAATTTTTATTATCAAGGAACAGGAAGACATTTCAGGAGGTGAGTACAGCGAAGGCCCTGAAGAGAGAAGGAGCATGGTTGTCGGGAAACCCAGAGGCCAGAGTGGACGAGAGAGATGTAAGTGGGAGACTTGAAGTAGAGCTCAGACAGAGTCACACTTGGACCTGCAACATGGACTAAGCGTGGAGCCATCACGGACCTCACGTATGCCCAGCAGGTACTGTAGGGAGATAGATATCTGGTACAGAGAGGGGACAGATCAGAGGGCTTTGTCCCCAGTGGGAATAAAGAGACCACATTATCCACACGATAAGAGAAGATGAGTGTCCTAGGCTGGTGTAGTGGTCAAGAAGCCGGAGAATACAGAAGTTTGAGTGGGAAAGGAAGATAAAAGCTTAGATGGAAGTTCAGAATGACATAATATGCAGCTGGTTCCAAATCGTGCCACTAGTTATGTTATGGGGAATGACTTGGTGTTAAGATGTTGTAAAAATATACAAATAGGCATTGCCGCTCTAACAAAGACATGAGCTGCCCAGCCTCTCCTCAGTTATCCACAATGTTGGGGAAAGATAGGGACTGCATGGCTAATTCACAGAAAGCAGGTAATTCCACCTGATTTTAGCCTTTTCCTCACTTTCGTTAATTTTATGAAATCCACTAAGCCAAAAATGATTTTAAATGATTCACTTTTATTCTCTGCCTTTCTTTAATTCATAGCCATGTGCATCAAAACAACCAGAAAGGAGATGTAGCAGGAAAGAAGGCGGGGGTTCCCCAAGGCCCCAACATGCCTTTCCTGGAACAATAAGAATAACCATCTCCACTAACCTGGTCTAGTTGGCCTTTTTTCCCTTGCCTGTTTTCATAGAATTGCTGGGGCTCACTTGGCCAATTTTCTAGTGATTAAACCAAGTAGGTTTTGCTATGGAAGTAGTCACAAGAAGTGGTGGAATGTTATAAGAAGCTATTGATTAACAAGATGGGCAGAACTCAATATAATCACTGCCCCTTCCTAGGCAGAGAATTCCACACTGCCCTCCTGGTTCTTTCTCCTGACCAAGCAAATGAGCACCTACCTGCCTTAGAGAACCAGAGTTTTCAAATGAAGGACTATGGGTTAAGGGTCCTGTAGCAAAATCCTTAACACTTCAGGACATATTGCATTTGCTAGGTTTGCACTGAAGCTTCTTTTTTTTTTTTTTTTTTTTTTTTGAGGCAGAGTTTCCCTAACCCAGGCTAGAGTGTAATGGTACAATCTTGGCTCACTGCAAAGTCCACCTCCCGGGTTTAAGTGATTCTCCTGACTCAGCCTCCCAAGTAGCTGGGATTACAGGCGCCTGCCACCACGCCTGGCTAATTTTGCATTTTTAGTAGAGATGGGGTTTCACCATGTTGGTCAGGCTGGTCTCGAACTCCTGACCTCAAGTAATCCACCCGCCCCGGCCTCCCGAAGTGCTGGGATTACAGGCGTGGGCCACCGTGTCCACCTGCACTGAAGCTTCTAAGAGCCGTGTAAGTGGACCCTTCAGTAAGAGGAACTGGACAATGGTATTGAGTTTTTCTGTGTCTCAGCACATTGGAACTAGCTAGCACTGCCTGTTAAGTTCCTGAATGTGGTGACTTTGCACCATGTGCATGAGGGGTCACAATGAACAGGATAAGCCCTTGGGAATGAATATGCGGAAGCCTTGTGGTTATGACTGGTTTGCATTCTGGTGTTGGGGAGCAATCACATCAGGCCCCCTGAAATGATTTTTCACATGAATTTTCTGTGTCTTAGCTGTAGGATTGGTCCATACGCCACAACTGCGTGATCCTAAAATTGTAATCCGTTTCAGGCTCATATGTCCCTCCTAGAGTATCTATTTCTGGGGAAGGTGTGAATTCATCCCACAGCAGAGGATCATAACTTTGGCTCATTCTGTAAACACGATTTGCATCTCTTGTGATGTGAGCTGGGCACTGAAAAAGATGCTGAGGTTTGAGATACAATAATAAATTACACACTGTCACTGTTCTCCAGGAGAGGAGACAGTTATGTAAACAGGAAGTGCAGCATAGTGTCTTCAGAGACCCTGTTTCATCATCTGCAAACATGAGATAATAATGGCATCTACTTCAGAATCGTTGTAAGGATTCAACTGGTTGGAATACAAAGAGCCCTTAGAACAGTATCTGGCACATTGTAAGCATGATAGAAGTCTTGATTATCATGACTCATCATTCCTGCTATCATCATTAACATAATTAACACAGACATAATGTGCATCCACGTTCCCACTCTCTTTCCACAGAGGGGGGAAGAGAGATGATCAAGGAAGACTTTTCAGGGGGGATTATTTGTGAGTTGGATCTTGAAGGGCAACTAGTAATTGACCAAGAAGACAAACAGAGGAGAATATTCCAAACTGAGGGAAAGTGACATGCAAAGGCCTAGGTTTATGGAAATATCAGGCAGTTTAGGAAACTCAGCAGTTCAGGAGTGAGGGTGGATGGTATGGGTAATGGTAAGAAAAGTGGGCTGGAACTAAAGAGGAGGTGGGGAAGCCGTGAGTGCTTTTCTTCAGTTCCTTAGTGACAGGGAGAGGCATCTGTGGAAGGTGAGGATCCTGGAGGAAGCTGGGGAAGACTGCAGCAGCTCTTGGGAGAATGGCCAAGGCCACCTGGTCAACTTTGTTGAGGGTGGAGACCCTGAATCCATGGGCCACCAAATAAGTAGAATCCATAGGAGAAGAGTGATCTGGGCCATAGGAGAGATTCTGCTCTGGCTTTTCAGGTGCCATGGGTAAGGTTATTTCCAACTGAGGGAACCAGTGAAAACTTCATAGAGGTATAATGTGGACATGAAGAGATGAACCAAGCAGCAGCCAGCCCGTGGAAGACCTTGAATGATGTATCAGGAAGGTTTAGTCCGTGGATTGGTTTTAAACTGAGGAGCAACGTGATCAGATTTGTGCTCTAGGAATGTCATTTTGGCGGGACTGTGAGTTAGACTGGAGGAAGTCCACGTTTAAGGCAGATAGATCGTTACATCCTCTGAGATGGAGAGTCAGAACTGTGTGGTGCTCCCCAGCAGGGGGTGCCAGTGCAGCACTGAGACTCCCCACTCCTCCCTGCTGTGCTTTTCCAGATCATGCTTCTCCCAGGCAAGCCTGCAATCCACAGGGTTCAACCAGGTTCCCCTCCAGTGCTAGGTGATTTCCAGAAATGTGGGGTACAGCGGCCGACTACATCTTCCCAAAAATACCCTGGGGTCTAGTCTGACCCTGAGCCCCTCAAATGTGGAGCATCTCTAGGAAGCTCAATGGCGTTGTCATGGAACCCAGCGGTTGGTCCTAGAGTCCAGCAGCCTAGAGTCCCCTGCGGGAGCCTCCTTACTGTTTCAGCAGCCCACACTTGCCTGGGCCCACCTATCCAGCAGTCACTCTCACTCCTGCCCCAGTCGTGCACCCAAGCCAGGATCTGCAAAAGCTAATCTTCACAAAGCATCCTCTCAAGGCAGGATGGTCGTCCCTAGGTGACAGAAGAGGGAATTAAGGTTGGCAGCAGTAAAGGCACTTGCAGAGTGACATGGTGTTAGTGGACTTGACCCTAGGGCTGGCTTTAAATCCCGTCCCTGTTGGGAAGTTCCAGCTTTGAAAGGATCTGTTCACATCATAATGGCAAAATTGTAGACATATCTTGTAGACTGGCATGTCTCGGTCTGTTTTGTGTTGCCGTAACAATACCTGAGGCTAGGTAATTTATGAAGAGAAGAGATTTCTTTAGTTCACAGTTCTGCAGACTGGGAATTATGAGAAACATTGTGCTTCTGGTGAGGGCCTCTGGCTGCTTCCACCTATGGAGGAAAGCGGAAGGGGAGCTGGTATGTGCAGAGAGCATATGGCAAGAGAGGAAGCAAAGGAGAGAAACTGAGGAACCCAGACTCTTTTTAACAACCCACCCTCCCTTGGGAACTAATCTGTTCCTGGGAGAGCTAGAACTCATTCACACCCACCACTAACCTATGCATGAGGGATCCACACCCAGGCGCCTCCCAGTAGGCCCCACCTGTTAAAGGTTCCACCTCCTGACATGCTTCCATTGACAATTAAATTTCACCATGAGTTTTTGCAGGGACAAACTGCATCCAAACCATAGTTTGGCATATCCTAGCAAAGGTTTCCTTGATGGTCCATGGGTGTCCATGAGCAGAAGAGCTCGTCACATGCCTCCTTCCTCCTGCCTCACTATCTGGGCTGCTCCCAAGTCTCTGTTTGACATACCGTGCATTAGACACCACTAATGTCTGGGTTCCTGAAGGCCCTTACGGCCAGTGCAAGTGCAGTTGGAGTAGGAAACAAGGGTCAACGGATGCTTGCTGAGTAGCACTCATCATGCTGGTATCTCCAGTTGACACGTTTTACCTAAGAGGCCCACCTCAGTGGCCACAGTTTCCAGGTGAGCACATCTGGTGTTCTGGGTTTCTTCTGATGCCCCCTAACTCACGTCTCCCTCTCACCCTCTTTCTGCCGTAGATCCTGGCGCCCCTGTGAAATTGCCTTGTCTGCCAGTGAAACTGTCGCCTCCGCTACCTCCAAAGAAAGTCATGATCTGTATGCCCGTGGGGGGGCCAGACCTCTCACTGGTGTCCTACACAGCCCAGAAGAGCGGCCAGCAGGGCGTGACCCAGCATCACCACACTGTCCTGCCCTCCCAGATCCAGCACCAGCTGCAGTATGGCAGCCATGGCCAGCATCTCCCCTCCACCACCGGCTCCCTCCCCATGCACCCCTCGGGCTGCAGGATGATAGACGAGCTCAACAAAACGCTGGCCATGACCATGCAGAGGCTGGAAAGGTAAAAGTGGGCACCAGGAGGGAAGACGGGAGGAGAGGGATTGGCTGGGGAAGGGGGCTTAGGGATTTGGACCATGACTTAGGAATGTGAGCACGAAGGGGTCATCCCCACTTGGGGGGGAAAATATTTGAAAGTAAAACGAGACAAAAAACTGAAAGTCAAAGCGTGGAAGAAAAAAAATGTTGCCAATTGAAGAGCTCTAGAATAATCACATTTATCAGAAAGAAAAACCAACATTCATATATATGTATATGCTTATATATACACACAGTCCTCAGTGTCATCAGTAGGTTCATGAAAATTGCAACTTCAATAAAATAAAATCTCACAAAACCAATTTAACCATAGACTAATTGATACAAACAAGACTTAAGTTTCCAGAGCGTATTTCTGGTCACAAAAATATCACCAAACTTATTAATAAAGACCAGAACACTTCTAATATTAAACATTGAAATACATGTGAGCTGTACATACGTTTAAGAAAGATTAATAAAAACAAGGAAGGTGGCCGGGCGCGGTGGCTCAAGCCTGTAATCCCAGCACTTTGGGAGGCCGAGATGGGCGGATCACGAGGTCAGGAGATCGAGACCATCCTGGCTAACACAGTGAAACCCCGTCTCTACTAAAAATACAAGAAAATTAGCCGGGCGTGGTGGCAGGCGCCTGTAGTCCCAGCTACTCGGGAGGCTGAGGCAGGAGAAAGGCGTAAACCCGGGAGGCGGAGCTTGCAGTGAGCCGAGATCGCGCCACTGCACTCCAGCCTGGGGCACAGAGCAAGACTCCGTCTCAAAAAAAAAAAAAAAAACAAGGAAGGTGATTACCCAATTATTCCTGTTCAGGGTGGTGGCTAGCCAGAGCGTGTCCCAGCAGCCCAGGGCACAAGGCGAGATCTGGCCCTGGTTAGACATCATCCCCTCACAGGGCACACTCATACCCACACCCACACCCACACTCACTCAGACGTAGGACAGTGTAGACACGCCATTTCACCTGACATGTACATCTTAGGGATGTGAGAGGAAACCTGAGTACATGGAGAAAACCCATGCAGTCGTGGGGAGAACGTGCAAGCTCCACACAGACGATGGCCCAAGCTGGGAATCAGTTTTTTTTTTTTTTTCCTCATCAATGTTATGGTAAAATGACATTGAACGAAATGACCTTTTTCAAGGACCTGCTGTATATCCATCTTTGCATACATGTGAGTGTATACACATATACACATGCGTACACACACACATGCATGCACATATTACGTCTCTATAAGCATTAACATTTTGTGAAAAAATGTATACATAGTCGTTAATAGCATTTATTCCTGGGGTGGAGAAATGGGGAGAAAATACTTTTATATTTCATGTCTTTCTATACTACTTTTTAATTCTGTGAATATGACTTTTATGATACTCAAAAGAATTCAAATGTAAAATAAGAAAAGATGAGGGTTGGCAGGTGTTGGAGGGAAACAGGAGGGCTGGGGAAGGTGGGAAGATACACCCTGTTTTTGCTGATGGAGGAAGCAGAGTCCCAGGCTCTGATTATATGCGTATGTGCCACTAATATTTGGCCATTATCAAGGCAGCTCCTTTCACCAGAATCTGCCTCCAATCGCTCTTCTGGGAGAGTTGCAAAGATGACCCCACAGGCAGACCTGCAGCCACGACCCTAACTCACCACCACCTAGGGAGATCTTTCAAACTGGTTCTCAATTACCCTTGATCGTGTGTGCACGCGTGATCGTGTGCGTGTGTTCAAACACCGCCACCTACCTCTCGTCCAAGAAGGGACTGGGATTTCCCACTGGGGCTCTGAGGCACAGTGCTTGACTGAGTGCCCTGGTGTGATAAAAAGGGAGTGTGTCTATGAGGTGCAAAGGATGTGTCTGACTGGGAGCTGAATGCTTGTCCTGGAGTAGTGGCTGCTGGCCACTGGGTCCTGTGGATGGAAAATGGCAGTCTGGAGATCCCAGCGAATCACCAGAGAGCCAAAAGTGAGATGCACAGGTGGGAGCTTCAGGTTGTGTTTTCCTGACTCTGGGTGGCTTTCTCTACTCCTGCCTGTCAGCTGAGTGTTCTGCATTTGGGAAAGGAGCAATTCATCTGGAGGTTGCTGTGTCTAGGAATTCTGACTTGATTACTTGTTGTTAACACCTGCCATTGCTGCAAAAGGAAAAACACAAAATTTAATTTGGCCCCTTGCTATCATTTGCAACTATTCGTTTTATTAATTAGAACAATAATAATTTAAAATGTGGGTGGCACCTTTTAATCTATTACACATACACATTATTGTCACTGTCATTGTTATCTTATTTAATTCTCACATCACCTACAGAAACTGAGCAGATGGAGAAACTAAGGGAGGTTCACTAAGTTCCCCAAAGCCACCTTCTCAAAGGGTGGCCCACAAATAGCTTATCTCATGTCTGCAACCATGTAAGTGCAGACATTGAGAACAAGCTTTTACATACTCTTATAGCAATATGACAGAATAATTTCATGTCTGTTGAATCTTGTCATTAAAAAGGGCTTCATTATTATTATTATTATTTTTTTTTTTTTTTTTGAGACGGAGTCTCGCTGTGTCACCCAGGCTGGAGTGCAGTGGCCGGATCTCAGCTCACTGCAAGCTCCGCCTCCCGGGTTCACGCCATTCTCCTGCCTCAGCCTCCCGAGTAGCTGGGACTACAGGCGCCGCCACCTCGCCCAGCTAGTTTTTTGTATTTTTTAGTAGAGATGGGGTTTCACCGTGTTAGCCAGGATGGTCTCGATCTCCTGACCTCGTGATCCGCCCGTCTCGGCCTCCCAAAGTGCTGGGATTACAGGCTTGAGCCACTGCGCCCGGGCTTCATTATTTTTATATTTGTGTTATGTTTTACAAAAGCATCAGTTTGTGATGGATTGAAAATTGAAAGAACTAAACAGTAAGAACTGTTTCTTCCCTGTAGACATTTGGAAAACTCTGCCCTAGATAGTAAGTTGAGAGGCCACACCTCCAGCCTGGGCCTCTCCAAGTCCAGAGCTCTTTGTACTAACACACAGCTGCTTCCTAAGGACAAGTAGCAGCCAACGTCATTGCTGCCGCCCCCAACCCCATGTCTACATGCACCCAGTAAGTTTTAATATCTCTCATGAGCTTCAGTCATCAGAAAAGATACTTAGATAGTATATTAATAAGATATTGCTAAATATGCTTCCACTTTAAAAAAACTACCATATTAAAAGGTTCAGTTAAAGATGCTAACTGACAAGTTTTATAATATCTGTGGGTATTTGTGGGATATTTCAGTTTAATTTAGACCAATGCGTAGGTCTAGTGGGATATGGGAATTTTGTGGGGGGCAGGGTATGCAGCATGATCTCAGCAGCAGAGCCAAGGCAGTCTCTGTGCTTTGTCCCAACCCAGATTCATTTCCTCCTTCCATCTCCTTCACTTCCCACTCAAGGTCAAAGCATACGGTTGTCCTAACAGATCAACCAGGATGCAGAGATTCATGCATGCATCAGTTTGACAAGATCGCCACCCCAGAGAAAGAGTGGCCCTCTTCCCAAACAAAGATTGGAGAGATTTTTCTGAGTGTCCCCAATCATCTCCAGGAAGAATCTGAGAGTAGGCCAAGGTCACAGGCCACACTTTTCAGTGTGGGGAGGGAATCACTAGCTGTCCTGAGTAATTTCCCCCTGATTTTTACTACCTAAAAATTCTCCCTGTTGCCTGTCAACATGATTTCATTCTTGTTCTAACCAAGTTTTATACAGAAAGAAAGAATCATTTCTCTATCCTCCTGGCAATTTCCAGTGACCCCAAAAAAACTGCAAGAAGGGAGAGGCATTACCAAACACTCAGGCATCCTGCCTTCGGAGTTCCTTGGACCGACCCCGTTTGTGCCATTGCTGCCCCCTGAAATCTCAAAGAATGTCACCATAGGTCATTGGTCCAGACAGACAGTCCAATCTTGATGAAAAAGTTATAGGTAATGTAAAAAGTTGAATGGTGAATTAAACAGCATCGATGCCTGACACTGGACCGTACATTTGCACAAGTCATCTTATCACTGAAAGGGGCCTTGAAGACCATCCAGGTCACTGCCCACAGCAGTGTTCCTGACCATTTATCCCCTGGTCTCTTCTCCAACAGGACCTTTCCCAGCTCCCAACATAGCCTGCTCCATTGTCAAGAAGGTCTGTTACAAAGTCCCCTCTCTATTAAAAGTTTTACTTATTGAAATTTGTATCTGCCACTTCCTGATCTTACTTCTAATCTTCCTTTCCTGTAAAAGACTTTTAAATCTTTGAAGATAGCTACCATTGCCTTCATCTAAGGACTTCTCTAGATCTTATGCCATCTTGTTTATGTTCCCCTGAGATTATACCAAATCTGCTCTGATTTATATGGAGAAGATATTGTTTTATTTATATTTTTTATTTTTGAGACAGTATCTCACTCTGGGACCCAGGCCGTAGTGCAGTGGCATGATCGTGGCTCTCTGCACTCTCAACCTTCCAGGCTCAAGCAATTCTCCCACCTCAGCCTCCTGAGTAACTGGGACCACAGGCGCATGCCACCACGCCCAGTTAATTATTTTTTATTATATTTTGTGTAGAGATGGAGTTTTGTCATGTTGCCCAGGCTGGCATCAAACTCATGGTCTAAAGTGATCCTCCTGCCTCAGCCTCCCAAAGTTCTGGCATTACAGGTGTAAGCCATGGCACACACCTGCAGAGAAGTTCTTAGACATTACCCTGCCTAAGCCTGCTTGATGGCACTAAACAATGGTGTGTTTATTTACAGCTTTGCCTCACAAAATTTGGTGGAAGGAGCTAGAGTTCACCTGAAGCAAATTTAAAGGGTCATATTTATTCAGAATCACAGGGCTGCCCTAGGCAGTGGGGGCCAAGCTGGTGGCATCACCCACCCCTACTTCAGGACCAAGTATGTGGGTTCCAGAATTAACTGCCAGAGTTTGAATCTTAGACACACCACGTATTAACTGTGTGACCCAAAGCGTGTAGCTCAACCTCTTTTTGATTTTCATGCCTTGTCTGTAAAATAAAGATAATCATAATGCCAGCAGCCTCATTAGGGTCATTTGTGAGGATCAGATTATTTAATGAATCCAATCAGTGAGGTTATTGCATGTCACACAGTAAGCAGCTAACAAATGGTGTTGAACATTAGCCAGCATGGAAAATTTGTCTTCAGTGACGCTAGAATGGTTTTGATCCAACCTTGTTGGAGATTTTTGTTTGTTTGGGTAAGTTTCCTCAAATTAGATTATCTTCATTCCCCTCACACTTTTTGTGGTGAACCACATCTTTTTGAAGGTGATGTTTTATCATTTCAAATTTTTTTTTTTTTTTTGCGTTTAGATTTCCCCTCAACTTTCCATTCTAATAAATAACACTGCATTTTTTCCCATTTTTATACTTAAATCTTTGCTAGCCTTTACTCTTGTTTTTAAGAAACAAGCTTTTCTTAAAGTCATTAAAGAGTTGAATGCATGGTTATTTAGTGACCCCATTGTGGAAAGACCTTTTATTTGTTTATTTTTATTTTTATTTCAATAGTTTTTGGGGAACAGGTGGTGTTTGGTTACATGGATAAGCTCTTTAGTGGTGATTTCTGAGGTTTGGGTGCACCCATCATCTGAGCAGGGTACACTGTACCCAATGTGTAGTCTTTTATCCCTCACCTGCCTCGCACCCTTCCCCGAGTCCCCAGCGTCCATTGTATCATTTTTATGCCTTTGTTATCATTTCAAAGATGATGCAGTGTTTTTATTTTTAAATATCTGCAGTAAGCTCCATGATCTAGTTGGCATTGATCCTAGAAGTCAGATGTAAAGTCCTAATCGGGACTCCTTTTCTTTCTGATCTTAATTTGGCTGCTCTGTTCTGTGTGTTCTAGTCTCCTATTAGTAAAATGAAGGTGGAATGTGGACCCATGTTGACCCTGAAAGAATTTTAGGAAGATTCTTAATGGACTGCACTTTAAAGAAGTCTTTCCCTTCTCAATTAGAGGCAACTTCATACTCTCAGTCGCTCATGCCAAAAACCTGGAGTCACCCTTGACCCTGTCCTTTCTCTGGTCCCCCACATCTGACCGTCCGCAAATCCTGTCTGGTCCACACTATACACACACAGAGATAAGATCAACACTTCCACGTGCTCCTGCTTCCCCGGCCTGAACCTCAGTCAGCCTTGCCTGGCTTGCTGCAGTTTCCCCCACCTGTTCTTCTGAGTCCACATCTGCTCTGCAGCCCGTCCCCACCACAGCAGCCCAGGAGACAGGGTTTGAGAAAGTCAGATAGTGACTGTCTTTGTCAGCTAGGACTGCCATTACCAAAAAACCACACATGGCCGGGCATGGTGGCTCACACCTGTAATCCCAGCACTTTGGGAGGCCGAGGTGGGCGGATCACGACGTCAGGAGATCAAGACCATCCTGGCTAACATGGTGAAACTCCATCTCTACTAAAAATATAAAAAATGAGCCAGGCATAGTGGCAGGCACCTGTAGTCCCAGCTACTTGGGAGGCTGAGGCAGGAGAATGGCATGAACCCGGGAGGCGGAGCTTGCAGTGAGTCCAGGCCACACCACTGCTCTCCAGCCTGGGTGACAGAGCAAGACTCCATCTCAAAAAACACACACACACACACACACACACACACAGAATGGGTGACTTAGATGACAGAAATTTATTGTCTTTCAGTTCTGGAGGCTCGAAGTCTGAGATCAAGGTGTCAGCAGGGTTTGTTTCTTCGGGGCCTCTCTCCTTGGCTTGTAGAGGTGATGTCTTCTCTCTGTATCCTCATGTGGTCTTCCCTCTGTGTGTGGCTCTTCCTCATCTCTGCTTATAAGGACACCAGTGATGGTGGATTAGGGCCCACACCAGTGACATCATTGTAACTCCCTCACCTCCTTAAAGACCCTACTTCCAAATACAGTCACATTCTGAGGCACTGGGACTTAGGACTTCAACGTACGAATTTATCTGGGGACACAGCTCAGCTCTTAACAATGGCTGTGCCCAAAATACTCCTGTTACCATCCAGCTTGCTAAGAGTAAAAAGTGAAATCCTCCCCATGGCCCAGAAGCCCACTCCCACTCCCAGTTCTTTTGCAAAGAAAAATCTACTTACTCTTCAAGACATTATTAAAATACCAGGTCCTCTGTGACCCCTTCTCAGATTCTAGTACAGAGCTCTGCCCTCCTGCACACACCCCTGTTGCACCCTTGCATTGGATTATGTGTTTCTCTCTATATTCGCTGTTTAATGTGGACAGGAACCGTCCTTGTCTCCTCACCTGCTATGGTTTGAGCATCTCTCCTCCAAAATTCAGGGGTTGAAACCTGAGTATTAACAGACTGCCCCTGTGGTCTCCCTCGCTTCATCGGCTCCCCTCTGTGTTGCTCCCTCCTCCCTCACAGAGCAACCTTCCCGCCATTCTCGCACATTCTTGGACATGCCGGATGCCTCCTGATGGGGCCTTGGCACCGTCTGTTCCCCTGGATGGATTGCCCTTCCCTCAGATATCCTCAGGGCTCCTACGCTCACCTGCCCCGGGTCTCTACTCAAATGTCACGTCCTCAACGAGGCCCTTCCTGTTCAAAATGGCAACCCTCCTCGCAACCCGGCCTGTTCCCCAGCTCCTTTTATTCTTATCAAAGCATTTTTCACCATCTAACATTTTATGTCATTTGCCTTTTGTTCAGTTTGTTGCTCTTCTCACCTAATAGAACATACAGTCCACAAGGGCAGGAACTGTTTTGTTCATGGCCGTATCCAGAGTGCCTACAACAGGGCCTGGCTTATAGGTTTGAGTGAGTGAGTGAGTGAGTGAGTGAAAAAATAACTGAATTAATGGAGAGCCTCTCGTAGCTGCAGTGATATTCTTTCGCTTATTAATCTGCTTCCTATCGATGGACTGAGTTCTCACAAGGCATATGTTATATAAATTTTAAGCAGTATTAGTGGTCTTTAACCTTTTATATTTTCTTTATTCTAACAATTTGAACTATTCCCTCTGTTTGGAATGCATTCTCTTCCATCCCGTCCTCTACTACCCACAGCAGCTTCTTTCGCAAAGAAAAATTCTTGTTCTTCAAGACATTATTAAAATACCAGGTCCTCTGTGACCCCTCTCAGATTCCTATACAGAGCTCTGCCCTCCTGCACACACCCCTTTTGCATGCTTGCGTCAGGTTATGTGTTTCTCTAGATATTCTCTCTTTAATGTGGACAAGAACCATCCTCGTCTGCCCATATGGTATGGTTTGAGTATCTCTCTTCCAAAGAGAAGGAGTTGAAACTTAATGGCCAATGTGATAGTATTAACAAGTGGGACCTTTAAGATATGATTAGGCCATGAGGGCTCCTCCTTCGTGAATGACATTAAGACCCTTGTGAAAGGGACTTCAAACAGCAGCATAAAGCTCTCTTGGCCTTCCACCATGGGAGGATGCTGCATTTCTCCCAGCTGGAGGATGCAGCCCTCACCAGACAGCCAAACCTGCCAGCGCCTTGATCTTGGACTTTCCAGCCCCCAGAACTGTGAGGAAACACATTTCTGTTCTTTTTAAATTACCCAGTCTCGGGTATTTTATTATAGCAGCACAAATGGACCACAATGGCTCTCGACCCTTAATCTACCATAGTACCTCTCATGTAGGAAGTATTCTGAAACTATTTATGGAGTGGGTTTCATTAAAAGTTACTCTAACCTTTGAAATAGAAAAATATCTTACTATTACGATCAATGTTTTGTTATAAACTGTCTCAATTATAGAAACAGGTTTTTGCATACTTATCTGGCAGTGGAGATACATGATCACAAAGGTCGTTTTCCCAGGCAGGCTTATTCATTGCACTCCGTATGTGCTGACCCCTGTGACTTTCCCAAATCTGGGAAACTTGACTGCATAATTTGTGGTAGTGGGGGACTGTGTTCGTGCTTTCCCCTGAAAAAAAACAAAGGAAGAAAAGAAACAGGCTTTTGTGTGGATCCACTCCTGCTTCCCCAGTTGGGCCATTCCTGTTGTGTTGTGTTTAATGTTAGAAGCAACGTACAAAGTTCCTCCCTTCAAGTTAAACCTAGGTCTTTGCTTGTCATGTCTGGTAATATCAAACTAGATCTCCAGATACTATAATTCTGATTATGAACCTAAGCTGTCATTGAAGTACATTTTTCCTTCTTATTAATTCTCTTGGAGCAAATCTTTAATGAATGATAAAATGGGAGAGAGGTTATCATCCTCAGCTAAGGTAGGGATGCTAAGATTGCTAAGGTGTAGGGAATCGTATTTGATAGTCCAGCTCTATCCAGTGTCCTCAAACTAAACCTGAAAGTTAACTTCCAGCATTTTATGCTGAGACCTCAAAAATAGGAGCAATCATGTAAGGAGGAGAAAGGCAATGCAGGTACATCCTAGATGGATTAGAGGAAGGAGTGTGTTGGTAGACCAGGTGAGTTCACATGGGAAGAATAATTGAAATCTCTGAGTTAGATCTAAAAAGGCAAAATATGAATGAGTTTTTGTTACTAGTATCATTCATGCATGCTATCAACTGATGCAAAATATCAGTAGATATTTTTAATGATGCCTTATTTACACCCAGTGAGTTTTAGTTTAGGAAAATTTTAAGTACCATACATTCAGTTCTGATGGAAATTGCCACCTATGGGCCTTATAAATGAAAAAGTAAATACGTTTCTAATAAATTCATTCTTTATCTACCTCTTCCTGTCCAAAGTCCCTGAGCAGCTAGATGAAGAAAGCTCTGATATTTGCCAGGAAAACATTTCAGGCAATTACTGACTTGTAAATCTTGAATGAAAACAGGCCCTGTGAAAAGAAAGGATGGTACCTGTGTTTGCTTAGCAAACAGAAGATCCACCAATTCTTTGCTCAGTGCATTTTCTAGACCAGGCTCCGTGCTTGGCACCGGGGATGTAACAGTGAATAAAATACAGAAGATACCCTCAGTGCAGCTTAGAACCTGCTGGGAGAATAGACTGGGCAGATCAGTACCCATGAGAGTACAGGGAAGGAGAAGAATGGGCAACAGGAATGTCAACTGGTCTATGAAATTCGGAGTTGTCTTCTCTGAAGAACTGCATTTAAACTAAAAGCTAAAAGAAGGAATAACCAGATGGAAAGGAGAAAGGGAATGAGAGAACATTTAGGCAGATTAGAGGAAAGGGTGATATACTATCTCCAGATAGCGAATGAGGTTTTTAATAAGAAAAGGAAGTTGGCATTTATTCTCCAGGGTTTTAGAAGACATAGCATAGAGAATGAGATTGATGACATAACATTGTAATCAGATATAAGGAAGAACCAACAGAGAGGACACCGAAGACTTTTAATAAAAATCAGGCCAACAGGAGTCCCAAATGGTTTACTCATGTATTTATGTAGAGAAAAAACATACAAGTGGGATCAGCTGCTAAGGACATGTTCAACTCTGTAACTGCAGATTAGATATATTGAAGTAGGTTAACTCTCATGTGAAATTTTGGAGAAATAGAATGGCTTTACCTCTGCTGGCATATTTGATGTACATCTTTGTTAGCTTGGATAAGCCAGTCCAATCTGGATGGTCAACTAGATGCAGGAAAGTTCCAGAATCATCTTGAACTCTTAGCAACACCCATTGATCACTGCATGCCAAGCATTGTAATAGGCACAGAATGACAAAGCAATCTTTCCTTTAAAATAATGACATTGATAAGTTCATACAAATAGTTTATTATTTCTTATAATGTCCCCTTTTTGCATTTACATATTAGCTGGAGATTAATTTGTCAAGAATATTGAAAAAGAATAGTTTTTACATTGGACAGAAGAAATTGAAATCAGTAGACTCTGAAATCCCTCCAAGCTCTAGAATTCTATTATCCCATGATTATTTTTAGGCCTTTCAAAGAGTGTAATACAATTTATAATCCTTGGATAAATACATTTCATGGTGACAATTACTTTTCTTCATGTTGCCTCAAAGGTCACAGGAAATTCTAAAGAATAATTCTGGCTGCTAAACTAGATGATCCCTAGGGTTTCTTTTAGCCTTAACAGTCTAACATAATTATTGTATTGGCTTATGTGTGTAATGTTTCACCTGCTAATTAGGGTGTTCCCTGATAATACACAGATGTGCATCAGTGCCTCAGCAAGAATGAAACTCTGAATACCTAGGTGTTATTTGCTTGTGAAGTGGTGTTGCTGTGAAGTTCCGTGTTTCTTCATGACATAACAAATGGCCTACACTGTTAATGAAATATGTTTCCAGGGAAAGATTCTCTTCTTATGGTGATGATCATCTCTTCAACATCTCACACAATTCCAGTTAGACATTTGTCCTTGCCCCTTGGAAGCCAGCACTGTCAATCTCTTACTTTAGGTCAGTTATTTGCTTTTAAAACCTATACTTATCATCTTTAATTGGCTACACGTACATGTTGTTTTTCAGATTTAACTGCTATTCCAAGGTACAGGATGTGGTTTTAGTGCAAAATAATGTCATTATGAGCAAGACCCGTCCTCCCCTATAAGGTTGGCAAGGAAATTGTTTAACCAATTTCCTAAGTTAATTGTTTAACTTTAAGGAAAGTTAAAATGAGACTGTACAAACCATTAACACCTTTTTCAGGCTAAGAAGATGAAAAAAAAAAGGAAGTATATTTTCAAAAGAAAGTGAATCTGCTTTTGATTTTTTTTTTGTTTCCTTCAATAGAAATCCTGCCCTTTTCCAGTGCACAAATATTGATTATTTGATCTTAGAAACTGTTGTCCAGAAAGTTTTGTGAATCAAAACTATTAAAATACTAAAGGAAATTTTTTAATAAATTAGCGGGTAGTATCTATAATGACTAATTTATGATAAATTGTTGGTGTTGACATGCACTCCTAGTTAAAACAGCAGCTCTCAGCGTTGATGTCCAGGAAGCACACTGCACCAGCATTGCCTTCTAATTTCGCAACTGCCTGTGAGGTGGGCACCTAGGTCTCTCCATTTAACTGAAGAGGAGCCAAAGACCAAGAGACTGGGTTAGCGAATGGTCCAGATGGGACTTACACAGTCCTGCTGACTCTGTGTCCTGCCTTTTTAGTACCCATGCTCAACCAAGCATGCTAGAACACCCATCAGCGTCTAGGGACAAAGTCAAATAGAAAAGCCACCACTGGTTTCTCCATCAGAAATAGAGAGTGCTGGGAGGGATGGGCTGTTGGTCAAACTCTGTGTGTCTTACGGTTTTGTTCATCACATCCCAATCCCAGACAGTATTTCAGAAATGTGGGTCATTGGTCCCTGAAAGGACAGAGACTATGAACAAATTAATTTAAATCCATTACCACTGCTGGAAAAAAAAAAAACCTCAAAATACGTTTTCTATTCAGGAAGGCTCAGTACCCTCGTCTATATATAGAACAGCATAGTTTCCTGCTGACTAAAGTTCAACAAAAAACAAAAGCTTTAATGTTACGTGTCTTATCTTAGAAGGCCAATCCTAGGCCATGATACACCACACAATGTATGCCTGCTTTCCTAAAAAGAAGCTGATTAACTATTTTCTTGGGCTACAGTGGTTATTTCTGCTATTTTTCAGCCTCAGGCACTGCAATCTGCAGCACAATTTCTCACACATTTTTGGTCTCCAGGAGGAAAGTGGCTGATTGTTCTCTCTCCCCTCTGAAAACTCTCTTCCTAACCCGTGCAGACTAAATTACAAAAGCTGTTCCTGTTGAAGTTTAATTTGGTTTTCAGTGTCATATTTGTAGATTATAAATTTTCTCTGTCCTTTGAGGAGAATGATGTCTTTTTTTTTTTTAAACAATGGATGCATTTAAAATCAGATACCAGAAAGCAATATTCCCTTTATTACATGTTTTTCTTTAGAAATGATAGTGAAATGGATCCCAGCTATTTTAGAGAAAGATTAAGGATTTAAAAGAGACAGTGATTTTCAATTTTATGACCTGCACTTGATTCCCTACAAGAGTTTCAAAGGTGTTTGCCAGCCAGTTATTCCCCTCCCGTGGATGGGTCACAGTGATTTCCTACTCATCAGCCTGTACTATGGAATGGAGATAAAGTGACTATTACAAAGCTCCCTTGAAAAGGGACTGACTCTTACAATGACCTGGACTCACGGTAGATGTCTTGGCATTCATTCCTGTATGAATGACTGAAAGTAAGGTCTGGGCCTTACCCTTATCCAGTAATGAACATGAAAGGTGAGTCAGTCTCTTCACTTTTGAAGTCTAGAGATCCCTTAAAAACATTCAGCCATTGAAAATGGTAGGTAAAGTCCAGGCACGGTGGCTCACTCCTGTAATCCTAACAACTTCGGGAGCCCAGGAGTTTGAGACCAGTCTGGGCGACATAGCGAGACCCCATCTCTACAAAAAAAAATCAAAAAATTAGCCAGGTGCAGTGACATGCACCTGTTAGTCCCAGCTACTCAAGAGACTGAGGCAGGAGGATTGCTTGAGCCCAAAGGTCCAAGGCTGCAATGAGCTATTAAAAAAGAAAAGAAAAGAAATGGTAGAAAAAGGGAAGGGAGACAGAAATGGTTATCTGCCCAGGCTCTCAACCTATGCATCTCCTAGAGTCAAAGGGAAGAGTTGAGTTTTCCAAGAAGAAGGCTTGGTAAAGGTCATTCTTGGTGTGAACAAGACCAGGGGAAGAGAGTACAGCTTTTCACCTCTCTAAGGTGTCCTGTAGATGTGATGAGAGGAAGGCAGTTTTAAATGTGTGCCTTTTATCGATTTGGGACTGCCATTTTCCTCTTAGCTTTCCAAATACATCTCTTTTCAGTGTTGTGTAAATAGCAAGCTTTCTGTTTTAGGGATACTTCTGTTCATTCTTTTCTGTTCATTTAAGCTGTTCCATCCTCTAGGGGAAAATAAGGACGAAACAACATCCTCATCCTTGTGAGCTTACTCATTGGTGGGAGCAACAGGTAATAAGCCTATGAATATGTAATATGATGTCAGGTGGGGACAGGGCACTGAAGAACCATCATGCAGGGTCATGGGAGGAGTGTGGTGGTGATGCCTCTCTATCCTCCAGGAGATGTGTCATTAAAGTGGCCACAATAGACACGAAACCCACCGCATGCCCCTTTTTATCAGCAGCGCTCCATTGTGCAAGGCTGGATTATCCAGCCTGGTAATTATTCTGCCCTCCCTCTTGTCGCCTATTCTTTCTGCACACCTACTCACCCTCAGCCATGTGCTACTTACACAAAACTTGTATCCCCAAGTCTAGAATTCAAACCCCCTCCCTACGTGTTCCACAATAGCCCTCATCATGGGACTCTTCACAGCAAAATTCATAGCGAGAGAGTAGCTGGATTGTGTGAACATCTGTTATCCTTGCTTTTTGTTATAAAAATATTATATTCCATGGTTTTTAAAATTTGCAGTATAAATTGCATTTCATAGTCAGCATATACATCTATGGAAAAAATGATGGGCTTTGCTGATTCTCCAGGAGAAGGCAACATGGTTCATGGAAAGAACACAGGGCCTGGGTGGGAAGACCTGATTTCACATCCTGCTGTGATCACCACCGAGAGATCACTTGTGTTCTCAGAGACTTCATGTGCCCATTCATGCAAATCAAGATAATAACAATACCCTTCTTAACTCTGCAAGTTTTTGTGGCGATTAAATGAGGTGATGAACATTTACAACACACTTTCATGGGACACTAAAGGACCATCTGTGGTAGCCGTGTGGTTGTTTTGAAAGATGCTCCTGCTCCTTCATCCTGAGCTGTGGAACCCACTGGTATCTTTAAGACATTTTGTGGAAATATTCTGAAATGGTGCATCTGTCCAACATCCTGTGAACATCATGGAATGCTCTTTAGTTTCTGCATGTTTATCCCTCTTATGTTTGTCAAGAAAATGACGTTATTGAGTGCTACCTAGATGACAGGGAGCAGAAATTCATCTGTTTTTCCCCTGGAAAATAATTTAAGGCCTTTGGTCTTTGTTTAAATTCATTATAGGATGTTAGTATAAGAGGAAACCGTATAGATCTCATCAAGCTCAATGACGTCACCTTACAAAGCAGCCTAACTTTGGACAGTCTGAATTGAAGTGGGCTAAGGGCCTGTGAGTATAGAATTGGAAACTGGAATACCATAAGCTCTCTCTGTTACCTCTTCTGTGCACACACAGTCCTGGAATGAAGGCCACACCATACCAACGTGCTCTTGCTTGCATAGATCTCTGTGCCTTTGCTCCTTGAGTTGTCTTCTTAGGAAAAAGAACTCTAGAGCACTATTTCCAAAATCCTAATGCTCCTTTCACAAAGAGAATTTCCCTACAACAGCAAGACTCTATCTAAGGGTCAGGGATCCTAATTTTAGCAAATTAAGTAATTGGAAATGTAATGTGATGTACTCTGATTGCGTGTGACTTCAATTCAAATATTTGATCAACTTATCCATCAGTTCCAAACACACGTGCCATGATGAGGTTGAGGCAGGAAGATCATCAGCCTCTGTCTTGGAGAGGCTCACAGTTAATGGGGGTGGGGGTAAATGCTTAACCTGTAATTATAACCTAATGTGGCAGATGCTGTAACCAAGCTGGGAACAGAGGCTATGGATGTGCAGAGAAGGGACTGATTTCCATTTTTAAAAATCAGAAAAGGATGCTCAAATGACATGAGATTTGAGCCATCCCTGAAGGATAGGCAGGATACTCTTTCTAGGCCAAAACCTGAAGGGTGAGTTCTGGGGTGGAGCAACTGCAGGAGCAGAGGGAGGAGGCAAGAAAGTCCACAGTGTACTTGGGCAGTGGCACGTGGTCTGATGTGGCTGGAACACTGGGGAGACAGTAAAGAATTATAACAAATGAGATTGAAAGGAGTTGGGGGGTCAGATCGTGAGGCACCTCTTAGTCCATGCTATAGAGGGTGGCATTGACCCAGTTTACAGTGAGGCCTTTCCTGACTCTTTTGATTAGGAGAATTACATGATCAGACCGGTTTGAAAGCAGAATGGAGGGTGGACTGGGTGGATGCGGAGGGGGAGGTTCTGGAAGGAGAGTAAGGTTTGGAGCCACTGGGGGACCACTGCCTCTACATAGGCAGTAGTATAGTGACATCAGTAGATCAGGTCCTATAGTCTGACAGCCTGAATTCAATGTCTGCATCCCTCTGGTTGTGTGACCTTGGCCACGTGCCTTTGTGTTTTCCCGTCTAAAATGGGAAGATCACAATAGTACCTATCTTTTAGGATCCTTGTGAAGCTCAAGTAAATCAACACATGGGACAGTGTGAGCATTTAGAAATGTTAACTTCTGGCATCATCTGTAATAATCCAGTTAGAATGAACAAAGGTGGCCAGGCACAGTGGCTCATACCTGTAATTCCAGCACTTTGGGAGGCCAAGGCAGGTGGATCACGAGGTCGGGAATTCAAGACCAGCCTGGCCAAGATGGTGAAACCCTGCCTCTACTAAAAATACAATAATTAGCTGGGCTTGATGGTGGGCACCTGTAATCCGAGCTACTTGGGAGGCTGAGGCAGAGAATTGCTTGAACTCAGGAGGCAGAGGTTGCAGTAAGCCGAGATCGCGCCACTGCACTCCAGCCTGGGCGACAGAGTGAGGCTCTGTCTCAAAAAAAAAAAAAAAAAAAAAAAAAAAAAAAAAAAAAAAAAAGAATGAACAAAGGCTCCATCTCGGAGGTTAGGATGAGATTCTTCACGTTTACCTGTGGTTTTAGAAGCTAGTTAGCCCTTAGGAAGAGGGAGGGTGAAAACAACCCATGTGCAATGAAGTCCATTTGAATCTGAAGCCAACTAAATGCTTAATGCCAAAGAATTTTGATGTGAATGGTCTAGAATAGATCTTATTACACGAGTCAGCAATTCCTCAGGGAGGTTGACAGGTACTCTGGAAGATGTGACTCTCAGGCCACTGAGTGTCATTCAGTAAATCACTGATCTGGGCAACAGAATGAGAAAACCTGTTTCACTCAAGCATCAGCTTGGAGCTCTTGCATTCATGAGGTAACAGCTCAGGAACTGAAAGCAGGCGTGCAAGTAGCTGAGTAAGTAGAACCCCAAGAGCATCAGCGTCTTGGTACAGCCCCCAGAATGCCAGCCTCAGACCTGACAAGTCAGGAACTCACGTGAGAGGATCTGGACAGTTCTTCATCATTCAGCGAATGCTGCAGATTCCTGATAATTAATACCTACGTGGCTTTTGAGGAACTCACATGGTATAGTGCTGAGAATGTAGCAAGCAGCAAAGCCACTGTGGATACTCTAGGCCAGTGCCTCCTAATCTGAGATGATTTTCGTCCCCCAGAGGACATTTGGCAATGTCTGAAGATTGTTTTTGCTGTCACAGTTGGAGGAAGTGCTGCTGGTATCCGGTGGGTGGAGGCCAGGGGTACTGCTAAGTATACTACAATGCACAGGACAACTCTCAAAGCAATGAATTTTCTGGCCCAAAATGTCAGTCATGCCTGTGTTGAAAAAGCCTGGGCTAGACCAACATTTAACCAAAACGTGATATCTGCATCATTGGTGGTACAGAAAATGAGTTTAGGACAACCTTTTATTAGTTTTAATATTTTATTGAATATTATATGCACTTATGCATATATCAATATTGAAAATATATGTATTACAAATATAAAAATATATCTTAACATGTTATAAACCTATATGATTTACATATAAAACCTGTTACTACAAAGATATCATTTGCTTAGGATGAGGTTACAATAGTGTTTAAGTTTTTTTAAAAGTACCACACTGACTTAAAAAATTACAAAGTAAATAGTAGTGTAAATAGACTTCAAAGATGCCATACACAAAAAATTAAGGAGGTAGGAGTATAATCAAGGTTAAGAAAACATTGGTTCAGATCAGGGCTCAGAAAACATTTTCTGTAAAGAACCAGATAGATAGTAAATATTTTCAGCTCTGTTGCAACTACTCCACTCTGCTATTTTGGTGCAAAAGCAGCCAAGGTGATCAGTGAATGGATAAGTCTCCTGAATGCCCTGAGTATTAAACTTAGTGCCCCAGGAGTGGCCTGGTCATGGCAGGGTAGAACACTAGTTAGTAGGACTTAAAATAGTTATAAAGTAATAATGCCCATTTTTCACACACGTTGACAAGGCATGATATTTCCTCCATCTTGCATGGGTACATTTAGTGGGGTTTGTGTTTTATCAAAAAACACATCTCATAAGTATCACAGTTCAACTTTTGCATGCAGAATTTGTAATAGAGTGGGTTCAAATTTCAAGCCCTTCCTTTACCAACTGTGTCCTTGTGGGCCTATTCAATTACCCTTTCAGAGCTTCAATTTCCTGCTTCGTAAAATGGGGAGAACAGCACCTGTCCTGTACAGTTGTTGGAAAGGTGAAATGCAACACATAATGAAAATTACACATTTAGCAAATGTTCTGTCTATTCACTCTCCCTTCTTTCCTTCTCTCCTTCAATTCTTCCACTTATTCATTGAGGATGCCCTTTTTATCATTGCCATTGATAAAGATGCTAACCAAGTCTAGAGCACCACATCCCTGCAGCACACCACTAGATGCCTCTCTGAAAATTAAAAAAACAATCCCTTAGTTAATACCTTTTGAACATGTTTTGCCAACTGCTTACAAATGTACCTAAACATCAGTCATTCCAGCCTGTATTTCTTTCCTTCGGCTAAAGCAATAGACAATTACTGAGCATCTATTTTGTGTCAGGCACGATACTAGGCACTAAGCATGGTAATAGGAACCAGATACAAACAGAAGACGTGGCTTCTGCCCCAGATACAAACAGAAGACATGGCTTCTGCCCCAAGGAGCCTACAGCCTTGGGTGGTGAAGAGAAGATAGTAAGCAAACAGATGATCATGGTTTTCACACCTGAGGACTCTCCTGTAAACACAGGCAAGGCATTGACTGACACAAGTATTGAGAAATAGGAATAAATGAGGTGAAGATGGTTTGGGAACACATTCCAGGGCAAGAGCATTGAATGCATAGTTGCAGGTGATCAAGGGGTTAGTTGTTTGGAGACAGAAGTAAAGAAGTGGGAATGAGTTTGTGTTAATAATTTGGGCCAAATCATGTAGGGTGTGGCAGGTACATGACACTATGTTTAAACTACTGTTTGCAGGCTAATGGTTTTCACCTTCCTTTTGGAATTAGAGCCTGTATTTAGAGCAGATCTAGGGGATAACTATATTATATAAAACTCGTGCTACAGAGACTGATGTTCTGCTGGGTGTCCGTCACCAGCGGGGCAGAGGCCACGTGTCATAAGATGCTGCATTTGAGTTGATTTGGTTCTTTGCCTCAAATAGTACAGTTCATGATGCGTTAACTGAATTTTCATTTGCATCACTCCTAGAGCAGTAGTTTTGTAGACTTGAGAGGCTTTCAAAGTTCTCTTGGGTGAGGCTCTTAGATCCGAGTTTTAGAAAGTCGCTCCAACAGCTCTGGAGACTGGACTGAAACTGAGCGTGCTGTGAAACCACTTGAAAGGCCATGTCTGTCAATAACCAGTGAGGGTCTCATTTGAGGCCGTGTCAACAGGCGACTTCACATGTACCAGCCCTACAAAAAAGGCATGATTTACCCCGTTTTGCAGTTGAGGAAGCCAAGATTCAGAGGTTAAACAATGTGGCCAGTGTCAAGAAGACAGTAAGTGGCAAAACATGGACCCAGATCTGTCTTGACTCCCCAAACTGAGGCCACATGTTAACCTTCCCAGCCTCCTTCTCAGCTAACTCCTGTACTCTGCTTTCTTTTCTTGCTCTCCTGTGGTTCTCCATAGTTACAAAAGGGGTGGGTTTATCGGGGCATTTGTCTTCTTCTCAGGACTCTTCCTGATGTATAGTTGGCATTCAGTGGATATTTATTAATAGAATGTTTTACAATTCTTTTGGTGGATTCACCTAGCTTCCTGGAAAACTACCTCCTTCATTCTTAAGGAAAATTAGGCATTCAAGAACATGCTAGGGTTCACACATCAAGAAGATGACCTGATTGGTCCCAGAGGTCTTTAGCTGTTTCTCTAGTGCCCCAACAGGCAGTCATTGGCCACTTGACCAATCCCTATTTGACAAACTCAGTAGCATGGTACCTGGTACCTTTCAAAGTAGCCAGCTGTCCTCCATTTAATCCCATCCTATTTAAGAAGGTCTCACGCTGCCCATGTATCTTTGAAAGAGAAGAAACCACAGCCTCTTGTTGATCACACACTACCTATGAGGTGGAGTTTCTTATCTTCCTTTGCATTTTTCTCTCTTCTTTATCTTCTTGAATCAACTTGGAGCCTTCTACCTTAAGGAAACTCATGCTTTCTGGTTTCCAACTTTTTTCCTTAAAAGATTCTTCCCACCAAACAAGAATATCTATTGACTGCTTTCATCCCCAGCTCCTGGCTTCCGTTATCCCTAGCTCTGTGCCTTTATAGGAACCATTGCTAATTAAACTAGAAAGTGGAGAGAGGAAAGACAGGATTTGGGCAAAATATGAGCCGTGGAATTACATTTTTTTTGCCTCTTCCATCGTTACTTCCTGTAATACCCAATGTGGAAATCCAAGCACAGTTGGAATGGAGTGGCTGTGACCGATAAAAGGGCTGCTTTTGCAGGGTGAGCACCAAGTCCCTAGCCCCACTCCCATCACCCTTTGCCACTCTGGGGACTTCACCCTCCTGCTCCCATTGTCATTTGTATTAAATTAGGTGGGAAATGGACCGACGTAAACCACTAATGTGGTAAACCACTAATGTGGTAAACCACTAATAAGATGCTGTATTTTTATAAATATATGATTTAATACTATTCAGTAGGTGGCTTTTTTTAAGTTGATTTAGTTCGTTGCATTGAACATCATAGCTCATAATGTGTTAACTAGATTTTTCCATTTGTGTCACTGAAGAGTTATGTGAAAACTACAAAGAGAAAAACAGCTCTTTGGAAACAATGGAAGGAAGGAAGTTAATTGAATTTACATTAGGCATAGCAATAATTTAAAGCATAATTGAAAGTTTCAGAGGAGAGGCATGTATTCATATGTCCTAAGTCAGATTTCTTTTGGATAAAATATTCAAATGTAGAACTTACTGATATATAATATAACCTCATGCTCCATTTCCTTATGCATGTCGAACACTTTTGGATGGTAAAATGCATTGAGTTTCCTGTGTTTAGAAATTCCTTAAATGAAAGATATAAATTCCACTTCCAGTTAATCTGAAAAAGAATTACAAAATTTAACTGTGGTTTCTGGCTTCATATTCTTATGATACTTGCTAGATTTCATGCAAAGCCCATCATAAAAAGGGTTCTAAGTTACTACATAATCCTCAGCTAGAGGATTCAGAAAATAATTATTTTCTTTATTTTTGATGACATGCATTTACTAACTTTTGAATGACAAACTTGTATAGATTTTTTTTTTCTTTTTGAGATGGAGTCTCGCTCTGTTGCCAGGCTGGAGTGCAGTGACATGATATCAGCTCACTGCAACCTCTGCCTCCCAGGCTCAAGTGATTCTCCTGCCTCAGCCTCCCAAGTAGCTGAGACTACAGGTGTGTGCCACCACGCCCAGCTAATTTTTGTATTTTTAGTAGAGATGGGGTTTCACCATGTTGGCCAGGATGGTCTCGATCTCTTGACCCCATGATCCGCCTGCCTTGGCCTCCCAAAGTGCTGCGATTACAGGCATGAGCCACCACACCCAGCAGTATAGCTTGTTTAGTTAATAAAGATATTTGATCCAAGTTGGTTCAACTTCAGAAGTAGAACCAAAAACATCATCCTCGATGCCTCTTAGAAAGCTGACCTGCAAAATATCCAGACTGGCATTACCTGTGGCTCCCTGTGGGAGATCACTTTCTGTAGGTCATCGCTGATGATGTCGTGCATGGGTCTCCGGCCTTCTGTCCATCCCCCTCTTCCCTTTCTCAGCATCTCCAGCCACAGCATTTCAGTCTTTCACACACTCAGTCCCTATCAGTCACCCTGTGTAGCTTTAGAAAACTAGAACCTCAATTATTATCTTTCTCTCCTGAAACTGAAGCTTCACTATCAGATTAATGCTTTACCTTTGCTTTTAATTTTTTTAATTATGGTAAATACAGATAACATAAAATTTGCCATCTTAACCATTCTAAAGCATACAGTTCAATGACATTAACTACGTTCACATCATTGTGCAACCATCATACCACTCACGAGGAGCTGCATTTGTTATTTCCTATTCCCATCAGGAAATGGTGCCGTCTTAAAATGATTCCCTGTAAGATGAGCAGTGGAACTTTACTTGCCCAGTAGACCCTTTGTCTCTTAGGACTAAACAACTGAGTTTTAAAATAGTTTTGATGCATTTATATAGCACGTTAGCCAAATTGAATTTCCTCTTTCCTCCTTGTCTTTAAACAGCTCTGAGCAGCGGGTCCCCTGTTCCACTTCTTACCACAGCTCTGGGTTGCACTCGGGTGACGGGGTCACCAAAGCAGGACCTATGGGCCTTCCAGAAATAAGACAAGTGCCAACTGTTGTGATTGAATGTGATGACAATAAAGAAAATGTGCCTCACGAGTCAGACTACGAAGACTCTTCTTGCCTGTACACAAGAGAAGAGGAGGAAGAGGAGGAGGACGAAGACGATGACAGCTCATTATACACCAGTGCGTTCATCTTAACTCTTCACCAGGGGTGGGGAAGCATGCTATTGTGGAAAGAGAGCAGAGAGCAGACCCAGCAGCCCAGCATTCTGGGTTCTAATCCCCACTCTGGTGTTGACTGGTCCTGGGTCGTAGGGCAGCTTAGTCTACCTCTTGGGGCCTCAGTTCCTACATCAGTAAGAAGAGAGGGTAAATGCCCTCCTAGCTCTAAAAATTACCACCACCTCCTACCTCTTTAAATGGCTTATTCTTTGTTGCTTCCCTTAGGATGCAACTTCTCCAGCAACCCAAAAAAAAAAAAAAAAAAAAAAAAAAAGTTTAAAACTCTGTCTAGCAAACACTCAAATACTACCCACTGTATATGCAACAAATTCAGTTTTTAAGCATACCTCAGCAACTTTGAAGGCCTCAATTTAAATTTCTTATTTATGACCTTTAAATGTGCTAAGAGACAAGAGAAGAAATGAAGAAAGCAAAGTTCAAAACCTATCACTCTAGCCATGAACAGTAAATAAATTTTAGTTACATGAGTACAGCCTGATATTTGGCCAACTTTTTAATAAATGAACTTATGAGACTAGCAACCATGCATTGAACATGTACTGTGTGCCTGACAATGGGCTATGGTTTTAATCTCTCACCTACATCTCACAACCCTGAGGCACGGACGCTATTGCCTCATTTTACAGATAAGGGCAGAAAATGGAGAAGCAAGGCACAGGCCCAGGGCTTCACATCTGCTAAGGGGCAATGCTGGGGTTTGATGCAGGCTCTGTCACATTCTAAAGCCCATGTTCTAAAACCAGCGGAGGAAGAAAGAAGAAAAGCACTACACAATAAAGCCCAAAGGCATCCTCAGACTTGTTGCCTGCTGGCGTTTTCTCTTGCTCTCTACTTACCAGGCTTCAAATAGCTGGCTCCGGGTGAGGCCTGGCAAGCTATGAAAGGATCCAAATGATGTCAAGGACAGAACCACACAGGGCAGCCAAAGACCTCAATGATCCATGAATGGAGGGAGCAACTGCTCAGCCCCTGTTTTGCTGTTCAGTATCCAGAGAACTGAATGTTTTATAACGGGGTTTCTCAACCTCAGCACTCCCAGCATGTGGGACCAGATAATTCTTTGGTGTGGGCCATACTGTGCACTGTGGGGTGTTTACAGGCATCCCTGGCCTCTGTCCACTAGATACCAGTAGCACCCTCTGCCTGCCACCTTAGTTTTGACAACCAAAAATGCCTTGAGATATTGCCAGGTGTCCCCTGGGGAGCAAAATCACCACTGGTTGAGAACCACTGATTTATACCAGATGTAGGGAAGCCCTGCCTCAGCTGCTCAGAAACCCCGGGGTTAAAAAGAAAAAACCCACCCCAGGATATTGCCTGTGTCAAAGCCCTCACCTCCACTCCCACCCCCAACCAGCCCCACTTTGTCCACCTACCTTTTTTCTCCTTCACATCCCCCCAGCTCCAGTGTAGTTGATCTTTTCTGTCTCTTGAAATTTCCTGGTATAGCCTTCACCACTGAACTTTTGCAGACACAGATCCCCGCCCACCTGCTGCCTGTTAGACTCTCATCTCTGCTTCAGGTGTCAGCCCCTCCTCCTCGTGAAACTTCCCCTAATTGCTAAAGGCCTCTGTCCTGTCTCCCCCTTTGCAGTCCACTGCACCCCACAGCCAGTCCTGCCCTCCTTTGTGATGTCGCCTGCATGCTAGGTGTTCCTGGAGAGCAGAGACCCAATCACAGGCTCCCCGTGTGCTGTCCATGTGCCCCACACAGTGCTAGGGGGGTAGAGTGTGTGGCAATGGCAGGAACTCTAGGAACTGAGGCCTTAACCACTTTCAGGTGTTAAAGCGTTGATGACTTCCTTCCTGCCTTGTATCTTATGGCCCAGGGTTGGCCCTGTGGGAGCCCAGGCAGATACCTCAGCCTTAGTTGACTCATTTCTCTCTCCTACAGGCTCCCTGGCCATGAAGGTCTGCAGGAAGGACTCCTTAGCCATCAAACTCAGCAACAGGCCCTCCAAGCGAGAGCTGGAAGAAAAGAACATCCTTCCCAGGCAGACGGATGAGGAGCGGCTGGAGCTGAGGCAACAGATTGGCACCAAGCTCACCAGGTAGGACAGCGGCACCTTCTGCCTCCCTGGTAGTGGGCCTTTAGCTCTCCAAATTGTAGCAAAAGAATTCACTCTCAGCCAGGCGCAGTAGCCTATGCCTGTAATCCCAGCACTTTGGGAGGCCAAGGCAGGCAGATCACATGAGGTCAGGAGTTCAAGACCAGCCTGACCAACATGGTGAAACCCCATCTCTACTAAAAATGCAAAAATTAGCCAGGCATGGTGGCTTCTAATCCCAGCTACTCGGGAGGCTGAGGCAGGAGGATCACTTGAATCCGGGAGGTGTAGGTTCCAGTGAGCTGAGATCGCGCCATTGCACTCTAGCCTGTGTGACAGAGCAAGACTCTGTCTCAAAAAAAAAAAAAAAAAAAAAAAGATGCAAGAAAACATCCCATTTTGTCTCCAAGGTTGTTTCTATAGTGCTCTCTCTTTCATTTATCCAAATCTTGGAAAATTCACTTGATTCAAGGTTCAGGGAGAAATTGAGAGGCAGGTTTCCAGGGAGAATAATCATCTGTAGAAAAGCCTCCATCATCTGGCCAGGCACGGTGGCTCATGCCTCCTAACATATTGGGTGGCCAAGGCGGGCAGATTGTTTCAGCCCAGGAGTTCGAGGCCAGCCTGAGCAACAAAGTAAAACCCCATCTCTACATAAAATAAAAAATTAGCCAGATGTGGTGGCACATGCCTATGGTCCCAGCTACATGGGAGGCTGAGGCAGGAGGATGGCTTCAGCATAGGAGGTCAAGGCTGCAGTGAGCCATTATTATGCCACTGCACTCCTAGCCCAGGTGACAGTGAGAAAGAAAAAAGAAAAAGAAAAGAGAAAAGAAAAGAGAAAAGAGAAGAGAAGGGAGAAGGAGAAGGGGAAGGGGAAGGGGAAGGGGAAGGGGAAGGGAGGGGAAGGAAGGAAAGGAAGGCCTCCATCATGTAATAGAACTGACCTATGGAGAGATAAGGTGTGGTTTGATTAAGCACAAAGAAGTCAGATAAACAAACTCTCTGCTATACGGTTAAGTGGTTGGTAGTGATGCCTCATTACTCCACTGGGACTCTTTTTGAGTGATTGCCCTTTATGTATGGATATTACAGACATAGGCATAGCTTTATATTATATTAAGATATTAATCACTTATGTATGTATTTGTAATCAACGGCATGTTTATGTGACATTAGGTAACCTTTGTTGAGTACTTATTATTTGCCACCATTCTCTAAACATTTTATATGTATTAAATCATTTGTCTTTGGGCCTCTCTATAAGATACACATTCGTACACCCATTTTACAGATGAGAACACCAGGCATAGAGAACTATGGTTGCTTTGCATAATGTCACACAGCACAGCTCTGGAATTCTCTCTCGAGCCCTCACTTTGTACCAGACACTGTTGTGAGTGCCTGGATGTAATGTGTGGAAGTCTACCAGGGCTTAATTTCTGATTCTCCCTCTTACTAGCTGTATGGCCTTAAGTAAGTCACTTAGTCCCTTTCTCTGTGTTGCTGCATAAGTAAAAGAGTGAGTTGTGAAAATTAAGCAAATTAATAGAAGTATTTAAAACAGTGTCTGGCCCATAGCAAGCAATCAGTTACCTGTTGTTACCATCACCTTTGCAATGTACAAGTGAGGAAGGTGGTGCATAGAGATTATGTAGACATAGGCGTCATCCAACTGTATGCCAGTATTCTTCCCTCCCACCTGATTTACTTTGTTACCTAAGGGCAGCTTCTTTTCCAAAATTAACTTGGTTTCCTCTTGGAGGATGTTGTAATGGTACAGGGCTTTGTAAAATGGTCAACACTGATGGATGATTGGACATAGTATTATGCAGTCTTTAGAGTCATAGAATGAAAACATCTAACCACTTGCCACACACACATACATACTTTCTCTCATTGATTGGAGTAACACGGCCTTCTCTTTTAATACCTCAGTGATAGTTGCAGCTCTCTAGAGAGCCTGTCCCATTGTTGGAGAGCCTTATTGTTAGGCATTTTTCCAATATTGAACTGAAATCTGTCCCTGCCACTCCCATCCATTGGTCTTATTCTGTGTTTTCTGCACCTTCATCCCCTGTAACACGGCATGCTTTAGCATACTTGAAGATAATGATCCTGGCCTCCCTGATCTCTCTCACGTTACATAGAACCATATGTCAGTTCTGAGATTGGTTGGGGTGGGTGGGTAGGGTTCTGGGCTACTCCTGACCCAGCTTGTTCAAGTTTACACATTATCCTCTAGGGGATTAGAAAAAAGAGAAGGAGCAGATCTTTTATCATAGCTCCTTCCCCTCACTTCCCATTCCTCCAGCTCTGCTACAGTACAAGCAGAGCCCCAGGTATGTGAGGGGCAAATGAAAATTTATCTGCAGGTGGGAGTGAGATGCCAGAGCATCTGGCTGCCTGGGTGACCTCTTCTTTGGCAAGTGTGAGAGAGAGATGGGAAGCATAGGAAGTCGGCCTGCGAGCCTGGCCACCTGCTTTTTCACTGTGGGGTCCTTGCACCTGGTTTAGACTAGCACAGTAAAAAAAGGCACCGTTGTCTGAGAGCATACTCCTAAAAAGAGAGACAACCCCAGCCTGTCCTGCCTGAATACATATCCACAAGCCACCACCATGACTGGCTAGCAAAGGCAGCTGCAAAACCCAGAGGTGGGAAGAGACATAAACCATCCATGTCCTGAAAGAGGTTCTCTGTATCTGAAATCTTATTCTGGTAAATCAGCCCTTTCCCAACTCTTCCCCTAATAAGGATGCTTAAATACTGCTTGGAATTTGTGACATCCACTGAAGGTTTACCATAGTATACTTCATTCCCAGCCCTCTTTCATTATGGCCGATAGCAGGTGTATTATTCAGTTCACTGCTATGAAGAAATACCTGAGACTGGGTAATTTATAAAGAAAAGAGGTTTAATTGACTCACAGCTCTGCATGGCTGGGGAGGTCTCAGGAAACTTACAATCATGGCAGAAGGCACCTCTTCACAGGGCGGCAGGAGAGAGAATGAGTGCAAGCAGGGGAAATGCCAGACAGTTATAAAACCATCAGATCTCATGAGACCCACTCATTATCACAAGAACAGCATGAGGGAAACTGCCCCCAAGATTCAGTTACCTCCACCTGGTCCTGCCCTTGACATGTGGGGATTATGGGGATTAAATTCAAGGTGAGATTTGGGTGGGGACACAGAACCAAACCTTATCAGCAGGAGAAGACATGTCAACTAGGGACAGAAAGACAAAGTAGAGAAGGCAGCATATTCAAGCAATTGAGATGACCTGCGTCCTTCCTCTGAACCCACTTTGTCCTTCACTCTTTCAACTAGGGAGTTTCTTTCTTGTGGTAAGACCCTTGGAAGCTCTAGCCAGATTGCAGGGACTGTGCCTAAAGGACAGACTGTCAGGAATGTCTAGCAAATTGGCAAAGTTGTACAGAGCTTAGCACATGTCTGCATATGGAAGATAGGTCATATCTATACCTCAAGGCCATTTTTGAGGTAGCACAGCCATTAATGCAGACCCAAAGAGTTTTAGGGACTATTCCCTTTAGAATTGAGAGCTCAGCTCTGTGCTTCCAGCCACCCATTCATCCTGAAGCCAGGGAAGAATGAATGGGAAATCTGAGAACCAAAAGTGACTGTGGTAGAGAGCGAGCTACTCTGGAGTCAGGAGTTTGGGTTCTAGCTCTGATTCTTTCATTTCCTAGTCATTTGCCCTGAGGGCATTAGACTAGGTCATCTGATTACTGTGTGTAAAACATGTGCTTTATGATCACAAAAAGCAACTAAAGGAATGCAGACGTGTGCTGTAGAGTTGACATTTCTGAAGCTACAAGGCCGCAGCATTCTCTGGCTATTAATGTACTGGAAATGTTAGGCTCTTTGAAAAGCATGTGGCCAAGTCTGTGGTCCTCATGGAGTCAGCAAGATAGAAAACATAATGTTAGCCTGAAAGTTCCAGTAACATAAGAAAAAAAAAAAGACCACAATGTGCAGCATTCTAAGAATAATCCCTCTGCTTTCAAAAACGTTTACTTGTTGAGGCTATTGGGCAGATTCTCCTAAGTCTCAGTCAGCAAGTCATCTGGATTTTTAAAGAAATAACTATTTCAATTAACTGCCATTGGAAACCTATGGACTACCCTAGGGACATGAAGGTTGGTCAGCAGGGTTCATGTGGCTCCTCCTCCGTATGTATACAGACTTTGAACTTTGGGATGGCACAGAGGACCAAGGAGTGGTGAATGATGCCATCCACTGGGGTGTCAGGTGAAAATAGTAGAGCTTCTGTTTACATTCATTTCATGTCATCCTTTTTAACATGGTTATTTGTGCCCGGATTGTACTGTGCATGGTGTACCATTGCAGTAGTACCTGTGTCTTATACATAAAGAAATGGTACATATGAGGACATGTGATTAGATTCGTATTGATGAAGTTCTCTTAGAGTCCCCTGGTTTGAGAGTCACTTCTCAGTGCTATGTGAGTAACACTTTTCACCTGCAGTGGACACACAGAGACCTCAGAGCAATCCCTCGCCCCGCCTATCCTGCCCCATGAGAAACCATTCTGCGTTCTCTCTAGATCTCCTCTTGGGATTCCACATCCTGAACCCTAGGAGGTGCCCTGACTATGGGATCTTAGCCATCACATCTACTTCTAGTTCTGTTCATTTGTCAAGCTTTTTATTCCCACAAGAGTAATGTTCCCTCATGACCCCATTTTGTTTATTTGAAATATAATTGAACATACTACCCCAAAATATCAGTATTAAAAAAATTAGACATGGAGCCATGCTTCTCAAAGTTCATAGTTAGGGTGCCCTGTCAGGGTGACCTCATGATCAGCCAGAACCAGCATGCTCTGGCACTTCCTCACATTCCAGCCTGTGGCACTGACTGATTGGTGAAGTGAAACCCCCAGAGGTTGGAGCTTCGGATCACTAGTTATGGGGTGTTCTGGAACTAAAGAGAAACCTGATGCCTAACAAGCTGTGCTTTTGATTCTGAAACATCCTATAAAAAGTGAGTCATTCAGTAAGTTGATAGGGCTACTCATGTTTAAAGGAAGGAGATTAAGACTCCAAAACATGATCTATTTGTGGTCAGTCAACAGCCAGTCTACTTGGGACCTCACCTAGGGAACAGCTAGCTCTTCAGACCCAACAGAGGATTGACTGACCCAGTCCTCTCCAACCGAGGTCCTCTGTCCCCACTCATACCCTCTTGGTTGTTTGGACCAGATGAAAAAGCCTGCAAAAGAAAAATAAAATGGAAAGTGCCTCACCATATACACAGGAGTTTATCATCTAAAGTGAGCTCAGGAGTAAATGAGGATTGGGGCCATCTACCTCCTGACATACTCCTTCCTCTAAAATATCCCTTTACCCTTAAAATATCACCCTCCTACTCAGGAATGAACTATGGGCTTTTTTTTTTTTTGGCAGTCAGAGTTGACCAGAATTTTTTCATCAACTGAGCTGGAGCAGGCAGACCCCCCGCTTCTAGTTGGATGCATCTCTATGTAGAAGCTCTTGGAAGCCTGGCCACTTGGTTTGGGAAAGAACATTTCTCCTTGTGATGTCCTTTTCCTAAGCTAGACATAGCCAGTAATGCAGACCACTCACCTATGATTATTCCCAATGATCAAAGGAAGATACTGACTTCATTTAAGCTACTTGGTGTATTCATTTGCTGGGGCTGCCATAACAGAGTCCCACAAATCAAGTGGCATACACACGGAAATGCATTGTCTCGGAGTTCTAGAGGCTGGAAGTCTGAGATCCAGGTGTCAACAGAGTTGGTTCCTTCTGAGGGCTGTGAGGAAGGCTCTGTTCCGGGCGTCTCTGCCGGCCTCTTGTGTTTGCTGGGAATCTTTGACCTTCCTTGGCTTGTAGATGCATCACCTCAATCTCTGCCTTCGTCTCTGCATGATGCTCTCCCTGTGTGTGTATCTCTGTGTTCAGATTTCCCGTTTCTATAAGGATACCAGTTATGCTGGATTAGGGTCCACCACCCCACCCTGAAGGACTCATTTTAACACGATTATCCCTGTAAAGACCTTGTGAGGTACTGGGATTAGGATTTCAACCTAGAAGTTTTAGGAAGACAGAATTCAATCCATAACACTTGGAGAAGTGTCAAGTGGGTTTACCTAGAGAAGGGACCATGACCCCAAATGCATGTGGAGACAGAGAGATATTGCACAGAAGTGAAGCAGACAGTGAGGAGATGAAGAGGGAGTGTTGGGAACAGGGGCAAGATGAAAAGTCCACCCTTGCTTCAAGAGGCCATCACTGTTCAGCTTCAACCCCATGTTGTTTTGCAAAAATGAAGGACTAGTTTATTAGCTCTTCTGAGAAAAGAATCTGGATTTTTTAAAATGACAATTTCAATTTTTTTAGACTTTATAGGACTGGCACAGTGACTCACACCTATAATCCCAGCACTTTGGGAGGCCAAAGTGGAAGGATCACTTGAGCCCAGGAGTCTGAGACCAGCATAGACCCCATGATAACAAAACAAATTCTTAAAAATTAACTGGGCATGGTGGCATCCACCTGTAGTCCCAGCTACTTGGGAGGCTAAGGTAGGAGGATCCCTTGAGCCCAGGAGGTCGAGGCTACAGTGAGCTATAATTGTGCCACTGCACTCCAACCTGAGCATCAGAATGAGACCCCTCTTTAAATGAGATAGGCAAAAATATATATTTGTAGACTGAATTCGGCGCAATGACTCCATCTCAGTCCTGGGCCACCTATTTTAAATCTTGGACCTGGATGGTGTAGTTTATTCTGTTTATAGTATATTCATGAAGTCTTTGTTCGTGCACTGCACATGCCGAGGAGACAATGAGACAGGAATAGTAGGTGTGTTGTAAATGTAAATGTGAACACGTGTATGTGTCTATCAGTAGCAATTTAAAATTAGCATCTGTAGAATTCAAATTAGTTTGAATGTAACTATACTTGCTTAATGATGGGATTACATTCTGAGAAATGTGTCAGGCAATTTTGCCATTGTGTGGCCATCATGAAGTGTATTCACACAAACCTAGATGGTAGAGTGTACTACACTCCTAGGCTAGATGGTAGAGACTATTGCTCCTTGACTACAAACCTGTATGCTACGTTACAGTACTGAATACCGTAGCAATTGTAACACATGGTATTCGTGCATCTAAACATAGAAAAGGTAAAATAAAAGTACAGTATTATATTATTTTGGGACCACAGTCCCATATGCAGTCCATTAACCAAAAGGTTGTTATGAGGTGCGTGACTTTGCTCATTTGTGTGGATTGATCTTTAATCAATATGCCATATTCCTAAAAATGAACACTTGTTCCAGGTCTTTGTTTTAAGAATTCAGTTAGGTTGCTGCAGAATGTCTGTAAGTGACTCCTAAAGAACACATCAAGTTGGATGAAGCTGGTGAAGTAGCTTCCCCGCTTTCTTTTCCTTAACACCCACAGCCTGGGAATCAGAAGGGTTTAACGTTAAAGCACCTAGTGACGCTGATAGCTTGAATCTACACTGAAGGCATGGAAACTGGCACTAAGCCCCACGTGGTAGATCAGATGTAGTTTTCTCCTTCGTAAAGGACCAAAATTCTTCCTCTTTTCTCTCCTCCTCACTACTTTATCATTGCCATGACTTAAAAAGCTGGCAAGTGGGGCATACTGAATGAGATAGTGAGGTAATAGTCTGATCATCTCCATGAAACCTAGTATGTGACTCTGCCTTATTTAGAATTGTATAATATGCTAGATAGAAAAAGTCTCCTAAATCTGTATTTTATACTCCTAAGTAGTCTACACCATTGTTGCTACAAGCAGAATATGAAATAATATGTACCAAGGATTATGCGCTGCTTTAAATCATGATACAGTGTTCAAGAGAGAAAATTGAAATCCATTTTTTATGCTTGTAGCACAGCCAATAAAATACAGGAATCGCGACTTCTAAATGTAGTTTGAGTCGTGTTCATGGTTGGGGAAAATTGGTGTGGTGAGTCTGACACACCGACACCTAGCTCCAAAGTGCCAAATAGTGTCTCCCCAGGAATCTAAGGACTAATGCTCAGTGTGAGCTGGCATCTCCCCAGGCTAGGTAATTTCTTCTGCTGCAGAAACACTTTCTAAAAATAGGAATAACAAGAAAAGGCTCTATGAATTCAATTCAACTTGGACTTACTCAGTGTCCCTGGATACATGTCACTGTGAATTACCACTGCAAAGAAAAAAGGAAGGAAAATAGACTGGAGTGAAGTTTTGGAGGCCATGCTTGTAGGCCTAGCCCTTGCGGTTGTGTGCCATTATCATCGTCATCCTCCTCCTCCTCCTCCTCCTCATCATCATCCTCATCTCAGCTGTGGAGGAGCAGGGAGTGGGGCACAGCTTAGAGAGCAGAGGAGAGAAATGGAAACAGGGCCCTGGTATTCGCTCATCTTCAGATCACAAAGCCTGGGTGGGAGTGGCTCAGGCCAGGGAGACTTCCCATAAACTGGGAGGATTCTGAGACCTCCCATAAAACCGAAGGAAGACGCCAGTCACCAAACTGAAACTGTGTGTTGGGAACAAGTCAGGTCAGGGTGAGCATGACTTGAATGTATTTATTGAGTCCTACAACATTTGTACCACAAATGCATGGACTCTTAGAGGAGCTAAGCTGCTTTCAGATAATTTGGCATCTTTTATGAACTCACTGCACACAGTAGAAAATCCTTTTTGAGAGTCCTTCGGGAATGCTGACATCTTCTGAAAGGTGCTCAGATGAACCTAGGCTACAGCACTACCTGTTTGATAGAAAGTTAAAGAAACCACATGTTCACTGGGGCTTATTTAAAAAAAAAAAATCAATGGAAGGTGAGAAAGCTGTCTGGATAACAAGATTTGAGCAAGATGCATTGGAAGGAGGTAGAAGAAAACTTTAAAACCACACATGTAGAGGTTCTGGCATTGAGCCATGGGTCACAGCCATCACAGGGCCCTACAGCCATTGAACATGTCTCAGAGCCCTTGCAGGGACGTGCACGGCCTCTTTCTCCCTCCAGCCTCTAGCTGTTAACAGCTGCAGCAAAGACTGAACTCTTGACATCCTGTTGCTAGGACAGAGTTTCTAAGCCTTGACTCTGTGTGTGTATGTGCTTGCCTGTGTGTCAGGAGCAGAGGAGGCCCAGTCTGCAAGCCCAGGTCTGCATGTTGAGGAGCAGAGCCACATCTTGGGGAGCACCGCTAGTTCTCTGCATCTGTGACTTGTGGCTGCCCCGGCAGCCTATACATTTTTCAGTGATATAGTAAGTGTGGTGGACAAAGAGCTGCCTTTTACCCAGTGGGAACACAATCGATCTTAGTGTTTAAACTTGCAAAGGTTCTTTTTTTTTTTTTTTTTTTTTTTAAAGTGGCCATTCTTGGAGGTTGTGAGTCTTACTTTGTTTTATATTTCAGAGCTGTTTTAAACGACTGATTATTCCAGCAGCATTTCAAATTTTGGGTGCAGGGGGTGGGGAGAGCACAGCTATACTCAACTGCAGACTAAGCAGGGAATGGAGGAATCTTCTGGGCTGCATGGTCACATTTTAAGAGGCTCCTCTTAGGGTAGATGAAGAGGAAGCTTCAAAGACTAAGCTGTTTGTTACTCACAGCCCCTTTTTGTTCTCAGGTGATTTTCCCCTAATCTGTAATGATTGTTCTTGTTTGTTGTTAATCTAAGCAGATGGCAGAAAGAAAGGCTGTGTTTCTAGGATATTTGCTGTGGTTTGTTATTGTTGTTGTCGTTTTTTGATTTTTTTGTTTGTTTTGTTTTGAGATGGAGTCCCACTTTGTTGCCCAGGCTGGAGTGCAGTGGCACAATCTTGGCTCACTGCAACCTCCACCTCCCCGGGTTCAAGTGATTGTCATGCCTCAGCCTTCCGAGTAGCTGGGACTACAGGCATGTGCCACCACACCTGGCTAATTTTTGTGTTTTTAGTAGAGATGGGGTTTCGACCTGTTGGTCAGGCTGGCCTCAAACTCCTAGACTCAAGTGATCCGCCTGCCTCAGCCTCCTAAAGAGCTGGGATTACAGGCATGAGCCACTGTAACCAGCCAGGATATTTGGCGAAGTGAAAGAAGAATCAACCTATCTACATTTAAAGACCTCTTAGGGCGAAGGTCCCTGACACATGCCATATATAACTTTAAAGCCTGTTGCTGTAGATCAAGTGTTTCCCCATCAGCACCTCATCTAATAATCCCCATGCAACCCTGCAAGGCGGCTGCTACTGGGAATCCCATTCTGTAGATGAGGAAACAGAACCAATTATCTTAGAGATGATAAAGGGCAAAGAGAAGCACACCTTCTAAATCCAGGGTTTTCCTATTTCTGGCAAACCCACTGGAAAAAAATGTTTACTTTGGTTTAGTTTTCATGTTGAACAGAGCTTCCCTCCCAAGGACCTGTGGTTTGGTAGGTATCCTGGTGGACTGTAAAGTTCTAGACCAGTGGGTCAAGCTTGTACATGCAAATGTCCTCAAGGGAGAGATAAGGCATGGAATGAAGAAGAGGAAAGGAGATATTCTTCTATCTCGGGCTTAACTGGGCTTTTTATTGCATTTCAGTAATACCTGCGCCTGTTGCAATGTGGGGAACAGAGGTTCGATGCAGTGGTTCTCCTGGTGTGGCCCATGGGCTAATGGCATCATCTTCCCCTGGGAATTTGTTGAGGCCCCACGTATTGTCAGGCCCCACCCCAGACTCAGACTCAGAAATTCTTGGACTGGGGATGGGGGAGGTGTGCAGGAATCTGCATTTTAACCAGCATGATTCCAATGCACACTAAAGTTTGAGAAGCAGTGGGCTAGTAAGAAGAGCAATCAAAGACTTTGGAGCTGGACCTGAACTTGAAAGCTCTTCACCATTTACTAACTGGGCCCCTGTCAAGCCTTAGTTTCCACGTCTGTAAGATGAACCTCCCACACAAGGTCATCCAGAGCACCAAATGAGTAAGACTTTCAATTGTAGTAGATAATGAATACTAGTTCCTTCCTTCTCCTGGTGAGTTTGAATACTGTATTATGCTAGACTCTTATTAGAATAAGTAATGCTGGGTGGGTGCAGTGACTCACACCTGTAATCCCTGCATTTTGGGAGGCCGAGGCAGGTGGATCACTTGAGATCAGGAGTTCAAGACCAGCCTGTTGAGCAAGGTAAAACCCCATCTCTACTAAAAATGCAACAACAAAAAAAAACTAGCCAGGTGTGGTGGCACAGGCCTGTAGTTCCAGCTACTTGGTAGCCTGAGGCAGGAGAATCGCTTGAACCCAGGAGATGGAGGTTGCAGTGAGCTGAGTTTGCACCACTGCACTCCTCCAGTCTGGGCCAAAAAAAAAAAAAAAAAAGAATAAGGAATGCTAGTTACCCTAACAGGAAAATCCTAAATCCCAGTCACCTAAGGCAGCAAAAGTTTATTTCTCACTAGAGTTAAGCCTAATGTGGATCTGGTAGCCTTGATCCTTCAGGTAGCCATTACATACTTCTAGAACACATAGCTCCAATCTCAGTTTCAAGGGAAGAGCAAGTAGAGGAGGCACACACATCACTTCTGCTCACAGTCCATTCATCAGAACCCAATCTCACTTCAAGGGAGTGTGGAAAACATAGAGAAGCACACGCAGTGTTGGAAGGGCATAAAGGACCTTTTCCACAATTCTACTGAGTCTACAGTTGCCACGTAGGTCTTTAGGTCATGGTTCTTGCAGTTGTGTAAAAGGGACTGTCACAGCTCTAAGAGACTTGATTAAGACTTTTCACACTTAGCAGTTGGAATTCAGGGGCACCAGGTACATCTGAATGGAGCATATCATGTGGATTGCCAGAGGGATCTGTCTTGGGGCCAGTATATAGTGGTCACTAATACCCATGGTCTATATCAATGAATTTGCGCCTGAGGTTAAGTTTAGTAAACCAACTTAAGGAAATCAAAATTATCTCAATTAGAGAAAACAGACTTAAAAAAATCAACATTGCTTTTGCTTAAAGGAAAAACTAGCTTAACTACAACTGAGAAATCACAAAAAGGAACAGTAGACTTTGAACCTGAGTGAGTTTGTTTTATATGAGTTTAAGGTTAAATTTCCAGGGAAACAAGTTACTAAGGGAGACCATGGGAACCTCAGCTTCAGCCAATTGATTCAACTGGAAACTGTTGATGAAGCACCAACCGTGTTCACAGCTCTGTAGTGGGTGTTATTTAAAAGGTAGCTAGATAATTATGCTTCTCAGAAGGTTTAGATGAGTGAGTAATGGTATGCTTACTGTTCTCTGGTTTCATCCAGAAAAGATGCAGCAAGTTCCATGAAGAAGGTGCAGATCTCTCTGTAGCAAATTCTTTCATGGGTGCAAATTTATTTTAGATTATTTCTCTTGCCATTTTTTTCCCCTTTAAAATGTCCCCAAAAGAATGGAAATGAGTCAGGGCTCTGATCATGTAAACACTGAATAATCTAAACATCTGTTTCTGAGGTTTCTTTTCTCTTAAACTTGTGCATTAATGTGAACAACTTCAACTTGAGTTGTCAGACCACTTTTTTTTTTTTTTTTGGCAAGATGTTCTTGTCTTTTCTACAACCTTTTAACCACTTATAAGCTTATAACAGCCACAAAGATGTGTCATTTCTCTCATAAATTTACCATGAAAGGATTTCTTAGTCACTTGTGAACTTACCAGGAGGCAGTGGATAAACTCTGATTTAAATCATTTTATGAAGCATTCAAATAATGGCCTAAACCTTGGTTAAAAGGCAATTTTACTGCATGGAATATTCAAATATCTCTTCTAGGCCTTTCAGATTGGCACTGAGATTTTTGTCACTGTGTGGACTTTGGGCCTATGACTTGTTGGAAACTCTTTGATGAGTTTCTTTTAAAAGAAAAAAAACTTAGGTTCAAGGGTATATGTGCAGGTTTATTAGAGAGGTAAATTGCATATAGCGGGAGTTTGGTGTGCAGATTATTTTGTCGCCCAGGTAATAAGCATAGTACCTGATAGGTAGTTTGGTAGTTTTTTGATCCTCAACCTGCTCCTACCCTCCACCCTCAAGTAGACCCCAGTGCCTGTTGTTTCCTTTTTTGTGTCTGTGTACTCAGTGTTTAACATGTGGTATTTGGTTTTCTGTTCCTGTGTTAGTTTGCTTAGGATTATGGCCTCCAGCTCCATCCATGTTACTGCAAAGAACATGATCTCATTCTTTTTTATGGCTGCATAGTATTCCATGGTGTATATGTGTATATGTACTGCATTTTCTTTATCCAGTCAGCCATTGATGGGTATTTAGGTTGATTCCATGTCTTCACTGTGGGCAGTGAATAGTGCTGTGATGAACACACATGTGCATGTGTCTTTATGGTAGACTGATTTCTATTCCTTTGGGTATATACCCAGTAACGGGATTGCAAAGTCGACGGGTAATTCTGTTTTAAGGTGTTTGAGAAATAGCAACTGCTCTCCACAATGGCTGTTTACAGTCCCACCAGCAGCATATAAATGTTCTCTTTTCTCCACAACCTCGCCAGCATCTATTATTTTTTCACTTTTTAATAATAGCCATTCCAATTGGTGTGAGGTGATACTTGGTTTTGATTTGCATTTCTCTAATGATTAACGATGTTGAGCATTTTTTCATGTTTGTTGGCCACGTGTATGTCTGTTTTTGAAAAGTGTCTGTTCATGTCCTTTTTAATGGGGTTGTTTGGTTTTTGCTTGTAAATTTAAGTTTCTTATAGAGCTGGATATTAGAACTTCGTTGGACATATAGTTTGCAAATATTTTCTCCCATTCAGTAGGTTGTCTGTTTACTCTGTTGACAGTTTCTTCTGCTGTACAGAAGCTCTTTGGTTTAATTAGGTGCCATTTGTCAATTTTTGTTTTCATTGCAATTGCCTTTGGCATCTTTATGAAATCTTTGCCAGGTCTTGTGTTCAGAATGGTATTTCCTAGGTTATCTTCCAGGGTTTCTATAGTTTTAGGTTTTAAATCTTTTAATCTATCTCGAGTTGATTTTTGTATATGGTATAAGGAGGAGGTCTAGTTTCAATTTCCTGCATATAGCTAGCCAGTTATTCCAGCTCTTTCGTGCATTTCTTCACCCACTTCACAACTGTATCATTAGGATCTGAGACTGTAATAGAACATTTTAGAACTTAAATGGACATTTACTATCACTGTGTCTAGCCTTAATTTTACAGGTAAACAGCTGATAGATGCTATGCTACTAGTCAAGTTCACATAGTAATTTCTGACAAACTAGGATTTAAAATAAAGTCCTCTGACCCAGCCAGTACTTAAAATTAATATCTCTCAAAAAAGGGAGAAATATATCACATTTTACTAGAAGAAACAGGCCAGTTGTTTGTTAGCAACCATAACAAATCATATACCTTAGTTGATTTTCTCAAAAGAAAAATAAATAAATAATGTAGAGGTGAAATTTTTTTTGAGTGAAATCTTTAAAAAGAAATTCAGTAAAAGGAATCCTTGAATTCTCCCATAGATATGTTCTTTCATAGCCAGCATTATCTTCCTTGATCCCACTTAGCCAAAAGACCACTGAAATTAAATGTGTCAATGAAAGATGTTTCCCTATATGGATGGCTGATGGTTCATTACAGCCGAGCAAAGTCTCGTTAATCATTTTGAAAACTAGGCAGGTACTCTAGAAAATTCTTTGGCCGGTACCTTAATTTAGAGTTGGCCTATTCTTGTGATTCTGTCTTTCAAATGATAAGTGAAACTCTAATCATCTATACTGATTAAGAATTATCTGTTCTTTGTTTCAGTGGTGAAGTTGGCATTTCCAGTCTATAATTTCCATTGCATACAGTGCTTCTTCTCCCTCACCCACCAAATGTGGCTTCAGGCTTGATGGGATATGATTTTTCTGTAGCCCCTATACAGAGCTTGCACACGGACCTGAATATTGAAAGAGCAGAACGGGATTACAACTGAGAAATTTGCAGTACAGTTGTTCTTCACGTGTCCCCATGTATCTTTGCTTACTGGCAAAACACCTCGAATCTCATGCAAACTGCTAATAGGAGTGATTCATTTTATTTATCTTCATTATGTTCATTTCACTCCTCCTGGGGTGCCAAGATTTTTATAATGGCCTCAAAAATTGCATACATGCCTAACTAAATAGTAATTTTGAAGCAGAATGTAAACAGGGAAAAGCATCCAAAGATGCAACCCTGGAAAATCGCTTTTCCTCTCATTCTAAAAGCAATTCCTTTGAAATATAAGTGAATACACTTCTATTTTAGGAAGTGTGATCATGAAAATTTGATCTTCTGTGCCCTTCGACTCATTAAAACAGTAGTTATTCAAAATGGGCAGCCTCTTTAGATCCTCTGAAAAGAAATAGGTAGACAGATAAGCAGTGGGTGCAGACAGGTCATCGGTGTATTGAAAAGAGGTTCGCCTCTCCTGTAAATCCAACCCTCCTTTTGACTGTTAGGATTTTCCTTGTTTTGCTCATCTTCACATTGTAACTTATTGTTTCCTCTTTTGCATGTGTGCGTGTGTGTGTGTGTGTGTGTGTGTGTGTGTGTGTTTGTGTGTGTGTATGTGATGGAGTTTCATTTTTGTCCCCCAGGCTGCAGTGCAATGGCTCCATCTCAGCTGACTGCAACCTCCGCCTCCTGGGTTAAAACGATTCTCCTGCCTCAGCCTCCCGAGTAGCTGATATTACAGGTGCCTGCCACCATGCCTGGCTAATTTTTGTATTTTTAATAGACACAGGGTTTTACCACATTGGCCAGGCTGGGGGAACTCCTGACCTCTCAGGTGATCCGCCTGCCTTAGCCTCCCAAAGTGCTTGGATTATAGGTGTGAGCCACCGTGCCCAGCCCAAGTTCCCTCTTAAAAGATGCCAAGACAGGTAATTGCATCTTCCTGTGCATTAACATGACATTGTGGAAGCTAGGCATGCACCTATAGCCCCAGCTGCTCGGGAGGCTGAGGCTAGAGAATCACGTGAGGTCAGGACTTCAAGGTTGTAGTCTGTGATGATCATACCTGTGAATAGCCACTGCACTCCAGCCTGGGCAACATAGTGAGACCCTGCCTCTTGACAGATACTCTAAAAATGAGTACCTGTCATTTTTAAATGACATTATAAAGGAGCTGCCGTCTACAAATTTGGTTCAACCAATGAATCTACCACCTGCCCATTCTACCCAAAGAAGCCTGGTTAATGTGGCATTTCAGGTGAAGCCCCCAGCACATCCTCCTTCAGTTACTCAGCACTGCCTTTATATTCATGGAACTGTGAGCGAGCAGCTTCTCCCTGAAGCCTGCCATATCAGTCCAGCACATCCTTGAAGCATTTCTGCAGAGCAGCCTTGGCCCTCGCTCTGTGGTGGTTCTCTGTCAAATTTCCCAATCTCTTCACAGTTCTTAATGAACAGAGCCATCTGCGGCCACAGCCTGTGAAATCTGATTCTCTTCACACAGTCAGCAAACAGAGCCACTGGGATATGCTCAGGCAGCTCCCAGGAGGAAACCATAAATGCATATAGCTTTGTCTAGGCAAAAATAAAATGAGCTCATTCATTCAAAACAAAACAATGAAAAACATTGTATCATGTCAGCTGCAGGCTACCTAAGAAATTAGTTAAAATGTATCATAAATGTAGATCACATATTAAGTGATCTCTATGCACTAATTTGTTTATAATATAGCATCGAGGTATTTGTAAAATTCTATGGCACATGTTTTGAACGTGAAAACTTGTCATTTCTATACAATCTTTCAAACTGCCTGTTTGGCAAATAAACTTGATTTCGGGGGAAATTCTGGTCTCTTGTGTGTGATCACGGTTATCCTCATGTTGAGGTGATCGCAAAGCCCCAAACTGAGGGACCCCTGTTAGAGGAGATCAATCATCATTGTAAGGCCAATTAGTAGACAGGGCAATAACTCATATTGGGAGAAGCATGCCTTTAGCTGCCATAAATGGAGGAACTCACAGTTGCAGCCACATCCCAGCAGCTCTGATCAGACTGCAGAGCTACCAAAAATCGAATCCGCATGTGTGGGGTAAAGCACAAGCAAGGGACAGAAGACTGGAAGCCACAGCGGAGAGGAAGTTGGCATAAAAAGCACTCTGCAAACATCAAAATCATGTGCCAGCTAAGCAAAGCCAATGCATAAGCTAGAATGTCTTCTAGATATTTTATTCACGATGATGAGGGTGATGAAGAACAAGAGGAGGAGAAGTTAGGCCTTCCATCCTCCCTGGCCAGCCACAGTTCCAAATTGTACCATTCTTAAAGGTTTGATTAACCGTTCGTGGCTTATCAGCATTATTCTTTGTAGCCTTTTGGCCGTGCTCGTGCAGGGGTCCCCAACCCCCAGGCGGTGGACTGGTATCAGTCTGTGACCTGTTAGGAAACAGGGCCCGCAGCAGGAAATGAGTGGCGGGAGCGAGCGTTACTGCCTGAGCCCCGCCTTCTGTCAGATCAGTGGTGGCATTAGATTCTCATAGGAGCGCAAACCCTGTTGTGAACTGCGCATGCGAGGGATCTAGGTTGCACGTTCCTTATGAGACTCTAACTAACGCCTGATGATCTGAGGTGGAATCACCCTTCCCCTGAAACCACCTTCCCCCCACACCCCCATCCATGGAAAAACTGTCTCCCATGAAGGCAGTCCCTGGTGCCATAAAGGTTGGGGACAGCTGGTCTAGTGTGTTAAAGGCCCCAGCGGATTACATCTTTCTGCTCAGGGTTATGAACTACACTAAAATGTATGGTGACTAGGCCGGGTGCGGTGGCTCACACCTGTAATCCTAGCACTTTGGGAGGCCAAGGCGGGTGGATCACCTAAGGTCAGGAGTTCAAGACCATCCTGGCTAACATGGTGAAACCCCGTCCCTACTAAAATTACAAAAATTAGCCCGGTGTGTTGGCAGGTGCCTGTAATCCCAGCTACTCAGGGGGCTGAGGCAGGAGAATCGCTTGAACCTGGGAGGCGGAGGTTGCAGTGGGCCAAGATTTCACCACTGCACTCCAGCCTAGGCAACAGAGCAAAACTCCATCTAAAAAAAAAAAAAAAAAAAAAAGTATGGTGACTAAAGAATCACTCATTTCATTTTTCACTAGGGAACCAAAATAATTTCCATCTTGTAAGTTACAACCGTTTGTGTGATTCTGCTCCATGGATGCTTCAAGAAAGTAGTTTTCAGACATTGGTGACACTCCATGGTAGGGGCCCACCAGCTGTGGCCCACAGACTAAACCCACTCCACTGCCTATGTTTGTCAATAAAGCTTTATTGGAACATATTCACACTCATTATTTACCTACTCTCTGTGGTTGCTTACATGCTATAATGGCAGCGTTGAGTAGCTGCAACAGAAACTGTATGGCCCACAAAGCCCAAAGTATTTACTATCTGTCCCTTTGAAGAAGAAAGAAATGAGACATTTAAGGACCTAGAGTGAGGACATTAGAGAATGTGGCCTTGCTCTCACAGTGTTGATCCTAGATATATTTAGAAAATGCATGCGCCTGAAATATCTCCATTAGAGAAACTGAATTCATCCTCACACACATAAGGATTTTCTTTGTGCTCATTACTCTAATCAAAATGATCCCATTTACCTTTACTTCTTAGTCTAGATTCGCCTGTATGTAGCATACAGATTATGCTGGGAATATGGTCCAGTTTTTCAAACTTGATTTATTACCTGAGCAGTTAGAAAAGCTACTTCAAGGACAACCAGGTATCATTGAAAGCAGCTCAGCTCAGCTGTCGGCCAGCTAAGAAGCGGCTGGCTGTGCAGACAGACTGAGAGAAGGAATCTGTGTAAGCAGAAAATGTGTGTTGTCCTCAAGAAAGGAAGGCCACAGCCACGCCAGGCAGGCTTAGCTTGAAAATAAATATCAGCAGGCGTGAGAAGTATGTTCCTGTTTTTGCAGCTGAAGCTAGATTCCAAGTCCTGCAGGAAAAGGTGGGGGCTGGAAGGAGGGTCGCCAACGAGTAAGAGCCAGATACTAGAACATGACTCCTTGGGCGCAAGACAGGCCTAGCCTCAAGACAGGTGGTACACAAATGGAGTGTCACACAGATAGGAAGAGATGTGGCAAGAGCTCTGGCAAATTGCAAAACCGCAGAATATGCTTGGAATGTGTGTAACACGGTGGTGAAGAGAGGCTGACAAATCCTCTACACGACACTTATTGCATGAAGAAAACATATCCATTTTACACACACACACACACAAAATCGATCTTCTGATCAGTGAAAGGAGCTACTGACAATGGCCCCTGTGTGTGGTCCATGTGCCTCTCCCATGAGTGGCAGCCACCTGAGAAGGGTGGCTTTCAGGACCCCGAATGGCCATGTGTCCCTGTCTGCTGTGTGTAGGATTCTGCCTGCCAGGCACACCCAGCCTCCCAGTGAACTCTTGTTAGAGACACATCAGGTGGGATGCTGGCCATCGGCGGGCACTCTCCTGGAAGGAGGCGATGGCTCCTCTGACTGAGGGGAATGTTATACAATGGGTCATCCCCTCGGGATGGAGCTGGGTGTTTATTTTCACTACAGGAGTTGGTTTGGCTGGTGCTCCCTGAAAGGGACATTACAATCACGGGTGCAGGGCTGCAAGTAGGCTCTGTCCAGGTTCTCCCTGGCCTCCAGCTGCGGCATTTCAGCATCAAGAAACTGCCTGCCCATGTGCTGGGGGTACTGGGGTCTCTGATGTCTGTCTGGCCTTGTATAGGGGAGGGTGGGATGTATACACAGTGCGTGTGTGTGTTGAATGTATTTGATGTGACCAGAATGTGAGAAAATAAAACAAAAACCCATAAGGAAGGGAAAAGAACATGGGCTAATGTGGACTAGGCTGAGATCTAATGGCAGATACGAGCTCTAAATTCAGCCTCTCTTTAAGTCTCCTATTTGAAAGCAGCTATCTCCACTCTGAAGGGCTCTCTCAAGCCATGGAGTAGATTAGCTGAAGAATTAGTGGACCATCGTTTAAATTTATGTATATTATAAGGGGATTGGGAGGCTGAAGCAGGAGGATTGCTTGAGGCCAGGAGTTCAAGACCAGCCTGAACAACATAGCAGGACCCCTCATCTCTACAAAAATTAAAACATTAGCTGGGCAGGGTGGCACACACCTATAGTCCCAGCTACTGGGGAGGCTGAAGTGAGAGGCTCACTTGAGCTCAGCAGTTTGAGGCTGCAGTGAGCTGTGATTGAACCACTGTACTCCAGCCTGAACAACACAGCAAGACCCTGCCTCTTAAAAAAAAAAAAAAAAAAAAAAAAAGGCCGGGTGAGGTGACTTATGTCCATAATCCCAGCACTTTGGGAGGCTGAGGTGGGCAGATTACCTGAGCCCAGGAGTTTTAGACCAGCCTGAGCAACATGGCAAAACCCTGCCTTTACAAAAAACTAGAAAAAAAATTAGCCAGGCACCTGGGAGACAGAGGTTGCAGTGAACCAAGATCGCACCACTGCACTCCAGCCCGAGCAACAGAGCAAGATCCTGTCTAAAAAAAAAAAAAAAGAAAAAGAAAAAAAAGAAGAAGAAGAAAAGAAAAAGAAAAAAAGTCTAAAAAAGAAAAAGAAAAGGATAAAGTCTATCTGAAACTTCCATTTTACTCTCCATTTTCCATTCTTTTCCTTCTTTCCCTTTCCTGTATAAATAGATTCTCTCCTGGAAAAATAACTCATTCCATTATTTCCATCATTAAAATTCCATCTATCCTGATCTCATTATAATTAACCAATTTTCAAAGAACGGAAAAATACAAATCTAGACTGGTTAGACGTTCCTAAAATCTGCCATGCTGCTGTTAAAAAAAAAAAAAAAAAAAGTTTCGGGGGAGAGAAGAGGGGTCTCTTCGTTGTTGCGTCACATCTGCAGAAAAATGTATTTTGTGAAAGAGTATTGGGCCGCAGGAAAACACTTAGAGATTAATGAGAGTATCTATATTCATACCATTCCTTTGGGCTACGAAGCTATTGGCTTACAAATGAAGCTTTATGTTTAAATTTATGGACCATGGGTCAGGAAAGAGTAGGGAAAATGAGACTTTTATTGAAGGAGAATTATAGAAAACTTAGCAGAATAATGCAGCCAAAACCCCCCTCCACTTGAGCATCTGAGACTTCTTGGGATTTTCGTGTTTTCATTTCCAGGTTTCTAAATAGCATGAGATCTCATCTGAACTTGAGATGTGGTTGTTTCCAGAAATAGAAGTTCAGAAGAGACTCTGGGAAACAGTTGGAAGGAAAACAGCTGTGGCCCCATTGAATGAGGAAGGAAAGGATCGGGATTCCTGCCACCCGTCTCCTGGCTTCTTCCCCACCCTCTATCCTCAGCCCTCTCCTTGGGAAGTGTGATGACCCCAGGATGAGAGACTGGCCCTTTGTGGGTGACATTTAAAAAACATGAGCTGCACATGTTCTGTAGCTCCTAGGAGGAATCCACGTGTTGCAGTCAGAGAAAGACATGGAAGGAGGCACCTTGTTGCCTATTTTTAACGTTTCATCCCTTGCCTATCTTTGAAAAATGATTGGTGGGCGCATGTGTTGTTTATTGAGGCCCAACTAAGCACAGGCATTGGAGAAATCTAGAACCATGGTACTTTGTGAATAAATGAATGAATGATGACATGTTCCTGTTGTCTGGGCTGTGCATATCAACCTAACCGCAATATTGCCCATGACAGTCCCTCTCAATAGCAAACCCCAGAACTTCCTCTCTTTATCTGATCACTCTTTGTCCTTGCCCCAGAGTGCTGTAATCATCAGAAGCAACTGCTTAGAGAAGTAAGGACAATAAGTACAGTGATACCTAGGGTAAGCCTTCAGTTAACGAAAGGAAATCTGGATGCCCACCACCCTCTGAATCTCAGCAGAAGACCTGCTGTAGACTCAGCAGAGCCTAAACATGCCCACAGTGGTGGGCATGTTCAGTGGGTGTATCCTGGGTCCACCAGCAGTCTCCTTTCCTGCAGGAGGTCAGCTGCATGGACGTGGACATCTGTGCCTCCACACTGGGCAGTGGCAGTAATTAGGCATTGTCAGGAGACCTCACTGAAGGGCTAAGACAGTAAAGGAGGAAAATGCCCAATGCCATTTGATAATGGCAGGACTTGATTTGGGGCACACATTAAAAACCAACTGGGGTGGCTGGGTGCAGTGGCTCACGCCTGTAATCCCAGCACTTTGGGAGGCCAAGGCAGGCAGATGGCCTGAGGTCAGAAGTTCAAGACCAGCCGGGCTAACATGGTGAAACCCTGTCTCTAGTAAAAATACAAAAATTAGCCAGGCATGGTGGCAGGTGACTGTAGTCCCGGATACTCGGGAGGCTGAGGCAGGAGAATCACTTGAACCTGGGAGGTGGAGGTTGCAGTGAGCTAAGATTGCAACACTGCATTCCAGCCTGGGCAATAGAGCAAGACTCCATTACAAAAATAAAATAAATAAAATAAAATAATTTTTTTTAAAAAAACAACTGGGATATCCCAGAATTAATTGAGATACTTTGCAAACATTACAGGTTATGTATTTTTGCGACATGGAAAATTGTTATTTGTAAGTCATCTGAATATTTTTTGGCTTAGTCCTCTTAGTTGGAATATTGGGCCCAGTGTAACTTTCTACCCTTAAAGAGAAATGGTGCAAAGATCATCTAATCTGATTGCCATTATCTGTCACTGTTGATTGCCAGGATTGATGTGGTTATATGACTTATCAAAGCAAATGTCTCCTTCCTCTTTGGATATCCTTTGTGTCTCATATCTGAATACCTTCATCAAAAAGGAAGACGTTCTCTATCATGATCTTCCCATCAGTCAAGGTTCCAGCAGGAAACAGATGGTTCCTAATTATGATAACCTGAGGAGGGCTTATTTACAACAGAACTAATTACAAAGGTGTGGGCAGGCTCCAGAATCCTTCTCAACACAGAGCTCCAGGCTGCCTTAACCAACCAACCAGAGTTGACAAATGAACTGTACCTGTTTTTGAATGTGACTCATGTAGATTACTGTTAGTTGCATCTTCCATAAGAGCCAAGAAAGCAATAGACTACTTATCTATTTTTATATAAAGACATTATAGATAGGCAGGAAATTCTCATATGCAACAAGTTAAGAGAGGACATAAATTCTGAACTGAGAAAGACCCACCTCTTAGCTGCCCAAGGCAGGAAACCAACACATCTCTGTATTAGTCCATTCTTCCACTGCTATAAAGACATGCCTGAGACTGGGTAATTTATAAAGAAAAGAGGTTTAATTGGCTTCTGATTCTGCAGGCTGTACAGGAAGCATAGCAGCTTCTGCTTCTGGGGAGGCCTCAGGAAGTTTCCAATCATGGCAGAAAACAAAGTGGGTGCAAGGTGTCATACATGCCAGGAACAGGAGCAACAGGCAGTGAGGGGGAGATGCCACACACTTTTAAACAACCAGATCTCATGAGAACTCATTCACTATCAGGAGAACAGCACCAAGGGGATGGTGCTAACCCATTCATAAGAAACTGCCCCCATCATTCAGTCACCTCCCACCAGGTCCCACCTCCAACACTGGGTATTGCAATTGAACATGAGATTTGGGTAGGGACACAGATCCAAATAATATCATTCTGCCCCTGGTATCTCCCAAATCTCATGTCCTCCTTACATTGCAAAATAAAATCATTCCTTCCCACCAATCTCCAGTCTTCACTCACTCCAACATTAACTCAAAAGTCTCATCTGAGACAAGGCGGGTCCCTTCTGCCTATGAACCTGTAAAATCAAAAACAAGTTAGTTACTTCCTAGATACAATGGGGGTATAGGCATTGGGTAAATACTTCCATTCCAAAGGGGAGACATCAGCCAAAAGAAAGGGGCTACAGGCCCCATGTAAGTCCTAAACCCAGCAGGGCGGTCATTAAATCTTAATGCTCCAAAATCTCTTTTGACTCCGTGTCCCACATCCCAACCATACTGGTGTGGATGGTGGGCTCCCAAAGCCTTGACCAATGCTGCCTCTGTGGCTTTTCAGGGTTTAGCCTCCACAGCTGCCCTCATGGACTGATGTTGAGTGCCTGCAGCTTTTCTAGGCACAGGGTGCAAGCTGCCAATGGATCTTCTGGGGCCTAGAGGACAGTGACCCTCTTCTCACAGCTCCACTAAGCAGTGCCCGAGTGGGGATTCCGTGTGGGGGCTCCAACCCCACATTTTCCCTCTGCGCTCTCTAGTAGAGATTCTCCATGAGGGCTCTGCCCCTGCAGCAGGCTTTTGCCAGGACACCCAGGCTTTTCCATACATCCTCTAAAGTCTAGGCCTCAACTCTTCTACTCTGCACACCCACAGGCTTACCACCACATGGAAGCCACCAAAGCATACAGTTTGCACCCTCTGAAGCAGCAGCCTGAGCTGTACCTGGGCCCCTTTGAGCCATGGCTAGAGCTAGAGTGACTGAGATGCGGGGAGCAATGTCCCAAGGCTGCACAGGGCAGCGGGGCCCTAGGCCTGGACCATGAAACCATTCTTCCTTCCTAGGCCTCTGAGCCTGTGATGGGAGGAGCTACTGTGAAGGTCTCTGAAATGTTTTCTAGGTCTTTTCCCCATTGTCTTGGCTATTAGCACTTGGCTCCTTTTTACTTATGCAAATTTCTGCAGCCTGCTTGAATTCCTCCCCTGAAAATGGGCTTTTCTTTTCTACCACATGACCAGGCTGCAAAGTTTCCACTTTTACCCTGTTTCCCCTTTAAATATAAGTTCCAGTTTTAGGTCATTTTTTTGCTCATGCAGGTGAGCATATATTGTTAGAAACAGCCAGGCTACAGTTTGAATTTGGCTGCTTAGAAATTTCTTCTGCCAGATACTCTAAATCATCACTCTCAAGTTCAAATTTCCACAGATCCCTAGGGCAGGGGCACATTGCAGCCAAGTTTTTACTAAAGCATAACCAAAGTGACCTTTGCCCCAGTTCCCAATAAGTTCCTCATTTCCATTTGAGATTTCATCATCCTGGCCTTCACTGTCCATATCACTATGAGCATTTTGGTCACAGTCATGCAACCAGTCTCTAGGAAGTTCCAAATATTCCCTCATCTTCCTCTCTTCTTCTGAGTCCTACATACTCTTCTAATCTCTGTCCATTACCCAGTTCCAGAGTCACTTCCACATATCCAGGTATCTTTATAGCAATACCCCACTCCTCAGTTTCAAATTTCTGCATTAGTCAGTTCTTGAACTGCTACAGAGAAATACCTGAGACTGGGTAGTTTTTAAAGAAAAGAGATTGAATTGGCTCCTGGTTCTGAAGGCTGCACAGGAAGCATAGCAGCTTCTGCTTCTGGGGAGTCCTCAGGAAGCTGCCAATCATGGCAGAAAACAAAGGGGGAGTGAGGCATCTTACATGGCAGGAGCAGGAGCAAGAGAGAGAGGAGTCGGCGCCACACACTTTTCAACAACCAGATCTCGTGAGAACCCATTCACTATCAGGAAAACAGCACCAAGGGAATGGTCCTAAACCATTCATAAGAAACCACCCCCATGATCCAGTCACCTCCCACTAGGCTGCACTTCCAACACTGGGTATTACAACTGAACATGAGATTTGCGTGGGGACACAGATCCAAACCATATCAATCCCTAACTTCATAGAGCTTTATTACACATCAGAATCATCTTTCTAATTCCCACCCATCTAGCACCTTATCCGGAAAACGTTTAACAGATATATCTTAAATCATATTGAATTGAGTAAAATTGAAATAAAATGAATACTAAATAAATGTTAAACCCATTGGTCTAAATTATAGCTCTTGACTCCTGTGGGATCTTCTTATTTCCACAGGAGAGAAGACAAATCTCACTTTTTCCCCTGTAGATGGAGGCTGACACTTTGCACATGCTGTTTCTTTCCATATTGCTCAGTGACCTCCGTCTTCTCAGTAGAGTGATATGCAGGCTGTCTCCAAATCTTCACCTCTCTCTAACCTTACACCTGCTTGCATGTCCACCCACCTATTGAAGCTGCCTCCTTCAACATTTTATGATACCATCTAGAGCTGTTGTTCTCAAACTTTAGCATGCACATGCATCTGCTGGAGAGAGCTTGTAAAAACAGCACAGATGGCTGTGCCCCACTCTCAGACCTTCTGAATCAAGCCAGTGGTTTGCAGGTTAAAGAGCACCCAGGTGATGCTGATGCTGGGGTCCACGCTGTGAGAAGCACTGACTTGGGATTGTTCACAATCCTCACTGCAGGTGTGAATTACCTGGGAAGTTTAAAAAAAAAAAAAGAAATACAACAGGCTGGGCACAGTGGTTCATGCCTGTGATCCTAGCACTTTGGGAGGCCAAGGCGGATGGATCACCTGAGGTCAGGAGTTCGAGACCAGCCTGGCCAACACAGTGAAACCCTGTCTCTACTAAAAATACAAAAATTAGCTAGGCATGGTGGCGCATGCCTGTAATTCCAGCTTCTAGGGGGGCTAGGCAGGAGGACTGCTTAAACCTGGGAGGCGGAGGTTGTAGTGAGCCGAGATCGTGCCACTGCACTCCAGCATGGGCGACAGAGAGACACCATCCAAAAAAAAAAAAGTTTTTTTCAAGTTACCAAAAATAGTATTTCATGCTTTGTACTTATTTTTAAAAGGGACTTTCACATCTAATTCTCCTTTGATCTTCCTGACAGTCCCACACAGCAGGCGGGTTAGATGTCATTATGACCATTTGTCATTAGTGAAAAGAGAAAACAGTGTCATTTTGACCATTTGTCAAAAGAGAAAACTGCTTAAGCTCTACTGTCATACATTCTGATTTAATTGATTAAGAATGTGGCCCAGGTTTAAGGTAACACAGGTTATTCTAAGGTGCTATGGGATTGAGAACCACTGACACAGAGACCATGGGAAACAGCAGAGATGAGGAAAAGAGACTAAAGGCCATAGGAAGACGACCAGCGATGGGCTCCAAGTTACAAGTTCAGTGTGGTTTTTGTTCCCGCTAGTCTAGTGAAGTGTGATGATTAGCAGTGGTGTCCCTGCACCAGTTTTTGCCTCAATCTCAGTCTCTTCCCTGGATCAGATCATGTTAAGCTTGTCGAAGACTCTGACAGAGGGTTATTTAAAAAATACTTTGTGCTCCTAGAAAGGTTAATTTTTTGCCAAAGGTACCTAGTAGAGCTCTTTATTGGAAAGGAGCAGGGAAAAGCAGAGGCTAAATTTTAGTTTTTAAGGGTGAGGAGAAGCTAATAGCAAAAGATAAAACATGGTATGTATTTGATGGCAGAGCTTTTTAAACCATCTGCGCATGGCCATTCTTGCTGATGTTGTTTTTATATATAGCTCTCACTGAAGGTCTAGCCCAATTTCTGGCATCTAATACATGCAAGGATGGTTGGATGAGTTAAGCTAAAGGTGACCAAATCTCCTCAGTCGCTTCAAAGTGGTGGAGCATTGGACATTTGTCTTTTATTCTGTATTTCTTAGCTTTCTGGCATCACATTGTTTTGGCACTCATTTTGATTGACTCTTCTTGTAAAAATAGCCTTGTTGAAACGACTGTCTTAATTTCTGTTATAATTAACTATCTTAATTTGTGTTACAACAACTCAGATACTCTTTCAAAGTGGAATCATCCTGACATGGGGTTTATGTCCAATAATTCTAATAATACTGAAAGTGTTCACTGTGCAGGCTCTCAACTGTCTTACTGTCTTGTTTTTTAATGGATTTGATGCCTAGCAATACACACAGTCACATCATTACTCCAAAAGTGATTTTCACTCAACATGACCAGCAATATTACAATGCTTTTTTGGGTTATTATCTCACAGTGTCATATCTTAGCCATAGGCCATTGCACTGGGGCCATAGCCTCCAGAGAATAAAGCCAAAAATATTCTTTCAAGCGTAACCTGTTTACCTATTTCAGGTAAGGGATTTTTTTCAAGTTACCAAAAATAGTATTTGATGCTTTGTGCTTATTTTTAAAAGGGACTTTCACATCTAATTCTCCTTTGATCTTCCTGACTGTCCTACACAGCAGGCGGGTTAGATGTCATTGCGACCATTTGTCATTAGTGAAATTGTGTGTGGAGGGGTAAGGGGCTGACCTGCTGTTGAGTGGTGCAGGCAGGCCAGGATGCGGGCCTCAGGGCCCCAGTCCATCTTCCTCTCTCTGTGCTCTCTCCTTTAGCCAGGCTCACTGTTCCTAGCTTGAGGGCAATGACAGAGAGAAATTTGAAAATCATTGATGGAAATGCCTGGGAAGAGCTGGGCGTGCGGATCAATAGTATTAAGAGTTGTTCTGCTCAGTTTGCAGAGAGAAAAGGGCATAGGACTGAGGAATAAAAGCAAAACTGCTGTTCAGCCCTCCCAGCAGCCCCTCTTCTGTAGCAGGAATGCCTTCCCATAAGCCCAACATTCTCATTCATCCCATGGGCACGACTCCAGGCGTGAGAGATTATTAATTTGTTTAACATAAAAAATCAAATGAGCCCCTATTATGTGCCAGCCGCTGTACTAAGTACCAAGAACACAGAGATAAATAAGATGTAATTTATGGTTTTGGAGCATTCATAGTCCAACTGAGAAGATCTTCATGTACGCAGGTATCATCAAGGCCATCGTCAAGATGGGGAACTCCATAGACAGAACTACTACCTCTGCCTGATAGAATCAGAGGAGGCATCTCAGCTTCCTTAAACAGTGAATGTGCTGCTGGGCTGTCCTACTGTGCATAAGGGAGTGAAGGTAAATGAGGCATTGTGGCCAGGGTGTGGTGTGGAGTGAATTCAAGCATTATTCGTAGTGCAATGTCAGGCGGTGGAAGGCTGTTAGCAGAGGAATAAAACAACCAATCTATGTCCTCCCCGCCTCCCAACTTCTCCTCTGCCCCTTCTTAGCACTAAAATACTAGGAAGTTTGACCAGGACTGGCGGTTAAAGCATTCTCTTTATTCCATCACACAAAGATGAAAAAGCTGAGGCTTAGAGAGGAATGCCATCTCAGTCAAGATCTCACACTTGTTAAACAGCAGGCTGACCCAAGCTGGTGACGGGCATGCATCATACTGCCCAAAGCCACTCTGAAAGACAGGGCACCCCTGGGCTTTTTATCACACCTGAGATCTGCTAAGTAGCAGGAACTAGGAAATACTAAGAGGAAAATAGAAGACTATTAGTCAAAGGTATCATATAATAGAGAAAGGTTTAGTAAAATAAGGGCTCTAAAAGGCCACTGGATTAGACAATTAAATCATCGATGACCCTATCAAGAACTGATTCAGTAGAGCAGGGCTTCTCAACCTAAGCACTGTGGATGCTTTGGACTTAATGATCTTTGCGGTGGGGGCTGTCCCATGCATTGGAGGATGTTTAGCAGCACCCTGGCCTCTATCTACTGGATGCCAATAGCACCCTCTTAATCGCAACAACCAAAAATAACTTCAGACATTATCAAATGGATCCTTGGAGGTAAAATCGCCCCTGCTGAGGACCAGCACAGTAGAGCTGTGTGAACAGAAGCCAGACTGGAGGGTTACTGAGGCCTCAAACCTGGACCACCCTTTTGAGAGGTCTGGCAGCCAAGAGCAGACAGGTGAGAAGGGTGAGCTGGAGGAGGAGGCTGGCGTAAGAGGACAGCTTTGTTCATTTGCTCTTGTTTTAATGAGTTTTATTTCTAATGGAGAATACATTTGTTTGCCCTAAGGAAAGAAGCAAGAAAGAGGTAAAGGTTAAAGGTAAGGGAAAGTCACAGAGTAGCATCCATTTAATTATTTCACAAACATTAAGCATCTCCAGTTAACAGACTCTGTGCCAGGCTCTGCAGATGTCATGGTGAACAAGTGAGAGGTTCCTTGTTCAAAAAATCAAAAATATTGAAAAGTTTGAAATGGCAACGGAGCATTAAACCCCAAGCACGAAGCCCTTCTGTGCAGGGGTGGAGTGGGAGGGTGTTCTGTGCACCTGCTCAGATCCTATGCACAGGAAACCATCCCTGGTTGTGAGTGAGGCAGAGGTGGCCCTGGCCTCACGGAGCATAAGCCTCATTGGTGAACAGGATAGACAATAAATGGAAGTATAACAAGCACTGGGGTATGGAACATGCAAGAATATTGTTGCACACTGTAGCACACCTAAACCAGGAGATTAGCAGACAGAGGAAGTGATACTGAAGCTTTAAGCTGTAACGTTCGGGATTATTGTCGGTTAGCCAGACAGAGAGGAAGGAAAAGAATGGTAAGGCTATGAGGAAGGGCATGCAAATCTGGAAGGAACCAAGAAGAGATGGTTCTGGGTGAAGGACAGGATGGGCAGATTCTTGACAGGTAGTCAGATCATGAGGAATCTTTCAGAACATTGAGTGTTTTGACTCTGTCCTGTGAAGGCATACTTACTTTTAAAGCACAGAGTGGTATGATCAGATCAGTCCCTTAGAAAGATCATTCTGTATGGGCTGGAGGAGGACCAGAGTGGGATAGGCTGGCAGCAACTGGGAGAGATGCTGATGGGCTGCTTTCCCAAGGTGGTGGTGGATGGAATCAGAGATGGTGTGGATACAGGACTCTTGGTAGTTGATTGACCATTAAGAGTGAAGTTCAGAGAGGATGATTCCCAGTTTCATGGCCTGGACATCTCATTGGGACTCCATGCAAGACTACTTGGAGAGGAAGACGTATGGGGGAAGAAGATGAATTAATTCATTTGGGACCCTTGAAGTCTGATGGCCCATAGGAGTACAAGACAGCAGTTAGAAAGGTGGCCAGGAACTCAGAAACATGACTGGAGGTTTAGATTTTGGAATCATGAGCATATTGATGCTTTGGAAGTCATGAGTGTTGATGAGATCATCCAAGGAGCATGTGTGGCATCTGAACTGGTGGGATCTGGGTTAAATAGCTACTAAATGAGCATCTATTATGCTCTCTATGCTCTCTTAGGAACTGGGGATGTAGTAATAACCAAGGCTGGACAGAAATGCCCCAATCCTCATGGAACTCACAGGTTCTGAGGAGGAAGTTTCCAAAGGATATAGAGGGAATAGAATTCAGCGCTTCTCCCTTTCCCCTGATCCCACCAAGTCCATCTACGCTTGTTCAGTCTTCCATCTAGGATACCTGTTAGGAAACCCCATCTCCTCCTACTTTTAGAGAGAGGACCTTATTTTCTGTCATTCTCCATGAGGACTTTTGCATTTCCTCTTTCCATCTGTCTGAAAATGCAGTTACCTTCCTCTGGTGCTGAGTTGCAGAAAACCCAAGTTAATTCTGTTTTTCCTTTGTCCTGAAATGCAGATACAGTTTCAGAGATCCAGACTTTAAAATCAAGGCCCTCAAAACAATAAGCAGTTGTAAATGCTAATGAAAGCTGTGACCTTGGTGTTCTGGAACTGGCAGAAATCCCATTAGCTCTGTGCAGCAGAACTAATCTCTGTCGGCCTCAACAAGCCAGACCAACAAAACCTACAAGGGTTTTGTCACTTCTCTAGGGAGATGCTGTAATATGCAAAGACAATGCTACCTGCTCTGCATACATTTAAAGCATTTTGCCACTACATTCTCTACCAGTCTTCTTTTTCCAAGGTCAAAACTGAAGTGTCCTTTATTTTGGGCTTTTATTGTTTTGTTTTGTTTTTTTTTTTTTTCAGTCTTTCTATGCAGAAAAGAAAACTTCAATTTATTTGATTATTTCTTATGCTCAGCAGTAGACAGCAGTGTTCAGACTGAAAAAAAAGCCAAGATCCATTCTTAAATTTTTAAAGAAAATAGAAGGCTCACATATGGCAATTGATGGCACGTGGCATTTAAACAGGAACCCAGAGATTTTTCAGTTCACTGTAAATGGAGAATCATTTAGCCATAGTCCATGGTAAAGAAAAAAACCATTTGAGGCATGGAAACCATTTTGCCGCCCAGACATATTTTATAAACCAGGGTCACATATATAGTAGTAGCAAAGCTACTTAAGATCACTTGAAAGTACATTAAACATTTAATTTTGGATGATTCATTTTATATAAAAATTTATCTCCAAAAATCATTGCCTTTGACACCTAGCAAAGTGATCATGTTTAGATATACAGTCAGGAATTGTTTTTAATTTAATGTTAGTTTTAATCAGATACAACTAGTGAAATCTACTGGCAAGATAGGAACAAAGGAGATACAGTAAATTCAGAAGGTGTCTTGACTTTGATTCTTGGAGTTAATCAGCTCCTTGGGATGATTGATACAGGTGACCACATCATTGTGCTCTGCTGCTCAGTTTTCTGTGTTAACCAATACTTAATAGATGCACCAGGTACATCGATCATCAAATGAGCCAAGCAGATGGCTGCTTTGCTTGGTGAAGATGGCAAGATGCCCTGGGTGTCCCTTGAAAACTTTGATGACTAGAATTCCAAAGCTGGAGCTTTATGCCTTGGGTTTGTAAATTGGTCTCTGTTCAAAGACAAATCTCCCCATGAAAGGTAAAATTTTAAACTAAAATAAGTCATCTTCAGTGTAGCTCAACTTGAATGAATAAGCAAAAGCTATCAACTGGGAACTCCTCTATAATTCCAATACTGAACATTGCAAATCTACATGCAACCCACTCTGTCCTACTTCCCCACTGTCCCAGTAAAGAGCTGTTCCTCTTCTACTCAAAAATAACACCACCCCATCCCTTGGATCCCAAGCCCTCCTACCTTCTCAGGACTCATGCACTATCAGTTGGGCCTCTTCCTTTTTATATACGCAGCTTCTCCCTCCACCCCCCGCCATCTAATCTGGATTCTTTCCATTAAACATGCCCCATTTTCTTCCATTAAAAAATAAAATTTGGGCCAAGTGCAGTGGCTCATGCCTGTAATCCCAGCACTTTGGGAGGCTGAGGTTGGGTGGATCACCTGAGGTCAGGAGTTCGAGACCAGCCTGGCCAACATGGCAAAACCCCCATCTCTACTAAATATACAAAAATTAGCTGGTGTGGTGGCACGTCCCTGTAATCCCAGCTACTCGGGAGGCTGAGGCAGGAGAATCACTTGAACCTGGGAGGTGGAGGTTATAGTGAGCCGAGATGGTGCCACTGCACTCCAGCCTGGGACACAGAGTGAACCCTCGTCTGAGATAAAAATACAATACAATTTGGCCAGGTGTAGTGCTTATAGCAGTAATCCCAGCACTTTTGCAGGAGGACAGCTTGAACCCAGGAGTTTGAGACTGGCCTGGGCAACACAGAAAGACCTCATCTCTACCAAAAATTAAAAATTAGCTAGGCACGGTGATGCATGCCTATAGTCCCAGCTGCTCAGGAGGCTGAGGTGAGAGGATCACTTGAGCCCGGGAGATTGAGGCTGCAGTGAACCAAGGTGGTGCCACTGCACTCCAGCTTGGGTGACCATGTGAGGCCCCATCTCTGAAAAAAAAAAACAATAAAATAAATAAAATAAAATTCCACCACAGCCTCCTTCACTTCTACTTCTCTCACCCCTTTCAAAGCCAGGCTTCGTGGCCGAGTCCTTCACCTTTGGTGCATCCATTTTCCCACCCCTGTCCTCAGTCCTCTCCAATCTTGTTTCTCTTCCTGCCACCCCACTGAAGGGGCTCTAGTAACAGCCTCCATGGTGCTAAACCCAGTGGGCATTTTTTTTCAGGCCTCATCTAACCTTACAGCAGCTCTCAGCACTCTTTGTGGGCCATACCTATTGTCTTACTGTTAACGAAAAGATTGACACACAGGTCAAAGCAAATAGCACTTATTTGGGAGACAAAGAATGGCAATTGGGGTCCACCGGATCAGGGCAGCCCTGAAGAGTGCCCCATAAAGCTGGCTGCAGGAGAGAATTTTTAAAATAGAGGATTGTCACAAAAAGTTATCTTCAGAAGTAGTTCATTGGCCAGGCAGAAATCCTAAATCACAAAGCCGTTGTGATTGGTTAGTTAATGAGGGTACTCTCAGCTGAGGTGCTGAAGGCCAGCAGATGCTGACTTCAGTTATTTCACCGAGTCTACTGGAACATCCCCTGGTTTGACCTTCAGCAGGTGTGAGTGTGATCCTCTTCGACTCCACTTCAGAAAGCCTTAGCATTAGTTACTGTATTTTCTTTCCCATTACGTTGCTTCCATGATATGACATTTTGGTCCTTATGCTATCTCCAAGAACTGCCCCTCCCCAGAATCCGTGGCAGGTTCATCCTCCTTAGTCCATGCATTAAATACTGGAATTCTGCAAGGTTCCATCCCAAGCCCTCTCCTCTTCCCATTCTCCACTCTGTCCATACTCATGGCTTCAAATATTGTCTATATTGCAGACTAGTCTCAGATTTCTATCACTGGCCTAGTCCTCTCCTCTCCACTGAGCTAAACGTATCCTGCTGCCTACATGACCACTTCATTCACATGTCTCAGGAGCATTCTGATATAACAGATCCAAACTCAAATTCATTATTTTCTTCTACTCTTCCTTCACAAACGCCCTGGTTCTCTTGCAGTGCCCCTGCCTCAGTGAACAGCATTCCCATCCATCTAGTTGCAATAGTTAGAAAACCTAAGGAGATATCCTGTACACCTGCTTCTTCCTGTTCATTCATGTATCCTGTGGCTACATGACTTCCTAAGAACTTGCACATCACCGCCACGGCCTCGCCCAAGCCTCCACCATCTCTTACCAGGTGTGCCAAGCCTCCCAAAGCCTCTCCTCAGGTTGCCTCTTGCTTCCTCCAATCCCTTCTCTGTATAACAACCAGCGTGATCTTTTTCCACTGTAAGTCTGATCATTTCATTCACTCCTCCCCTCCCACACCCTAAAACTTAAACTTTTCAGCGGTTTCATATTGCTCCTAGAAAAAGAAGATCAAAGTCCTAGAAGCAGCTGTATTAGGCCGTTCCCACATTGCTGTGAAGAAAATACCTGAGACTGGGTAGTTTATAAATAAAAGAGGTTTAATTGGCTCACAGTTCTGCAGGCTGTACAGGAAGCATGATGCTGGCATCTGCTTCTAGTGAGGCCTCAGGAAGCTTCCAATCATGGTGGAAAACAAAGGGAATGCAAGGTGTCTTACATTGGAGGAGCAGAAGCAAGGGGGAAGAGTCTACACACCTTTAAACAACCAGATCTCATGAGAATGCACTCACTCTCACCAGAACAGCACCAAGGGGTTGGTGCTAAACAATTCATGAAAAACTGCCCCCCATGATCCAATCACCTCCCACTAGGCTCCACCTCCAACACTGGGGATTACAATTCAACATGTGATTTGGGCGGGGACACAGATCCAAATCACACCCACAGCATCTGGCCCCTGCCCTCCTTCCCACTAACCTTCTCTCCTTCCTCTCTGCCCAGAGAGAGCGTCCTTCTTCCATCCCTGAGCTCTGGGCACAGTGTCGCTTCCTCCTGGAAGCCTTTCCTGACCTCCTGATTTGGTCAGATCCAGAGATCCCTGCACCAAGTACCTCACCATGGAAACCCTTACTCCAGCTACATTTTATACTCATTTCTGTGACTGTTTGATTAATGGCTACCCCCCATCCTCTTCCAATCTTCTCTGTTCCAGAAGGGCAGGGACTGGTTTTGCTCATCACTGTACCCTGGTACCTAATATAGAACCTGACACAGCACTGGCACTAATAAGTAACTTGCTAAATGAATGAATGGGTTTACATTTGAATGTAGCTGAGTCTCTGGCACCCATTTCTAAAACAAGTCTTGACAGGAATGAGATAGAGCAAGAGTGATGACATAATTCTAGGAACTCGAGAGGGGAGGACTCCAGGGAGTAGAGTCAAGGCAGAACCACAGACACTTTATCTCCTTCACAGTTTTGCCTTGTGCCCAGCCAGCCCCAATTCCGTGTGGCTGCTGAATGGTTTTTGTCTGACTCAGCTCTTGATGGCCAACTGAGATGCTGCAAGAATGAACAGTGCCTTCCACATGGGCAGTGAAAGTCTAAGTCATGCCCAACTTGCTTATTGTTTTGAGGATATTTTATTACACGCCAGTCCTTGGAAACTGCTGATCCAATTTTACCTTGCACATTGGAATCACCGATGTGCACCTCTGGGCTGTGAGCACCTTAAGAACGTGCCTGGCCTCCAGGTGCCCCCTGGTTCATGTTGGGTAGATTGGCAGATGAAAGACTTAGGAAAACAAAAATTGGAATTCTTATCATTTGATTATCTCATCCAGCGTCTCAAACTCAGAGGCCCTCGGGGGTCCAGGAATGATCTGGGGAAAAAAAAAAAAAAAAAAGCCAGACAGATGAGAGCATGCTCACCTGTACTATCTAAGTGAGGCCTGAGGAGTGGGCTAATTAGATCACACACACTCTGTCTAAAGGCATTCAGGCTCAAAAAAAGTGACACCAGCTGGGCTCAGTGGCTTATGCCTGTAATCCCAGCACTTTGGGAGGCCGAGGTGGGTGATCACTTGAGGACAGGAGTTTGAGACCAGCCTGGCCAACATGGTGAAACCCCATGTCTACTAAAAATACAAAAATTAGCTGGGCATGGTGGCGCATGCCTGTAATCCCAGCTGCTCGGGAAGCTGAGGCAGGAGAATCGCTTGAACCCAAGAGGTGGAGGTTGCAGTGAGCTGAGATTGCACCACTGCACTCCAGCGTGGGCAACAGGGCAAGACTCTGCCTCAAAAAAAGAGAAAAAAGTATAACCTCTGAGCATGCCAAAGAGAACTGATAGAGTCAAATCCAGTGCACCAGACATCAGTTTGCAACCTCTGACTTAAAGTACCATGGTTATGGCAGACAAAATATTGACTGCCCTTCCACAAGATGTCCACATCCTCATCCCCAAATCTATGACTATGTAACCTTCCAGGGCAAAGGAGACTTTGCAACTGGAATTCAGTAAAAAACCTTGAGATAAAGATTAAATGAATTAACATATGTACAGTGCTTGGAAGCACACCTTTACATTATAGTCATTAAATCAGCCTTAGCTTATTAAATTAGTATTTATTATTTGCAGAGAAAAGAACATAGGCCTAGCGGGATCTGATACCTTGTCCGAGGTAAATAGGTTCAGAGCAGAGCCAGGACTAGAACCCAAACCTTCTAGCTCCTGAGCTACTTAGTGCTTTGTCATTACAATGCCACCATATCATTTTCTTCCCAAATCTCATTTTCAAGGTCAAAATAACTAACTATAGCACAGGCCCTTCTGGCGCGCTCAGCTGCATTTTATAGCGATGATTAGTCTTGATGTTCTCAGTCGCTTTCCAGAGAAATAAAACATAAACAGAGGACCTCATTTGAAATTATGGGTGTTTGACTATAAAGCAGCCTAGTTAATAACAGAATTTTCTCGGATCAGAGTCTAGTCACTCAGTTTCACCCCCTCCAAATATGACCACCCATTTAAAAAAAAAAAAAAGGGCCACTACAGAGCCAGTTGTCATGTTCAGTGATGAGATCAATGGGATGGCACCGTCAAAGCTGATGAGGAAACAATGTAGTCTGCAGACACTTTGCATAAGACTGAAACACTGGCCTGACCTCCAAGATGTAGGCGCCACCCGCATTTACAAGGCTTTCTCAAAACATACTGCCCCCAAACCTTAGCTCGACTTAAAGCCTGGGTATTACCAAACCATTCCATAAAAGTGGCTGCCCATCCCTTATAAAAGCAGCAAGTATTTTTAGGGAAAATAAACTGGCAGGTGAGAAAGAGCTGTTAAGATCTTTCAACGTGGAGTCGGTAAGCTGCATTCCAGACCTCTGACACCGGCTCACTCAGTTGTATAATCACCATTTTCCTCCTGCAGCGTGAGAATGCTATTTTAGAAAGGACTCAAAAGATACTGCATCCAAATTTAGACCCTCTAATATTGTGAATTTCCAAATACACAGCTGGCCCTTGTCAATGGGGATGAAAAATGTCTTAATGGGATTGCAAAGAAAAAAAACAAACTTTGGGTGCAGTGGCTCACGCCTGTAATCCCAACACTTTGGAAGGCTGAAGCAGGTGGATCACCTGAGGTCAGGAGTTCAAGACCAGCCTGGCCAACATGGTGAAACCCTGTCTGTACTAAAAATACAAAAAATTAGTGTGGGGTATGGTGGTGCGCACCTGTAATCCCAGCTACTCAGGAGGCTGAGGCAGGAGAATCGCTTGAACCTGGGAGGCAGAGGTTGCAGTGAGCTGAGATCACACCACTGCACTCCAGCCTGGGTAACAAAAGCTAAACTCCGTCTCAAAAAAAGGAAAAAAACAACTTTTTTCACTCTACTCTCACACTTAGCACACTTGTGTGACCCCACACACTTCTGTGTGACGCAGTTCCCCATACACCAAGCAATTCTCCAGCAGACACGAACTGGGCGTCCTGTAATTCCATTTGATTCTGTCCCTTTCTACTGGGATAGCGTCAGATCACACAGGTTAAGGACTTAGTCCCACAGAACTGCCCCCCACTTCAGATGCCAATACCAAGTCGCAGGTTGTCACCGATACTTACGACCCACTAGCTGTAAATTGGGATTCTCGCAACTCCCTCTTTGTGTTTAAATAATTTACTAAGACTACTCACAGAACTCAGGGAAACACTTACTTTACCAGTTCCTTACAGAGGTTACAGATGAACAGCCAGATGAAGAGATGGATGGGGCAAGGTATTGGGGGACAGAGGCAGAGCTTCTGTGCACTGTCCAGGTGCCACCCTCCCAGCAGTGGCCCCCAGCCCTGTGGTCAGCCACCAGGAAGCTCATCTAATCTTGTGGTTCAAGAATTTCCACAGAACTTCACCTCCAGCCCCCTACCCTCCCGCTTCCCAGCTGAAAGCTCCACACCTCTAACCATGCGGTCTTTGTGGTAGCCAGCCCCATCCTAAGTCACCTAATTGGCACAAACTCTGGTGTGATCCAAAGGGACTCATTCCAAGTAACAAAATACACTCCTGACACTCCAGAAATTCTAAGCATTTTAGGTGCTCTGTGATAGGAACTGGGTCAAAAACAAATGTTTTATATTATGCCATGGGGATATTTTGAAAAGGAATAAGAAATATGAAAATGTTCTTATACTCTTAAAAACACTTTGGAATGCAATTTCCAACAGTTTCAGGGTACTGTAGGTTTTACAGGCAGGTATATGACCAAAAATCCTTTCTCTGACATTGTATTAGGCCATTCTTGCATTACTATAAAGGAATATTCAGACTGGGTAATTTATAAAGAAAACAGGTTTAATTGGCTCATGGTTCTGCAGGCTATCCAGGCAGCATGGCCCTGGCATTTGCTTGACTTCTAGGGAAACCTCAGGAAGCTTCCAATCATGGAGGAAGGTGAAGGAGAGGAAGGCACATCACATGGCAAAAGCAGGAGCAAGAGAGAGAGTGGGCAGGGAGTTGCCACACGCTTTTTGTTGTTGTTGTTGTTGTTGTTGTTGAGACAGAGTCTCACTTTGTCGCCCAGGCTGGAGTGCAGTGGCACGATGTCGACTCACTGCAACCTCCACCTCCCAGGTTCCAGCACTTCTCCTGCCTCAGCCTCCCAAGTAGCTGGGATTACAGGCATGTGCCACCATGCCCGGCTAATTTTTGTGTTTTTAATAGAGACAGGGTTTCGCCACAAAGTTTTAAATGACCAGATATTGCAAGAACTCCCTGTCAAGAAGACAGAACCAAATCATGAGGGCTCCCCATCCAAGCGCCTTACACCAGGCCTCACCCCAAGCAATGGGGATTACCATTCAACATGAGACAAATATCCAAACTATATGAGACACTGAAGCCCATTCCCTATATAGGATGTGTGGTGGTGACACGGGAATGTCACAGAAGCAATTGATTCTGGCCTAATGCAATAAAGAAAAACGCAAATGACAACAAGCTTTGAATTAAAAATATAGTCCTTATTGGGAGATTGAGTCCAGGACTCCCTTGGATACCAAAATCCAAAGATGCTCAAGCCCCTTGTATGAAATGGCTTAGTATTTGCAAAAAAACTACGCATACCCTCCCATATCCTTTAAATCATCTCTAAATTACTTATATCCAATACAAGATAAATGCTATATCAGTAATTATTAGACTGTTGTTTTTGTTTGTATTTTTTAAATATTTTCCATCTGCAGTTGGTAGAACTGAAGAATGTGGAATTCATGGATACAGAGAACCAACTGTAGTTATATTTGGAGACTTCATTGACTTATATTTTCACTCTAGGATCTCTCTTCAGATTTTAAGATGTGAACATCTTGCCAACTATGGACACCAGTTTCTAATACCCAGGGAGGAACTGCAACTTCCGTAACTAGGAGAGCATCCTCTCTATCCCTTAGATCCCAGTAGAGGAGTCTGAGAAGCCTAAAATTTCCTCTACAATGATTCAGTCTCTCACACACCTCATCCCAGTGGGTGAAGTGGAATACTGGATAATTGCAGCGTTGTTAAATAATTACCAAAACTTCAAAGGTACAGATGTCTCTGTTCCTGCTCAGGCTCCTGAGTCCGTGTCAGTCATTCCTGGGACCTAATGCAGGCATTCCCCCCTCGGATGCCATGCCCGTTCCCTGGCTACTTCTGTCACTACGTGCCATCCACTGCCTGTCCCTGCCTCCACGCATTGCATCATTGCAGGCTCATGCCCTGGCTATGATGCTTCACTTACGGTGGCTAAATTTCATGCCTGGCCACTGGAGTGTCATTTCTGTGCCTTTGCCACTCATGTCTTCTAAGGCTCCGGAATAAGAGGAGCAGGACCAAAAGAAGAGCAGCCGTTGTTCTCTGCAGACAGACACACTCTCTGACATGTTCCCGGGGCCACAGGCCTCTTTATGTTCTAACTGGGTCTGCACAGAAGACGCACAAGACAGGCTTTAGCCTCAAGGGAGGGAGAGGCAAGAGGCCACAGTCCCCAAGTTAGGAGGCCACAAGGAAAGAAAAGGACTTCTGTGAAGACAAGAGTCCCGTCTAAGTTGCAGTCCACTTGCCTGGGGCCACTGGAGGAGACGGGGCTGGGGAGGGGCCGCTGCAGGGAGGAGGGCGGGGGTCAGCGGCTGTGACATGACGCACGTGCCTCTCCTGGGCTTGAAATTGAGGAACTGAGGAGGCGGTGGTGGCGAGAGTCAGTCTTTCAGAGCACAGGATGGAACAAGAACTCCAGCCACTGACTCTGTCTCATGTATCTGCAAGGGCCGAGGAGATTAATGACCCAAGGAGGCTATGATATGGTCCAAAAACTTTTCCTGGATTTTTTCCGTAGGCGGCTGAGCCAGAGGCCAACTGCGGAAGAACTGGAACAGAGGAACATTTTGAAACGTAAGTGACTAAGCCCATGGCAATCCCTGATGTTTTGTGGCGGCTTTTGTTATTATTTAATGGTAGGCCACGAGGTTTCTACCTTACGCCTGTGCGGAAAGCACTGAAAACCTTTCTACCGGTTGAGGCTTCCTCCGTGTGTGTTAGAACACCAAAGACGACCTCCCCAAAGAGAAGGCAAATTTTATTCCACTTCAGAAGCTCACAGGCGGCAGGCAGAGCCTTCCTTTTAGTGAGTTGTAAAGTCAGAGAGAAGTTGAAAAATTAGAGTGAGACCACTTATTATTTAATGATTTTTGAGAGTAGGGTCACCTTTAAACCAAAATTGGCTTGAAAATGGAGACTGTGATATGGGCGGCTAATGGCCATTTGAACTGAGACTAGAAAGCATGACTTCGCATTGCAGCTGGCTGCTGTTGATAAAAATCCCTCACCCCTTTGAACGTTAAATTTGAAGACTAAGAAAGCATTTCCAAGCGAAGTGCTTCATGTCTGTCTCTCAGGATTCCCACAGCTGGTCCCGGGCATGCCTGTCTGATGGTCTCATTCGAGGAAAACTGCCTTTCACCATTGCTGCAGACAGAAAAAGCTAAATGAGCCCCTTGTTTAAGACACAGAGACATTTGAATATGTGCAGAGGATCCACTTGGTGCTTTAAAAAAAAAAAAAAGGATACAAAATACTAAAACAGATCAAGCATTTGATGGACACCAGTATGCGTCAGTTTAGTGGTGGATATTAAATAACTTAAAAATCAAACCATTCCATTCAGTCATTGCTACCATTCTCACCAACATTGCCTCAAGATAGTGAACAAATATTTCTGGCTTAATTCATGACCCTGTTCCCCCTACCGCACGACACGCTTCTAATTTCTCTCCAGAAAAGAAAGATATATACTATGCAGAGCTTTCTAGAAATGCTATGTTATACAGACAGACTCCTCGCCTCCCCCCGCTCCCCCGCCCCCCGTGCCCAGTAAATCACATGCAAGCGCAGTGTGAGTTTGCCGGGAATTTCCACTGTAACCACACTAAAATATTCTTGACTTTACCTTTCTACCGTGCTCACTGTGGCCTTGTGACTTGCTCGGTATTTCGTAGGCTGCTGATGGTTGGTGCTGAGTTCCGCTCTGATGGGGAGGCCTGTTGCCCACAGCACCCACCCCCACCTGACGCCCCCGCATGTCCGTTTATGTCAACCCTGCCTTTATCAACATCTTGCCTCCCGTCCCCACGCCAGCCACCACTTCCTCAACTCTCAGTGGAAGTTAGTTTCAGGATTGGGCCTTCCTCGGTCCTCGGGGAACCCTAAGCATTGCCTAGGTCTCTGGGAATGTGCGTTTATTTTTTTTCTGCCCAAGGGGTACCCTTCAAAGTTTCCAAGCTTAATATTCTATAGAATGAATTTAGAGCTTTTTTCAAAGGATTTCCAAGGTCAGGGAAGCATTTGGCCTGTATGATGTCTTCCTTTCTGCCCCAATCTGGTACCTGAGCCATTATAAACTTTCCGTTGTTGGAGAGAAAGATAAACAGCCAAGTGAGCCTGTACAACTTACTCACAGCCCCCTGCTGTACTTGTGGCCTCTGACCTGAGGCCTAAACTCAAAGAAGCTAAAAGCCTCCGGGGATTATTTAGGTTTCAGAAAATAGTGCTTATCACACCGGGAATACGGTTTCTGCAAAGAGATCTAAAATCCCCTAGCTCAGCTCTGGGTTCTCTCAAAGACATCAGATCTCCTCTGTGGTTTGTCCAGATCCCTGGGAGACCACAGGTCCTTTGAGCAGGGAACTTAGATTCAGGGAACCAAAAAGGAGTTGTGAAAGATTGTTCCCATGGTTCTCTTTTATTCTCTTCCCTAATCCCTCTTGTCCCGGCCACCTAGTTGCAAGTTAAAGAACTGCTTGACCAATTCAAACAGATGGATCATTTCATAGTTTTGAAACTTTTCAGAAATCAACTGTTTTCCCATAGGTTCTTATTTTTCCCTGTATTCTGGAACTAAGTTCTCCTAAATATTTTTTTAAATTTAATCTATCGCGATTGTTAAACAAACAAACAGAAATGTCTAGTCATATAAGAAAACATCCTCCAACAGTTTGTTTTAAAACTGATTTTCTGAGCTTTCAGCCATTTGAGGAACTGCTCGGTGTTGGGTGGTGGGGAGCAGGGCACAGAGACGCCATGGCTCAGCCCTGGAGCTTTGAGAGCCTTGGACTGGTTTCCAGCCTCACCCTGCCTGGCCCTGGGAGCAGCCGCTGTTCTGTCCAGCAGCCAGTGAGGCCCTGTGCACCTCTGAGCACATAATGAACCCTCTGATGGTGGCAGCTCTGATGATGACATCGTAGGCCTTTCCTGGCCTGTCTTCCCAGTTGCCTAATGGGGTTGTCTTGGTACCTTCTGCCTGAAAATTCATGAACCTGAGTTGGTCAATGGCTTTGAACTAAAGGTATCGATTCCGTAGGTGGTAGCTTGTGGCCCCACCCCCAAGAGTGACCTAAGAAATGCACATAGCAGATGAAGGGCTCCATGCTCTGTCAGCTGCGTCACAGGATGCCTGCTTTCACAGCTCCGAAGGGGCCTGTAGGATCAGAAGTCTGAGGCTAGTAATGAGGAGTAGAGCCGGCCCCAAGCAAAGCATGACCACAGGAAACAGCCTCTCTGTGTAACCACTGAGCCAGGTAGGGTGTGACTAGCCACTTAACACCCCTGGGCCTTCAGATCCTCAGTTATAAACCAGTGGTGGTAGATGAGGTGGTCACTAGGCCCCTCATGGCCCTAGTATTCTGTGCCTCTGTAAATTTTCACCGTGTGCCCTCTAGCTGTCCCCAGTGACCCAACATCCAGACCAATTTCCTTCCATCCGTTCTCCCACCTGAGACATCTCCAAATGGGAGTTCCCTCCTTCTGGTTCTTGCTGTCTGCCTCCCCAGTTGTCTCTGCTAGATTAAGTCATACTAAGATATTAATGGCTGACCGGTTTAATAGGTTTTATCCCACTGAAATTTGCATTTGTACAAATGACACTGTCTGGGGGCTCCCTGCTTCCTGGTTTTGCTGTCTGCCCCCCAGTTTATCTCTGCTAGATTAATTCATACTGAGCTATTAATGGCTGACTAGTTTAATGGGCTTTTATTCAAGAGAAATTTGCATTTAAAAAAAAAAAACCTCTGGGAGGGAGATAGGATCTCTAATCCATAGAAAAGCACACTCATGGTGATGGTTTCAGGCACTGTAGGGTAGGCTGGAGCAGGGACCTCTGGTGACCTCAGCCCACAGCAAGATGTGGCTGTTTCTTGTGCTGCCTTTCTACAAAGCCTTATGCCCACAGGCAGTCAGGGGACCAAATCAGGCCCGTGGGGGTGGCCCTCAAGGGCCTGAGTTCTGCTCTGACCTCACACCACTTGTGCTAGTGGGAGGTATAGTCACCTTCAGTGTAAAGGTGACACAGTTATCAGATGGTCCTCACCCCTTTCTAGGCACAGGGGGTTTCCTTCCTTTAAAGACCTCTCCCATACGAAGACAAAAAGCAACCATACCTGAATTGCATGTGTGCACCAATACAACAAACTAATGAAGTTACCAAAATATAATTCAACAACTGTGTCCCAGGCAGTCCTGATGCACCCTATGCCAAAAATCAACGTGTTTCCTTTTACTAACACCATTTGAAATGTAACAGCTGAGAATCACAGGCCTTCTTTGATACAAGCTGACTTCCATCGTTTTTTCAAGTCCAACAATGCTATGCTGATGTCTGTGCTTCCACAGATATCAAGGAATTCTTCCAAGATTCAGAAGGGAAATGCTCTACCCTAGGTCATCCAGTTAGCTTAAAAGGAGAAATAAGCTCAGATTCTCTGCCCTTCAAATATTTGCTCCCTTCCCCAGACTCCCTTATATACAGCTCTTTAAAAATCTGATGAGTAAATCATCCATGTATTAAGCCAAGAGCTTTTAGGCTCTGCAGTCTACTCTTCTGAGCCACTCCTAAGAAGTCTACACGCAGGCAATCGTATCCCACACTCTGGCCTCACCCATGCTCTGTGGACTTCTTGGAAGATTCAAAGAATCGATGGAATCAGGGCTGGTGAAAGGTGAGCGTTTTGAAATTCCTCCTGCCTTGTGTTGTTCCTGCAGCAGGTTGAGGTCGGTCTTCTGCTCTCTCTACCCCCACAGGGCACCAGACACAAGGACTACATCACAATGAGCCTCCTTCAGTGTTTGGGAGGCTCAATAGAGAATGAGTGAGCCTCAGTCTTATCCAAAGAAAGGATCCTCACATCTCCCCAAATGCCTGTGTCCCTGCGTCAACATTCCCACCCACTTCCTTGTGCTGTGTGGTGGTTCGCACCTGTAATCCCAGCACTTTGAGAGGCCAAGGCAGGAGGATCGCTTGATGCCAGGAGTTCAAGACTGGCCTGAACAACATAATGAGACCCCCATCTCAATAAAAAATTTTTTAAATTAGTCAGGTGTGGTGGCGTGCATGTGAAGTCCTAACTACTCGGGAGGCTGAGGTAGGAGAATCACTTGAGCCCAGGAGTTCCAGGCTACAGTAAGCTATGATTGTGCCACTGCACTTTAGGCTGGGAGATAGAACGAGACCCTGTCAAAAAAAAAAAAAAACCTACCTTCCTTGTAGCCATGTTTCTCAACCCCAGCATCTCTGCCTGGAGACCTGAAACCCTATGTGATGTAAAGAAGGCAAAATGATAAGGTCGACCTGCTCAGTAGCAATTTGAAATAACGCAGGTAGTTTGGAAAGCAATCCCCATAAGGAGAAGGGCAGCTGGGGGAGGGGACAGGAGCTCTCTCTTCCCTTTTTCAAACTGAAATGCTTGGCCTAGAGCCTGCCAAGGTCCAAAGGATGCACCTGTACACAACACTGTTTACTGAAATAAAAAAATCTTAAATATTTCTTTCAGCTCGGAATGAACAAGAGGAACAGGAGGAGAAGAGAGAGATCAAGAGGAGGCTAACCCGAAAGGTAGGTGGTTCTCCATGCCAAGAGCTGGGACAGGCAAGGGTGGGCTGCCCGCCACACCTTTGCTGGCCTCAGTGGCCTCACCGCTGCCTGATTCCTCTCCTCCTGTGTCAGAGAGCGCCACTCTCTTACTCTATAAGACCTCTCCACTCAGTTTCATGACCCTCAGTCCTTTGAGCTGGTGACATTCAATGTTGTTTGATTTTGTGACACCCACCTACTCCCAAATAACTTGATGGCTGTTGTGTTATATTTTTGATTACACTAAATGTTTTGTTTTTAAAAATTCACTACAATCCCATTAAGCAATGGGAAATTCATAATCAAAATCAGTAGTCCAGAGGCCAGGTTCAGTGGTTCATGCCTATAAACCCAGCACTTTGGGTGGCCAAGGTGAGTGGATAGCTTGAAGCCAGGAGTTCGAGACCAGCCTGGGCAACATGGTAAAATGCTGTCTTTGCCAAAATAAATATACAAAAACTAATTGGGCGTGATGTGCACCTGTAGTCCCAAATACATGGGAGTCTGAGATTGGATCATTGCTTGAGCCCAGGAAGGCAGAGGTTGCAGTTAGCCGAGATCACACTGCTGCACTCCAGCCTGGGCAACAAAGCAAGACTGTCTCAAAATAAAAGAAAAATTACTAGTTCAAATATTACACACAATTATTTGCTATGACCCTGGGAAAGTACAGACTTTTTTTTTTTTTTTTTTTTTTTTTCCTTCCCTGACACTATTCTTTCCCTAGGAATTAAGAACTATGCAACTTTATTAGGCTAAATTATGAAAGTGCTGACAAATTTAAAGCAGATGTTTGAGAAGCACATAGATAAAAGTCATAAAACTGGAATTTTAATATATTCTTAACCCCAAAAATAGATGGTTTGGCAATGCACTGTAGCCTCGCATGCATCTCATTCCACACGAGTGTCCTCTTTAACAACAAATGCATTGTTAAGACTATTCTTGGATGATGCTGAAAAGTTTAATTAATCGATGACATGCAAGATATAATACTACCTTCTGTCTGACGAAGTCAAAGTGTTTTTAATCAGCCTCCTACAGTGACCATCTTGAGAGAAAGATACTCATATCTTAGCGACAGTTAAGAGGTCCATTAACATTCATTGTAAAAAGGTTTATTACTGCATTTTTCTCTCCAGAAATATCACACAAAGGAAGAAATTCAGAGATCCTGAAATATCATAGCAATTATTAAGGAGATGGTTTGTATTTCTCAACACTTTCTCTCCCTGCGAGCATCCCAGATACCTGGTGACAAGCCAAATGCCAACCCAATTAGCAAGAGCAGGATAAACAAGTGCCCGAATGGTCAGACGACTGGCTGGCGTCACCCTGGCGGAGACTAGAGCAAGAGCTAAGTGATTTCACCAGCCAGTCGCTGTCCTACCCGTCAAGGTTGGACCCTTTACATCCTTACGCCCACCCACTCTCTGGATGAAGGGTGCAGTTTTTCCTGAGCTTGAGTAGTGAGAAGAGCAGGGGAGATGCATTAGCTTCTTCTCATCGTGTCCTTGAAATGACAGGGGCTTGCAAAAGACACTGTGATAAACCTTCATTTCTGATATGGAAAGGTCTAGAAACTTAAGGAAAAAAAAATTGTTTAAATCAGATTTTCATCAGATTTTTCGGAATTGGTTGCTGGATCCCCAAAATTCCCCCAATTTTAAAGGTTGCTTGCTAAAAGATGGTCATAGAGAAATACTTAGACATTTACTTAATTCCTGTCTCTTAACAAAGTTGGTATGATTTTGTGGAGAACTTGACTAATGGCATGATTTGGCAATGAGTAAAGGGTCTTCCTTTCCACACCCATCTCCCTAGGGTGGGTAACACTAGGGATGGGGACCCCAAATAGTTCATAGGTTTTGCAAGTCTCCACAATCAAATAATTACCTCTTTGTTCCTGCTCACCTCTCCTTTCTCCTCCCCGGGAAATGGCCTTGGAATTGTAGCATTTACCCTCCCCTGGGACTGGCTGGGGGGATTAGAAATAATGAGCTTGAGGGGGATAACTGCTTCTGAGAGAGAGACTGGAAGAACAGAGGGGCAACTTCCACATCTGCTTTTGTGGGCAGAGATGTGGTGCCTTCCGGCAGGTAGGGAACCTGCATCATCACTTGCTGGCCCTGTGTAGGTTCTTCTCTTGAGCATTTATCACACCAAGACCAGATGCCAGCGATGGTGGCTGCTTTACAGTGACTTGCCCTCAGCCCAAGAACTTCTTCAATAAAGTTCTATTTCATTGTAATGCACTAGTAAGAAAACTAAAAAATAAAACGTAGTAACTGAGGCTGATAGCAACAGATCAGTCATTTTCTTTGACCAAATTGAGACTAATATAAAAATTACATGCTTTGCCTTTTAAAAAACATGCCTGCAGCCAGGCACAGTGGCTCATGCCTGTAATCCCAGCACTTTGGGAGGCCAAGGCAGGCCTGACTTTGGCTGCAAAGATTATTTTTGCAGCATTCAAGGAAGCACTTCAGGTTCCAGATGCCCCAAGGGCTACAGCCAGCACCAGGCCAAAGGTGCATCTTCTGAGCCCTTCGTGCTCAGGGGCATAACCCCATGCACACGGAGGAGTGTCCTGGTGGCCGTTTGTTAGTGCTGGGGTCCTTGCACCAACTGTGGCTCTCAGAGGCAGCAGCCAGCTGCATCCTCACTCATTCCCTCTGAGCACTTGGGCGCAGTGCCATCTTGATTTGGAAAGGCGGTGTCCAAGGCCCCACGATTTTCAGGCACAAGAAACAGCCCCTGACCGGCAGAGTTTATGCTTAGTCTTCAGTTCACTCCAGACCCTGCCATAGATAGCATATTAGTAAAATCCAGGTCATAATTTCCAGGAAGAGAAATTTGAAAGTCAGAGCTTAACAATTTTTCTCACATCATGGCACACTTAGAAAATACCACTTTGGGCCAGGCTCGGTGGCTCACACCTGTAATCCCCGCACTTTGGGAGGCTGAGAACGGCAGATCATTTGAGATCAGGAGTTCGAGACCAGCTTGGGCAATATGGTGAACCCTATCTCTATTAAAAATACAAAAATTAGCTGGGCAATGTGGTGCATACCTGTAATCCCAGCTACTCGGAGGCTGAGGCAGAAGAATTACTTGAACCCAAGAGGTGGAGGTTGCAGTGAGCCGAGCTCATTGCACCACTGAACTCCAGCCTGGGCAACAGAGTGAGCCTCCATCTAAAAAACGAAAAATGAAGAAAAGAAAATAACACTTTGTCCAGCCCCTTGGGGGTAAACCCAGCAAGTCCTGAGGAACACGGACAGGATTCTGAGTAGGAGTCTGTTTAGCTGGAGGAAATATGACAAATATTGCATGTCTTTATGTATTTTAATTATAGCACAAACTCTCCCTGCACCCACATCGTGGAGATCACGTTTTGGAGCCAGGATGACCGCTGTTTTTGTTTACGGTGACCACAGCCATAACAGCCTGGGAAGCCTGTGGGTTCTCGCGACAGGCCCACACTGGTGCCAGAATGTTGTCCTGCCCAAGAAAGCCAAGGGAGGGCTACGTGCAGTCTAGGCAGGGGGGACGGCACTAGAGGCGGCTGAGCCCCTGATCCCCAGAGATTCCTGCCTTTGGCTGAGAGGGAGCTGCAGGCCTGCCTTGGCCCTGTCCGGGATGTGTCACCACTCTATTTGATACCTGCCAGCCATCCTCTAATTGTGCTCTGCCAGCATGGGAGCAAGTTGGAACATTCTCGCACCAGCCAAGGGTGTCTGGAAGCTGCCTGTTGCAGAGTTGAAACTGCCGGGGTGGTTTGGACTCCACTGTGTTTGTTTTATGGGCCTGAGTTGCAAGATTCTATGAGACAGTGTCTTCTAATGATAGAATTACACAGAGTTTAGGGCTCGGAGGGAAAATTGCTTTTAAATAGCACTGGTTGAACATCAGTTGACAGCATCTTAAAGACAGCAATTGTGTTGCTGCAGGAGAAATAAACCTAGTGACAGGAAGAGATAACAGAAATGTCAGCCTTGTGTTGCTAAAGTAGAGGAAGGGGTCCTCGTGGCTAATATCGGGAGATGGCAAAATACATATGAATCTTCCTTTTACTTGCCTCATCTCTCATTCCTGCAGTCCTTCATCAGGGACCATCCAAAGGGCTGGTCCTGAGTCGCCTTTGGCATAAATGTGGCCTTTTTCTATACTCAGCTCCGCATTTGTTGACTGACCTTCCCCTTGAACTTCTTGCAGAGGGCTGTCACCAACGTTTGGGCTGACCTCTTCAGCCAGCAGGTTCCCATCCCACATACCCCGAGTTTGCATACCATTTTCACATATGCTTTTTTGCATCTAAAATACACACAAAATGTATTGCAAACCCATCTTGCAGAAGGCATTCAATGTGACACACAGATGTGGACTCGCAAATCCAAAATAAGACAGAATCATTGTAGAATATCCCTGTCACCTGGCGGGAGTAGGACAGATAAGAAGAAATCCACAACAGGAGCCCACAGCCAAACAGAAAGACAAGCTTCTAGTAACGACTGGGACTCAGCAATGTCATGAAGATAGAGACTGTTTACTATCGATTTGTATAGGTGTAAACACAGTATTGTGAATATGCTTTAGTCCTGATCTTTTTATATTCTATACTGAAATATACACAGGTAAAATGATATGATGCCTGCAATTTGTTTCAAAGAAATCCACATGTGAATGTAGTCAAGAGTCGATCATTGTTGAAGTTGGTGATAGTACACCAAATTTATGATATTAGTCTCCTTCCTTCTTTTGAAAATGTACATAATAAAAGTTTTTTTTTAAGTTGAAAAAAAAAAAAAAGATAGAGCTTGGCCTAGAGGGTATGTAAGGGATAACAAAGCTCTCTCTTAGGACTGAGAAAGGGCCCAGTCCCAAGAGTCAGGAGACTTGGGTCCCGCTACCCTGGCCCTCCCCCTGCCCCTGCCCCTCACTCACTATGCAACGCGTCCATTGCCTCACTGAACCTTATTTTCCACACCTGCAAGTTCACAGACCGGACCGAGTGCCATGGTCAACCCATCTGGCTGACTGGGTCTGTCTCTCTCTCTCCCTGCAGCTCAGTCAAAGGCCCACCGTGGAAGAGCTTCGGGAAAGGAAGATCCTCATCCGCTTCAGTGACTACGTAGAGGTGGCTGACGCTCAGGACTATGACCGCAGGGCAGATAAGCCGTGGACCCGCCTCACCGCTGCAGACAAAGTAAGCAGAGGGGAGTGCTGGAGAGTGGGAGGCAGGGTCATCTGCTGGGTGTCTCGCTGGGCTCACCGCTGGGGAGCGTGTAGGGAGACCCACAGCCAGGCCTCAGCTGCAGTCCCCGTAATGGAGTGTTGGGACCCCAACACCTTTCCCCAAGGGCCACAGATAATCTGCAGAAAGGCTGCCGAATCGAAGAAAACACAAGGCACATAATACTGTGCCCATTTTACAGGAGGAGGAGCAGCAGCCTAGGAGGCTGTGCCCAGAGAACGAGAATAGCACTGGATAGGCATAGACAGGTGAAGGCACGAGGCTCTGGGCTCATCACAGTCCTTCCGTGTAAGGGACACTGCTGCCGGCATCCAACGGGGGATTCACCAAACCAAAAGAAAAGACAAAGTGGACATGTAACCTCAGGAGAGAAATAGGCACAAATCAAAGAGACGTCGCAAAACATATCTCACTGCACTAGACCCTCGCCAATTCAGAAAACAAAAAGAATAATCTGAAGTTCAGTTTGTTTTTTAGGAAAAGCAGTGATGCCAATGAGAAATCATTTTCTCTGTCCACTAGACGAGGCATCAGAATGAACCTCTGTTTGGTAATCCTCTCTGATTCTAGTCTGGTCACCATGAGGAGCTGGAGGGTTAAGGGCCTTTTGTAAAATGTAGTCTGTGCACCGGGCACAGTGGCTCACGCCTGTAATCCCAGCACTTTGGGAGGCCGAGGCGGGTAAATCACTTGAGGTCAGGAGTTCAAGACCAGCCTGACCAACATGATGAAACCCCATCTCTGTTAAAAATACAAAATTAGCTGGGCGTGATGGCACGCACCTGTAATCCCAGCTGCTCGGGAGGCTGAGGCAGAATTGCTTGAACCCAGGAGGCGGAGGTTGCAGTGAGCCAAGATCGCACCACTGCACTCCAGCCTGGATGACAAGAGTGAAACTCCATCTCAAAAACAAACAAATATATTTATTATACATATTTATAAATAAATATATATTTATTATATATAATATATAGAGAGAGAGTCTGGAATAATGATTCTGCCCAATGTGTAGGTGACGATAGAAGTCAACAGTCTCAACAGTCCTGCCTTCAGTCTGTCCGTTTCAGGGACCTGGGGTTTTCTTATATGATTCAGCAGGAAGTCATCTACGGCCCAGGCTGGCTACATTATCACCAACCCTGGATCCAGGAGTTGCAGGAAACATGGATGCAGGCACATTGCCGCACTCGGGTGGGACTGAAGCAGCCAGAGGCAGATAGACTTCCAGAGACGACCTCGCCTGTGGCGGGTCAACCCACAGACACAATGTGTGGAAGACTATGCCCTCCTCTGTAAACACAGCATTCACATCTTCCCTGCAAGGGAATTTGTGAGAGCAACCCAGGAACTGGCACTGCCATGCCCCAGACAGACAAACCCAGCTCCCCAGGAGTGTGTCATCTAAATATGAAGAGGAAGGAGCTTTCGCTCTTGTCCTCTCCTGTCCACACTCTCACTGTGGTATGCTTGCAAGGATAAGGATATTCGCAAGTGTGCAAGGAAACCACAGATGTCTCTACTTGCACCTTCATAGAGTTCTGAGTAGTTCTTAGGCCGAAAACATATCCAGTTTCTCAATGGCTGTTGGGGACAAAAAACCGGAAGTACAGGGTGACCCCTGCCCCCACCCCACAGCTGCTACCCAGGCACTTAAACCTAAGCCAGCCTTCTTTTCCTGGGGAGGGCCATTCTAATCCTACATGAAGACTTTTCTATTCTCAAACTCCTGGGGCCTTGATATTCCCATCAAAGCGGGTATCGGCCATAGACAGAGCTGTGCAAGAAGGCACGCGTTTGCGATTTCCACCCTTGAGGAAGGAGTGAGGTTGTCTCTGGCCCCAGCTGCCTTCTCTACCAGCCCCTCCTCCTCCCCTGCTCTCTCATGGCCTCTCTTTGCTGTCTGATTCCAGGCCCTGCCTCATCAGTGGCAGTATTGTAAAGATGGGGTGATTTGGGATCATCTCAGAACATGTGAGGTTATTCAAAACATATCTTACATGGTGAAATACATCACTGAAGAGTCAGGCAAGTTGTAAAAGAGCAAAAGCAAAGGGTTGGTAGGGAGCTGGCCATCACCTTTCCCCCTAATTTGGTTGGAGAATTTGATCCATGCCTTCTGGAAGTCTCCACCTCGAGGCATCAGTGTGCCTGTGCTGAGCTCTGTTTATTTACGGAAGATGAGAGGTTGACATTGAATGTGTTCTTGGGCCCCCAGGAGTGTGGGGTAGGCGTACACCACCATTGATGCCTCAATGCCACAGCTCTGTGAAAAGAAGAAAAACACACTTCGGGCAATAGCCTGTCATCATTTGCAACTTAGATTTAGGGAAGGAGGGGAATCTTTGTTTTAAAGGACATCTCAGGTGGTTTTTCTTCCTCCCAATCAAAGAATTCATCTTAAACCTGTTTGTCTTTGTTGAAGAAGAAAAATGTTGTTAGGAATGAACTGAAAGGGGAGTTTTTTTCTGACTCTCTCCCATTGCACATTGATGGGCTTCTGTTGATTCCAGGCTGCCATCCGAAAGGAGCTCAATGAATTCAAAAGCACTGAGATGGAAGTTCATGAATTGAGTAGACACTTAACAAGGTTAGTATTGAGGGTTTTTTTTTTCCTTCAAGTTGCAATATTTATCTCCAAATGAAGCTCTCCCACTTGTGGGTTACGAGTGGGTTGGTGGATGCCATGGGAGGGAAGATAATAGGAAGGTAGGCATGCAGTTCCACTTTAGGTTCCTGAAATGAGGAAGCAGAACACAGATGGCCTGGGCTAAAAGCAACTTTCTGCAGAGTCTGAGCTTCACTCATTTAAACTAAAGGTCTGATAAGCACCAGACTACCAACAACCCCAAGGTGAGTTTTCGTGAAAACTCAAGTCAAGGAGAAAAGATTGTTGCCAATTTGCAACCAGTCAGCAGAGGCCAAACCTGAACAAAATACCAAGTCCATGTGGGACTTCCAAAGTGGACCACTTCTGTTATTCCCTGACATTCTCCCTGACAGTCCAGCATGATGATGATATTTGGGGAAACTGAGGCACAGAGTGATTAAGAGACTTAAATAAGGTTGCATTGCTAGTTAGCAACAGTGCTATTGATTTAATTCTTACTTTCTTTGCGGGGGAACATTTAGAGAAATATGACATAGCAAGTATTTAGTCTAGAGACTCAGAGACACAGATTGGGTTCTGCACCTTGCTGCTGGATCCAGGCTGATGGCAGAAGGTGGAAGCCACCAGGGCTGCCCCTGATGAAACTATTTCAAAACCAGGTGTGTGTTCAGTGGCGCTCCTGTGGGGATGATGGTGGGAAGCTCACCCCTCCCTCTCACGGTCAAGAAACTCCCTGAGGATGGGAGATTGGACTGTTGAATCCTGCACCTTTGGCAGCCCCTTGGTCTTGATGTAATTATTTGTTTCCTTAGGTTTCACCGACCTTAACAGTCGAATTCCTCTTGAGTGCTATGCTGTCTTCAAAACATAAATTTATAAGAACCATAAGTGCTGGTATTTATTCACTTCCCCATTATGATGTAAATCTTCTGAACTGCCTTTTTTTTTAAAAGAAGAAAAATCAAGGAAACACAATCAGGATTTTATGTGTGAAAACGCAAAAGTGATGGCTCGGCGGTCCGAGCTGCTGGTCCCACTTCTGACACCAAAATGCATCCCAAACCCCAGCAGTGCCAAGGGCACCAGCAGGGCCCTGACTGAAGACTTTCCAGCAGGTGGAATGGTCCTTGTTCTCTCCAGCCAGGCCCAGCAGGCACTGCCTTCATGAAGTCTCCAGCAAACCTCTTCCTCACAAGTGTCTGTCACCTGAGTCCAAAGAAAGCTGAAGGGGTGGGTTTGTTTTGGGGGGTACTGTGCAAAGCTAATGATCTGGTTGGACTCCTACACTTGGCCAAATGTGCTGGCTCCAGACATTACATCTGGTTTGGGGGCCCTTTAAAGTTGATGCCAAGAAGGAGGGAGCACTTCTCAGTTGTCCCTGGCTTTTCAGTCCGTTCAGCCACCACCCACACAGTGAACAAAAGGGAAGGGCCCATTTCTGGGGGAGTCTGGCTGCCTCTTGGCTACGAAGGTTGGCACTGAGCACCCATCCTGCCCCCTCTGCCTGAGCTGAGCTGCCTTTCGGGAAGCTCTGGTTTAGAAGGGGAAAGTTGTCATCTGCTCAGTTCAAATAATCAACCCATCTGTGTTCAGAGAGTCCAATGTCATGAGTGACCCACACACACACACAGCCATTGCTAAGGTACTCCTGTGCTGTTTATAAGTCTGAGTGGGAGGACCCTATTGAACCCTGTGGGGTCAGAAATTGCTTGGCTGACATTTATTTTCTCTGTGTGTCTTGGAGCCGGTGATTACATGGCTTGGGAGTTCCTAGCTTCTGTGTATAGGACCAGTGCATACAGGCCAGAAACCTTTCCTATAGGACTGGCTTTCCAGCCACTGAGGGACTGGTACTCCAGAACCACTCCATGGCCTTCTCTTTTTTGTTTTTGCACTGAAGAGTTTCTGTGAAGGAGCCCCAGAGTTGGGCATGTGCCAGAATCAGGCCAACACCAGCCACACCTGCCCACAGTGCCCCTTCCTGCTCCAGTTGATCCAGAGAGCTTTTCCCTCTCCCTCATGATGCCGGGAAGCGTGATTGTGGGTATGTCTCTGACTGGGATACCCAGGGTAGGGTGTGCAATGAGGCCAGGACCCTCCTAAACCCTAACAAGCATCCTAATGAGGCCCATTGCAGCTTTCGTTTTCCTTCCTAACAGAGCTCGCAGGCCCTCAGTCGCAGAGTTCTCTCACTTTCTGGAGTGACTCCATCGTTACCCCAGTCTTTCTAGGTGGTGGCACACTCTCCACCACACATGCCATTTAGAAAGATGCCAGCTTGGCCTTTCCAAAAAGTTAACCAGTCTCCCACCACGAACCCTGTGGGAGCAGGTTACTCTTAGGATGCACACCTGTCAACGAGGCCATTGCATTTTTTTGCAGGCATGAACGGCTCTCATGTAGGAGCTAACCCAGGAGCCGGAAAACTGCTGGGGAGAGTTCAGGGCAGCTCTTTGGGCAGTGCCTCCAGCTGCAGCTTTGCCTTGCCACCTGGAGCCAGCACGCCTCTGCCCAACCCAAGGAGGGTGCCATCACTAGATCCTTTTTTTTTTTTTTTTTTTTAAACTCTTGAATCTGAATAGTTCCTGCCGTGGGGAGAGGTATTGTTCAGGGAAAATGTGATCGGGATTTTAGTGTGGCTGTAAACACAGTCTTCCCGAAAGGCTTACTGACGTTTGAATGTGCAAATGGTATGACGAAAGATGTAGGGCTCTTTCGTTGAACTTCTCTACGGCGGGCGGGCGGGCATGTGTTCCAGGTGGAGGTGCCTGCCGGCCAGGCTTTGAGTCTGAACTTCCTCTAACTGCAGCTGGGTTCCTGGCACACGTGGTGCCCTGGCATGATGGTCCTCCCTGGCCAGGAGCGAGTCCTAAGGAAATTCATTCCATTGACCGGACTCCCTCCCATGATAGGCCCATGGCTTCTCTGCTGGCCTTGGTTCTTGGCCCTTCAGATTCCCTGAGGATATAAGGCCCAAGTGGATCTCCCTGCAGCCAGCCAGCAAACAGCCCAGGGTTTCCGCCCAAAGTGCCCTCGTGTTGCAGTCCACTTTGTGCATGGAAGATATTGAACACAATTTCCACTGCTCTTCCTGCAGGACCTCTTTTCCAGAAGTCACTTGCTCAGACTGAAGGGTGCACCTCCCCTGCCATTGACAGGTCCTGCGCCTTCAGGACAGGCTATTTCAAGCCTGTTTTAAGTGGCTCTTACACAGGCTCAGCAACCTCTGTGGCCTGCAGGATGGGCCTTCTGCTATCTCTTTCCTTTCTTAAAACCTTAAGGTCTTTCTAGAGACCTATTCAATTTTCTTTTTTTTTTTTTTTCGGCTACAACATCACGATGACTGTAGCAATTTGTTACTTTCCAAGATGACAATTTGACATTAATTAAGGGAAAAAATAAAAGGGTGAGCTAGATGACTTAAAATGCATCTCTTTTTTGAAAAAGCTGCAGCTGGCAAGTCAAAGTTTATTGTATGTGTATAAATTCCCAGTTGAGCATTTTTGCATTTGGATTAGTGTGAGAGGAAAAATGTGAAATGTCTCAAATCAAATGCTCCCTTCTAAAGATTAGACATCGCCCGATCCTGCCCCCTGCCCCGTCAATGACAGAAGAGATCGCCATCAGCCTGCTAGCTTTTTTTAAATGGCTGATATATTCATCTCCAAAGGCCCTCAAAGCCCTGTAAAACTTTTAAAACTTTAGCCTTTATGTCAGATTAGAGAAACCAAACAACGTGACGGTAAATGTGATGAAAAGCTCTGATTTTATTTTTCTCCCGCTTATGAACATGTATTTTTATTTGCCGAATGAAAATCGTGGTGTGTTGCTTCGATGAATGGAATTTCAGGTTCTCCCTGTGCACAGCCGGTGGGCAAAGGTCACCTTCAATGACTTTTTCTCCCTATCTGTCTGTTAATCCCCAGACCGGTTGCATTTTCCAGTTGCTTCCTGGGTGTCTGTACATAGTTTGTCTTTGTATAGGAGTGAGTGTGGTGACCGTCAATCCCCTGATCTCCCGGGTTCTAATTTAACAGATGATGGCTGTATGAGGAAAATGATGTAAATAGAGAATACGAATTAAACTGGATCTCTGTGGCCTAGGTTTTGTACATACAGAAACTGCATGGCATTTAAATTATTGTTTGTCTCTGATGATGTATGCAGTTTCTTTAAAAACAAACCAAAAAAAAAAAAAAAGTCAAAAAAAAAAAAAAAAAAAACCTCTTGACTCTTGTGTGTTTTATCAACCAGCAGCAGAAACCACCCAAAATGCTTTGACTGGGAAAGGGAGGTTTCAGGAATGGGAGAGGTCAGCTCATCTGCAACATACATAGTGAGAGTGAGTGGACATACGGGACAACCGCATGTCTCTGGTATTATTGGGGGAAGGAAGTATTGTAGCACATACATTAACTTTCTAGAAGACTTTTGTGTACTAGGAGTTTTTTCCTCAACTGTTGTTTTTTTTTGTTTTGTTTTTGTTTTTGTTTTTGTTTTTTTGAGACGGAGTCTTGCTCCATCACCAGGCTAGAGTGCAGTGGCGCGATCTCAGCTCACTGCAACCTCTGCCTCCCGGGTTCAAGACATTCTTCTGCCTCAGCCTCCCAAGTAGCTGGTACTACAGGCACATGCCGCCATACCTGGCTAATTTTTGTATTTTTAGTAGAGACGGGGTTTCACCATGTTTGCCAGGATGTTCTCGATCTCGACCTCGTTATCCACCCACCTCAGCCTCCCAAAGTGCTGGGATTACAGGCGTGAGCCACCGCATTCAGCCTTCCTCAACATTTTTATAAGAATATCTAAAATGTCAACTCTCCTTTTAATGATCTGGGAATAATGAACATAAATTTAACTTTTTGTGAAATCACTCAGGGTCATCTCTGTAGTGTCAGGTATCAAACAGTCTTAGAATAGCAATGCCTTGGGGGCCTTTAGACTGTCACTGCCCCTAAACAAAAGCCCCAGACTACTTTGTTTTTTGAGTCCTTCTTGTCCTAATCTCTATGTCTGTTTTTTTGGGTTTTTTTGGGTTTTTTTGAGACGGAATCTCACTTTGTCTCCCAGGCTGGAGATCTTGGCTCACTGCAACCTCCGCCTCCCTGGTTCAAGTGATTCTCCTGCCTCAGCCTCCTGAATAGCTGGGACTAGAGGCGTGCACCACCAAACCTGGCTATTTTGTTGTTGTTGTATTTTTATTTTTAGTAGAAACAGGTTTCACCATGTTGGCTGGGCTGGTCTCAAACTCCTGGCCTCAGTCAATCCACCCTCCTCGGCCTCCCAAAGTGCTGAGATTACAGGTGTGAGCCACCGTGCCTGGCCTCTATCTCCGTTCTTGAGAAGCCTGAGTATTTGATCTATAAAGCAAAGAACTTCATTGCATAACCTTCTGGTTACTAATTCGTCACTCTGAAGGCTTTTGAGGGAAGCAGAGGGGCTGCATTTTAGGTGGGTGACGTTGCTGGGTAGCATATCCTTGGTCCAGCGTGTAGAAAGGCTGTTTTGGGAAAGGGCAACCTCGCACCGTGCTGCTCAAACCACCGTGCCTAGGAATCACCTGGGGGTCTTGTTAACATGCAGGTGCTGAGTCAGTAGGTCTGGATGGGGCCTGGGAGTCTGCATTTCTAACAAGCTCTCAGGGCCTGCTGATACTGCTGGTCCAGGAATCCCACTTCTGAGTCTCAAAGGCTGGGAGAAGAACCCCTTCCTTCCAGAGCTCTCTCTTTTTTTTTTGTTTTTTTGAGACAGAGTCTCACTCTGTCACCCAGGCTGGAATGCAGTGGTGCGATCTCAGCTCACTGCAACCTCCGCCTCCTGGGTTAAAGCGACTCTCCTGTCTCAGCCTCTTGAGTAGCTGGGATTACAGGCCTGCACCACCGCGCCTGGCTAATTTTTGTGTTTTAGTAGAGACAGGGTTTCACATTGGTCAGGGCAGTCTCGAACTCTTGACCTCATGATCCACCCGCGTCGGCCTCCCAAAGTGCTGGGATTACAGGCATGAGCCACCTCGCCCGCCGCTCTCTAACTTGTGATAAATTAATCTGAGAACTTGATTGCAAGTTTTAGGGCAGTGAAAGGACTAGAAAGAAAAAGCTTCAATAAAGCTCCTAACAGACTGGCAAGAGGGGAGGAAACTGGCCATAATCCTGCTAAGGAGGGAGCCCTTTCCTAAGGAAACGAAGGTTGTGGCTACACATTCTCCGCAGGAAGGGGCAGCCTGGTGTGTCTATCGCATCTGCTTATCTGGGCCTCAATTTCCTCATCTGGAAAACAGAGACATTGAAATAGATGTTCTAATGTTCTTTGGAGCATCAGCTTGCCCATGATTTGGGAATATCGGAATTTTTTTTTTTTTTTTTTTTTTTTTTTTTGAGATGCAGTCTCACTCTGTCACCGAGGCTGGAGTGCAGTGGCACGATCTCCACTCACTGCAAGCTCTGCCTCCCGGGTTCACGCCATTCTCCTGCCTCAGCCTGTCAGGTATCTGAAACTACAGGCACCCAACACCACGCCCGGCTAATTTTTTGTATCTTTTAGTAGAGACGGGGTTTCACCGTGTTAGCCAGGATGGTCTCGATCTCCTGACCTCGTGATTTGCCCACCTCGGCCTCCCAAAGTGCTGGGATTACAGGCATGAGCCACCGTGTCTGGCCAAAATTTTTAAAACATTCAACTTAGTCGTTAAGAAAGAGTTAGCTTTAAAGCAAGTCCTGCTGAGTCTGTCTCTTGAATAGTTTAGATTCCTCTCCTTCAGGTCACCACAAATCTGCCATCTCTCCCTGCGGTCCCTCCCTGCCACGCACCGCCCTCCTGGAGAGCTGGGTGGCCCTGGGACCTACCCTCCCAAGTGCCTTTGTGGGGCCTCATCCCGAAGCCGCCATCAATCAGGTTATCTGACATCCTTCTGCCTCCCCCTGCCCTTGGGCAAAACACCCTGGGGTGATGTTGGGGGTGATGTCCACAACACAGTGCATTGTCCCCTACGCATCGCAGGTTTCAGGGTACTCCATGGATGTGGCTACTTAACCTGTTAATCCGAAGGACAAGTTTGACTCGGGAAGCGCTCCCTGGCTCACTCTCCACAGGTGCTAAGTGATCTCCTCCACAAGCGTGGCTTCAGATGACCCCCTGTCTATGGCTATAGCTCAGATCTGTCCCAAGCCCCTGGCGCAGGTTTTCTAAAAAGCAGCAGGGTATCATAGAACATTCCACAACTTGGAGCTGGAGGCCATTATGCTAAGTGAAGCAACACAGGAGTGAAAAACCAAGTATCATATGTTCTCACTCATAAGTGGGAGCTAAGCTATAAGGACACAAAGGCCTAAAAATGATATAATGGACTTTGGGGAGTCAGAAGGGGGAGAGTGCGAGGCGGGTAGGGATAAAAAGTACACATTAGGTACAATGTACACTACTCGGGTGATGGGAGCACAAATCTCAGAATAAACTATAATTTATCCATGTAACAAAAAGTCACTTGTGGGGCCGGGCACAGTGGCTCATGCCTGTAATCCCAACACTTTGGGAGGCCGAGGCAGGTGGATCACCTGAGGTCAGGAGTTCGAGACCAGCCTAGCCAACATGGTGAAACCCCATCTCTACTAAAAGTACAAAAAATTAGCCAGGTGTGGTGGTGGTCGCCTGTAATCCTAGCCACTTGGGAGGCTGAGGCAGGAGAATCACTTGAACCCGGGAGGCAGAGGTGGCAGTGAGCTGAGATCACATCATTGCACTCCAGCCTGGGCAACAAGAGCGAAACTCTTAGCTCCAAAAAAAAAAAAAAAAAAAAAAAGCCACCTGTACCCCAAAAGTTATTGAAACATAAATAAATAATAAAATACAGATATACTAATTTTTGAAAAAGGTTCTCCCACCTGGATGACGGCAGCCATGGTCTTTCTGCCTGCGGCCTCAGCATCTGGTCCTGCCGCCAGAGTCATGTCTCCAAACTCAGACGGGCTCACCCCACCCTCCTGCTTGGTGCCTGCAGCAGCCCCCACTATCTTACCCGTCACGCTCCACTCTGCAGTGTGGCATCCGCAGTGACAGTGTGGTCCTTGCTCACTTCCGCCAGCCTCACCTCCCGTCCCCTGCTCCATCACTCTGCTCAGGCTTCCCGGGCAGACCCTTCTGGTGTGTGTGGTCTGGGAGTCCTGTGAGGGACGCTGTTGATGTGGCCATGTTGTGGTGACCACCTCAGGGACAACCAGGGTTTTTAACAAGGGCCTTCGGGCACTGAGCAATGAAGCTTCCCTGAAAGGAGTACAAGAGAGGTCTCATGTAGGCAACCTTGGAACTCAATGAGGAGCATACAAAACAAAAAAAGGATGAACAAATAGCTGTCTCCTCTGCCTCCTGGCAGGTGGCAGCCCTGAGGTCTAACTCTGGCTGGCTGGTCACTTGATTCCTACCAGTAGCACCACTAACGGCTCCCACACAGTAAACACTTAGCATACCCCAGGCACGGTGTTAGGCCATCGTCATGCACCATCTTCCTTAACCCTTACAACACCTTGGTCACCGATGAGGAAACTCAGGTCCCCAAACAACAACGTGGGCAAAGTCACACAGATGGTAAGTGGTGGAGGGGCTTCCACACCCAGGTCTGCCTGACTCTAAGGCAATGCCCTTAACCTCCCTGCTACGCCGATGTGTTGTGGCTTTCTCTCTACCTTCTTGAGCTCACGCTTCCGCAGCATCCATCCAGTTATCCCATTTGCCTGTCCTAAGGGATTACATAGTCTTCCGACACCGAGGATCACAGACTGGGAAAGATCACCGACTGCCTCCAAGCCCTAGCTCCCAGCTCCTCCTCCTCGCCTCCCATGCACACCTTTGTCTGTGGTTAAGCTGAGTCTCCCCCTTCCCCACACCATGGGGACCTCCCACAAGCATTTGACAGTCAGCCAACATTTATGACTTCCTGCAAGGGAAGCAGAAGTCACACACAAGGCACTTGTACCGTGTGGTCCTACCTCGAGCTGTTGCAAAGGCAGGAAGAGAAGGGCATGCTGCCTAATGAGAAGGAAGACACCAGACACTCACTTCTTCATCGTGTGTGAGTGTCCGGTCCCTCACCTAGAAGCTATTTTCTGGGGGAAAAAGGGTTCTGGTCCTAATCAAATGATGCTCTCCACATTTCATAATAGGGAGCCATGATCATCCACTATTTCCATGGGCAACACTGCAGAGGAAGGCAAAAGGCTCTCATTAATTAAACTAATGAATTCATCTGCAGGAGACAGGAAGAGTAAACCACGGAAACAGAATTGACTAATTCTTCTTCCATTAAGATGCATCTACTCTGAGCCAGAATTCCAGACCTGGTTCCCTTCCTCATCCATGATGAAGACGTTGCGTCTCATGTGGTCACAAAAGCGTGGTGTTTCCGGTGTGGAGATACCATTTCTGTTCTGCCTTTGATAAAAAATTTAAAAACACCAACAATAAAAAAAAAAAAAAAAACAGAGACAGAAACGGTAGAGGGAGGGAGGAAAATGCTGTCAGTTCCTTAATCAACAATCACCAACCTGGAGTGGCCACTGACACCTTGTCCCAGTGTGGCGGTGGTGGGGCAGGGGGGTCCCTGGGGTCCATGGTCCTGGGGTCCATTCAAAGCCTCCACCCGGAAGAGGACAAGCCAGTCTCCAGCTACACAGGAAAAAAAATAAAAAATACTTCACACAAGAATTGAACTTCTTATCTCAGTCCTGACCAGGGACGGAATCAGAATAAAGGCTTTGGTCTCACGCAGCAACCCTGTGGCCGGTCACCGCAGTCCGGCAGGCCTGCCACTGTGCTGACCGAGGCCGTCATGCATGAAGCACGTCCGGGGCTTTATGGCTCAACATCTGAGCCTCCTGGAAGGCCTTGGCCACCTCACCGAAGCCCCAGCGTACTGGCTGTGCAAGGCCCTGGGGTTAAAATAGCAAAAATGCCATCTGGCAAGAGGCTGGCTTTGTTCAGACTGTGTGCTGCCTTGTTGCTGGGGCGGTGGGGACATTTTCCAAGCCACCATAACAATGTGAGCTGCCACCTGGGCCAACCCCACCCCTCCATGCCCCCAGCCCACTCGTCAGCATCCACGCAATCATGGCAGGAGCCCCTGTGGCAGCTGAGCCACCTTGGGTTTTCCTCAGTTCCATCTCACTGACTTGGTGACGACAGCCCCAAAGCAGGCAGGACAAAGCCCTTCTTTCTTCCTAGAAAAGTACCTGAAATAACACGCACATTTTTAGACTCCCAGGAGTTGGTGCTAAGGAAGGGTCCTTGGGGCTGGGACATGGAGAACAGCCACCGGTCACTGCAGACCCTTTTATCCTGGCTGCCTTTCCCCTCTATTGGCACATGTTCCTTTTCCATCAAAAAATTTAGTTACAATTTTTTTTTTTTTTTTAAATAAGAAGACCAGAAAGAACACACAGGGCTGGCTGCCTTTTATAGGACAAAACACGAACAGGGAAACTTAACTTGTGTGTAACATGTGCACCCAGACAGACCTTATTTCAATCATGTCCAATTTTAAAATCCAGGAACCGGCCACAGTAAGGAAAGGCAGGCATGTTTCAGGCTGTCCAGCAGCTGGGCAGAAAAACGGAGACCCGCTGGGCCAAACAGTGAGAGGCTCCAATTGAGCCATCCTAGTTCAGGTCTCCCTGGTGACCCCCCTCTGTGTGGGGAGGTAAGTGCATCTCTTGATATTTTTAGTTCACTGTAAAGACATGGTTTTTGCCCTCCAGGAATCAGCTAGCTATGCATGAGCGGAAACCCTGCAGGTGCCGATCGTAACTGATTGGAGTCGGGAGGAGGGAAAGGACAAAGAGTGATGGCTTCAGGTTTGGAGAGTAGTTGAGTCACATTAGAAGCAAAAAGCATCTCTGATTTGGCCAGCAGAGGTGTGCACAGTTCTGCTGTGGTTTCAATCTTACTACAGGCTACAGTCAATAGGACAGCACAAAAGCTCTTTGTTGACCAGACATTCGGCCGGTTCAGAGCAAGCAGCTGGGATAGAGTCACTTAGATTTCAGCAGCAAAGCTGTGCGGGGAGGCAAGACGTTGCCTGGGCTGCCTCCCAGGCCTCAGTATCACACCTAGGAGCTGGTGGAGGAAGACGCCAAGGCAGGTTTCTTGAGCCCAGTGGAAAGCTTCTTGTTCTGCCCCCAGCTCCCTCCCAACAAAACCAAAGATGATTCATGCTAAAAGGGTCACCTGGTCCAACCCCTCTGGCCACAACAGAGGAAGGTGCTCTGCCGCCCTCAGTACACAAAGGGGGACACTCCTAAAGAAAGCACTAGAAGGTGGGGTGCAGTGGCTCACACCTGTAATCTCAGCATTTTGGGAGGCTGAGATGGGTGAATCTCTTCAGCCCAGGAGTTTGAGACCAGCCTGGGCAACATGACGAAACCCCATCTCTACAAAAAAAAAAAAATGCAAAAAACTAGCTGGCCATGTGTCTGTAGTCCCAGCTACCAGCTACCAGGGAAGTTGAGGTGGGAGGATCACCTGAGCCCAGGATCTTGAGGCTGCAGTGAGCTGTGATTACACCATTGCACTCCAGCCTGGGTGACACAGTGAGACCCTATCTCAAAAAAAATTTTTTTAAAGCAAGGACTAGAAGCTGCATTGCTGCCAGCACTCAAGCTTCACCCCACGAGGCCCCTCCCTGCTGCATTAGCACTGGCCCCCGCATCACATCCCCACACCATCATCCTGAGACACCCCGCCCCCAGCACCAGTGGAATGAGTTTTGCACCCCAGCACTGTGCTGGTCACTTTCGTCTCTCATCCCGTTTTACAGATGAAGGGGCTGAGGCCAAGAAAAAACACAATCACACAGCTAGGAAATAGCAGAGCTGAGCAAAGAACTCTCAATCCAGTTCCCTTGACCCTACACCACTAGTGAATCCCAGAAAGGGCAGTCAGAAAGATGATAGTTTTAGACATAGATTTAAACCCATATCTGCCTTGCTAAACTGCATGTGCGTTGATGGTGTCTGTTAGCATTAGGTCCAACAGTCTTCACATAACCAAAAACAAGTGGCTGAAACAAACTGGGATTTTTTTAAATGTAAAGGCAGTCTCGAATTAAGCAGAAAAGAGCTTGTGTGGTAGTGACACCATCAATGTGTAGCTCTATTTGTTGGCCCCACCATCCTTATCATGTGGCTTCCATTCTTGATGTTGCCTCACATTCCGAGATAGCTGCTGAAGCTCCCACCATTATGTATGTGCTCCAGGCAGAAAGTAACAGGAAATACCAGGAAGAGAAAATTTACCTGCCAGCTTTTAAATTCTCTTTAAAAACCTTTTCTGCAAGTCCTACCTAATGACTTTAACCTTCCATCTTACTGGCCCTGCCTTTAGCAAGAGGGCCAGGGGAATAAGGTTATGTGAACACACTCCTGCCTCAAATAAAATTGGGGTCTCATTAGTAAGGAAGAGGAGAGGATGAAGAATGAATAGGCAGCTATGAGGTAGTCGGTGGTTGGTGAGCTGCCACAGAACTGTCCTTGGTAATGAGCTGACTGGTAATAAAGTTAGAGTGACACCACTTCCTAGCATGGAAAGGGAACAATTTGTGGAAAACATTCATATTTCAGTACCGAGATTTTATTCCAGGTGTGATGAAGTGTTTTATAAACTTTAGGAATAGCCTAGAAACGAGGTCAGACTAGTTTAAAAATGAAAAACAGGCACAGGCAAGTGGCATATTTCTTTCTTTTGCAATCAGCGTTAAACCCTTTCATCATTAGGTGAAATCTACATTCCCCGGGCCCTTGCTACTCAAACTGTGGTTCCCCTGGACCAGCAGCATCAGCATTGTCACGGAACTTGTTAGAAATGCAGAAAGTCATGCCCATCCCTGACCCACAGACAGAATCTGCAGTTCACCAAGACCCCAGGGGCTCCCAGTGCACATTCAAGTTTGAGAAGCCCTGTTCCAGTGCAATGCCCTAAAGAGTCTGCAATGGGACTCCGCTTTCCTAAAAACCTTTTCTCAGGAAGCAGTGTGCTCTAGGAATCTTAGTCTTTGGTGAGACTCTGCATCACAGTGCCACTCTCTGAGGAGAATATACATTAAAACACTTGTAGAACTGTAATACCTAGTATTTACCAACTTCTGTGCCAGACACTGGTCTAAGGATTTCATATCTGTTTCTGTAGCTCATCCTTCTACCCACTCTGTGAAGTGGGAGCTCTTACTCTCATCCCCTCCCCTGGGGTGCAGGTAAGGACATGGTGCTGAGTTACCCAGCCAGCCAGCCAGCAATGGGTCCAAGCAGATTCTGCCTCTCTGGAATGTTCTGCCCAGATGGAGAGATTTTAAGGTTCAGAGAAAGATGGGTCAGTGTTTCCGAATGAGGGAGTAGCTTGGTGAAATACACTCTGGACAGGTAGCTGGGATGCCTGGGTTCCAGAGCTTGCTCAGCTACTGTGACCTTGTAGAAATAACTCACTAGACCACCTGGAACCTCACTTCTCTTATCTGTATATGGGGTGATATGCAAGCTCCCCTCCAGCTCTGACATTCCTCGGGTCCGGACATGCCTTCTGTAGGATCTGAAAATCAGTCAGCCTTAGCAGCTGTCTCCCCTAACTAGCTGTATTCAGGTTCACTCAACTGCCACCCAGTCTGGCCACAGCCCAACTTGGTCTAGGCACCCAGATGTTGGACACCCTGCGGGGAAACTATATACCCTCCTGAGCAATCAGAGACAAACACAGCTGCTGCCAGCGAAGGCCCCCAGTTGACCCAGGTGGAGGGCAAGGAGCTGGGCAAAGTCGACTTCCTGTAGACTTTCGGACTGAATTAGACTTGGTATGAAAGTTCACAAAGGGAGCACCTGGCCACATGAATGAGTTCACCAAGGCTGCTGGTGTGATATTACCCCTCTGCCTGCCCCCATTGGAAAGGGCTGGCTGTCCACCTACAGACTGGCTGGCAGAAACCAGAAAGAAGTGGTGCAGGAAAAGTCACTGAGACTTAGTGGAGGCAGAAGGCTTCTTGTTGCCCTCTGGCACTTCTGAGGGCACTTATCTGGTCAACAGATCTAAGTGGAGCAGATAGTCTTTGAGAGTCTCTTCCCAGTTCACAGTGGACCCGTCCACCATGCCCCTTGCTCACCACTCCCTGCACTGCAGTAGACACAAGGGAGGCTCCTGGTGGCCCTGCATCTGCTGTGGGATGCCTCCACCCACTCAGCTCTACGTGAATGGCCCATAGACAGCCCGAACCCCAGGCCAGACCACAGCCTCTTTCCCATGGATTTAGGAATTGGGTCACGAGACTCTGTCTCCAGAGGCTGGACCTGTAACATATACATTTAGTGTCTTAGGGTGGGACATCTTCTACCAGATCGATCCAGACTGCAGAGACACAGACTCCAGACAGAGCCCACACACAATGTGGATCATAGATAAGAGGACGAGAGGGTCCAGGGTCTCTTTAGTCCCATCCCAGATTCCAAGCCCTCCTTCTTTAGGTTCTCAGCCTCACCCCTGCATCCTATAATAAAGTCTCCTATAAGCAAGCCTGCTTCAGAACAACTCTATTACTTGTCAATGGAGGCGTCTTAATGCTGAACCAGGCCTTCCCATATTCAACAAATATTCGTGAAGAGCCCACATGGGCTAGGAGATGTGCTTGACACTGGGGGAATGAAAAAAAAAAGTATGTCATTATTACTAATCTCAAGGAGGTCACATAAATCTGGGATGTAAACAGATCATTCTAAACCAATGTATTAGTCTCAATGTTTGTCTTCCCCTAAAATGTGTGTGCTGAAATCCTAGCCCCCAGGGTGATGGTATTTGGAGGTGGGGCCTTTGGAAGGGGTGAGGTCATGGGGTGGTTCCTCACGCATGGGATTAGGATGCTTAGAAGGGGCTGAAAGACCAGACTTCATTCCTTCCACCAGGACACAGCAGGAAGGCACCATCTATGAACCACACAGAGGGCCCTCCCCAGACGCTGAATCTGCCAGTGCCTCGGGTGTGCTAAAGGCAGCCCCTGGCTTCAAGAATCTTGCATCTTAGAGGGAAACCACATGGAACACTTAATAAAAGTTCAAGACAACCGAACAAGAGACTTCCAAACAATTATTGCTAAATGAGTGGTCCCTGAAATGTCACAGAAGCTCAGAGTTAGGAAAATGAACTTTGAGCTTGGCAGTTAACAAATTTTCAGAGCAGGTAGAGCTGAGTTAGGCCTCCAAGCATAGAGTAGATTGAAATAGAGACAGTGCCCAGCCACACTCTTGCAAGTGATGCTCTTGAAAATATTAAATATCCACAGAGTTCCATGCTTCTAAAAGTGCTTTCACAGCCAACTCATGTGATGCTCACAAGCATGCTGAGGAGGAAGGGATGTAACAGAATCGCTGTTTGATGATGGGAAACCAAGACACAGACTAAGTGATTGGCTTGGTTCACGAAACTAGTGAGTGGGGTAGATGCTCATGCCCCCTCCCTGATCCAAGGCTCTTCCTGTCACCTCTTCCATTAATAAAGGGAAGGGGACACAGAATCACACATCTCAGAGCAGTTCTATCCTTCCTCTGGAGCTTCTGGACAGACTCAGTCTACCTTCTCCCTGGTGTGGCAGCACAGGAGTTGAGAGTTTCTCCTAAAGACGTCTGGAACAAATCATATATCTGTTAAATATGTCCTCCCTGCATGCTTGTACACTCCGAGAGGGCAGATACCGTGTCTTGTTCCACAATTAAGCTCAGCACCTGGCCCAGAATTAAGAGTGTATTGACATATATTTCGTGATTGAATGAAAACAAAGGACAAGTGAACCAAACAGATTGGTCAGAAGAGGGAGAAACGGGAGGTGGGATCTCAGGGCCACCGTGGTGTAGCGTGCAAGCCACCTGATGTTTAGTAGTGAATCTTCCAAAGCTTCTCCTCTTTGCTGCCCCCCTCTCAAATCTTCTTAGTATTATGTCCAGAGGGCAGGCAGCAGCAGGGAAAAGAGATGCTAAAATTTCCAGCAAGTACCAGCTTGCTACTTATTAAGACTCTAGGAAAGGATGATAGAGAAGACTAGGAAGTGACTCTGTGATAAAGCCAGTGCTTAGCGTGAGCTCTGGCAGTCCCCAGTGCCTGCTGTGTAAGTTCTGGTAAACTGCAAAGGAAAACATCAGTATTAGGTATGAGCTGGAGGTGTGAACCTTAAGCGCTTGCTATGATATTCAATTTGGAGTTGTGCTTAGTCAGGATGAACTTCTAGGATTCTCATGTGTCCTCTGATAACGTTCGCTGACTCCCTTTGTCATTGTCCTGGAGTAAAATCAGTCCCTGGGTGGGGGCTCCCCTTATGGGGAGTTATCACCTCATCTAGCAACTGTCTACTCACTTTTTAACGTCCCCAAGGCAAGGCTGACAGAGGGACCAAAGTGGAAAAGGCGACTGGTCAGGAAAGCCGTGAAAGGTCAGCACCCCCACCATGGTCCCCCAGAAATCACTACCGCCCTCTGTTCTCCGTTCCGCCATCCCTCACCCCTCCCTCCTACTCAAACTGGCGCCAGCTCTGGAGGAACACCAGCTGATCTAGGAGCCACAGCTTGTGCCAAGAGCCACAGGCAGTTTCATTTGGCACACAGTCTCAAGGAGAAATGGCTCTTTGTTTCCACCAACAGAGGGAATGCCATCAACTCCCGCTCCCCAAATTCCCACACTCCTTTCCCTCTCTGTCAAGGGCAGAGAAAAGCATCTTCTGGCCCTTCTAGACCCAAAACACCCAGCTAAAGACAAAAGCTGCTGACCCTATGTGACCTGGGCAGATTCACTGTCCACACTCCACACCCCTCACCAGGCTCCCCAAAGGCTGCCTTGGCTGGAGAACTTGGTATGTCACTCTGCTGCTTATGTCACAGAAAAGGAGCAGGTGCTGTCACTTGGGCCACGTGAGCCAGCGACTCATTTTAGTATCTGGTCCCGGACATCTAAGCTCTTTGCTTACCCTCCGCATCCCCACTGGCTTCCCTCCAGGTTCTTCATTTTCAGAGGGAAAACATCATAACCTTGAGTCACCATGGGGAGGTGATGACCACATGACAGGGAACTTATGCAATTCAAGAGAGGGCAAGTGCCTGTCATACCCAGAGCTACAGTGAAAGAAGGTCCTCGGAGCTCCTTCAATGCATCATATGATTTCAGTGTTGCCCCATAATTTTGAGGCGAACTTTCCATTAACAAAGAAAGTGCTTCATTCTCATGAACCCTGACCTTATTTCCTGAAACAGCCTTGACACACAAGCCTGTGTACACACAATCCTCTACACAATTGTACCTCTAAGCAATCCATCCATTCGATTTGTCAGCAGACCAAAGCCACAGCCCCAACACAAACACACTCTCCAACCTTCCTTGGCCTTCCTTTCTCCTGGCCAAGAGGACTGAGATGTTTTCTCATTCGTGTTTAAGACAAATCTCTAGAAGGGAAAGAGCAGAAACTACATGTGATCATGTTAAATTCCAGCTTTCCAAGGGCAAGGAAGAATCCCACATTTTAGCCACAATAGTTTGTGACAGGAACCGTGGGTTGAAGGAAAAATTCTGCAGTATCCTGACAAAACGTTTTGAAGAAAAGGCATATGAATGTATTTTTACCAGGAACTGCGCTCCTTACCCAAGACAGCAGGCACAAACATTTTCAAAACACTTAGCTCTCAGCGAAGTGAAATTCTGCTACGAAAGCGAAACTGGATGCTCATCCTCTCCACCACTTTCTTATGGTGGGCCTTAAAAACATCATTCCGCCAACCAGTGTTTTAATAAGGAAAAACTCTCAGATTGACTAACTTCCAGAAAAAATCGTCGCCCCACACCCTAGAGCCAGAAAGGTTTTACCAAACTGGGTTTGACAGAATATACTTGCAGAATATTTATTTTTAGATCCCTTAGCAGTACAGTAAGAGTCTTCCATTTCAGATCAGCTGGCCTCCAGCCAAAACAGCAAAGTAAGAGGAACTTCAGCCCCTAAGCCTTCCTGCTCCCTAAGAGTACCAGCGCTCCTGCCTGGCTCCGGCATAAATGGTTGGCAATCAGTCATTTTTTATTAAATTTTTAACTCTAGGCAGCAATTTTGCTTTAAAAGGTTTTTCTTTGGAGTGCATTTTATTTTAAAAAATTAAATACTCTTGGGTATGTCAGTATTCAGAAGCAGCAGATTTCAACAACTCACACTTTCCCTGAACTTTTTTCCAACAGATATTTCACACACTAGGGAGGGCCTGAATTCTCAGAATTGTACCTCTATAACTTCATAGCTGCCCTCCTCTTTTAGGGGGTGGGTGGAAAATCCAACTTACCACTCAGGCTCTTGCAGGTCTGAAGGCTGAAGCGGTGTGAAACAAAGGGTCCCCTTTCACTCACTACTCCCAAAGCCGGGAACTAGCCAGTGAAGAGTGGCCACGCCATTTACGCGGCACAAGCTGGCCTGGGGTGATGAGCTGTTCACCTTCACTGGCCATTTCTCTCACGTCTTTAGTGTGTGGGACAGTGCTCCCTAACATCCCACATTTAACGCCCCATCAAGTAAAACAGGAGTGCAGCAAAATATCCAACAAGTACTTGCTCCTAGGAGCAATTCAAACACGTTTTGTTCAATAATGGTTTCATTCCAACTGGCCCAAAGAGAAAAAAGAATAAGGAATTTTTTAAAGCCTGCTTAGCAAGATGAAGCCTCAGAAGGCAGTTGGCTTATATTTAAACACGCACTGCATCAACAAAAGCCAAATCTGAGGTGTCAACAAAAGGAAGTCACTCTTATTCTACAAATAGACCTTAAAAGTAACTAGTTTGGTGCCAATTAGAGGCAGGGCAGGCTTACTTACGCATTGCTGCTTAACACACTCACTCGCCCTGACTAAACCGCTTTAAAATCGAGAAGCTATTTTCTAACAACCCTTTTGAAATGCTATTCAGAGATGAACTTTACATTTCTATGTCACTGCAAGATGCTGCTCCCCAACGCAGCAACACCAGGCATTTCAATTAAATAATTTTATTGGGGAAAAAAAAAAAAACCACTTTGAGCACCAGAGCAAGAAAAGTGTATTGTTCAATCAGTTTCCCAGATCACATGCCAAGAACACAACACTCAGGGTGGGCCTGGCAGACGGTCCACAGCCAGCAGGTGCGTTCAGCTTGAGTGGACCGGGGTTCCACAGTGTTTGTGCCACAAGTCAATGGCCTTGCTCACGATCGCGTCTGAGCTGTCCTGGGGAATCTGTGGACAAGCAAACCAGTCTTTGTGAAATTTTAGTGTTGACATCTTCAGTGTCTTCCCTCATTCGCTGTAGCATAAAATTCACTACCATGGGAGTTTTCGCTGTTTTTCAGAAAGTGACAGCATAAAAGGCTTGTATCATATGCTACCCGAGGACAGGAAAGGGCTCCAGTGTCAGCCTGCCTGGGTTCAAATCCTGCACTGCTCACTAACTGTGCACCCCCGGGCGGGTTACCTAAGCTACCTGGGTTTCAAATCCCCATCTCTAAAATGGGGGAAATGATAGCCCGACTTCGCAGAGCTGTTCATAGTATGACATGAGATAACCCATGGAAAATACTTAGCACAGGCCTGGCACTGTTAGCCACCTCTGGTTATAATGATGATTATTCATTTATTCAACACACATTGACTCAGTACTTTATTATAATTTACCAGGCCATTATTCAAATGTTCATACTATTTTTTTTTTTTTTTTTTTTTTTTTGAGACGGAGTCTCGCTCTGTCGCCCAGGCTGGAGTGCGGTGGCGCAATCTCCACTCACTGCAAGCTCCGCCTCCCGGGTTCACGCCATTCTCTTGCCTCAGCCTCCCGTGTGGCTGGGACTACAGACGCCCGCCACCGCGCCCGGCTAATTTTTTGTATTTTTAGTAGAGACGGGGTTTCACCGTGTTAGTCAGGATGGTCTCGATCTCCTGACCTCGTGATCCGCCCATCTCGGCCTCCCAAAGTGCTGGGATTACAGGCGTGAGCCACCGCGCCCGGCCTAAACGAGAGCCATACTATTTTAAAAATGAATAGATTTGGGATTCTGTGAAAATCATTCAGGCATAAGTCTCTTTAATCCTATTTCTTGCCTGGTAAAGGGTATTCCAAGATACATAGGGAGGGAAAAGTTAATTTCGTTACCATTGCCTTTTTCAGCAATATGCCAGGTTAATACTGTATATTAATAAACCCAACTGGGATTACACCAGAGACAGTAACAGAAATGAAATGGCTTACAAAATCCTCCAAAATACAGAATCCCTTTTGAACTGACAAAAATTACTCATTGTAAAATGACAGATCTCACCTTTTCCTTTTCCTGACATAACTGATGATAGTCACATGGAGGATGAGACTCTGGTTCTAAGTGCACACATTCACAAGATGGTCTCAGACCATCATCTCCCAAAGACAGGATGCAAACTAATCCTCAGGCCAACTTTAGGCCAAACTTTTTCAGGGAAAAATGTTTCTTATAATTTAAAAATATACTGTATGATTTCTCTGGAATAATCTAATGTAACAGGAAAATCTGACTTGCTAAGGTGACTTCATTTCTAGATTCAAAATCAAGTCAAATTATTATTTCTCTTAAATAATTTCTCTAAAATAATCATTATAATAATTATTCTCTGAAACATTCTATGGTATTATTTCTCTGAAATAATCTAATTATTACTTCTCTGAAATAATCTAATGTAATAGGAAAATCTGACTTGCTAAGGTAACTTCATTTCCAGATTCAAAATCAAATCAAAGCACACTTACATTTTCCAGAAACTTTGTTATCTTCTCTGCACTGTTCAGTGCCATAACTTTTATTTTAAAGGTTAATAAAATTTCGACAGCTACAAAAACTAGGATCTTACAGGATCCACTCACAACTTTATCCCAAACCCTACAAAAATAAGGAGATATAATCAAATTACATGAGTTTGAGCGTTATGCTTAGCCTAGACATCTCAAATTACAAAATAAAATTTGCTCCAATTTTATGTAAAAGCTTCAAAGACAACTTTTATGAAATCATCATCAAAACAACAACAAAATACAGAAGCCAATTGAAATCTATTCTAGATACAATCAGCACTAGAAGGAAAAAGGAAAGTTCACTAAAAATTACTGCTCCACTAGGCATCTACCAAAATCATATTCCCTCATGTTGTGAACCTGACATTTTTGAGGAAGAAAAAGAAAATCCTAAACTAATGGTATATATTCTGCTAATATTCCGTAATGCTATAATTATAGCCTACTAAGAGACAACAAAAGATGTACATGAAATGAGATAAATTCAGTTTCACTGCCAGTGATTTTGGGGACAGACTCCTTAAACTTCTCTAAGGGCTTAAGGAGCCCGTTAATGATCTATAAACACTCTAAAATAATAATTCTGATCATTCCCATAACTCCTAAAAGTTGGTATTCTACTTGATACACTTAGTTACATATTATCTTATAATATTCTCTGTGTACTGCACTGTTCAGTGCCATAACTTATTTTAAGAGTTACTATTCTACTACATCACAAAGTCTTAATGGGTGGCACCTGGACTCCGAAATACCCAGACATGTCTGAAACTGACTGGAAGACCTTGGTTTGAGTCTCAAATCTTTGACTGCCTTCAGCTTCCTTAAAGATACCATGATGAAACTAATACTCAGATTTCTGCTAGAGGAGGATTTGTCACATGTCTGGAAAAGAGGAGCTGACGCTTATATAAACTGGTGGAGACCATTTGAGGTGTGACTATTTCACAGCATCTAATGCACTGAGGGCCCTCAATTTTTCTAACTATATATTCAAGAATAAGCATAATCATGTGCTGTTATGGTAGCTGCTGGAGGACTGAGCTTCAAATTACTGTATTGTTCTAAAGCAAATTTATACTCTGAGGGATGACCGCATGAAAGGCCAGAACTCTGCTCTAATGCCAAGCCTTCAATATGTCTTCGAAAGACATACTTGCCTCTGTAAACTGGATTCAGGCAAACATCCCGCAAAGCACCTCTTGAACCAGAGATCATAAGGAAGTTTGGGCGCCGCGGAACACATCTTCAGATGAGTCAGCAGTCTGCCATCTTCCAGATTCAAGTATTGTTCAAACGCTTTTGGCTAAAGATTAAGCAAGAACAGAGATGATTCATTTCCTGTGTCATAGCATCATCTGATATTATAGTCTCTGATGGAAAAAAAATTACATGCTGAATTCAAGGAAGTATTAGAAAACAAAACTTCAGAATTATCCAAGTCACTTGTGACACAGCAGTTTCCTAGGTCAGCCCTAACTAAAGTAATAAACCATGCAAGACTGAGGAGTTTCCCAGGACACAGGGCTCTTTCAGTGCTAAAACGGGAGCGGTCCCAGGCAAAATGGAATGAGTGGTCACCCTAATACTAACTTCACTAGCCAGATTCAACAACCTAAGGCAAAAGTCAAAGCAAAATTCAATTGTTCTGAGGAGTTAAGGAAGGCCCATTATATTACTGGCTGGTCTAACGAGCAGTAGATTATATACTAAGGAAAAAAGGGGGAAAGAGGAAGGGTGAAACCAAAGAAATAGAGTGGGATTAGAGTGGGGAGAGGGCATTAGGAAGAATAAGACAAAAAGTGATGCTGATGAGAAGGGGCTGACCAGTCACCGACCATCCATACACTGCCCTGGATTGAGCACCACTGCGCAACAGTGCCAAGCAGGCTCCCACAACAGGGATGTCCAGAGGGTGAACTCTATTCAACACAAATGTGCACTAAGATTTCTTAGAATTCAAGGGATAACTCAGAGGGAACGAAGCACCTGGATTCCACTTGGTAGCCCCTGTCTCATGAGGCCAGGTGGCAGCCAACACTAGAAGACTGGAGAGCTAATAAAGCCAGCTCCCCAAACCTGACCAAATCTATCTTGCATTGGCAGCTATATTTAGGTTGGCTGCTATATTTAGGGTCCACTGGCTGAGAATGGGCTCTAAGAGTCAAACCCTAAAGTCCACACTCACTATCTGTAGGAGTACAACCAGAGCCCGTATCACTTAAGCAAATGTAAATGTTTATTTTACTCAATATCTATAACTCTCTGCTTCTGTCAAAGAGGAAATTCATCACCTTTACAAGGTCCACTATAGTCAGAGACTGTACTTCATACAATGAATAAAGTGAAAGGTAAGAGAAAATCCCTGCCTTCAAGGAGCTTACAGCTTGAAACAAACAAGTAAAGAGGTAACTACAATACACTGTAATACTGTGATGCTATGATGGGAACAAGCACAAGATGTTGGGTACATCCAGGAGAAAATCCTAACCTGGGCTGTAGGAAGCAGAAGCAGTTTCTCAGGAGAGGTGACATTTGAGCTGACCTCTGAAGAATAGACAGGAATTAGCCAGGGAAAGAGAGGCCCATATCATAATATCTGGTCCAGCTTTCCCCTTTCTTTTTCAGGATATCTCTTTTTCCTGTTTATCCAACCTCCCTATACTACTCAGTGGTTCCTAGAGTTTCTCGGTAACACTGCAGACAACCTCCCAAACAAGGAATTGTGGTTGGTTTTGCAAAGTGACTTGGTTGAAAACACACACACAGAGTTATATATTATGTCTCAGAAGAAAGAAAATTTCATACAAAAGTCGGTACAAATAATAGACAAGATGGAGATGTGTGAACATTTTAAAACTATGTATTGCCTTTTTCCTTTATCAGACAATAAGCTCACGGGGGGAAGGTACTGTATCTGTTTTGTTCACTGCTGGTTCTTCAGTATCTAGCACATCACTTGGCATGGTAAGCACTCAATACATAACTGTTGAGTGAGCAAATCAATACTGTGAATTAATATAAAGTTGTGAATACATCAATCTACATCTTAACAATCGCTCAATGTACATCTTTTTGCCAATATCTAATTAATTTTTTAAACTTTTTCCTGGCTTATAGCCCATTATAAGAAATCTTGAAACTATATGAAAGAATAAAGAGCATATAGACATCAAGTATAATCACATTCCCAATGATAACTACTGGTAATACTTAGGTTATAGAGCATCTATCCTGCATACATACAGACACACTTCTCTTTCTTTTATTAGTTGAACTCATACTGAATACATGATTTAGTATTTTTCTGTTTGCACTCAACAAATTGTGGACACTTTCCCAGGTTAATGAATAATCTTAAAGGGTTAATATCCCTACCAAAAGAGAGCTTTTTAAAGTGGAGAAGGAAAAAAGTCAAGAACTCTATAGAGTTCTTCAGTGAAATTTTATATTGCGTTTATTTTGTTGTAAGTAGGTTGAGCATGTTTTATACGTTAATGATTAACACAATCAAGTTTGAGATGGTTTAATAGAAACCTTCCATGCCACACAATTGAAGTCGGCCTCTATTCTCCTTGACAAAGAGAGACCTTGTCAAAAAAGCAGAATTCAGTATGAAAAGTTTGTAAGAAGGGAGGCTATGATGCAATCCTCGGAATCAGAATAGTATAGCAGAATAAACACATCATCACTCAGGGGTAGCCTTATCTTCTTCTGAGCCTATCATTGTCCACCATACACACATTTCCATAGAACTAAGCAGCAACCCAAACTGTGTGTTATAAGATAGACTAAAGACGGTTTCACTAGAGAGAAAAGTTTAAGCAAATCACTTGATGCCTAAATCAAACAGCAAGCGACACAAAGGAAATTTAAGTTTTTTATACATTCTGGATGACTTTTTTTAAAACTTCATAACTACTTAAAACTACGTGCTAGGCCGGGCGCGGTGGCTCAAGCCTGTAATCCCAGCACTTTGGGAGGCCGAGACGGGCGGATCACGAGGTCAGGAGATCGAGACCATCCTGGCTAACACAGTGAAACCCCGTCTCTACTAAAAATACAAGAAAATTAGCCGGGCGTGGTGGCAGGCGCCTGTAGTCTCAGCTACTCGGGAGGCTGAGGCAGGAGAATGGCGTAAACCCGGGAGGCGGAGCTTGCAGTGAGCCGAGATCGCGCCACTGCACTCCAGCCTGGGGCACAGAGCAAGACTCCGTCTCAAAAAAAAAAAAAAAAAAAAAAAAAAACTACGTGCTAGACACAGTAATGCATACACTAAAAAAAGCCCCATTTTTAAAGATGAGGAAACTAAGGTTTAAGGGACATGAAGTATCTTGCTGATTCTAAAATTCATTTCTGAAAAGAAAAAGGCAAGTTCAAGAATAGCCAAGACATTTTTTAAAAAGAGCAACAATAAGAGACTTTCTTTATCAGCTATCAGAATACGACAGAAAGTTGTACTAAATAAATCATGTGATATTGGCCCAGGAATAGACAAATAACTCAATGGAATAAAAAGGAGTCCAGAAAGAGATATAAATATGTATATATGTGTGTGTTTGTATATATGTATGTACATATATATACACACACATATATATACACACACATATATATGGAAATCCAGTATATGATAAAGGTGGCATTTCAAATCTGTGGAAAAAGGATGAACTGACAAATTCACAGTGTAAGTGCTGTTCTACTGCTTACTAACTGAGACCTTGGTCTTACTCAACTTCTCTGTGCTTCAGTTTCCTCATCTGTAAAAACAAAGATAATATGCTTGAACGAAGCAGCTCACTAACAATATAAATTCAGCACTGCCTGACATGAAGTACATTCTCAGTAACACACAAACCAGAGCGGGGAAGAAGAGGAGGAGGAGTGATGTGTTGGTAGAAGTAGTGGTGTTGCAGGTGAGTGTAAGAGTGAAATCCAATACGTGTCTGATGCCGATCAGAAAGATAAATCCCTGACAAAGAGCTAAATTTAAAATGTTTAAGCATTTTTAAAAGTTAGGAAAAAACTGGCAGGGTGCAGTGGCTCACGCCTGTAATCGCAGCACTTTGGGAGGCCGATGGGGGTGGATCACCTGAGGTCAGGAGTTTGAGATCAGCCTGGCCAAGATAGGGAAATCCTGTCTTACTAAAAATACAAAAATTAGCCAGGCATGGTGCCACACATGTGCCTATAGTCCCAGCTACTCAGGAGGCTGAGGCAGGAGAATCCCTTGAACCCAAGAGGCGGAGGATGCAGTGAGCCGAGATCACACCACTGCACTCCAGCCTGGGTGACAGAGCAAGACTCCATCTCAGAAAAAAAAAAAAAGAAGGAGGAAAAAAAAAAAAAATATATATATATATATACACACACACACACACACACATATATTTTAATCTTGGGGTTGGAAAGGGTTAATTAACCAGTAAGACACAAAAAAGCAAAAAAAAAAAAAAAAAAAATGCTGACCAATCTCATTGTATCAAAACCTAAAATTTTGTACAACAAACAGAAAGTATTTTCAACAAACAGAAGGGATAAGGATAAATATCCAGGGTACAGTCGACCCTCGTATCCATGGACTTCAACCAACCATGGGCCAAAAATATTTGGGAAATAAAAAATGGATAGTTGTGTCTGTACCGAACAGACAAAGATTTTTTTGTCATTATTCTCTAAATAATACAGTATAACAATTTACATAACATTTACATTGCATTACATATTATAAGTAATATAGATTTAAAGTATACAAGAAGAAATGTGTAGGTTATATGCAAATACTATGCCATTTTATGTAAGGGACTTGAACACCCATGAATTTTACTATCTCAAGGAGTCCTAGAACTAATCCCCTACAGACCCAAGAGCGACTATATACCAATAACTCTTACAAAGAAAAATGTCAACAAAACAATAGCAATATGCAAACATAACTTCACTAGAAACTGAGGACAGGTAAATTAAAATGAGATACCATTTCACCATCAGATGGAGAAAAATGTAAGACATTGACACTATCACATATTGGCAATGGGGTGGAAAATGGGAAATCTCATCATCTGTTTGGTGGGAGCATAAATTGATATGGCCTTTGGATGAGCAGTCAGGCAGTTTAAATTTTAAATATGACAAAAATAAATGAATAGATTTTACATATGTCTCCCCTCTGCTTGAGCATCTGCTTCTGCTCGTAGGTACCAAGCCTAAAGAGATACGCGTACACACAGGGAGCCTGTACAAGGGCATGCTTACTCTCAGCATGGATCTCTTATGTTTAAATACGGGAAATTCGTAACAGGAAATGCTAGGAGTAAATATTTTTTAATTGCTGGTTTTAAACCAGTGCCTCCTTTCAATCTTTAGCTACACTTCAGAATTGCCTGGAGCTTTTAAGAATTTAGAATTCCAGGGCCCTACCTTCAGAGATTCAGGTTTCACTTGTCTAGGTGGAGGAAAGGTGATGGTAATTTTTAAAAGCTCCCAGATGGTACTAATAGGAAGTCAGGACTGAAAACTAGTGATTCGTCTATACTGCCTTGGAAAGTTCTCCAAGGCAATAAGTTAAAAACAAAAATAGAACCATAGGGCCATATGTACAGTATAGTACTACTTAATGTGAATAATCCCAGCACTTTGGGAGGCCGAGGCGGGTGGATCACGAGGTCAGGAGATCGAGACCATCCTGGCTAACATGGTGAAACCCCATCTCTATTAAAAATACAAAAAATTAGCCAGGCGTGGTGGCGGGAGCCTGTAGTCCCAGCTACTCGGGAGGCTGAGGCAAGAGAATGGCGTGAACCCGTGAGCCGAGATCACACCACTGCACTCTTGCCTTGGTGACAGAGCTAGACTCCAACTCAAAAAAAAAAAAAAAGAAAAAGAAAAATCATATATACATGCACATAAGAGAATCTTGAATAATACACACCAAGCTAATGACAAATGTTTACCTCTTAGAAGGGGAAGTGGGCAATTGCAGGGATCGGGTGGTTAGTCTAGGTCTAGGGAAATATGGATTCATCTGAATTGCTTAATTTCTTTTGAGAATGCATTCACTGCTTATGTTACAAAAAATAAAGGATGAATTTTTAAAGAATAGCATAAACTATCAAAATGCTACTGACTTACTCAAATATTAAATAAGAAAAGCTAATTAGATCATGGTATGATAAAACTGAGACCTCCTCACTTAATTAGGCAACTGACATATTTACATAAGCTCCATTTCCATGCTTAAATTATTTTTACTGAAATCAACAGAGTGGATCAAATTTCAAAATCTTAAAAATCAAATTTTGCTTAGTTGAAATATATAAAAACTGCTCTTGTAAGTGTTCTCAGAAGCTGAAGGGTCTTGCACATTGCCTTATTAACAACGAACTGCAGTGATCCTCACTGCCCATTCAACCATCATCACTGCCCGGCATCTGGTCTTGCACCCTATACCACAGTTACCACTTTCAGTAGAATTTTAAAAAGACATAACCCAATGATTTAAGACAAACAGATTTATTTTTATAAATGAGATAAATAAGAGAAAAAAAACTAGAAAAAAAAAAGAAAATGGCAAAGGAAGACTCGCTTGTGCGATGCAGCAAGCACCATTCAGTTCTCTGCCTTCCCAAGCAAGGCTATGACAGAAGCAGCTCGCTGCCTGCCACACTGCCATGTGCCCCTCCGATGTCACTCACAGAGCCCATTTTAGTGGGAGATCACAAGGCTTTTCTTAAAAAAGAGCACCTTTCCCAGCCTCTACTGTAGACAGGGCAGCCAAGTGACACAGTCCTGGTCACTAACATATAGTTGACCCTTGAGCAACATGGGTTTGAATTGCAAAGGTCCCCTTAAACATGGATTTTTTTCCACTTTTGCCAACCCCTGAGACAGCAAGACCATCCTTCCCTCCCTCCTCCCACTCAGCCTACTCTACGTGAAGACGAAGAGAATGAAGACTTTGTGATGACCCACTTCCACTTCATAAATAGAAAATATATTTCATTTTCCTTATGATTTTCTTAACATTTTCTTTTCTCTAGCTTACTTCATTACAGGAATATAGTGAATACACATATAACAAAACATGTGGCTGGGTGTGGTGGCTCATGCCTGTAAATCCCAGCACTTTGGGAGGCCAAGGTGGGCAGATCACTTGAGGTCAGGAGTTCGAGACCAGCCTGACCAACATGATGAAACCCTGTCTCTACAAAAAAAGATTAAAAAATTAGCCAGGCATGGTGGCAGGCACCTGTAATCCCACTTACTTGGCAGGCTAAGGCAGGAGAATCATTTGAACCTAGGAGGCAGAGGTTGCAGTGAGCCGAGATCACGCCACTGCACTCCAGCCTGGGTGACAGCATGAGACTCCATCTTAAAAAAACACAAACGGAAACAAAATATGTGTACAAAATATGTGTTAAATGACCATCTATGTTATCAGTAAGGCTTCCAGTCAACAGCAAGTTATTAGTAGTTAGGTTTTGGGGGAGTCAAAAGTTATATGCAGAGTATCAACTATGCTGGGGTTGGGTCAGTTCTCTTAACCTTCCACTACTCAAAGATCAGCTGTTCATGCAGAGAGAAAGCCTAATGGGCCACAGGCTTGGCTGGCCTGTCCCTCTTATTCCTTTGTGTTTACCTTTGCTTTCCCTTTCCTTCTGCCCAGAACACAGATGTCATGGCCACTGGTCCAAGAGCCACCTTGTGAGCATGAGGGGAAAGATCAAGCCTACAAATACTGGAGCAGAATGGCAGGAGTCTGCAACCCTCTCCATACTGTGGTATGGAGAGTTCTGCACTGCCTGGATTCTTAGCTTCTGGTATTTGGGCTTCCCATTATATGCAGCCAAATGAAAACCTTAACTTATACAGATGGATTACTCTAGACCAGCAGATTCTAGACCAGAATAAGGAATACTATAGAGCAGGACTGGCCACCTATGGCCTGCAGCAGGGCAAATCCAGCCAGGAACATTATTTTATGCGTTGTCTAAGGTTGCTCTTGTGCAACAACAGCAGAGTTGAGTGGTTACAACAGAGACCATCTGGCCCACCAAGCTGGAAATATTTAGATTCTATGGCCTTTTACAGAAAACACTTGCTGAGTCCTACTATAAAGGGTTATTCATAATTGTAGCAGCCTCAGGAGGTAAGAGCACTCCCTGAAGACCCCCAATACCACTGTTCACTCTCCAATAGCCTAAAAAAAAAAAAGTCCTCACCAACTGGGGTAAAGAATCCCGGTACTTGGTATTTAATTGGTTCACAAAGCGTCGGGTGATCCAGTAACAGTCGATGCTGTCTTCCACCATTTCCTCCATGGCTTTAGCTATAGCAAGAAATACTTCATCTTCTGGCTCCTGAAAGATTAATAATAAATCTCAAGAGGAAGGCAGTGAAAGAGAGGAATACATATTTCTTTAATAAAAAATGAAACCTTGCTCCCTAAATTTTGAAAAGGCTACATTAATAAATCAAAGCGGGATCAAAAAGCACAGAGTCCATCCCTGAAGAGGGGCGCAAGGGGGAGAAAAGGATGAGTAACTACAGGGTCAGTGTTGCTTATGAATGACCAGGTTTCAGGCTGAGTGTACAGAGATGCTCCAGCTTCTAACATTAAGCCCCTCACAGCGTCAACATAAATGATAAGCAAGTCACTGACTCTCTCCACCCAAAAATATCCTCGGTACTAGGTGAGAATGTCTTTGAAAAGGGTGTAACAAACGGCACCATCAGTAACTGGAAACATCTTTCAGCACAGTAATTTGCAAATATTGAAGAGCTCCAAAAAAAGACTAATAAAGCATTTGCTTTATTTCAAAGCATTCACGCATACCTTCAGAATTTTGTTCCACCTTAAGCAGTAAAAAAGTTAAAATGTTCCTAGAATCAGAATTTTGGGAATCAAAAGAATGGCATTTCTCAAACCTTGTGTCAATACTCAGAATGCGAAAGTAAACTCTCAGGGAAATTTCAACAGAGAGATCTTAGAAAAACTGGGACCTTATTTGAAAACCTCTTCTGTTTTCAAACACCATATCGTATACAAAAAGCTTTACATTTTCATCTAGGATTTAATAGCTGAAGGATTTTAATGTTAAAAAGAAACTAAGAAGTATCACAGTTTCCCCTAAAAAGTACCAACTTAAATCAAAATTATCATTTTAATGTATTATTTCATTCTAAGCCCTTCTTTCAACTTGTTAACATTCTATAAAATGTCAAGAAAAACAGAATTTAAATCATAGGGAATAAATTTTCTCTAAGCATTTTATTAATGTGTCAGAGGAGAATGGAAAATAAGTAGGAAGAAAAGGGAAAGGAAAAATCTCCTTTCCTGGACTCCCGTGCAGTTCTGTGCACTGTGCTTGGCACCCACAAAGGTGGCATATCACTGACTGCTCCTGACCACTGACAGGTCAAGAGAAGAGGACCCAGGTCATCCTTCCTGGCCCTGTGCCGAGCGCTGCTGCACCCTCTTATTAATGAATTAAAATATGAGGCAGAGCGGGCGCTAAGTAGCTGCTATGGTTCAAACATCTGTCCCCTCCAAAATTTACGTTGAAATTTAATCCCCAATGTGGCAGTATTGAGAAGTGGGGCCTTTAAGAGGTGACTGGATCATGAGGGCTCCGCCCTCATTAGTGGGTCAATTCATAGATTAACGGGTTATCACAGGAATGGGACTGGTGGCTTCCTAAGAAGAAGAGAGTCCTGGGTGTGCATGTTGGCACGTTCAGCCCCCTCGCCATGCGATAGCCTGTGCCACCTCAGGACCCTGCAGAGAGTCCTCATCAGCAAGAAGGCCCTCACCAGATGTAGCTCCTGAATCCTGGACTTCCCAGCTTCTAGAATTGTAAGAAATAAATTTCTTTTTTAAATAAATTATCCAATTTCAGGTATTCTGTTATAAGCAACCCAAAACAGACTAACACAATGAGGACCATGACTGGGGAGACGTGCGGTGGCAGAGTCCAAAACACTCACTCAGAAGCGTGTCTGCCTGAGGCTGCAGTAAAGGTGTCTCAGCTTGGAACACAGACAAGCTGAGTAGTGGTGAGGGGGAACCTATACCCTGTCATCTCAATTCCTTGAACTAACAGATTATCTAATTTAATTTGATATGTAATTTAAGAACTTGTGTAGTACTATCAACTTCCATTTGCCAATAAGTGAAATTTAAAGATGATTGCTTAAATTATTCCAATTATTTTTTAGGGACCTTCTCTCTCTTGATAAACATAATAAATACAAATGATCTTTATTAGCTCTAAGGTTTGTCCATGGATACCCCATCATTAACTTCAAAAAATATAAGCTATGCAATAAAAATAAATTTTGTAAAATAGGAGTGTTCCAGCAAATCCATTTGAACAATTCACTGTTTTAGCCAAACAAATAACACTTTAATTTCATACTGATAGAAATAAAGAAGGAGAAGGGAAAACTCTTCCTTAGAGAAGAATGCCAACTAATACATGCAGAAAGAATGAGGGAGTTAGATCACCATTTGGCAACCAGCATGGTAAAAATTGGTTCAGGCAAGAATAAGAACCATTAGTGGATGGCTATTTACAAGTCTCAAAGTACTTCCCCACAGTTACTTATTAATTACAAAGAGGAAAATAGTAACCTTATAGTGGAGAAACTCCACAGACACCATCTTACCCAAGTGATCACAGTTAGCAGCAACAGTAATGAGTCTCATACTTCTGTAGTATTCCTGCCAATAATGCATGACCAGAGTTTAATCATGGAGAAACATGAGACAAACCCAAATTGAGAAATGCTCTACAGGCCAGGACTCTGCAAAAGTGTCAAGGTCATGAAAGACAAAGACTGAAGAACTGTTCCAGCCCAGGCACAGTGGCTCACGCCTGTAATCCCAGTACTTTGGGAGGCCAAGGTGGGTGAATCACCTGAGGTCGGGAGTTCAAAACGAGTCTGACCAACATGGAGAAATCCCGTCTCTACTAAAAATACAAAAATTAACCAGGTGTGGTGGTGTGCGCCTGTAATCCCAGCTACTCCGGAGGCTGAGGCACAAGAATCGCTTGCAACCGGGAGGCAGAGGTTGTGGTGAGCCGAGATCGCACCATTGCACTCCAGCCTGACAAAAAGAGCAAAACTCCGTCTCAAAAAAAAAAAAAAAAAAGAACTGTTCCAGATTAAAGACTAAGACGTGGCAGCTAAATGTAATGTGTGATCTGGAACTGGATCTTGGATCAGAAGAAGAGCATCAGTGGGACACCAGCAAAATCCCAATGAGGCCTACAGAGTAGCCCCCAGTATTGTGACTGTCTGGTTTTGATCATTACATTATGGTTGTATGAGATGTAACATTTGAGGACACTGGGAGAAAGTATTTGAGAACACTTTACTATTTTTGCAACTTTTTTCTACATCCAACATTATTTTAAAAGTTAAAAAATAAAACTTTTTTAGAAATAGTCAAATGAGAATACTCACGAGCAAAAGTTCAATAAGGAATAGGATACTTACATAGCAGTTTTCAAGTGTCTCCCCACAAAGAGAAACAGTAATTAAAAAGGGAAAAATAAACAATTTCCAGTGGAAAACTCCAGCAGGCACCATCCTCGCCAAGTGATCCAAGTTAACACTACCTCTTATGGGGCAAATCCACACTATGTGCCTCCTGATAAGAGTCACAGAAAAGGAGACAGCATCACCCACCTGGTATCCCCACCAAAAATGAATAGCCTGAATCTAATCAGGAGGGAGCACCAGACAAACCTAAATTGAGGGGCTTTCTTCAAAGCATCTGATTATGCCCTTGAAAAACGTCCAAGCCATGAAAGATTAAAACAAGACAGAACTGTCCCAAGTCAAAGGAGACTAAAGCAACATGATTACCCAGTGCAAAGCCTAAACCAGGATCCAATCCTCACCCAGAACTTTGACTGTTTGCTTATTTGTGAAGGCATTATTGGTCAAATTCAAATGGAGTTGGTAGATGAGATGTTACTATTGTATCAATGTTAACGTCTTAGTTTTGAGGACTGTACTATGGCTATCTACAGGGGTGTCCTGTCTTTGGGAAGTGTACACTGAAGGAATCTGAGGTAGTAGGGAACCCTGTCTGCATCTTATTCTCAAATGATTTAGGAAAAAAAAAAAAAATGTGTTTAAAAAATACGTCTTAAAATGACAAAGCAAAACAGATGCACATAATGTTAACAACTGGAGAATCTGAGTAAAGGGTATATGCAAATTCTTGGTAGTATTCTTGCAACTTTTCTAGAAGTTTGAAATTACTTCAAAATAAAACGTATTTTAAAAAAACAAAAAAAAGAAGGTTGGGTCAGAATGTGCATGGCCATGAATGCCAAGTAAAGATGTGTCACGTTTACAATAATAACAATAGGGAGCCACCAAAAGGTTTTAAGGCAAAGCATGATGTAATCAAAGGCTGGCAAGATGGAACAGTCTAGACTTGAGTTTAGTGTCAGACAAAAGCGACCACTAACCAGTGGAAAAGAGGGACTTCGAGGTAACTTCCCAGACTCCAGCTGATACATGCGGAGATAGACTTCAGCCTGAGGTGTGGCATCACTAACAAAGCGAACGACTTTCAGGGCATGAAGGACATCCGAGTACTGCTCCTTACGATACATCATCACCTTGGCATGGGACTCATGGTGTGGAGGCAGTATTCCTAGAGAGAATAGGAAAAACGAAAAAAGGAAAAAATACTGAGCCATCACTCCAAATCCCTCATCTATGAAAAAGGATGCTGTGAGAAGCGCCCCAACACAGTTAGACTAGAATTCACACAGATATTTAAGTACCATATAGAATCTCTTTTAGAAATTCTCACTATAAAACAATCTTAAATGTGAAATATTATCAATGTTTGAATGCTGAGGCATCATTGATATAAGAACACTGGCAATAAGTGTGCCGCATACATTCAAGATTAACAACCACATCAATTATAACAATGGTTTAATTTAATTTATGGCAGCCTCAGGCTGCCTTTAGCTCCCAGAGGGTCTCACCCTCGTCTTTGTACTTGACCCCTACATCTCAGAACCACCAACAGCCCATTGAATTCTTCTATTCCCCAACAGTTAAAACTTGCTCACTAAGTATCCTATCCTCCAGGTCACAAAAGACCTTAATCTTCATTGGTGAGGCCACCTTACATGACATTTCTGTGACACATTAAGCTCATTAACCCATTTAAACATGGTGTCATATCTTTTTTACAAACAAATGGCTCTGAGAAAACATAGTGGAAAGACCACTAGACAGGCCAGCCATCCGGGTTCTAGCCTCAGATTGGATAATACTAAGACTCTCAAATGTGTCTGTCTTTCTGGGCATTTGTTTCCCCATCTGTCAGAAGCAGGCAACAGGATAAGCATTTCAGCAAATGCTTCTCCACAGAATGCTAACCCCAAGAGAAAACAAAATGCCATTGTCAAACAGATTTGGGAAATGGTGACAATGAATTTTCATGGCTCTAAGTTTTGCCATAAAGAAAAACATTTTAGGCCAGGTATGGTGGCTCATGCCTATAATCCCAGCACTTTGAGAGGCCAAGGCGGCAGATCACTTGAGCCCAGGAGTTTGAGACCAGCCTGGGCAACTGAGTGAAGGTATCTGAGAAACGCTGTCTCTACAGAAAAATTAGCCAGGTCTGGTGGCACATGCCTGTAGTCCCAGCTACCCGGGAGGCTGACGTGGGAGGATCACTTGAGCCTGGGAAGTCGAGGCCATAGTGAGCTGTGATTGTACCACTGCACTCCAGCCTGGGAAACAGAGTAAGACCCTGTCTCAAAGAAAACAAAACAAAACAAAACAAAACAAAAAAACATTTTATTTACTTGAGCCTCATTAAACTTAATGAGGCTCCACAGAAGCACAGACTCTGGAGCAAAGTTGCTGGGTTTAAATTCCAGCTCTACAATTAACTGGCTGGGTGGTGAGCTCTAGCAATCACTTTATCTCCCTATGTCTTAGCTTCCCCATCTGAGAAACGGCAATAACAATACCTAATATCATACAGTTGTTGAGATGAATAAACAGATCAATATACACAAAGCATTCAGGAGAGTACTCGGCAAACATTAAGCTAGTGTAAGTGTTAGCTAGTACATTTGACTATGAATCCCTCTTTGGTGCAAAATGCCACAGGTTTAGTATTCTAAAGAATACCCCAGAAAACAAAAACAATAGTAGCTAATATGATACCATGTTAATGTTAGAAAAAAGACTTGCTTAAATGTTCTTTTCCCTGAAATAAATCTTTAACTCATCATTGCTATGAGCCTGCGAGCCAGGCTTCCAGAAAAGCCAAGGAACATGCTAAAGAGTCTCCTACATCTCGATTAATACAGATTAAACAGCTGTGACCGAACCCTCATCACACTTGTAGAGGCAGCACGTTAACCCTTAAACCTGTATTCTAAGAGCTGGTCCTAAAAAACCTCTTTCTGATATTTAACTAAAATAGTACCAAGAAGTAGGCATTTGAAGTAAAGATCCCTAAATAATCAAAACTCTGGGCTAGGAAGAGTCAGGCTGTGTCCTACACAGCGCGGCAGGCTCTAAACTTCCAGTGCCTTTTCCTCAAAAAATAACTATGACATGATAAAGGAAGGTGGGCTGGGTGCGGTGGCTCACGCCTGTAATCCCAGCACTTTGGGAGGCCGAGGCGGGTGGACTGCCTGAGCTCAGGAGTTCGTGACCAGCCTGGGCAACATGGTGAAACCCCATCTCTACCAAAATACAAAAAATTAGCCGGGCATGGTAGCACGCACCTGTAGTCCCAGCTACTCGGGAGGCTGAGGCAGGAGAATCACAATCTATCTTACCCTCAAATGAGTTTCACAAACGTAAGCTCAAATCCTAGCTCTGCCATTTACAGGCTATAATGCCTTAGGCAAGTTATTTAGCCTCAGAGAGTCTTCTTCCCCACCTGCAAAATTAGGATACCAATACCTGCCTCACAGGGGATTCTAGGATTACTCTGTACAATCTGTGTAAATGACTTAGCCTACTGATAGGCACACAGGGATGCCCAATAAGGATCAATCATAGTTTATATTCTTCAAGGAATTTAGTCGTCACCACTATCTTACAGTTAACAAACTGTAAGTTTTTTGTTTTTTTTTTTTTTTGGAGACGGAGACTTGCTCTGTTCCCAGGCTGGAGTGCAGCGGTGCCATCTTGTCTCACTGCAACCTCCGCCTCCTGGCTTCAAGAGATTCTTCTGCCTCAGCCTCCTGAGTAGCTGGTACTACAGGCGCACGCCACCACGCCCAGCTAATTTTTTGTATTTTTAGTAGAAAGGGGGTTTCACCATATTGGCCAGGATGGTCTCAATCTCCCGACCTCGTGATCTGCCCTACTTGGCCTTCCATAGTGCTGGGATTACAGGTGTGAGCCACCGCACCCAGCCAAAAATACTTTTTTTATGAAAGAAAAGGAGGATGGTAATGGATAGGAATTATATGCTCCAGCAGGCTCAGCAATGGTAGGGGAAAGAAAATCTTGGGCTCAGAAGGGATGCTGCCAGTTACTCATGGCACTTAATTCATGTTTTCCTCCATAGAAACTAAGTAAGATCAGTTTTCCGTCTTATCCAGCCACTCACACTGCTAGAATTCAGTCATTCACACTTCTAGGGAGTATTAAGTCTCCAATTCCTCTTTGACTCATTAGGAAGTTATACCTTTATAGCTGAGAATCACAAAATATTACAAACTTAGAGCTAAAAACTAGGAGTAATTTAGCTCAAAAGCCTCAGTTTATAGATGCAAAAAATGCGTCCAAGAGGGCTCGCCTTCCTCCAGGTCACCCAGCTGATAGCAAAGCCTAAACCAATTCTCATTCCTCCTAGTCCAGTGCTCTTCCCAGATCTTGTCTCAGGAACATACACTATTTTCTCTTCTATAGTATCATTAATAGAACAGAAAATAATGAGTGGTAATTGAACCTCCTGGGGAAGATCCAATATTCAATAAAAGGCCTAAACAAATTTTCCTTTTTCTGACTGATAAGATAGCAAATGATCCCATTATTCAATATTTTTGAAGATAAATCTTCCAACTCCTGGGTCTCATACCTAGAAGCACCTTCCATACCAATGCACGGTACATGGATGGGAGAGGGAACCTCTGACTAAAAGTACAAAGTTTCTCTGTATCTAGAGGAAGAAGAAAACAATTGTTAGAAGCTTTTCATGCTGATCACAGTATGTCAAAGTACATTTCATTTTTTAAAACTGAAAGAATAGTTAAGACATTTCTTCAGGGGATGTCTACCATATGGTCAGTAAGTTTAGAAGAAGTAATACTAGTCTGATTTCTAGCCCAAGACTTCTGCCAACTAAGTTATTTGAAAACAATTTGTGGCCAGGCGCAGTGGCTCACACCTGTAATCTCAGCACTTTGGGAGGCTGAGGCGGGCAAATCACTAGAGGTCAGGAGTTTGGGACCAGCCTGGCCAACATGGCGAAACACCATCTCTACTAAAAATACGAAAATTGGCCAGGTATGGTGGCACACACCTGTAGTCCCAGCTAGTCAGCAGGCTGAGACAGAAGAACCACCTGAACCCAGGAGGCAGGAGTTGTAGTGAGCCAAGATCATGCCACTGCACTCCAGCCTGGGCAACAGAGTGAGACGCTGTCTTAAAAAAATAATAATAAAAATAAAAACAATTTGCATTTTACAGCATTGGAGATGCATTTTGCATACATTACTACATTCCCTATAACAGTGGTAGTTATTAATTACAGGGTTATTTCATTCAATTCACATTGCAAGCCTGTTAGGTAGTTCTTGTTCTAAAAATGCAGAAACTGAAGTTCAAAGCAGTTAAATGATTTGATAAAACTAACACAGCTAGTAAGTGGTGCAGTCCACCTTCAAAACCCTACATTTTCCAGTAAATTACAGTTAGTTCCCTGACCCTCAATTCTTCTACTTATCAAAGGAGAATACCAGACATACTAAAGCAAAGACTGTACAGCTGAAGATCAAAGATAAGGTGAGAAACGTTTCAGAAACTTTAAAAGTACTCTATGCAAATAAAGTATTATCTTTAAATATGGTTCAGTTGATTTTACTTTAGTCAACAACAGACCTTATTCAGACTGGCTTAAAATAAACTAAAATGTCAATATACAGTGCACTCTTAGTATTTCCATAGAAGAAAATCATGGGCTGAGCACAGTAACTAATGCCTGTAATCCCAGCACTTTGGGAGGTCGAGGTGGGTGGATCACTTGAGGTCAGGAGTTTGAGACCAGCCTGGCCAACATGGTGACTGTCTCTACTAAAAACATAAAAAATAGCTAGGAATGGTGGCGCATGTCTGTAATCCCAACTACTTAGGAGGCTGAGGCAGGAGAATCGCTTGAACCCAGGAAGCGTAGGTTGCAGTGAGCCCAGATCGCACCACTCCACTACAGCCTGGGCAACAGAGTCAGACTCGGTCTCAAAAAAAAGAAGAAAAAAATCATGACCAGAGTTATTGCAAATTTACCTAGATAATACATGAAAACATACAGGTTCAATAAAAGAAAAAATATTAACGACTTTCTTAAGAAACCTTTCAAAAACTTCTGACCCTCAGTGAAATATAAATTTGAAAAATCTATAACTTTTCTCAAAATACACCATTCTGCTTCAACACATCACTAAAAAATACAACAAGCAACCAATGCTTCTGGATGTCTTTTAAGAAAATACTTACTTCAGAACATGTGGAATGACTGAGAACCAATGAGATTAATTTTAAAAAGTACTCACCCAGACGGTCATCTTTCAGGAGAATTTCTAATGATTTCTTTTCTTCAACTCCACGAAACCCCACTTTCTCATAATATACTGAACGAAAGTTTCTCTGAGAGTCGTCAGTCATATTTCATTCTTGGAGGAGACACAGAAAGAGAGAGAGACGAAGGGGAAAAGTGAGTGTAGAAACAATGAGTCAAGAATTAGAATAATTTTCAGTGATGTTCTCTACCTTTTCAATAAATCTGATGTACCCTTGCATAGGACCCAATATTAAAGATTTCCTTTTACTCAGTTCTACAACCATCCACCTATGCATCTCGGCCATAAACCAAGATATAAAAGTTCTCTGAGCTGCTAAAATAGATGGCACAAGGTTTATGCACTAGGTTTCCCACTATACCTAAGAGTGCCTAGCACAATAGAACATTCTGTAGTTAGCATAAATGTGCAAAGGAAAAAAAAATAAGTGAAAAGGAAGCTAGGCAAGATATGTCAAAAAAAATTATACTCGAACAGTATACACTATGATTTCATTGTTTTTTACAAATTTCATGTATTTTAAAAATTAACACTCTATTCCAAAATGTTAGCAATGGTTATCTTTAGGTAGTAGGATTCTAGATTATTTTTATTTCCTTTCCTTAGCTTAGCTATGTTTTTTTAAATGGGCATTTTGCAAAATGAAAAATTAAGTTATATAAAAGTAAAAAGCCACGAGTTTCTCACTTTTCTCTTAAACACAATTCTATTAAGTGTAACTATCAAAATTCAAAACGTACAACAGATAAATTGCATTAAATGATAACGAGAAGAGGGTAAAGAATGTAGCCGATTGACAGTGATCCCAAAGTCAGAGTTGAAGCCAGAAAAACGATTTAAAATCTATCGCAAGAACTCAAAAAGCTCAGTGGTCTCAGGTTCCTTCACAGTAACCTTCATAATACTGGACGTAACTCATCCAAAAAAAGACCAAGTTAGATTTGGCGTTTCAAGAACAGAAAAGATGTGATGCATTTCCCAAAAAAGCACGGCACTGCCTCACCCAAATGCTTCCAGGCTCTGTGCACAAGAGTAAATCTTTAGGTTTAAAAATCCTGAGACGTCCCCAGTGAGCAAGGGAGGGCTTCCTTCCTTATTGAAAAGATATCCTCTGAACCGATCCAGTCACAGGAAAGATTAGGATTCGTTTTGAAAATGAAATGCTAAAGGGACTCTGAGCTTTCGGGAGCAGATGTCTTAAAAATAAAAAAGTCAGCAGCATAAAACGCGTAATGAGTGTGGGGATTTATTTTTTTTAAGGTATCCAAAAAGTTGCATGACGATTCGGTCGGTCCCCGTTGTCTAAGGACACCCATTCTTAGATTGCACTACAATGACAAAGGCATCCTCTAGGAGGAAACATTGCAAATAAAATCTCCTGCCCATGCGCGTCCACCTGATGGGAAAAGTAAAAACACCGTGGTCCAAGACCCCAGGTCCCATTCTCTCTATGATGGATGCTTCACCTCTAGAAGTGGAAACACACCCGGGTTGAGACTAAGTGGTCCGGAGAAGCAGAGGAAGCCGTGCCCTTTGCGCTGACCGACCGCCGGGCAGGCGGGCACCGTTGGGGCCCAGGGCCAGGAGGGGCGAGTCCTGCGGGAAGGAGGGAGACGGCGGGACACCTGGGACACCCGGGACACCCGCGCGCGCCCCGACGGCCTGGGAGACAAAACTCAGGACCGCTGCCGCCGCCGCCGGAAGTGACATCAACTCTAGGTCGAGGGGCGGGCACTGGGCGGGCGCATGCGCAGAGGGCGCGCGCAGGACGCTCCATCCTCACTCCGGAAAGCTCCGGCTTCCTTCGTGAAACCCGGCGAGATGAAGGGCTAGGCTCGCCTCCAGGCTTGTGTAGTTTCTCCCACCGTGGGCACCCGGGCCCTTGCTACCCCGCAAAATCTCGCGACCATTTACTCCGGCCGTCCGTCTCCGGCCTTCGAGGTTCCTGCCTAGGGGAGACCCGAGCCCTAGGGCCGTACTTAAGCTGCCTGCGCGCAGGACCCGAGTTTTGCTTTTGCTAATTTCCTCCCCACCCCGCGTATGTGGGAATAAATGAAGACCATCTGAACGAGAAGAGCAAAGGCGTCAGCCACTGTCCTTTGCCTTTGGGGAGGGACGCAAAGGCAGACAGAGGAGTGGGGACGCTTTAGGGTGGACAAAAGGGAAGGCTTCAGGTGTGCGCAGACCGGAGTCTGGAGGCGGCTCCCTAGAAGTGGAATATCCCAGGGATTGGTTAGGGGGCATAGTTGCCTTTCTCTGGTCGGTCCTAACTTGGAAGCAAGGACAAAAATTAACAAAGCTATCAGTTATTAAGTCCTGGCCACTTGAGCCCAGTTGTTACAGAAGTTATTGTTCAGCTTCCTAGACTGTTGTTAGAGACAGCAATCTGGCTTCCTGCAAGTCTGATTGAGAGCAGGAAGGCTCCCTGGGTTGCTTATTGTAGATAACGGACTGGTTTTCTGGGCAGGTTGCTGCAGGTTGTGGATTAGAGGTCTGTTTTTATATTAGGTTTGGCCATTGGCTTAGTATATTCAGCCTCTCAGGTAAAATACTATAAAATGGGAGAAAAATGAAGGTTAAAAAAAAAAGATGTGCTAAATACAAGCTCCGATTTGTTATTAGTAGGTCTAACAGAACAAAGTTACTCTTTAAAGTAGCTACTAACGCTTACAAATGCTTGCTTTCTATTTCTGTGCTTGCCTCACTGGTCCACCGTCTGAAAAGCAGTGCCCAAGTAGATTTTTAAACCGCCAGGGTTTGAGAGAAATCCCCAGTGATGGGTATCGTCCCTTTGAAAGTCCAAATCTCTACCAAATAAACCACACAGATGCCAAGCTTTAGAGGAAACTTAGGACTATCAACAGTGCAGAAGTCCAGTTATAGTGCAGACAAATGTGTGGTATAATGGCTAGACAGAACTTAAAAATGAAGAAACGTGTGGTGGTTGAACTCAAACACTGATGCCCCTCCCCACCCCCTTACCACCACCATCTTTAGTTCCTCAGTACTGGGGTACTAAACCTTACTTGGGTAGTGTTCACATGAGTAAACAGAGTTCTTCAAGTTACCTTACACAGGTTCCATTTACTTGATCTAAACGTTGGGCCGGTCACTAACTTTTACAATTTCCTTTTCTTGTCTTTAAAATCATCACCAGGACTGGGCATGGTGGCTCACGCCTATAATCCCAGCACTTTGGGAGGCTGAGGTGGGCGGATCACCTGAAGTCAGGAGCTCGAGACCAGCCTGGCCAACATGGTGAAACCCCATCTGTACTAAAAATACAAAATTAGCCGGGCATGATGGTGCACACCTGTAATCCCAGCTACTCCGGAGGCTGAGTCAGGAGGATCACTTGAACCCAGGAGGCGGAGGTTGCAGTGAGCCGAGATGGCACCACTGCACTCCAGCCTGGGCAACAACAGCAAAATTCCGTCTCAAAAAATAATAGTAGAATAAAATCATCACCAATAGTGGTGATTATATAGAAGGTGGGAAGGGTTAAATGAGAAAGTATGTAATGTACTTGGCATGGTGCCTGGCATGTGGCACAGTAGGGATATATGTGAATTGGCTGTGTCAAGATCAATTAAAAATACAAAGATGAGTCTCTAAATCATTTTATTTGGGAAAACAGAATTGCAGTTCAGGGCATACACACAGACTTGGGTAGTCTTCAGAAGAACAAAGAAATGGTTGGAGGTTTCATTAGAGGAATGTTATGTATTGCCTTGAAAGATAGCTCATTGACCCTAAGCCAAGTGTTTAGGAGCAGGCAAGCTCTAATTTGTGAGAGAAAGTGGTAAGTAAAACTAGTCTTAGAGTTTCAGCAGCTACTAGGTAAAACTGGTCTTCAGGTTATATAGCAGGTCACCTTGGCAGCTGGCTTTCAATATAATTCCTGGGCAAGCACTTTGTGCCCCAAATGCTTTCTCTTCTCCCTCATTTCTGGACTCTAATTTATTTGGGTATGACAAGATAACTCCAATTCATATAATCAGTTTTCAAGGCTGCTATTCACTGAATGGTGACAGCAATATGGGTGCCTTCAACTGCCCTTCATTCTGTTTTTTGATGAGCTGATAACAGAATACGTGGAAGCTTCCCTAAGAGATAACACCCTGAGACTTTGGTCAACTCTGCAGCCAGAATGAATCTAAAAATATCCCTCCTCTGCACAAAATCCTTCAGTGGCTCCCCATTTCTCTCACGGGAAAAACTGAAGTACTCACAACAGCCTAACAACATTCTCATGGTCTACCTTCTCTTACCTCAATCTCAGCTACTACGAATGACTGCCTTGCCTTAGGACCTTCTCACATTCCCTCTGCCTGCAACACGTTATCCTCTGCTTGCTGCATGGGCCACTTGCTCACCTCAGCCGTGATCAAATGTCCCCTCCCTGAGGCTACTCTCCTCACCCCACCTAAAATTGCAACACTTTACTTGAATCCCAATCCCCTGTATGCAGTTCTGCCGTTTCCTTCTTCCACAGCACTGATCCTTTTTTTTTTTTTTTTTTTTTTTTTTTTTTTTTTTTTTTTGAGACAGTTTTGCTCTTGTTGCCCAAGCTGGAGTGCAAAATGGTACAACCTCAGCTCACTGCAGCCTTCGCCTCCTAGGTTCAAGCGATTCTCCTGCCTCAGCCTCTGGAGTAGCTGGGATTACAGGCACCCACCACCACACCCAGCTAATTTTTCGTATTTTTAGTAGAGATGGGGTATCACCATGTTAGCCAGGCTGGTCTCGAACTCCTGACCTCAGGTGATCCACCCGCCTCAGCCTCCCAAAGTGCTGGCATTACAGGCGTGAGCCACAGTGCCCGGCTAGCACTGATCACTTTTTAACACACTACATTATTGACTTATTTATTTTAGGGTTTTTTGTTTTTGTTTTGTTTTGTTTTGTTTTGTTTTGTTTTGCACGGAGTCTTGCTCTATCGCCCAGCCTGGAGTGCAGTGGCACAATATCGGCTTATGCAAACTCCACCTCCCAGGTTCACGCCATTCTCCTGCCTCAGCCTCCTGAGTGGCTGGGACTATAGGCGCCCACCACCGCGCCCAGCTAATTTTTTGTATTTTTAGTAGAGACGGGGTTGCACCATGTTAGCCAGGATGGTCTTGATCTCCTGACCTCGTGATCCGCCAGCCTCAGCCTCCCAAAGTGTTGGGATTACAGGCGTGAGCCACCGTGCCTGGCTTATTTTAGTTTTTATTGGATCTGTCCTCCCACCAGAATGTCAGTTTCACAAGATTAGGGATCTTTGCTTTGGTAGCGGATGTATCCTGAGTCCATGGAACAGCACCTGGCACACAGTAAGTGCTTAATATAGACTTCTAAACAAATGAAATGGGTTACCACGTGGCCATTTGTTCTTACAGTTGCATATTTGAGTTGTGAACTGTTAGCATTATTAGTCACTGGACTCTTAGCATGACACAGATTATAGAATGGAGTTGGCAGGCAATAAAATTTTTGTGGGATTTAATTGAAATAAGAATTGTAAAAGTCACAAGTGTACTTCACTGTAGCAGCCATCACTCCTTTCTGACTTGTAATATTTCTGCCCTCTAGTGGTTAGCCTTTTTTGCTAAATAATTTTTTTTAAAAAAAATTACACTGTACTGTTAGTTACAGAATCAAATCTCAAGGTTGAAAGGGACTTAAAGGTCAGCCAGTCTCATTAAATGTGGCGCAGAGAGCTAAGCTTCAGGGCATAAAAACAGCCGCATAGCTTTAGAAGTGGCGTCCTATCTTTCAGCTTCTAAATTTACTTTGGCAGAATAGTAATTGTCACATACCACTGGCCTCGATCCTTGCACCTCGTTTTCTAGAGATAAGGAAATGGAGATGGAGTGAGGTTATGGCTGTAGGGCAACTGTCTTCCCGTTGAGGAGCCATTAAAGTGAACGTAGTAAAAATCCCATCACAGCATAATTGGTGAACATGAGAACTGTAAGAACATTCAGATAGTTCATGGGTTAAACCACATCTCCAAAACAACTGAAGGGAGACAAATCTGGATGGTCCTGGACACTCATTTCTTCCTTCATTTTGGTAATTTGGCGGAAAACTGGCTCGGCAGGTCCACGTTAGTCAAATAGGCAGAACCACCTCATCGCTATAGATATTTACAGTATTAAGGGCATGGAGATCAGTGTTTATTGGAATGTTGGTCACAGTGCATGTAAACCTCCATGCCTGGCCTCAGCTGAGGGATAATTCGATTCCAGGGATGGCATGCACTCTACTACTTTCTGCTTATATGTTTTTCCTCTAATAAACCCAAACTTATACCTGTATCACTTAACACAGTGGTGTGTTTTCATGGCCCTTTCTGAGCATGCATAACTGTACCCCAGAAATGTCCTGTTACAGAGAGGAAACATTGGTTCGCCTGTCAAAATGGATGGCATGTGTCTTGTGTAGATGTGATTATAGACTTCCAATACTGTCCTGGTATATAGAAACCTCTGGTTACAGCCCTAGGTTCCTAGTGCGTATGGGGTCATTTAACAAATAATGATTCCATTAACCACTGATAATTGTCTGACCTCGGCCCTGTCTTCTCCTTTGCATGAATCTTTGATACTTCTAATGTCAAAACAGCAGGTACAGTCAGCAGGGTAGAAAAGCAAACACTACTTTCAGCGAAACTAGAAAACAATATATTGAGTAGGTGAAGAAGTTTCCGAAAACAGTGGAAACCAAGCAGGGCACGTGTAGGAAAAGGCAGAGAGAGAGGTCCAAAGCTGCACATCTCAGAAATAGCCAGCAAAACACACACTTCTCAAAGGTGAGGGGTTTACCTTGAGAAGCAATATATATTTCTTTTGTGTGCAGTCTTGGGAATAGAACAACCAGGCTGGTGACGAGGGCATCTCACAACCAAGTTAGATTCTGTGATGCAAAAAACAGGCCACTCTCCTGAAGATAACAGTGATAAAATCTGGACGACATATAAAAAGCAAATACTTGCAGGTGTTTTAGTGTAACCGAGAGCAGCTGGATTCTTGTGGGATGTTGAGCTTTGGGAGAATGGAACAGCAACAGGTAAGTTTCCCATTTTCAAAGCCACTGGAGGGCTCTCCCTTTGGCCCTGGGGGTGTGGCGGTTGTTTGCAGGGCCTGTGCCTGAAGCTTGGACCTGCAGTCTGGGGTGTCTGTACACATGCATGGGAACTCCCAGTCATGGAGCTGGAGGCAAGAGGAGAAGGAGGGCGATGGAACTGGTAGAAAGTGAACAGGTTCCAAGTGTTCCCTCCTCTTCTGTATTGTGGAGTAGTATGTGTAGAATTGGTATTGTCTCTTCCTTGAATGTTTGGTAGAATACACCAATGAAACTCTCTGGGTCTAGAGTTTTCTTTGTGAGAAGGTGTTAAACTACGCATGCAATTTCTTCAATAGATAGAGGTCAGGAGATCTGTTTCTTCTTTATTAAGATTTGGTTGTTTAGGGCTGGGCATGGTGGCTCACGCCTGTAATCCCAGCACTTTGGGAAGCCGAGGCAGTTGGATCACTTGAGATCAGGAGTTCGAGACCAGCCTGGCTAACATGGTGAAACCCCATCTATACTAAAAATTTAAAAAAAAAAAAAAAAAAAAAAAAAAAAAAAAAAATTGGCCGGGCGTGGTGGCTCACGCCTGTAATCCCAACACTTTGGGAGGCCAAGGTAGGTGGATCACGAGGTCAGGAGATCGAGACCATCCTGGCTAACACAGTGAAACCCTGTCTCTACTAAAAATACAAAAAATTAGCTGGGCATGGTGGCGGGCACCTGTAGTCCTAGCTACTCGGAAGGCGGAGGTAGGAGAATGGCGTGAATCCGGGAGGCAGAGCTTGCAGTGAGCCGAGATCGTGCCACTGCACTCCAGCCTGGGCGACAGAGCAAGACTTCGTCTCAAAAAAAAATAAATAAATAAAAATTTAAAAAAATTAGCCAGCACGGTGTCAGTTGCCTGTAATCCCAGCTACTCGGGAGACTGAGGTGGGAGAATCGCTTGAACCTGGGAGACGGAGGTTGCAGTGAGCTGAGATTGCACCATTGCACTCTAGCCTGGGTGACAACAGCAAAACTCCATCTCAAAAAAAAAAAAAAAGCCGGGCGCGGTGGCTCATGCCTGTAATCCCAGCACTTTGAGAGGCCGAGACAGGCAGATCACAAGGTCAGGAGATCGAGACCATCCTGGCTAACGTGGTGAAACCCCGTCTCTACCAGAAATACAAAAAAATAGCCAGGCGTGGTGGTGGGCGCCTGCAGTCCTAGCTACTCGGGAGGCTGAGGCAGGAGAATGGTGTGAACCCAGGACGCGGAGCTTGCAGTGAGCCGAGATCGCACCCCTGCACTCCAGCCTGGGCGACAGAGCGAGACTCCGTCTCAAAAAAAAAAAAAAAAAAAAAATTTGGTAGTTTAGGTCTCTGAAGAAATTTTTCTGTTTCACTTAAGTTTTTAAATTTTTGCGTTAAATTCAGGAACACAATACATTGTTATTAACTTTAGTCACCATTATGGACAATAGAATTCCTAAACTTATTCCTGCTGTGTAAAAATTTTTACTCTTTGACCACCATCTCTCCCACCCCAGCCCCTGATACCCTCCATTCTGCTCACTGCTTCTATTAGTTCAATGTTTTAAGATTCCACATGTAAGTGAGATCATGCAGGATTTCTCCGTCTGCGCCTGGCTTATTTCACTCAACATAGTAAGTCCTCCAGGTTTATCCACGTTACTGCAAATGGCAGGATTTCCTTCTTTATAAAGGCTGTACATACATGGACCACATTTTCTTTACCCATGATTGGGATATTTCTCACACCGTGAGCTTAGGAAAACTTCATTCCTAAACAGTGGTTGGGATTCTGCCTCCACCCACTGACAGTAGGTGTTTATCCGTTAATCTGTTGCTGGACACTTGAGTTGTTTCATACATTGGCTATTGTAATGAATGCTGCAATGGAGATAGGAGTGCAAACAGCTCTTCAGCATACTGGTTTCAATTTCTGTGGATATATATATGGTATTCTGTGGATACCCAGTAGTGGATTGCTGGGTCATATGATAGTAGAAAAAATTTTAAGGAGTAATGTGCCCAAGTAACAATGCATTTAATAAGGACAACCCAGGTAAGACATAAGAAATGTCATAGAAGTTAAGGTACTCCCTGGAGTGCTTAAAGAAGGCGCTATATAGGAAATAGCATTTGAGCTGAGCAGTGAATAATTTTTGTAGAAAAGTGTGCCTTTTCAACACAAGAAAGAGCAATCACTAAACTACAGAGGCAGGAAATGACAGTGTGTATGTGGATGATGGGAGCCGGCCTGGCAGCTGTGTTGGGGTCGTGAGAGATCAGGCTTGGAGCTGGCAGGGTAGGTTGCGGGAGGCCCAAGGAGCGTGGGCCAAGCACGGGCTGTGGAGAGATGACTCAGAGCAGAGAGAGCTTTTGAACGATGGATCTCCATGACCTGTAAAAGGAAGAGGCTTGGAGGCAGGAGGGCCTCTCTCGAGGTGCTAAAAGCTCTTGCAGAGGGAGGGAGGGATTGGTTTGAGCCACTGAGAGGACGTGAAAAAAAGAGAGGTCACAGCTACCGGGGGACGTAAGTCTCTGGGATACAGGGGTACAGAAAACCAAAATGAGAAAGTCAGAGAAGAGTAGCTTTGAGAATTGGCCACGTTCAGAAGCCTGTTTGAGGTAACATAGAGCAACATTTGATGTCCGGGCACAGTGGCGCATCCCAGCATGCTTTGGGAGGCCAAGGCAGGAGGATCACTTGAAGCCAGGAGTTTGAGATCAGCCTGAACAACAGAGTGAGACTCTGTCTCTACAAAAAATAAAAAAATTAGCTGGGTGTGGTAGTTGCATGACTGTAGTCCCAGCTACTTGGGAGGCTAAGGCAGGAGGATTGCTTGAGCCCAGGAGTTCCAGGTTACAGTGAGTTATGATTGTGCCACTACACTTCAGCCTGGGTGACAAAGCAAGACTGTCTCTAAAATAATAATAGAATATTTTAAAACTTGAAAATAGAAAATATTCCATGAAAATGTCCAGAAACAGTTATAGATTATAAAAATGCAGTGCTAGTATGTTAAAGTCACTGTGAAAAATGAATTTGCGGATATTCAATGAAATCCTAAACAAAGTGCATACAGGTTGAGCACCCCAATCTGAAAATTGGAAATCTGAAATGCTAGAAAATCCAAAACTTTTTGAGCACTGACATGATGTCACCAGTGGAAAATATTACACCTGACCTCATGCAATGGGTTGCAGTCAAAACATAGCCAAAACTTTGTTTAATGCAAATATTTATTTAAAATATTGCATAAAATTACCTTCAAGCTATGTGGACAAGATATATATGAAACATAAATGAATTTCATGTTTAGACTTGGGTCCCATCCCCAAGATACCTCAATGTGTATATGCAAGTATTCCAAAATCTTTAAAAATCCAAAATCCAAGACACATCTTGTCGCAAGCATTTTAGATACAGGATACCCAACCTGTATTGCCACCTCCCTCCATATGTGGTTACATTTTGCTGGTCTCATGGCAGAAACTTGGCTTAGTGTAATTCTTAGTGGTAGCAGCAGAGGGCAGCAGCAGTAGACGGTTGGGATATTCCTCACACCGAGTTAAGGGAAACTTCATTCCTCAGTGAGCATTGGGATTCTACCTCCACCCACTGACGGTAGATGTTTCCAGATGCTGGGGAAGAGATGACTGGCCCTGGCTTGCCAAGTAAACCGCAGATTCATCTACACCTTCCAGATGGAAACTCTAAGCAAAGCAACAGGGATCTCTTTATTCCAGCAACAGGGATCTCTTTATTCCACCAAGCAAAAAGAACAATAATAGGCTTGGCACGGTGGCTCACGCCTATAATCCTAGTGCTTTGGGAGGCCAAGGCGGGCGGATTGCCTGAGCTCAGGAGTTCGAGACCAACCTGGGCAACACGGTGAAACCCCCTCTCTACTAAAAATGCAAAAAATTAACCGGGTGTGAGGGGTGTGCCTGTAATCCCAGCTGCTCGGGAGGCTGAGGCAGGAGAATTGCTTGAATCCGGGAGGCGAAGGTTGCAGTGAGCTGAGATTGTGCCACTGCACTCCAGTCTAGGTGACAGATTGAGACTTGTCTCCAAAAAAAAAAAAAAGAATAGTTCAAGGTATTGAGTGCCTATTCTTCTAAGAGCTGCACACATGCTATGCCATTTAATTGTCTTAACAACACTAAGAAGCTGGCGTTATTATTACATCCACATTTTATTGTAAATAAGTTTAAGTGGAAGCAACTTATAGATGGTGGATATCTTGCTCCTGAGTCCATTGGTTTAATTAACCCTTCCACTGTATTACCTGTCTACAAAGTGTTGTTATTCGAGTGTGTGTACGTGCACACATGCTGTCTGGTGCACACAGAGTTTTTGTTAGCTTATTTAGATTTTGCGGAAAGGTGAAGAACTTATGTGTGTTTTCATCTCTTCTTTTTTTTTTTTTTTTTTCTGAGACGGAGTCTTGCTCTGTCGCCCAGGCTGGAGTGCAATGGCGCAATCTTGGCTCACTGCAACCTCCGCCTCCCGGGTTCAAGTGATTCTCCTGCCTCAGTCTCCTGAGTAGCTGGGATTACAGGCACCCGCCACCATGCCCAGCTAATTTTTGTATTTTTAGTAGAGACAGAGTTTCACCATGTTGGCCAGGCTGGTCGTGAACTCCTGACCTCAGGTGATCCACCCACCTCACCTCCCAAAGTGCTGGGATTACAGGCATGAGCCTCTGTGCCCAGTCTTCATCTCTTCTTTTAAACCAAAACACCATAAGGCATTAACAACATACTTTGCTGGAGCAGTGCTGTTTCAAGTGTGTTCCCCTGTCTGGTGCTGTCCATGAGCTGTTGGTCAGGGACCTGTGAGGTAAGCACAGAAATTGAGAACATTTAGATACTTTGATAGCAATTTGACAGATTCATTTTATGTCTATTGAATCTCATAATAAAAATTGTGGGCTTGTATTTTACATGTCTTTTTCATTTGGTTTTTCTAGTAATTTGAGGCTAGTTCCTTGCCCACAGGATTGCTTGAGAAGCACTGCAGTCGAGTTTATAACACACATGTAAAAGTCTAGGATTTTAGCTAGTTCCTTTCACAAGGGAAATGAAACCCAGCACAATTATTAAGACAGGCAGGAGTTGCTCCTCTAAATCCTCCAACAGCTTCACTGATTGTCAAGATTAAAATACAATAAAGAGGGAGAAAGTGGCAGAGAGAGAGGAATGGGAGAAGAGGAACTTGAGGGAGAGCCTTGACAACTCTCGCAGGAGGACTTGGGCCACATCACTGTGATGAGTACAGGAAAAGCACAAAATGAAAAAGAAGCAAATGGAATAAGGAATACTTTTTCTAAAAAGAAAACCAAAACAAAACCCTGCTCTTAGATATGACTGCTGCACCTTTTGCATATACATTTGATACAGGAAATTATCCTGAAGTCCATGTACTAGGCTAGGCTTCCACATTCATTGAATCCATTCACTTATACCAATCAGTACTTGATTTTCAACAAGCTGCAAGTCAGAAGTCACCATTAAGGGTGGGGTGAGGTGGCTCACACATGTAATCCCAGCATTTTGGGAAGCCAAGGCAGGCAGATTACTTGAGAGCTTGGGAGTTCAAGACAAGCCTGGGCACATAGCGAAACCCAGTCTCTACAAAAAATACAAAAAAATTGGCTGGGCATGGTGGCACACACCTGTGGTCCCAGCTACTCAGGAGGCTGAGATGGGAGGATTGCTTGAGCCCAGGAGGCCAAGGCTGCAATGAGCTATGATTGTGCCACTGCACTCCAACTTGGGCAACAGAGTGAGACTCTGTCTCAAAAAAAAAAAAAAAAAAAAAAAAAATCGCCATTTAGGAATAAGAAAGAAAAAAAGTTCTTTTAGGAGAAGTAGCACGTCTTAGGGAAAAACAAAAATCAAAACAGTAAAGGAACTTGTTACGGCAAATGTAAAATTTTAAAATGGGAGGGAGAGTTTGTTAGAGTAAAGGAATCAGGGGAAGCAGCATTGTTTTTTCACTTGCAGGCACTTTCTTTCTCTGAAGATGTAAACTGAAAAATGACTGGCTCGGTTTAGACTCAAGAGTACTTGCTTAGCAGTGCACAAAGATAAAGGAGATGTCCAACTATATAATATGATTTGCTAGGCAGTCTTCCCAAGTTGCCCCCAAATCTTTCTTCCCTGCCCCTCCTCTGTATTTAATACCATTTTCTTGGCTTAAGGCTCTCTTCACTATTAAAAAGCCAAAGAATCCTGGAAGGATTAATACATTCAACCAAATGGATCATTTGGTATGAGTTTACCAGATCCTCTCCAGAGAGCTTGATTTGATAAGAGGGATAGAGGGGACTGGAGGGGGCTCCAGGCATTGCTTCTTCAGCAAACATTTGAGTCCCTACATGCCAGGCACTGGGAACTCACGCCCCTACCCTCAAGGAGCTTGTAATCTACTGAAAGAGACGTGAGTGAATCCAGAAAACCAGGCAGAGATCCAACGCTTTAATGTACACAGTAGGTGGTTACATAAGGGTTAGAGAAGAATGCATTCAGATGTGAGAGGTAGTAGAAAATGAGAAAGAATTAACTTGCTAATGCATACATGGAGGATTTCAGAGCAATGGGAAGCAATTGCTCAGATAATGCCAGGAGGTGGCACAACTGGCATAAAAATAGGAACGTGAGACCCTGCACACCAGCCAGTCTTGGGGGTATGGACACAAAGCCCGGGATGATGTCAGGCTGTTCTGATTTGGCTCCCACTGGAGCCTATTAAGACTGATTAAGGACTGTTTACTTTGGAAAATCACATTTTGACTTCCATCCCTTCAAATTTCAGCTCAAAACCAATGTTTAATTCAAGTTCAAGTCAGATTTAGCTCCCTCCAAATTAGTCATTGTCATTTTCATGACATAAAACTGCATTTTGGCAACAGGGCACAGACACATTCCAGCTCCTGAATGTGCTAGGTAAGCAAAATACTCAACTTCTCAATGCCTCATTTGTCTCTTCTGTAGAATGGGCATATCGGCACTATTTGCCTCACGAGGTTATCATGAGGATTAAAATAAATAAACCCATAAAGCACCTATGATTATTTTGATTGCTAATCCACGCCCGATGGTTTGATGACCTGAGGGGCTGTTGCAGGTGGGAAGGCCTCTTCTGTCACTGTGCATAAGAGGGCCTGGGATGAGAAGGTTGAAAGGAAGAAGTAGCTAGCATGTGAACACCTGAATGGGTCTGCAGAGAGAGCTTGGAGCCACTGACAGAGGGATGGAACAAAGGTGCTCCCAGATCAGAAGCAGGTACTTGAGAAGAGGCTTCGGTAGAAACACAAGCTTTTAATAGGAAGAGAAAGTAACTTTCTTCAGGCACGTAGGAAGCTGGCAGGAGGTGTGGCCACGGGACACCATCCTCTGTTGAGGATGCACAGCTAGATCTTCGATATTCACTTAATGTTTCTTGAGCTCCCACTATGTTCCAGGGGCTTTTCTAAGTGCTTGGGTATGTCCAAATGCATACATAAAAAACATCCCTGCCCTATGGAGGATAGGGATATATAGTCTAGTGGGGCAAACAGGCAACGAACAATGGATATAATAAATAAGGACATTTATTTTTCAGAAAGAAAAGAGTTGATCAGGGAAATGCTGATTCGGTGTTTGGGGGTGAGGTCACATATCTATTTATTTCAGGAATGACAAGGGGACCAGTATTGAACTGGAGCCACAGAAGGAGAGAGTAGATGTGTAGTGGCAGAAAGGTGACAGGGTGAGAGACAGAAGTTAGATCACTTTGGTCACTGTGAGCACTTTGGCCTTTTCTTTAAGTGAAATGTGGAGTTTTGAGCAGAGAATTGATATAATATGACTCATATTTTCAAAGAACTGCATTTGTTGCTATGTTGAAAATAGATGCCAGGGCATATGGAAAGAAACAGAGACAGAGAGCTATTCCTGCAATTCAAGCAAGGGATGATGACGATGACCAGGACCGGGGGACAGCAGTGGGTGGAGTGACAAGTTGTGGGATTATAGATATATGTTTAAGGTAGAGCCAATAGCCGTTCCCCACAAGTTACAGGTGGGATGTGAGAGAAGTTGGGAGTCAACTGTGACCTCTTTTATCGAACCTAAGCAGCCGGAAGAATGGCGAAAGTTGTACATAGAACAGGCTTGGACTTGGTGCTTCTGAGTTATACGATATCCAGTAGAAGGGTCAAGTAGATGGCTGGTCCCAACTCTGGAGTATACCAGTTATCAATTAACTACCTCTCAGCTCCAGATCCACCTTTCATTATCTGCTCTATGAAAATGGAGCTGGGCCGTGTAATAACTTGACTTTGTCCTCTGGCATGATGTGAAAGTTTCTCAGCAGAGTGCACTGGAGGGATGCTGCCGGAGGAAAGGATTATCTTCCCAATCCTGGGGAATGCTTCATGGCAGGCCCCTGCAGTGTGCATAGTCTGTGCAGCCCCCAAGTCCTGCAGTGAGCTGCAGCTGGTACCTGGCAGCTGGCAGCATAAGACACCTCTTATGGATGGCTTCCTTCCATACCTTTGCAGCAAGTTCCAAAGCACAGCACCAATCAGCAGACTTTACAGCAAGTTCCAAGATGCAGCACCAGCCAGCAGGCAGCTCCCCCAGCAACAGAGAGGGCCGATTCTCAGTACCATCAGTGTAGCAGCTCAGCAAACCTTTCCACCTTCCCATGAGCCACAGCTGCACCCCTTCCAGTAAGGTCTGGATTTCAGTCCTAGAGTATGAGTGGAGGTCCTCCTCTTCCAGATTTGTTCTCTTCTTGAACACTCTATCTCAGCCTTATGGATGGAAGAAGCTCCCTTTATCTGCTATTTAGGTATCCTTTGGCATTTTCTTTACCAATTGCTAGCCCATCATCCATTACTCCAGTCCCTGATTATATTAAACTGTTCCTGTGCAAACTACTCTGTGGCTTTTGCCTCCTGAGTAGACCCTGGCTGATATCTGGGGTTCAGCAGAGAGCTTCAGGCAGAATGTGTATCCTTGGGAACTGTCAGCAAATAAAGGCACATGGAGCCATGAGATCACTAATGGAGTGGACAGATGGAGGAGGAGAAAAAATAGACCCCAACATTAAAAGATCAGGGAGAAAAAGAGGAATTTGCATACATGACAGGGAAGGAGCAACAGTAAGGCAGGAGGAAAATCAAGAGATTTTTCTGGCAACCAAGTTTAAAAAGTGTATCAGGGAGGGAGTGATCCACCATGTCAAAGTCTGCTGATACATCAAGTAAAAGTTCTGAGAGATGACCATGGGACATCATTGTGATCTTGACAAGGTCAGTGAGGAAGAAGACTGATGGAGGTGTTTTTAAGGGAGAATGGAAGGGGAAGAATTGAGACAGAGACCTTCAGAAATTCTTTTGAGAAGCTTTATTGCAAAGTAAAGCAAATAAATGGTGGTAGCCGGGTGTGGGGGCATAAGGAGGTGGTGCCAAGAGGAAGAAGCTGCACATTTCTGAGATTATGAAAACGGTCTGGTAGTGAAGGAATAATTGCTGATATGGCAAGAAGGGGGAGAAATGCTGGAGCCTCATTTTTGAGTAGAGGATGGTTGGCCTAGAATCAGGACTGCAAGTGAAGGGATAATACACAGGGCCTTCGAGGTCTGCCCAAGGGCCAGATTGAAACAACCAAAGAAAAAGTTGGGCTTATCCAAAGGTGGAGACAGCCTAGACAAAGGGAAGTGTGACTTGGGAATGGAGCAGAATTGCCAGGAAGCCATGCCCTCCAAGCCAACTACAGCTACTAACAAGGCAGCTTAGCCAAGGAAATCATGCCCCGTGAGTGCCCGTCTTCATGCTTTGGTGAACAGAGAGAGAGTGAGACCTAGAGAATGGAGACCTGAAGAATGAGTACAGACTCCAGAGCAGATCACTGGGATTGAATCACAACCCTGCTTTCACATGCTCTATGACAAAGGATAAAAACAAAACAAAACAAAACAAAAACTTGATTTCTTTCTATTTCACTTATAAAGAACGATCTTGATAATTATTACATATGCACCACAGGCTATTGTGAGGATTAAATGAGTTAAGTATCTAAAACACGTAGAACAGTAGCTGACACTATATAAATAATGAGCACTAGATCATACCAGTTAGTATTTTTAATGTTGCTTTTCCCTTAGTTTTAGTTTCCTTTTTCTTTGTTTTTTGTATGTTTTCTGTTTTTTGTTTTTGAGATGGAGTCTTGCCTTATCGCTCAGGCTGGAGTGCAGTGGCGCAATGTTGGCTCACTGCAACCTCTGCTTCCCGGGTTCAAGCAATTCTCCTGTCTCAGCCTCCTGAGTAGCTGGGATTACAGGTGTGCCCCACAATACCCGGTTAATTTTTGTATTTTTAGTGGAGGTGGGGTTTCACCATGTTGGCCAGGCTGGTCTCGAACTCCTGACCTCAAGTGACCCACCCGCCTCGGCCTCCCAAAGTGCTGGGATTACAGGCATGAGCCACTGCACCTGGCCTAGTTTCCTTTTTCAAAAATGTCTTTTTTGAATTAAGAAAAAAATTTTTAAGGGGGATATGTCCATTTCTATACTAGGATAGCTGAAGTTGGGTCTTTAGGGAGCGATCTAAATGGAAAGTCAAGTATGGTAGCAACTGAGAACGTGGAAGTTTAGGTCAAAGTGGCCCAGAGTAGGGAAACCTCTTGTGGGTATAATAGGGTGACATGGTTTGGATCTGTGTCCCCACCCAAATCTCATATCGAATTGTAACCCCCAGTGTTGGAGGTGGGGCCTGGTGGGAGGTGACTGGATCATGGAGGCAGTTTCTCATGAATGGGTTACACCATCCCCTCGATGCTGTTCTCATGATAGTGAGTGAGTGAGTTATCGTGAGATCTGGCTGTTTAAAAGCGTGTAGCACCTCCCCCCTCCCTCTCTTCCTCCTACCCCGGGCTTGTGAAGTGCCTTACTCCCCCTTTGCCTTCCTCCATGGGTAAAGGCTTCCTGAGGTCTCCCTAGAAGCAGATGCCTCTGTGCCTCCTGTACAGCCTGCAGAACTGTGAGCCAAGTCAACCTCTTTTCTCAGCCTCCCGTGCAGGTTTCTGTGACCATGAGACTAAGTCTTGGTCAAAGGATGGGAAAGGAATGTTTTACGTGAAACTTTGGGGTCATACTCTTCAAGGGAAGGGACCCTCCCTTCCCCTTTTTCCTGACGGCTGGAATACAATCACAGGGGTGAGCCATTCAGAACCATCCAGACAAAGACAACTCCATGGGAAAAATGGAACAACTAGATAGATAAGTCCAGCCCCGGGCAGCTCGTCAGAACAGCCGCCATTCGAGCTTCCCCTGCTGCATGAGGGAGAGGGAGACCTGTATCTTGATTAAGCTTCTATTACTTTGAGACTCTGTTTTATGCAACCAAACTTATATCCAAAAAAAATATCGATTTCCATAAAAATATGCCTGCAGGACCACTTCTTTGAATGCCATGAAACCCCTAGAACAGAGATGTGAGCAGATGTAAAGATACCAATCTTACATTGGTAGGAAAGTGCAGCTGCAGAGGACAGAGAGCCCAGCTCTTTGCCAATTAAGAAAAACAGACTTCATGAGAGGCCCTGCTCCCACAATCCTGGGCACCTTTGGCCTTCCGGTCCTGTTACGTTCATTCTGGATCTCATCCTCGTCTCCCTTCTTCATTGAGAAACATATGCTTTCTTCATTGTTCTACTCATGCCGAAGTTATCTTGCCGCCATTCCACCTTCAAAATGCCTGCAACACAATCTAATTCCTCGGTTCTTTGTTTGTTTGTTTGTTTGAGACGGAGTCTCACTCTGTCCACCGGCTGGAGTGCAGTGGCACGATTTCAGCTCACTGCAACCTCCACCTCCAGGGTTCAAGCGATTCTCCTGCCTCAGCCTCCCTAGTAGCTGGGACCACAGGCATGTGTCACCACGCCCAGCTAATTTTTTGTATTTTCAGTAGAGACTGGGTTTCACCGTGTTGGCCAGAATGGTCTCGATCTCTTGACCTCGTGATCCACCCGCCTCGGCCTCCCAAAGTGCTGGGATTACAGATGTGAGCCACTGCGCCCAGCCATTCCTCGGTTCTTATAATTGACTCAATTATCCTGAGTTTAAATCAGAGGAAACAACTCTGGTCTCCTGAAAAACTTTCAACTCATTTCCTCCTCTGCATCTTCTCATTATTCTGGATTGGATTCTTTTGGTGTGTAGTTCCCAGAAGGGCCCCAAAATTATTTCTGAAACCAACAGACATTTTTTTCCTAATACACGTTCAGCCTGTCTTCCTCTCCCCACAAACATGTATTAGGCTCTTATTTATTCTCTTCCAGGGATCGTACCAGGTGCTAACCTATGCAGACACCTGCCCCTGCAAGTGCAAAGCATGAATGATCATGGGAAAAACTCTTCATAGGATGGAATCAGAATTTCAACACAATATAAAGAATTAAAGTCTAATTTCAAACAGGTAGTTGGCAGGTATCCATCAAGGAAAACTAATTTAGGACTTAGAATATTTCTGGAAATCTACATGCTAGGGTACCAGCATGTACTCTTCATCCTCAAACATTCATTTATTTCCTTTCATTAGCACCGTTACAGACCTCAAGTAAGTTCAATAGGAAGCCACACTGACCTGATTAATTATTTTAAACAAACAATACAAAACTGCAGTTTGCATGTTGGAGATCCCACAGAGGCTTCTTTTCTTTGGATCACTGAGTAATTTTTCCTTGGTTGTAGTTGCTCAGGTCCTGCATGGAGCTCCGTGTTTCTTGGCCCTTTGCCTCATCACCAGGACAGTGGGAAACTCTCGACATTGATTAGATAAGTGGTGTTATAAGAAAAAGGTAGGATTGTGTCAGAATTCACTGGCATTTCATGGTGGAATCTGGCTTCCTGTTGAGATGTGGATTTAGACACCTCCTCTATCATTTGCCATCTGTGCTACTCTTAGTAAGTTAGTTAACCTTTCTGAGCTTTGAATTTGAAAAAAAAAACAAAAAACAAAAGAGGGGGCTGGGGGGGCATTAAACAGTAGCTGCTATGGTGGTGAGGATTACATGAGGGCATGGTCACACTTCCCTGGCCGAATAGGGCCCTATCTCAGGCCGTCTCTGCATGAACTATGGTCTTGCGCGCTTTTCCCCACTTTGTAAACCAGCTCTCAAGTGGATGCCACATTGAAGAGTCTGATAAAGTATCACTCAGGCAACATTAATAAGCTGCTTTCTCCTGGGATATTTATACTTTAGGCTGGATATGTCATTAATCAGTAGGGTGGAGTTTCAGGTATGAATAGCAGAATGGAAGAGAGGAATATTGTGCTTGGGAAGTGCCAGAACCATTGAATCATACCAGCTGGACCAGTTTATTTCACTGTGATGCAGGTTCTACTCATTGTAGAATTGCATAGTGAGGTTGACACCTGAGCAACTTTGAAAAGGGTGCCTTAGAATGCACATATGATAAAACCAAAAGGAAGGAGAAGTTGTCTTGAAGGTACTGTGTCTGCTCAGGGTGTAACAATGGCTACAATTTAAAATTCCCCCTCAATTAGAAAAAAAAGTGAAACAAAGACCCAACCAAAAAAGTAAACACTATACAAAAATCTCCTTCATCATAATGGCTGTAGAAACTCTGAGAATTAGTGTGTGGCATCTGCACATCTGAACGTTTCTCTATAGTCCTGGGAAACTTCCACGTGGCGTGAGGGGACGACAGACCTGGGATCCAGAATATGCATAAATCTTGCCAGTAGCAAGGGAAGGATCTGGAAAAGAGAATAAAAGCCTCTCTTCTTGATCAGAACACACCTAATCCCCTGTGGATAAAAAGCATGACTGTCATTCTTGGCCAACTACACTTGAGTCTCCCAAATTCAGGCTGGGAAAAGGACTAGAACTTGTAGAGCCCAGTGCCTGTCGAAGCCCTTTCCTGCACCTGTACTCCAGAGAAGGGATGGGTGTTCCCTGATTACAGAAATGGAGTCCAGAGTGGGCAGAAGAATTGAAGTTGGGACACCAGCATGTGGAACCCATCCCTGCCTCTCCATGGTGACCTGGACCATGGGAAGACTTGGCTGTGTCCTTTAGCCAAATTCCTGGGGTCCTTGTGTAGTTTTTTTTCTGTCTGTGAAGAGATTCCCAAAAATTACAGTTTTACTTGACTTTTAACATAGTATTAAGGACACTCTATCAGTTTGAAACCACTTACCATCTTCTCTCAGCCTTCTAATCCCATTACTTCCTCATGTGGGGATATAGGAGGGAGGGGAATACCAAACTATTTTGTTTTCAGGGAAGAAAGTGAATATGCAAATTTTTTGTTGTTGTTGTTTCATTTAAGCAACTGACTCAGGAAACACTTGACCTATTCACCTTCTCGTTCCTGGAACACTGGACTTGTTTTTCATAGGAGTCTTCGTGTTAGTAGGGTTGGATGGATGAGCTCCGTGAAGATAATCACAGGCTGATTATTGTAGTCTTTGCAGGGCCAAAAAGAAAAGCAAAGAGGAACTGGGCGCACTGGCTCATGCGTGTAATCCCAGCACTTTGGGAGGCCGAGGTGGGCAGATCACTTGAGGTCAGAAGTTTGAGACCAACCTGGCCAACATGGTGAAACCCCATCTCTACTAAAAACACAAAATTAGCCTGGCGTGATGGCGGGCACCTGTAATCCCAGCTACTCATGAGGCTGAGGCAGGAGAATCACTTGAACCTGGGAGGCAGAGGTTGCAGTGAGTTGAGATCGCACCATTGCACTCCTGCCTGGGCAGCAGAGTCAGACTCTACCTCAAAAAAAAAAAAAGGAAAATGAAGAGGAGTCAGGAGGAAGGGTAGTTAGCTAAGTGGCAGTGAAAGGATGAGGATGTCTGTGAACATGGTGGGTGGCAGTGGGGGGCCACACTAAGCATGGAAGTCTCTCTCCTCAGCAGCAGCTGAGTGCCCACTGGAACATTCTAGGGCACGGAGCAGGAGTACAAACATACCACTGTCATGGCTTCCTTCTTGGCATCTGGGTGCTGAGTGCCAGTCTCTTTCAGACTTGGCCCATATTTCCCAGTAAATACTGGGAAAAAAAAAAAAACCACAAAATGGACTGGCTCACAATATTTTCTGCTTATCCTGAAGGATGAAAACTCAATATTAGCAATTCTATGCTGAAGACAAGTTCAGATCTTTCAGAAGCTCTTAGAACCAAAGATTTATTTTTTTCCTGGAAAAGACCTTAAGAGACTATCCAATAAATGTTAATATAATTCCTATTTTATAGAGGAAGCCACTGAGGCCTAGACAGATTAGATGATTTAATTTTCCCAAAGGCTTGCAGCCAGTGAGGGGTTGGGCTAGAAATCCAGGTCTCTCCTTGAACCTGGCAATGCTCTGTCCTACATTTTGTTGCCTCTCTGGCTGACGAGTGATCATGATGAATTGCAAAAAATAAATTACTTCCATGCTGGGAGGAGGTGGTGAGGAACAAATGGGTGGTTACTTGCAAGGCTGCCAAACTCTGCATGGAGAATCTTGTGGATTTTTTTTTTTTTTTTTTTTTTGAGATGGAGTTTCACTCTTGTAGCCCAGTCTAGAGTGCAATGGTGTGATCTCAGCTCACTGCAACCTCTGCCTCCCAGGTTCAAGCAATTCCTCTGCCTCAGCCTCCAGAATAGCTTGGACTACAGGCGTGCACCACCACGCCCAGCTAATTTTTGCATTTTTAGTAGAGGCAGGGTTTCACCATGTTGGCCCGGCTGGTCTCCAACTCCTGACCTCAGGTGATCCACCTGCCTCGGCCTCTCAAAGTACTGGGATTACAGGCGTGAGCTACCGTGCCTGACCGTGAGTGGTTCTTAAAACCCTATCTGAACATTAGAATCACCTGAAGAGCTATGACCAAGCAGATAAATTCAATCAGAACCTCTGGGTGTGAGTTCAGGGTATCTATACTTTATAAAAGCTCCCCAGGTGATCCTAAGATGCAGCCAGGGCTGACAGTCTCTGTTCTAAAACTGTGACTTTTTTTTTTTTAATTAGAGATGGGGTCTCGATATGTTTACCAGGCTCGTCTCTAACTCCTGGCCTCAAGTGATCCTCCCATCTCAGCCTCCCAAAGCGCCAGGATTACAGGCTTCGCCACCTCACCCAGCCTAAAACTGTGATTCTTATAAGGCAGCAGTTTGCAACGTTGTTGGCATCAGGAATGGTTTTGTGGAAGACAATTTTTCCATGCACCAGGGGTCAGGGGGCGTGGTTTCCGGATGATTCAAGTGCATTACACTTATTGTGCACTTTATTTCTATTATTATTACATTGTAATATATAATGAAATAATAATACAACTCACCGTAATGTGGAATCAGTAGAAGCCTGAGCTTGTTTTCCTGCAACTAGATGGTCCCATCTGGGGGCGATGGGAGACAGTGACAGATCATCAGGCATTAGATTCTCATAAAAAGCATGCACCCTAGATCCTTCACATGCACAGTTCACAATAGGGTTTGCATTCCTGTGAGAATATAATGCCAGTACCCATCCGTGGCCTGGAGGTTGCAGACCCCTGTGATAAGGGACAGGTGGAGGGCAAACAAAGCCTCACCGAGAGATGTGGCCCCAGTGAGCATGCATTAGACTCAGCTGGGGGGCTTGCTGGATCCAGCCTCAGATTCGACACATCTGGGGTGGGTCTGAGGATTTGCATTTATAACAAGTTCCCTGTGTGATGCTGATGCTGCTGAGTGGGGGCCATACTTTAAGAACTGCTGACCTAGAGGTAACGTGCCACACCACACCTGTCCAGTTCCCAGCCTTAAAGATTGCTGTATCACGCAGGTGGACTTGGGGTGCACAGGTGGGGAAGATGGTAGCTCTGATTGAGAATCCGAGTGAAACCGATTACAGAACATACAACTCTGATGGTGGAGGGTGTGACATCTCTCAGGAGTCTCAGGGCAGGTAAAAGTTACCAGCTAGCAGCCCAGAGCATGAAAACCAGAATGAGAAGCTGGTATTTGTTTCCTGTGCTGAAAGCAGAGTTTCTTGAAATGCACACTAGAACTGGTTCATTTTTGGAAAACAGCCGTGCCATAAGGAGGCTGTCAAGCGGCTATTTGGCACCACGGCAAGCCAGCAACCAGGAGCAAGACCTTTATCTTGGGAAACCCAGTTGCCAGGAGCTCGAGAACCTGTTCTGACCACAGGTCCACAGGGCTTGTTCCCAACTCCCACACCTCATAGGGCAATTGCCAGGATTTCAACCATAGGATGGAGTCTGAGAACATCTGATCTCAGAGGGAAGGCAGCAGGAAAAGGAAAACACATTGAGAGTGGTGGCCCCCAGTTCTTCAAATAGAACAGCCAGGTCTCACCACTTCCTGGGTTCCACTTCTTAAAGATGAACCAGGCCTGACAGGCAAGGCCACCATAGCTGAAAGGAACGATGTCTTTGAGCAAGTAAAAACCCAACCAAAGGGACAGTTCCTGAGTGCGTGGACAGTGTTGGCAGTGCAGTGGGTGGCAGTGGTGCATAGTGAGAGGCTCCAGTGAAGCACCTTACTATAGTGGCTGCTGTGTAGGAAGGAGAAAATGGAGAAGAATCTCGAATGAACCTATGAGATGAGGTCAGAGCGGCGCTTCACCACACCTAAGAAAACGTCCATGAAATGATGGAATGTTGGTATGTACAATGACCTGGGAGTAAACAGCCGGGGAGAGGAAAATCCTGGGTCTCCAATGGAGTCATCTCCCTGCCAGGACCCAACCGATGAGCCTCGGACAGACCTTCGAGCCACACTGCATGAATGTGGAAAATATCAAGAGAGATCCTCACAGACATTCAAGTGATTCCTTAACAGGCAGATGCAAGAATTTTGTGTACCACAGTAACCTGTCCAGGTCACAAAATCCTCTTTGTGAAGTATCTGCCTGTAGCCAAGGCAGTACTTGTATGGACTTCCGTGATACAGAGTGCCCGAGGTGCTGGGAGAGCCTTCCTGTGGATTGAAGATTTGACAATGATGTCCTCGGACCAGCTTTTGTTCCCTCAGATCTGAACTGCTCCCAAGTCTGTGGATCAATGGAATGACACTAAACGGCACAGATACACCACATCACACAGAATTTCAGGGGATTTAACTTATCTGAACCTATCACGTATGAAAAGACTTTTTCCGAGACCTGTAGCTGAGTCAAGGATGTGGAAATGCGAGGAAAGAAAGTACAAGGAGGCTTTAGCAGGGACAGGGAGGGTAAGGTTTCCATGCAGACTTCTGCCACAGCAGACTCTTTGGGCTGTTTGGGCCTGGGCTTGAATCGCTTCACAAGCTCTGGCCTAATTTCTACAGAGCTTTTCAACACGGAGGATGAAAGGCATTCCGGAGCTGAAAGGGATTCTGTCCTCCCGCAGTACTGGGGTTGTCGGTGGCACCAACAGCTTAGCAGCCGTCTGCCGACTCCTGACAGGCTTAGGAAGGAGCCTTTCATGCCACTACAGCTCCATGTTAGCAGCCGCCCGTGGAAGGAGGGAATTGTTTCCATGAAGAAATACAACTCGTCTTTTTGCTTTTAATTTCTCCAGAATGAGTGGACTCAGAATGGTGGCAAAAGAGGCAAAATGAGAGTAGACGTCTCCAAAATGTCAGGCTGGTGACTGGACCAGGGGCAAGAGGAGCAATGCAGCTCAATTACCTGGGGAGCTTCAAAAAGATTTTTTGTTTTCGTTTTTGTTTTTTTAATTGTTGTAAAATGTATGTAACATAAAATTTACCATTTAACTATTTTATTTATTTGTATATTTTTGGAGATAGGGTCTCTCTCTGTTGCCCAGGCTGGAGGACAGGGGTGCAATCTCAGCTCATCAACCTCCGCTTCCCAGGCTCAAGCGATCTTCCCACCTCAGCCTCCCAAGCAGCTGGGACTACAGGTGCACACCACCATGCCTGGCTAATTTTCATATTTTTGGTAGAGATGGGGTTTTACCATGTTTCCTGGACTGGTCTCGAACTCCTGGGCTCAAGTGATCCACCCACCTCAGCCTCCCAAAGTGCAGGGATTACAGATGTGAGCCACTGCAGGTAGCCCATTTTAACCATTTTTAAGTGTACATTTCAGTAGTAGTTGGTACATTCGCATGACTGTGCAACCATGACCACTGTCGATCACTAGAACCTCAGTTTTTGTTTTTTTGTTTTTTTGTGTGTGTGTGTTTTTTTTTTGTTTTTTTTTTTTTTTTTGAGATAGGTCTTGTTCTGTTGCCCAGGCTGGAGTGCAGTGGCATGATCTTGGCTCTCTGCAACCTCTATCTCTTGGGTTCAAGCGATTCTCATGCCTCAACCACCCAAATAGCTGGGATTATAGGTGTGTGCCACCATACTCGGCTAATTTTTAATTTTTGTAATTTTAATAGAGATGGGGTTTCACCACGTTGGCCAGGCTGCTCTTGAACTCCTGGCCTCATGTGATTGTGCACCTTGGCATCCCAAAGTGCTGGGATTACAAGGGCGAGCCACCACACCTTGCCCAGTCCTTCAAATATTTTAAATTATAATTTTTTAATGCAGATTTCATTCAGTAAAGCCATTGAAAAAGAATGAGATTGTTCTTCTGTGCTGATGTGGAGAGATGCTAAAAATCCTTAATAGAGATTTAGAGAAAAACAGCAAGCCACAAAACTGTGTGTATAGTACATGTAATGGGTGTGTATGCACTCAGATGACTTCAGGAGGAGAACACAAATTGTTAATGGTGATTACCTCTAGAAATGGGAGTGAAGCTCTGGAATGGAAGGAATTTTAACTTTCATTGTATACTTTTTTTTTTTTTTTTTGTACAGTTTAAGCGTTTTAATAGATGCCTGTGGTGTTTGCATTTAAAAGTTTTCCAGCCACCTATTCTGCCTGAAATCGATGCAGATAGTATGGAGCAGTGCCTCAGGACATGCTCATATTGGGATGCCTTTTTGATTCTGACACACTGCTATTTTTAGAAACACCACTTTGTAACAAGATCTTCCAGACAAAGGTTTGGATGCCCAGAGGGGTCTTTGGTGTCAGAATATCTATTTTAAATGAATTGTGTCATTATTCAAATTGTATTCAATAAACATGGGAAAAATTTTATAGTTGGGAATAAGGATCAAGACAAGGCAACTTCTACTGTACGCAGGGGTTCTTAACTTTTTGTGTGCCGTATTTACTGCTATGATTTGAATGTGTCCTCCAAATTTTATGTGTTAAAAACTTAATCCCCAAATTCATATTTTGATTGGAGTTGGGGTCTTTGGACAGTAACTGGGATTGGAGAAGTTCATCAGGGTGGGCTCCTTCTGTGAGGACTGGTGGCTTTATAAGACAAAGAGGAGAGCCCTGAGCTGGTACAAACGCTCTTGCCCTTTGTGATGGTGAATTCTGTCAACTTGATTGGATTGAAGGATCCTGGGTGTGTCTGTAAGGGTGTTGCCAAAAAAGGTTAACATTTCAGTCAGTGGGCTGGGAAAGGCAGACCCACCCTTAATCTGGGTAGGCACAATCTAACCAGAAGGCAGAAAAATGTGAAAAGAGAAACTGGCTTAACCTCCCAGCCTACATCTTTCTCCTGTGCTGGATGCTTCCTGCCTTCGAACATTACACTCCAAGTTCTTCAGTTTTGGAACGGAGACTGGCTCTCCTTGCTCCTCAGCCTGCAGACAGACTATCGTGGGACCTTATGATTGTGTGAGTTAATACTTAATGAACTCCCCTTTATATATATATATAAGCACACATAGTTCTGTGGCTTGCTGTTGTTCTCTAAATCTCTAATAAGGATTTTTAACATCTGTCCACATCAGCACAGAAGAACAATCTAATTCTTTTTTCAATGACTTCACTGAATGAAATCTGCATGTGTGTGTGTTTATGTATATACACATAGATACACTTATAAAATCTTAATACTTAATAAACTCCCCTTTATATATATGTATATATATACACACACACATACACACACACACACACACATATTCCATTATTCTGTCCCTCTAAAGAACCCTGACTAATACACCCTCTCACAGTGTAATGACCTTTGCCAGGTTATGCCACAGCAAGAAGACTCTCACCAGATGCCAGTGCTGTGCTGTTGGACTTCCCAGCCTCCAGAACTGTAAGAAATAAATCTCTGTTCTTTATAAATTACCCAGCCTCAGGTATTCAGTTACAGTAACACAAAGCAGACTAAGAAAGTTGGACTTCCCAGCCTCCAGAACTGTAAGAAATAAATCTCTGTTCTTTATAAATTACCCAGCCTCAGGTATTCAGTTACAGTAACACAAAGCAGACTAAGAAATGTTATCTTTGGCAATCTGGTGAAGCTAATGACCAATTTTGGGAATAATGGTCCCCCTCCCTGCCCAATAAGGTTCTTTTTCTTAAAGAAATTATTTTTATTACCATTATTTTTGAGACAGGGTCTTGCTCTTTCACCCAGGCTGGAGTGCAGTGGCATGATCATAGTTTTCACTAACCTCAAACTCCTGGACTCAAGCAATCCTCCCACCTCCATCTTCTGAGTAGCTGGGACTATAGGCACACACCACCATGTTTGGCTAATTAAAAAAATTTTTTTTGTAGAGATGGGATCTGGTTATGTTGTCCAGGCTAATCTCAATCTCTTGGCCTCAAGGGATCCTCCTGTCTTGGCCTCCAATAAGGTTTTTAAGTCTGCAAAATAATATGTATATAAGTACAAAATAATAAATTATATTGATGTATAGTTCTCCAAATTAAAAAAAAATTATCAATAAAACAATATACAAGCCCTTCATTGAAGTATTAAATAACAAAAGCTGTTTGTGGTCTACTGATTTCCATAATCTCAGAGGAGTAATGAGTGTAAATGCCACTTTAAGATATCGCAAAACCAGTGATGAGATCTGAAAATAGATGTGAAGCCTAAGCAAGATGGTAAGACCTCGTCTCTACAAAACATTTTTTAAAAACATTACCTAGGCATGGGTCCACATGAGTAGTCCCAGCTACTCAAGAGGAGAAGCAGGAGAACTGCCTGAGCCCAGGAGTTTGAGGCTGCAGTGAGCTGTGTTCGCACCACTGCACTCCTACAGAGCAAGACCCTCATCTCTAAAAAAATTTAAAAAAAGATGAAAATAGATGTGATTTCTATTGATGATAAAGTCACAGATATTGCTTACATAATTGTGATTTGCTGTCATAATCAAAGAAAATGCTAAATTTCCCTTAGAGTTAGTGAAAATCAAGACGCATTTTTTTTTCCCATCTAAGTTCAGAGACTTAGATGGCCCCAAATTCATACTCCAGGCTGGGAGCCACTGGCATAACTGACAGATGAAAGGAAGAGAAGAATGGACACAGAGAGATTGAAGGTGGAGAACGAGAGTGGGCTTGGAAGGAATGAGATTCAGCATTAGAAGGGAAAGATGTATCTTTCCCTCTGACTTGGTTTCCCCATGCAAGGAAGAGGAAGTAGTTGGGTACAGCATATATTAGGTCATCAGGAAAACAGGTAAGGAAGCTTTCCTCAGATGGCCTCAGAGTGAATGAATGCATGAATGAAAGCAAGAGGTTGTTGTAAGCAAGTAAGGGAGAAACCCAGATGCTACAGGAAACCTAAGGAGAGAAGATCCGGAATTAATCTGAGGACTGAGCCAGGGAGTCCAGGAGAGCAGAGGCCAGGGGCTAGATGGAGTGGGTGAGCATCCGTTTCTGCTGGCCAGGCTGGCTCACCTGGGGACTTTCTTCAGAAATTCTGTGCTGCAGGAGGAGACAGCAGATTGAAGTGACAGCCTAGTGGGTGGATTCTTTGAAAGATGAAGAGGAGTAAGAAACCTTGTGTGTGCATCAAAAAAACAAAGAATAAATAAATAAAGGCTAAATGATAGATTTCTGAGTGGAGAGTGTGTTTGAAGGGGCCGAGGGAGGGGACTAACACATGGGGAAATGGCAGATGCTGAATCCTTGAAGACTTCAAGTTTGGGGGATTTGCAAATCGCAAAAGTAACAAGAAAGGAGGAGGGGATCCAAAGTGCAATTGGGGTCTTAGGGATGTTGCTCATTTAACACAGTTGTTGGCATTAAAGAATTTCCAGGAAATGTCAATAGTTTGCCAGATGGTTCCTGTAAGAATTCCTCCCTCATGCCTCCTTGTCTGCCATCCTCCTCCTCATACAAGCTGTTTCCAGAGTGCAGATTAAGGCTTGTCAGCCAAAGAGGAACCATACTTCAGATATCTCAGGCAACATTTACTTATCTTCACAACCTTCCTTATTTTAAGCGCAGAGCCCTCTAACCTTTCGTCTGTTTGTTCCCCTTCATCTAATTTACCCTACATGAACTACCACTTTTCCTGCTCCCCTCTCCTTCCCTTGCTGGTCCATTAATGCCAGCTCCTTCCTCTCTTTTTTTTTCTCCCCGTCCTTTTCTCTCTCCTGTTTCCTCAGGGAGATGTAGAGTTTTAGCACTTAGCCAGAGTGATGCAGAGCTGCTCTTTCGAGGCTAGCTCTGTCTTTTGCCTCATGGCAGAAACTTGACTGTCAAGTCCAGATTCCTTGGCCTAGAACTCTGAAGAGTCAGCCTCATCTGTTTTCTCCAAGACAGGCAGGTTTGGGAAGCTGAGAAAGCGCAAGAGGTCTTGCTCCTCTCCCTGGAGTTTCACTAGCTCTCAGGCCTGCTTGGCCTTTGCTTCTGAGGAGTCTGGAGTGATTTGCCATTCCCACGGGAGCCTCAAACGGCCTATGTCTGACTTAAACCTGAGTCAGACCCTTTCGTTCTTTCTACAAGGGAGTTAGTGACATGGGAAAGTTCAATGCTGAGCCTGAACCTGTGGGGTCTGTGCACATGGTCTGCACATCAGCTGCAACCCCTCAGGCCTTCCTAGGGTCCCTCCTTCCCAGGGCATTGATGGCCAATGATGAGTAGGTCAGAGACAAAGGGACATACATACACATGTATTCCAGACTGCTGTTCTAGGATTGAGTCCCTTCAATGAGTAAGAAATGAATTAATCTAATTGCCCAAGAAGGCTTCTAAAAGTTACTTAATCTTTCACTTTCATTCATGGCTGACGAGAAGGAGTTAAGGTGATTAGAATCTGAATAAAATTAGGAGAGAAAGGTGTTTCTGTAATTAGAATGACATTTTAGAGGAAGTCCAACAACCAGCTTAGGTATGCTGGAGTTTATCTGACAGAGTTGTGGTTGGACCACAGCAATGCTACGAAAGCTGTCCCAGCTCAAGTCATCGTTCAGGAATTTACCCAGCAGATGTAGACTCAGAGATAGGATTCAAAAGGAAGCCTCAACTTGAATGCACAAGGCAAAGGATTTTGTGTAGTTTCCATTTGCATCAGCTTTTTGTAGCAGTCTTGGCTCAAGTAAACTGTAACACTGAGCTTCTGGCGGTGACTTGGCACAAACTCGTGAAGTGATGTGCCTTCTTCATCTCTATCATCTAGACTTCTTGGACAACATTTTCTCCAGGGGCCATTGCTACTGCAAAATGCATAAGGGCTGGGGTAGAGGGGCAGGGGGTGCCAAGCCTAGGGGATATCTAGGTAGAGGGATCTTTCCTGCTCAAGCAAAAGTTAGGTAAATAAGGGTCAATAACATGGGAGCCTATGACTTAGAGTGAGGTGAAGTTATTTTTGTTTTCATTTCCATACAGAGTTCTGCATACATCATGTATCTGTAACTCATTCTTACAGTAATTGTAGCAGTCATTTCATTTTTTAGATCGAGTCACCCAGGCTTGTCACAACAGGTGCTAAAAATGCACAAGATAAAAGAAGCAGGAAGTGAAACCGGAAAATGGTTCTGTGAATCTGGGAGGTGGGGTGTGTAGACCGACATTGGAGGACACGAGGTTTCTCTTCATTTCGCCAGTAAAGAGCAACCTGAACGACTTACCATGCAATTATATCTGTTCTTTTTAAGCAACAGTTCAGAGACTATGAAAGCGGTGTTGATCATATCCTATGATTTACTAGGAGGCATATAATCCCAGGTTTACAAAGCAAGAAATGGGACTAAATTGAGACAAACAACATCACAAAGAGAATCCAAAACCCATGAAGGAAGAACTAGCTCCTAGATTAAAAATTTATATAACTGCTTAGGAGATTTGAGTTTTCATTGAGGGTTGGTTCTCAGGTCACTTTGCTGGAAGAAACTTAGGGGAATGGATCCCATCATGATGACACTTGACATTTGGGTGGATGGTGCTTTTAGTTTTGACCAAGCACTCTCCTTTTTGGCCTTATTTAGAACTGCTGTTAGATTTACTGCAGAATCATATGGTATGAGAATGTCATATGTTCAAGATAATAATCTATGTGGATACAGGGGGTTGCTACAATTTTATCATAATAGACGGACTGAATTCTGGATGTATTTATATCAGAACCTGTTCATGAAGGAGTGAATGAGATTTCAGATTTTGTAGTATTAAATCTTATTTTTAAGTGAAGGGGAAACCATAGACCAGAAGGAACATTCATGAGCATTCTCTGACTCCGCAAAAGATAGAAAGGAAAGGCCAGTCCCTCCATAAAACACTCTATGTCATGCAAATTTGAAATTAGGCTGAGCTCAATCTTAGATGGTTGCCCTTAACACTGCTAAGACGGAAGTAAGTAAAGATGCTCTTTTAAACGGTCAGTGTTGGGCATAGTGGCTCATGCCTGTAATCCCAGCACTTTGGGAGGCTGAGGCAGGCAGATCGCTTGAGTCCAGGATTTTGAGATCAGCCTGGGCAACAAGATGAAACCCTATCTCTACAAAATACAGAAAAAAAAAATAAAAAATATCGGGGCGTGGTGGCATGTGCCTGCAGTCCCAGCAACCCAAGAGCCTGAAATGGTAGGATTGCTTGAGCCACAGGAGGTAGAGGGTGCAGTGAGCCATGATCGTGCCACTGCACTCCAGCCTGGGTGACAGAGTAAGATCCTGTTTCAAAAAAAAAAAAAAAAAAGAAAAAGTGTCTTCCAGTGCTTGGTGTGAAGTATTAGGTTACAGTGTTAAAATACTAGAGAATTCTAAAATTTGCTTCCCCAATCTAAGAGCTATGTTCTCATCCTCTTGTTGTCTACACTAGCTTTTGTTGTCCACACTAGCTTTGGACACACATACACATAAATACATACCAAGAGGCCATCGGTAGGTTACTTCCCTTTCATTTTCACATTTCCAAAATGAGGGTTTGAACCAGATGGCTTTGAAATGTCTCCAGTTCTCACATGCGCTGATTTTCAATCAAAATTGTAGGTCTGTTGATTTCCATTGTTCAGCTTCACGGATGCTGACTCACGAACAGCCTCCCCCACCACACGCACAAACACCACAGGCACACACACCCCTCTACCTTGGATGCACCCATTCATGCTTCACATCCCACAAACTGATCAGGCGCCTATATTGAGAGTGGCACGGTGTAAAAAAAAAAAACAGGCAAAGAGCTGGAATTGTATTTTCTTTTAAATCTTTATTTATCCTTTTCATTCCTTTATCCCACCAATGCAAATTGCGGAGAACAGCTGGAAGCCACGTCAGAGCGGCACAGGCCAGCTGGCTGAGTGATGCTGACTGCTGGCCCCAAGCATCCAGCATCGCAGAGGTCACGACGGGCATCAGCTCCGGAGCTCGGAGCGGTAGACACAGGGCCACTGGAGGCCCGCAGGGAGGGCGCCTCCCAGCTCCCACAGTAGTTTGGCCTTAAAAACACTAAGAACAGTTGCATTCATTGTCTTTTTTTTTTCTTCTTTTTTTCCTTTATAATAAAAAAGAAAACCAAAACCTCCTATAATTTATAAGCTATGTTTGACTATCTACATTATATAGAAAATATAGACTCTGTTTACTTTATAACACACATCTTTTTCCCGTGATAAATAACTCTTTAAAATATCTAGTATACATGCCTTGACTTCTTATATATATGTTTGGTTATATACATATGCATACATATATACTCATGTTTGTAAGACACAATAAATATATACTTGACAATGACAGCCAAACAAATGCCGTTTTGGTTAAAAAACACAACAACAACAACAACAACAATAAAAAGCAGATGAAGTACTATAAAAGCACCAGGCAGCAGACAGAAAGCCATAATTGCTAGAAACTTCTCCCTCCCCTGGGCAAGGCACAGGGCAGAATAGTAAACCGTCCAGGTGCCTGAAAGAGAAGGAAGGCGGCAAAGGAATAGGTCAGGTCACAAGCTTTTGTTTTGTTTCTTAGCCTGGGATTAGACTAAGAATCACAAATAAGTCATTGCATTTATAAGGAAAAACCAAGGGGCTCATTGATCAGCTTAGCCCTTGTGGTGGCTGCCGGGGACAGTAGAGACCTGGAAGGGGAAGGACAGAGACAGCGACCTGGTGACGACTCCATGACTATTTTCTAGCCCCTGCCTACATCTGCCCAGGCAAGCTTTTGATTGCCACACTAAGCATCAAGCCATTGCATATAACATGTTCTTTTCATTACTCTATTCACTGCTGGTGTAAACAGAAAGGAGGATTCAGTAGTGCAACACTTTAGGAGGCTGAATGAGAGCCACATGTTTTGGTGGCCCCCTCAAGGGCTCCAGCAAATGGGGACTGTGACGTTGGGGAGAAAAAGGCCAGTGGGCCATTGTCTTCCACTCCTGAGACAGTACCAGCTTCACCTCCAGACACCAATGGGAACACTGAGCCCATCGCCTTTTAAAGAAGTGCAGGAGGTCTTGACTCCTCCTATGAGAAGTCCCAGAAGCCCCAGTCAGTCTGGGTGGGGGTCCCCTGAAACTCAGAGCATAGTCCAGCTGCTGGCTCCTGTGCCTGGCGGGGAGAAGGTGGAGGGGCCGGCATGCCTGCCGCTGAGAAAGACTGATATAACACTCCAGCTGCACACCCCTTTTCTCCCATAGCCCTTCTCTCTCTCCCTAAAAGGAAATTAAAATGTTGGGCTCTGATCATTGATTTTTAAACAAGCTCCCCAATGTCATGGCCTCTGCTCTGTAAACTCCAAGGCTCTGATGGCCAAAGAAAGTAGTGGAGCAGTAGGCAATGGTCAGGGCTAGATTTGTATTAATATCTAGGAGTGGGGTGGGGATATGGGTGGAGGGTGATCCAAGTAGAGCAAGTCTCAGGAAATCCCAGAGGTGAAGATTTGATGCACATCCCCCATCCTTGCCAAATAAAATACAAGTTAGAGATCATTGTTCACATTACAATCACAATGGGACATTTTAAACAGCTCATTTTCTGAGTACATTCAAGACATAATTGAGTTTATTTTAAAAATGAATTTCCTGGCTGGGTACGGTTGGTCATGCCTGTCATCCCAGCACTTTGGGAGGTCAAGGCGGGTGGATCACAATGTCAGGAGTTCAAGCCCAGCCTGACCAATATGGTGAAACCTTGCCTCTACTAAAAATACAATAATTAGCTGGGCGCAGTGGCACGTGTCTGTAATCCCAGCTACTCAGGAGGCTGAGGCAGGAGAATCGCTTGAACCCGGGAGGCGGAGGTTGCAGTGAGCTGAGATCACGCCACTGCACTCCAGCCTGGGTGACAGAGTGAGACTCGGTCTCAAAAGAAAAAAAAAGAATTTCCGGATTTCCCTGCAACTGCTCAGGGAATCCAGGTCAAATGCAGGTCTAATTCCAACTTCTCTACCCACTAGCCACAGGACTTCAGACAAGTCATTTCATCTCTCTGAGCCTCCTTTCCCTAGAGCTCTGGAGGTGCTGTGTGAGGCAGCATGAGACTTAATATGCAGAAAACCTGACTTTTCATCCTGGCTCTACCACTAAAGATGTGGGTGGCCTTGACCATTGCTCTGTTATGTAAAACAAAGGGACGGCATATATTGGACTGTGAAGCCCCTTCAGATGCAGCTGAATTTACTTTCTGCCCAGAAAATCATTAACAAAGCTGATTCTGCCCCCAGTACCCACCAGAATGCAAGAGATCAGATCAGAAACCCAACTTACGATCACAGGTCAAATTCAATAGCTGTGGCTAAGAGACAAGACAAAGAGTAAGAGTGCCAAGGTGCAGTGCGCAGCTAAAATTTGAATCACAAACAAACGAACTTTAAAGCCCCACTCCCTGAGAAAGGACATTTTCCTATGTTATATTCAGACCCCCAAGAGCAAATTCCAAGGCCATCTATAATAGTCGACCAACAAGATTTTGAAAATTCCCAGCCCTGAGGCTTGCTGCATCACCTACAATCAAAATCAACTTAGGAAATTAATTTGAAAAGAGACTGAGTGATATTTCCATTTTGGAAGAGGAAGCAACACTGGCTACTTCTATGTGCAGCTCTATAGCCCGCTGGCAGAACATCAGATGTCGCATCCTGCTGAACAGGAGGGTGCTGACAGCAGGCTGAGTGGAGCTGCAGGCCAGTCCATGCTTGTCACAGTCCTTCTGGGGTGTGAGAGCAGACCCCTGTAGACGTTGACAAGGAGCGATTTCCTGCCTGGCAAGAGCAGGAGGTGCCCACATCTCTTCTTGGGAGGCAGTGTGGTCTGGAGGAGAAGATTATGGATTTGAATGACCTCATTTCTGCCTAACAGTTGTGTGACTTTGAACAAGTTCCTCTTCCTCTTACTGCCTCCATTTTCTCATGTGTATACAAGAAATAGCAATACCCAACACTATAGGGTTGTTTTTATGGATTGCATGAGATAACATACTTAAAATACTCTGCCCACAGTGGACAAGTCTTGGAATTGGCCAGTCTTGGAGTTGGCCAAGACTACCCTAGAGTCCACATACACCTGGCACAGTGGTATTTGCTGCCATGTAGGCTAAGGTGGGTCTGGGGTGCCCTGCAATGCAACTGGCTGTTGAGAGAAGTCTTGGAGGAGCTGAGAGCGGTCACAGATTAAAATTTTTCAAATAGGCCCAGGGAACTCCCAAACACTTTTAGATACCAGGTAAGAACCCTAACCCACACCCTCCCTCAGAACTTAGAATCTAGGCCATTCACACATTGATGGGAACAAAACAGGCAAGCGGGAACTAAATGGGAAGACTCTTAAAGCACTGCCTCCTTACATCAAGGCCCTTGAAACACATTAAACAAAGCAGAAAGGAGCCATTGCTGGGTTTTAGTCCTAGGTCAAAGTCAGCTGTGGGTACCCAAACCCCTAAGGGCTGGGCTGATGAAGGGGGCTGGGCTGAAACGAAGTCCTTCTGCAGAATGCTGTTGAAGGCTAGAGATTTCAGCTTCATACAGCTATACCCCAAATGCATGTGGTGGGATAAGGGCAAATGGAGCACTAAAGGAGTATTTCAAACCCATCTGCTACATTTTATATTGAAAGAAAATGAACTATCTAGCTCTTTTCTTTCTCTTGTTCCTTCATCTACCTACTACATGCATTTCAGTAGATAAAATTTGAGTACACTTACTATTTTTTCCTGCCTCTTTTAAAAAGTATATGTTCTTTCTATATACCACAGCTTCAAATGAGAATTTTTGTTTTAGACATTAAATATTTATTACAGAGCTTAGAGACCTTTGTGGGAACCTCTCTCCAAAACCCCAAGTATTGGGAAAAGATTTCCCAAGTATTAAGGTTTAGTACAGAAACATACAATTGAAACCCCAGGAATATCCCTATTTAGGTTATGAATGACTTAGAAAAATGAAACCCATGGAGTAATTTTGTTTGCTTTCCCTTCATCGTTCATCAGAGCCCTTCAGGCTAGCTAGAAAATAATAATAATAATAATTCCAATGTTTCCACAAAAACTACTTTCCCAGAGAGCAATTTAGAAGAACGAGAACCGGCTAGGTGCGGTGGCTCACGCCTGCAAAATCCCACTTTGAGAGGCCGAGGCGAGTGGATCACCAGGCCAGGAGATTGAGACCATGCTGGCTAATACGGTGAAACCCCATCTCTACTAAAAATACAGAAGATTGGCCGGGTGTGGTGGCGCGTGCCTGCAGTCCCAGCTACCTGGGAGGCAGAGACAGGAGAATCACTTGAACCTGGAGGCGGAGGTTGCAGTGAGACAAGACGGTGCCACCACTGCACTCCAGCCTGGGTGATAGAGTGAGACTCTGTCTCAAAAAAAAAAAAAAAAAAAAAAAAAAAAGAATGAGAAGCAAAGGAGTTCGTGACATGGGCCTCTGTTCAAACTATTATTGGGAGACTTCATTCCAGCAAATCTCTGGTTTGGAACTGATAGTTGCCAAGAGCTGGAATGCTGACCATGAAGTCTGTCAGCAACAGGTCAGGGACCACAATGAACCAGGCATGGAGTTTCAGCTGAGCCAACCTGCAGTACTGCAGCAAAGCCTCAGGAAGGAGGGTGACTCTTTCCAGGAAGGCAGTACTTACTTCTCTGTTCTAGAAAACGCCCAGCATTCCCCTCGCATTTGGACCACCACACTTGCACCTATGAGTAGCCTGGGCTTCAAAGAATATTGACCCTAGGGGGGACAATGAAGGATGCAATTGATTGGGCTGTTCACTCTCAGATTTTGCCTACCCAGGCTGGGGGTGGACTCCAGGCCTCTTAGATTCCCTTCTAGTTCTAATGGCAGCTACCTGAAAAGAACTCTAAACCTCAGTTGCATGTAAAGACACCTGTTGGACTCCAGTGAGCCTGTGAACAAAAGCTACATAGACTTATGAGGAATGGCTTCCACGTCCACCCTTGACAAACATCTTACATGAGGTGAAGAATTAAGCAAAGATAACAAAGATAATTACATGGGGTGAAGAATTAAGCAAAGATAACAAAGGATAATTCCCTGTTCTCTGAATGTACTTGATTTGATACTTCTTTCAAGACCAGATCTGAATTTTTAAAGAATGATTTCAAGCGACATTTGATGGCAGCAAGCATCAAAAATCTGTGTATGTGTGTATGTGCATGTATGTGTGTCTGTTCCCTTTTGGCATTGCCTGCTCCCAGCCTGCAGTTCAGCATCTCTAACAAAAGCTCTGTAAGCCGAGTGTGCAAGGACAAGACAGGAGACCAATGAGAAGAATATGTTTTTTCCAACGTTAGCCTTCTCAAGCCTAAGAATGGCCCCATGGGGGGTTCTAAACCCCCATTTTAGAAACACTAGGAATAATGTTCCTTGTTGTCCTTTTGTTTTGCTTAATACCTACCCCCAAATTCTCAGCTGTCAGAATCCTGAAAGCAAATGCTGGAGCTAAGGAAAATACTTACTGATTGATTGATTGATTTTTAAGGAAAGGGGATTCTAATTGGAACTGAAGGCTTCCTTTTTAAATCCACAAAGCTGGATGGATTTCCTAAAAGCTCTTGCCCCGCTTGGTAGGAGAGATGGGTGATGGAGCCCCAGACACCTCCCTGGCTAGGCTCACTTTACCCTGTTTAGGAATTCACACTGTAACACTGAGGCACACAGCCGTTCCCAGTCTTTGGGGGCAGCATATGAGCTTATGGTCAAACCCATACTTTGTGCTATCTCCTCGGCCCTGCCTGGAGAGCCATGTGGCAGGGCTACCTTAACACCTCAATAATCCCTCAGACACTCAATTCCACCTTTATTGGAAATAGTGTTATAAGGTGACTCCTTTCAGTTTTTTAATTGTTGACAAGTTCAAAGAGATATTTTATTCTCTGCTGCCCCTGCTTTGGTGCAGCCTGTGCTCCTTCCTTGTGGTTTCTGGGAGTCCTGCTTTTTGCTTACTATTTCTGACCTCTCTTTCTCCACCAGGTGAAGGGCAATGAACCAAGTGCAAAGACACACCCTCAGTTCTTCCTATAAGGAAGCCCAATCAATCAAAAGGTGGCCACTTCGCTTCTAAGTACTTTTGCCTTTAGATACCTTACATCCAATAAAAGTAGCTTCCTGGAATTTGAACTTTCTCACCAGCCCATCCCTCCCCCAACCCCAGCCTAACAGGCTTATGCGGACTGTGAAAATGGGCCTTCTCCTGCCAGCAGTGGGTGTCCTGGGCACTGAGCTTGCCATGTGATACTAGTGTCTTGACCCCGCAGAACCATTTGGCTTGCAGAAGGCCAAGGTGTGTCGGGTGGATGAGGTAGGGAGGGAAGCAACCCCTCCTTGCTTGTCACAGTAAAGGGCAGCAGAGGCAGCTACACCAAACCACTCCCATGCAAATACCCAGCAAGGATCATCCCAGGAATGGCAGGCTCTCCTAAATGCTTCCAGGCTAGAAGCTCAGCCCACAAACAGTCTGGTTTGGGATCAGTCACCAGGAATGAAGTTTACCTTCCTACATGCCATTTATTCCCACTGTCCTTTCACCTCCCTGATCCCCACATTCCCCATGGCCACCCTCTCCCCTCGGCCTTTCCCTCTCTGTGGACATCCCCTGCAGAAGGCTCAAGTCCCCAAGGTTCTCAGTCTGTGCTAACAGTAGAGGGACATCCTGCTGCGGCGCATGGCCTCGCTGATCAGGTAGGCAGGGCTCAGCTCCGGCTCCTCGGTCATGATGGCAATGTTCTGCCACTCCCCCGTCTGGCTGGACCTCTTGATGGTGTCCACCACGCACAAGGCATACAGGCAGTCGTCGAAGGTGGCGGCCATGGTGAGGGGCCGCCCGTCCCACGTGCGCCGGTCGTCCTGGTCCTGGAAGGCCTGACGCACCGCCTGCATCATCTTGATGGTGCCGCGCAGGTAGGGCGAGGGGATGTCGCTGAAGGCCTTCTCCGGAAGCAGGGAGTTGCTCACCGGCGTAGCGTCCTGCACCAGCAGCTCCTGCTCCGGGGCACTGTTGCGCTGCCCGTACAGGTCGGTGCCCACGGCCAGCAGGCGCCCGGCCGAGCCCACCACAGTGACATCCTGCTTGAACTCACCGGGCACGTTGAAGTTGAGGGTGACGGTGCAGCACACCCCGCCCTCCAGCACCATCTGGAAGGTGCAGAAGTCGTCGCTGGTGATCTGGCGGATGCCCTTGATGTGGTCAGTCTGCTTCACAAAGGTCTTGAGCAGCCCGTGGACCTTGACGGCCTTCTGGCCGGTGAGGAAGGTGAGCAGGTCGATGATGTAGGTGCCCACGGAGTGCAGGCCACCGCCGCCCATCAGGTCGTCGCAGCTCCAGTTGTACTTCTTGCCCAGCAGGCTGCCGCCATGCACCTGCACCTCGCACACCAGCGGCTCGCCCACGTAGCCCTCCTCGATCAGCTGCTTCATGCGCACGAAAGCCGGCAGGAAGCGCAGCACGTTGCCCATGATGCTCATGAGCTTGGGATAGTAGTGGGCGGCCGAGGTCATGCGGAAGGCGTCCAGCGGCGTGGCCGTGCGGTCGCATATGACGTTCTTGCCGATGCCTGCGGGTGGGAGGAAGACAGCGGTCAGCGGGGCGGGACCATGTCTGAACGCGCATCCCTGGGCCAGATCTTAAAATATTTCACATTAATAGAAAAAGAAGGCCAGTTGTGGTGGCTCATGCCTGTTGTCCCAGCACTTTGGGAGGCCAAGGCCTGAGGAGACCTTGAGCCCAGGAGTTGGAGGCCAGCTTGGGTAACACGGAGAGATCCTGTCTCAATAATAATAATGATGATGATGATGATGATGATGATGATGATAATAATAAGCCGGGCTGGTGGTGCATGCCTGTGGTCCCAGAGACTCAGGAGGCTGAGGTGGGAGGATCACTAGAGCCCAGGAGGTCGAGGCTGCAGTGAGCTATGTTCTGACCACTGCACTCCAGCCTGGGGACAGCAAGACTCTGTCTCAAAAACTAAAAAATAATGAAAATAAAAAGAAGATATTCTATATATTTCAATATTACTTTAAATATTTATGTTGCATTACTTAATTTGTTTTTTGTTTGTTTTTGAGACAGAATCTCACTCTTCCCCAGGCTGCATTGCAGTAGTGCAATCATAGCTAACTGCAGTCTCAAACCTCTGGGCTCAAGCAATCCTCCTATCTCAGCCTCCTGAGTAGCTAAGACAGTAGGTGCTACCATACCCAGCTAAACTTTTTTTTTGAGATGGAGTGTCACCGTATCACCCAGGCTGGAGTGCAATGGCACCATCTTGGCTCACTGCAACCTTCGCCTCCTGGGTTCAAACGATTCTCCTGCCTCAGCCTCCTGAGTAGCTGGGATTACAGGCGCCTGACACCATGCCCAGTTAATTTTTGTATTTTTAGTAGAGGCGGGTTTCACCATGTTGGCCAGGCTAGTCTCAAACTTCTGACCTCATGATCCGCCCACCTCAGCCTCCCAAAGTTCTGGGATTACAGGCATGAGCCACTATGCCCAGCTTTTTTTTTTTTTTTTTAAAGAGATGGGGTCTCCAATTTTTATTTATTTATTTATTTATTTTTAAAGAGACAGGGGTCTCCTTATATTGCTCAGGTTGGTCTCAAATTCCTGGTCTTAAGTGGTCCCCTACCCCCTAAATCCCCAAAGTGCTGGGATTACAGGTGTCCTGGTCCCAAAAGGCCATGAATTACTTAATTTTAATGTTAAACGTCTGGTATTGATTTAAATAGTAAGATTTATTTTAAGATATTTAAGTAATCTATATTTTAGAAATGTTTAACAATATTTGCTAAGGTAGTATAAAATGCTTCATTTTATAGTTTATGTATATAAATCTATAACATTTTAAACAGAAATAGATTTTGCTTTTATATTATTTAAATACAAAATATAAAATAGTACTATTAAAGTATATGATATAATCTTTTTACATATAAAATATATCATTACAGTTATCTTATATATAAAATGTTTTATATGTTGTATTTTATATTTAAAATATCATTTTTAGTAAAAATATATTATTATTAAAAATCACATAGTGAAAGGAGAAGAGTATCTGTATTTGGAAGAATCAGAATATATAAGCTTAAATCCTAGCCAAGGTGAGTCTAATTAAGTGTGAAGAATTTCTTAATGATACCCTTTGAAGGTCTAAGCTTTTGGCTGATGTCTTCCCCTCTCTGCCCCCGACGATTCCCCAGGATTGTATTTTGAGCATTATCGTGCTTGTTTATTTTGCATTCCGGATTAGGGCTGGCAGTGGTCACAGATGTGTTTGTTTAAAGTTTTTCTTTTCCTATAAAGAGCGGATATTACCTAAATCTGAGGAGTTGGCAGTGCCTGTTTCCTCCCCGACCCCCATCTGCTTCAGGGTGGGGTGTGTTGCTTTTGACCAGTGGAGGTCAGGCCAAATAAGAATTACTCTTACGTGATGACTGTAATGTGTGTATAAATTACAGGGAGACCAAACTGCCTCTCTGAACCCTTTAGGAGACTAAGTGGCTCTGGGTCTGGGGAAAACAAAGGATCAAAGGAAAGGAGAGTGACAGGGGAATGAGAAAGAGATTTATTCCATGGAAGCCGAGAGTCAAGGAAGAAGAAAAACAACTCGGCTAGACCTGGAGAAACGGCCAACTTGAGGGCAAAAAAAAAAAAAAAAAAAAAAAAAAAAAAAAAAAAAAAAAAATTGACACAGATTTCTTAGCAAGTCAGATAAAATAGACGCTAGGCGAAAAGACTTGGGAGTCAAAGCACCTGTCCTGGGGCAGGTCTCTGTGGTCTAGGCACGCTCACCCATAGACCCTCTAAAGGAGACCTGGGCACTCCAGTCACAGATGTGGGAGAGACTTCAAGAGAAATGGGGTGATGAGACACACCCCACCCTATCCCACTTGTCCTGACTACAGCCACTCGGTTGCCAAAATCCACGAACCCTTACAACATGCTGAGCTAAGATGGGGTTTTGTAGAAGTTGTGCGATTGCAGATGTCTGTCCAGGGCCACGGCCTGGCACATGGCTTTCTCATTTTCTCACTGGAAGAGCTAGCCACATCCTAGAAATGGTCAGTGCAGATTGGAGAAAGGAAATACAAATGATGGCTGTCAGTTTCCATGTGCACATCCAGTTCTGGCCCTGAGCGAAAAGCCCGGAGCCTACAGAATGACCACACCTCCTTGCCTTTTCTTCTATGTTGGCAGAGCCGGGCTGGTCCCCCTGATGGGCATGAAATAGCGGTGAGAAGCTCTTTCAATGCTTAGCAACCGGGTGAGGACTGAGGCTCCGGCAGAGAGATGAGATAACATTGGTTTGTATCACCAAAAATCTCACACACCTGTGTAACACTATGTTCTGACAACATGATCCTGTAGGCATGAAGCTCATCTAAAACCGGCTCATGCTACCAGGAACAGATTTATATGTAAATGGAGTGGTAGGTCACTGCAGGGACAGGTGACAAATACTGCCGAAATCTGCCTCACACCCATTGGTATAGGCTCTGGCCTCTGCTACACTCTACCTCAAGGTCCCCAAAAGCAGGACCCTGACTGCCATCTCCTCAGTATACGCTATTGGTCATATTAATGGTACTTAAGAAAAGTTTTTTTATTTTTTTATATTATAAAAACTATAAAATAAAATAATAAAAGAAGAAAAGAATAATTAGAGATAAATGATCCACACCTCTTCCCTACACACCCAAAATAATGATTGCATGGAATTCTTTGCAGCTCCATAGATAAAAAGATTCTGATGAAAGCTTCAGAAAATGTAACATGAACATGACGTGATACACAAAAATGTAACTCCATCCCTAGACTCCCGTGTGGATTCCCCAGGGATCTGAGATACAGACGTCTCTTTAGGCTATTTATTAGGTTGGTGCAAAAGTAATTGTGGTTTTGCCATTAAAAGTAATTGTGGTGCCCTCTTTTTAACGGTAAAACCGCAATTACTTTTGCACCAACCTAATATATATGATATAGCTCCACATTATACAGTAAGGTCCTCGAGGATAAGGGCTGGGTCTCTTAATGCTTAAGTCTCCATTAATACCCACAGCACCTTGTGGTGCATCCAATGTGCGACAGGAACCCAGCAAACCTTGTTGCCTGCCCCACCTCTTTGCCCACAGTCGTCTGCAACATTCACGCTTTACAGATGAGTCTCAGCAACATCTTAACACACAGCATCTTCAAAAGTCAAACAAGACTTCTAGGAATTTATCATAAAGAAATAATCCAATATGCAAGCATGGCATCTTGCCCAAAGATAGTTTTGACTGCATTATTTATTATAGCAAAAAACTGGGAACAAAGGCTGGAGGCAGTGGCTTCACGTCCATAATTCCAGAGTTTTGGGAAGATCACTTGAGGCCAGGAGTTTGAGACCAGTCTGGGCAACAGAGTAAGATCCCATTTCTTAAAAAAGGCCAAGTGTGGTGATGCATGCCTGTAGTCCCAGCCACTCAGGAGGCTCAGGTGGGAGGATCACTTAAGCCCAGGAGTTAAAGGCTACAGTGAGCTATGATTGTGTCACTGCACTCTAGCTTAGGTGACAGTGAGACCCTGTCTCAAAACAAAAAACAAAACAACTGTGAACAACACAAATACCCAACAGAAAAAGGGGTAAGTCAACTGTCACGCAGCCATATAATAGAATATTGTGCAAACATAGAAAATGATGCTTATGAAGACTTTTCAATGGCAAGTAAGATGATTATGATGTAATGTTAAATGAAAAGGGCTTATTCATAGACATATATGATCTCAACCCTCTCTAAAATGACAAAAGAAAAAGAAAAACCCTAGGAGGTTAACTGATTAGTAGGAGTGGTTGGATTAGTAGGATTATGATTGATTTTCTTTTCTTCACTATATTTTTCCACATTTTCTAAATTTGTCATTTTATGGTCAGAAAAAAAAATGCTAATTTAAAAAATCCACAAAGAGACAGAAAGACCTTTGAAGGACAGCACTCACAATAATGGGAAAAAGGTTCTCCCAAAGTCTAGGGGAGTTGGCAGGTCCCAGCTCTCATGGACCCATCCCAGTTCCTGAGCCCCAAAGAGCTGGTAGAAGGCTCTGCTGACCCTGAACCTTGAAAGCTTCAGAGGTCTGGGCTCTGTTGCCAGGTCTTGTTGCTTCATTTGCTCAAGACCTCTTTATGATTCTTAGTGAAAGCTGTGGACTCTCTCTCTGAAATATGCAACTCAGACAGATGCACAAAACTCTGCCACAACCTGAAGCCCATGCACGGATCCCCTCCGGTTCTGAGACCCAGGCATCATCGTACATTGTACAGTAACTTCTTAAAGCCTTTGGGACATATTGTTAAAAATAAGATAATCCTTCCAGTTCCAAAAGGAACCCAAAATGCAGAGCCCAGGCCTCTGAAGTTTTCAAGGTTCAGGGTCAGCAGAGCCTTCTACCAGCTCTTTGGAGCTCAGGAACTGGGATGGGTCCATGACAGCTGGGACCTGCCAGCTCCCCTAGACTTTGGAGAACCCTTTTCCCATTATTGTGAGTGCTGTCCTTCAAAGATCTTCTGTCTCTTTGTGGATTTTTTAAATTAGCATTTTTTTTTCTGACCATAAAATGACAAATTTAGAAAATGTGAAAAAATATAGTGAAGAAAAGAAAATCAATCATAATCCTACTAATCCAACCACTCCTACTAATCAGATTGCTAAGCGAAGTTTGTTTTCTCTGCATTCTGGACAGTCTTCCCTTACCCTACCTCTCTCAGGGGGCTTCTGAAAAGCCCACTCTGGGATCCTCAAGATCCTCAGATTCTTTCTTTTTCCCAGCTTTTCCCCACCCAAATATCCCCTATCAAAAGTTTCTTGCTAAAGGAGCATAATTCTAAGTATAGACTTCTAGTCAGACACTGTATGTCTGTGTGTGTATGTGCACGTGTGTGTGTGCACGTGTGTGTGTGTGTAGGTGGATTAGTGTGGCACAGAGCATTCCTCTCATCCCTGAAACCACTTGCAATGTAAAGGGAACTTGCATTGTCTGAGTGTGTGGTGGACATACCCCACAATCCTGGGTGTGTCAGATGCCATTCACCGTATGCTGGGATTTCTCCTGAAAAAAGCACACAGATACCTGTTCTGCAAACTGCCTGTCTGTCAGCCTGGGCTTTGGGTTCGGCCTCCAGCAAATACCACAGGTCTTTGATGTCCTCATGACGCTCATCTCTCTTAGCATGGTGCCTCTCTCTCCACCCCAGAGAAAGCACCAAAATGGCTCTTTAGAGAAAAGCACTCTCTCTCCATTTAATGTAGGAAATAAGTAGAGGCAGTCTTGCACTCTTCCCTGAGCACGTGGCTATGACATTTCTTTGACTTGATGGTAAATAGATTCTACCAGGGAGACGGAAAATGAGGGGTTCAGGCAGAGGCCGAGGCCCTTTTTTATAAGCCCCTTACCAGCCATGGCTAATTTCCTAATGGGGAAACCTACAAAGGCTTTCCTCCTTTTGCCATGAGAAAAGAATACTGCCCTAGGTCACTCCGCACAGCCTAAGGAGGCCATCTGCACTTTCTCACTCCTGGGTGAACAACTTCCCTGAAAGGATGAGGGAGCCACTTGTCCCATGCTGCATCCACACGCCTCTGGGAGCACCAGGCCAACACACGTTCTTTAGGTCTCAGGTTTACATCCTTTCGTGGCAAAATGTGGTGCCCTCTTTCTAAGGCAAAAGATCAAAAACTTTGGGACTTCAAACAATTTCAGAGATAAAAATCATGCTGCAGAGAATGAGGCAAAGGGACTTGGAACATATGGACTCTATTTCACTCCAGATTAACAGGCAGCGAAAAATGAAAAATATGAAAACAAGAAGTGCCTGAGAAAGTATGTGTTGTGTTTTGCCAAGCCCCAAACATTTCCCGCGTGGTAGGAGAGGTCTGGCAAAGTCCCCTGGTGCTCACAATGATGGCAGAGGAACGGGAGGAGCTTTCTGCGCACATGCGGGTATGATGGATGAGGGTCACTCTGCTGCGTCCATCCAGGACTGTGAGCCATCATGCCATGGCTCCATGCTCAGCTCGCCCCACTGAGGGCCCTGTCCCTGCATCCAGAAATGGCTGTCTTGGAGGGTTGCCCCATTTGTCAATGTGATGCAGTGTGGCCACGGGTGAGTGGCAGAGAGCACACGGGAACTGGCCTGGGTCTTCTTGGGAGGACTTTACAACTCACCCCACAAAGACCAGGCAACCCTTTGTGTGAGAACAAAGAGCTAAACCTAGGTCTTTTGGAGGCTTTGGGGCTTGAACCAACTTAAATTGTTAAGACAATATCCTCTCAGCAGCAAATAAAGCAAAGCTATCTGTCCTTAAAATGGTGGAGCTGAGAGACACCTTCCGACCTATATCGCCGTGCTGCAGTTAGGAACAAAATGAGATCCGTGGGAAACTTCTGGCGGGTGAGAGTGCTATGTGCAAGGCAGTGTGCCTGCTCTTCATCAGAAGCTTTTAAGTTAAATAATTTCAGAAGGAGCTTTACTGCCCTCCGGAGATCCTTCATAGGGAAATGGAAAATCGGCTCCCTCCGAAGCCTGCTGAATGTGCTCTCTGTAACTGAGCCAAAATATTCATGGCTCTCCTGAGAAATCTGTGCTATAGGGAAGAGTTTCCAGCCCAGAGACCCTAAAGCCCTTCAGGCAGCTGCTCCCCTTACATGCTCCAAGCTCAGGGTCTCCAAGCTGTGGCTGAATCTCTGCTCCTATCTGAGGACAGATCAGAGCTCTGGTGGGGCTGACACTTGATCCCACGAGTCTGGGCAAGGGGCTTCCCATTCACACCTCCAGGGAAAGACGGAGCTCTGTGGTCCCACAGAGCAGGCACCTGTTGCTGCCCTTCATCAGGGAAGTTATCCCTGGGTACCTGGAGGATGGCTGACACCTGGCCACCCAGGGACCAGGGCTGTTCCCTAACATAATCAGCCTGGAACCTCAAGCATCCCTCCCCGTGAGCACGTTTCCAATCACGCACTCCCTGATCTAATCATGGTGGAAATCTTGGAGGCAATGCTACTTTTCCACCGGTTCCTCCTCATCATTCCACTTGTGTTGACAGCCCCTTATCTTCTCGAAGCCAAAATGGATGCTAGTTCTGCAGGCTGGCTTGCGGCTGTCCCAGCAGATTGGCAGAGCCCCTGAAAGAAGTCCCATCAGATACGGCTTCCTATTTTTTCCTTGCATTTGCAGAAGGTAGAGACAGCTTGCTTTGCATTTCAAGTAGGGAACTCATTATCTTCATTTATACTCTGTTCCTTCAACATTTCTGTGCTAGGCACTGGAACCAAAAAATGAGTAAGATGAGTACGAGCTCACAGTCTAGTAGAGGAGACCAATCAGGAAAGGTGCGATTATGGGATGCAGATCTCAGAAAGTGATAAACAATGAAACCATGAAGGAAGGGCTGCCCAACCAATTTGGGCATGGAAGAAAGTTTTGCTGGACAGAGAACATTTGAGCTGGGTTCTGAAGCATGCATAGGAGCTTGCCTATTCATCATTTAGAAGTTTGAGTCAGGTATAAAAAATGGTCTAAAATAAGATTAATGGTGTTTAATGTGGAATCTGGGAAACTGCTAATATTGGACTGTTTATAAAAACTGCTGTGCGTATGACTGGGTGCGGTGGCTCACGCCTGTAATCCCAGCACTCTGGGAGGCTGAGGTGGGCGGATCACGAGGTCAGGAGATGGAGACCATCCTGGCTAACACAGTGAAACCCCGTCTCTACTATACAAAAAATGAGCCGGGCATGGTGGCGGGGGCCTGTAGTCCCGGCTACTCAGGAGGCTGAGGCAGGAGAATGGTGTGAACCTGGGAGGTGGAGCTTGCAGTGAGCCGAGATCGTGCCACTGCACTCCAGCCTGGGCGACAGAGCGAGACTCCATCTCAACAAAAACAAAAACAAAAACAAAAACTGTTGTGTGTATATGCTCATGCACAATTTTCTGAGAGAGGTTCATTAGAATCTTAAAATAATCTGTGATTCAAGAAAGATTAAGCAGAATTGGAGTTTAGAGCAAAGAAAAAGAAAAAAGGCAGGTCAAAGACAAATCTCTGGTTTCAACAGAACTAAGCATATGAACGTACAGGGCTATTTATAATCCCTCCATCCCTGCACCCTGAGACATGGGACATTTAGTTACTTTCACTCTCTCACTCACTTACTGCAACACTCCAGTTAGCCCAGCTCTTTTTCCTCTTTTATTTTTCTTCCTGCTAATCTCCTTCCTGCTCCCCCAACACACACACATACACACACACACACACACTCTACACTTTTTTTTTTGAACTTACAAACTGCAAGAGAAGTAGAAGTATCATCAGGGTTGACTTGTCTAAATCCCACTCTTCCCTCTGTCCTTTCCTCCATATACATTAAAAGAGGCCATTTGGAGAGATTAAATCCCCGATTTTCAATCCCCATGAATGTTCTTAACATAAATACAACTTCCCAACTCAAAAGACTAGTCTGATCTGCTCATAGTACAAATGGCACAATTTCAAATAGCAAGAACAGTCATTTATTGAGTACTTACTTTGTGCCAGAGGAAGCTGAGTTTTTTTGCATGCATTTTCATGTTTTGGTCTACACAACCAGGTACTTGTCCTGTTCCCATCTTACAGATGTGGAAACTGAGCCTCTGAGGGGTAAGCAACTTGCTTCTGATTCCACAACTCAATAGCAGTGGAGTCAAATCTGGAATTTGAACCCAGATTGTCTAGCTACAAAGCCAGCCTAGTCTTTTTAAAAATATGTGTTTTTTTTTCTTTTGAGATGGAGTTTTGCTCTATCGCCTAGGCTGGAGTGCAGTGGTGCAATCTTGACTCACTGCAACCTCTGCCTCCTAGGTTCAAGTCATTCTCCTGCCTCAGTCTCCTTAGTAGCTGGGATTACAGGCATGCACCTGTAATGTACCTGGCTAATTTTTGTAATTTTAGTAAAGACAGAGTTTCACCAAGTTGGCCAGGCTGGTCTTGAACTCCTGACCTCAAGAGATCTGCCCATCTCGGCCTCCCAAAGTGCTGGGATTAAAGATGTGAGCCACCACGCCCAGCCAAAAATAAGTTTTTTTAATTGACACATAATAATTACACATATTTCTGGGGTATATAGTGATGTTTCAATACATATAATGTACAGTGATCAGATCAAGGTAATTAGCATATTCATCATTTCAAATCTTTTTTTTTTTTTTTTTTTTTGAGATGGAGTTTCACTCTTGTCTCTTGTTGCCCAGGTTGGAGTGCAATAGTACAATCTTGGCTCACTGCCACCTCTGCCTCCCAGACTCAAGGAATTCTTCTGCCTCAGCCTCCCAAGTAGCTGGGATTACAGGCATGTGCCACTAAGCCCAGCTAATTTTGTATTTTTTTAGCAGAGACGGGGTTTCTGCATGTTGGTCAGACTGGTCTCGAACTGCCAACCTCAGGTGATCTGCCCACCTCAACCTCCAAAAGTGCTAGGATTACAGGTGTGAGCCACTGCGCCCATGCCAAAGAAATCAAATCTTTATGATTTCTTTGTGTTGGGAACATTCAGTATCCTCCTTATAGCTATTTGAAAATATACAATAAATTGTTGCTAATTACAGTCACCCTACAGTGCCACAGAACGCTAGGACTTATTCCTCCTATCAAGCTGTACTTTGGGTCTGATCTTAACTTTCGCACTCTTACTGCCTTCTGACCACCCTTCTCTTAAGGCTGGCGAGGTTATTCTTTGCACCCATATCACCCAGAGATACACGCTCCCATTCTTGCTGGCTACACGTGCCTGTGCACGTATGTGCAATGTCTGCAGCACACAGCACAAAAGGACGGCTCTGAACACAATCATGCAACTGACTGCAGTGAGCTTCAGAAACCAGGGCAGTGGGGGTGGGAGGCCCGATGTTCAGCTGGGCGACATCTGAAGTCTCAGGGCAATTTGATTAAGTTTCCATCCTAATTTCACACTTGAAACGGAAGTGGGTCAGAGTGACCCATATTCAGCTCCTGTGTTGAAGCTCCTGGGGCTATTAGTGGGCTCTGAAAGAGGGTCACAGCCAATGAAAGGAAGTCAGGATGGCTGATGGTGATGGGACTTGGTGTTGAACTGAATTAATTGTTCAAGTGCTTTCTACATTCAACCCACCCATAAGGCCAAGCTCCTATCCCACCAACCCTTTTGTGGACCTTCCCCCATGACTCTAGCCTGTTACCTGGGCCCTTTTATTGCCCAGGAACCCCCATCAGCATGGGGATTTTCTCAGATTTCTTTGTGTGCATTTGGTCATCTAATGATGGAAACTATCACATGTGTAATGAGCATTTACTCCTGAAACACTTTCCAATTTCTGTTACCTTATTGGTAAATCCCAAACATCTCCATCTCTACAGCTTATATTTGAGGCTACAGTTGAGAATGCAGATATGATACTGGGGAGTCACTAGCCAGCTCCTTCCAGCAGGGCCATTCCCCAGGAGAGAAAAGAAAAGCTTGCTACTTCCAGCCCAAGGGAGATCAAGGGTAGTGGTCTAGAAACAACAGGTAGGAATGTAGCACCAACAGATCTTCCAAGTTAGTGGCCAGCTTCCCATGCAGGGAGGCCTGGGGCAGCCCTCCCCTTCGTGTCGGTGGCACATACAGACCAGAGTGTGAGGGGGCAGGAAGGTGGGAAGAGGGCAAGAGGGCCCATGGGAGAACAGAGGCTTGGAGTTGGATACAGTGGGCACAGTGGTCAGGGACTTGGGGACAGAGGAAAATGGCCAGGACTGTGAACTCCAGCAGTTGAGTCCTACTATATTGGTCCAAAATAGCCAAATGACATCCACTATACCTCAGTGGTCACTATTCTAGAGAGTGGCCTAGAACAGCCATTCTTGAGCTTACACCACCATTCCACGCTTCGACAAGTCAGGATTCAGGGTGTACCCCCCGGATCCAAGGGGCATAGCCAGAGTCTCATAAGCCACACTATCCCCATAGAAAGAGCCAATTTCTGGAGTGGAAGAGGAAAAAGCACAATGACAAACATTGGGTCACCAGAGTCAAGTCACGTAAAAGAGGCTGAGATACTTACAAGAAAACACAAATGATTGGGTTGGGTGATATTGCTGGGTTAAACTACAATGCCATTTCCTACCCACCCACCTAACAGGATGGAGGACTAGAATGGTGGTCAGCCTGGCTGTTGAGAAATAAAGGAATCTAGGCTTTCTCTTCCCAAGTATGGTGTGAAACCTCATCACACATCCAAAAGGCTGGGAACCTCTTGTCATCTCCCGAAACCCCCACGCAGACCCCAACAAACCTCAGAATCTCCTTGTTGATTGCAAGTCAATACTTCAAAAGAAACACTATCCTCACTGTGTGTATAGTGGGAAGGCAAGAGACTTTAAACTAGGCAACATCTCAAAATAAATGTAGGAAATTCTCCATTCAAGGCACGTTGTGCTTTAGTGACAAGATCACAAGTGCATTTACCCAGCAGATATGTTTTTTGTCTTTTTTTTAAAGTCAAGATATTTCACACAGTCTGAAGTTTTGGTCTCAAAAAATGCAAAAATTCAGAAACACTGGGTTCTTCCGCAGAACCTCCTGCATGACAACACTCAGTTGTAGCTGTCTAGTGGCTTCCACAGTTAGATGGCATGTACATCTGCAGTATACCACAGTCCTCACCAGTCCCCAGTGCACTGCTGTCCTGTATTAGTTTTGTATTGCTGCTATAACAAACCAGCACAAACCGAACAGCTTAAAATAACATCCATTTACTATTTTTCAGTTCTCTAGATCAGAAGTTCAGGTGGGCTCAGCTGGGTCCCTGATTAGGGTTTCACAAAATCGTTCTAGAGAAGAATCTGCTTTCAAGCTCATTCAGGCTGTTGGCTGAACTTGGTTCCTTGTGGCTGTAGGACTGAGGTCCCCATCTCCTTGCTGGCTGTCAGCTTCTACAGAGCCCACTTTCCCGCCATCTTCAAGCCAGCAATAGCATGTGGAAGTTGGATCCTTCTCATACTTGGAAGCTCCTGGACTTCCTCTTTTGCCACCAGCAAGAAACAATTTGCTGCCTTTCAAGAGCTCCTGTGATTAGATTAGGCCCACCCAGATGATCCCCTTTTTGCCATACAGCTAATCACAGAAGTAACACCAAGTGGCGAAGGTCCTCTTAGAATTCTACCTCTCACAGTTCCTCCAGCCCCGTGCACTCATTGTGTTACCTGCCTGCAAGCTCTAGAAAACCCCACAGAGGAAGAGTCTCAAGTATTCTCAGACATGTCTACATTCCTTCCAAACCTCTCTTTGTTTCTAAGTTCCTTCAGTAGTTTTTACTCCATCAAAAAGAAAGACTCGGTGAGGTACTCTAGGGTTTTTAAGATCTTTTTTTAGTCTCCTTGTTATCAATGAGATTGTGTCCTCCAGCTCTGGGCTCCCTGGAGGCAGTAGCAACAGAAAGAGGCACAGGGCAGAGCCAGAGCCTCAGTCTTGGGGCAGAAAAGAGCACAGGGAAGAGAAGAGGAGCTAAAATTTTATATATCCACGTGGCATCAGGGGCTTCCCTTTGGCTCACTTAAGCACCACTCCAGCACCATCATTTGTAAAAAATGGGGAACTAAGGCTTAGAGATTATTATTGCCCAAGGTCAGAGATATGTGCAGATCCAGGGTGCAAATTCAGTTCTGTGGTCCCAAAGCCCCGCCTTTTCCATTTTTCACATCAGTAGAATGGGGGATAGGATGAAACGACTGAGCCTCAGAACTACCAGGTGGGTTAATAAAGGAAGCACCAACCCCTCAGGCCCCGCCCCACTAGGTCCCAGCATTGTATTGAGAAGATTTGGGAAAGCAATGAAAGGAGGGCAGAGTCGAGAGCTTGAAGACAAAAGAGCTGGAAAGCAAGAAGGGCTGGAGGCTTGACATGGGAGAACACAGTGTTTCTTCTCTTTGAAGGCGAATAGCTGGTTTCTCCACATCCATGGCAGTGAACCTGCCAGGACAACTGAAAGATTATTATTGAGAAAGAGAGAGGCTGGGGAAACCAGCCATTATAGTGCTGGGGTTCCTACGGGATTCCCACAGCTGAATAAAGGAAGCCCTCCCAGGGCCCCAGCCTTCTGCAAGTGGGCACCTCTCATCTCAGCCAAAGGAACCAGGCAGTGACGGGCATGCCACATACTCCACTTCTGTGAACCTAGGTGCCAGAAGGAAAGCCACTGCAGGACCATGCTAACCCCGCCTCCTGCAGCCTAGTAACGCACGTCCTTGGAGGGATAAAAACACCGAGAGTGGCCAAAGCCTGCCCAAGAAAGGAAAGCAGCCCAATGCTCCACGCATCCTCCCCAAGAAACAAGAGATCCTCCTGCTTCAGCCAGAAGCACAGGGAAACAATCAGCTTATGTGAACCCCATCTGCTGCTGGTGTGGCCTAACAGAGGCAATAAACCCCTCCTGCAGCCAGGAGGCAAACCAGCTCCAGGGCTCCACCCCCAGCAGGTGGTGAACATGATTAACATGCTACTTCCCAGAGCACTTTCACCTGCACCAGCTCCATACGGTAGACGCAGTCTGTGCCAAGGCCCAGGGAGTGGTGGGAAGATAGTAATGGTAGCAACTGACAAGTAACCTACAGTGCAATAATTGAGTGTGTGTGTGTGTTTGCAGGAGGAAAGGTAGTAGAGATGTGTGATTCTGGGGAGCTGCCCAGACCCTGAGTCTCCTTGCTGTGATTGGGAAATTCCCCACCTGAGAGTCTTGGTGGGAGGTACAGCCTCCCCCTGTAGAAGCCACGCCGGCTGTTTGCTTTCCCAGCAGCCTTTGCAGCAAAGCCATGGGCACCCACCCGGGTTTGACCAACCAGGGACACCACCTGGGCCTGGAACATGAGAATGGAGGAAGGTGGAGATCTGTGCTGGCAGCAGGGGTAGTAGCATCTAGTTTCTAGGGCCGTGATGCCCACGATGCAATGACGGCTTCTATCACCCAGCGCCAGCACCACTGCCAGCAACCGAGTCTGTCTACACCAGATGGGTTCTCTGGTGTGATCCGGACAGTGGTTCCCGCTGCCAAGCCTTTCTTTGTTCCTTGTGTTTTTCAAGCCGACTTCCCCAGCCTCTCGTACATTTCGCCTCTCGTACATTTCTGTGAGGAACTAAGGTCCTTTCAAATAATTCCCTTCTGCTAAAATCAGCCAGGTAGTTTCTGTTGCTGGCAATTTAAATGCCTCTTGAGTACAACAGGTTTCCAAGCTTTCTGGACCCCTTTCTGAAAAGATTGATTTGGACACGGAGGAAGCTCTGAGTGCCTGTTAATAAAGCAGCCCAAGATCTAGTGTGATTTGTCAGACAGGAGGTGAAATGAGGGTCAGGGGATGTGGACTGAAATCCTCACCTGGCATTTGCAAGCCATGGGACCAAAAGAAGCTTAGTGCACTTGCCTATAAAATTGGAATAATAACGCCTTCTTCAAAAGGCTACTTTGAGGATGAAAGGACAGATGGGCACTGTCCTGACCCATGGAAAGTGCTCATAATATATGTCTGCTCAAGTCAATAACAGACCCAAATAAAACCTGCACAGGTCAGCTCTTACAGCTGCAAGAATTCAAAACAAGTTGGTGGCAGGGAGGTAAGTGCGTGGCAGCACAGGGGGTGGGAAAGATACAGACTCGAAAGCTACGTGGGTTCTAGATCTGGCTTTGCCACTCATTCCATGTGCAAAAACTGTCTGTGAAAGAGAGCTGATATCTGGTCCTGCCAGCTTTGTTAAGACTGCTGACAGTATGAAATGAATAGTGCATGGAAAACTTTGCTGGAAGGAATAGGCCTATCGCAAGAAGAAAGTTACTACTGAGATGTAGTTACAAATAAAACCAAAGAATACACTTACTGTAGCGCTCTCTGCCAGGGAGCCCTGGGCAGATGCTCTTATGAATGAAAACAAAATGCAAAACTGCAGCCCCCAGATCTGCCCACGTGAATATCATGATGGGGTGCTGGCGGGAACAGCTTAGCAAATGTCAAGTTCAATTTATGCTATACACACACCCCTGGCGGAGACCTGTGTTGGCATTGCTGGCTGGCTGGGGTGGCTAAAGGGAGTCAAGGCTGGAAAAATGGAGGGTAGAAGTTGCGTGAGCACTTAGCTGCACACATTATTAACTGCTCCCAGTAAATAGGGAAGGCTTAGCTAGCTATATGGAAGGCTGCACATTAAAACTCCTCTTTCCAAATCACAAAACCTCACTCTTGGTTGCAAGCTGATATTTTCATAGGTCTATGCTACCATCCTCACTAGGCTGAGGATCGCTGGGAAATTAGTCTTATCAACAGAGCTCAGAAACTTCAGAAATGGGCAAGGCGAGACACAGAAGTGGGGAGTGTAAGGGAATGTTTACAAAGCATCTGACCCCAAAGAGCCAAGCTTTCCTCCTGCAGCCCAGAGCCAGCAGATTTCTTTCCTCCTACAACCTCTTATCTCCAAGGGACAGTGCTTAATGTTTCACCTAGGGACCCCATGACTACCACTGAGCTGAATGGCATGGGGGTGTCAACAAGCCCGGCCATCCAAGGCTGAAAGGCTGAAACACTGCTCACTCCTGGGGGTGGAGAGCAGTCATGCTGCCCCGGGTGCTGGCTGGGCTGAGTCCTGGTGCTTTGTTTTCTTTTGCAACAATATGCAAAAATAATGCAGACTGTTTTTGAAGACAGAAACCTAGTTGGAAGAACTCCCAGAAAACTGGGCGTGCCTGAATCTGTGTCGGCCCCAGCAACATTTGTTCAAAATCTGAAAATCTGGAAGCCCACAGCCTGCTTGGTGGTGCCAGGTGGCAGAAGCCCCATTTTATAGACAAGGAAATGGGCTAGGAGTTAAGTTTTCATACTTTCTCTTCCACATAATAACGTGAGGCCCTAGAAGGGGCCAGGATACAGGCAAGAAAGGCTCCAGCCCCTGAGAAAAGGGTCCCAGCAGAGCTGAAAAGGTTCCCTTGTACATCCTGGGGATGCTTCCATATGGAAAGGACTGATTCCCAGGAAAGGGTTCTGCATGGACACAGTGCTGGAACAAGTCTGGCCTGGGGCTCCTGGACAATCAGCCACTCATCACACTTGCACAGGACTTGGGTGGAGCATGTGGGAGATGTCTAGATGTCTCAGACACAGTAATGCCCTAAAGGTGTGTCAGATGCAGAGAACAAGGACAGAAGTCCAGGTGTGGCTTGCTTTGTGCTCCAGTGGGAAGGGGCATGGACAGGTGATTTATCCCCTCCCCTCCTCCTCTCCGTCAGCCCTCAACCACCCTCCTCTCATGAACACCTCCTCCTGAGACAGGTCACCATGTTCAATCACACTGAAGTCTAAAGGTGCCCCCTGGAGTAAGAGAAATACACAACACACACACACTTATTGATGGAAGCAGTTACTACCACCAAGTACCTGCGAAGTGCTTTGTAGGAATCATCTCACTGAATCCTCCCAAAACCTGAAGAGGTTATTGTCATTCCCATTTCACAAACAAAGCCAAACCCTCAAGAGTCAAGGCCCAAGTTCACATCCTAGTTAGTGGTTGAGCCAGGATCCAAACCCCCACAATCTGGCTCTATCTGTGCTCATGTTGATTATATTACACTATTGAATGCAATCTGGCAGCCAGTCAAATATGATGGCAAAGAAATCAAGTTGTGATATGGTCTGGCTGTGTCCCCACCCAAATCTCATCTTGAACTGTAGCTCCCATAATTCCCAGGTATCGTGGAAGGGACCTGGTGCGAGGTCATTGAATCATGGGGGTGGTTCCTTTCTGTGTTGTTCTCGTGATAGTGAATAAATCTCATGAGATCTGATGGTTTTATAAAGAGGAGTTCCCCTGCACTCACTCTCTTGCCTGCCACCATGTAAGATGTGACTTTGCTTCTCCTTCACCTTCCACTATGATTGTGAGGTCTCCCCAGCCATGTGATACTGTGAGTCAATAAACCTCTTTCCTTTATAAATTACCCAGTCTCAGGTATGTCTTTATTAGCAGTGTGAGAACAGACTAATACAAGTTGGAAATGTGGATTTTCATGTAACCATTCAATCCTACAGACTTTTAAAAAAAATTTTAATATTAAGTTCCAGGGTACATGTGCAGGATGTGCAGTTGTTACACAGGTAAATGTGTGCCATGGTGGTTTCTGAACCTATCAATCCATCATCTAGGTATTAAGCCCAGCATGCATTAGCTATTTTTCCTAATGCTCTCCCTGCCCGAACCCTACTCCCCAACAGGCCCCAGCGTGTGTTGTTCCTCTTCCTGTGTCCATGTGTTCTCATTGTTTGGATCCCACTTGTAAGTGAAAACATGCGGTGTTTGGTTTTCTGTTCCTGTGTTAGTTTGCTGAGAATAATGGCTTTCAGCTCCAACCATGTCCCTGCAAAGGACATGATCTCATTCCTTTTCATGGCTGCAGAGTATTCCATGGTGTACATGTAGCACATTTTCTTCATCTAGTTTATCTTTGATGGGTATTTGGGTTGATTCCATGTCTTTGCTATTGTGAACAGTGCTGCAGTGAACATATGTGTGCATGTATCTTTGTAACAGAATGATTTATATTCCTTTGTAATCCCACAAACATTTATTAAGAGCCTACTGGAGAAGAGATAGGGGGTCACCCAGGTTGCTGTCAAATCTTGTATGTTCCACAACTAGTTTCCGTGCTTTAGAACCATGGTTCCCAACCTAAGGCATCCAGGGGTCCCATTGGTGAACTCAGGGTAACTGCAGTGTGTTTTAAAATTTAGAGGGAAACATTCTGTTACTTGACATCTATTGGATACGGCAGGAACTGCTAACTGGAGAAAGTTCACAGTTTCAACACTGGGTTACACGGGATTCCTTTCAGTGACAGCCTCTCTCTGTGAAGCTCAGTTTTTGGCAGCTGCTGTGATTAGAACAAACACACACCAGGAAAAAATCAAGATGTGGGATGGAACTGTGGGTGGCAGAGTTCTATCTGATTCCAAGTTTGAGAAGTTGTGCAGTGCCCCACAGGCATACGTATCTCATTGTCAAAATAATTAATGCAAAGGCCATTAGGCTGAGATGGCTCTCATGCCTTGGGTTCCTACATAAGCAAATCAAAACTCAACCCTATGTAAACCGTAAAATGAAACTTAAGCTTAACCAATTAGAAATGCCAACTAACATCTAATAGGGACTTTCCACTTTTACCAATCAAATGTTTTCTTTGACTTGCTTCTTCACACCCCTGGGTGGAACACTGAACCACTTTTGGTCCGGTACTGCTGGATTCACAAATTGCTGAATGTTCAAGTGCTTTAAAATGTTAATGGGCCTACATTTATCTTTTAACACCATTAACACTGTGATTAAGAATAAATTAAAAATATTGGTAGGGTGCAGTGGCTCACATCTGTAAATCCTAACACTTTGAGAGGCCAAGGCAGGCGGATTACCTGAGGTTGGGAGTTCAAAAGCAGTCTGGCCAACATGGTGAAACCACGTCTCTACTAAAAATGCAAAAATTAGCCAGGTGTGGTGGCAGGCGCCTATAATCCCAGCTACTCAGGAGCCTGAGGCAGGAGAGTCATTTGAACACGGGGGGTGGAGGTTGCAGTGAGTCGAGATTGCACCACTTCACTTTAGCCTGGGTGACAGAGTGGGGCTCTATCTCAAAAACTAAACTAAACTAAACTAAAATAAAAAATCTGTACTCTTTCGATTTATGAGTTATTTTTTAAAGCACCTGCTAAGTTATTAGGATTAATACTTATTATTTGGACTTAGTCACTTACTCTATGAACTTGTGAAGTCTTTCTTTTGGCCTAGGAGCACCATGAAAAAAATTACTGAGATGTTAAAGGCGCTGTGCATGGAGAATGTTTGGGCACGTCTATTCCAGAATGTCCGCGTCCACCTACTCCCAACCATAATTATAAGTTCCTGAAAGGCAGGAGCCTTCTCATACTGGTCAGTACTTTGGTTTTTCCTCAGCATACTTCACTTGCTGTAGAGACGTTTTAGTACTTGTTGATGATTGACAGTAGAATGTGGCCATGAGAGGCCCTCAGTGATCCACAGCGGCACGGTGAGGTGTGAGTGACTACAGGGAGACCACTGACACACTAACTCACCGGTTCCACAGGCTGGGAAGCAGAGATGCACACAGTGCCTTTCTGACCTCGAGAATAAATCCATTTTTCTGAGCTCTCTGATGCACTGTAAAATAATCAATGGCCTCTTAATGGGCTTTTGCATACCAATGAAGATAGAAAATTTAGTTATAAATCAGTTTAAACGCCTCTGGATTTAGGAGACTTCCTTGCCCATGAGGTTGAGGCTCCGTTTTATTGAAGCTTGAATCTATTATCATTTCATCTATTTAGATGGTTATTTCCAGTCTCAAAAGGCAGACTTACAGATCCAGAAGGCAGAGGCCCTTAGGTCACAGGGGAAGATTAGCTGGTGGCAGCAGAGTTCAAGTTCCAGCCCCCTGGGGTATCTCACAGCTGGACCCTGCCTATGAGAGTTGCAGGCCTGTCTTCTGTATCTGCTCACTGACCAGGAGAGTGCAGATAACCCGGTTGCTTGGCAACCACTGCCATCCAATACTGGGGCCAGCAGAGGAGGTGTGTGTCCGGTGTGAGGTTGACAGTCTAATCTTGGGCATGTGCCAGCCTTCTGTGTAGGTATCTCAAGACAGGACAGGCAGGAGAGATTCCACCCAGGTACTTGCTCCCATGGAGCTCTGGTCCTACTAAACTGCAAGATGACATCCGTAACGTAAAAGTGCCATTGGGAACCATGTGACACAGTTAATGGAACTGTTGTTCAACATTGGCCAATAGTTATGGTGGGAGCCTCTCTTAAAGACCAACCAATCTGCAACAAGCGGCTGTGCTGGGGACAGAAGATAGGAATGTGGGTCCAAAGAGAACTCTTGTCCTGTATTTTTGCTAGACAAGGGAAGAAAACCACAGAATCATTTTTCTGCTTTCTCAGTGCAGCAAGACGAGCCACTCATCAAGGGTTTTATGAGTAGAACTTGCCAAATTATTCTGTTAGCTCATCGAGCAACTTTTGTATTTGAAGAATAAAAAGAAATGTAAGTATTTATTTAAATAGAGTATAAGTGAGGTATAGGTAAAACACAGTGACTAAAACAAAGCTACCTGCCTTCTTCAAGGGCTTAAAGTCCACAGAATGTACTCTGTGGAAGTCAAAGCACTTATAGAGTACATTAAATCCCAACTTCTAAGGATAAAGCCACTGAATTATTCCCTTTCAGTTCCCTCTCTGCTCTACAGAAAAAGTACTCAGCACAGAAAAAGTACTCAGCACAGAAAAAGTACTCAGGTCTATGCAATTCTCTTCTCCTTTAGATTCCCTTACTCTTTCCCTCAATCACCAGCTTATAAGACTCCATGCCCTTATCCTATCTGTTGCTCCAGGCCAGGGAATTTGGGTAATTCCTTTTTTTTTTTTTTTTTTTTTTTTTTTTTTTTTGAGATGGAGTTTTGCTCTTGTCATCCAGGCTGGAGTGCAATGGCACGATCTAGGTTCACCACAACCTCTGCCTCCCAGGTTCAAGCGATTCTCCTGCTTCAGTTTCCCGAATTACTTTATTTTTTAGAACAACAGCCTCAGTGTTCAGAATCCTTGGTTCCCCTTGTATTTCTAGATCCTAAAGGAACATGATGTCGAGGTGTTCTAAGGAGCCTCCTATCCATCAGGTCCAAATTCCCTTTCTCATATATAAGCAAGCAAACTGATACACCTGCGTACATGCCGCATGGCTGAAAGCTGACTCCAGGTAGCACCTGGCCTGACTGCGGAGGAATCTTGCGCACCTCGGGGGACAAGCGACTGCCCCTGCCAGCAGCCAGAGTCAGCAGAAGTGCCACTTGCCTGGGCAGGCAGGTGGGCTAGAGTTTGGGGCAGACTCTCTTTTTCCCAGCCATCATTGGCTCCCATGCCAGTGAGCACTAGCTGCCCACAGAGCTCAGCTGCCCACAAAGCTCTGCTCCCCAACAGAATGGCACAAAGCTCTGCCATTCTTCCTGGGGACTTTCAATGGGTGGTGCTCACCTCCACACACACTTTCACTTTCAGAGGCTGAATAATCAGCATATATGGGCATGTGGCAGGTGTAGACTTCATGTGCACCCCTGGTCCCATTTCCCAGGCCTGACTCGGCCACCCTCTGTGTGGTCTCGGGCTCCATTTCTCATTGACAAAGCAAGGGGATGGGGTTACAACAGCTGTTCCGAAGCGTTTCTGAGGAACACCGGCCATACAGGGGATTCAAGATGGTGCCATGCATTAAAAAACAGAAGCTAGGGTCAAGAAATTTGGGAAATGCTGGTGAAAAATGTTAAAAAGCATCAATTCTGCATTCCATCCCATTACCAGCCTCCATCTCATTTCTCACAGTCCCAGCATAGATGATTAGACCAACAATAGCCTCTCCTCATAGTGTGCTTCTGTGTGCCTCTGTTTTGGTAGTTTCTGAAGCAATTTTAAACACTCAGCTACATAGGCATGCACACAAGAAACTGAATTGCAAGCAGCTTTCCCACATGGAAGAGGTTTCTCTAATGCACCACAGTATTAATACTTCTCAGAGCCATTCATGTTTACATGAGCATCCAAGCAGCAACACAGAGCAATGCCCAGATGATCTAACCATTCCTTTTCATAGTCAAGGGAATGTTGGAGAGAATGCTCGTGAGAAAAAGGCAGATAGTGATTGGCCTGGATGTTCTTTAGGGTCCTTCCAAGTATAACATCCCATGATATCTATTCTCTATATAATGCCACCTTGTTAACTAAATGGTCAATCTGCATTTGTTTCAGGGGCATGAGAGCAGAGAAGGGCCAGGAGGGCCAGCAAGGTTTTGATGCTAAGTTAGGGCTATCCGTGGTCCGACCAGCTGGGCCTGCACATGGCCTCAAGGGAGAATAGCACTCTATATCTAGAACTCCTAGCAATTCTAGAAACTACAGTTCAAGGAAGGTGGGGATGTGAAAGCACCTTAAGAACATATTGGGGAGTGGGTGCCACCCACCCCCACACCCCATTGCACACACACTGTAAAGCTGAATGAGTAGAAGTGAGATGTATCGTAAGCCGCTCAGGAAAAATCTTAGCACCCAGGCATGCAAATAGCCCATACCCAAATTCAAACAGAGGCCGAGGCAGACGGATCACCTGAGGCTGGGAGTTCGAGACCAGCCTGACTAACATAGAGAAACTTGGTTTGTACTAAAAATACAAAATTAGCCAGCCAAGGTGGTGCATGCCTGTAATCCCAGCTACTCCGGAATCTGAGGCAAGAGAATTGCTTGAACCCTGGAGGTGGAGATTGCAGTAAGCAGAGACTGCACCATTGCACTCCAGCCTGGGCAACAAGAGCAAAAAGTCCTCTCAAAAGAGAAAAAAAAAAAACCCTAGAAGAAATAGATAAATTCTTGGACATATACACCCTCCCAAGACTAAATCAGGAAGAAGTGGAATCTCTGAATAGATCAATAATAGGTTCTGAAATTGAGGCAATAATTAATAGACTACCAACCAAAAAAAGTCCAGGACCAGACAGATTCACAGCTGAATTCTACTAGAGGTACAAAGAGGAGCTGGTACCATTCCTTCTGAAACTATAGAAAAAGAGGGAATTTTATTAATAGAAACAGAAATCAATAAAAAAAGAGGGAATCCTCCCTAACTCATTTTATGAGGCCAGCATCATCCTGATACCAAAGCCTGGGAGAGACACAACAAAAAAAGAGAATTTTATGCCAATATCCCTGATGAACATCGATGCAAAAATCCTCAATAAAATACTGGCAAACCGAATCCAGCAGCACATCAAAAAGCTTATCCACCATGATCAAGTCAGTTTCAACCCTGGGATGCAAGGCTGGTTCAACATATGCAAATCAATAAATGTAATCCATCACATAAACAGAACCAACAACAAAAACCACAGGATTATCTCAATAGATGCAGAAAAGGCCTTCAACAAAATTCAACAGCCCTTCGTGCTAAAAACTCTCAATAAACTATGTATTGATGGGATGTATCTCAAAATAATAAGAGCTATTTATGACAAACCCACAGCCAATATCATACTGAATGGGCAGAAACTGGAAGCATTCCCTTTGAAAACTGGCAAAAGACAAGGATGTCCTCTCTCACCACTCCTATTCAACACAGTGTTGAAAGTTCTGGCCAAAGCAATCAGGCAAGAAAAAGAAATAAAGGATATTCAATTAGGAAAAGAGGAAGTCAAATTGTCTCTGTTTGCAGATGACATGATTGTATATTTAGAAAATCCCATCATCTCAGCCCCAAATCCCCTTAAACCGATAAGCAACTTCAGCAAAGTCTCAGGATACAAAATCAATGTGCAAAAATCACAAGCATTCCTATACACCAATAACAGACAAACAGAGAGCTAAATCATGGGTAAACTCCCATTCACAATTACTACAAAGGGAATAAAATACCTAGGAGTCCAACTTACAAGGGATGTGAAGAACCTCTTCAAGGAGAACTACAAACCACTGCTCAATGAAATAAAAGAGGACACAAACAAATGGAAGACCATTCCAAGCTCTTGGATAGGAAAAATCAATATCGTGGAAATGGCTATACTGCCCAAGGGAATTCATAGATTCAATGCTATCTCCATCAAGTTACCAATGACTTTCTTCACAGAATTGGAAAAAACTACTTTAAAGTTCATATGGAACCAAAAAAGAGCCCGCATTGCCAAGACAATCCTAAGCAAAAAGAACAAAGCTGGAGGCATCACGCTACCTGACTTCAAATATACGACAAGGCTACAGTAACCAAAACAGCATGGTACTGGTACCAAAACAGATATATAGACCAATGGACAGAACAGAGGTCTCAGAAATAACACCACACATCTACAACCATCTGATCTTTGACAAATCTGACAAAAACAAGCAATGGGGAAAGAATTCCCTATTTAATAAATGGTGCTGGGAAAACTGGCTGGCCATATGTAGAAAGCTAAAACTGGATCTCTTCCTTACACCTTATGCAAAAATTAACTCAAGATGGATTAAAGACTTAAATGTAAGACCTAAAACCATAAAAACCCTAGAAGAAAACCTAGGCAATACCATTCAGGACATAGGCATGGGCAAAGACTTCATGACTAAAACACCAAAAGCAATGGCAACAAAAGCCAAAAAGACAAATGGGATCCAATTAAATAAAGAGCTTCTGCACAGCAAAATAAACTATCATCAGAGTGAACAGGCAACCTACAGAATGGGAGAAAATTTTTGCAATTTACCCATTTGACAAAGGGCTAATAGCCAGAATCTACAAATAACTTAAAACAAATTTACAAGGAAAAAACAAACCACCCCATCAAAAAGTGGGCAAAAGACATGAACAGACACTTCTCAAAAGAAGACATTTATGCAGGCAACAGACATATGAAAAAATACTCATCATCACTGGTCATCAGATAAATGCAAATCAAAACCACAATGAGATACCATCTCACGCCAGTTAGAATGGCGATCATTTAAAAGTCAGGAAACAACAAATGCTGGAGAGAATGTGGAGAAACAGGAATGCTTTTACACTGTTAGTGGGGGTGTAAATTAGTTCAACCATTGTGGAAGACAGTGTGGCAATTCCTCAAGGATCTAGAACTAGAAAAACCATCTGATCCAGTGAACCCATTACAGGGTATATACCCAAAGGATTATAAATCATGCTACTATAAAGACACATGCACACGTATGTTTACTGAGGCACTATTCACAATAGCAAGGTCTTGGAACCAACCCAAATGTCCATCAATGATAGACTGGATTAAGAAAATGTGACACATATATACCATGGAATACTATGCAGCCATAAAAAAGGATGAGTTCATGTCCTTTGCAGGGACATGGATGAAGCTGGAAACCATCATTCTGAGCAAACTATCACAAGGACAGAAAACCAAACACCACATGATCTCACTCATAGGTGGGAGCTGAACAATGAGAACACATGGACACAGGGCAGGGAACATTACACACTGGGGCCTGTTGGGGGGTGGGGGGCTGGAAGAGGGATAGCATTAGGAGAAATACCTAATGTAAATGATGAGTTGATGGGTGCAGCAAACCAACATGACACACGTATACCTATGTAACAAACCTGCACATTCTGCACGTGTACCTTAGAACTTAACGTATAATAATAAAAAAAACTAACACCCCTTTCCAAACTACCATATTATTAATCTTTTCCAAATACTGACACACACACACGCACACACATGCACACCCCTCCTGTTTAGAACTTAATCTTTGCCATTGCCCAAGATATGCAGTTTTTACTTTCCCGTGTCAACCATGGTTTACCTCTCCAAAAGGACCCCCTGCATTTCTTCCACTCAGTCATCAAGTTCAAACAGGTTCAGCCCCCCATGCATATTCCCACCTTCCCTCCTTTGCTCCCTGCCTCTCCAGTCCCCATTGTGCTACTTTTCTCCAAGGTCCAACTTAAGTCCCACCTCCTCTGGGACATCCCCCCAGAGGACCCCAAGCCTTGGGTTATCTCTCCTTCTCTAATACTTGCTGCCTGAGCCAGTTATGACTTTCCGAGCCTTAATCATATGACATCTGGAATTCTTAGGCATATTTTCCTGTGGAATACTGAGGTCCCCAACCACTTGTGAACTCTATTAGAGTGCGGTAGTTCCTCCAAACCTTCCGGGCTTCCATTTTGTTGTTGTTGTTGCTTATATAAAATAGGGGCTAGGCATGGTGGCTCAGGCCTGTAATCCCAGCACTTTGGGAGGCCGAGGCAGGAAGATCACTTGAATCCAGGAGTTTGAGACCCACCTGGGCAACACAGTGAGACCCTGTCTCTGCAAAAATACAAAACATAGCCAGGTGCTGTGGCATGCACCTGTAGTCCTAGCAGCTCTGGAAGCTGAGGTGGGAGGATTCCTTGAGCCCAGGAGTTTGAGACCAACCTGGGCAACACAGCGAAATCTCATCTCTACCAAAAAATTAAAAAATTAGCCAGATGTGGTGGTGTATGCCTGTAGTCCTGTGACTAGGGAGGCTGAGGCAAGTGGATTGCTTCAGCCTAGGAGTTTGAGGCTGCAGTGTGTAGTGAGCCGTGCTAGCACCACTATACTCCAGCCTGGTGACACAGTGAGACCCTGTCAAAAAAAAAAAAAAAAACGAAGGGAGGGAGGGAGGGAGGGAGGGAGGGAGGAAGGAAGGAAGGAAGGAAGGAAGGAAGGAAGGAAGGAAGGAAAATAAGAGTATCTATCTCAAAAGGTTGTTGGGAGGATTACATGAGGCAATGCACACAGGCTACTTAGCACAGTGACTGGCACAGGAAGTGCCGAATAAACGCTAGCTCAGCTCTTTTTAACCAGCTGCTGAAACCCTTGAGCACAACCAGGAATCATACCTATTTCTTGGTGTCCCCCACTGGCCCAGCACAATGACCATCTTCAATAAACCTTTGTTGCTTGAAGTTAGCATAACAGGGAAAGGAAGAAAGAAGCCCAGAGAAGGAAAGTTTCATAGGACACTTATTTTCAAGGATATGATTGGTTATTTCACAGCGGATGGTGAACATTAGATTTTTTTGTTTGGGTGAAAGCAGAAGGTAAGAAATGGACTTCAATTCCAGTAATCCTGGCTGGAACTATCTGATGGTGCTAGCTAGCTAGCAAAATAACTATACATTATTTAAGAAATTGGCCATTCAAAACTAGCCTTGCCAACATGGCAAAACCCCATCTCTACTAAAAATACAAAAATTAGCTAGGCGCGGTGGTGGGCGCCCATAATCCCAGTTACTCGGGAGGCTGAGGCAGGAGAATCGCTTGAACCCGGGAGGTGGAGGTTGCAGTGAGCCGAGATTGTGGCACTGCACTTCAGCCTGGGCGACAGAGTGAGATTCCATCTCAAAAAAAAAAGAAATTGGCCAAGGAAAACAGTGTACTGTTTTGTAGAGTCCATATCAATTGAATAGGTAATAACTCCCTTGTTTCTTTTCAAAAAGAAAAAAGAAAGCTTCAGTAGAGAATACTGGGAAAGGATGCCAGCAGGGGAGCCAGACCAAGGGCTGAGTCTGACCTCAAAGCTCTACCACATATTTGGACAAGTAACTTAATTTCCCTAATCCTCAATTTCCTCATCTGTTAAATGGGGATAATAAGGGTACCAACTTCATTGGAGTGGTGAGAACCATCCTGAGAGCTTAGCACAGAGTCTGGGACATAGTCCATGTTCAATCAATTCTACCGATGGTCATAATGTTGTTGTTACCAATGGCTGTTGTGGGTTATTTCTTTAAAACAGTTGATAAACAGTTACTTGTAGCAGACAGTTGGTGAACAGGCCTGCCCATGGCATAACAGGGAACTACTCAAGGTTCTGAAATTTGTAGACCAGGGCACTACTCCGGTGGACACGACGAGACAGCCCGACTCCTCTTGCTGCACTAAGAGCTGCTTCCTAGGCTGGGTGCGGTTGGCTCATGCCTGTAATTCCAGCTCGGGAGGCTGAGGTGGATGGATCCCTTGGCCCAGCAGTTCAAGACCAGCCTGGGTGACATAACAAGATGGCACCTCTACTAAAAGAATACAAAAATTAACCAGGTGTGATGGTGTGCACCTGTGGCCCCAGCTACTTGGGAGGCTGAGACGGGAGAATCACTTGAGTGCGGGAGGCTGAGGTTGCACTGCACTCCAGCCTGGATGAAAGAGCCAGACCCTGTCTCAAAAACAAAAAACAAAAAACAAAAAAACCCCAGGAAACCTGTTTCCTCTGGTCAGTGTGTTTTGAATAGGTAACAACTCCCCCACCAAAAAATAAAAAGCTGTTTTTAATTATCTTTTTTTTAATTTAAAAACTCAAGCACTGGTTGGCAGTATTGAAAAGAGTTTTGGTATTTCAAATATTTCAGCAAGTTTTTGTATCACCACACAGGAGAAATGAGAGAGGAGGAGACTGTCTTCAGCAGACCCTGTTGCTGTACCCTGATGGAGAGAGAGCCTGCCGGAGCTGGCCTGTAACTGCTGCTGCTGATCCTCTCAGATAACTGACTCTTGTCATTTCATATTGGGAGAGAGGGGATAAGCAGATGAGCTAGGCAGATAGAAACAAAGAAGTCAGGAAGATTTCTAGAGAAGAAGAAAAGTAAGAAGGGCTAGGTGCAATGGCTCGCACCTATAATCCCAGCATTTTGAGAGGACGAGATAAGAGGATCGCTTGAGGCCAGGAGTTTGAGTCCAGGCTGGGCAACATAGCAAGATGCTGTCCCTACAAAAAATAAAATAAAATAAAATAAAAATTAGCCAGGCATTGTGGCATGTGCCTGTAACCCCAGCCACTTGGGAGGCCGAGGCAGGAGGATTGCTTAAGCCCAGGACTTCAAGGTTGCAGTGAGCTATGACTGTGCCATTGCCTTCCACCCTGGGCAACAGAGCGAGATCTTATCTAAAAAAGAAAAAGGGCTGGGTGTGGTGACTCATGCCTGTAATCCCAGCACTCTGGGAGGCCGAGGTGGGTGGATTACTTGAGGTCAGGATTTCAAGACCAGCCTGGGCAACACGGTGAAACTCTGTTTCTACTAAAAATATAAAAATTAGCTGGGCGTGCTAGTGCATGCCTGTAATCCCAGCTACTCAGGAGGCTGAGGGAGGAGAATCACCTGAACTTGGGAGATGGAGGTTGCATCGCCCACTGCACTCTAGCTTGAGTAACAGAGCGAGACCCCATCTCAAAAACAACAACAACAAAAAAAAGAAAGAAAGAAAGAGAGAGAGAGAGAGGGAGGGAGGGAGGGAGGGAGGGAGGGAGGGAAGGAGGGAAAGGAAAGGAAAGGAAAGGAAAAGAAAAGAAGTGAGAAGATGTGACAGAAGGTTTTGTAGTCATGCCCCTTCCCCTGCTTGCCATCCCTGTAGAAAGGACCATGGGCCAGTCCAGAGAGACCCTGTAGTCACAGCGACAGGGCAGCTCCTGCAGACCTCTCCATCAGGGTATATAACAGGGGTTCCTGAAAACAGAGTCTCCTCCTCTCATTTCTCAAGTCTGGTGATAACAAAACTTGCTGAAACATTTCTTTTCAATAGTGCCAACCAGTGCTTGAGTTTTTAATTTTTTCAAAAAATCACTGATTACAAACAACTTTTTTTTTTTTGGAGAGGAAGTTGTTGACTATTCAATTGGTATGGACTCTACAAAATAGTACATTATTTTCCTTGGCCAATGTCTTTTTTTTTTTTTTTTTTTTCGAGACAGAGTCTCGCTCTGCCGCCCAGGCTGGAGTGCAGTGGCGCCATCTCCACTCACTGCAAGCTCCGCCTCCCGGGTTTACACCATTCTCCTGCCTCAGCCTCTTGGCCAATTTCTTAAATAATGTATAGTTATTGTGCTAGTTAGCTAACTGATAAGCAGACTCATTTAAAAACATGTACCTTGTTCTTAGTTACACATTATCTTTTTCATAATTTTAGATAAAATTTGTGCTTCTCATGAAAAAATGAGAAAGTTCTTCATGTATTATATAACAAGTTAGACAAAAACGGGCAAGATGCAGAAGAATGTGCATGGTATACTATCATCTGTACAGAAAAAAAGAATAAATATACATTTGCTTGAATTTATGTAAAATATCTCTCGGAAGGAACACTGATAACTTTGGTTGTCTCTGGGCAGGAGAATGGGTGTCTTGGGGAGGAGGATGGAAGGAGCTTTTCAGCATATCTGCTTTTGTACTCTTAGAATTTTTTTTTTTTTTTGAGATGGGGTCTTGCTCTTTTGCCCAGGCTGGAGTGCAGTGAGGGGATCATAGCTCACTGCAGCCTCAAACTCCTGGGCCCAAGCAATCCTTCTGCCTCAGACTCCCAAGTAACTGGGACTACAGGTGCATGCTACCATACCTGGCAATTTTTTTTTCTTTTTTTTTTGGAGACGGTCTCACTCTGTTACTCAGGCTGGAGTGCAGTGGTGAGATCTCAACTCACTGCAACCTCCACTTCCTGGGTTCAAGTGATTCTTCTGCCTCAGCTTCCCAAGTAGCTGGGATTATAGGTGCATGCCACCATGCCTGGCTAATTTTTGTATTTTTAGTAGAGATGGGGTTTCACCATATTGGCCAGGCTGGTCTTGAACTCCTGGGCTCAAGTGATCTACCCGCCTGGGCCTCCCAAAGTGCTGGGATTACAGGCGTGAGCCACCGTGCCCGGCCTTTCATACCTGGCTAATTTTTAAAAATTTTTGTAGAGATAGGGTCTCACTGTGTTTCCCTGACTGGTCTTGAACTCTTGGCCTCAAGGAATCCCCCCACTTTAGCCTCTCAAAGTGTTGGGATTACAGGTGTGAGCCACTGTGCCTGGCTGTGTTTCTTTCTTTTTTCTCGTAGAGACCGTGGCTTTGCTATGTTGCCCAGGCTTAATTTTGAACAAGGTGACCACGTTGCCAGTTCAAAAATACATAGATAAAATTAAAATTTGTATTTAAAAATGAAAAAAATGCCCTTACAATGTCCCTTAGATGGGAAATGGGGGCTAAAGTTTCAGGAGAGAAGGGCAGGCTGGATTAAACAAGGAATGGCACATCCATCAGCATGACAGCCATGGCCTTGGCATGGCCGTCTCCCAAGAGGCACTGGATCCATGATAAAGAGCCTATAAACCACCCGATAAAACTCATATATCATTGCCTTGCCTCTGATAAGGGAATCTTGTTTTTCCTTTCTTGCAGTACAATAGAGATTTGTAAATCAGCCAGAAATTCAGATACTGCTGTGTCATAGGCTGGTTGGACAGATGCCAGCCCCTTCCTAGCTGTGTGAGTTTAGATAAGAGAGTTAAGCTCTTGGTGCTCCAGCTTCCTCATCAGTAAAATGTAGACAGCAATATCCTGATGGATCAAATCAAGATAACTTATGTAAAGTAACTGGCTGCGAGTACTCAGTCAGAAATGTTAGCCCCTTTCCACTTGAGATAAAGAGCCCAGAGGCTTTATGAGTTCCCTGGTCTTTGTTCCCACTGAAGAAACTTCCTTGGCATCAACGCTACAGCCACTCCACCGTGCACCAGTTAGTTCCCAGCCATGAGCACAGAAGCTGAGGACCTGCCTCTGAGCAGGGCACTGGCGCAATTCTAGTCTAGCTGTGCTTTGTCCACTCCATGAGGGATCTGAGCCTGGGACCAGCAGAAGGCAGGCAGACAGGGATGTAGGAATGTCATCCTTGCAGGTCACTGTCATCTGCCCTTTCCAAACTTGTAGCTCTGGGTTTTAGAATTTGGAGGCCTGGGGAACAGCATTTACATGTTTCATTTGTTTGTTTTTAGAAAACATGTAATTACCCATGCAAACTAAGTTGAGAAAGAGTGTCACTTCTGCTTCTATGTAGCTCACTAGAAATCCTCCAAACAACTATAGCCATCATTTGCTGAGCACCTACTGTTTGCCAGCAACAGTAGTAGATGCTTTATTTTCAATCTTCCCTGCAGATCTCTACCTCCATCTTATGGATCAGAAAATGGAGGCTCCGAGATAGCATATTTAATGTGTGCCAGGTCAACAGAGCTAACAATTGGGTCAGGATTTGAACTTGGGTCTGAGGGGCCATGTGCTTTCCAGTGCACCTATTGAAGTGAGTGCCACACTGAGTCACAGAGAGCTGTGCCCATAACATCATCACCTACAGGGCAGGTGGCCTTTTCCTAGGAGCTGGTGCCAAGGATTCTGAGTACCCCTGTGTGGCAGACCGAATGTCAACATCCCGATCCCCAGAGCCTGCGAATGTTTTCTTATAGAATGGCAGAAGAGACTTTGTAGGTGGGATGAAGTTAAGGATTATGAGCTAGAGGATTATCCTGGATTAGCCAGGCGGGTGGGATGTGAGCATACCGCCCTTACAAGGAGGCAGGAGATCAGAATGGGTCATAGGAGATGTGCCCTGGAAGCAAGAGGTTGGAGGGACTTGAGAAAGGGGTAATGAGCCAAGGCAGCTTCTAGAAGCTGGAAAAGACAAGGGTATGGATTCTTTCCAGAAGCTTCCAGCAAGAACACAGCCCTGCCAGCACACTGAGTTTAGACTTTCTACCTCTACAACTGTGAAGAGAATAATCTGTATTGTTTTAAGCCACTAAATCTGTGACAATTTGTTACAACAGCAAAGGAAACTCATATACCTGGGGATGTTTCAAGTCAGAGGAAGGGGTATTTACCTCCCAGGAGGAAGGTAGGGCTTCCTGAGTGGTGGCAATCACAGGTGTGCAGTGATTGGCACCTTCAGAGCCACAGAGAGGCCAGATGTTGGAGACAGCGCTCAGAGAAGGCACAAGAGCACCCAGAGCAGAAGCAGACCCACTGTGGGCGCCCACAGTGGTCTCGAACTCCTGGACCGATTGGCCTGCCTTGGCCTCCCAAAGTGCTGGGATTACAGGTGCAAACCATGGTGCCCAGCAAGACAGATTTTTAATAAAGTAAAACAAAGTCTTACTCTAAAGCCCAGCAATTCCACTCCTAGAAATTTACCAAAGAGAAATGAAACTTATGTCTACACAAAAGATCCAAATGTGAAGCCACCCTCAAAATGAAAAGCAGTGTCCAGCTCAGGCCCCTTGTCTCTCCATTTGAGGACTGGGGCCTGCCGTGAGAAAATGATCTGCATCTTCACTTTTCACTTCCTCTTTCACCTCTAGGCCCTCTATCATCTCTGGGGCAGCCTCTGCCATAACCTGGAAGGGTGGAGGCCCAGCCTTGCATCGTAAAATCTAGGGGCTGGCCCACTGGGGAGAACAGAAGGCCCTGCTACCACCTGGGAGGGCAGACATTTGCCTCCACCTGCTTCCACATTAGAAGCCGATGCAAAACAGGAGAGCAGGGCGGGGAACGGGACAAATATCTGGCCAAATACTAAGTCAGTCTTAGGAATGAGCAGAAGATGGTGGTGTCTTGCAGTGGGCATACCAGGAATAACACATAGCCCACGTGGCATTATCCTGGCACATTCTATTACTAACAATTTGAATGGGGGCAGGGGCAAACCTTTGTAAGTGAAACACATTTTATATGAAAATAAACACTGGCACATTTGGAACTGAAAACAAATTTTGCATTAATTTTTAAAAGAAGACATTTCCGACTACAGGCCACATCCCCAGATACTCCCTCTATCTTCCAAAGTATGCATCTTGTTTCCCCTGTCCTTAACTGCCATTGCAGAAGGAAGTCTGAGAGGCTGCATAGAGGGGAAAGGGCAAGCCTGGAGCCTCTGCTGCTGGGTTTGACTCCGGGGGCTGCCAGCACGAGCTGTTTCATGTCAGTTACTGCACTATGCCACAGATTATGTTATGTACTACGTCAGTGACTGCTCTGGGCCTCGGCTTCCTCATCTTCAAAATGGCAATAAGAACTATTACCTCCCAGGGCTGTGCTGAGGATAAAATGAGATCAGGTATGTACATGCCTTGCACATATTAGTCAGTTGTTACTGTTAACAGCATTGACAGACACCTAACTTGGATCTGTTATGAGGCTCACTTCCTTAGCAGGGATCAGGAAAATGCTTATACAAGACCAGGTAGGACCTCCGTTTCAAATTTATCCTTTTGAAATGTTCCAAATCTTGATTGGTGGTGATTTGAGTGTATGTATTTAGCAAAGCTCATTAAAGTATACACTTACTATCTGCTTATTTCACAGTATGTGAATTTACCTGAATAAAACATTGTTTCTAAAAAAAATTGCTCCTCTGTCCTTAAACACCTATTTTGTATATTTAACCCAGAATGTGCACCCCAGTGCTCAAATGCAGCATCCAAGGAGCTCACATCGGGTGTTTAGTTTTGATTAATGGGCTTTCCTGGACTCAGAAAGGAGGTAATTTAGGATCCTAGCTGCCTGAAGGCAGAGAGGGGCTCTGTTGAGCCATCAGCACCTCATTGCCGCCTGCTCAGCCTCCAGGTCTTCTCAACAAACGGCAACTCCACTTTCCTGCAGGTCAGGGCTCAGGCCAGCCAGTGGCCACCACGAGGCAGCATCCCAGAGCAGGAGGTGGGGGAGACATCCAGGGACTCAGTTGCTTTTGAAAGCTCTCTATTGACAAGGGTGCCACAGACACCAGTTGATTTGACTCATTATTGTTATTTCTTCTAGCACAAATCATAAGCCAGTTACAGTAACACTGGGCACTTAAAAGGCAGGTGCTAGACAAGCACTTTACCACTTTGGAAAACAGGTTTTTTTGTTTTGTCCTGAGACAGGGTCTCACTATGTCACCCAGGCTGGAGTGCAGTGGCGTGATCAAAGCTCACTTCAGCCTTGACCTCCTGGACTCAGGTGATTCTCTCACCTCAGCTTCCAGAAGCATACCACCATGCCTGGATTAATGTGGGGATGGCGGGGGTGGGGGGTTGTAGAGACAGAATTTTTCCATGTTCCCCAGGTTGGTCTCGAACTCCTGGACTCAAGTGATTGGCCTCCCAAAGTGCTGGGATTATAGGTGCAAGCCATGGCGCCCAGCAAGACAGATTCTTAATAAAGCAAAACAAAGGCTTACTCTAAAGCTCAGCAATTCCACTCCTAGAAATTTACCAGACAGAAATGAAAACATATATCTGCACAAAAGAACCAAATGTGAATGTTCCTTGAAGTTGTATTTACAATTGCCAGAAATTGGCAACGACTCAACATCCAACAGCAGCTGAATAGATAAATAAATCGTGATACCTTCATAAAATAGAATACTACTCAGCAGTAAAGATAAATGAACTACTGAGACATGCAAACAATATGGAGAAATCTCAGAAATGGTATGCGGAGTGAAAAGAAGCCAGAGGCAAAAGGACACAGGCACTCTATTTATCTGCAATTGTGAAATAGGCAAAGCGAGCTATCATGGCAGAAAGCACAGCAGTGGTTACCAGGACTGGGACAGAGGCTGAGGCTGGGAGGGTAGAGAATGCACCAAAAAGTCAACTCAGGCAACTATCTGGAATGATGAAAACTTCCATATCTTGAAATTGCAGTGGCATTGCACAGGTATATACATTTACCAAAACTCACAAAGCTATACAACATTTAAAATAGGTACATTTTATTGCATGTAAATTACCTCAACAAAAGTAGCAGGGAGAAAGAGAAGGGTGACCTGATGTCTCTGAGGGGTGCTCCCTTTTGGGGAGGCCAATACATCATCTCTTTCTCCTAAGATCCTCCACATGGTCACACAGTCACTGAGAAGCTGTTTTAATCTATAAAACTGTGGGGATACTGATTTTATTTTATTTTTAAAGAGGCCTCTGGCTTCCTGATATATTGAAGAGAAAGTAAAGACTTCCTGGATGGCAAAAGCTCTAAAACAGACATAGTGCAGGCCAACACATTAAGACATGCAGGACTGGGCAGGGATTCAGCCAGCACACAATGGCAGTCACATTGGAAGTGGGATAAATGTTAAGATATCTATTTATCAGTTGGTAAGTAGCCACTGCCCTGAGATGCCTGAATATGTCTCCATTATCCAGGAACCCTTCCCATCTCTCCAAAGTCCAGCAACTTGAAGAGTTGGTGGCTACCACAGCGGGAGCCACCAAGATCCCACTCCAGCTCCAAGGCACCTCTGTGTTGATGGGTTGGTGACTGGTCATACTCAATAAAAAGATATTTCGGATGTCGTACTCCTCCTGAGAACAATTTAATTTAGGAGTAATTCGAAAGCAGACAGTGATCAAAAGAGCACACATTTCATCAGAATGAAGTGCTGCCAATAGAAAAATACATAAAAGTGGGAGAATCTTTCCACTTTTAAGCTCTGCTTTGACCCTAGTCACAGACTTATGTCTCACATGCAGATGAACATTTTAAAGCAAGAGGGAAGAGTCTTGGGAGACCAGAGGGAACACCATATCGGGTAACTAGAGAGTAAAGATGGCGAGGGAACACAGGAGGCCCTGAATGACAAACTGTTCTGTGGGGCAGGAGAGACTGGTTCTCCACCCTATTAAAGAAAGAGGCACAAGAGTCCTCTCCACCATTCTTTATAGCTATTAGTCTCTGACTCTCAAGTATAGGGGGTGGGGACAGGAAACAATGATGTTCTGTCAGTATCCTCAGCAAGGATTACTTCCCCTCAACAGGTGCCTGGAGAGCCAACAACAGCATCACACCCTTATAAAGACCATAAGTCTATGTTTCAAATTCCTTTCTATGAAGTGAGGTGCGAGAGAGCTGAGATCCATTTAAGGAGGATGTCTGACTACAGATGTTAGCCTATGTAAGGTGACAGACTCATTGCACTTGAATAATATGAATTTAAACCCTTAAAGCACAAAAAGGAAAAAGAGGGGCTCTTAGAAAATGGAGGAGACTTGAAAGGTCTAATTGCCAGGTATAAGGTGTGGGCCTGTTTGGATCCCTATTCCAGAAGACCAACCACGAGAAGACATTTTATAGATAATCCAGGATATCTGAATCTGAGCCACATAGTAGATGAGAGCAGGGAATTCTTGTTAATTGTCATGGGTCCAGTAGTGGAAAGGAAAGGGAAGGGAAGAGAAAAAGGGAAAAAGGGAAGGAATCAGTCCTTATTAATCAGAGATTCTAGCTATGGTATTTACAGATGGAATGTCATATAAGTATTTATGGATAATGGGGCACTATTTACTTTAAAATTTTGCAGAAAAATGAACAATCTGAATATGAATTCAGAAAACAAGTCCATTTACAACAGTATCAAACAGAATACTTAGAAATACATTTAAGAAGTGTAAAATGTGTACTATGAACATTAAAATATATATTTGAAAAAAATTAAAGAAGATCTTAATAACTGGAATGACATCCTGTGTCCATGGATCAGAAAACCCAATATTGACAAGACAGTGATATTATCCAAATTGACCTACAGAGTCAAAATAACTGCTACCAAAATTCCAGCTGCTTTTTATGTAGAAATTCACAAGCTGGTCCTACAATTCACATGAAAATGCTAGGATCCCAGAATAGCAAACATCATCTTGAAAGAGTATCCTCTTTAAAAGCAGCAGGAAGACTACTTTTACACTTCATGATTTCAAAACTTACCTCCAAGCTACAGTAATCACAATGGTGTACTACTGGCATAAGGATGAACAAATAGATCAATGAGAAGAGTTAATTAAGAGTTCAGAAATAAATTTTATCTTATGATCAACAGATTTTCGACAAAAGTGCCAAAAAAATTCAATGGGAAAAGAATAGTCTTTTTAACAAGTGGTGCTAGAATAACTGACTATCCACATGCAAAAAAATGAAGTTGGAGGCCTACCTCATATCATAAGCAAAAATTAACTCCATATGGATCAAGGCCTAACTGTAAATGCTAAAACTATGAAACTCTTCAAAGGAAACACAGGAGTAAAACTTTGACATCTCGGGTTTAGGCAAAGCCTTCTCTAGATATAATACCAAAAGACAAGTGACTATATATAATATACATAACTTGAACTTCATCAAAACAAAACACTGTACTTTAGAGGACATCATCAAGATATAAAACCACCGACTGAATGGTAAAATATATTTGCAAATCACAGATGTGAGAAGAAAAACGGTATCTATAACATGTAAATAACTTAACAATTCAGTAAGAAGACAACTCAAATAAAAAATGAGACAGGATCTGAATGGATATTTCTCCAAAGAGGGCATATAAATGGCCAATAAGCATATGAAAAGATGCTCAACGTCATTAGTCTTTAGGGAAATGCAAATCTAAACCACAATAAGATGCTACTTTATACCCATTAGGATCACTACAATAAAAAAGACAGAAAATAACAAGTGTTGGCATGGTTGTAGAGTAATTGGAACCCTCAAACACTGCTCATAAGAATGTACAATGGTGTAGCCACTTTGAAAAACATCCTGGCAGCTCCTCAAAAAGTTAATCATAGAGTGACCATATGACCCAGCAATGCCAATCCTAGGTATACAGCCAAAAGAAAGGAAGAAAGGTACTCAAACAAATACTTGTACATAAATATTCATAGTAGCACTGTTCACTATAGCCAAAAGGTGGAAACCACCGAAACGTCCATCAACTGATGAACAAATAAACAAAAGGTGGTACAGTCACGCATCATTTTCTCACGGGACTATGTTCTGAGAAATGCGTCATTAGGCGATTTTGCTGTGCAAACATGATAGAGTGTACTTACGCAAACCTAAATGGTAGGGGTTTTTTGCTTTGTTTTGTTTTTTTGTACTTTTTCTGCGTGTGTATGTTTTTGTTTTTTTGAGATGGAGTCTCGCTCTGTCGCCCAGGTTGGAGCGCAGTGGCGCGATCTCAGCTCACTGCAACCTCTACCTTCTGGGTTCAAACGATTCTCCCACCTCAGCCTCCTGAGTAGCTGGGATTACAGGCAAGCACCACCACACCCGGCTAATTTTTGTATTTTTGGTAGAGACGGGGTTTCGCCATGTTGGCCAGGCTGGTCTCAAACTCCTGACCTCAGGTGATCTGCCTGCCTCGGCCTCCCAAAGTGCTAGGATCACAGGCGTGAGCCACCGTGCCCAGCCTGATGGTAGGTTTTTATGTGCTTACCATATACCTAGGCTATATGGTACAGCCTATCGCTACTAGGCTACAAAGCTGTATAGCACATTGTTGTACTAAATACTGTAGGCAATTATAACACAGGGGTAAGTACTTGTGTATCTGTAAAAATGTATACTAAAAATTATATTATAATACTATGAGACCACCATTATATATATGGTCCATCATTAACTGAAACATTGTTATTTGTTACAGGACTATATAGCCATAGGATGAAATATATTCAGTTATAAAAGGAATGAAGTACTGATACATGCTGCAACGTGGATGAACCTTGAAAATATTATGACATGTGAAAGAAGTCTCACAAAAGACCACTTATTTTATGGTTTCATTTATATAAAATCTCTAGCACAGGCAAGTGTATACAAACAGAAAAATTAGTGGTTGCCTAAGGTTGCAGTGGAAGGATGTTGGAAGAGTGATTACTAACAGATATATGGTTTATTTCTGGGGTGATGAAATGTTCTAAAATTGATTATGAAGATGGTTGTACAACTCTGTGAATACATGGCATTTTTGGCAGGAAAAAAGTGGGAAGTTATAGATGAAATATTAATATCAAAATGGTTGAATGTTTATATATTTTTAAAAGTTAAAAAGTAAACAACAATAGTTTGAAATCAGCCTAATTTTAAATGAAACTTGTAATACACTTCTGTGATGCCTAAAATATTGACTATCATTTTAATGCACATAGAAAATTACCGGAAAAGACTTTGCAAAATATTCTGAGATGGGGAACAATTTAAGGGGTCCCAAGGGTCCAAGTCTGATCCAGGCTTGGCCTTTTCTTGCACTAGGAAGTCATAAAGCCGTGGACTCATCAAGAAGTCATCTAGTCCAGCCCCTTCTTAGAATTGAGGGAACTGCAGCCAGCCAGGAAGACTGAGGAACTTGCCTAAGGTTCCTGCCTTTCATAAAATTCTTCTAAGGATCAAGTGAGACAATGTGTATGATGAAGTTTTGTAAATCCTTTGGATTACAACTGTAGTATGTGGAATACGTGAGCTTGAACCTCAGTTCTGCCACTTTCTTGCTACGGCCAAGTGTGTGGCTTCATTTCCTTGAGCCTCAGTAAAAATGAAGATACCACCAGCCTCAAAAGGGTGTTACAAGAACTAAATGAGGCAACACTATCCCAGCATCTCCCAGAACAGAAACTCGGTGTGGGTTAAAGGTTAGCCATGCTCTTAGCAAAAGAACATGTGAACTACACAGTGCAGCCTGCATGCAGACTTGGGTGCAAAATTTAAGGTAATGTCATTTCAAGATGTAAAGAGGAAATTCTCATTTACAAAACCTGGTTTGAGTTGTCTGCATGAGTAATTTTCATGGGATCTGCCATGTAAAATAGTTTGCTTTTAAAGGTTCCAAGAATAACATGCTAGAGTCCTCTGTGCCAAATTCCACCTTTGGGTCAAATTCCACCATTGCTTTATGGGGCACCCAGTGTTTAAAAATTTTTGAATTTAAACATCTCTATATAGGGTACCTCTCTCCCCAGTGCACCACAAGCCCCACCATTCTCTGTTGTCTATCCTCAACCCCATCTCACCTTACATCATTACCTGGACCCTGAAGGTGATTAAGTTTCTAGACTCTATCTCAAATGCTAGGAAATCTCTTTGTTGGCTATCCAACTTTCCTCTTATAAAGGTTTGCAGAGCCTCTTCTTTTCTTTTGAAGTCTTTTCAAGCTTTAGAAAGTTTTTTAAAGGTCATTTAAATATTTTCCATAACTTAAAAAAGCACTAAAATATTTTAAAAGATAACATAGACCAGTATTTTCCCAGTAGGAGAAAAATACAAGCTGCAAATACAAGCCACCTGCATAGTTCTAAATTTTCTAACAGCTATGTTAATTAAGGGGGAAAAAAACAGGTGGAATTAATTTTAATAATATATTTTCCTTAACCCAATATATCCAAAATTGTATTAACATGTAATCAGTATAAACGTTTCTCTTTCAAATGAAGTATTTGAAATTCAGTGTATGTTTTATATTTACAGCACATCTTAATTTGGACTGGCTCAAGTGCTGATAGCCAACAAGTGGCTAGTGGCTCTGAATGGGACAGCACAGATTGAGATGACCAGTGATAAATTATCCAGTATGAGGCCTTGAAAGATGTGAGGTTACACAGGAAGAGAACCTCTACATTAGAAAACACGTAAGTGGCAGATTCCAGAGCTTTGGTGGTCATGCTGGTGACCATGGCTATAGTAAAGCTTGAGATAGAATGAAACTTAGATCATATTAGTCCAGCATAGAGGAGGAGGGGAGGACATTCACGGCTTCTATTTTTGCTGCTGTTTCTCCTTCGTCTTTCCCACTCTATGTGTATCGTGGGTGGGATGGGGCCAGAGTTGAAGACAAAGTGAACAAAGAAGCATAAAAGACGGGATTGAGAGACTGCCACTCCTGAGAGATACTTTCAAGCCCCGGGCTCAACTCATCAGTGGCTTGAAGGGTTCCAGGGCCAGAAGGAATCTGGAGACACTGGCAAGGATTTTCTTTTCATTCTTGGCCTCCCCACCTCAACTTCTGAGGCAGCATCCTCTATCTCTAAAGAACAGGCCTCCTGCCTCTGCTATTCAGGGAATATTATGTTCTCCAAACTGTGATATTTTGGGTCCTTTTGGCAGGAGGTGGAGATGGGCAGGGGTGGAAAGAACCCACGAATGTTCTCGGAACAAGGAACCAGTAAAGTACAGACATCTGGCCCCAGGATTTTGCTGGCTCCAGGGACGTCACTGTAAACCCACTAACACTAATTGCTTTCACGTCTGCTCCCATTTCTAGTGGAAATAAAATGCCTCTCTGGCTAATGGAAAATGAAACGCCCGTTTGCTGTTTGTTTACCACATTACATAAGAGCTCTCTGAACCACCCCTCCTCCCCTGGCCCCTGCCCTGAAACCCTCTGAAGGACAGCTTGTGCAAAGCCTGCAAGCGCTCCACAAGTACAAGGTAACACGGCTTCAGAAAGGGCACCTGTATTCATGTTAGGACCGTACAACTCCTTAATCCTAAACAGACAGGAGGGGAGGGCAGAAAGAAGAGAGCAAGAGCACAATCGAGGAATTCTATTTGCTTTAAATTCATGCTTCCAGGAATATTTTCCATATCCTTACTTGATGCTAAGTGCAAAGATCTAGAGTAGCTCATCAAGCCTCAACTTCCAAATTCAGTTACCCTGACAAAGAAGGGGAAATACAGGTCCAGCTGAAACTGGGGTTTAAGAAAGTGGACTGTCATCCACTGGGCCTTTAAAATGTCTGACAGTAGGTGATTGGGAAGCCTTCTTTGACAGTCCTGTTCTGGTTAGCTGCCTGTGTTTATCCCCATGTTGGCATTTTGTACACAGTGTGAGAGCAAGTATAAAGACCTCTGGCTGTCCTTCCTCTCCCCTTGTCAGTTCTCTCCTTCTTCTCCAGCAGCAGAACCACTCATTTCAGCTGGACCCATGGTTGCCAAGAATAAAAAACTCCATTTCCCAGTTTCCCTTGCCATTAAGTGTGGCCATGTGACTAAGTTCTGCCCAATGGGATGTGAATGGAAGAGCTGTGTAAACTTCCCATGGTGCACCCTCCATTTCCCTTTTCCTGTGTGACAAGCGTGAGGCCATATTGGGCCATGTAGGCAAAAACAATACTCTAGGGATGGTGGCACAAGACAGAGAATCCTGGATCCCAGACACTGTAGAGCTGCCAGACTGCTTACAGAGGGACTGCTATGGGAGGTAGAACTTTTTATTTTGGATCTGGGTTACTGCAGCTGAAATTGTATGCTTGGGATCTATTTGCTGAAGAGAAGAAAGGAGGATACCCTTAAAATAGATGACCCCACCATTTGGCTTTCACATTGAAAAGCCAGCCTCAGCTCTTCCTACCTTTCTTATTGATGAAGAATCTTACATCCCTACCAGCTCCTGGACCTTGGAGACTACATCTTCCTCCTCGCCTTTCTTTGTCCCCACTTCCTTCTGTATGCTACCTACTCCCAGGCTGGCACAGAGCAGCACTCCTTGACCGAATGGCCCAGACAGTTGGAATAAAGGATGACATTAAAATAGAGCCCTTTGTTATGTCTCTAGGGAGTGTCTTCAAAACACCCTGTTACAATGGCCGAGAAAATTGCCTAAGATGGCCAAGTTCAAAGGGCTTATCTTTGAATCAAAAGCAGGAATGGGGTTTTGTGCAAACGTCATCTTCTGCCCAGTTTTGAGGTTCTATGTAGCAAACTTGGAGTAAAATTAAGATCAAATGGGGCTCAGAGGATCAACTGTTACAACAGGCCTCAGTCAGATGGCTTTTCTTGAGCCACTGGATTTCATCAGAAGAGAATTGCAAACACAAACCCTTTGTTTAATGTAGACGGTGATGAAATAAATAGGGTGACTCCATCTCAACCACCCTTCTCCTGGTACTCACCCAACGGACTCTCGGTGATTTCCCAACCAAAGAGCAGAAGTTCATAGAATATCTCTTCTTGGGTCAGCACCCAAAGGTGGGAGCACTTGGCTTTGCTCCCAGAAAATTATACTCTGGTGAAGGTATGTGAGAAGTGCCCTTCCCTACTGCACACTGCAGAAGAACGTGGCTGAGAGCTTGGCCACGGTAGCATCTGTCCTCCACAAAGAGAGTCTTTATGAACTGACATCTTCTCTCTCCGGCTCAGGCAATAGCTGCTGCCTGATCAGAACACAATTGAATGTGACCTTGCGCCAGGCTATGGCAGGCAAAGGTTAATTTCCTTTCCTTCTTAGGGCAGGACCTAGTTCCAATTGTCTCGCTTTGCCTAACTCAATTTTCCGCACAATATAGCAAGCTCCTTATCTTGGGCATCGAGGGAAAAGCTTCCCCTTGTTCCTCCTTGTGGCTCCCAGTGGAACTTTGAGGAGGGGCACATTTTGCTTAAAAAACATTAATTGTGAAGTGAGAATAGCTTTTCTACTGATGGCTGCTATTCTAGTAAAAATGTCTGCCTGCAAGGACCTCCCCATGTGACCTGGCAGGGAGAAAAGATAATGAGGAGCTCAGGTGAACAACTCAGCACCTGAGGAAAGTAGGCCAGTGGGTCGAAATAAAATCCAGCCACGAGCAAACAAAAGAGTTAATGAACAGGAGATCACCTGCTGCCTGGGGCCCTCTACCTTCAGCGATTTCATGTCCGAAGGCACTCTATGCTCACCCAGGTAACACAGCTTTGTTAAGGGAAGAGTTGGGCTGATAGATTTGTTCACTTCTATAGTCACTTATCTTGAATGACTGCATTGTTTTTAGAAAAATGACAATTCATTTTTTAAAAATTAACACAGGCCAGCGTGGTGGCTCACGCCTGTAATCCCAGCACTTTGGGAGGCTGAGGTGGGCAGATCACAAGGTCAGGAGATCAAGACCATCCTGGTTAACACGGTGAAACCCCGTCTCTAGTGAAAATACAAAAAATTAGCCAGGCAAAAGTGGCGGGCACCAGCTACTTGGTCCCAGCTACTTGGGAGGCTGAGGCAGGAGAACGGCGTGAACCTGAGAGGCAGAGGTTGCAGTGAGCCGAGATCGCGCCACTGCACTCCAGCCTGGGTGACAGAGCGAGACTCCATCTGAAAAAGAAAGAAAGAAAGAAAGAAAGAAGAAAGAAAGAAAGAAAGAAAGAAGAAGAAAGAATGAAAGAAAGAAAGAAAGAAAGAAAGAAGAAAGAAAAGAAAGAAAGAAAGAAAGAAAGAAAGAAAGAAAGAAAGAAAGAAAGAAAGAAAGAAAGAAAGAAAGAAAGGAGGGAGGGAGGGAGGGAGGGAGGGAGGGAGGGAGGGAGGGAGGGAGGGAGGGAAGGAAGGAAGGAAGGAAGGAAGGGAGAGAGAGAGAGAGAGGAAGGAAGGAAGGAAGGAAGGAAGGAAGGAAGGAAGGAAGGAAGGAAGGAAGGAAGGAAGGAAGGAAGGAAGGAAGAAAGAAGAAAGAAAGAAAGAAAGAAAGAAAGAAAGAAAGAAAGAAAGAAGAAAGAAAGAAAGAAAGAAAGAAAGAAAGAAAGAAAGAAAGGAAGGAGGGAGGGAGGGAGGGAAGGAAAAGAAAAGAAAGGAGGTAGGGAGGGAGGAAGGTGAATTGAAATAGGATCTGCTACTGAATTTCTAAAATGATACAGAGTTTTAGTTTTTTGTTTTTTTTTTTTTTAAGATTGGCAGGGTAGCCCTCTAAGGCCAACTGAGGTAAACGACATCAGAAAAGCAGGTACCAGAAGGAAATAAGGCCCCAGATGATGAAAAAATGTTTTCTTTGGCACTCTGGGAAGATTCCTTAACTTCAGATAAATATAGCGAGCTACTCTGGAATCTGTGTTCTGGGAGCCCTGGCTCTGGCAACGCAGCTAGCTTGCTCCTGTGTTTGAATGGGTTATCTCATCTTTATAGGAAGGAGACTCTACCTAATGCTTTGTAACAATGAAATGAAAGTTGGAACAATGAAACAATGAAAGTTGGAAAGAAGGTTTAGGGGGCCAAAGTGAGTGGATCACCTGAGGTCAGGTGTTCGAGACTAGCCTAACCAACATAACGAAACCCCATCTCTACTAAAAATACAAAATTAGCTGGGAGTGATGGTACATGCCTATAATCCCAGCTACTCAGGAGGTTGAGGCAGGAGAATCACCTGAACCCAGGAGGTAGAGGTTACAGTGAGCTTAGATAGTGTCATTGCACTCCAACCTGGGCAAGAAGAGCAAAACTCCGTCTGAAAGAAAATAAAAGAAAGAAAGAAAAGAGAGAGAGGGAGAGAAAGAAAATTAGTTGGAAAGAAGAGCATTAATTACCCAATATGCTGGCAGAAAAGAAGTAGAGAACAATTTGTAAGCTCAGAATCACTGTCATGGGATCCCAGGACAGACCAATATAGGTCTGACCAATTTGGATGGAAGGAGAAAAAGTGAGGAGAAAAAGGAAGAAGGAGGGCAGAGGAGAGACACCTGACTCCCTACACTAATGCTGAGAATCAACACCTTACCTGCCCCTACACCTCACCCTTCACCCTCTGCCTCAGCAAGAAAGGGCCACATAATTACTCACACAGCAAAATAGAGTTTAATTTCTTGGAGGCAGGGGGAAAGCTTTCAAAGTAACAAGGAAGCTTCACATAATTGTATGGTAAACTTGAGCTTTCACCAGGAAGAGCCCAGTTCCTGCAAACAGCCAGCACGTATGCAGACCTTTGAGTATGCTGTCATTGCATTATAGGACAAACGAGACTGTCAGCAAGAAGGGTAAAAAACAGAAGGAAGGCTCCAGGCAAAGGGACACCTTGAAACACAGAGGAGAACAGAGAAGCCAGCTGTGTAGACTCCAACCTCTGGCTCCAGGGCCTGCCTCCTTCGTTACCAAGTAAGATCCACAAAGACATCAGTTGTCCATTTTCTTTTCTTTTCTTTAGAGTCTCACTCTGTCGCCCAGGCTGGAGTGCAGTGGTGTGATACTAGCTCACAGCAACCTCTGTCTCCTGGGTTCAAGTGATTCTCCTGTCTCAGCCTCCCAAGTAGCTGGGATGACAGGTGCATGCAGACACAACAGAAGGAAGACCCTATGAGGACACAGAGAAAACACCACCTACAAGTCAATGAGGGAGGCCTCAGGAGAAACCAACCCTGCTGACACCTTGATCTTGAACTTCTAGCCTCCAAAACTATGAGAAGATAAATTTCCATTGTTTAGTCCACCCAGCGTAAACAGCCTTAGCAAACGAATACAAAGGCTGACTGGTATTTTTAGCAGAACTGATATTCAACCAGTGTGGAAGCAAAGCCAATGTCACTTCTAGTTGGCGGTATCAGTTATGAAATATTTCAAATGCCTTTAACGTCCACTCCCTTCCCCCAGTCGTTAGTGTTATTCCAGGGGTGTCAACCCTGGGATGGGAGAACCAGCATGAGCTGCAGAAATCAGTGGCAACAGGCCTGCCTTCTGCTCCCTCCTCTTGCCTTCCCTTCTGGGCTAACACAACGCAGCATGTCCTGTGCTCTGAGTGCTTCCCCCACCCTACTTTGAAGCACAAAGGTTGTAATGACCAAGTGTAGTGATGGGGTGGAGGGGGCTCCTCTGAGCAAAGCTATTATCAAATGCTCATCTGAGAAGGCCTTGGTGATCCTGTCTGCCTCAGAGTATGTGTGTTGCTATGACGATAAGCATGATCCTGTTTGCCCAGCATCATTCAGTCTTTCAAGTGGTCTCAGTGGCAGGTACTGTATACATGAGAGGCCCAGGGAAATCTGAACTGGGAATGAAGTTTTGCCCAGGACAGATGGCCCACTCTCTTGGCTCTGCCATTGAGTCAGCCTTTGCCTACATGTTCCCCTGGAGTGCCTGTACCCTAGGCTTAGGGGCCACTTGTACCTGATGTTTTACCCTCTTTCTTCAGTTACCAGCCACACAATTTGTCACTGAATCTGCCCACAGGGCCTTGACCCTTCCACACTCTCCTGGGTAGCAGGAAGAAAGAACGGAGGTGACCTGCCAGTCTTAAAAATCTACCTGGGGACTGGCACTATGGGGAGTAGGCCACCCATTTGTGAGGGGTTGTTCAGCCTGTCATTGGCCTCCAGTTTTCTCTCCTGCCACCAAGGCACGTCAGCACAGCCAGAGTCAGCATGCACAATGACAAGTAATGAGCACACATGCCTCGTCCAAAGGATAATGAAAAGAAGAGGTCCGATCCAAGAAAAACCGACATGATCCTCTCTAATGAATGGTCCCCACAGTGGCATTCAGCTCTAGAAGGGCAGGGAACTTCCAGCTGGCTGTGGTTTGGCTCTGTACTCTCCTTACCTAAGGTAAGCCAAGGGTGAGGCAGCCCTGAAAAGAATGTATGAGCGTTTCCCTGGCTAGATGGGAAAAAAAGCACCACTCTGAAGCAAGCATTCACTCTGTCCTCCAAGGCTGCACCAGCTACCATCCCCTGGACCATGGGACAGCCTGTGCTGCCTTGTCCAAACAAGCATGTGTGCAAAGCAACCCACAGCAAAGCCAAACAAACAACTTGGCACATAAGACCCCCAAGGCTCTAGCAAGCAAACCAGGTTCAATCTCAAAGCTTAGTTTGCTTCTGTCCCTTGCACAGGTTAATGGGAGCACCAGTCACCTTATGAATTATGCGGCACAGAGATGCCTGATTCTAGAGGCCAATATAGAATGCGTAACAGGGCCAAGCCCCTAAGGCTCTCCCAGAAATCAGTTTCTAGATTCTACAGATGATGCTTTCCATCTGCTTTACAGTTGCCAAAGCAAACCACGTTTATTCTAAAAACAGATAAGGCTTGCTCATACCAGTCAAAGGCAGGTTTTCATCTACTATTAGTAGACTGCCTCTTCAGCACAGACTATTGTGTTCCCCAGTCAGGCTAACTGGCATTAAACCACTTCTAAGTACCCACTAACAAGCTAGGTAGCCTGGGGAAACTGGACACAAACAAAGCATGGGCCCTGTTCCTTAGCATCTTGCAATGCGGGTGGTGAGAAAAGATGTGCATATTTGGAGACGACTTGAGATGGCAGTGCAGTCACACTGGCTGGAGTGCCAGGCTTGTGATGCAGGTCTGTGAGTGCTGGAAGCACTGCGCAGAGTCAGCCAGACCCCTGCAAATCCAACCAACAGAACAAAACTAGCCAGCAGAGGCTTAGGCCGAGAAGCTGAGCTGTTTGTCTTAGGTCGGGAGTGTGATGCATTTGGTAGCCCAGGGTGAATACAGCTAACTCTGGCCAGGCACGTAGCACAGCACAGAGTTGATGAGATCAAGTCCAAGAGCTACTCTGCTTGGGTTCAATTCCTGGCATGGCCACCTAGGTCCCTCATGTGATCTCTCTGTGCCTCCATAGGCCCATCTGTAAAATGGAGACCAATAAACAGCATGCGTATCATGGGCTTGTTGGGAAAAATGACAGCACGGTGCCTGGCATGTCGGAAATGCTTGATAAATGTTGGCTATTATCCTGGGCCTGAACTTCTAAAGGGGTTCCCTTTTGTTTATGGCAGGAATCAGAATATCCACTCTGAGTCAAAACGAGACCAGATTATGTAGCTCAAAGTAATTTTCATGTTAAATTAGATTTTCTTGGGTGGTAGTGGAGGAGGCCTTAGAAGCCTATGAACATGGCATAAGTCAAAAGACACTGTGACTCAAGGTAAAGGCCATTGTAATCCCAACAAATGCAAGGGCTAGAAACAGAATGAGGCCTGCTTTTCCCGCCAGGGAACAGCAGCTGTAGTATCCGAGCAGGGAAGGGAATTAGGCACCAATGAGAAAGCACATCAGCCATGATATCCCAGAACAGCTAGCAACAGGGCACAAGCCCAGCTACCTGCTGGCAGGACCCCCTCTTCATCCTTCACTGCTATATCCAGGTTCCTCCCCAGCCCTCATGCCCTGTGTGGTGAGGACACTTTAAATATTCCTCACAGACTAGGCACCAACACCCAACTTTTCTCAGGTCCTCCTAAAGCCAATCCCCTCCCCTCTTCCACTCTTTCCAGAACTTGACCACACAGGGCTCCTCATGGGACAGTTCTAGAACATGCTTGACTGTGGAAAGCACAGTCTTTCCTTGCCTTCCAGTTGGCCTGCCCTTCTGCCCCGTTCCTTTCAACATCAACTTCCCCACTGAGGGAGGGCATTGTCGTTATGGGAGTGAAGGAGGAGTCGTTGAGTCATCCCCACCTCCTCCACCCACCTTGCCTTGGCCACTCCAGATCAGAATACAACAGAGCTCTCAAAAAGTGGATGCTACTGGGCAGAGTCCAGTCCTGGGAGTGGCTGCAGATTTCAGAAGCCTTCCTACCCCTCATTTTTCCTTAAGGGGTGGCATCTGCCCATGTCCTGGGTCAGGGGGATGTTTGGGTTAAGTTCCACAGAGCATCCAGTGACAGCAGACCTTCTGTGTGTCCGGATTCACTAGCTGGGCAAGCTGACCTCTTCGATGGTCCACTTACTCATCAGATGGATATGTGGAAATGGTTAAACGTGATCATGAATGCAAAGCACATAGAGTTTGAGCCATGATGGCCATCCGCCTAACTGACCACCATTATTATCTATATGGCTATGGAAATTGGCGTCTAGTTTTCTGTTCACTCATTCAACGAACATTGACATATTTTTCTAGCATCAACCATGTTTCTGGCACACAGTGGTAACAGACAAACGTGGTCCCATCCCTCAAGGAATTTAGGGTCTAGTTGGGGAGTGATATGGTTTGGCTCTGTGTCCCCACCCAAATCTCATCTCAAACTGTAATCTCCATGTGTCAAGGAAGGGACCTGATGGGAAGTGACTGGATAAAGGGGGTGGTTTCCCCCATGCCACTCTCATGATAGTGAGTGAATTCTCATGAGATCTGATGGTTTAAAAGTGTTTGGCTGTTCCCCCTTCATGCTGTCTCTCTCCTCCTGCCTTGTGAAGAAGGTCCTTGCTTCCTCTTTGCCTTCTACCATGATTGTAAGTTTCCTGAGGTCTCCTTGGCCATGCAGAACTGTGAGCCAATTATAAACGGAGTCTTTCCCTTATAAATTGCCCAGTCCCAAGTAGTTCTTTATAGCAGTGTGAAAATGGACTAATACAGGGAGACAGCCAGAAAACAATTAAAGAAAGAAAGAAACATCATTTCAGGTTGTGAAAATGCTATGAAAGAAACCAATGTAGTTTGTGACAGAGGATAACAAGAAGGAACTTATTTTAGATAGGGCAGTCAGGGAAGGCCTCTCTGAGGTGACATTTAAGCTAAAAAGGAACAATAAGAAGAAGCTAGCCATGTGGAGAGGAGTGGCTTGATGGGTTCAAGAAATGAAAAAGTCAATATGGCTGCTGTGTCGTCACAAAAGGGATAGTGTCATTTGGTGAGGGAAAGAGCTAAGCAGGGGTAGGTCTGTAGGCCTTGGTAAGAAGCTTAAATTTTATCCTAAGGGTAACAGGAAGTCTCTGAAAGGTTTTAAACAGGAGAGGGTATCTCATATAGATGTACCAGACTTTCTTTAATTATTCACAATAAAAATTCCTGTTGACTCCTATTGAGCACTTACTGTGTGCTAGGCTCTAGGCTAAAAATTGTGCATGCATTATTCAGGCAGGGCATGGTAGCAATGGGGACTAGAGTGATGGAGATGGGGATGGAGAAAAGTGCAGAGATTTGAGAAGTGAATAAAGGAAAACAAAGTGGTCAGGCTTTGCTGACAGAGTGAAGAGGACCCAGGGTAGAGCCCGGCTCAGACACTGCCACTGGCTTCTCAAGCTATCCCATCATCATCATTCTTATCATCTCCCTATCAGAACTATCATTTAACCAAAGAACAAGACAAGATTAAATCAATTAGTCAACTTCTTTAAAACCACTATGAACACTGCACAATGTGCTCAGTAAGAAGCACATGCAAAGTTATTCTGTACTCTAGAGAACTCTAGTACTCCATGCTTGGGGACTTTTTATTAACCTATTTCCAATGGCTGAGTCTAGAAATATTTTCCAAAAGAGCCTGACAATTGCTCAATGAGCCAATGGACTTAAATCAGCTCTAAGGACAAAATCAGAGAATTAAACTAGAGAACCAAAGTCCTAGTGCTATTTACCAACTACAACAGTGCTGCTAGTACGGTCGGTGTAACCAAGCACAAAGGGCTTCTTACGGCGTCACACAGCCTGTCAGGCAGAGACGCAGAACAACATCAGGCTCAAAACAGTCACAGAGCCTTGAGCCCAGGAATGGCTTCTCATAAGTAGAGCAGGAAAATAATTCCCGGAACATGGATTCTTTCAACCATAGCATGAATAACAATATCAGTTGCCACATTTTGGTGGAAACAATAAAGCATGTCTGGGTTCAGACCTGCTGGGAAAAGATTAAGCTGAAAGGGTCTAACCCACCCCTCACCATGGAGAACACGTATACTCTGGCAGGCATTCTGGAAAACCTTGGCCATTGTCATCCATGCATGGGTGAATTTCACAACAATATTCAGCAGTCCAAGTGAGAAAACAAAAACAAAGTGAGAGGAGAAAAGCACTTTCTAAAGCTGAATGCCTTGGGTCTGTCATCCTCCTGTACCTGGAAAGAATGTGTTAACTTGCAGGTAAGAAGAGAGACAGGTATCACGCTTATCTGACCTGGTCTCAGTCCCAGACCTGGACAAAGGTTGTCATTTTTGGAAGCTAGCCATTCCCCTACTTAGTAAAAATCTTACACCGGAGCCACTGCAGGGGACAGGCAGGATTATAAATCATAACAAGATGGAGAAGGGACAAAAGAAAACTGAAGGCTGGAACTGGAGGAAACAGCCACCTCTTGGATGGGGAATTGTCCCATTCTCATTAATTACCCTCTGGAGCTGCAAAAATCCAATCTGGGCACACGGTCTGATTGACACATGACTGATCAAACTAGGTCCATTTGCAGAATATGCAGCCATCAGGGATGATTCTCCTTGCATGAAGAAGTCTTATTTTCTTATCTCAGCCTTCTGTTTGCTCATGTCTCCTTTAACGGAATGAATCAAGTTATGCAGCCTGTGAAAATCATGAATGCAGAGGCCTAAAAGGTGACACATGGGAGTTTGCTCTGAACTTGAACCTGAGACACCACTTTAAGGAATCACCAGAAGCCCAGAGTATTGGTGTCATCTGTCACCTCTGCTCCTCATTTCTTATTCATACTCTTAGCTTAGAACTGTGAGATGTTAAAGCTGACACACATCTTAGAAATCAAGCTGTCTGGGACTCATGTTGAAAATAAAGAAGCAGTCCCAGCAAGGATGGGTGCCTGTCACCACACACCTGGCCAACGGCAGAATTGGAATAAAAAAAAAGGTCCCTCGAGCACTGGTCCAGCGAGAGCCTTCCTGCCACACTGGGAAATGTTTGTCAGTCCTTTTCATTAATATAATCAATAATGCAAAGCCCTAGCAGGAAGTCAAACAGGTGCTGGAGCTAACAGATTTCAAATGTATCCTGCCAATTGTCCGGTTGGCGTTTCCTGGTTAGACCATGGAGTTTGGGAGCCCCAGCAGGTGGTTCCTGGCTTTGTGTTTTTCTCAAGTTCCCATTAAGCAGAAGGCTTGGCATGAGAAGCAGCAGATGGTTCTTGCTGAAGTCCAGGTTGCATATTGGACTTCCACTGCATTTCCTGTTGATGAAAGAACGTGGAAGATTCATGCCCATTTGAGAGGTGAGCGTCTTTCCAAAAGGAGATGGAGGCAAGGATTATTAAAAACTATGACTGAGATCTGGAGATCAAGATTCCAAAGAGGGAACAGACTATTTTTAAAGTTTCTACTCTTCCCTGGGGGAAGGAAGGATGCCAGAGGCCTCTAAAGGGCACAGATTTCCTCCCAAGGGATGAGTGAAAGCAAATGACATTGATTGTCCTACAATATGTGCTCTTAAATGGGCCACTTCTCACTCCCCACAGAGACCGCCATCCTCTCTCTCCTGGACTGTGGCAGTAGCTGCTGGTCTCCTTGCTTCTATCCCTGCTGATGGCTAAACCAGAGCCACAGCCAACCTCAAAACAGGGCATTGGATCCTGTGACTGCCCTGCTACCTGCCTTCCAATGGCTTTGAACACATCTGATGTAGAACCCTGAGTCACCCCTGTGGCTTGCAGGGCCCTCCACGATCTGCTTCCTCCTCCGCAGCGCCCATGCCGCCGCTCCTCTGACTTCTCCCCATCACTGGTTTCTTTCCAGCTCACCACCTCCTCACCGTTGCGGGACACACAAACTCATTCCCACCCCTTTTGCACTCACTGTTGCTTCCACCTGAAACCTGCTGTCCATAAATGTTCATGTCTCCCTCCCTTGCTTCCTTCAAATCTCTACTTAAACGTCCCCTCTTCAGACAGCCCTTCTCTGTCCAACCCATGGAGGTTGGCACTTTGCTCACCCCTCACCCCTATCAGCCCTGTGCCCACCAGCTGAGCTCTGGGGCAGTGTGCTTGTCACCTGCTGAGGGGATGCAGTCATCTCTCTCCCCTCCCAGAAGGTGTGTGAGCTCCACGCAGGCAGGCCGTGGTCTGCCTGGTCACTGCCCTGTCTCCCTCCGGTGTCTGGGACAATGGCCAACACAGAGAAGGGGCTCAGTCCATACCTTCTGGCTCACATGGGATCCGTGCCTTTGAATGAGGTCTGGATGGAGAAAACACAGTTTGTAGTGGAAAATCCAAGGCCAGTGGGCCCTCTAGTTTCTTTGTATACACAGGTTCATTTCCAAATAGATATCCTCCCATCTATCCATGCAGCCCTGTTTTAAAGAGTGACAACCAAGCCTCAGGACACATCACATGGAGGCCTGGCGGGGGTCCGGGGGCGAGGGAAGAACAGTCGGCTTCCAGCAGGAAGAGGGCATCCTACTCTCAGATCCCAAGCGTAGTCCAATTCTTGGGCATCTTTCCAAGGAAGAGCTCATCCCACCCACTTCCTAGATACAGATAGCTTGAGAGTGGAACACTAAGGGAATTAGGAATGGAATAGAAAAGCAGGGGAAAGAGAAAAACTGTCACTAATCAAGATGGATCCCAGAGCCCTCCTGAAAACTCCTGACCTCCCTGAGACAAAAGGCACGTTTTCTCTTTCCTGTGCAGTACCTCGAAATGCATCCAGTGAAAATCCAGTCAAGAGCTGCCGTCTTTTTTCCTAAGTCTCTAGAATAAACTGCCAGGTATTTATCTTAAATTCACAAGACTTCTAGTTATCCAGCGGGCCAATGGCTCTACTTCAACAAAGGACTGATTTTTTTTCAGGTCTTTGAGAGGATATAAGCCTAGGCACATTATTCCTTTGTGTGGGAGTATAACATGGCACTAAAGCAGGTTGTGATGTGTTTCAAGTATATTTTTTAAAATTCCATGCCCAGTAGTTGTACATAGAGGAATTCACTCTAAATAGGATGTCATACATCAGACAAAATGTTATCTGCAAAGATATTCATCTAAGCACTATTTATAGTGACGAGGGAGAGCCACAAACCACCTAAATGTCTAAAAATAATAATGCATGTAAAATTATTGGCCAGTGCCTGGCACACAATGAGTATTCAATAAGGGGTAGATATAACATTGTTATTTTGCATAATTAAAGAGAGTATGGTACATTTATATGATGGATATTTTTGAAGCTTTTGCTTTTCTGTTGGTGTTATCACATGCATATAAAAATGTGAGTAAAACATAAACTGCCCAGGCATGTTGGCTCATGCTTATAATTCCAGCACTTTGGGAGGTGGAGGCAGCATGACCGCTTGAGCCCAGGAGTTTGAGACCAGCCTGGGCAACACAGCAAGACCCCGTCCCTATAAAAAGTTAAAAACAAATATTAGCCAGGCATGGTAGCATGCTCCTGGTAGTCCCAGGCACTCGGGAGGCTGAGGTTGGAAGACCACTTGAGCCCAGGAGATCGAAGTTGCGGTGAGCCGTGATCACACCACTGCACTCCAGCCTGGGTGACAAAGTGAGACCCTGTCTCCAAAAAACAAGAAAAGAAAAGCTTAAAAAATTACACGTTCTACAGGATATCCATCCATATTTAAAAAAAAACCATCAGTATTTCTATGCTATCCCAACCTCTATATTTGACAACTGCACAAAAGGCATATGCCGCCCACCAGATACTCTCTCCACTCTACCACTGCAATCTTTATTAGCCTTCCCTCCCAGAAGCAAGTGAAAAAAAAATCTTCTGTAATTCAATCAGCATGTTTAGGATCTATTATGTTTTAAGGCCTGACTAGGATGAACATCACAGGAGGGACTGTTGAGAAGATCAGGCCGGAAGCTCATCCCACCCACAGAGGATCTCTAGTGAGGGAGCAGAGGATTTGCCAGGCATGCAAGGCCTTTCCCGGGGGCTATAAATCAAACAGGCACAACAATCTGTGATGAATAAAGCAACGGCTGGATTTTTTATCTGGAAAGCACCAGTGAGTCAAAATCTGAAATCATGAGCTATATAATTCCTTTGGGGGAGAAATATATCCACAGGGAAGGAGGAAAATACATCAACAGGCTTTCAGAAAACTAGGGATTGGTTGGGTCCCCTCCCCTTTTACACCCTCATTCACACACACACTCACAAACACGCACGCACACACAGGACAAGAACACATGCTCTCACACACACACACTCTCCCTTTCTTCTAATCGTGCCCTTTTCCAATTAAGGTTGCCATTCAATCCTTAGGTTCTGGTGACAACAAAATGAACAAGAAGCTCATTTGTAGGTTTTGTTGTGTTGCAAAAACCCCAAGTGGAGTCGAAGAACCCTAAAACACGTGCTGCCCAAACGGATTCTCAGGAGAGAAAATCTGACTCTGCAAATGCAGAAAATGGCATAGCCGGAGAGGGCTTGAGACCCCATCCACCCTATGGAGGAAACTGGGATCCACCAAGTGACACTTAGCATCCCCAAGATGCTACACAGAGAGTGTCCATTTTCTCCCCAGCTTCAATCTCATTCAACAAATCCTTCACCCTCCACTTTCCTGCTTACTCAATTTATTTAAAATGATGCCTTGACAAGACAGAAGCAGAAAGTCACTTCCCCAAAAGTCAAGATGTCTTTTACGTGTCTCTACTCCAATCCTTTGCAAGTAAGTCACTAGCATTCAGTGGATGAGAGGTAAAAAAGGAAAGGAAAACCCATGTCCCCCTCCATTCAGATCACTTCCATCTAAGTAGGAAGCCTGTGTTCACCCAGATACCAGTAGGCTGGTTCTTTTGTTTAAACAAAAGCTTTCCTGAAAGCTCCAGGGAACCAGAAGGCAGGAATTCTTAGCAAGAATTTTTTCTTAGTGAAACAGGAAGTGCCCTGGTGGGAATGTCTTGGCCTGGTTTGACAATTCTGGAAATTCAGTGTGGCGAGGTAGGCTTTGTGTGAATGGGTGTGACTAGCAGGTTCACCCAAGGAGCTATTTTAAACCCAGCTTGCTTTAATTGGCTATTTCTCCTACATCTACCTCATTTTACACACACATCCTCCAGGTAGAAGAGCAAGCCCAGGAATGAACAGGGCACTTACAAAGTGCTGCATGTCCAAGGGTGGCAGAGACACCCCCTTGCAGCTGGGTTACTGAACACATTCTTGAACACTAACCAAGTGAATGCCTTTGAAAGTCTGTCTCATTTCCAAAAGACAATAAGGGAATGAAACCCCAGACAGCGTTAGATTTCAAGATAAATATAGACGGTCCACTACTTAAGAACAGTTTGATTTACAATGTTTTGACGTTAAGATGGGTTTATTGGGGATATTAAATGTATTTTCAACTTAACAATATTTTAACTGACAATGAGTTCATTAGCATGTTGACCCCATCTTAGGTCAAGGAGCATTTATCTGTATAATGCGCCTGACACAGTACCTGGCACACAGAAAGCAATGTATAAATACCCAAACTCCTCACTTGAGCATTGAGGCCAGATTTCCAATGACAGATGAAACTCATGCACAATGACACTCACATAGACACTCCGAAATATATGATAGTTCTGTTCACTGAGCACCTGCCATGCGCAAAGCTCGAGGCAAGCCGCTCTCCATGACTGTCACAGGTCGCCCTGAGAATGTGGTCAGGTCCACTTTACCATACAGAGGAGGAGGGTGCTCAGGATGCAGGTTACTGAGCCAAGCGCATTCAGTGAGTCAGCAGCAGAATGGGGGCTGGGCTCACTTTGATATGGAAGGCATCCTCTTCCCACTACATGACCCTACATGAAGTTCCTTCACTTGAAGTATTTCAGAGATGAGTCCTTCCTTAGAGATCCTCTTTGATCCACCTCCCACCCACAGCAGGAGCATTCTCAGCAGATCGTTATTCACCCTTCCTTTCTCTTTTTTTCTTTTTTTTGAGACAGCTTCGTACTTCTTGCCCAGGCTAGTGTGCAACGGCGTGATCTTGGCTTACCACAACCTCTGCCTCCTGGGTTCAAGTGATTCTCTTGCCTCAGCCTCCTGAGTAGCTGGGATTACAGGCATGTGCCAAAACGCCCAGCTAATTTTGTATTTTTAGCAGAGACGGGATTTCTCCATGTTAGTCAGGCTGGTCTCGAACTCCGGACCTCAGGAGATCCGCCTACCTCGGCCTCCCAAAGTGCTGGGATTACAGGCGTGAGCCACTGTGCCTGGCCAGGTCATTCACCCTTTCTTTAAATAATTACAATGGGCTCAGAGAGTCACCACTCCATCACTGAGCTGAGGTCTAGTGGCCAAAAATTTTGCCTCTACATTGGGCTGGAGGCTGCCCTCACATAGCCCTGATGCATTGGTTCTGGGTGTGCTCATTTCTTTAACAGATTTGCCAAACGTTAGAAGACGATGATGATGACGATGATGGTGACCATGGTGATGACATCAATGCTTATCTTAAATCCTCTTTAAACAGAGAAGCCATATGTCAAGGGGTTCCCTCTCAAACTTAACACCCCATCGAGTACATATTGGACATGTGGAGGTGAACAAAAGAGAATACTTTAATACTTATCCTAAACAATGGAACATCATAAAACTATTAAAATCAGGTTTCAAAGAAGACTCTATGCCATGTGAAGATACCCACATGCTCTTAAGGAGAAAATTGGAAAAACAGTATGATAATTATTTTGTTTTAAGAACTACGTGCATATAAAAATGTATAGAATATACAAAGAAATGCAAAAATATTAATAGTGGTTATTCTTCATTGATACAAGGGCTTTTTTTCTTTTAAAAAGTCTTCCTTTTATATTTTTGCATCATTTTGAAATTTTGCAAAGGTTTTAAAAACAAATTTGGAATTATCCATTCAATCTAGAGAACATGTCATGACAGTACAAATCATATAAACATTATAATAGTAATAACAATAACTGTAGCAGCTCCAAAATGTATATTGCACCTAGCATATGCCAAGCAGTATTCTGAGGGCTTTATTTATAAACACATTTAGTTTTTTTTGTTTTTTTTTTTTGAGATAGGGTCTCATTCTGTAGCCCAGGCTGGAGTGCAGTGGTGCAATCTAGGCTCATTGCAGCCTTGACCTCCTGGGCTCAAGCTATTCTCCCACCTCAGCTTCCCAAACAGTTGAGACTAGAGGCACATGCCACAATATTGGGCTAATTTTTTTTGTTTATTTTTTGTCAAGATGGGGTCTCACTCTGTTGCCCAGGCTGGTCTCAAACTCCTGAGCTCAAGCAATTCTCCCACCTCAGCTTTCCAAAGTGCTAGGATTACAAGTATGAGCCACTGAGCCTGGCCTAACACATTTAATTCTTACCACAACCTGTTGAGTTAGTTACCATTGTTGCCACCATTTTAAAGATGAGAAAACTGAGATCGGAAAGATTAAGTCACTTGTTCCAGGTCCCAGAACTAGTAAGAGGAAGAGCCCAGGCTTAAATCCAGGCAGTCTGGCCCCAGGTGTCCTGTGTTCTTGGCCACTACCCTGGGGCTGATGTTCCCCAGGCCAGAGCTAAAATAGACGGGATTAGGAAGATTGGGAAATGGCTCAAAAACCTATCTGAAAATTGTGAGCTTGTTAAAGTCCTTCATGGAGTTGCTCAGAGAGATAAACCAGAACTGGCAGTCCTCATTCACATCTGAAAGCTTCAAGATCTTCATCCCATGCAGCTTCCTCACCAGTATAGACAGTCTGACATCTCCCACCCTGGCCTCTGTCAAATCTCACCCAGAAAGCCAACTAAAAATAGTCTCCACGCAGCCCTGATAGAAATTATGATGATAGCGAGGTTCAGGAAAAGGGTCTAGGCCAGGGGTGTCCACTCTTTTGGCTTCCCTGGGCCACACTGGAAGAAGAAAAAAGTGTCTGGGCCACACATAAAATATACTGATAATAGCTGATGAGCTAGGAAAAAAGAAAGAAAGAGAGAGAGAGAGAGAGAGAGAGAGAGAGAGAGAGAGAGAGAGAGAGAGAAAGAAAGAAAGAGAGAAAGAACTCACAAAAAGAAAAAAAGTCATGTTCTAAGAAAGTTTACGAGTTTGTGTTGGGCCATATTCAAAGCCGTGCTGGGCTGCAGGTTGGACAAGTTTGGTCTTCTGCCATGCTGCTCACACAGAAGCAGGCTCAGGCCAGGGAGTGCCAGTTAGGTTTCTGCCCACTATGAAGTAGCTCTACCTCTAAGTCTCCAGGGCACACGATGCGAGACGCAAACATCACAGAGCTTTCTAGGCAGCCAGCAGACATGGGAAGCAGGTTAGTCAGGCTACGGTTCAGTCTCCAGTTCCCTCCCTTCTCCCCTGGCTTGGCTGTGCCTCCTAAGGGGGAGTTCTGGGCCAAGAAGGCCACACACGCCCCTAGGCAGGCCACAGGCCCAGACTGCCTGGTCCTACAATACAGAAGACATGAGGGCCAGGAAGCCACAGAAACAGCCATCAATGGGGCTTGGTGTCCCACACACAACCCCAGATTCATCAGACTTCAGCTCTTACTGTGTCATCTGGGTCACAAGGGAAATGGGAGCAGTGAAGTGCAGCTGGACCAGGAACCAGACACAAACCTACCCTGTTCCCAGGAAAGTAACTATGACCTCTCCTTCACTGTCCTTAGGTCTCTCAAGGATCTCACTTCCATTGCCTGTCCCTTAAAACCCTGGGAAGTGGCCTCTGCCCCCTGAGAAGATGAGTGAATCCCCTGCTGGTGTTCTGAAGGCACCCGGGAGCGCCTGGGACAAGCAGAAGGAACAATCTCCCTGAGGGTGCGGAAGCAGAGCGACCAGGCCCATCGCAAGGCAATCCTGAGCAAGGGATAGCGCAGACCTTACGAGCGGAAGAGGGGCTAAGAACCAGCAAGGCCAGAGGACAGGGAGCCCTTTGCCAAAGGTCTCAACTCCTGCCCAGCTTTCTCTTGTTCTGGCCACGGCTGTCAGTGTCTATTGGTGGAAGGGCATGCCCCCGGTGCCAGAAGGCTGGCATTTGAATCTCATCTCTTTCTCATATCTGTGTCCTGGGAGAGGTTACTTAACTTCTCTGGGCCTCAATTTTCTCCTCTGTACAGCAGAAAGAGAATCATATCTCACAGTTATTGTGAGGAGCGTGGCAAAGCATTTTTTGTAAACTACAAGGAAGCTGGCAGTGGCTCCAGTGTTTTATGTGATTGGACCTCACAGGACAAAACTGAGGTAACAGAGGATCACAATGCACCTTTTTCAGTTTGATATAATCATCTTGAAATTACATTTATCAGGATCATACACAGTCTTCCCAAAACTGAAGACCATGCATAATTCGTCCACCTCAAGCCTTTGAACACAGAACATGCATGTAGAGACTTCCAGAAAAATCCAATAACTGTGATCCAAATGGACAGAAATCCAAGTGGGCTCAAGTGAAATAACAGACATAGAAAACTGTGAAGAGTTAAACACATGATGATGAAAAAGGACTTTGTCGACCAGGCACGGTGGCTCGTGTCTGTAATCCCAGCACTTTGAGAAGCTAAGGCAGGCAAATCCTTTGAGCCTAGGAGTTTGAAACCACCTTGGGCAATATGGTGAAACCTCATCGCTACAAAAAATTAACCCGGCATGGCGTTGTGCACCTCTAGTCCCAGCTACTCAGCAGACTGAGGCAGGAGGATCGCGTGAGCCCAGGAGTTCAACACTACAGTGAGCTGTGATTGTACCACTGCACTCCAGCCTGGGTGACAGAGTAAAAGCCTGTCTCAAAAAAAAAAAAAAAAGGTTTTGTAATAAACTTTTCTGATGTTTTTCAGAATTCCGTTTGTATAAATTTGAGACATCTACATTTCACAAATGTGATTATTGCATGCGATAATAAAGGAAGGTTTATCCCACTATTTCCTATGCCTGGAGCTTCCTTCGACTTGTACATAATTCCTGGTGCCCCTGACAGGCACCTTTCGAGCGTCTACGGAATCTTTAGCAGACCCACGACACCAGGCTGAGCCTCGTGACATTGTGGCCACCAAGTGTGGGAAGGAATTACTAAACTTCACAGCTGACTCAACCAGAAGAGAAAAACGGCAAGTCCCCGATGGAAAGGTGTTGATGGCTCTCTTTTCAAACACCTCCAAGCCTGGCTGGGCACAAAGGCCTGATAGTGTCCCGAGCTACATCAACACAAGCTGGGTTCAAAGACGCACAGGTCTAAGCATCCTGGGCACCACAGAGATAGGAGAGTCCATATGGAAACAGATTGCCTTTTCTATGAACCACGTGTGAATTCCGAACTCCTTTTCTTCTCAGTGTTAGAAAAGGAAAACCAACCCACTTTGCGGTCTCTCTGCGGTGTCTTTAGAAGGCCGGTTCCTTTCTGTGCCTCTCAAGCCCATGCTGAACTTCTCTGTTCTCGTCCTAGCACCCCTTTTGACAAGCCGTGAGCCTCACTCAGCCCAGAGTGACACTCGTCACTGGGCCTGGGCCGTGAGAAAACGGGGGGGGGCTGGGGAGGAAGTGAGAAGGATGCGAAAGCCGAGGCGGGAGGAGGGGTGCCGCCTGAGGCCCTTGCGGCCAGCAGTGGAAACACAAACTTGACATTTCCATTTTCCATCGCCTTCTGATCTCAGGCCCCCAGTGCGATGCGCTGGCTTTTCATTTCCACTCCCTTTCACACCCAGCACATTAAAGGCCTCTGCAAGACCAACAGTGGAAAAAGGCTATGGGCTTTAAATTATGAAGCCTGGGGAAATTCAACAGTTGCTGTCTCCAGCTTCTCTACCCAAAGCACCAAAAAAGCCTTCCCTGAGGGAGTCCAGGCCCCCTCCCAGGGCAGGGGGCAAGAGTACTGCTTTTGATCACCTGTACTTCTACGGCCACTTTCCCACTTCCCTCCCCAAACACCACAGCCCGGCTGTGAGCTGAAAGAGCTCCCTTTGGCCCTCCATCAGAAGCAGACTTTCTGATCATTCAGTAATTCCAGTAAGAAGGTCCACTAAGTATTATAAAATGTATAGCTTCCCGCCTGCTTTTTCTCTGACCTAGTTAAAAGCACTGTGTTGGACATACATCTTCTCGACCGCATGAAAAGTGGGAATAAATACTTTAATTGGTACCAAGTCCCTGAGCACGTGAGCCAGCTTGCTAGATGCTCAGAAAGAACTCTACAAACATGAGCCCAGGTCATATATTTACAAAGATGTGCTCCCAGGTGGCTCCCAAATGGCACAAAGAGGAAAGACCCCAGCAGAAATCAAGATGGGTGGGGATCTGTTCTTTTCATGAGAGTGAAAACACTGGACTATCTCATTGCGGGCTGAGAAGCCCTGGCTGGCCACAGCACAGCTGCCTGTAAAGGGAAACAGCCCCACAGGCTGCCTGGAGGAGCTGGTCCCCTATGCAGCAGACACTGGCTGTCAAAGGGTTGTGTGGCCCCAACATGAAATGATGGCTGTACTTATGAATCGGTTTGTTTATATACCATCAACCAGGATGGTCTGTCAGCTTGCTGCTTTAATGACCAACTGTTGAATGCACTTGAATGCAAAGACCTCAGAGGATTTCAGAGACAGGGAGAGGGTGAGTTCCATGGTCCTCTCAGGCAGAAAAGTTTGGGTTTACTGCTAGCCAAAAACTAGGAGTGCGACAGGAACTGCTGACGTCATAAAGCTTGGCCAGAAACATAGTCAGGTAGTGCGCTGAGCACAGCCCAGACACTGGCGCTCTAAGAAACAGCCCTTTGCCCAAGGCTATCTGGAAGAAACAGAACAGGGCGCAACACAATAGTGTGGTGGAAAATCAACTGAGTGGGTTGACAAAGAGCATCTTTCTTAAAAGAATAGAAGAGGACACAGAGGGTACCCTATGTAATAAGGGAAGTATTATTTTGTAAAACACTTAAGTTTTATACATTCCATTATTTTGTAAAACATTTAAGTTTTATATATTCTTATGTATGAATATTACATACAGATAGATGTATGTAATATATGCATTATTATACAAATATATGACCATAAATATATATACACACACATGCATGTATAGAGTGGTATGCCAGGTTGTAGTTTTCAAAAGTGATCACACTACTTCTCATCTTATATGTTCTTCCAGAACCTTGCTACTTCCTGATGAAGAGGTGAAATATATGTCCTTCCCCTTGAATTTGGATGGGTCTTTGGCACCAGCTTAATGAAAAAATATGCAGTGGAAATGGCACCATGTGACTTCCAAGGGTCAACAGTAAAAGGTGATCACAGCTTCTGGATAGCTGCACTCTGTAGGAATGCTTGCTTTTAAAATCCAGCCAGGCCGGGCACGGTGGCTTATGCCTGTAACTAACCCCAGCACTTCGGGAAGCAGAGGCAGGTGGAGGACTTGAGGTCAGGTGTTCGAGACCAGCCTGGCCAATGTGGTGAAACTCCCTCTCTACTAAAAATACAAAAATTAGCCGGGTGTGGTGGCACACATCTATAATCCCAGTTACTCGGGAAGCTAAGGCAGGAGAATCACTTGAAACTGGGAGGCAGAGGTTGCAGTGACCCGAAATGCCTCTACACTCCAGCCTGGGTGACAGAATGAGACTCCATCTCAAAAAAATAAATAAATAAAAATTAAAAAATAAAATCCAGCCATTGCGCTGCGAAGAAACCCAAGCCACATATGGTATGGGATGCTGTCCATCAAGTATAAACGGAAGGAAGGGATTGGCCACAGTGTTATCTATATTCCCAACACTCCTATTATGGGGTTCCCATAGAGACAGGCAACTTGTGTACAATGGGGAAGACTTAATGAAAGGAAATGCAAGAAGCTCTTGGAGTCCACCTATGGCAGGAGTAGTGGGACAGCGGGTGGGGAAGAGTATCCTTGTGGCCTCCAGCACAGCCTCCAGACAGTGGAAACCAGGGCTATCTGTGGGTCTTGGGTGGCCTGCCCCACTCCCTCCTCCTACTGTCAGGCTCGCTACCAGACTCTACTCCTCACCTTCTCTGTCTCCAGGACTCCCTCCCATCAGGATACCTACCTGAGGACTCTCCATCTCCAACTTTTCAAGTAACCTTCCCCTGCCCTCTCTACAGTCCAGCCATCATACGAATGCCTTATATGTGCTTCATCTCTTTTGATATTCACAGCCATATTTATACATCGGGAAACCGAGACATGAAGAAAGCAGTGAAGGCATTCATCTCAGGTCAAACAGCTAATAAGTTTGGGTTTGGGACTGAATGAAGGCCATTTAATTTTGCCTTGCTTATTTTGAATCACTATGCTATATTCTGCAAAGAAGAATGAGCTGGAGAAGGGAAACTGAAATCTGTGGGCCTGAGGGTAGTAGTGGTGGGGACGATGATGGTAGCATCTGCTCTGCCACAGTCTGTACTATGTACCACACAGTCATGGTGTCCAGTCTTCACCACTCTAGGCAAGTAAGATTATTATTATTGCCCATTTTGCAGATGAAGAAACTGAGGCTCGGATATGTTAAGCAATTGTTCAAGGTCATTTAGTCAGAGTCAAGATTCCATCCTAGACCTCCCATTCTTTCTACGCTACCACTCATACTCTCTCCTCATCCAAAAGGAACATGATGGTCCCACCTTGTCTTGACTAGCCACGCTTTCACACAGGTTCTTTTGGACATTCATTTTCTCTGTGATCTTTCTTTAAAGTCATATGCTGAAAGAGCCTTCCCTCCAGATAATTCCACACTCACCAATAGGGCCAAATGCCCTTTTAGCTACAGAGCTTGGTGGCACTTTTCTAACTAAAAAACTGCACCCGCTCTCTTCTCTGAACCGCCCTACTCTAATTAGCATTATGCAAATTTTATTTTAAGAATGAAGCTTTTCATCTGTGATGAGAAAGAACCCAAAGCAATAAAGGACCTAGCACCTCAATACAAACTTAAACGACCGCTTACATTTAGTTCCCAGGTTGCCACCAAGTGTGAAATGTCACCAACTAAAAATCTGTAATTAAACTCATTTTCCCAAAGTCCCTCCTTCCTTTTGCCTGCCTTCAAAATCCAAAGCTCGGCAGAAACAGTTGATTGTTCAGAGCCTGTGCCTCTAATGGCAGATTTCATGAAAAAAGCAATTCTCTCCACCCTCGGTATTGAAAATCACTAAGGGGCCATTTCCTCAGCAGCATTCTGCCTCTACTCTGTTAACACAGCTCAGGGAGGAGAGGGTTCTCATTACCCAGTGACTCAGCCCAAGCAGGGCCCAAGTCACACACCACATAGCCTCTGAACCCACTCTGAGCAGGCAAACATCAGAACAACAAACCAATAGGTGTAACGGCACAGGTCCATTCAGAAACAGAAGACAGCCATTTTCCATACAACTAATCACCAGATTTCTTCCTGGTTAAGTAATATTCTTTTCTTTTTTCTTTTTTTTCTCTTTTTTTTGATATGGGGACTCAGGCTGGAACGCAGTCATGCAGTCACGCCTCACTGCAGCCTCAACCTCCTGGGCTCAAGTGATCCTCCCACCTTAACCTCCCAAGTAGCTGGGACCACAGGTGTGTACCACCATGCCTGGCTAGTTTTTATTATTATTATTATTTGTAGAGATGGCACCTCACTAGGTTGCCCAGGCTGGTGTCAAACTCCTTGGCTCATGCAATCTTCCCACCTTGGCCTCCCAAAGTGCTAGGATTATGGTGTGAGCTACCATGCCTAGCTTAATGATATTCTAAACAGACAAGAACCTTAGGAAGAACACAGAAGAGAAAGACAGGGTAAAATTCCTATTTCCATGTCAGCCAAAGGTGACACTTCTGCTAGAAGGAAACTTCAGGAAAGGGCATCAAAAAAGAAAGTAATCCCATCCAGTCCCTTACTTTCCTCTTATCACAACACCCAGCTACCTGGTTTCCCTTGAGGTTCCAGCCTGTGGCCTGTGCACATCCTGCCATATCACTATGGTTGTTCCCAGAGTGGGCAGCACAGAGGCTATTGCAGCTTCTCCTCACATGTTGCTCTGTCTCCTGTGCATCTATCTCCCCTTCCTACACCCTGACTGCATATCCCACCAAACCTTCATTCATGCAGTGAGAGAAGACAGAGTGTCAATAAACAAAGCAGCAACTTGCCCCAAACCAACTTCCTCTGCTATATCTCTGGTCATGTAACACTGCCCATAGAACATCACTGGTCACATGTACAAGTTAATTAGAAACATCCAACATTTACTCATGCAGCCCTAGTCTATGATCAACATTCGGCTAAGCTGCAGTCTGCCTAATTTCGGGTTTCTCAACGGCAGCATGATTGACATTTTGTGCTGGGTCACTGTTTTGTTTTGTTTTTTTTCTTTGAGATGGAGTTTCGCTCGTCGCCCAGGCTGGAGTGCAATGGCGCAATCTCAGCTCACTGCAACCTCCGCCTCCAGGGTTCAAGCAATTCTCCTGCCTCAACCTCTCAAGTAGCTGGGATTACAGGCACGGCACCCACCACCACGCCTGGCTAAGTGTTTCTATTTAGTAGAGATGGGGTTTCACCATGTTGGTCAGGCTGCTCTCAAACTCCTGACCTCAGGTGATCTGCCCGCCTCAGCCTCCCAAAGTGCTGGGATTACAGGTGTGAGCCACCGTGCCTGGCCTTTGGGTCACTTTTTGTTGTAGGGAGCTGACTGTCCTGTGCATCACAGGATATTTAGCAGCATCCCTGGCCTCTACTCCTAGATGCTGATAGCTCTTCAATTGGGACAACCAAAAATGTCTCCAGACATTGCCAAATATTCCCGGGAGGGCAAAATATTCCCCAGTTGAACATCACTGGGTTAAGCTAAAGGAGGACTTCCATGGAAGAAAGCCTTGAGGGGAGTTTTCATGTGGGGTTGGGGGGTGGGGAGTTTTCTTTGTCCTCCACCACACCACATTGCATTCCCTCTCTCTTGAGTGCACTGCCAACACCTTCCCCAGAATGCCTACAACTTCCTCTTTCCTCTGCCCAAACCATGAGAGTCAGCCAGAGAGCCGACTCTTCCATCAAGCCTCCCTCAGCCCGCACAGATCACCTGCTCCAGTTCCCAAAGGCACTTATCTGCAGACTATTGTCTCAACAAACATTTTCAGAGTCTTCTTGTAAGGCCTGCACCAGGCCCCTGAATACTAAGAGGAAGTAAGCACAGTCCTGAGGAGCACCACAACCTATGAGAGCATCAGAGTCACAGCCAGTGTTACAGCCTCTGTGGGGCAAGTGGAGGGCACAATGGGAACAGGGAAGTCAAGTACAGGGCATTATGGGAACACAGAAGTCAGGTGCAAGGCAATAGGGGAATATAGAGGTCAAGTGCAGGGCATTATGGAAACACAGGAATCAAGTGCAGGGCATTATGGGAACACAAGTCAAGTGCAGGGCATTATGGAAACACAAGTCAAGTGCAGGGCATTATGGGAACACAGAAGTCAAGTGCAGGGCATTATGGGAACACAGAAGTCAAGTGCAGGGCATTATGGGAACACAGAAGTCAAGTATAGGACATTATGGGAACACAGAAGTCAAGTGCAGGGCATTATGGGAACACAGAAGTCAAGTGTAGGGCATTATGGGAACACAAAAGTCAAGTGCAGGGCATTATGGGAACACAGAAGTCAAGTGCAGGGCTTTATGGGAACACAGAAGTCAAGTGCGGGGCATTATGGGAACACAAAAGTTAAGTACAGGGTACACGGGAGCACAGAAGTCAAGCACCTAACTCTTGAACTGGAAGGAGAATTAGACATCCAGAAAAGCAAAACATAAAAGATCAGTAAAAATCAGCCTGACATGAAACAGGGAAGGTACTCCTTCAAGACAGAGTAAATAGAAGCATAGTAGGTTTTCAGAACAGCAAGCTACAGGCCAGAGCACAGCAGAAGAACCAAAAACAGCAAGGCAAAATGTGGCTGGAAAATAAGAGGCCTAGAGAATTTGCTACATGTTCAACCAGCATCTGACTCGCTTCAACAGGCCACCTGCAGCAGCAAGGTCACCGCACAAACTTGTACATCTTGAAGGGAACATGTCTCAAACCAAACACCTCCAGGGCAACCGTAGACCTGCCTCTTTCTAGAGCTTTCTCTTTCTGAGCACCTCCAAGCACATGCTGTGCTACACTCACGAACATCCCAGCCTTCGTGTCCTTACAGAAGGGGTGTTGGGAACTGCAGCCTTGAGCTACAACTGCCGGCTCTATTTACCTACCTGGGAATAGAGTGCTAATAGAGAAACAACAAGCAATGGAACTCAAACACAGAGCAGCAGAGAACCCTTGAAGAATGTGTCTTTGACTTGTGAAATACTGGTTGTGGTAGAGCTGCTAATTCCCTACTTGCATCATGAACAAGTTACCTTTGTACATGCTGTTCCCTTTGCCTGGAATACACTTTTCTTCCCTCTCTGAGTTAATTTCCTACTCATACTCTCCTCTCAAATAAGACTTCCTTTACTTATGAACTACTTCAGATCCCTGGCATATGCTCTTGTTTCTCCTTCATCTCTCTTAATTGTAATTAAATAATCAATAGTGTGTTTTCCTGTACTAGACTGTTAGCTCCAAAGAAACAAGGCTACACCAGTCATGGGCACCATCCCTCCAGGTGGGTTTGCCCCAGTAAGACCCCTAGTACATCCAAGCAGCTTGTTGCATTGTTGAGAAACTTCTGTGCTGGTTGGTAAACAGCTACTGCTCCAAGCCTACTGCATGCCTTCCCCGGAAGCTAGACTCGATCCAAACCATGTGATGACTCTTTAGAATATGGTTTCATAGCATTTCCTGTGCACAAAGTGTTGGCCGTAAGTAACAGGCTAGCCGGGAACTCTGAACTTTTGCCTGCTGTTCTTGACTAATAAACTTGGAAAAGTTGGGTTTCTTCTCCAGCTAGCTATGTTTTTAAAACCCTAATATTATAAATATAGGAATGGAGGAGAGGAGTTAGGAGTGATGGTCAAAGGAGATTTTAGCACACATTCATGTTTACACATATAATTAGAAACTAGCTTAAAGGAATTTTATCTTACATGAGTAGAATGTCTGGAAGGATTTACAAGATACCAGAATCATAGAATGAAAGCCAGTTTGCATTCTTGACTTCTAGAAACTTTCATCGCTGAATTCAGGGAGTGACAGTGTTTTCTCCAAGAAGGGGAGTTGGGTGACCAGAGGATGGAGAAACAGGAAGATTACCATTTCATTCTTTACTCTTTTGTACCTTTGAATTTTGAATGCATGTGTGTATTACCTGGGCTAAAAGTATACAAACATGTTTTTAAAAATTAAACTTTGAAAGTACGTAAATAAAATTTAATTTTAAAATGAAGGTAAAACAAGAATATGTTCCTTGTTAAAAAAAAAAAAAAAGTCTAACACTACAGTAGGAAATAAAATGAAATTAAGTGTTTCCCTTGCCAACTTCTGTTCATTCCCCAAATAAAATGGTTGTAAAAGTTTCTTGTATATTCTCCTGGATATCTATCTTTTAAATATAATTAACACAAATGGATCATGCTCTGCATTCAATTTCATATATTAATTTTTCACTTACTGTATCTTAGAGATCTTTCCATATCAGCACATGCAAATCTAAATTATGGTTTTATAGGCTGCATAACAGTGTGTTGTATTAATATGACACAATTCACTTAACCAATTCCTCTATTAACATAGACACATACGGTGTTTCCAGTTATTCAATATTATAACCAATGCTGCAATAAATAGTTCTGCTAATATAGCTAAATGAATTCCCACAACTAGATTTGCAAAGGTGAAGGGTGATTTTCACCTTGACCGCTATTGCTGAATTGCTGGGCACACAATCATTCTGTGGCTTTATTTTTTCCATTTCGTATATCAGAAAAGTATTGACGAGCTATCGGATTACTCCTACAAAAGGCTTGGCTAGCCTGAGAAATATGAAGCGAGATCATTTTATGTGACATTCGGTCAAAGGCATTGTGTTCATTCAGAACTCCAATTCAGAGCTTTGTGCAGAGCCAGCTCATATGGACAGCCCCAGGCCAAGCTGCTGGTCCAACAGCATCAGCCTCAGAGGCCCTGGAAAAGCAGGGCCTGGACATCCCATGGCCAAGTTGTGTTTACCTCCTAAAATCACTTTCAGAGGGAAAGTGTGAGTAAGGTATGAGAAAAAGGGAAAGGCTGACCCAAATGAGGTAGGTCTTGGTGAAGGCAATGATGAAAAGCCAGGAAGTTCCACCTTCAAAGCTCCGAACTGGTAGTGGGTTTCTGCCTCTCCCTGCTCCATCGTCAAGTTCCCTTGATGACATACCAAGACTCTGAAGATTTTATCTTTGAAATCATCCTTTCTCTAACCACAGCAAATTCAGGAGACAGGCCTGAGTAGGACCCTCTCTACTCTAAAAGTCACTCTGAAATCCCTTCACACTCCCTCACGTGCAGCCAAGAGAACTTTCTGCAAGGCTAGAATTGCTCTTTATCTGTGCTGTTCAATATGGAAGCCACTGGCCACACGTGACCACTGAGCACTTGAAATGTGGTTAATGCAACTGAGGGACTGAATTTTTCATCTCATTTTCCTTTAATTAATTTAAATGTAAATAATTGCTTCTGACTAGTGGCTACTGTGTTAGGCAGAGCAGCTATCATTGTTTTTAAAGTATAGGTGCCTTCTTAGTTCAAACCTCTTACAATCAGCTCATTCAAAAAGACAAATCAACCCTCTAGCAATCATGTAACAGATGGATGTGTATAGATATACAGCAATGCATACACAATGGGCCAAAATACTGATCATGACCTTTGGCAGTCACTGGTATGTCTGGTCAGCACACTGCCGTATACCAGACAGAAATCATTACTGGTGCACTTGAGTTTGCAAGAGTAAAGATACTTTACTCATTCTTTGTTCAGCAAACATCTATTTCAGCTATGCTGTGCTGGGCCCTGGGGTTACAGAGAAATAAAATGCTGAGGGAGAAAATGGGTAAAGGAGGAAGGAAGAAAAATAAAATAAATAAAATATGGACAGAGAGAGAAAGAGAAAAAAATACAACTATGTGGTTAGCATTCAGTGCGCACTTTTTAACATGTTATTTCATTTATTTAATTTAGTGGATGAGACATATAAATGCCAAATGGCCGTGTTATGTGATTAAGGATTTACTAGGCTACACACAAAGAACTCTGGGAGCATCGAAGAGCATACACTGATTTGAGCCTCCTCTTCCATTCCAAAGTGAGATTTTGAAGATTTAGTATTGACAAGCCCAGCCCTGAATAACCCCAGTGCATAGCTGTGATCATTCTGTTAAAACTTAGAATACAAAAGCTGTGTGCATTGTGTTTACATAAGAATGAACAAAAAGGGAAGTTTATTTCAACATGGAAGGCAAGAAGGCAACAAAAATGTTGAGGAACTGAGGATGCAATTACCCTCTTTACAAAGAAAGCCGATTGTAATCACACACAGAGTTTTACTATAGCCTGTAACCACTCAAGAGTAGTTCCTAAGCCTCACAGAAAATTCAGTACCATCTCTGAATGCAAAATTATACCTTCTCAAAAATGAATGAAAAAAAATTAAATTTGAAAACATCAATGACTAGTCTCTCAATTAGTAACATAGTAATATATATTAATCTACACTGCTGAGTGCTTATAATGGACCTGACATATGTATAATTTATAACATCTCTAATCTTCATCACCCATCATCCTGTAAAATGAGCACCCACTGTTAACATTTTATAGATAAAGAAACCAAGGTTCGGTGACCAAGTACTGATCTACGATTCAACCCAGACCTTCTGAGGTCTGAAGTCCATACCCCAGCCCATTGTGAACATCCTAACACTAATAAATGCCAGTAAAAACCCCTGAATACGTGAATCTGTATTGGAGCTGGTACTAAGGTAAAGGTGTTAGCTGGTAATGTTCTGAGAGCAGAATTGTTAATCCAGACACAATGGATTTTATAATTAATGCTTATGAAACACTGACAGAAATTGATATCCTACAAGTAGACATGATTTTATACCAGCGAATGAGAATAGAATCATAGAAATGAAAGCCAATTTGCATTATTGACTTCTAGAAACATTCATTTCTGCAATCAGGGTACTCAGGAATTAACTGGTCTAGATGTGCTAGATAGAAGATTAGAGATACATTCCCCAAACCTTCCTCACATTTAATTTTCTCAAGACTGCCCCTTGTCTAACACTACAATAAAGTCACATTTTAAAAGCTTATCACAATAATAAGAAGCAGAATCTGGGAACAAACAATTGAAAATTGAAAGAAGATCACGTGTTTCTGTAATTTCAAGTGGATTTGGGTGCACCTGCAGGTCTAAGAAAGTGGCACAGTTGTCAGAAGAGGCTCTGACGCTCAGCCATTTCCCTCAATGCTTCTCTGCAACAACACCATAGGCTTAGAGTATCTGACTGTCTCTGTCAAATAAATGCAAGAATTGCACTCCTGTGCCTCCCTTCTAGCATATGTGGGAACCACCACATTTGCATTTCAGAAGTTTTCTTTACAGGTAGAGAAACTGAGTTCGCTGGACACAGTAGCTCATCTTGTAACCCAGCTACTCAGAAGACTTAGGCAGGAGGACTGCTTGAGGCCAGGAGTTCAAGAAGCTGAGCTAGGGATGTTGGTTGTCATTTATTGAGCATTTACTATGTCCTGGCAGTGGACTAATCACCATGCATGTATTATCTCTTTTAATCTTCATGGGAAACATGTATGTTAGATAATACTATGCCCAGTTTCTAGACAATGAAACCCCACTATTGAGCTATGAAACTCTTCAAGTCTTACTAAACAGTAGCTCTCAACATGTTTACCCAGGGTGAGAAGAAGGGAGAATACTTTCAAAGATACCAATGTCTATGATTCACCCCTAGAGATTGTCACACCCTTGCTCTAGGATACAGCCTGGGCATCCAGAGTTTTAAGAAATTCACGGGCGATTCTAATGTGCAGCAAAGACTAAGAACCACGGCACAAAAGCAAGTCAGTAGAGGAGACAGGATTTGAACCCAGACCTCTCTAATTCCAGAACCTGAGACCTTGACTGCTTGCCCTATACTGCCCTAAAGCTGAAGTTGAGAACACTAGATGTTGGCAATCAATGATAATTGTTATAGGAAATCTAAGCTTGACCAATCCTAGCATTCCAGGCTGCCCAGTTCTTCCATCGAGTGCCAGGTCTTTCCATTTAAGGGGTAACATTAGTTCTTTTTTTTTTTTTTTTTTTTTTTTTTGAGATGGAGTTTCGCTTTTGTTACCCAGGCTGGAGTACAATGGCACGATCTCAGTTGGCTGCAACCTCCACCACCTGGGTTCAAGCAATTCTTCTGCCTCAGCCTCCCAAGTAGCTGGGATTATAGGCACCCGCCACCACACTTAGCTAAATTTTGTATATTTTTAGTAGAGACAGGGTTTCACCATGTTGGCCAGGCTGGTCTCGAACTCCCGACCTCAGGAGATCCGCCGGTCTTGGCCTTCCAAAGTGCTGGGATTACAGGCATGAGCCACCGCGTGTGACCAACATGAATTCTTTATTTGTGAACCATGTACACCTCCTGGACTGTAATCAGTCCATCTACAATGACTGCTCTCAGAGCTCTATCCTTGGGCAGCACTCCTCATCTCTAGAAAACCAAGAGTTCAGACTTCCTCCCATTTCAGGACTGGCTGGGTCTCCTGGCAGCAACCTTGCTAACAAATGTGTACAGAAATCAAAACCAGATATGTTTCCTATTAAATCAGAGAACAGCTTTCAATGTAAACAGTACTTGGGTAATTACCCTAACATGCCTAGTTCACTTCAAGAAATGCAGAGCTCTTTAAATACTTTAAAATAGTGCTTATTTTGTTATTTTTAAAGCCTCAGCTTTGCCAGAATTTCCCTGGTGTGTGTCTGTCCTGCTCTGGATACATTCTCCACTGCTCTTCTCCTACTGTTCCTCCCCACAGACAGAAGGAACTGCTGCAATTTGCTGCATATTCAGACGGATGGGAATAAAAAGAATAGGGTTTGGCCTGTTACACTGATTACTTCATCTGCTAACCTAAAAGTCCATCAGATTATCGTGAAGAAGTCATCACACAGTCCACATCTAAGGCTGATAGAATTTGGTACAATAAGCATTTAATGGTAAGATCTCCTTCCCCAGCCCTTCCCACAAAAGCTAGGGTAGTGCTGTGCCCACACTGGGCCCAAGTTTATTTCTGGACTTTGAGACCTCCCTCCAGCTCTGAAGGTGCATAAGGTCCACCACGGATGTCTGCCCTTCTTCATCCTCCCACATCCACGCTGCCACCACACACCTATGGGTTCTGACTTTTCTTCTTTCTAAATGAGTGGGATTTGGGGTGAAAAGCTCCCTGTAAAATGACAAATCTGAGATCACTGCAAGTGATAAATTTCTTTCAAATGAAATGTGGCACACGTAGCTTACACATCACATAAACACTTACCCAACACAAGGAGAAAATAACTGAATCTAGAGTTCTCTCTGATTTCATACTTTGTGTTAAAAAAATGTATCTTTTCTTGAAAATTGGTAAGATAGTAGATTTTTAACTGTTCTCACTGCAAAAATAAATGGTACATATAGTAAGTTCTCCCTTCATCAATACGTTCTTGGCAACTGCAACTTTGCACTTGAAGTATATTGAGTATATTGTATTGGTATAACAATATACCAACATGAAACCAATTCGACATAGACTAATTGATATAAACAAGAGTTACGTTCCTACAGCATATTTCTGGTCACAAAAATATCACCAAACTTCTAAATAAACACCCAAAACACTTATAATGTTAAATATTGAAGTAAATGTCATAGATAGATACATATTTAAGAAAGATTAATAAAAACAAGTCAGACAGTTATTTACCCAATTATTCCAGTTTAGGGGCATGTGTGGCTGCAGCCTGTCCTGGCTGCTCAGGACACAAGGAGAGAACCAGTCCTGGACAGGATATCATCCCATGGCCAGACACACCCACACACACACACCCCACACTCACTCAGATGGGGACCGTGTAGACACGCCAATTCTCCTAATAGGCACAGCTTTGGGATGTAGGAGGCAACTACAGCACCTGGGGAAAACCCAAGCAAACACGGGGAGAGCATGCAAACTCCACACAGACAGTGGCCATGGCCGGGAATCAATTTTTTTACTACTTGTTATAATGAAAGGATGCTGAACATTGTATGTGAAGTACTGCTTATGTAAATTAGCTTGACTTAGCCATTCCACGGTATATACAGGCATACCTCACTTTATTGTGCTTTGCTTTATTGTACTTTTCAGCTATTGCATTTTTTTTTTTTAATAAATTGAAGGTTTATGCAACCCTTCATCAAACAAGTCTATCAGCACCATTTTTCCAATAGCATGTGATCCTTTTATGTCTCTCTATCACATTTTGGTAATTCTCACAATATTTCAGACTTTTTCATTACTGGTGTTATAGTGGTCTAAGCAACAGATTTTCAATGTAGATGAAACAGCCTTCTCTTGGAAAAAGATGTCATCTAGGATTTTCATAGCTAGAGAGAAGTCAATGCCTGGCTTCAAAGCTTCAAAGGACAGGCTGATTTTCTTGTTAGGGGCCAATGCAGCTGGTGACTTTAAGTTGAAGCCAAAATTTATTTACCATTCCAAAAGTCTTAGAGTCCTTAATAATTATGCTAAATCTACTCTGCCTGTGCTCTATACATGGAACAACCAAGCTTGGATGACAGTACAATATTTTAAGCCAACTGTTGAGAGCTACTACTCAGAAAAAACGATTCCTCTCAAACTATTACTGCTTATTGACAATCCACCTGGTCACCCAAGAGCTTTCATGGAGATATCCAAGGAAATGAATGTTGTTTTCATGCCTGTAGCTCATGGATCAAAGAGCAATTTTGACTTTCAAATCTTACTATTTAAGAAATGTACTTTGTAAAATGATACCTGCCACAGATAGTGATTCCTCTGAAGGATCTGTGCAAAGTACACTGAAAACCTTCTGGAAAGAATTCCCTATTCTAGATGCCATTAAGAACATTAGTGATTCAAGGGAGGAGGTCAAAATGTCAACACTGACAGGAGTTCAGAAGAAATTGATTCAAATCCCCATGAATGACTTTGAGGGATCCAAGACTGGTGGGGAAAATCACTGCAGATGTGATGGAAATAGCAAGAGAACTAGAATTAGAAGTGGAGCCTCAAGATGTGACTGAATTGCTGCAATCTCATGATAAAGCTTGAATGAATGAGAAGTTGCTTCTTATGGATGAGCAAAGAAAGTGGTTTCTTGAGATAGAACCTACTCCTGTTGAAGATACTCTGAACATTGTTGCAATGACAAGAAAAGATTTAGAATATTACATAAACTTAGTCGATAAAGCTGCAGCAGGGTTTGAAAGGAGTGACTCCAATTTTGAAAGAAGTTCTACCATGGGTAGAACTATCAAACAGTATCACATGATATTGAGAAATCTTTCTTGAAAGGAAATCAATGCGGCAAACTTCATTGCTGTCTTATTTTGAGAAATTTCTGGCCAGGAGTGGTGGCTCATGCCTGTAATCGCAGCACTTTGGGAGGCCGGGGTGGGTGGATCATCTGATGTCAGGAGTTTAAGACCAGCCTGGCCAACATGGTAAAACCTGTCTGGACTAAAAATACAAAAATTAGCTGGGCGTGGTGGCAGGCATCTGTAATTCCAGCTACTCGGGAGGCTGAGGCAGGAGAATCACTTGAACCCAGGAGGTGGAGGTTGCAGTGAGCTGAGATTGCGCCATTGTACTCACGCCTGGGCGACAAGAGCAAGACTCTGTCTTAAAAAAAAAAAAAAAAAAAAAAATTTTGTCACAGTTACCCCAACCTTCAGCAACTAGCACCCTAACCAGTCAGCAGCCATCAACATCAAGGTAAGACCCTCTACTAGCAAAAGAATTACAACTTGCTCAAAGCTCAGATGATCATTAGCATTTTGTAGCAAATTAAAATATTTGGGACCCAGCAATCCCATTACTGGGTATACCCAGAGGAATATAAATCATTCCACCATAAAGATACATGCACACAAATGTTCACTGCAGCACTATTCACAACAGCAACGACATGAAATCAATCTAAATGCCCATCAATGACATGGGTAAAGAAAATGTGGTACAATAGGTAAAGAAATGTGGTACATAAACACCATGGAATGCTATGCAGCCATAAAAAAAGGATTAAGATCATGTATTTTGTGGGAACATGGATGGAGCTGGAGGCTATTATCCTTAGCAAACTAACACAGGAACAGAAAACCAAATACCACACGTTCTTACTTATAAGTGAAAGCTAAATGATGAGAATTCATGGACACAAAGAAGGTAACAACAGACACCTGGGCCTCCTTGAGGGTGGAGGGTGGGAGGAGGGAGAGAAGCAAAAAAAAAATAACTATTGGGTACTAAGCTTAGTATCTGGGTGACAAAATAATCTGTATGACAAACCCTTGTGACATGAGTTTACCTATCTAACAAATACACATGTGCTCTCTTGTTAAAAAAAAAAAAAAAAAAAAAGAACATTTCCCTAGAGTTTAAACAAAATCTGGAAAATTCTTTACCCTAATGAAAATATATGTTCACATCTAAGAGTGCTTTATACTTACGTTCGATATTTTTATTGGAATTGAATTTCAATTATTTAACATAGAACATTTGATGTCTAAGTAACTGGAAACTTAAAAATAAAAAAAAAAATTTATTGAAAGTATGTACCTTGTTTTTTAGACATCATACTACTGCACACTTCACAGATTACAGTGTAGTGTAAACATAACTTTTATATGCACTGGGAAATATAAAAATGTGTCTGACTTGCTTTATTGTGATATTTGCTTTATTGCAGTGGCCTGGAACCGCACCCACAATTCTCCAGAGTAAGCCTATACATATTGCAAAACACCACATTGTACATGATCGATACATACAATTTTTATTTGTGAATTAAAAACATAAAAATTAAATATGTATCTTTTCACCTCCCAAGCTCCACCATAAAAGTCAACCCCCTCTAAGTATTAAATGAATCCCCTTCTAAAGGAAATTGATTGAGAATACAAATACCAGTCTGGCAATAACACCACATTAATGATCAGTCACACACCAACTTCTGCATACACTGGCGGGGACTAAACACGGCAAAGGAAGAGGGCTCAGCAGCCAGCCACAGGCGCCGAGGCTGAACAGGGAGGAGGGAGGAGTTAGCATTCCGGTGAAGGTGTCGGCCGGCAGCCTTCCAAGCTTGCGGATGTTCACCAACTCCTGTCTTCATCAGAAGCCAGATTTCCTGGTGCTCGTTGAGTACCACTTCTCATATTCATATCTGAATACTAAAGAAATAATATGCATCTAAATGAGTTCCAGAGACTGCCCATGGCTATAATCTCCTACTGATCACAGTAAAAATGTTCTGTACTTGTACTGGGCCCTCAGTCTGTAGAGACCAAGATCCAATCCCACCGTGTCCCTATCAGAATAGCCATAGAATTAAAACTATTCAGGGAAACAAGCTCTTGTTTCACATTTTCCAGAGCCAAGGACAAACAGATCTCGTCATTTGGCAATGCCTGGCTCCTTTCCCTCCGAGCATGGTTCTGAAGTGGGAAGAAGATTCTTACAGCCAAAGAACCAGGAGAAAAAGACAGCTGGGTCTGGCATCTCTGTTCTTCCTAACAGGCTTGCTTTCAAAAGAAAGGCAACATTTTCCCCTCATTTCTGCAGAATCAAAAGGTTTGCTCTAAAACAAGAAAGCTTAATGCTGCCACTGAGAAGACACACAAACCAAGTAAAACTCAGGACTAATCTTTAAGAGATCAATAGCTTCCAGCCATGTGTGACACAGGCTTGTCCTGCTGGGTTGCACAGTCCAGACGTCCAACCTCGGCTGTCCTATGCCTCTCGGGTGGATGCCACAATGCAGGTCTGATCTTTTCAGAGAGCATCACACCCCAGAGTGGGCTAAGTGCATCAACCTGGATTAGAAGGAGTGCGCTGGGTGGCAGGAGGAAGGTTAGAGAATGTCTGTTTGTTCAACTTCAAAAGGAAAAAAGTGATGCTGGCAGGGTCAAAAATAGACTAGCAGAGGGAGAAGGGATCTCAAAACCACCATGCTGGAGTCTGGACCAATCGTTCTGTCTACTTTGCTAATAACCACAGCCCATTCCTAGCCCAATAACAAACTGTAAGTTAACAAAGCTGCAGCTCTGGGGATTCTAACGCGACAGGGACAGGCTTTTGAAACAGCCACATCATGAAATGGAATTTGTTTCAAATCACCTTTAAAACCTCCAAACACAGGCCTGTTCACTTGCAACTCCCAGAACTGAATACTAAGAACTAGCATGCCCAGGCTGCCCCAGGAGAATGAGGGGGAAAGCAGCAAGACAGAGAACTGCACGTGTTAGAGCCCTGGGGACCACTGGGGTCATTAATTATATCGACTGGTGGCTGTGATCTCTAAGTTGGAGGTTGCCACCACGTGGGGAGGATCCACATCCTGTAAAGCCTGGAAAGAGCCTGAGATTCAGACACAGGACATGGTGAAGCTGGGAGAGTCTGAGCAACGGCCAAGGGTTACACCAGGCCCACTCTGGCCACCTGCTAATCCTAAAGTGGCTTATCAAGCAGTGCCAGCAAACACACCCCTGACACTGGCAGCGAATCACATGTGTAGGCCACATCCACTGCCCCAAGCACATGTATGCACGTGGCCGCCAGCTACAGTAAGGTGAGCCTTGCACGGAAAGAGGGGTCCCAAGAAAAGGGTAAGGCCAATGTGATCCCACTCATCTGTCCTGCTGATGGTGGAAAGGGATTTTAGAGATCAGAAGCACATATTTGAGCCTTTTCTCCTTTTACCAACTGGCAGCAACACATCCTTCATCCCCACCAGACATTTCTCTGCCCATCTTCTAGGTGTCCAAAACAGAGATGGCTTCCCCAACTCTAAGTCCATCCAGCTCTAAGTAACAAAGAGTATTGGCAAAAATGGGCTCATCTGTAAGGGATGCTTTTGGAACCTGTCTGATCTCCTAGATGTTAAAATAAACAATCCACTGATTTCACCACCATCCCAAAAGATCAGAGAAGATCAGTGTTGCAAGGCTTATTAGCATCCTAGGACTGCTGTAACAAAGGACCACAAAGCAAGTGGCTCAAAAAACAGAGGTACTGTCTTAGCTCTAGAGGCTGAAATCTGAGCTCAAAGTGTGGGCAGGGGTGGATGCTTCTTAAGGTTGGAAAGGAAAATCTGCTCCAGGCCTCTCTCCTATCTCCTGGTAGTTTGCTGGCAATCACTGGCAATCCTTGGCTGGTAGATGCCTCAGCCTACAAGCCAAGTGCCGGTGCTCTCTCTGTGTGTCTGTGTCCAAATTTCCCCCCTTTTTATAAGAACAGCAGATGTGGTGGATCAGGGCCCTAGTGAACTCATTTTACCTTTAAGATATTAAAATATTAACTTAAGATATTCTGAGGCCGGGTGCAGTGGCTCATGCCTGTAATCCCAGCACTTTGGGAGGCCGAGGCAGGCAGATCACTTGAGGTTAGGGAGTTTGAGACCAGCCTGGCCAACATGGTGAAACTCCGTCTCTACTAAAAACAACAAGAAAAACGAGCCAGGCATGGTGGTGGGCACCTGTAATCCCAGCTACTTGGGAGGCTGAGGCAGGAGAACCACTTGAACCTGGGAGGCAGAAGTTGTAGTGAGCTGACATAGTGCCACGGCACTCCAGCATGGGCAACAATGAGTGAGACTCTGTCTGAAAGGAAGGAAGAAAGAAAGAAGGAAGGAAGGAGGGAGGGAGGGAGGGAAGGAAGGAAGGAAGGAAGGAAGGAAGGAAGGAAGGAAGGAAGGAAGGAAGGAAGGAAGGAAGGAAGGAAGGAAGGGAGTTTTCCAGTCAAAGTCATTAGGGAAAAGGTACTCCAATCAAGAAAGTAAAGAGAACAGAGGTATAAAGCCTCAAACATTTGAGGGTAGGAGGTGAGGATGAAAGAGGCACAGAGGGCTGAGGAGAGCTGGAACTGTATCCTAAGGGTGAAATGGAGCCACCGGAAGCATTGGGCATTACTGGCCACAATGGAGAGAATGGAGGGGGTAGAATTTGGGGTGGATTTGGAGGGAGGAGGGAGGTGGACATCTAGCATGGCTTCCAAGTATCTGGTGTGTGCCTGGGTGGAGGGATGGAGGGGGCACTCGTGGTGCCCTGAACAGAGGCAGGGAAGAAAGGAGCGGAGCAAGCTGACGCAGCAGGGAACAAGATGATGCTTGTTATAAAGGTCTGGCTTCAGCAGTTCCTTCAAAAACCTCATTCTTAGCAACTTCTCTAATTGGCCACACCTGACTCTGGGGACCATCATCGTATACATGGAATGCTAATGTACGCATTCATTTTCCTGTTGTTTTGTAAGTGCCCATCAGCCATTTCTTGCAAATGATGGTGAGGGCTTCAGTGTCGCCCTCCCACGCAGCCCATGGGATGCTCTGGAAGGGAGCCCCTCCTCCCAATTGTTTATCCTCCACCCCCATAAGGCACAGAGCACAGTGAGTCCTCTGCACAAAGGAAGTGCTTGACAAAAGTGGCTGGCTAATGGTTTCCTTTTCTTGTTTCAGCCTCAAGGAAAGGGTAAGTCTCAGGTCCCCTTCACTGTTTGTGCTCTTATTAGTCTTCCACCTGATAAGGATCTGGTGAACAATTTTGAAAAGATAATGCAAGTTTCCAAATGCCATTGCAACACTCAGTCTTCCTCATAAGTGTCAACAGAGGCACAATATCTGCCTACTCCCTGCATGTTGTTTGCAGCAGCTCCTGGGCATACAACTAAAGTCAGTGTCTCGCACCATTAAACCACCAAAGAACTTATAGACATTTCCAAAACAGCCTCTGAGGGTCATGCTTCTGGTAACCTGGCGGACAGAGATCTGGCTGTACTTCCTGAGATGCTCTCTTCTTAAAGCTGCTGACTTCTAGCCCTAGCTCTGGAGACAGAACCAAAGTCTCTCTAAAGCAGTGGCTACTTTTAATGCTGGAATACAGAGAGGTGGAGTAACTCCCTCTGCCCTTGGAGAGCCACCTGGGCAACCCAGGGCAACTGCAAGAAGAAAGTGCTACTCAAAAAAACAAAAACTGATTCAGTGCCTGTAATCCCAGCACTTTGGGAGGCTGAGGCAGGAGGATCGCTTGAAACCAGGAGTTTGAAACCAGCCTGGGCAACGTAGTGAGACACCGTCTCTACAAAAAAAAGTTTTTTAATGAGCCAGGCATGGTGGCACATGCCTACAGTCCCAGCTACTTGGGAGGCTGAGGTAGGAGGATTGTTTGAGCCCAGGAGGTTGGGGCTACAGTGAGCTATGACTGTGCCAGTGTACTCTAGCCTGGGTGACAGAGGGAGACCTTATCTCAAAGAAAACCAAACAACAGCTTTTGTTGCATTCTCATGGTCCATAAACAATGTGACGGCCAAGCATGACAGTGCATACTCTCCTCTCCTTAGTTACAGACCCACAGTTCTTGCTAGGAAGGGCGCAAAAACTCTACCTTCACAGAACAGAACTCTATGAGTACCTAAAACATTCAGAAAAAGTTATGTGTTTTCTATTTCTATTTCTATAGAAACAGTCTAAATATGCTAAGGGATATGGTTTGGCTGTGTCCCCATCCAAATCTCACCTTGAATTGTAGCTCCCATAATTCCCATGTGTTGTGGGGGGGACCCAGTGGGAGATAATTGAATCATGGGGGCGGTTTCTCTCATATTGTTCTCGTGGTCGTGAATAAGTCTCATGAGATCGATAGTTTTATAACAGGTTTCTCCTTTTGCTTGGCTGTCATTCTCTTTTGCCTGCTACCATGTAAGATGTGCCTTTTGCCTTCCATCATGATTGTGAGGCCTCCCCGGCCACGTGGAACTGTGAGTCCATTAAACCTCTTTTTCTTTATAAATTACCCAGTCTCAGATATGTCTTTATCAACAACATGAAAACACACTAATACACTAAGGTTAAGACCTTGTACTTCCTCTCAAATAATATTTCCCCAAGCAGTAATTTTTCCCAACTTTCTATAAGACTAACTAGCTTTCCTGACTTAGTTCTGGAGAACTGTCACCACTGTTCAATTAAGGAATGATGCTGCTGCTCTTCCCGAAGCACGCTGCCAGAGCTGCCCAGGTGAGAGGCACACCAGCCAAGTTCTGTTCCTGAGAATTTCCTCCACATTCCAGAATGTCAAACCAGGCCAAGGTTTCTGTGAATTTTTTACTCCTGGACCATGAATGACCTGGCCTCTCAATGGACAGCACAACATTTGGATTCCAGGTGGGGCTGAGGGGGACATAAGTAATCATGATGCCACAGTTGCAGATTTCAACTAAGCTAAAGCTCCTCTTAGCACAGGCAGAGGGGCCCGATCCTCTGTAGCATGAATTAGTACCAACTGCTCTTAGTCACTTTGAAAATCTATGAGTGTGTTTGCGGTCTCCAAGATCACCCCCAGGTTGGGTAAGAGGAGAATTGGTAGCAGGACTCAGCATACAGCTGTGCCTGTGGCTAAGATTTATGACAGTGAAAGAGCAAACCAGCACAACCAGCAAAGAAAAGGTGCATGGGATGAAGACTGGAGCACACCAGGCACAAGCTCCTAAGAGTCCTCTTCCAATGGATCACACTGAGTATGCTTGACTCCCCCAGCAAATAGCGGTGGCTACAGATGTGAAGTGTTGTCAACCAGGGAAGCTCGGTAGAAACTCATCAACCAGGGACCTTATTGTGGGGCTACTGATGTAGGCAGCCTCTGCCTACCATGTCCCAAAATTCCAGACTCCCAGATGGAAAGCAAGTGTTCAGTATAAATCATACTGTCTGCAAAAACTGCTTCGGCACAGCAAGCCCATCTTATGATTTAAGGACAATTGTATATTGGTGAAGGAAACTGTTTATTAGTTAAGCTGCCAGACACCAGCCAAGGGTCAACTTTGCAGGCAGGCCCTTATAAGGACAGCAGTCTAGGGCCTGCACAATGAACAAACCAAGACTCTGGTGAGGTATGTAAATCCCAGGTCTCAGCTGCTTTGTGACTGGTTGTCCTTGTTAAAGTTTCCTACCACGCCTTAAGAGTAGCCCTCACCTCTGGGCTGGCTCACGTGATGCAACGGTGCTTATTCTTTGCACACTCTGGGCAACTCCTGCTGGAGTTTTTAGTGACATCACAGAATTTCTTATAGCCACAAGGCCATGAAAGAACATTTGGTTCATTCCCCTCGGGATACAGATGTGGCGAGGTTTAGTGACCTGCCCAGACTAAACCTGGCTTTGAAAACCTTCCTCTTTCACCAGACTCTGCTGGCCCCAAATATGGGAAGGGCTTTGACATTGATGAGGCCTTCATCCACGGCCCTCATCCATGACCCACAGGCCTGAGAGGAGGGAAACAGACCAGCAACACAGAGGCTCAAGCCTAGGGAGTGCTCTGGCTGTGCAACCAGGCCTGGTGAGGTCAGGGAGACCTCACCAGCAGTTCAATCATGATGCATGAGAGCTCACAGAGAACACAGGCTCAGGGTCAGTCCACTCTGATCAACACAGGGTCACCTTGAGGTGTCTTGACACTTCATCAGTAAAGCCCTCCAAGCAGCTGTCAAGCAGGTGGTGGCGTGGGTGCTCTAGGGGTCCATCAATTTGAAACCAGTAGCTTGGGGGAGAGGGGAGGCCAAAGGCCTCAGGCAAACAGGATGCACCAGGGGAGAAGGCGGGCAAGTCAGCAATTGCAGAAGGTGGCAGCCTGAGTAGTAAGAACCAGGGTTGGGAATGCTCACCCCAAAGACACGCTGGACTCCAGGTTAAGGTCGGCAAATGAATGATCCTGGGTCAAATGCACCACGGGAGTGAGGGTTTCCGCTGCATTCATGTGTGTGGTCCATGTCCTGTTTTCTTTGACTAGGGCCCCACTCACCACCACAATTTCCATCCTCATGCAAAAGGGAAGCAGACACATGGGGATTTGGATTGGATTTAAAAGACTCCAGTTCAGCTCAGCACGGTCTTAACTTGAGAGATAAAAACTCAGGTTTGGCGGGTAGCAGCTGTTTTCTATCACGTGCACTGGGAAGCAGAAAAAGTGAATGGTCAAAGATTGATGCTCAGGTGGGAAGCAAAGGAAGAAAACTCCCAGGTTCCCTGTGTCCCTGATTCTGATCCTTCCTGAGGCTAAGTCATGGCTGTTTCTGGGGTTCCATGAGATCTAACCAAATGCAATACCTGACTCGAGACTGGATCCTATTGAGAGGGGGAGGAGGCTGTAGTGGGTCAACTGGAGGCACTGGCATATGGATGTTGAATTGGATAAAAGCATTGCATCAATATTAAAAATCACTAAAGTTGATCATTCTCCTGTGGTTATGTAAGAAAACATCCCAGTTCTTGAGGAACCACACACTTCAAGTATTTCGGACTAAACGGACGGACTAGTGACATCCATCCTGGCTGTTATAACAAAATGCCATAAACTGGGTGGTTTATGAACAACAGGCAGTTGTAGCTCACAGTTCTGGAGTTGGGAAGTCTAAGATCAAGGCGCCCACAGATTCGGTGTCTGGTGAGGGCTCGCTCTCTTCCTGTTTACAGGGGGTGCCTTCTCACTGCGTCCTCACAGCAACATATAAATTTTGTGAAGAAACAAACTTTCCAACCAGAGCACCCCATATCCTAATCATACCTTACCCACCCTGCCCCCTTTCTGTCTACTCCTCAAGCAGGCTTCTGTTACTTGAAAGCAAAGCAGGCCTAACATTTACCATTAGGATCGCCTGAGCCAAGCAGGCAGACTTAGCTTCGTCACTCTTTATGACAAATAAAGCTTGTGGAAGTGTTCCAGATGAAAGGAGACTAAAGAGACGATCACACTGCTCCCAAGCTTTGGGACTGGAGCACACTGTCTAACTCTTCTGAAGCTCAGTATTCTTTGGCTGTAAAATATTTAGTTAGACAGGCCCGCCATCCCTTTTCCAGGATTCTGGGCCAGATGTGAAAGGGAATCTGGTGATGCATTTACTGGATGTTGCGTATCATCCCTGGTGTTTTTCAGCAAACTTGGTAAACATTCACATGCTAGGAAAGAAGATAAAACTATTGCCTCGCATCAGTTCAGCTCAGGTTTTGTAAGTAATTGAGTTTGCACCAAACCTATCAAAGAAAGAATTCAATTTTCAAAGGTTCATTTTGTTTTGTTTTTTAAATTCGGAATTGAAGATAAGGAACTGTGTTTATCTCATTGGGTTCTTTTGAAAATCCCATCCTGCTTCCAGGTCGATCCAGGGGCAGCATTTTGAAGAATGCCTGTTACCTTCCATTATTGCATCGCTCTATGTCTCTGGCTCTCACTGGGCTGCAAGCTCTTTAAAACCCAGAGATATCATCACAGTCATTTTTGTATGCACCTCACTACCTAGCAAAGTGCTTCATGTATTGCGAGGCTTGAATAAATGTTTATCAAATGAATAAATGTGGTTTCAAAGACAATTTCTTTTCAGTATTCAAAACACAATGAACAGTTGCAGATTTCCTAGAGAGAGCAATTATTGAGTCATTTGAAGATATATAAATCTAAAAATTCAGGTGGCAATGTCCTTATTCCTTTCAATTCACCCTTTTTAAATTATCCCCAATAAAACTACATTCCCATAATTTTAAACAAGCAAGTGAAATAGAGGTAGCAGCAAAAGTGACAGAAGCAACTTAGATTTAGTGAAAACTACAATATGCCAAGTATTCTTTAAAGAACTTTATGTGTATTAAATTATAACCTGTCAACCATATTTTAAAATTTGTTCATTTTACTGATATGGAAACAAGACAGGCAAGTTGCCTAAAGACACACAGCTAGTAGATGGCAGCTGTCAATCCCAGGCCATCAGCCTCCTTAACCTATGATCACATAGCCTCTCACATAAAAGGAACACAAAACCCCCTTTTGCCTTCATTATGGGTTTGTGTCTCCCCAAAAGATGTCACAGTCCTCACGTCCAGTACCTGTGAATGTGACCTTATTTGGAAACAGAGTTGTTGCAGATGTAATTAGTCAGGATGAAGTCATGACGGTTGGCCCTAATCCAATATGACTGGTGTTCCTACCTATATAAAGGAAAAATTCAGACACTGGCACGCACACAGGCAGAACCCCACTGAACATGAAAGCAGAGATGAGGTGATGTATCCTCAGGCCAAGGAGCATCAGAGACTGCCCGCAGGCCAGCAGAAGCCAAGACAGGGCTGGTACAGACTCCCTCACAGCCCTCAGAAGGAACCAGCCCTGCCCACACCTTGATACCTCCAGCTTCCAGCCTCCAGAACCGAAAAAAAATTAATTTCTGTTGTTTAAGCCACCCAGCAGATGATACTTTGTTACAGCAACTCCTAGAAACTAATATGAGCCCGTCAAACTGCTAAAATACATTAGCTAGAATCAGCAATGCCAATACATAATCCTGCAGAAGGCACGTGCATAACATAATAATCGTACCCTTGTTGGACTGAAGAGCAAAGATACAGGACATTAATGGGGCTTCTAACTCACTGGCATGCCCCCAAGTCCTACTTCCTGGCCTTTCAGTAGCTATGTCTTAGAAAAAAGAAAAAAGGAAACCAGAAACCCAAAAAACCAAGTGAAGACACATTTCCATGCTACCCACCAGCGCCTCAGAATGAGCAACGCCACCAATCCTGTCCAGGAGCACACACGTTCCCACACTCACACATCAGCCAGAAAGCAGACACTTCCCACTCTCTGCCCTGCAACCCACTGACGATATTCTCCACCCTCCCACAGACAGCGCGTGAGTCAGAGACGGCAGGTGGCAGCTGGGGACCGCTGTCAATGCTTCCCAGTCCTCCTGTGGGCTGCAAGAGGGAGAGGGAGGTGGCCCCACAAATGGACACCAGAGCAAGAGTTTTGTAGAGGGAGGGGAGGAATGTTCAGACCCCAGGATATTAGCGTCACCCTCTGGCTGTCACTCACAGCGAATCTCTGGTTGCCTTGATATCAAAAACCTCAAATAGACTGTAAAGGCATTTGGATGAGATGTTCCACCATCTGATGCAGTTGCTTCCACTAGAGTTTAGGGTTTCGTCATCTGATGTCTCCTGATCGAAATCTCTCTGCACGTGTGCCTGACACACCAGGGCTCTACACACAAACACACACACACACTGGCTCCTGTCCCTGCAAGAACATAGCCTCCTGAAAGATCCCCAAAGCCTGGCAGTGAGTGATACACCCAGAGAGGTGCACGGTGGGTCAGGTTTCTCACAGAAACCATGGGGAATGGTCCCCGGCAGGATGGCTACCATGAATGGGAAAGCCACCTTGTCATTGGTTTGAACTGAGTTACAGAAACACCTGGGACATGAACACAGGTTATTCTGAAGAGAAAATCCTGATATTCACCAAGAGTTGACAGTTTGACAGAGGGACGCCTAAAACTGCAGGCAAAGGAGTCACATTAAGCCAAAACAGTAACCCGCCAGACGCCCTGCTACTGCCTGTCAGCAGCACCCCACATGGGCCAACTTTCTGTGTGAAACAAGGAAGCCCATTCAGAAGAGAAATAAACGTTTCAGCCAAATTAAGCACAGACACCCACACAAAGAGCTCTATTAGATCATGACAGGCACAGAAGGTCAGCTTGCCCCATGACCTGCCTGCACTTAGGCGCTGGAACACCCACCTACTGGAACTCTGCTAACAGGGAGGGGGACTCATTACCCGAAGCATCCTCAACTCCCGGTCGGTCACAGTTTAACACCAGCCTTGTCAGCCCTCTTGGGACGGCACTGTCCAATAGACAGGATGGGAGTTTACTAGATGCACACCTCTGTCTTGACTGCTGCTTATTCAGACAAGATTGCGGGGCATGATGTTGCTATAGCAGGCCCTACAGGCTGGGGGCTGTCTCCTCATCTGGCTAAGCTCCATCATTCCAAGAAGGACGTGGGTCTCAGAGGTCGGTTTTAAAGTGGAACAGCCCTATCTTGAAGCAAGATCTCAGAGGGTTGAAAGGAAATGAGGCTTTTAAGAGACTCCTTCTTTTTAATGTTTTATTATTATTACTATTATTATTTTCTTTATTTTTTGAGACAGGGTCTGGCTCTGTCACTCTCTCTCATGCCAGGTTGGAGTGCAGTGGCATGATCTTGGCTCACCGCAGTGTCCACCTCCTGGGCTCAAGCGATCTTCCCACCTCAGTCTCCCAAGTAGCTGGGACTACAGGCATCCACTACCACGCCTGGCTAATTTTTGTATTTTTTGCAGAGATGGGGTTTTGCCATGTTGCCCAGGCTGGTCTCACACTCCTGGGCTCAAGTGATCCACCCGCCTTGACCTCCCAAAGTGCTGGGATTACAGGTGTGAGCCACCACACTCGGCCTCCTTTAGCTTTTTAAACTTTCTCATGAATATTGTCATGACTACAGATGCAGGCTTATTCCACTTTCTTTTCCCCATTAAATACAGGTTAATTTTTGAACTACCCATCATGGTCACCTCTAATCCTTTCTAGACCAAAGCAAGAATCTAAATAAATATATAGACAGATTGAACTACTCTCTTACTGCAAGTGGTTAAGCCTGAACACATGACAGGTCCTGACATACAGTCTCCTAGCGCTGCACCGTATAGAGTGGGCGGCCTGCATGTTGCTCGTCTTGGCCCTGCACAGATCTGTCTTGGGAGCCAGGAGGTCTGAGTCTCCTGGGAATGAAAACCTTCCTATTCAGATAATCACAGGGACATTATTGAGTAGAATAGAAAGTTCACATGAACTTTTCAAATAAGAACAAGAGACCTCATAGAGACTGTGGTGCCCTGCGAGAGGCTTTGAGCTAAGCCACTCCCCAACTCGGGGGCACCTGAGCAAAGAAGTCAGGGACAGTTTCAGAGCATTCAGGTGATTTCAGCGGCCCACCTGGGAAAATCAAAGATGGGGCTTTTCTCTCACAAACAGGAAGCAAATGGGCAATGCTGCCCACAGCCCACAGCTAGCAGAGCAGCTCCACATCTGCCCAACATGGAAAGTGAAAACAAACTGCAAAGGGAACTTAACCTTCCCAGACACAATCCTTCCTGCGGATCCTGAGTCAGACCTTGCCAGAAGCAAATGGGCACCTGCCAGGGATCTGAGAGGTGACCTGGACTTTCCGAAATTTTCCAGAGTCTAAAATGGAGGAAAGGTATCTAGAAAGTTCCACAATATCCCAAACTGTGCCCTATAGATAACAGGCACTCAATACACATTTGGGGATGATAAGAAATCAGCCTGCCATAAGCAGAGAGCCAACCAAGAAACTTGGCTCCACAGCACCAGGAGCACCCAATATTCCGGGGTAGGACCCAGAGTCTCCCTGTTACCCCCAACCCAGGGTCCTCCTGAAGTGGTCCTCAGATACACTTTGAGAGACACTCATCCTGTGATGTCACACACCCAGGGATGATGGAGTTGGGACTAGAACATGGTCGGATAATGCCCCACTCAGTGCTGCGTCTCCTGTGCCAAAGCACGACTCACTATTGACAGAGACCAGGTATTTCTCTCTAAGTGCTAACAACCATCTGTAACAAAGTTCTGCAGTTGGATGTGATTCAGAGGAAGCGAGTCATCCTTCACGCAGCTCTGAACTGGACACTATGGCAAATGTTCTTTGAAAGTGGCTGTCGCCCTGTTCTTGCAAGAAAAATGAACTTGGGGGCTTCCACTGGCTTGGCTGAGAGTGCTCTTCATCATTCACTTGGCCAGTTCCAGCGGCATCCTGCAGCTGAAATCAAGAAGCGTTTTCTATCCAGTCAACGGCACAGGTCCCACTGCGATGCCTGGGGTTCTGACTGGAGTCAGTGGCTCAAAAGGATTATTTCATTCCTTCTCATCAACCCAGAAGTCTCACCTCATCCAAAAACTCATATTTGAACTAATGACAATTAAAATGCAAAAGTATTTTTTCCTAGTCCCTTAGCCCTGTTTTCCTCATCTATAATTTTAAACCCTCTTTGTATTATACAGTGATTTGTTGTTGTTGTTGTTGTTCTTGTTCTTGTTATTTGAGACGGCGTCTTGCTCTGTTGTCCAGGCTGGAGTGCAGTGGTGCGATCTCAGCTCACTGCAACCTCTGCCTCCCGGGTTCAAGTGATTCTCCTGCCTCCGCCTCCCAAGTAGCTGGGATTACAGGCGCCTAAATTTTTGTATTTTTAGTAGAGACAGGGTTTCACCATGTTGGCCAGGCTTGTCTTGAACCCCTGACCTCGTGATCCACCCATCTTGGCCTCCCAAAGTGCTGAGATTACAAGCATGAGCCCCCACACCCGGCCTGTATTATATAATGTTTTACAAACTATTTCCAAACCCCTTTGAAATGAAGAGGTAATCAATAATGCTCTCCGCTGAACTCATCAGGTGATCTCGCATGGTGGAGGAGTCACACTGACCTTGACTTCAGTCCCAGAGCCCTTCCTGTACTATCTGTGTGACCTCAACATGTGACCTAAACTCTCTAAGCCCCATTTTCCTCTTCTACAAAATGGTACTAATACCTGCATTAGAGGGTTGTTGGGACAAAAATAAGATGATATGAAAGGGCTTTGTGCAGGTGGTATTGTCACTAAGGCAGCCAGCAAAAAGACTCCATTTCCCCTTGAGCAAAAAAGTAATAATAATAAGTGAGAGGGGGATGAAGAGAATTTGGGGCATGATTTCTTGTAAGAAGTGATGATGGAATAGTGAGAAGAGAAGCCTGAAGAACAGCCAGGATGGTAACTGATAGATAATGCCTGGGTTTGTTCATCAAAGGCAGGTGGACAGCAAGAAGAAAGGCACATGCAGAAAGGATCCAGAGATTTTGTCCTGTCTTGCTGTGGTTTGAATGTTCGTGTCCCCTTCAAAACACACATTTCGGAAATTTAATCCACAACACAACAGTGTTGGGAGGTGAGGTCTAATGGCAGGTGCCAGGGCCACAAGGGCTCTGCTCTGATGAATCGATTAATGCCGCTATCAAAAGGGCTTGCAGTGGTACTGATACCAAAACAGACACATAGACCAATGGAACAGAATAGAGATCTTGGAAATAAGACCACACATTTCCAACCATCTAATCTTCAACAAACCTGACCAAAAAAAGCAATAGGGAAAGGATTCCCTATTGTATAAAGGGTGCTGGGGAAACTGGCTAGCCATATGCAGAAAACTGAAACTGGACCCTTCCTTATACCTTATACAAAAATTAACTCAAGACGGATTAAAGACTTAAATATAAAACCCAAAACCATAAAAACCCTAGAAGAAAATCTAAGCAATACCATTCAGGACATAGGCATGGGCAAAGATTTGATGATGAAACTGACAAAAGCAATTGCAACGAAAGCAAAAATTGACAAATAGGATCTAATTAAACTAACGAGCTTCTACACAGCAAAAGAAACTATCATCGGAGCAAAGAGACAACCTACAGAATGGGAAAAAATTTTTGCAATCTACCCATCTGACAAAAGGTTTAATATCCAGAACCTATAAGGAACTTAAATTTACAAGAAAAAAACAACCCCATCAAAAAGTAGGCAAAGGACATAAACAGACACTTCTCAAAAGACATTTATGCAGCCAACAAACATGAAAAAAAGCTCAACATCACTGATCATTAGAGAAATGCAAATTGAAACCACAATGAGATACCATCTCCTGACAGTCAGAATGGTGATTATTAAAAAGCCAAGAGGCTCATTACAGGCACAGAGGCTCACGCCTGTAATCCCAGCACTTTGGGAGGCTGAGGTTGGCAGACCACCTGAAGTCAGGGGTTCAAGATCAGCTTGGACAACATGGTAAGACCCCATCTCTACTAAAAATATAAAAATTAACTGGGCATGGTGGTGTGTGCCTGTAATCCCAGCTACTCGGGAGGCTGAGGCAGGAGAATCACTTGAACTCAGGAGACGGAGGTTACAGTGAGCCGAGATTGCACCACTGCACTCCAGCTTGGGAGACAATGTGAGACTTCATCTCAAAAAATAAAAATAAAAATAGAAAGTCAAGAAACAATAGATGCTGGCAAGGCTGTGGAGACATAGGAACACTTTTACACTGTTGATGGGAATGTAAATTAGTTCAACCATTGTAGAAGACACTGTGGCAATTCCTCAAGAATCTAGAGCCACAAATACCATTTGGCCCAGCAATCCCATTACTAGGTATATACCCAAAGGAATATAAATCACTGTTATAAAGACACACGCATGCATATGTTTACTGCCACATTATTCACAATAGCAAAGACATGGAATCAACCCAAATGCCCATCAATGATAGACTGGATAAAGAAAATGTGGTACATATACACCATGGAATATTATGCAGCCATAAAAAGGATCAAGATCATGTCCTTTGCAGAAACATGGAGGGAGCTGGAAGCCATCATCCTCAGCAAACTTCTATTCCTGTGAACAGAAAATCAAACACCGCATGTTCTCAGTTGTAAGTGGGAGCTGAATAATGAGAACACATGGACACAGGGAGGGGAACAACACATACTGGGGCCTGTCGGGGGTGCCAGGGGAGGAGGAGCATCAGAATAAACATCTAATGCATGCAGGATAAATATCTAATGCATATTAATACCTAGGTGATGGGTTGATAGGTACAGCAAACCACTGTGGCACACATTTACCTACGTAACAAATCTGCACGTCCTGCACACGTATTCCAGAACTTAAAATAACATTTTTTAAAAGGGTTTGCAGGAATGGGTCCACTCTCTTCTGCCCTTCTACCGTATGAGAACACAGAGTTGGCCAATTTTTGCTCTGTTCTGCCATGTGAGGACACCTCAAGAAGGCCCTCAGCATACACTAGATGCTGGCACTTGGTTCTGGCCTCCAGTCCTCCAGAACTGTGAAAAATACATTTCTGTTTGTTATCAATTATCTGGCCTGTGCTATTCTGTTACAGCAGCACAAGACTGTCTAAGATGTATCTTTGTCCATTGGCATGGGTTATGAGTGTGTGTGCTGTCTACTTTTAACCTTCCACACTGACTCCCTAGAAGCCCAGAGTCCACCTCACCGTGTTTGCAGTCTCCTTCACAGCCCTTGGTGGGGTATCTTGTACATGGTGGGTCCTCAGTAAGTGCGCTGCTCTCTTGATCAGGAGCAACCCTCGGCCCTCTTTGTAGTGTCATTGAGCCAGGGCTGCTAGGGAGAAGGGGGGACGCTGGCTTCGAAGGGGAAGGGAGGCATCCAGCCTTTACAGGCCCAGCCCCACACATTGGCCTCGCTCCGATGCCATCTGAAATGTGCTGAGGCTTCCAAGTCAGCTACCACAGCTGGAATTCCTCCAGTGCAGCCTTGTCACCATCACCGTGGCCTCAGTCAGCTGAGCCCAAGCCGCCAGCCCCCACTTGTTTTTACATCCACGGTCAGCTCATACCTTCCACCCTCCGCAGCAGGGCAGCACCACTCTGCCCCCACATTGCCCGGTTGCCTCCGTGGCTGTCTGCTGCCAGCTGCATCTGGAAGTGGTGTGCTGGTATTTTTCCCTTAAGCTGGTGTGTACCAGGGTTCACTCGCCTTCACATGATCTCCTTTCCTCTGACTTCAGAGAGAAAGGAGGCTCCTTCTCCATCATCCCACCTCACCCCAGGCTCAGCTCTTTCTTGGTACACAGCATGTGTATCAAGCATGGTGCAATGAGTCACCAATACCCTGGGACACAGCAGGCCACCTCCAGCTGGTCAGGCCTCAACTGGAGAGGCGGCACAGCAGTACAACAGCACAAATGCTGGGAGTCAAGCTCTGACACCACCAGCTCCTCGCTGTGTAACGCTGGGCAAGGTCCTTAACCTCTCGGTTTCTCCATCTGCAAGTGAAGAGTCACTCCCTCAGACTGTAGTGGTAAGAATTAAGTGAGATGCTTGGCACATGGCAAATATCATGGGATTGCATTTATGTCGGGGGTGGGGAAGGATCTGACATAGCGTGTCTTCAATGCTATTGCACTGTTTTTTAAAATGCCCCTCATTATCTCTATACAGAGATAATAAGAAGCAAACAAGGTCCCTGCAACCTTGGACCGCTTCATTCTAATCAGGGGATGGATACTTTTGTTCCCAATCTGTGAGTGTCATAAATTAGGGTTCTTCCTAGGATTTCTGCCCCTATTTGTACCCCACCCACCAGAGCCACAAGGAATTGTCAGAACGTCTCAGATCACTTCTGGGCTCAGCACGAATCAGTGGGCTGTGAGCCCCACACCCAATTCATCGTCAGTCGGGTCAACTGTGAGCACCTGGGAGAAGGAACCGCTTTCTGAGAAGTCAAATAAGCCAAGGGATACACTCTGCCAAACCCACCTCCTCCGTCAAGGTTGACTATCATTACTTTTCTTCTTGCTGACAGTGAGGAAGAGATCACCCCTCCCCCATCCTTTCCTGGGCTCCTTAATTTTCCCAGCAGGGTCCTGAGGTCAGTGAAATCATAGGTCCTTTCTAGTTCCAGCTGCTGGAATTTAAACAAGTCCTATCCACCAAACCTCCAATAGAATTACTGACTTTACAAACAACAAACAACAAAAACAAACCAAACTCAACCCGATGGTTAACCTATACACCCAACTCCCACTGTCATCTTCGTTCGGAACATTCCGCCTCTCTGCTGAGAGCTTTCTTTTCCTTGAGAAGAAAGCAACAGAGAGATAAAAGTGAAGCATCTCCTGTTCAGGTTGCAAATGCCATCCCAGAGCTCAGCAAGTCAGCGAAGAGACGGGCTAAGATTTCACTAGGCAGAGAGCGGCTCTCTTTGCAAACTGTCAAGGCATACAGGTGAGCAATTAAGCAACTGAAAGGGAAGAAGGACACAGCTTCTTAAAGAGCATTTAAAAATGCAAAGCACATTATCTGTGACACCGCCCAGGGTACTTAATTAACTCCATGCCCAGTGTAAGCCCAAAGCCTGGCCTTCCAGACCACCGGAATGCAGAAGCGTGGGGCTGTCAGCCCCTGGGGAGGTGACTGAGTCTGGCCTCCCAGTTTACAGATGCTGCACTTGGAATAAAGGGTCTCACTGCCAATTAGCGAGTTAGGCGCAGGCGCAGGGCAGCATCCCAGATCTGTGCTGTCCGACACAGGAGCCACAAATTAATTAAAATGACAGACAATTTAAAATCCAGCTCCTCATTCACACTGACCTCAGTTCACATGCTCAGTAGCCATACAGGGCCAGTGGCTACCGTGTTGGACAGCGCAAAACAGAATATATTTTCATTGTCTTGGAAACTTCTATTGACAGGACTGCTCCAGATCACGAGCTCTTTCCACGTCACTAGGGTGTGGGTCTTTTTTTTACCCACAGTTATCCATCCATTAAGCATCGTGAAATCAGTTCAGTGGGTCACAGCCAGCTTTTCCTTTTCTTGTTAATGAAATGAAAGAAAGAAAATACGATAGCATTTCACATGCCAATGCAACAAGGGTAAGCATCAGGTGATAAACCTTATGTTCATTTTTATTTATATTCATACATACATATGTAGGTTATCTGTAAATATTTTTAACACTGATACAGTATATATATGCTATATATGTACACTATATATAATATTAATTATGATTCAGTATGTAAATACAAAGATAAATATATATCTATCCAGCAGGGTCCTGAGGTCAGTGAAATCATGGGTCTTTTCTAGTTCCATCTGCTGGAATTTAAACAAATCCTATCTGCCAAACCTCAAACTTAATCACTGGCTTTAGGAACAACATACAACAAAAAACAAACCATCTATACATATATATTGGATCTTAGCATAAAATTTGTTCTCCCTGTAAGTCAGGGTCAGAAAAAGTTACTCTGCTGGCCTGCAGATGTTTGGGTGATTTCACCCCCAGTCATTCTCCCCTTTCCCAAATGACTCAGATCACGAGAGAGTAAAGCAAAGTGCCTGCTCCACAGTGCCACACATGGCTTTTCCTGCAGACCTGATTTTCCATGCACTCTTCCCTGTAAATCCATTTCCTCTGGGCACACAGCCAGGCAACTGGAAGGCTGCAGACGCTCATCTAGGTTCCAGTGCCCCCAGCACGAGTAAGGGCATAAGGCCGTGGGCAGGGAGACCACAGCTGAGCTGGCATCCATGCTAGGGCTTGTGAAGTCCTGCTCTTCTATCCTTACCAGAGAACAAAGACTTGTTGGAATGTCAACAGTGTCCAGAAATCATTCTTGCTCCCTGGGACCACAAGCTCCTCCCTGTCCAGCTACAGTTCTACAGTTCTCAGAGGGCAGAAGAAACTGGAGTACTCTTTCCTTCACTGCGATGGATAATTTCAATATGTCAACTTGGCTATGCCACAATAGCCAGATATTGGGTCACACACTTTTCCAGATGCTTCTGTGAAAGTATTTTTTAGATGAGATTAACATTTATAGCAGTAGATGCCAAGCAAAGCAGACACCCTGTATAATGTGCTGGGCCTCATCCAATCAGTTGAAGGCTTTACGAGAAACAGATCAATTTCTTCTGAAGAGGAGGAATTCCACCAGCAGATTGCTTTGGACTTGAACTGCAACATTAACTCTTCTCTAGGTCTCTAGCCCACTGGCCAGGAATACCCTGCTGGGCTTCCCTGTACCCTCTCTTCCTCTTTCCGTGTGTGTGGGTGTGTGTGTGTGTGTGTGTGTGTGTGTATCCTTTTGGTTCTGTTTCTCTGAAGAAACAAGCTTCCTTGACTACTACCTTCCTTGTCATTCAAGACTCTCTCAAATGCTACCTCCTCTGTGCAGCCACACCTGATTTCTTCTGCCAGATATAATTGCTCCTTCTTCTGTGCTCATTCTTATAGTATATTTCTTGTGCCACATTTTTGCAAACAATTACTATGCTTTATACTATCATTAGTTGATCATCTAAAGCAGGGGTATCCAATCTTTTGGCTTCCCTGGGCCATATTGGAAGAAGAATTGTCTTGGGCCACACATAAAATACACTAAGACTCACGACAGCTGATGAGCTGGAAAAAAAATGCAAAAAATGTTCATAATGTTTTTTTTTTTTTTTTTTTTTTTTTTTTTTTGAGACAGAGTCTGGCTCTGTTGCCCAGGCTGGAGTGCAGTGGCCGGATCTCAGCTCCCTGCAAGCCCCGCCTCCCGAGTTCACGCCATTCTCCTGCCTCAGCCTCCCGAGTAGCTGGGAGTACAGGCGCCCGCCACCTCGCCCGGCTAATTTTTTTTGTATTTTAGTAGAGACGGGGTTTCACCGTGTTAGCCAGGATGGTCTCGATCTCCTGACCTCGTGATCCGCCCGTCTCGGCCTCCCAAAGTGCTGGGATTACAGGCTTGAGCCACCGTGCCCGGCCCATAATGTTTTAAGAAAGTTTATTGTGTGTTGGGCTGCATTCAAAGCTGTCCGGGGCCACATGCATCCCACGGGCAGGGGTTGGACGAGCTTGATCTGAAGCTTGGATTCTAAATCTTGTGGCTCAAATCTTGGTCTGTGAACCAGCAGCATCAGTATGCCCTGGAAGCTTGCTAGACATGCAGAATCTCGGGCTCCACCCTAGACCTACAGAATCAGAATCTGCATTGTAACAGATGCCTAGGTGATTCGCATGCACATTAAAACGTAAGCAGCACTGCTGTAAACAAGTGCTTCTTAACACTGAGTGGCTTTAAAAAATACATATGCCTAGTTCCTACCCTCAGAGACTCTGATGTAACTGGTCTGGGGTGCGGCCTGGGCTTCAGGATGTTCGCCACTTTCCCAGGTATTCCTAACTCACAGCCAAGCTTGGGAACCACTGTCACAAACAATTCTCCCCTTGTCTTAGAAGGAGAACTGAGCCCAGTGAAGCTGAGGGACCCCTGTAAGTGTAAAGTGAGTTAGTATCAGGAATGAGAATCCTACCAAGGTTTCCTGTCTCCCTAAAAATGTTTTAAGGAAAGAGGACAAAGATCCATGGGCACTATCAGCAAATGTATAATGAAACCTGGGTCATCCAACACCCAGCTGACACAGGAAACTGTCGTCATACCAAATATCTCCTCTGCAGGGAGGAACCAGCAGGATTCTCTCGAAATAAAAGAAATGACTCAGCCTAGGCTGGATCTTAGGAACACTTCTCATTTAAAATGACTGTCAAAGACCAAATTTGACAAATTTACACCAAGGGTAAAGTTACTGCTAGGGCGGATGGGTGCCACCTCTGATCTAGGGTGACCCAAAAATGTCCCATGTGGATACAGGCAAGTCTCCACTGGCTCCTTCATTCTCTGCTGAGCCTGGGATGCTTTGGTTACGTAACTTCTTTGGAAGGTACAAGATAATGATATAGTGGCTTCTTTTTATTACCATATGGCATGGAGTTTTGATCTGAGTTAGAAGATAATAGAGAGAAAAGATGAAAGAAGTAAAGTAAACAGATTTCTTTTCCTTTCAAGACCCTCTCTGGGTGTTACATTTATACTGGCCTGGTGAGGTCCACTAATTCTTCCATCAGGGTTATAACCAGTAACAACAGGCTTTCCACCCACAGAGATTATTAATGTCACATCCTCTACCTTTGAAGAAGGGTGACTACATGCTGAGGGAGCCTGTCAGTGGCAGGCACCCACATAAAAAGTGGTTGTACCCGCCAATGACTCAAGTGTGACAGGGTGACATTCTCAATCACCTCCCTCCCTGTGGCCTCCTGTGAACTGTCCACGATACAATTTCTTACCTGCAGTTGCTTGGGATAGATATCCCCTTGATCTGCTATTGACGATGCAATACTTCTTCTTTGGCAAAACTACATCTTTCCTTGGTGCAGTGGACCATAACCTGCTTCATGAGGCATCTGCAGAAGCAGCTAACCCCAAACGCCCACTGTGCTGATAAATTTGTGCTAGAAAATTATACCCAACCCCACGGAATTGCAAGCTTGACAGTTGGTATTAGCAGTTATTCATGCAGATGTGTTCTCAGCAGTGCCATTAAAGAGGGGAAAAAAACAAGGCACGACACACTGGGCAGGTGTGCACACACACCCATGGGCACACATGTACACATATGTACACATACACACACATACACATACACACACACTACTGGCAAGCAGCAGTCCCACTAACCCACAATGAGCCATGCTAGTTTGCCCTGGAATACATCTCCTTTGCAGATAAAAGGAAGAATGCTTCCTGGTATAAAGGAGAGCTATGTATATTTGTGTAACTGATTTCAAAAAAAAAAAAAAGAAGCAATAGCAGAAGCCAAGTGAACCAACCATATGACAGCAGTTGTAATAAAACAGCACATAAAAATATTTACCATAATTTGGCTAAGTCAATACCAAGCTTTTAAAGTGAGTTATTAGAATAAACATAAAAGGCGGGCGCTAAAAGGAACTCTTAAAAATGGACTCTGGTGCCTGCATTATATAGGTAAGGAAATGAAAGTCTAGCAGGGTGAAGTCACTTGCCCAAGGTCACACAGCTAATTAGTATGGTGTCAGGACAAGAACCGCCTGTCCAGGCTCTCTGGCCAACACCCTTTTGGCTGCACACCACCACACATGCAGCCCATAAAGAGATTCAAGCAGATGGTGATGAATTTTCTCAGGCCCAGGGTTCTAAAACTGCTAACCATTTAAACCAACGCAGGTCTGACTGAAAAGAAACCTGCCTGCAAAGAAAAGGGGAAATAAAAAAATGGAAACGTTGCAATTGTACATTTTCTTTGGAAGGCTGAATGAAGCCAACAAGAGCTTCACTTCCCACCGTGGGGCAAATTCAGGAGGCAGAGAAAAATGATAGGAGCATTCCAGCTATTTCTGCCATGTTTGGGTTTTGGGCACACAAGGTTAGAAATACAAATAAATTACCCTGCAGCCAAGAGTCTGTGGTTTCTCCCCCAATTCAGAGTCATGTCCAATTATTCTCCTAAACAACAGGAGAGTCTCTAGACCTTTATTCAATCACTTCCACTTCCTAGAAGACTGCCTTTTTCCTTTGGCCAAGGCTAAACTCATTTTTGCCCTATGAAAAACATGTACCTCCAGCTGGGAACAGTCAGTCCAGAGCCAAAGGATCACAGAATATAAGAACTGGAGAGTCACCCCAACCAAACCATTTTTTCCCATCTTATTGTCTCTTTCTTTTGAAAAATACATTTTTTCATTATGACATTTTTTTAAAACAAGAAATTTAGAGAAGAAAAAAATTAATAATCCCATTATTTGATAACAAACATCCTTAGGATTTGGGCTTCTTACCAGACTTTAATTTTCTAGGCGTGTGTGTGTGTATGTGTGTGTGTACTTTAAACAAGGCTATCATCATAATATACAAATGCTTCTGTGTCCTTTTTCTTTACCTATATCATAAGAAAATTTCCTATATTGCTACAGTCTTCCTACACATAATTCTAACAGCTATTTAGTATTTTATCAATTATATTTATCATATTTACCTAACTGTTCTCCTACTGTGAAACATTTATGGTTGTTTCTAGTGTTTCGGTAATCATAAATAAGGCTTCACTGAACACTATTGTGCATGTAGGTGTTTTCATTGTTGTTATTTTAGGTCATTTCCTTCAGAGACTTTTTCTTCATTGCTGGAAAAACACAGTTCCCCAGTGATTAAACAACCTGATAAGGTAATAGGTACACTCTCCAGAGACCTGGGTTTGGTCCTGACTTAGCTGTCAGTGATCATCTGTGACAACCCGGATAAGCCACTCACTTCCTCTGAGACCTGGTTTCCCCTGGGTGTTAGGAGAGGGGAGCTCCAGGCCTGTCCTGGGTGTTCTGATTACCAGTGGTGTTCTCTTTCCACTGTTCCCCACAGCTGCCCATCTGAGATACCAAGGCCCCTAACCAATCTCCCTTCCACTTCTCTGCTTTTCACATCAGCTGCTCGGGAAAATGACTTAGTCAAAGCCCATTATGGAACCAAATGGGTTAAAGCATGTGGGAGCCAAGCAGATCAAATCTGTGGTGTGCGAAAGCCAGCAGCAGGATTGCCTATTTACCCCTCTATGGAGCCCTTGCCACTGCTTTCTGAATCCAGGTCATCCATGGAATTCAACAGACCTTGCTTCTTCTCTGCAAGTGCTGGCCACAGGGCACTGTGACAATAATAAACACACATGCGCCTGCTCTTGGCGACTTCTCCCAGAACTCAGTTATGTAGGAGAGGGAGTCGGCCTGTGTCTCCTATCAAGGCCCTCCAGGACAGTAAAGAGGCCACTGGTCACATCCCCTAAATAATCCCTGTTGGTAACAGCACCACACTTAGCCTGGAGCACGCCAGAACAGATGGAGGAATACATCACACTCGCCTTTCATATCTTATCCATATGACAGTTTGCCATTTATTTTGGCCTCTTCAAATCTAAGTTATAGGCCAAGTGCAGTGGCTCACGCCTGTAATCCCAGCACTCTGGGAGGCTGAGGCAGGTGGATGACCTGATGTCAGCAGTTCAAGACCAGCCTGGCCAACATGGTGAAACCTCATCTCTACTAAAAATACAAAAATTAGCTGGGCATGGTGGCACATGCCTGTAATCCCAGCTACTCAGGAGGCTGAGGCAGGAGAATCGCTTGAGCCCAGGAGGTGGCGGTTGCAGCGAGCTGAGATTGTGCCATTGCATAGGCAACAAGAGTGAAACTCCATTTCAAAAAAAAAAAAAAAAAGCTATTGGATGTCACTCTAATGCCTTGTTGTGACTATCCTGTTTCCCAAAAATAAGTTATAATCAACAGAGAAGTAAAGATTATGAAATAACATTTTCTCAATTTTTTAAATATCCTGTAGGATACATGCAGTCCCCAGGCTATTGTCTCCTCAGTTATGGAATTAGATGATGCAAGTTCCAGTTCAGTCACCATTTCCCCCTTTTTATACTGTGTCAATAAAAATGATATGGCCTTTGTTCATACAGACCATTGATACTCCACCACGTTATACTGGAAAACACACAAGCTTTGGAGTCAGGCCAACTTAAGTTGAATTCTGATTCCACTTGCTCTTAGCTGTGTACACTTGCCAAAATACCATATTTCACAGAATCTAAGACACCACTGCAAAGACCTACAGCTATCTTACTACCAAGAAAGAAAAGCCCTTTTAGACATATCTATATTTCAGGTGTTCAAATGTGAAAATAATACATGTCACAGAATCAATGACATGTGATATTTAATCTCTCTACAGTGAAATTTCTCACTTGTAAGATGGAGATGCTAAATGTCCACATTGGAGGTTGGCCATGAGATGTAAATGAGTAACACTTGTACTATGCCTCACTCCAGATCTGGCACATAGTAAGTACTCCACAGAATGCTAGTTTCTCTTCTCTTTCCAAATGTGATGAGTAGGTTCCGGATAGATTATGAGTTATCTCAGAGTACATGCCATATCTTATATGCATTTGACCTTTTCTAACTCCCCATGACCGAGAATATTGCCTTACACATTGTAGCCATTCAGTAAATGGGTGAGGAATACAGATGATGAATTTGTTCGAAAAACCGATAAACACTGAAGTTGGAAAATCCCATTGGTGGATGTAGCCAGTGATGTCCCACTGGCTTCCCCAGCACCTGCATGTGATGAGCACATCTATCTATAATCTTGGCTGGGTCTGGGGACTGGAAAGAAGAGCAAATGCCGGCTCATGAAGCACATCCCTCCTGGAATCCCCTATGCCGGCAGGCTGTGGCTGGAGGCCCGCTGCATTCAGGCAAGAACCTGCAGCTAAATCTCAGTTCCACAGACAAATGCAGCATTGTGGTCCCTGTGGGCCTTCGGGGAAAGCCAGGCTGCCTCTGTGCCCTGGATGTGAACGGCTGTGCATATTAAGTTAGACAGGCTGCATCCCCAAGGACTTAAACCTGTCCCCTGGGACTCTCCAAGAGCAGCATCGTGGGGGTAAACAAATGTCCCATGTGGGGGTGCTGGAGGGAGCAGAAGCTCAGCTGAACAGAACCACGTGGCATTGTTTTTTCCCCAATATTGTTCTGCCTGCTGATTTTCTTCCTCTGATGTCCCGGTTCTGTTGGAGAGGGAGAAGAGACAGAGAAGAGGAACACATCTCATTTTCCACCACCCACTTTTGATTATTCATATTCATGTGGGAGATGAGAAGAGTCTGCCAGGGACACATTTAAATAACAAGGACTCTAAAATCATTACTTTGCCCTTGACTACAGTCAAGAGACATTCTGTGGGCAGCACACTGTCGTGTGTGTGCACTCACACCCTCACAAATGCACACTCACCTCTCCCTCCAAGCCCCACAAGCTGGAACCTAGTAGTCCCAGTTCCCTAAAGATTGCTCACACAGATGGATGTGGCTTTCACAACATTAATGGGACTAGAAGGAAAAAAAAAAAAGCAATAATAATTAGCAAAACAGTAAGTATGTATCAGTTGAGGTTTCATGCTTTAGTATTTATGTAGCCTCTCCCCTCTGCTGAAGGAAAGGACAAGGGAGCGGAGAGAGGAGGAATAAAGTCGGAAAGCCCATTGCCCATGGAAGTGCACAGCATGTTGGCAGTAGGGCAGAAAGCACCTTACTCTGAAGTCAAAATTCCTCGCCCTGGCCCAGGTCCTCAGGAGCTAGCTGTCAGGTGTTCTCGAAGGTTCCTGCAGGACAAAGAGGCCTGGCATCTACTTCCTTCCCCTCACCACTTTCCTGGGTCATCTACTAAGACCCTTTGCTTCTTGGTGCTTTGAGGAGGGAAAATGTCTTTCTCACCTCCCCCAGAGGATGGCTGAGAGGGTTAAGGAAGACGCTACCTGTGAGCAAAGGCAGAATTCCTGCCCTGGAATCACCCCACGGACCCCAGGTCCATGCCATCTGCTACCTAAAGTCCTGTAATAAACCTGAGGGAAGGCGGGTGGAGCAGGGAGGGGCACTGTCATTTATCTCATTGCTCAGTCCTTGTGTCTAATAAAGAATTTAGGAAACTTCCCACAGCACATCTTCTTCTCATTAATAATACAGTCCTTACTAATAAATCCAGAAAGCAGCACCCAGACCTTGTTAAACCTCTACTAATTAGTTTTGAAACGTCCATAGCCCAATGTGGAGGCTATCAACACATTCCCAGGAGAAAATGAAACACACGCACAAGTTGGGGTTGCTCAAAAATCCATGTTTGGATCTCACATAAGTGACTGATTTGCCCATTGCTATATCCATTAATGCTGTCCAGTAGAACTTTCTGCAATGATAGAAATGTTCTATGTTGCACGGTCCAATATGGTAGCTACCAGTCAGCCACACGTGGCCTTTGAGTCTTGAAATGTGGCTAGGACAACTGAGGAAACTGTATTAGTCTGTTTTCAAGCTGCTGATAAAGACACACCTGAGACTGGGAAGAAAAAGAGGTTTACTTGGACTTACAGTTCCACACGGCTGGGGAGGCCTCAGAATCATGGCGGGAGGTGAAAAGCACTTCTTACATGGTGGCGGCATGAGAAAATGATGAAGACACAAAAGTGGAAACCCCTGATAAACCCATTAGATCTTGTGAGACTTATTCACCATCACCAGAATAGTACAGGAAAGACCAGCCCCCATGATTCAAGTACCTCCCCCAGGTCCCTTCCACAACACATGGGAATTCTGGGAGATACAATTCAAGTTGAGATTTTAGCGGGGACACAGCCAAACCACATCAAAACTGCATTTTTCATTTTATTTAGTTTTATGTAAATTTAAGCAGCCACATGTGGCTAATGGCTACCGTACTGCATAGCACAGACCCAGAGAGCATCTCTGGTATGTAGCTGGCACTCAATAAATCTTTGTTCAAGGAAAAACATAAATGGACAGTCGTTCACCATAATAAGTTCTGATCAAACAAGATTCTCATATTTATTGAGTCCTCTTTTTAAACAAAGCCCTGTTTAGGTCAACAACCTTCTGAGATGGGTACTTCTGTTATCCCAATTATACAGATAAAGAAACTGGGGCTTCAAAGAGTTAAGTGAGGAGCCCACAGCCACATAGCACATGGCCAGCCAAGGATTGTGCCCATACACCCATTTCTGCATGCCTCCAGCTTTCTGTAGTCTGATGGGACAGCCTCTTCAAACTACCTTTTCCATTGACCAAAAAAATCCCTAAGGAGCATCACTTTACTTTCACCACAATGACATCAAATTAGTCAAGGAACTTTTCCTTTTGAAATAGAAAAAAATGAAGATAGACAATTGTTGTCATATCTAGGGATCTTTTAAAAGTCTAGCCAGAGCAGTAACTTCACAAGGCTCTGTTGTCTGACTTCTGGGTCCCAAGTCAAGAGTTAACTATTCATTCCACCACTGTGGTGTCCCCCTGAAATCATCTCCCAAGATGGCAGACTACTCTGAGAGAGTAGTCTCACAATCATCATGTCCATGAGCTCTCACCTCTGAACGCTGAGAGGTGAGAAAGGGAGGAGAAAGGGAAGTGAGAAAGGGATTTGAAACACCAGTGACCCAAATCCAGAGTTTGTAGCCCCTCCTACCATGAAAGATGGGAGAGGCATGTCCACATGTCATATGCAAATGTCCTTCTCCAAGGAGATTATTGCATCCTTGCTCATCTAGTAAATTATAGCTGCAGCCAGCCCTGACTCTTGCACCATCAGAGCTCAGTTATATAACAAGAGAACATGTGCTCCCACCACCATCAGATGTAAGCACCAAACCAGGGGCTGGGCACCCTTCAAGGCATCCTCTCCTCAGCTGACTCTGTTTACCATAGCATGCCCCTGACTCCATCACACACACAGCTGTCTTGACAGCATTACTAGCTGAATCAACTTTTGCAGTTCTTCCCAAGCCCTCTAAGGCCGCCATTTGGGCTCCTCTCAACAGGGTCCTTTCCAACACTCCAGCAAGCTGTTTGCCTTGACTGACCCCAGAGCTCTGTCATTTGTGGCTGTCACCACTTGAGATATGAAGGGAAAGATGCAACTGACACTTATTGCTGATGAAGAAAAGTATTTGTAGAATTTCAGACATTCTTAAACCATTCTAACTTTGCCCTAGGAGGTTAACTCAAGCCACACAGTTTATCTCACAGAACCAGTGGTTCCTTGAGGAGGACTTTACATCACAGAGCCTCCCATGTCTTCCTTTTCAATTATTTAAATCCTACCCCCTCTTCTGGGCCCAGTTGAAGACCAACCCACTTTTTCCAAGAGGTCTTCCGGGACCCTTCCAGCTCTCAGAACCCCCCTTTCCTCAGCTTTCAGGCAGCATCCACTCTCTGTAGTGCCACCTTCTCAGTAACCCACCAAAGAGGGGAAGGGCGCCCGGGACGAGTGGGGCCCCTCTCACTGGCCCCACTCATTTTATCTCTGACGTCAAGTTCATGTTCCCCACTCAACAAAACAAATGTGCAACAGTAAACTGGAAGCAATAATTCACCAGCTCTTAGAGGAAGCCCCTTCCAGGCCCCTTGTGCCGCAAGTGTCTCATTCAAACACACAACACTTTTTATGAGGGGGATCTTGTTAAAACATTTTTTGCAGGCAGGCGCGGTGACTCACACCTGTGATCCCAGCACTCTGGGAGGCCGAAGTGGGTGGATCACTGAGGTCAGGAGTTCAAGACCAGCCTAACCAACATGGAGAAATCCTGTCTCTACTAAAAATACAAAATTAGCTGGGTGTAGTGGTACATGCCTATAATTCCAGCTACTTGGGAGGCGGAGGCAGGAGAATCGCTTGAACCTGGGAGGCGGAGGTTGTGGTGAGCCAAGATTGCACCACTGCACTCCGGCCTGGGTGACAAGAACAAAACTCCATCTTGGGAAAAAATAATAAAATAAAATTAAATTAAAATTAAAATGCCATTTTTTTCCCTTTGTCTTAGTGCCTTTTGTAGACTGGCACTGGGAAGCCTACCCAGGTGACTGACCCTTAATCCAATAATGATTTTTGAGGGATTACTCAACTGCCTCCAGCAAACTCTTCCTGGCATTGCAGTATATCCATTCACTCTGCACTAAGTCATGTATCTCATTGCACTGCTCTATGTTTGCCTGTGCACTCTTCTTTCAAGGACAAAGACTATGTCTTACTTTATAGGGCATTTCTCACCACAGCTAACATACTGCTACAGAGATTCAAAAGGCATTTACTGACTAAAAATAAATGAAAAAAAAAAAAAAAAAAAAAACTACTCTCCAGACACTGGGCAGAATAGGTGGCTAGAAAACCCTACTGGAAGACAAACTTCAAGTTGGAAACGCCCCTGGCAGAGGGTTCAGTGCATTCTCACAGCCCAGGGCAACGCCAGAGTCCCAGGCATGAGCACCCCCTCACCTGGTAGTCTTGCTCTTCTACTCCATGAACCATTTCAATGAATACTTGGCAAAACGAATTTTACTTGGGTTGGAGAAGTAGTTCCACTGTACTAGTTCCAAAATCAAAAATAAGAGGAAGTATATGAAAACCAAAAAAAAAAAAAAACTCTACCCCTTCCCCAAGTGAAGTCTGCTACCTCAAAAAAATCAGAAAATCACAAAACCAATGCTTACAAATCAATAAATGACAAACAACCCTATTTAAAAATGGGTATTAGATTTGAACAGTCATTTTATCAAAGAAAAATGTGACTATCTAATAAACACATGAAAAGCTGTTCAACATCATTAATTGTTATTAACAAAATGCAAATCAAAGTCCTAACAAGATACTTCTACGTACCAACTATAATGGCTACGATAAAAAAGACTGACAAGGCTGGGCATGGTGGCTCACACTTGTAATCCCAGCAGTTTGGGAGGCTGAGGTGGGTAGATCACTTGAGGTCAGGAGTTCGAGACCAGCCTGGCCGACATGGCGAAACCCCATCTCTACTAAAAATACAAAAATTAGGCCTGGCGCAGTGGCTCACGCCTGTAATCCCAGCAATTTGGGAGGCCAAGGCAGGCAGATCACGAGGTCAGGAGTTCGAGACCAGCCTGAACAACATGGTGAAACCCCATCTCTACTAAAAATACAAAAAAAAAAAAAAATCAGCTGGGTTTGGTGGCAGGCACCTGTAATCTCAGCTACTCGGGAGGCTGAGGCAGGAGAATTGCTTGAACCCTGGAGGTGAAAGCTGCAGTGAGCCAAGATCGTGCAATTGCACTCCAGCCTGGGTGACGGTGGAAGACTCTGTCTCAAAAATAATAATAATAATAATAATACAAAAATTTGCTGGGCATGGTGGCACACACCTGTCATCCCAGCTACTTGGGAGGCTGAGGCAAGAGAATCACTTGAACCCAGGAGACAGAGGTTGTAGGGAGCCGAGATCATGCCCCTGTACTCCAACCTGGGCAATGGAGTGAAACTGTCTCAAAAAAAAAGACTGACCATACCAAGTGTTGCTGATGATATCAGAAAATTAGAACTCTCCTACGTTGCTGGTAGGAATGTAATACGGTGCCACTGCTCTGGAAAACAGTTTGGTAGTTTCTTAAAAAGTTAAATATATACACACCATACAACTGAGCAATTTCAATCCCAGGTATTTAACCAAGAGAAATGAAAACGTGGCTCCACAAAAGACTTATATGTAAATGCTCACAGCAGCATTATTAGCAATCACTAAATACTGGAAACAATACAAACATCCATCAGATGGTGAATGGATAATCAAAATGTGGTATATCCACACAATGGAATATTACCCAGTAATAAAGATAAATGAACTTCTGATCCGTGCAACAACATGGCTGAACATCAAAAACATTATGCTAAGTGAAAGAACTCACGCACAAATGACTCCATACTTCATGATTCCATTTAATTGGAAGTTCTAGGAAAGGGAAACTACAGAGACAGAAAGTAGATTAGCAGTTACCTGGAGCCAGAAGTGGGAGTGAGGATTGATTACAAATTGGCATGAGGAAACATTTTAGTGTGTTGAAAATGTTCTAAATATATAAATGTACTAAAAGTAATGGAATCACTTACAATGGGTGAATCTTGTGAAATAAAAATAATGGAGAATTTTATGGTATATATAGTTCAATAAAGCTATTTTTTAAAAAGCTATTTTTAAAACTACAAACCAACTTAATTGGAGCTTTAAAAATTTTGGAGAAATTTATAGTTTCAGTTTAAGGACATTAATCAAAGAAGCATCTTAATACTCTGAGGGCTATTAAAATTAGAGACTGGAAAATTTCTTTAAATCATAACATTTTAATGTAAAGTTATTTTCCTGCACTTTTTAATTCTCCACAGTAGGATATTAACAATTCTCAAGGAAGGTCTAAACCCCAAGGCATCCCAGACTCACCCAAACCCTAGAAGTCAAAGACCTGTAGACGGGTATAGAATTGCTCAGGGTGAAGTGTCACTGTGGCTCTCAGTGGTGTGACAGCCTCTTTCCCAACATTCTCCTTAGCTCAAGTGTGGACCCAAAAGAACGAACGCTGGCTTTCCAGGTCTCCTGCTTTGAGGACAAGTGCTCAGAGGCCTGCTGCTCTCCTAGGGCCCCACACCCACCAGCTGAACTAACCAGAGCAGTTTCTCCACTGACGCGTCTTCCAGGTGTCTCCTCTCTCAGCTTGCCTAGCCAGATGGCCTTGATCCAGGCAAAATCTGTATTAGTCAGGGGTTCTCCAGAGAAATAGAACCAATAGGGTGTGTGTGTATGTGTGTGTGTGTGTGTGTGTGTGCATATATACATATAGAGATTTGTTTTAAGGAATTGGCTCACACAATTGTGGGGCTGGCAAGTCTAAAAGGTGCAGGACAGGCAGGCAGACAGGCAGGCTGGAGACCCAGGGAAGAGTTGATGTTGCAGTTTCCAGTAAAAAGGCAGTCTGAAGGCAGAAATCCATCTCCCTCAATCTTTTCCTGACTCCTGGCTCCTTCAAGCCCTTAAGACAGTACTTGAGCAGAAAGCGACTATGTCTCATGGCACTCTTGCGACCTGCTGCACATGCTATCCAAGAGGCTCTTGGTAAAGGTCTGCAAACCTACCAAGACCATAGAACTCCATGCAGTTGGTCATGTTTATCTACTTTCCTATCACACTCTTCAAAATATATATGTCTTAAATTTAATAATTTAAAAATAATAACAATGTTGGTATTAATAGATCATCACATCTATTATTTCTTTTTTGCTATGGTTATTATCAAAGCAGTGAAATTCCAAGTGTGTAATTCACAAAGCAGATAAAAAACCTACACGATCAGGCCAGGTGTGGTGGCTCACTCCTATAATTCCAACACTTTGGGAGGCCGAGGTGGGTGATCACTTGAGGCCAGGAGTTCGAGACCAGCCTGGCCAACATGGTGACCCCATCTCTATCAAAAATACAAAAATTAGCCAGGCGTGGTGGCACATGCCTGTAGTCCCAGCTACTAGGGAGACTGAGGCACAGGAATCGCTTGAACCTGGGAGGTGGAGGTTGTAGTGAGCTGAGATGGCGCCACTGCCCTCCAGTCTGGGCAACAGAGTGAGAATCTATCTAAAAAACAAACAGAAAAAAAAACAAAAACAAAAAAAACAAAAAAAAACCCACCTACCTACACAATCAAGAAATGTCTATATTTGGTTTTTTGTTTGTTGTTTTGTTTTGAGAAGGAGTTTTTTTCATTCTTGTTGCCCAGGCTAGAGTGCAATGGTGCAATCTCGGCTCACTGCAGCCTCCACCTCCGGGTTCAAGTGATTCTCCTGTCTCAGCCCCCCGAGTAGCTAGGATTACAGGTGCACGCCACCACCCCCTGCTAATTTTTGTATTTTTAGTAGAGATGGGGTTTCACCATGTTGGCCAGGCTGGTCTCGAACTCCTGACCTCAGATGATCCACTCACCTCAGCCTCCCAAAGTGCTGGGATTACAGGTGTGAGCCACCAGGCCCGGCCAAAAAGTCTACATTTGTAATAACTTCCACTGTCTATATTCTTAGAATCAGCACTTTTTTTGGAGAGTGCAGCCCAGATCAGAATGACTGCTCTTAACAATCCCTCCACCCCTCCAGCAGGGTGGTCTCAGCAGCATTTGGTGATGTATCCCCCACACTGTGGGTAACCACAGGAAAGACTGAGCCGGGAGAAAGCATCTGGTACGAGCAGGGAGAGCTGGGTGCGGGGGCAGGGCTGCACCTTTCAGGTGGTTGAACCTGTCATGTTCATATTTGGGAGTGCATGTGGACAATTTTTCACCCACCACATGAGCCTGTGAAGCAGAGCAGGCTGGTGTAGAGAGGGGTGGATGAGGAAGCAGACACACGGAGAGAAGCAGAATAAAATTCAGAGGATTTCTGTTTTCCAGGTGTCTGCTAAAGCCCCTGCTGCAGCCCTGTGCCTGCGTCATGTGGCACCCCCCTAAGCACCCTCACTGCAAGGGATAGTAAATCTTCACAGCAGCATGGTGAGCTCTAACCCCATCAGTACCTTTGAGTGATCACGTAGCTGTGAAGCAAGTATTGGATTCACAGCAAATATGACACCTGAAGCTTGGCTTAGGTACCGTCCCTTTACAAAAAAAATAAATACATTCTCTGAGTCTTGCAGGAAGGAATCATCTCTTCAAAAAATATTTTAAAAAAATCTTCAAAAGCACCATTTGGAAGAGGCTAAAGAACTACTCACTTAAAAATTTAATTTTTTTAAAAAAAGAACTCATTGCATCAGGGCAAAGTAAAAACTACTGTTTATTGAGCTTGATGCAGATAACTGAGGGCAGCCACAGGGTAGGTCCTTATATTTTCCCTCTCATTTTAGTTGTCACACCAACCCTATATGACAGTATTAGCTGTGTGTTATTGGTAAGAAAACTGAGGCTCAGGAAGGACGGGTATGACTTCCAAAGTCACACAGTAGTAACCTGTCAACCTTTCCTTTCATCGATGAGTGTTATGAAGCACAACATCTTATATAATGATGCTCTTTACTGGGCTATGATTGCCCTGAATCAAATATATAATTAAGTGCCTGTATATTTCATTCTTGGTGAAACCCTTAAAACATGCTATTGACTTCCACTTTTTGTTGTTCTTCTTCTTCCCCAGTTTAAGGTATCCAAATGAAGATATCCAAATGGCTTCTTCATTTAGCTTCTTCTCACTCCAATGGAAACCTCTGCAGAATTGCACACTATCAAAGCCAGATATCATCAACAAAATAATCGTTCAACTGCACCTAATTTCAGTTAGATGAAATGAGATTGGTGAGGCTTGACTTCTCCTAACAATAAATAGAGTAATTTCTTTCATTTACGTAATGCCCAAGGGCTCCCTCGGCTCTACAACAAATTGATAGACCAAAAATCATTTCACTCAGTGCTCAGGGGCAGGAACCCAAAGAGAAATAGGCAATCACCTTTTTCACACAGTGTGGAGACAGGAATAGATCCAGAAGAGATCTCAAGCAAGAACTGGAAATGCAGGGTTCGCTAGGATGTCAGAATGGCTGCTGTCAAGTACATTGTGAGCATTATCTCTAGCCTTATTTCTGCTGGTGTGGCAATGCTGGCTTGCAAAGTCCTCTCTTAACCCCATTTCTGCTTCGCTCCCTCACCTCTGTTCCTAGCAGCCCTCCTCAACATGAAGCAACTGCTGACACCACAGAGGAGGACAGAAAAGGGCCAATTGCTCCAGGTCCTCAGCTGATGATGCCAAACAAGTTGTGACAAGATCAGTGTGCAGCAAGATCAAAGCTCAAGGAAAACCTATGGCCTTACTCACCATCCCAAAGGAGCCTTGCACTCCCATGGAGAAGTTTCACCAAGAGAGTCTGCACTGCTGTCTCCAAATACAGGGATCGTGAAAACAGATGTCATCACATTCCACACAAGGCAACAGGCATTTCAGCACAGTTCCCCTGACAGGTTAATTACTCACAGCAGGGGATGTCTTCTGTTCCCAAAGGCAGAGAGCTATCTCATCTCTAGTGTCTGACTATTCCAGCATCCACACTGCCTGAGGGCTGGATAGAAATTCTGAATCTCAGGTCCCACCCAGGAATCTGTTTTTTATTTTATTTTGAGACAGGGTCTCACTCTGTCACCCAGACTGGAGTGTAGCGGTATGATCTCGGCTCACTGCAGCCTTGACCTCCAGGCCTCAGGTGACCTCCCACTTCAGTCTCCCAAGTAGCTGGGACTATAGGCATGCACCATCATGCCTGGCTACAGACAGGATCTCACTATGTAGCCCAGGTTGATCTCGAGAGCTCAAGCAATCCTCCTGCCTTGGTCTCCCAAAGTGCTGGGATTATAGGCGTAAGCCACTGTGCCTGACCTGGAATCTGGTTTTTGATAAGATCCTCAGGTGATGCAACCACATCTGAAAGTTTGAGAGGCATTCAGTTACTGCGTACAGGAGGATAAGAATACTATGTGTTAATTGACACATTCTGTTTAGAACCTTTTGCCTTCTGCCAGGCATACACGCATTCAATGAAAATGCATTCATTTGTCATTCAGTAAATATTTATAGTGTGTCTTCTAGGTGACTAAGTGTCTGGCACTGTCTAAGGGAGATAAGGGTACCCTGATGAACCAAGCAGACAAGGGTCCTACCTTCCAATAACGCACATTCTAGCTGGGGAAACAAATAGCAAGCAAGAAAACAACCAAGCAAATGAAAGAGATCATCACGCACCGTGAAGAGTGTTACCAGGAAGAGAAAGAGGATGACAGAGGCAGGACTGAGGTTGGAGGAGAACCTTTTAATTGGGAGGGGAGGATCCAGAAAGGCCTCTTGCCCAAAGTAACATGTAAGCTGAGACCTGAAAGTGAAAATGAGCTAGCCATTCCAAAAAGTGAGGCGAGAACTTTCTGGGCAAAGGGATGAGCTGGTGCAAAGGCCAAGAGTCAGGAAAGAGATTGGCATCTGAGGAACAGAAAAGAGGCCAGGTGGCCGGAATATAGAGAGTCCAGGAATGTGTGAAGCCATCCAAGAAGTGGAAGAGATGGACAAGACAGGGCCATTTCAGGCCAAGAAAGTCATGGCAAGGAGCTTGGATGTTATTTCAGGTGTTATGGGAGCCACTGAAAGTGGAGAGTGACACCTTACACACACACACACACACGTGCACATGTGCTCACTTTCCCCATTGTACAGAGTAGACTGCATAAGAAACAAGACTGGACCCAGGCAGGCTGGCTTGGGCCTGTGCTGGCCTGGAGCCCCGCGCTGCTGGGGACACAAAGGTGAGTGAGGCTTCTTTGCCTTGTCTGTATCCTGACCTTCAGGACACTTGCTGGGAGACGCAACAAGGAAATTGACAAAAAATACAGTGTCATTTTAGGTGCCAGTTAATGAGGCAATATCTTTGTTAAATGTAATCAGCACGTATTCTCTGACCAGCAGTTTACACATCTATCCCACAAACAGGCTGGCATGTGTGCAAAATGACATATGCTCAAGATTATTCATTACACGGTTGTATAAGCAAAAATTGGAAACAACCTAAATGTTGAGTAACAGGGAACTGCTTAAATAAACTTTGATGTATCCATACAATGAAATACTAGGTAGCCAAAAATAGGAACAATAATACTTTCACATTCAGAGTTTCATGTATTTATGTATATGTAAAATATATGTATATATTATACATTACATAGACATATATATATGGCCTTGAATGGGAGACATAAACAACTGGTAATAACGATTGCCTCCTGTCCGAAGACAGGGACTGGGGGACATAAGGTCTTCCATGTGTACTTTCATAGCATTTGAAATTTGTACCGCATGAATATATAGCCAATTCAAAATAACTAAATAAAATTTAAATGTTAAATGAATGCCTTAAAATAGGTGCTAGGCAAGATGGCGGCACACAGTGTAGAGACGACAGAAGGGTTTGTAGGGTGGGGGGTTTCAGGGAGAGGAAGCGGTAACACTTGGGCTGAGTATTGAAGGGCGAACATGGAAGAAGACCTCAAGGGACAAGGGCGTTCCTGACAGAGACCTGGATATGTGCGCTAACAGGGCCCCTTCAAGGAAACCCCAGCAGTGTGGGGGCTCGCTGAAGCCCTTGGGTTCGGGAATGGCCACCAGGACGTGAGGCTGGGCATGTCATGCCAATCAGCTGGGGCTTTTCCTGAAACAGGAAACAATGATACGACCAGGTCTCTAGCACTCCAGCATACCTGGCAGCAGTGTGGATAGTGGCTAGAGGCAGAGTTGGGTGGGGTGGACTGGAACCTAATTCAGAAACTACGTAAGGACCTGACTTCTATGGGGAGCAGACACAGAGAGTTTCAGATGGCATCAACCAGGTTTGGGAACCGATTCCAGGACTGGGATGAAAAAGGAACAAAGGACAACTCCAACAGTCTCACCTGGGCTGCCATGATCTATGGCAGAGGAACAGGTACAGCTGATGGAAGAGGAAGAAATGACTCAGGGGGAGGTAGAGTGCTGGGTTCAAATCTCTAGCCAGGAGCAATGTGACTCCGGTCTCTGAATCTCAGTTGCTTTGTTTGTGAAATGAAGTTAATATCTATCTTAGAGGATTATTTTAGTCATGAAATGAAATGCTTTATACGCAGCACTTATCATGCTGCCTGGCACACAGTATGTACTTAATAAGAGGCAGCCTTGGACAATGTAGAAAGTACACTTGGTAGAAATGTCTCTATAACAGAGGAATGCCTCATTCACTAAGGTAGGGATTTCGAGGAAATTTTTAAAAATTAAAGGAGGATGATCAAGTGGGCTTCATCCCGGGGATGCAAGGCTGGTTCAACATACGCAAATCAATAAACGTAATAGCATATAAGAGAACCAAAGACAAAAACCACATGATTATCTCAATAGATGCAGAAAAAGCCTTTGACGAAATTCAACAGCCTTTCATGCTAAAAACTCTCAATAAATTCAGTATTGATGGAACATATCTCAAAATAATAAGAGCTATTTATGACAAACCCACAGCCAATATCATACTGAATGCGCAAAAACTGGAAGCATTCCCTTTGAAAAGTGGAACAAGACAGGGATGCCCTCTCTCACCACTCCTACTCAACATAGTGTTGGAAGTTCTGGTTAGGGCAACCAGGCAAGAGAAAGAAATAAAGGGTATTCAGTTAGGAAAAGAAGAAGTCAAATTGTCCCTGTTTGCAGATGACATGATTGTATATTTAGAACACCCCATCGTCTCAGCCCCAAATCTCCTTAAGCTGATAAGCAACTTCAGCAAAGTCTCAGGATATAAAATTAATGTGCAAAAATTCTTATACAGCAATAACAGACAAACAGAGCGAAATCATGAATGAACTTCCATTCGCAATTGCTTCAAAGAGAATAAAATACTTAGGAATCCAACTTACAAGGGATGTAAAGGACCTCTTCAAGGAAAACTACAAACCACTGCTCAGTGAAATAAAAGAGGACACAAACAAATGGAAGAACATACCATGCTCATGGATAGGAAGAATCAATATTGTGAAAATGGCCATACTGCCCAAGGTAATTTATAGATTCAATGCCATCCCCATCAAGCTACCAATGACTTTCTTCACAGAATTGGAAAAAACTGCTTTAAAGTTCATATGGAACCAAAAAAGAGCCCACATTGCCAAGACAATCCTAAGTCAAAAGAACAAAGCTGGAGGCATCACGCTACCTGACTTCAAACTATACTACAAGGCTACAGTAACCAAAACAGCATGGTACTGGTACCAAAACAGAGATATAGACCAATGGAACAGAACAGAGCACTCAGAAATAACACCACACATCTACAGCCATCTGATCTTTGACAAACCTGAGAAAAACAAGAAATGGGGAAAGGATTCCCTATTTAATAAATGGTGCTGGGAAAATTGGCTAGCCATAAGTAGAAAGCTGAAACTGGATCCTTTCCCTACTCCTTATACGAAAATTAATTCAAGATGGATTAGAAACTTAAATGTTAGACCTAATACCACAAAAACCCTAGAAGAAAACCTAGGTAATAACATTCAGGACATAGGCATGGGCAAGGACTTCATGTCTAAAACACCAAAAGCAACGGCAACAAAAGCCAAAATTGACAAATGGGATCTAATTAAACTAAAGAGCTTCTGCACAGCAAAATAAACTACCATCAGAGTGAACAAGCAACCTACAGAATGGGAGAAAATTTTTGCAATCTACTCATCTGACAAAGGGCTAATATCCAGAACCTACAAAGAACTCAAACAAATTCACAAGAAAAAAAACAAACAACCCCATCAAAAAGTGGACAAAGGATATGAACAGACATTTCTCAAAAGAAGACATTCATACAGCCAACAGACACATGAAAAAATGCTTGTCATCACTGGCCATCAGAGAAATGCAAATCAAAACAACAATGAGATACCATCTCACACCAGTTAGAATGGCAATCATTAAAAAGTCAGGAAACAACAGGAGCTGGAGAGGATGTGGAGAAATAGGAACACTTTTACACTGTTGGTGGGATTGTAAACTAGTTCAACCATTGTGGAAAACAGTATGGCGATTCCTCAAGGACCTAGAACTAGAAATACTATATGACCCAGCCATCCCATTACTGGGTATATACCCAAAGGATTATAAATCATGCTGCTATAAAGACACATGCACACGTATGTTTATTGCAGCACTATTCACAATAGCAAAGACTTGGAATCAACCCAAATGTCCATCAGTGACAGACTGGATTAAGAAAAGGTGGCACACATACACCATGGAATACTATGCAGCCATAAAAAAGGATGAGTTTGTGTCCTTTGTAGGGACATGGATGCAGCTGGAAACCATCATTCTCAGCAAACTATCGCAAGAGCAGAAAACCAAACACCGCATGTTCTCACTCATAGGTGGGAACTGAACAATGAGATCACTTGGACTCGGGAAGGGGAACATCACACACCGGGGCCTATTATGGGGAGGGGGGAGGGGAGAGGGATGCCATTGGGAGTTATACCTGATGTAAATGACGAGTTGATGGGTGCTGACGAGTTGATGGGTGCAGCACGCCAACATGGCACAAGTATACATATGTTATAAACCTGCACATTGTGCACATGTACCCTAGAACTTAAAGTATTATAATAATAATAATAATAAACTAAAGGAGGACGTGTGTGATTCAATTGATCTTAAGTTTCTTTTCACTGTGGTCCCTAGACCAGCCCCTTACTTTGACAGGCCTGTGACCAGTTATCAGTGTGGATCAAGGGTCACAGACCTGTCACCATCACTGGGCAAGCAAGTCAAAGTCCAGGACTTTGCTAAAAGGACAATTTACCAGGACAAGTCAGAGTAGCTAGTTTCAATTCCAGGCAAACACTCGTATCTATACACTCCCAACAGCCAGACCAACCTGATAACTGTTTGGGGTTTTTCACTTCCTGTGTTGTATGTGTTGAACCTTCAATAGTGACTGTAAAGCAAACCAAGACGACCACCCCACTGTGCACTCGCAGGGGCAGCCTGCAAAAGAAGGAGTTAAAAAAAGAAAGAAGAAAGAAGCTCAAAACCTACCCTAAAAACATGAACAAAACCCTATTCTGTCATCACCATTATTAAACTAGGTCTATTATGCCTCTTATTGTTGCCTTTGAAGAGATAACAGACATGTCTTGTTAATTAAAGAAAAGTCACAGGGATATTTGAAAAATAAGAACAGAAGAAGTATCCAGAAATGTCTAATTTGTGTCACATCTCTTGAAACCAGAGCCCCCAGATACTTTCATGGCCAACTTCCCAGAGACAGCCAGAAAACAAGGTCATCCTTGTTCCCCAAATCGCCACCCTCCTGCTCTAGGTTTGCTCTGTGGGTCTGTACCCAGGACAGGAACCACCATCTCTGTGGTGGAGAAACGAAGTTACAACATGGTCTTTCAGATATGACCAGTCCTAAGCTCTCCTGTATACCCAGGGCTCATGAGGGACCAGTTTTGTACAAACTGCACTAATAGAATTATACCACAAGATGGTTATAAAATATTTAATATGCAAAGAGCCAATGTAAACAAGGGAGTTATCCACTCAATACACATGTTCCATCAAACAGAAAATAAATATTGGCCAGACTCAATGGCATTCAGTTCAAGGCCAAAGAAACAGGCCACAAAGGGCAGACACTTAATAAAATTAACTGACAATTAAAACTGACAATGTGAGCAGCCTCCTTAGGAATTCCATCAGATGTCGCATCTGAGTCAATAGCCAAATGGCCTGATAAAAACGCCTTTCTATGGAGAAAGAGTTTCTACATTCTGTTCAGAGCTCTTCGAAGGCAGAATTAAAACACATATATATTTCACCCACCCTGAATCCACACCTATTTTTAAAAAATAAAACAGTCTTTCCAAGACTACATGACTTCCGGTTGGTTTCTGGATGGTCTCTGTTCCTTGGCAGTTCCTCCCTTCTAATCTGTTCTACTATTCGCTTCATCTGGTTATAAGCTTTGTTCTTGTTATAAGCTTTGTGTTTTCCTCACCAATAGAAACTTCAGCTTTCAAAGGTGAGCTGCTAATTTTCTTGGAATTGTAAGATCAAGCCAGTTTCCTGGGATTGTTTTAGGTTATATGTAAGAACTGATGATGAACAAAACACATGCCCTTCTCTTTCCCCTGAGCATCATGGGCTGAGAGGTTGCTACTCTGTGCTCAGAGATTGTTCAGACTGCCTGGGAGTTGAGGGGAGCAGGGACCAGATGGTGAGGCACCCTGAACTCATCTCCGGCACCCGCGGGTCAACACTGTGCCTTCAGAAACTATTCCTGAAGGCGATTAGGGAGGGCCTTTTCTGATGCAAAGCGTCCATGCCTCTGGAGCTACTGCGCCCATCCCCGTAAAAATTTAAAATCCATTACTCCAAACTGTGGCAGAAGACATTTCCTGGAAGGCTGCAGTCAAAAGTTAAAAACCCTGGTTTTACTAAATCAGTCTTTACTAACCTATGACGCCTCTGAAAACATTCTAAATCATCACCCCCATCCAACCACTCCCATCATCCTTGCCTCCAGCGCAGACGAAATAATTCCAGCCGATGGTCACACCTCCAATCTCACGCTAAACTAACTCACAGCAGAAAGAAACAAACGACCCCAACAGGGCGCCACAGCTGCTGAAGGGCAGGTCCTCTGTCGCACCCAAGAAAACCCGAGACACGTGTGCGGCCCTTTATTCAGGCGTTTCTGGGCGCGCACTCGCGTCTCCCAGGCGCGCGCGCACGCGCACACACACACACGTACACGACACACACAGCTGAGGACTAACTTTCCTCTTCTTGCGGAGCACCCCATCCCCTGATATCAGCATCTGATCTTCCTAGTTCGGATCCCCGGAACACACTCCTCCTCCAGCCTGCCAGCCACACACGTGGGGAAGCGCGTCCAAGTGGTGCCAGGAGGCAGGAGGGAAGTGCAAAGGTGGGGAAGGCCCGGGACGAGGAAGGAGGGAGCTCTGAGTTGGATCTGGGATCTCAGATCCCTGGGGCAGCATAGATGCAGGGTAAGCTTCTGGGACGCGGAGAGGGAAAGGCAGCGGGGAAGGAACCCAGAGAAGGTTAAAGGGCGGGGGTGGGACGGAGGATGCAGGGTAGGGGTCGCTCACCTAGGGTTTTGACAGCGATCTGTCTGGTGAGAGGCGGCGGCAGGTTAATGCACACCAAGTCCACGTCCTGATGCAGCAGCACCTCATCAATGCGGCTAGTGTAGAAGGGGACACTCATCTCCTTGGCCAGCTCCTCCGCTTCTTCCTGCGTGCGGCCCCACAGCGCCTTCACCGCGAAGCCCTCGTCTTTTAGCAGCGGGATGATGACACGGGCCGTGAGGCTGGTGCCGAACACGCCCACCCCGGGAAGCATGGCTGCTCAGAGCCGCCTGGTTCTGCTTCTACTCGGATCTCCAGTCCAACACGCGCACACACCCACCTCCAGCTAGTCCTGCACCCGGCTCCTGCAGCCAATCTAGCCGCTGTGCGCCAGCCGCCGTGCACCGGGCAAGGCGCCCGGGTGCCCAGCGCGCACCGAGCTGCAGGCAGAGCAAGCTCGGGGCGCCTCAGTATGGTGACTGCGGCAGTGTCCGCCACGCGGGGCTTGCGTCCTTCCCGGAGTCGGCGACAGGGACCCCCCCAGGGCGCCGGAGGCTTCGAAGCCCCCTGGAGCCCCGGCTCAGGCGGCGCTCCCGCGGCAGCGCCAGTCCGCTGCGTGCGCCCAGCCAAGGCCGCTCCATGGCCGGCTCATCCCCGCGGCCGCGCCGCCGCAGCCCGGGACCGTCTCTCTCCCGCGTCGTTTGCGCAGCCGGCGAATCGCACACACAAACGTCTACACCCTGCCCCAGAGTCTGGGCACGGACTCGCTCCGCTGGGGAGTCTCCTTTATCCCTCGCCCTCCGCTCGGAATGAAATAATCCCGCGACCGCCAGGAGGCCGGCTAAGGATGCGGCCCGGAGCGCGCCGGACGGGGATCTCAAGCTGCAGCGCTGCAGCGGTGGCCACGACCCGGCGCCAGCCTCCTCATTTTGCTGCCATATTCGCTCGCCTCGCGGCTCGGGCGGCCTCGGCCCCAGGCCGGCTCAGGCTCCGGGATCCCGCGGGGACGAGGGCGGAGTTGGCGAGTTTGGCTGTCAGCGGCCGGTGTTCCTGCACCGCCCTCGCCGCAGCGCCGCGCGCCATTGGCCGCCGCGCGCCGCCCCCGCCCCCGCCGCCGCCAGCTCCGGGTGCGCGCTGCGCCCGGGCCCTGAGAGCCCAGCCCGGCTCCTCCCCGGCCCCGCCTCGCTCGCCTCCTGCCCCTCCGCTTCTTCCCTTTCTTTGCCCTCACCATCTTCTTCTCCTCCCTGCTTCACTCCAAACCCCGCCCCAAGCAAGCAAATAAATCTATCTAGGCAGGGCGCGCCCCAATAGGTTAGTCGCCTGTCCCTTGGAAGAGAGCAGTGGGCGCCTTGGCCTAGGGGAAGTGAGGGGACCCGGCGAGGTGCGAACAGCCGGTATTAACAACCTCGGTCCCCGGAGCGTTTCCTGCGTGCTGAGCATCATACTGAAGCCTTTCCAGGCATTGTCCCTTTTAGTCCTCGCAGCAACCTAAGGTTATTGGAAACCCATTTTACCAGTGATGTAAATGAGTCCCAATGAAGGCTAAGGGACTTGCGCAAGGTGACATATGTAAGCAACAGGCCTATGATTGGAATCCAGGCCCCAGAGTCTGGGCAGGCAACCGCAGACTTCTACGGTCTCCTTCCAAGCTAGCCTGCTCCAATCGCGCGCCCCCGCTCCGGCCGCGCACGCACGGTTCAGCCGCCTTCTTCCCAGACAGTCCAGTCTTGGCGGGCTCCCATCTGCCTCCCACCTCCCCTGCCGCTAGGCCCGTGCCCGCCCCCGCGTAGACGCTGTGGTCTGGACTGCCGCAGCGGGGCAGGGGTCTCCGAGGCCGCTGCGGCGCGTGCGTCTCGTGTCTAGGTTTCGAGACGGATATGTCGCCCTGGCCAGATGCCACGCCCGCTTCTTGCTTCGGCTCCTGTTGCCATCGCCACTTCCAGCAGCCTTTACTTCTCCCAGCTTGCCCCCACCTCTACCCCCCTGCACCCTTGTCAGGCCCTCGAGGGGGGACTGGCCAAGGCTGGCCCCGCACCTCTGGAGCCGTGGGGACTCTGCGTCTGTCTGGTTTTCCACGATATCCTTGGCACCTGGCACACTGCCTGCCTGTATGTAGTAGGCTCTCAATAAACATTTGCTAAATAAATGAATGCATATTCGTCGAATGCCCGCTTCGCACCCATTTGATGCCGGGAGCGGGGACTAAACATTGAAAGGCACGTCTTCTAGCTGAAGGCCTTTGGAGAGGTCATGGGTCAGGTCATGTTCATCTCCTGTCTTCAGCACTGGGCTCAATGTAGCACATGGTCTGCCGCAACACAAGTGGAAAACGTGATACTTGCAAGCGTTTAAAACAACTTGTAACAACTGGCAGTGAGGCGGGGCGCGGGTGGAGAGAGCAGGATATCCAAAAAGCTGTGTGTGGCAATGCGGAGTGGAGGCTGACCTAGGGCATTAGAAGAAACGCACAAAGGACACAGTGCTGGGTGGCTGGCAGCAGCCTGGGGAGGACTGAGAGACAAAGCAGGGTGTTGCCCTCAACACTAACAGGCTTCTTTTGAGCAGGGGTTTTGTAAGAACCAAGGCAGGAACGCCTATCTGGGCACAGGAGCAGGCAGTGGTGTCGGACCCAAGGGACTGGATACATCACAGACTTGTCACATGTCAGAGATGGCCAGGCTCTCAGGGAGCCGAGGATGTGCAGTACTGGTCAGAGCACAGCCAGAGCCACTGGCGTTGACTTCTGGCTCTGCCATTTATTAGCTGTAGGACCTTGAGCAAATCACTTCTCTGCGGCATAGTTTCATCTGTAAAATGGGTGGGTAATAATGCTACATACCACAAGGGGTTTTAGAGGATTGGATTCATTAACATTTGCAAAGTCCTGGGAATAAGGCATGGTGCATAGTAAGTTCTATATAAATGTTAAATAAATAAATATAGAGAATGGGTCTGCTACCGATGTCATTTCTTGATGAGAGAGACCCTTGTACAGTGCAGCAATATCTAGCTAATAAGATGGAGTTTTGTTTGTGTTCTTTTAAAGGGAACTCTACCCCTAGCTTGAATGTGAATAAAATGGACCTTCTAAGCCTGCTGTGGTGGCTCACATCTATAATCCCACTGACTGGGGAAGCCTAATCAGGGGTATCACTTAAGCCAGAAGTTCTAGACCAGCTTGGGCAACATAACAAGACCGCATTTCCTAAAAATTAAAAAATTCGTTGGGCGTGGTGGTGTGTTATGTGTCCGTAGTCCCAGCTACTCGGGAGACTGAGGTGGGATTGAGCCCAGGAGTTTAAGGCTGCAGTGGGCCTAGCCTTGATCATGCCACTGCACTCCAGCCTCGGTGACAGAGGGAGACCTTGTCTCTAAAAAAGAAAGAAAAAAAAAAGAGAACTTCCATCTATATAACATCATAGAAAATGATCACATTTTATTCTCATTAAAATTTGTAAATAAACATTATTATCTCCATTTCATAGAAGGCAAAACTGTGTCCTGCTAGCAAGTCCAACTTAAAGGTTTAAAACAGAACACTTCGTTTCCAACCTTATTCTCAAGCCATTCCTCCCTCAACAAATAAAATCATCAGTTTCCAGTTGGTCAAAAGCTTTGGAATCATCTGGTCTTCATATCCTTTATAGTCAACCATCAGCAAATCCTGTCTGCTCCATTTGCAGAATGCATGCAGAGTCTGCCCACCTCTCCCTGCCATGGTTGGGGAGTCCAAGTCACCATCATCACTAACAGGACCACTGTCCTTACTGGTCTCCCTGCTTCCAGTCATGCCCGTCATAGTCCATAGATCCCATAAAAGATAAGCTGAATCATCTCCCATCATGCTTGGCACCTGCCAGTGAATTCCCATCTCACTTTGAATCAACTCCAAAGTAGTACATGCCTGAAAGACTCTATCTGGCCTAACCCACAGCGCCTTGCATCTCACAGCCTATTGCATAGCGTCCCGTACCCTGCATTCCAGCGCCTCTTTGCTATGCCCTTTACAGGCTGAGTTTGTTCTTGCCCCAGGGCCTTTGCACTTGCTGTTTCATCTGCCTGACACCTCATTCCCCCCCCAACACACACACACACATACACACACAAATCCACGGGGCTCTCTGCTCACTTTGCTCAAGCCTCTGCTCAGACTGCCTGGCCTGACCATCTCCTCTAAAATGACACTTCTGTCATATTTCATCCCTTTGTCCAGCTTTATTTTTCTTTATACCTCCTGTCACTGCCTCACATTATATTATATGCCTGCCTATCTGTTTATCATTCATTTGCCTTGACAGGTTCCAAACTCACTGAGGTAAGAAGTTTGGGTGTCTCATTTGCTTCGGAGTCCCAAACACCTAAAATTGTGCCTGGCACCTGCTAGATATTCAGTACCCATTTGTTGAATAAATGTTTGCACATTCTTCTAACAATCGTGTGCTGTTATGAGTTGATATTTATAAAGTCAGTCATCAGAACCATGCCAAGTGCCATGTGCAAGAATGGCGCATGCAATGGAGATGCACAGCGGAGAAGGACAGAGTCCCTGCACCCACGTTGCTTATGCCTGGTAGCCTGTTGATTGATGACATGAATTGGCCATGGCAACACAGCATAACACACCCAGAAGACTGGTCTGCATGGGTTCATTTGAGAACAGAGGAGGGTTCTGAAATCTGAATAGGAAGATTGTGATGACATGCACTGAGAGAAGTGGATTGGGCCCAGGTTTTGAAAGATTTACTGGAGTTAGCCAGAAGAAAGAGAGGAGAATAGTCTAGACAGAGGAAAGCTATGAACAGGCTAACTCAAGGTGGAAAGGTATATGTGGAGGCCAGAACATGGTGAGGAGAATGAATAATGAGATTGGTGTTTTAGAGCCATTATTCAACCTCCAGTACGGAGGGTGTCTTGTGAGGAGCCACTAGACCCAGCCCTGCAGGGAGCCCACTACAGTGACCCCAAAGTGAGGGAAAGAGGACTAAGAAAGGTGGCAGCTATGGGAATGAAGATACCTGCACAGAGATATCATGAGATAACAAGGAGATGAAGTCTCCTGGGCCTGGCAGCTAATTGGACATGGGAGGAGAGTAAAACAACGTTGGCGTGACTTCTCAGCTTGAGGCTAGTGGAGAAGCTGGGTGTGCGCTTGTGTCCTCACTAGTTAGACAGGTCTTGCTTCATCCGTCCTGGGCACGGGAGGATTACTCTGAGCATGCATCTATTCTAAGGTTCTGAGGACACAGAACTTTGCACATACAGTGCCTGTGCACATGGTCCCCACAGACAGTCTTGTTCTTCAAGTTCTTCATGTGAAACCCTCTTAAACCGTGGATCCTGAATCCCAACCTGTAACACAACCTGAGGTTTTGACATTTTAAAACAGTTCTGAAAATAAGCCTAAAATTGTCTTTCCCCTCCATCCATGATTTAGCTGCCAGCCTCTACTATTTGCATTTATGTGAAGATTTTAGGCCCATTTGAATGTCATGAAAAATAAATGTCCAGCCTGGACAATTTAAAAACATCCTGTCTTTACAAAAACTTTTTTGAAATTAGCTAGGAATGGCCTGTGTGCTGGTAGTCCCAGCTACTTGAGAGTTTCACTCATGAAACTGACTTGAGAGCCAGAGGGAGGAGGATTGCATAATCCCAGGAGTTGAAAGTTGCAGGAGCTATGATTGACTGCACTCCAGCTTGGGAGACAGAGCAAGATCCTGTCTCAAATATTAATAATAATAATAATAATAAAATGAAATAAAATAAATGAAATAATTTTATTCCTATCTCTAAGATGATGATAAAATGGAATTTCTTCTCATATTAATTTAGTTTAATAACAATTTATAGTATTTTTCACTGTAAGAGTCATTTGTACATATTACAGACATTTTAGAAAATAAGATGAAGTCAGCCTTAATCATTCTATCCTTACATAGCCACTGCAAATAGTTTGGTTTACTTGTTTCCACAATATTGGAAATATGTTACTATTTCAATGAAATAGAAAAGTTTTGCTCTTTAGTTAGATTTGTTTATTGTTCTTTATGACACAAAGTAGAGGCTTTCTTTTAGTTGACTGTCCATAAATGCCCAGTGTTCTTATAAATCTTAATATCTGTGGAGTGAAATACTTTTGCTCTTTGTGGAATTATAGCTTTGCCAGGTTGAGAAACTTGAATAGTTATGACTGCTGAAGATCTTTAAGCAGGTCTATAAACAGGTCTAATATTCATAGCACTGAGATATGTTCCAGAACTAGTTTTCATTAGGAGAGTTTTAAAAGCACCCATTCATCATTATACATTCAACTCTTTGTTCTTTTTGTTGTTAATAATAGGTGCCACTTACTAAGTGTTCATTATACATGATGCGCTAAGCTAAGCACTTTTCTTTTTTCTGAAAGACGGGATCTCACTATGTTGCCCAGGCTGGTCTTGAACTCCTGGGCTCAAGTGATCCTCCCGCTGCAGCCTCGCAAAGTGCTGGGATTACAAGTGTGAGCCAACACACCAGGCCCAATTTGTATTTAAGCTAAGCACTTTGCATATATTTACATTTAGCTCTTTCAGGAAGATACAATTATCCCCATTATTACAAAAGAAACTGATAGTTTTTTTTTTTTTAAGTTCAGTAATTTTCCTGAGATCATAAAGGCAAGCATTTGGACTAAATCACCTGACTTCAGAATCAGAGTATGTGACCACTGAGCATGCTGCCCTTGAACTTACATTGTGGTACAATAGCGTACCACAGCCCCTATTTTCCCCTGCAAGCACTTGGTCCCTGTAGGGAAGGGAAGCATACTTAATTCCCCTTCTAACACAGGTCAATAGGCTCCCTAAGCAGGGGGTTACTAGAGCTGCCGTCCAGGTCAGGAAAAGCAACACCGTGCTTGTGGTGCTGCTCCTCGGGGACAGAGGCATGGGACAGTATCGGCCACCATCATCTCTGCCTTGGACTACCACAGTAGCCTTCTATCAGGACTCACTGTCACTCTCTTGCCTTCTGCAGTTCATAGGTAATCAGAGAGCTTTCAAAAGCATCACTCATGACACTGACTTGTTTACAGCCCTCCCCTGCTCGCTGCGCTGCACTGACAATGCCATCTAAACCCCTCAGCATAACCCAGGTGGCTCTGTCGTCTGCACTTCTAGTGCCACCCACTCTTGGGCTGATGCCCCTTCTGCCTCAGTCACACTCCCCTCCCCTTGGTTCCTCGGTCTTGCCTGGATCTTTCCTGTCTCAGGACACTTAGACTTTCTGTTTTCTCTTCTGGGAAGTGCTCTTCCCCCTTCATTATCCTGGATGGACAGGCCATTTGGGCCCCATTCACATGTTGCATCCTTCCCAGCCTACTGAGGTCATTCTTCCCAAACCCCTGATGTTGCTCTCCAACACCACCCCGTTTAATTCCATTCACAGCACTTACCACAGTCTGCTTTGAGTTCACTTCCTTGACCCCTGGCTGGAATGTAAGCCTATTGCGGCAAGGGATCTTATTGGTTTATTTATTGCTATATCCCAGGGCCTAAAACAGTACTCGGTACCTCACTAATAAATAATAAATACTTGTTAGATGAACAAATTAGCCACACAGGCATGAAAACTTTTTTTTTTTTTGAGATGGAGTCTGGCTCTGTTGGCCAGGCTGGAGTGCAGTGAGTGGTGCAATCTCAGCTCACTGCAACCTCTGCCTCCCAGGCTCAAGCAATTCTCCTGCCTCAGCCTCCTAAGTAGCTGGGATTACTAATTTTTGTACTTTTAGTAAAGACAAGGTTTCACCATGTTGGCCAGGCTGGTCTCGAACTCCTGACCTTCAAGTGGTCTGCCCACCTCAGCCTCCCACAGTGCTGGGATTACAGGCGTGAGCCACCACACCCGGCCATGAGAACATTTTCTAATGTCATGTAATAGCATGACAAAATGCTTATAGCATGATGTTGGGGTTACAAGGCCAGTCAGTATTGTATATATAATATGATCACGACTACATATTTTTGTCTTTGTGTTATGATAACATATATATAAGACAAAAGCTACCATCTTAATTATTTTAACTGTACAGTGACATTAAGTAATTCACATTCTTGTGCATACAACTATAAATTTTTAAGAATAAATAGCCTAAAATGAAAAGTAATACACCTTTGTCTACATTTCTGGTTTTTCCTTTTTTTTTTCTTACAGTCACAATAAGGAAAAGAAATCATGGCCGGGCGCGGTGGCTCAAGCCTGTAATCCCAGCACTTTGGGAGGCCGAGATGGGCGGATCATGAGGTCAGGAGATCGAGACCATCCTGGCTAACACAGTGAAACCCCGTCTCTACTAAAAAAAAAATACAAAAAACTAGCCGGGTGAGGTGGCGGGCGCCTGTAGTCCCAGCTACTCGGGAGGCTGAGGCAGGAGAATGGCGCAAACCCGGGAGGCGGAGCTTGCAGTGAGCCGAGATCCGGCCACTGCACTCCAGCCTGGGCGACAGCGAGAGACTCCGTCTCAAAAAAAAAAAAAAAAAAAAAAGGAAAAGAAATCATTTAAATGTGTAAGTGAACTAACAGTTCTGGTCAGATGCTGAAGTATCTCTTTCCTCTCCCATTCTGAGTACATGAACTTGTCAAGACCTAAAAGAGTCTAGCTAGTCACTAGTCCTCTGAAATGGCAAAAATAATAGTTGACTCAACTAGGTTGTACTGCAACACGTTCCTTATCTGTGTCACCCACCAGGCCAAGAGAAGCCTAGACACTCTTTGACTTACCACCAGCCAATCCATGGCTCTTGGAGAGTGGGAATGCGCTTACGTCAATGCATAGGAGTTTAGGCATTCCAGAAGCTACTGTGCAAAATACAGAACTTTTCTTTTTGGTGTGTGAAGGTCTCAGGTGCTTGGCCTCTTCATGCACACAACTTCTCTGGGGTAATGCTGTTCAGTGGATGTTTCTGCTGCCGCCTATTAAGGTGTGTAGGGCAGATGATATAATTGCGCTATAAATAAGCAGACAGTAAGTATGGTGCCCTTTCCAGGCAGATCGATAAGCACACAGGAAAACTATTTAGCATCCCAAGTCATTAACACGCTGCTTATACACACAGATTTAGCATACCAGAAAAATAACCTTTGTAACAGTCTGGCAGAAAGTAAATACTGGCCGGGTGCGGTGGCTCAAGCCTGCAATCCCAGCACTTTGGGAGGCCGAGACGGGTGGATCACGAGGTCAGGAGATCGAGACCATCCATCCTGGCTAACACGGTGAAACCCCCTCTCTACTAAAAAATACAAAAAACTAGCCGGGCGAGGTGGCGGGCGCCTGTAGTCCCAGCTACTCGGGAGGCTGAGGCAGGAGAATGGCGTAAACCCAGGAGGCGGAGCTTGCAGTGAGCTGAGATCCGGCCACTGCACTCCAGCCTGGGCGACAAAGTAAATACTATTCAAATTTTTAATTTCCAATTGAGAGAGGAGAATGACATAACATCTGCAATTCAAATTAAAAGCAATATTTTATGCCCTTAGTTTCTGGTTTAAAGAGTAGATACATAAAACAATACATGCTCCATTTCAAACATCTCACTTATTTATTTATTTATTTATTTAAGACGGAGTCTCACACTGTCGTCCAGACTGAAGTGCTGTGGTGCCATCTCAGCTCACTGCAACCTCCACCTCCCTGGTTCAAGCAATTCTCTGCCTCAGCCTCCCGAGTGGCTGGGACTATAGGCGCCCGCCACCACGCCTGGCTAATTTTTTGTATTTTTTAGTAGAGACGGGGTTTCAGCGTGTTAGCCAGGATAGTCTCGATCTCCTGACCTCGTGATCCGCCCACCTCGGCCTCCCAAAGTGCTGGGATTACAGGCATGAGCCACCGCGCCCAGCGTCATCTCACCTATTTATTAATAGATGCAACATGCAGAATCCAAGATAGATCACTTGACCTTGAAGTATCTAGGCAGTAACACCAGACATAGGCTGTGGCCTTATAATTATGAGGTCCAAAGGAAAGCCACTCAAAAGGCTGAAAGACACTGGGTCTGTTTTTGTTTAGAAGTAACCAGGGCCAAAGTGCAGCCTGGGAGACGGATGGCAGAGAGAACACATCACACAACTCAGCAAGAAAGGAGTAGAAGGAAACCAAGACTATTCATTTCTTCCACCACAGCTTATAGAAAAAATATTTAACAACTGATATGCCAAGGGCACCGAACAATCAGAACAAATATCTATATTTCTGGAGCAGAGTCCTGGAGGTTCCTTGCTAGACCAAGCCTCAACACTTTCGTTCACTAGATCACAGTAAGACTTGGGGGATCTTTGGAAGAGGTCAAGGCAGTAGGTGGCAAAGTGGTACTCAAAGCTCAGGGCGGCAGCTGAATATTTCACCAAGCAGCACGATCATATCTGGTATGCGTATACCAGCTGACCAGCAGCCTTACCTTCTTTCCACTTCTGTTCATTAACTGCCTACTGTGTCTGAGTCCTGGAGATACTCACTGAGAATACAGAGCTAAAAGCTCCATCCTTAAGCTGTCCCTTAAGGAGCTCATGGCTTTGTGCATCAAACAATTAAACAGATAACTGCAATATAGTGTGTGAGAAGTGCAATCACAGAGGTAAGCTACAGTTCTATGGGAGCCTCCTCTCTGTTTCTCTTCCACACACGTGCGTGCACACACACACACACACACACACACACTGCAAACCATTAGCTCCCTTGGTTTCCCAGGATATTATTCAAGTTCTGCTTCTGCAATCCTTCTTTCCTTTCTGATAAGACCAGATTCCTGAGATGTAGACTCTTTCTCTTCCTCTTTTCCAAACAATAAATTTACATTATATTTAGAAACAATAATCGATATTTAGAAAAAAAAAACTTTACCCAATAAAGAATACACATTTTTTATAAACTTACCCAGAACATTTACACACTTGACAATTTATTGGGCCACAAAGGAAATTACAACAAATTCCAAAGGAATGAGGTAATTAGGTCATGTTCTTTCACCACAGGGCACTGAAAATAGAAACCAACAGTAGGAACATATTCCCTCACTCCATAAATTTGACAATTAAAAATATTATTCTAAGTAAGTTCTGGATTAGAAAATAAACCGTGATGAAAATGGAAAATATTTAGAAATGAAACACAATAAAAGCACCCATATAAAAACATATTAGGTGCAGCTAAAACTGTACCCGAGTGGAAATTTGGAGCTTAAATTCATTTTTTTAGATAACAAAAGAGGTTTGAAATTTAAGCATTCTACTTAATGATCTAGAAAGAAATAATAATAAAGAATCTAGAAAGAAAAAACTAGAAGAAAAGAGAAATAAATGTAAAACCATAAAAAGAATCTAAAGCCAAGAATATAAATATTATTTATAAACCAAAAGGTTGTTAATAAAAAAGACTAATAAAATAGATAAATTTCTGGAAAGGTCGATTAGAAAAAAGAGAAAAGGCTAAAAACAATATTTGGGATAAAAATACTATAAACAAATCTTTGCCTATAATTGTGAAAACTTTCCTGAAATGGTCAGCTTTACAGAAATTATAAAATGGACACAAAAGGAAATAGAAAACCTTAATATGCTAGTAACTATTAAAATAATTGAATGGCTAGTCAAATACCTCTCCTCAAGAAAGGCAGTATGTTCTGACAACTTTACAGGCAGGTTTAACCAAACTTTCAAAGAACAGACAATTTTATTTTAGGCAAGCAGTTCCAGATAATAGAATAAAAGGGAAAAGCTATTTAACTCATTTTTTGAGGTTACTATAGACATAAAAGTATGTATTTTTAAATAAAAACAACAGAAAATTATAAGCCAATATCATTTATGAATATAAAGAATTCTAAATAAAAATCTTACAAATTTAATTTAGCAGTATATAAAAGTAATCATAACAGTGGAGTTTATCCTGTAAAAATATCCATGACTCAACATTAGAAGACTATATTAAGTTACTTTAAAATATGAAGATATTAAAGGGAGGAGAGCCATAAATTGTTGGCAATAAAATTGAACACCCATTTATTTAAAAAATAGTAAAACTTTTAGCAAACTTGGAATACATGGAGATTTTAATTTGATCAAGATTTTTTTTGAAACTGTAATAATGTTACAATAACTGATGAAACTTCAAACACATTTCTACTTAAACCAGTGTATTCATTATCATTCCTACTACCTGGTATCACACTGCAGGTTCTTCCCAATGAAAAGGGACAAGAAAAGAAAAGGCAGAAGAATCTTGGAGGAAAAGATAATATGGCCATTTTTTTTTTGAGACAGAGTTTCACTCCTGTTGCCCAGGCTGGAGTGCAATGACCTGATCTCGGCTCACCGCAACCTCCGCCTCCCGAGTAGCTGGGATTACAGGCATGTGCCACCACATCCGGCTAATCTTGTATCTTAAGTAGACATGGGGTTTCTCCATGTTTGCCAGTCTGGTCTCAACTCCTGACCTCAGGTGGTCCACCTGCCTCAGCCTCCCAAAGTGCTGGGATTACAGGCGTGAGCCACCGCGCCCGATTGATATGGCTATTATTTTCAGATTGTCTACTTGAAACCCAAGAGAATCTTCAGGCAAACTGTTAGAGGATTCAGCAAAGTGTCTGGATACAAGATCAACATATATAAATCAATAGCATTCCTTGATACCAATTAGAAAACACAGTGAAGAAAATATTATCATTCACAATAGCAACAGAAATGATATTGATCCCGAGAATAAGTTAAGCAAATTACGTTCAGGGCTTTATAGGGAAAATATCAAAAGTTGCTGAAAAAGGAAAAAGAAAAGCTGAATACATGAATAAAAAGAAAGGCTTAATACTCTTTCCCCAGATGAGTCAATAGCTCAATAAAGGTAATTTGGAAAAAGAAGTACAAGGATGGGAAAAGAGCTGTTTCAATTATCTATTGGTGTATAACAAACCTCCTGCAACGTAATGGCTTGAAGCAACCATCGTGATTCTGCAGTCTGGAATGGGCTCAGCTATGCAGTGCTAGTGTGCTTGCAGGCAGTCACTTAGGTGGCCACATTTAGCTGGGGACCACTCGTCTGGGTTGCTAAGATGGCTGGGTTCCTCTCTTTGCCTAGCAAGTCTCAGGGCCTGTGGTCTCTTCCTGTGGGTCTCTCCAGCAGGGTAGTCAGACTACTCACATGGTGGCTCAGGACTCCAAGAGTGCAAGGCCTACCTAGGGTTTATTTTTTATTTTTATTTATTTATTTTTATTAATTTTTTTTTTTTTTGGAGACAGAGTCTTGCTCTGTCTCCCAGCCTAGAGTATAGTGGCACGATTTTGGCTTACTGCAACCTCTGCCTCCTGGGTTCAAGTGATTCTCAGGCCTCAGCCTCCCTAGTAGTTGGGATTACAGGTGCCTGCTAGTATGCCCGGCTAATTTTTTTGTTGTTGTTGTTTCAGTAGAGACGGAGTTTTGCCATGTTGGCCAGGCTGGTCTCGAACTCCTGACTTCAGGTGATCTACCCTCCTCGGACTCCCAAAGTGCTGGGATTACAGGCGTGAGTCACCAGGCCCGGCCCCTTGCCTAAGGTTTAGCTCAGGAACTGACACAGTATTACTTCTAGTTCATCCTAAGATTAAAACAAGTCACAAGGCCAACCTAGATTTGAGGGGAGGGGACCACACAAGGGTTTGTATACAGGAGGTGTGCTCCTCATTGAATCTGCCACCAGGGGCCTATCACCCATCAAGATTTGTAAAGTTACAGTATAGTGCAGTGTTTGTAAAGTTACATTGTAGTGTTGGTGCAAGACTAAATAAATCAGTCAATGGATCAGCACAGAGAACCCCGAAACATGTCTGCATATGTGGAAACTTGATGAAAGAAGTGTCATGATACATAGTAAGAAAAGGGTAGATTTTTAAAAGTCGGGGTGGGACAAATGATACTTTGTACCTATGATGAATTTCAACTGCTATAATTCTTTGATGCTCCTCCCTCTAAGATATGGAGTGTAATTCCCCTCCCGTGGAGTGTGGGCTAGTCTTGGTGACTCACTTCTAATGAATAGGATAAAGTGGAAGGGACAGTGAGTGACTCTAGAAACTGTCATAAAAGGCAGTGCAACTTCCTACTTCCTCACACCTTCCCTCTGTCTTGCCTCACTCAGTCTGGGGGAAGCCAGCTGCCATGTCATGAGGATTTTAGGCAACCTTGTGGAGGAACTGAGGCCTTCCCCCAACAGCCATCTGAATGTGCCATCTTGGAAGCAGATCTTCCAGCATGGCCTTAAGATGTGTCTTAGTCTGCTCAGGTTGTTATTTAAAAAAATATATATATATATATACACACACACACAGGCCGGGCGCAGTGGCTCATGCCTGTAATCCCAGCACTTTGTGAGGCCAAGGCGGGGGGATCACCTGAGGTCAGGAGTTCAAGACCAGCCTGGCCAACATGGTGAAATCCCATCTCTACTAAAAATACAAAAAATTAGCCGAGTGTGGTGGCGGGCACCTGTAATCCCAGCTACTCAGGAGGCTGAGGCAGGAGAATCGCTTGAACCTGGGAGGCAGAGGTTGCAGTGAGCCAAGATCATATCATTGCACTCCAGCCTGGGCAACAAGAGTGAAACTCTTTCTCAAACAAACAAACAAACAAACAAACAAAAAAACCAGCAACAACAACCACAAGCTGGATGCCTTAAGCAATAGACGTTTGTTTCTCACAGTTCTGGAGACTGGGAAGTCCAAGATCAAGATGCCAGCAGATCTCTTTTCATAAGTGCACTAATCTCATCACGAGGGCTCCATTCTCATGACCTCATCTAAACCTAATCACTGCCCAAAGACACCACCTCCAAACACCATCACACTGGGGATTAAGGCTTCAACACATGAACTTGGGGGGACACAAACATTTAGTCCACAGCAAGATGACTGCAGCTCTGTCCCACAGCTTAACTGCTGAGTCAGAGCTACCCACTGAGTTGTTCCCAGGTTCCTGACACTCAGACACTATGAGATAATAAATGTTTATGCTGCTAGGTTGGGGATTGTTTGCTATGCAGCAGTAGATAACTAATATAATGCCTTATCCCTAAAACGAAGTAAAATTGGATCACACCTTACACAAAAAACTTTAAAACTTTTTAGAAAATAAAATAAGAGGCTGGGCGCGGTGGCTCATGCCTGCAATCCCAATCCCGTCTCTACTAAAAATACAAGACATTAGCCGGGTGTGGTGGCGAGTGCCTGTAGTCCCAGCTACTTGGGAGGCTGAGACAGGAGAATGGCATGAACCCAGGAGGCAGAGCTTGCAGTGAGAATATCTGTGGTTGTAGAAAATATTTCTTAAACCAGACACATATCCACATACAATAGACACATGCAATAAAGAAAAAGACACGACGACCAAGGTTAAAAGATTAATGACAAACAAGGCAAAGATATTTGCATCCTACAGTATCCAGAATATAAGAAGAATCAATTATTAAGTAAAAGACAAGCAGCCCAATAGAAAAACAAGTAAAATAAACACCAGATAATCCACAGAAGAGGAAATCTAAATGACCATTAAGCCATCTTTAGTAACAAGAGCAATGCCAATTAAACCAGGGTGAGATTCTCTTTCCCATGCATCAGAATGACAAAAGTTAACAAATATAAAAATATCAAGGGTTGATCAGGATGTGGAAAATGGGAATTCTCAGACATTGCTGGTGAGAATACATATTGTTACAGCCATTATGGAAGCAATTTGGCAGTATGTAGTTAAACCGAATATGTACATACTCTGTGAGCTGACAAGTCCACTTTTAGCAGTTCCAGAGATTCCATCGAGCATTTCTGGCACAATAGCACAAGAAGGCCCATACAAGGTAGTTATTGCTGAATTGATTGCAGTAGAGAAATATTGGAAACAACCTAAATGTCCATTTATAAAATGAATAAATAAAATACAGTATATTTAAGGCCAAGCACGGTGGCTCACCCCTGTCATCCCAGCACTTTGGGAGGCTGAGACAGGCAGATGACCTGAAGTCAGGAGTTCAAGACCAGCCTGGCCAACATGATGAAACCCTGTCTTTACTAAAAATACAAAAAAATAGCTGGGTATGGTGGCGCATTCCTGTAATCCCAGCTACTTGGGAGGCTGAGGCAGGATAATCGCTTGAACCCAGGAGGCAGAAGTTGCAGTGAGCTGAGACTGCACCACTGCTCTCCAGCCTGGGTGACAGAGCAAGACTCTGTCTCAAAAAAAGAACAACTTAAAAAAAAAAAACAACAGTATATTTAAACCAATACTATACCAGACTAAAAGAATATACTACAGTTATAGATTTCAATATGCATTGGTCTCAGAAACATAACATTGGTTAAAATAAACATGTGATTACTTTTATATTGATGTTAAAACCACATGCAAACAATTCTACATTTTAATGAATGTACATGTGTGTGTGCATGTGTGTGTGTGTCTGTCTGTTTAAAATAAATTGGAAGAACTCATAGGACTGTGTGCTAAAACCGTATGTAAATTAAACTTCAATACATGGCTTAAAAAATAGACTGGGAAGACAGCAGTGGTTAATTTTATATGTCAAATGTAAAAATGACTGGGCCAGAAAGTGTCCAGATATTTGGTCAAACATTATTGTGGATGTTTGAATAATAGAACACCATTTAATGAGATGAACATTTGAATCCGTAGACTGAATTTAGCAGATTGCCTTCACTCTGGTAGAGGTGGAGCTTGGTCTCATCCAATCTCTTGAAGGCCTGATTAGAACAAAAAGGCCAGCTCTCCCCTGAGTAAAAGAGATTTTCTCCTGCCTGACTGCCTTCAAACTGGGACATTGGCTTTTTTCCTGCCTGTGGACTCAAACTGAAACATCACCAGTTTCCGGGTGCAGAACCTGCCACCTTCAGATTGGAACTATACCATCAGTTCTCCTGGGTCTCCAGCTTGCCAGCTCACCCTGCAGGTCCTGGGACTTTCTCACCTGCATAATCATGTGATATCAGATATAAAATATACATATAACATTAGTAAATTAGTATATATAATATATGTATATTCATTACAATGCAACATACATACACTATATATACATTAGTATATTGTATTTTTGCATCATACAATATCCAGAAAATAAAAAGAATCCATTATTAAGTAAAAGATAAGCAGCCCAATAGAAAAACAAGTAAAACAAATAAATAGATAATCCATGGAAGAAGAAACCTAAATGACCATTAAGCCATCTTTAGTAACAAGAGCAATGCCAATTAAACCAGGGTAACATTCTATTTCCCATCCACCAGACTGACAAAAATTAACAAATGTAAAATGTATATATACATTATATATACTAATGTGCAACATATATACATTAGTATATATAATACCAGAGTAAAAGTATATGCTATACGAGAGTATATTAGTACATTAGTATATATAATATCAGACTAAAATAATATACTGCAGTTATAGATGTATATGTTAGTAGTATATATGTAGTATATATTAGGAGTATTATACGTATTATATACATAGTATATATAGTATATATGCAGTATACATTAGTATATATAATGTATATATGTTGCACATTAGTATAGACAATTACATGTACAATATACATTAGTATATATAATGTATATATGTTACATTACTTCTAGTTTTTTCCCTCTGTGAAACGCTGACCAATCTCAGTGTATGTCCTCTGTACATACACTAAATAGCCGGTAGCAACTGGTTCTTCAGATACGGAAAGGGGAATGGGAACGGCTACTAAAACTTCAATATTTCATTTCTATTATTTAAAAAGACTGAAACAAATGTAACAAAGTTCTAATGATAATCATTTCTGGGTTGTGGATTGACAGCTGTTGTTATATCATTCCTTATACTTTTCTCTATTTTTGAAATTTCTCCAAAAAGAAATAAACTGTTCTCTATACAAAATTCAGAAAGTAAAGTATAATGTAGAAAGTAAAAATTACTCATGATTCCTAAATTGTTGACATTTTGGCATATATATTTCTAGACCTTTTCTTTACATATACATAGGGCACACCTGCACATATATATATATACATACACACATACACACTCCCTCCACCTTATAAAAATAGCTGTTTTACAGCCTGCTTTTATCAATCAAGAGTCTTAGCAAGGCCAGGCACGGTGGCTCATGCCTGCAATCCCAACACTTTGGGAGGCCGAGACAGGAGGATTGCTTGAGCCCAGGAGTTCAAGACCAGCCTGGACAACGTGGAGAAACCCCGTCTCTAAAAAATAATAATAATTTTAAAATAATAATTTTTAAACAGTCTTAACAGACATCTTTCCACATCAATATTTTGAAACACTGAACAATGTCTTTCAGAGAATAGTTGAAGTGTAATTTATTTAACCGATCTCTTATTTATAGCTATTTTAGTTGTTTCTAGATTTGTTTTATGGGTTTTTCTTTAACAAATATTATTGCAACGAAAATCCTCAAATAGACACATTTTTATCTTTTTATTTCCTTAAGTATAGATTCCTAAAGTGAAATTGCTTAATCAAAGAATAGTTATATTTTAACCACTTTTGAAACACACTGGCAAGCTACCCTCCCTTCCAGAAAGGTTGTCCCAGTTGACACTTTCCCACACCCTTGCCAACACCAAAAGCTAGACCTTTCAACGCTATCTGGACCGACATCTCTGTGGCTTTTGTATTACCTCCAGGAAGCATCTAACTTCCTGGAATTCTTAATAAAATCTCAAATCTTTAATCAATAACATAGTTTTTGTTTGTACCAACACCAACCTGAAAAATCTTTAAAATATTAATTTATATTTATAATATACATATGTTTCAAGAATGGATGGATGTGTATTGAGTAAATGTGTATTGAGTTAATTATGTGTTCTCAATGGTCCTAAGGTCCCATTTCTCCTTAGCCTAATGGAATTTCCTCTTGTTTAGGAGCCACATATTTTCATTTCCATCACTCTTGGAAGGCACACAGAATTGCTAACCAAATTCTGGCTCCTTTTGAAATGAGGTCTGCATTTGTGGAGGTCACGGGACATACAGGTGTTCACATCGGCCTCTGTGTAAGTTACCTGGCCTGGCTCCTGCCAGGGCTATGCACCAGTGACCACTGAGCCCCCAGACTAAAGGCAAGAGCTTGCCCCAGCAGTGGCGTTCCATGCTATTTATTCAAGGGACTCCGGAATTAGAAGCACCAGTTTTATTTGTAATTAGTTGGCCCTTCGACTGCTCAGAATCTCTTCCTTCTCTGGATAAGTTTTGTTTTCAATTTTCAACTTGTGAAGGATTCTGTTCAGACTGAGTGTCAAGCAGGTGACCTATCTCTTCTTGCCCAGGTTGCAGAAACACAACGAGGTCACAGTTTTATTGTATAAGGGTCAGTAGGCTAGTTAAGAGTAGCAGGGAAAAAACGCTCACTAGAATGAAGCTGGGTACAAAGTCTAATGGCAATCACAGCATCTATTTAGAACGCTCAGTAGAGATAAGGGTGTAGGACTTTTACTGGCAACATCTGAGACAGTGACTTGAAAGCCAAGCTTTGGAAATAGACGCACAGACTAGAGCCCTGGGATGGAAGTGTGAGACCACAGGGACAGGCTCCTTATAAAAAAGAACGAGATGGTGTCCTCTGCCGGGACATGGATGGAGCTGGAGACCATTATCCTTAGCAAACTAGTGCAGGAACAGAAAACTGAATACTGCATGTTCTAACATATAAGCAGGAGCTAAATGATGAGAACACATGGATACACAGAAGGGAACAACACACACTGGGGCCCTTCACAGGGTTAAGAGTGGGAGGAGGGAGAGGAAAGAAAAACAACTAGTGGGTAGTTGGCTTAATACCTGGGTGATGAAATAATCTATACAACAAACCCCCATGTCACAAGCTTACCTGTGTAACAAACCTGCACTTGTGCCCTGAACTTAAAATAAAAATTAGAAAAAAAAGAAGCTTCTAAAGGCAGTGATACCATGTATGAGTGGGTGGCAGACAATGAGGGCTGAGAAACCCTGTGCTGTGACCTTAACCAGTTAGAACAAATTTTTTTGTGTGTATATATATATATGTACGAGACCTGGTCTTACTCTGTCGCCCAGGCTGGAGTGAGTGCCATGGCACAATCATAGCTCAGTGCACCCTCAAACTCCTGAACTCTAGTGACCCTCTCACCTCAGCCTCCCAAGTAGCAGGGACTACAGGCCCACACCACCACATCTGGCTAAGTTTTTTGTTGTTGTTGTAGTTTGGAGATTTTTTTTTTTTCCCCCGTTGATTTCTCTGAACTTTTTGTAGAGACAGGGTCTTGCTATGTTGCCCAGGCTGGTCTCAAACTCCTGGCCTCAAGAATCTTTCCACCTTTGCCTCCCAAAGCCCTGGGATTACAGGTATGAGCCCCCAAGCCTGCCAAGAATGTGCTTCTTAAGCCCCCACAAATTCATTACTCAAGTGTTTATTGAGAACCTAGTATGGGCTGGACACTGTGCCCAGTGCTAGGGAGAAAAGTCCTGGTTCTTTGATCGGCTCCCGACCTAAAGTTCTGCCAAATAGGGTAACAGACATATGCCCAACTCTACCAGGCAGGGGCTCAGCAAGAGAACTAGACAAGAAGCAGGGAAACCCGCAGCCCCTCTGTACCTCTATGTCCAGTTACCCTCAAGGCTGTTCTGGCCGCAGTTTCCTTATCTGAAAATGCTAGTGGGTGCCCACGGTCCCTGCCAGTCCCAGTATCCCCTGCCTTGTATCCATTCATTCCATGAAGAGTAAATACCTGCCAGGTACTACGCTGGACTATTTTGGAAATTCAAGCTTGTGCCATAGGGGCAAAGAGAAACTGTAAAAGTCACTGACTCAATCAATTTTTAAAAAATGTACACAGAAATAAGGCTGGGCGTGGTGGCTCATGCTTGTAATCCCTGCACTTTGGGAGGCTGAGGCGGGCAGATCGTCTGAGGTCAGGAGTTCAAGACCAGCCTGGCCAACATGGTGAAACTCCGTCTCTACTAAAAATACAAAAATTAGCTGGCCGTGGTGGCGGATGCCTATAATCCCAGCTACTCAGGAGGCTGAGGCAGGAGAATCACTTGAACCCGGGAGGCAGAGGTTGCAGTGAACCACGATCACGCCACTGCACTCCAGCCTGGGCAACAAGATCGAAACTCTGTCTCGAAGAAAAAAAAAAAAAGTACACAGAAATAAGTGGTCTGTAGTGGAAGTTCAGATCAGTCCAGATGTTGATCTGGAAGGCAGAAGCCTGCCTTTGCTTTTCTTCCCTCTCACTCCCTCTAACCATCGCATATTCTTTATAAAACCTGTGTGCGCCCAGGCTTTGTGGTTAAGCAGAACACTCCCTGAAAGTTGGCTCCAAAATACAATAGCCACTTTTTTTTTTTTTCTCTGAGAACAATGGAAGTACTTATCACTGTATCCACTGCATGGAGACCTAACTACCTAAATATACCTATGCTGGACACTATGCCAACCTCATTAATATTCATAATCTGACCAAAGACCCAGGAGCTTTGAAGGAAAATCTGGGTGGTTGGTTTTAATCCTTCAAAATTCAATTCACAGTTAGTCTTAGCAGGAGCATGTAACTCATCAGGAAGCAAATGAAATGCACAGAATATATTTTATCATCTGGAGACGTGGAAAGTTTCTACACATGTATTTCTATACATATAATCCCATGTCAAAATTGTGTTACGATTCAAAAAACCATACTGCTCTAGAAATGAGATGAGCTGTCTATAGTGGAATTCTTTTTAGTTTTTATTTTTTAACTAATAGAGAAGTATTTTCAATGAATTATAAGAAAACCATGGTTTATTTGTAAAGAGAGCTGTAAGGATCTTTGATCTGCTCCAATCAGGAGACCAACTGATGAGCTATTTCTGTCATAACTACACTGTTATACTGATGGTTCATTTGGGTATTGCAAATGATTAAGGCACACGACTATGTACTTTATAATGGACGCTACCTTCTGATTAGATGAAGTAAAGAAGATGAGATGTGGGGGGGGGAATACATATATTTTCTCAGAGTTTGGTGTTCAAAAATACTAAAATTCAAGAGGTTTAGCATGCATTTATTCTGTTTTACTTTTAAAAACTTGTTTATTAAAAAGTACACTAACCATAAGTGATGTTCGTCAATTATCACTAGGTGCTCACATCTGTGTAACCACCTTCCAGGTCAAGAAATGGAACATTATCAGCACCCAAGAAGTTCCCTTCCAGCCCCTCTATCATTATGTGTTCTCCTCTCCCCAAAGACAACCACTATTCTCACCTCTAATGACAAAGGTTTTTTTTTTTTTTTTTTTTAACATCATATAATGGAATGATATAATATGTACTCTGTTTCATACGACTTCCTTTATTCAACATGATGTTTTGGAAATTCAGCCAGTGTGCTATGCACAGCTGCAGTTCATTTATTTGATTGCTGTGTAATATTCCGTCATATGACTAAACCACAATTTCTTCATTGATTCTACTATTCAGAGATATTCGGCTTTGGTTACAATTGGAGGTTGTTACAAATTGTGCTGGGATGAATGTTCTGGCACATGTCTTTTGGTGCGTATCTCTGCATGGATTTCTCTTGGGTGGATACCCAGGAATGAAATTGCTGGGTCATAGGTTGTACGAATGTTCAATTTTGAGAAATAATGCCAAATAGTTTTACAAAGTGGTTGTACAGCTTTATTTATTCTTGGCAGTCACTCTTTCTATTTCTGGCAAGGGAAAGTCGAGTGAGTAGGATTTTTAGTGTCTTACAGGTTTCTTGGAACAAGTATCTTTTTACAAACACCATTTGAATGAGTAAGTTTAAAATACTATAATTAGGGGTTTCGAGATTAAATTACTTTCTAAACCACAGACTTTAAAAAAAAGAAGTGCAAAAGTGCTTGGGGCAAAATACACTGGGGATTTCCTTGTTGCCAAAATAGCTGAAAAGGAATTCCAGATGTTAAGCTCAAATAATTCACAGCTAGGCTGGACAACCTCTGACTTTTTCGTATCGTGGGGATTTCAATAAAACAAACAAAATACTGAGAGAAGCTAGACTCACCACTATCAAGCAATGTCATTCACTGGAGCTTAAGTAAATAAGCAAACATTTTAAATATAACCATAGTTCCCATAGTTCCACCAAGAAGTAGGACAGGTTTGAAGATTAAAAAAACAAAAAATAAACCACCACAGTATCTAAGGTTGGAAGCTTCCTTCTTCCTGATATGAAACAAGCAATTGTAGTTGGAAATACAGTGGGTAAGGTTTCCAAAAGATACTAAAATACCCACTGCTGCTGTTTCCCCCACCGAAACTTGATTTTCCGTGTACAGCTGTATTTATTACCCCTGTAAAGCTCTGAAGTTATTCTCTGGCAGGATCATGAGAGAATGGGCTCACCAGCACCCCTTGGGTTACTTAACCTATTTCATGCCAAGTTTAGCAAGGTCCCATGATTAAGACATTAACTTTTTTGTACGTACAAGTTTAAATACAAGGTTAAATAGCCGGTTAAGAAGATTATCCTGATACCTCACATTAAACATGTTTTTTAAGAGTTGTGATTAAAAGGGATAAACGAACAAGTATATTCACTCAGTGGGATACTACGTAGCAATGAGAACGAATGAACTACAACTACTAGAAACGATACAGACAAACCTCACATACATAGTGAAAGAAGCCAAACACGAAAGAGTGCATACTGTGTGATTTCATCTATAGGAAACTAATTTATGGCGGCACAGGTCAGAATTGTGTACTAAAAGAAGGGTCGATTGGGAGGGGTTTTGAGCTTTTCTTCTGGGGTGCTGGTCGTGTTCTGTTACTTCATCTGCATATTGGTCACAGGAGTGTATTTATTTTGTAATAGTTTGTGATGTTTGTGCGATGTATGTGATGACTGGCGCACTTTTCTGTTATGAGATAGACATATACATATATTTTAGACGGAATCTCCCGCTGTCGTCCAGGCTGGAGTACAGTGGTGCAATCTCGGCTCACTGCAAACTCCACCTCCCATATTCAAGCCATTCTCCTGCCTCTGCCTCCTGGGTAGCTAATTTTTGTATTTTTAGAAGAAACGGAGTTTCGCCATCTTAGCCAGGCTGGTCTTGAGCTCCTGCCCTCAGGTGATTTGCCTGCCTCAGTCTCTCAAGGCGCTGGGATTACAGGTGTGAGTCACCGTCCCCGGACAGATTTTAGTGTTCTAAAAAAAAAATAAGATTGCTGTTGAGAGGAGTGTGGGCTGACTATAAGAATGAATTTTTTTTCCAACCGTCCAGTAGCTTAGGCTACTAAATAGCTCATTACTTGCTCAGAAGCACAATGCCTCCGCAAATCTTTAGCAGAAACGGTTACCGTTTTACGGCATAACAACTGTGTATTGGCCTTTGTGTTAAGTCCAATACATAGATTAACTCCAGTCCTTACAACAGACGCTCAAAATAGCTAACACTGTCCCCAGCTCTGAGATTAAAGAAAAAAAAAATAGAGATGTTTAACCTTTGCCCAGAGCTAGGCAGCTAGCCAGCATCTGCTCCCAAGCCCAGGCTCCCTCCTGAAGTCCAAGTGGGGCAAAATGCCACTGTGTGTGCCCAGCGCTATTTCCCACTGCGAGGAACCTCCTGCACAAGCTCAACATCCAGGGCCATCTTGAAGAGGGCTGGACTCTGAAAGCCAACACGCGACGGCAATGTGTCATCTGATGACCGGTGGGGGCAAGGCTGCCTGCCTCACTGGTGCTGCAGAAACCTTAGTTCCTTTTTTTTTTTTTTTTTTAAGATGGAGTCTCTGTCTCCCAGGCTGCAGTATAGTGGCGTGATCTTGACAGAGAACGACGTGCTAGCAACCCTTGCTCTCTCGCGGCGCCTCCTCGGTCTCGGTGTCCACTCTGGTCGCACTCGGGGAGCCCTTCAGCCCACCGCTGCATTGTGGGGGCCCCTCTCTAGGGCTGGCCGAGGCCGGAGCCGGCTCCTTCTGCTCCCAGGAAGATGCGGAGAGAGAGGCGCGGGAGGGGTGCCGGCGGCACCTACTGGGCTTGATCAGAATCTAAGACCCGTGCGTGGACCGCCATTCCCTCTTCGCGGGGTCGCTGGCCACGACAGTGGGTCTCTCTCTCTTTCTCGCTTCTCCTTTTTTCCTCTTGGTTATCTGGGTGAGCTCCCTCTGCATTGCCAAAAGTCCCCGGACTACGTGCCACAAAATCCACAGGTGGAACCTGACTGAGTTTCTGGGATGGGTGGGGACTTGGAGAATTTTTGTGTCTAGCTAAAGGATTGTAAACGCACCAATCAGCACCCTGTGTCTAGCTAAAGGTTTGTAAATGCACCAATCAGCACTCTGTCAAAACGGACCAATCAGCTCTCTGTAAAACGGACCATCAGCGCTCTGTAAAAGGGACCAATCAGCTCTCTGTAAAAGGGACCAATCAGCTCTCTGTAAAAGGGACCAATCAGCTCTCTGTGAAATGGACCAATCAGCAGGATGTGGGTGGAGCCAGATAAGGGAATAAAAGCCGGCCACCTGCACTGGCAGCTGCAAGTCTTTCCGGTTTTACTTTTAGGCGGTGGAAGCGTCAGTTCTTTATGTTGTGGGTTGGTATTGTTTTCGTGAGTTGTAACGCTTGTCGGGAAGGTCTGTGGGTTTATTTCTTGAGGCATTGAGACTACCAGGAGAGATGAAAAACTTCAGACGTTCTCTGTTTGTACGATGTGATACCACTAAGGTTTGCAGCTTTATTTTGAGGCAAGCAAGATCCCAAATTTGCTGGAAAAAAAAATTTTGGACACATCTGAGTATCTGAAGTAACAAACTTTAGGTGTGGTGTTTTTAAGAAGTGAATATCTAAAGTAACAAGATGTAATGTTTTTAGGAAGTGTGACACCACGAGAGTTAGCAGCTTGGTTCTTTAAGTCAGTGAGATAAGAACCTATCAACTCTGGACCCAATGTGGGCTCGCTGCTATCTCTGCTGGGTTTAAGCGATTTTCTTGCCTTAGCTTCCCGAGTGGCTGGGATTATAGGAATGCGCTACCGCAACTGGCTGACTTTGTCGTATTTTTGGTAGAGATGGGGTTTTGCCATGTTGGCCAGGCTGGTTGAACTCCTGACCTTAAGTGGTCCACCTAACTTGTCTTCTCAGAGTGTTGGTATTACAGGCAGGAGCCACAGGGGCAGGCGCTTTTTTTTCACGTTCAACAATTTATTACCACCTTCATCATTACATCAGCCAGGTGAAAATGCTTTCCAGCTTACCGCAGCTGCTGGGCGAAGGAGGGCGATGCGTTATGAAGAGTGCCCAGCTGTGGGCCAGTGAGGAGGCCACCTTAAACCGTGTCAGTTCATAGAGGCAGTTTCAACTCAAGACTAGTGATTGAATTGTTATGAACCACAACGCTCTAGACCGAGGTGCTGTCCTCATAGAGCAACCGCTTCTCTCCAAATCCAACACGCGCGTCTCGTATTTCAGGAAGCCTTCCCAGCTACGCAATGCCACAGGGCTCTCACTGGCATTTTAGGGAGTGCCACATAAAAAATTCAGTTCAATCTTCACCAGGTGCCAGTAAGTGCTAGGCCCTTTCTTCAGATGAGCAAACCAAAATTTGGAGAGGTTAAGTGGTTCACAAAAGGCCAAAACATTAGTAAGTGGCAGAGGTGAGATTCAAAGCCGGGTTTTGTGTTGTACCCTTCCCGTAGCCCTATGACCTAACTCTCCGTGCTCTGCTATCTCGCAGCTCCGTGTGTGACAGTTTTGGAATTGTCACAAGATCCTGTAATCATTGATTTATTTGCATGACTCCCTGACTAGATGGTGAAAATTGGAAGCGTCTCAGTTGATTCCATATCCCAATCCTTAGTAAAGTCCTGGATAAATAGCATATGCTCAAAAAGGTTCCTGAAAGAATGAAAGGAAGAGTCCTGCCAGTAATCCTGCATCTCTCTCAGCTGAACGTTAGAGACCACGCACTCTCTCCTGCCCTTGGTTTTCGTATTTGTAAAAAGGGTATAAAAATGCTTCCCATTTCATGAGGCTGTTGTCTTAGTCCATGTTGCTATGAAAAAACCATAGACTGGGTGCTTTAAAAAAGATTTATTTCTCACAGTTCTAGAGACTGAAAGTCCGAGATGAAGGTGCTGGCAGATTTGATAACTGGTGAGGGCTCTCTTCCTGGTCTGAGGATGGCCACCTTTTTGCCAACTCCTCACATAGAGGAGAGAGAGTTCTAGTGTCTCTTCGTCGTCTTAATCCTATAATGGGGACTCCACTCTCACGACGTAATGTAAACATGATGACCTACCAAAGACCCCATTTCCAAATACTATCATACTGGGAGTAGGGCTTCAACATAGGAATTTGGAGGGGAACACAAACAGTTGTTATAAAAATTAAATGGATTAAAATTCGTTAAGCAGTAGAGCAATACCTGGTACAGGGTGAAATTAGCCAAGTCACCTCAGGAGCTTATAGGCAAAGCTCCTGTGGGAATACAAAGAAAAGAATTCTCCCCTTTCTTGGATGCACACTGGACGTCGGATGCTATGACTTACATGTGCTCGCCACTCGAACACTCTGTGGTATTACCACTGTGGTACTACCAGTGCTGTTACCTCTGTTTTATGGATGAGAAAGAGGCTCTAAGAGGTGGGACTCACCCAAAGCCACCCAGTCAGTCGGTTGTGCAGCTGGGATGTGAGCCCAGCTGTGTCTGCCTTCAAGCCCCGTGCTGTTAAACAATGGGCCTTAGGAGGGTTGACTAGGGGGCATTGGGGGTGGCTTCAAGGGTGAGAGAATATTTGAGACAAATTTTGAAAATGAGTAAACATTTTTAAGAGTGGAAATGTCTGCAGCCCTGATTTTGGCCTTTGATGTTCGGTATTGTGGTTTTGGCTCATTGCTTTGGCTGTGTCAGGGTTTCTAATCCTCAACACTTCACATTTGTCATGGGGGACTGTCCTGTGCATCGCAGGATGTTTAACAGCATCCTTGGTCTCTACCCCCTAGGTACCAGTGGCATGCCACCCTTGCTATGACAACTAAAAATGTCCCCAGATTTTCGTCCTATGTGGTGCAGAAACCCCCGTGGCTGAGAACCACAGGGCTGTGTATATGTGGTCTCTAGAGCTCAGTTGTCAGCAGCAGGAAGCCCAGGAGTATAATGTGCCTTTTTGTTTTCTCTAAATTGACTAATAACCCAATTCCAGAAACAGAAATTGCTCCATTAAATACTTGCTGAAAAGGATTAAGTTGTCATCATAGCCACCTCACACCTTTTAAAGTACCTCCTGTTTGTCTTTCAGCTCTCACCTCCAAGGTGACCTCTTTAGAAATGCTTTCCCCAAATCTAGACTGGCCAGGCACTCTTTTGTTACCTTCAGTGAAGAAGTGCTGCTGTCTTTATTATCTAGTTAGTTCCTTAAGCACCAGGGCATGGTAGTAGAATGGCACATGATAAGCCCTATACGGTATTCTAATTAAGGAAACGAGGGCTCAAGAGCCAGTGCAGTATGTTCAAGATCACACAACAAATAAGGGACAGACTAAAACTGAAGTCCCATGATGGTGGAGGAATCCCCTGGAGGAACAGGAGAGAGGATGCTGAGCAGAGCATCTAGTGCATTGACGTTTGGGGCAGGGTGCCTGTCACGGAAGAACACTGGATTTAAGGAAGGAACTATCAGAAAACAGCAGAGGTAAGAGTAGTGAGCATAGTACTCCAAGAACACACTCGATCCCAGCCTCAGCACAGGACTAACTAGGATGAAGGATTACGCCCCGGGGATAAGTCAGCTGGTGGGTCTGAGGATGCTAATGAACTTCTGGCCCAGGCTTAAGGGGTGCTGAGCTACAGGAGAGGAAAAGAGTATGGGTGAGGCTGAATTTGCCCCTCATGTGGGCCCCCATGAGCTGGTTTCCCAGTGTGCCACATTCACTGGCCTCTCTCGGGCAGACGTCATTCATTCATTCAGGTACTGACATGGGTAATTGGCACTTACTGTCATCCCGGGTTCTATGATAGGCACGGAAGATAAAAGGTTCATACAACAGAGGGAGTCCCTATCTCTCAATCCTAATTATCGTGCATGAATGTTTAATTATGAATTGTCACAGGTGGTGGGAAGGAAAGTGCAGCATGCCATGAGAACGTAGAACATCACCTAGTCTGAGGGTTGGGGAAGTTTTCCCCAAGAAGGGATAATTGAGTTGAGACCTGGAGAGTGACCAGGAGGTGGCTGTGTTACAGTGTGTGTTGTAGGTGGCCTTGGCTCCAGGCCAAATAAAGCAGTGCAAAGACTGAGGCAGAACCATGGAGGAATGAGGCAGAAGAATGCAGGGCCACAGCACACAGAGTTACGGTCAGCATGATTGGAAACAAAGCTAATGCTCCATCTATTGTTGTAAATGGTGACCGCACCCTCTCCTAAAAGGACAAAAATAATGTACTACCTTAAAAACAGAGGCAGGTTGGCTTCATACGCAGGACTTATCCAGGATGGTGGAATCTTGATGGGGTTGTCAGTCCAGAGTTTGATTTGAGAATGTCGGAAAATCCAGTTTTTCCAGTTCATCTGGTCAATTAGATTCAGAGTATTGACTCACACTGACCAAAGTCAGAAAACAGATGTATAAATCAAAATGCCTATGTATAGTTTTGACACAGGAAATACCACTGCCTAGCAGATTGAAATATTCAAGTCTGTTGGTCAATGCATTCCTTTCCCTATGAAGCAATCTGTAGGGGAATGCAAATAATGATCAAAAGGTTAATGTGTGAGTAAAGCATTGGAATAAGGGCTACCAGTCAAATATTCCAGCTATAGTCATTTGACGCACCATTCTCCACTAGAGGTAAGCATATGTCTGAACCCCAAATCAGAACACAGGGCTTGACAAAGAATGTTAGCCTGATTTATGAGTGTCATTCATGCATTTAACTGTCATTATTGGGCCTTTACTAACAAGTATAAATACTTAAATAATATTTTTCTATGTATTGAAGAAACCATCATTATTAGAAAGAGTAAAATAACATGAAAAGAAACACAAGGCTGAGCGCAGTGGCTCAAGCCTGTAATCCCAGCACTTTGGGAGGCCGAGACAGGCGGATCACGAGGTCAGGAGATCGAGACCATCCTGGCTAACACGGTGAAACCCTGTCTCTACTAAAAAAAAAAAAAAAATACAAAAACTAGCCGGGCGAGGTGGTGGACGCCTGTAGTCCCAGCTACTCGGGAGGCTGAGGCAGGAGAATGGCGTAAACCCGGCAGGCGGAGCTTGCAGTGAGCTGAGATCTGGCCACTGCACTCCAGCCTGGGCGACAGAGTGAGACTTCTCAAAAAAAAAAAAAAAAAAAAAAAAGAAACACAATATTCATTAACATATATTTTAATTTAGTTTTTGTGCCATCATTTGTATCCAACGTTTATCTGTGCAAGGTGATACTTTGACTATCTTTTAGTACTTATTTTTCTACCAGTGCTCAGTTTTCTCAATTATTATTTCTTCTCTTTTTTTTTTTTTTTTTTTTTTTGAGATGGAGTTTCACTCTTGTTGCCCAGGTTGGAGCACAATGGCGCGATCTCGGCTCAGTGCAACCTCTGCCTCCCAGGTTCAAGTGATTCTCTTGCCCCAGTCTCCTGAGTAGCTGGGATTACAGGCATGCACCCAGCTAATTTTGTATTTTTAGTAGAAATGGGGTTTTCCATGTTGGTCAGGCTAGTCTCGAACTCCTGACCTCAGATGATCCGCCTGCCTTGGCCTCCCAAAGTTCTGGGATTGCAGGCGTGAGCCACCATGCCTGGCCCTCTTCTCTTAGTAAAATGAAAAATCTCTTAAGAAGTCTTTGATTGGACACTATGGCTCACGCCTGTAATCCTAGCAGTTTGGGAGGCAGAGGCAGGAGGATAATTTGAGTCCAGGAGTTCGAGGCCAGCCTGGGCAACACATCGAGAGCCTGTCTCTACAAAAAATAAAAAATTAGCCAAGCATGATGGCACACTCCTGTATCCCAGCTACCTCAGGAGGCTGAGGCAGGAGGATCACTTAAGCTCCAGAGTTAAAGGCTGTAGTGTGCCACGATCACACCACTGCACTCAGCCTGAGCAACAGAGTAAGACCCTGAATCAAAACAAAAAAGTCTTTGAGCAATTTACTAAGTTTCAAAGAGCTATTTACATTTTCATTGTTGATAGAAGACATTTGCAATCCTCAGCACTGTCCATCAGACCTAGAAGCAATGACAATTCAGCAGCAGTGAGCAAGCCTAGCACCAGATATGACTTCTAAATACTACCTCTTACTAAAAAGACACCAGGGATCCTTGCAAAAACAACTGAGTCATGATCTGGGACAGGAGTTTTTCGATATAAGGCTAGAACATCTTATTATGCCCCAAAGCAAAGGCACTGTGAAAGAATCTTGGGATGATAGCCAAAGAATGCAAAGGCCAACTTGAAGGGGTTCTGTCTGGCCATAATTGGGTCAGTTTCATGGAAAAAGATAACAGAGTGGAACACATCAAATATACAAAAATCCAATAGTTCACCTGATGATAATTTAAAAACAAATCCATGGTCACCTATGGAGATTGGAAGAGCACCAACTCCTGACAGGCTGATAAATAAAAGGAAAAGATCTTATTCTGCTTTTTTCTGTATAAACTGTATTTCAGTATAACTGAGTAGTTGATATGAGAAATTTCTTCTTTATGTAAGGATCACAGATAAGAAAAAGAACTAGAAAATTATCAGTTCCAAGTCACTATTGAATTAATGGATTCTGGCAATGAACTGCAATGGCTGCAAAAACCATTAGATGATAGGTTGATGAGGATCTTTATTATGGATGGATCAGGTTGAGAACATCTAGCACTAATCCATCAGCTTAAACCTGTAAAGATAGAAAAATCAGACATCATATTATTCCTGATATGATACAATCAGAATGCATACCAAACCACCTTTATGTCTTACCAGAATGAACCTAAATCAAACCAAAGTCTGTCTACCTGTTCACAAGAAATACAGGGATAGAGAAACAAGTTAAATGACTTGTTTACAACCAGTGAAATCTGGAATGTGGAATTTCTGTAGGACAAATGATCCAGTTTCTCTGATGAATGAATGGCATAAAAAGGGCATGATAGTGGGGGAATGTAAGAGACTCAAGAAGCGTATTGTATTGGTTTGGCTGCCATAGTAAAATACAACAGACTGGGTGGCTTAAATAACAAAAATGTATTTCTCACAGTTCTGGAGACTAGAAGTCTGAACTCAAGGTGACAGCAGGGTTGGGTTCAGGTGAGGGCTCTCTTTCTGGCTTATAGACGGCTGCCTTCTCATGTGTGCTCACATGACCTTTCCTCAGTGCATGCTTGTGGAGACAGCACGATCTCTCTGTCTCTCTTCCTCTTATAAGGCCATCGATCCTATGGGATTAAGACCTTTATGACCTCAAAAGCCCTATCTCCAAATATAGTCATGTTAGAGGTTAGAACTTCAACATATGAATTTAGCAGGGACACAGTTCAGTCCATAGCATGTATCAGTCATATGCCATGTATGGACCTTGTTTGAATCCTGCTTGCAGGAAACTAACTGTAAAAAGACATTTATGGGACAATCAGGGAAATTGTCTTTGTTGTTGTGGTGGTGGTGGTGGTGGTGGTGGTGGTTGTTTGAGATAGGATCTCATCTGTCACCCAGGCTGAAGGGCAGTGGTGTAATCATGGCTCACAGCAGTCTCAAACTCCTGGGCTCAAGTGATCCTCCTACCTCAGCTTCCCAAGTTGCTGGAATTATAGGTACACACCATCAGGTCTGGCTAATTTCTTTCTTTTTTTTTCTTTGTAGAGAGGGGGTCTCCCTGTGTTGCCAAGGCTAGTCTAAAACTGTTGGGCTCAAGTGATTCTCCTGCCTTGGCCTCCCAAAGTGCTGGCATTACAGGTGTGAGCCACTACACCTAGCCTCATCAGGGAAATGGTAACGTCCCACCTATTGGATACTAGATGATACTAAGGAATCATTAATTTTTTGTAGATGTAACAAAAATGTTGTGATTGCTTTCTTAAAATTCTTTATCTTTTAGAGATACATACAAAAGTATTTACCTTTGAAATTATATAAACCCTGGGATTTGCTTTAAAATAACATATTAGGGGTAGGAGTAGAGGTTGGAAAGGAGATATAGATGAAACCAGATCATCCATATATCAATAAGTAGTGAAGGCCAGGCACTGTGTCTTACGTCTGTAATCCTAGCACTTTGGGAGGCAGAGGTGGGAGGATCACTTGAGACCAGGAATTCAAGACCAGCCTGGTCAACAAAGTGATATCCAATCTCTAAAAAAGATATAAAAACTTAGCTGGGTATGGTGGCTCAGACCTGTAGTCCCAGCTACTTAGGAGGCTAAGCTGGAAGGATTGCTTGAGCCCTGGGAAGTCAAGGCTGCAGTGAGCTGTGATTGCACCACTGCACTCTAGCCTGGGCAACAGAATGAGAACCTGTCTCAAAAAAAAAAAAAAAAAAAGAATTTCTACACACACCGGAAGACCGAGGTCATCTTTCCTTGCCTAATGCAGCCATGGCTCATGGTCCCCAGAAGCATCTGAAGTGGGTAGCAGCTCCAAAGCATTGGATACTGGATAAATTGACCGATGTGTTTGCTCCTCGTCCATCCACCAGACCCGACAAATTGAGAAAGTGTCTCCCCCTCGTCACTTTCCTAAGGAATAGACTTAAGTATCCCCTGACAGGAGGTGAAGAAGATTTGCATGCAGCAGTTCATTAAGATCGCGGGCAAGGTCCGAACTGATATAACCTACCCTGCTGGATTCATGGATGTCATCAGCATCGACAAGACGGGAGAGAATTTTTGTCTGACGTATGACACCAAGGGTTGCTTTGCTGAACATTGTATTACACCTGAGGAAGCCAAGTACAAGTTGTGCGAAGTGAGAAAAATGTTTGTGGGCACAAAAGGAATCCCTCATCTGGTGACTCATGATACTCGCATCATCTGCTACCCTGATCCCTTCATCAAGGTGAATGATACCATTCAGATTGATTTGGAGACCTGGCAAGATGACTTGATTTCATCAAGTTACACTGGTAACCTGTGTATGGTGACTGAAGGTGCTAACCTGGGAAGAATTGGTGTGATCACCAAGAGGGAGAGGCACCCTGGATCTTTTGACGTGGTTCACGTGAAAGATGCCAATGGCCACAGCTTTGCCACTCGACTTTCCAACATTTTTGTTATTGACAAGGGCAAAAAACTATGGATTTCTCTTCCCTGAGGAAAGGGTATCCACCTCACCATTGCTGAAGAGAGAGACAAAAGACTGGTGGCCAAACAGAGCAGTGGGTGAAATAGTCCCTGGGTGACATGTTAGATCTTTGTACATAATTAAAAATAATGTGGCATGATTAACAGAAAAAACAATTGAAACTGGGTTATGGGCACTTGGGGCTCTACTTCTCTATTCTCTCTACATTTGTGTATGTTTGAAATTTTTCATTATAATAAAAAATATTTTTAATGCAAGAAGGAGTGGAAGGGAGAAATACTCAAGAAGTATTTCAACCATACACAATGTGTAGATCTGTGTAGATCTTGTTAAACGCTGACTCAAACACACCAACTGATAATAAGACTTTTTGAACAAATGTAACAAATTTACCATAATCTGTGTTAGATGATATTATAAGTTACTGTTAATTTTGTTAGGTATAATTGCACATGGGTCTTTTTGTTGTTGTTGTTGTTGTTTTTTGAGGCCCCTGTCAGAGATACATATCAAAGTATTTAAAAGCATTCATATATGCTGGGATTTGCTTTAAAATACTGGGAAAAACACACATACACCAAAACAAGGAGGGTAGATGAAACGTGATTGGCAGAATGTTGATAATTGTTAAAATTGGTCAACAGATTGGTGGAGTTTCATCACATTATCATCTGAAATTTTCTATCATAAACCACTTAAATATTCACAAGACCATCGTGTTCCAACCCATCAATGACAGGAAGAATTCATACATCCTCTTCCAAGTATCCTTGGAAGATTAATGTTTTCATGATAAAAATTTTAAAGTATTTTTGTACAGCTCTGATTCGCAGCTTCCTTTTTCCTAGTCAGCAAGCAATTTCTCATTAGGATATGACTCAAGGACATACGGTTCATTGCAGTGATCATCAAATCACATAGTGGGAAGAACACTGTAAAAAAAAAAAAAATTCCTTTCCTATGGCAGAGTGTGTCATTCACAGGTTTCTGCAACTGAAACCCTGTTTTGAGATTTGCCTTCCAAAGACCTTGATAGTGTACCACATTATCATATGCATCCTGTAACAAAAAAGAAAAATATATCAGGCCGGGCACGGTGGCTCATGTCTGCAATCCCAATACTTTGGGAGGCCGAGGAGGGTGGATCACCTGAGGTAGGAGGTCAGGAGTTCGAGACCAGCCTGAAAAACATGGTGAAATCCCGTCACTACTAAAAATACAAAAAAAATTAGCCAGGCATGGTGGCCCATGCCTGTAATCCCAGCTACTTGGGAGGCTGAGGCAGGAGAATCGCTTGAACCTGGGAGGCAGAGGTTGCAGCGAGCTGAGATTGTGCCATTGCACTCCAGCCTGGGCACCAAGAATGAAACTCCATCTCAAAACAAAACAAAATATATATATGTGTGTGTGTGTATATATATATATATCTCAACCAAAACCAAAGTTGTTATTTTGGATCTTTGATTTTTTTTTCCTTGAGAATAATGGGAGCCTTTTTGTCTAATAATAACTGCACTCTTGAAGGTTGAAGCATTTTAATTATTTTTAATTCTCCATTTTCATTATTTTAAGCATAGGCATTTTCAGGAATCTCATAGTCTATACTGAAATATGCAAATGAAAACATCATTTAAAAATTTCACCCCAGCCAGGGCTGGGTCACATGTTGAAGTGGACAGAAAGAAAGTCGCTCATCTGCCTGGTGCCCCTAATAGTTCATAGGTGGTGCCCAGCGGGCTTGAAAGACGGGACTAAGTAGAATTGTTTCTAAGTGAAATTGGGAATCAGGGTGTGTGAATTTTTTGGTAGAGAACCTCGGGGCTCCCTGATTTAACATTTCGGTCTGCTGTTCCACTCTTCCAACCGCCTTCTGTTCTGAGAGGTGTGGGCTGAGCCCAGCGAGAGCCCAGGTCCCATGTCAACTCATCTGGGCTGCGAGAAAAGGCTGCCCGTGCTCTGGGTCCTCCAGACTTGACAGCTGTGACCCCGAGCCGGTGTTTGACAGACCAGGCAGATGCCACACAGTGCCCTGCAGTGTCTCTGCCAAGTGACACAAAAACAAACCATTCTGGGAAGGAGGAGCAGGTCAGTCAGCTTCTAAAAATACCCAAATAGGAGCATAGAAACATCCCATCACCCCATGTCAATCAAGAGAAAGTCACAGAATAATATGTTTGCCAGGGGAAAAAAAAGGCAGCAGGAGCAGGCAGGAGGGCCCCGAGATGAAGAAAACTTGTATGAGAGTCACTTAAATGCTGGCAGGATGGCCTTTAGGAGACAGCTGCTTGGAGAGCCTCATAAATGGCCTTTGAGTCACTGCCAGTGGTAGCATTTGTGTCCAGCCACCAAGGTCCCGCGGCTAGCTGGCCAGGCTCAAGGAGGGCTGCGGGCTCTGAGCGTGCTGTGGGCCTCAGGCCATGCTGTGAAAAGTCAGCAAGATCACAGAGCAACTGAACTGGCAGGATTTTCCAGAAATTACCTAGGGCAAGAAGACCAGAGCAAATTATATGTGGGTGGTTGGATCCCAGAGCAGGAAACTGTAATAGCAACCTTTTTTCTGCACCTCTGTACCAAAAACAGCTGGAGACGTGGACAAGGACCACTTTTGGGAGTGGGGAGCACGATGTATCTAAGCAGCATCCCATATACCAGCTCCTGTAGAGAGAGGCCCACTTAAGAGGAAATGCAAACACAAACATCCCGGGACAGCCTTCGGCACCCATGCAGTCTAGTGTCCACTCCCAGGCTGGGCCCTCCAGATAAGCGGCAGGGGTCTCTGTAGCCCCTCAGAGGGGACTCAGAATGAACTCTCCGTCCATTCCACCCCAGCTGACTGTCTCTTTTCTCATGGCTGAATGTTCCAGTTTAGCCTGAGTCGCCTCCTTACATAGTTTACATTCAGCTTAAAGATGTCTCCATACACAGTGAACTGTAACCCAACTAGAGGTATAAACAGACTGTAAATTAGGAAGAAGTAGTGCAGTCTCAGCCAACCACAACAAGCAGCCAGCTGTTCACACCGTGTGCAAATAAGGCAGAAGCCAGGCGATAACCAATCTGGCTGTTTCGGTAGTCACTGTCCTTCTCATTTTTCTGTCCCTAAATCCTCTCTGAACATGCGGAATTGCCAGAGTTTCTCCAAACCTTTTCTGATTTCGGAGGCTGCCAGATTTGCAAATCATTCTTTGCTTCATTAAACTCCAATAAATTCACCCTGTCTAAAGTTTTTCTTTTTTTTTTTTTTGAGACAGAGTCTTGCACTGTTGCCCAGGCTGGAGTGCAGTGGCGTGATCTCTGCTCACTGCAGCCTCCACCTCCCAGGCTTAAGCGATTCTCCTGCCTCAGCCTCCTGAGTGCTGGAATTACAGGTGCCCACCACCATGCCCGGCTAACGTGGTGGCTCACATCTCTAACCCCAACACTTTGGGAGGCTGAGGTGGGTGGATCATTTGAGGTCAGGAGTTCGAAACCAGCCTTGCCAACATGGCACAAGTTTTCCTTTTAACACAGGTCTTCTCCTGCCTTATCCTTCCTTGTCACCCAGGTTTCTAGGCATGCCTGCCAACTAGCCAGGGAGTGCTGGCCTCAGGCTTCTGAAGAGCATCACGCTTCCAGAAAGCTGAAAAAAAATTATACTTCCCTGACACAAGCTCACTCCTCCTCCATCCCCATGACAAATTCCTCCGAAATCACCACACTGCTTTTCTCTCTCTTCCCTGGATAAAACTACATTGCCCATAATGATTAGATGAGAGAGAAACACCCATTTTTCCGTTAGAAAACCCTCCAAACTTATGAACCAGAGCAAAGACCCATGCGGGACAAAAAGGAATCTTCTACAATGTGTAGGTCAGATTATCTTCAATTTATACTTCGTATTTGTGCTTTAGAATTTACAAAGACCAGCTGGGCACGGTGGCTCACCCCTGTAATTCCAGTACTTTGGGAAGCTGAGGCAGGCAGATTACTTGAGGACAGGGGTTCAACACCAGCCTGTCCAACATAGTGAAACGCTGTCTCTACTAAAAGTACAAAAATTAGCCAGGCGTGGGGGTGGATGCCTGTAATCCTAGCTACTCGGGAGGCTGAGGCAGGAGACTCACTTGAATGAACCCAGTAAGCTCAGATTGTGCTACTGTACTCCAGCCTGGGCATTGGAGTGAGACCCTGTCTCAAAACAAAACAGAACAAAAATTTACAAAGACCTTTCCCACACATGATCAAATTTTGGTCTGACAACCACTAAGTGAGACAAGTATTACTAATCCCATGTAGATGTTTAGACTCGAAGAGTTTAAGAGTTTAAGTTAAGAGTTTAAGCAATAGTTCCAAGGTCACCCATCAACTCAATGGCAGAGCTGGGATTCTAACCTTATCATATAATTCTGAGTAAAATCCTTCCTCCAATAAAATAATAAGAGCTACCTGTTTTGAGCATTTACTATGTGTCATGCCCTATGCTATGTACTTTACACACTTAAATTTAGTTAACCCTCAGGAAAAGCCTATAAGGTAAGGTTGAGATATTATTATGCCCATCTTAGAGATGAGGAAAATTGAGGCACGAGGAAGTTAAGCAATTGCTGAGGTTACCCAACCATACCACTCTATCCTATAACTTCCTATATTTTTGCTATTCCTATTTCACTGCAAACCACAAACTCAGGCTAGGAAACAAAATAATAAGCATCCCCAAAAAACTTTGGAAAGTACAGAGTCAACAGTTAAGACCCCGGCAAGAGGGGCTCATTTGCAAGCTCAGACCTAAAACAGCAAACTGCAGGTGTTGGCTACTAAATCCATGTAAACAGGCGTCACCAACCTATTTTAAGCCTCAGTGAAAAGGTTAGTCACAGTATCAGCCAGAGCCGGGCAGGAAACAGATGGCACACTCCAAATTGCTCAACTAAAAAAAAAAAAAAAATGTAATGAGGGGACTATTTACAGAAGTGCAGGCAGGATGAAAGGAGTCTACCAAGGGTGGTGTGGCACCAGAGACAACAAACGCTGGGAGTGGTTACCCCCTCTAGCACTGCAGGGGCAAAGGGATGGAAGGCAGTACCGCAGCCCAATACTACCACTAGAACTAGGAGAGGGACTGCTTCCCAGCAGCTGTGGGACAAAGCCACTGCCAGGGCGGCCTTGCTCCCGTCCATCCCCACCAGGTGCCCCCATTAGTCAGGAACACCCAGAAGCTATCAGGCAAAGAGCTTTGATGAAGCTGTCCCTAGAGCTGCATCTCCTGGGCCACAGTCAGGGTAGAGAGAGGTGGAGAATGAATGGGGATGGCCCCTCTCATCCTGACCCTGCCCACACAAGGGCTTTAGCCAAAACCACACAGTGTTTGAGCACTAGTTGTTTCATTATCAACATACTCTGGCTCATGTTTTCTCTAAAAATGCAACTGTGGGCCGGGCACAGTGGCTCACACCTCGAATCCCAGCACTTTGGGAGGCTGAGGTGGGCAGATCACTTGAGGTCAAGGAGTAGGAGACCAGCCTGATCAACATGGTGAAACCCCGTCTCTACTAAAAGTACAAAATTAGCCAGGCATGGTGGCACATGCCTGTAATCCCAGCTACTCAGGAGGCTGATGCAGGAGAATTGCTTGAACCTGGGAGGCGGAGGGTGCGGTGAGCCGAGATCACGCCATTGCACTCCAGCCTGCGCAACAAGAGCGAAACTCCGTCTCAAAAAAAAAAGAAAAAAGCAACTGTGTTAAGCACACCAAACATTAAAAGAAGCACCAATATCTTTTCCTAGGGGCTGTGCCGTCTTCCCTTTCTTGTAGCATTCAATCAGTGACTGCAGGGCCTTACTGCCTGGCCTCATACATTAAACAGGACTTCCTTCTTGGTTCCTCCACCTTGATCAAGAATGGGTTGGTTCCTCAAAAAATAATCATAGGACTGCCATATGATCCAGCATTCCTACTTCTAGGTATATATCCACAAAAAGTGAAATCAGGGTGTGGAAGAGATATCTGCACCTTTGTGTTCATTGCAGCATTAGTCACACAGTAGCCAAAATATAGAAACAATCTAAGTGCCTATTAACAGAGGGATGGTTAAACAAAATGAGACACACACATTTTTATATATATATATATTTAAATTTATATTAAAAATTTATATATAAAAGTGCTATATATATGTGTGTGTGTGTATATATATATTTCAGTCATAAAATGGAGGAAATCCTGTTATTTGTAACATAGATGAGAACATCATGCTAAATGAAATAAGCCAGACACAGAAAGACAAATATTGCATGACCTCACTTATATGTGGAATCTAAAAATGTCAAACTCAGAGTAGAATGGGGTTTTGGGAAGCTGGGAAGTGAGGGGAGATGGGGATTTGGTCAAAGGATACAAACGTGCAGTTGTAAGAGGAATCGGTTCTGAGGCTCTAACGCACAGCCTGGTAGCTATATTTAATAATCCTATATTATATACTTGAAATTTGCTAAGAGAGCAAGTAGAGTGTTTTCATCACACAAGAAATGAAATAGTAACTATATAAGGTGACATTTGTGTTGATTAACTTGATGCTAGTAGTCATTTCAGAATATATATTTATATCAAATTACCATGTTGTATGCCTTTAATTCATATGTTTTATTTGTCAATTATATTTCAATAAAGCGAAGCGAAAAAAAATCCCTTCTCCCAAAAGAAAGATGAGTCAAAGCAAGATCTGAGAGCTGTGTTTCTCTTCTGCGTCTGTCTTTTTACTTTTAGCTTCTCTCACTTTTCTTTAAAAAAAAAAAAAAAAAAAAAATGTAATTCAAGAAGAAGGCAGTAACAAAGAGCAAATCAATTTCCAGACCGGCTGTGCTTACACAGTCCTCGAGCAGACAGCGTCTAGTTGTCAACGTAGGCAGAGGTGACAACTTCTGCACCAACACCTCTGATAGGGAGTTGTGTCTGCCTGCCAAGCATTTAGAGTGGGAAAGGAGGAAAGGAGAGGGCGGGAAATGCATGCACAGCTCAGGCTGTCACCATGGAAAGAGGAGAGGAAGGACTTTCTCCCCTCCTGATAATCAGGAAAACAGAGAGTAGGGGTAAGTAAGCTTGAAAACAAAAAGCAACCTCCAGGGCCCCAAAACAATACAGGCAATGGAGGACCTGCTTATGGCCAAACCGTGAGGCCCACAGCAACCTGGGGCGGCCCTCCCAGCCTGCTAGGCCATTTAGGAGACCCGGACTCTCAAAACCCAAGTGACAACTGCTTTGTAACATTTGGGCAGGCAAGGGAGGGGGGCAGACTGGAAGAGGAATTTATATGTATAGTTAGCAATAAAAATGGGTTTTATTTAACTGGAATGGGGTGGGGAGGCTTTCCTGCTTCCTGTATCACCTGTCAGTCAGCTTCATCTCCCAAGGCACCTTTAACATCAAAATCCTGATACTGTTTGACAAGAAGAACTGCTCTCAAGTGAAGAACAATTTCACAAAATGCCAAATCAGGATGAGGCCCATATTTAAAGACTAGTGTGTCCCCAAAACACTGGAGTATGGGAAAAGGTGGGATGAGGAATTGTAAATGGCCAAATCCCTGTTTCTTAGCCTTGTCTTTGGGGTCCCACATGTTTTTCCTTACTCACTGTTTTCACAGAGCATCCGTGGTAACAACCAGGGACTCAGTAGAGAGAGAAGTCAAAAGGATCACCATAAAAATGCCCAGTGGGGTCATAGGTCTGGGCCGTTCCACCTCTAGTTTCACTCTGCCAATGGCACGCTCTTCAACTTGGTTGCTCACTCATGCCCCAAACCACGAAGTCATCTTGGAGTCTTCCCTTTCCTCACCATTCCGTATCCAACAGTCATCAGATTTGTCTTAAAAGTCAAATAAAAAATATTTACAACCGGGCACGGTGGCTCATGCCTGTAATCCCAGAACTTTGGGAGGCCGAGACGGGTGGATCATGAGGTCAAGAGATCGAGACCATCCTGGCCAACATGGTGAAACCCCGTCTCTACTAAAAATACAAAAATTAACTGGGCGTGGTGGTGCACGCCTGCAGTCCCAGCTACTCAGGAGGCTGAGGCAGGAGAATTGCTTGAACTCAAGGCTCCATCTCAAAAAAAAAAAAAAAAATTTACTGTGAAGGGACAATGTGCCAAGCAAAATCAAGATACTCGGGGGTTGCAGGCATGAGGGTCTCACAGTCAAAGAGTTTCCAATCTTGTCAGGGGAGACAATAATAAGCACATAAATAAATAAAATTGCTTCAGGTTGTACATAAATAAGCCTGCTCTTTTCTGTTAGGTAAAAGAAACTGGCTTAATTCTAGCTATGGAAATAACTTACAAGGGGTTATGCTTAGTGGTTCAAAAATGTCATCAAGGACTGGAGTTCTTTCCACCTCTCTTGTTTTGCTTTAACCTAAGATTAGAAGCAAGATGGCTGCAGGAGCTCCAGGCATCCATTCAGGTATAACCAGGACCAGAGGGAGAAGAGGCCTTTTCTTCCTACGGCTCCCCAAGGAGAGAGGGACTGTTCGCTAAAAGATCTCACAGACTTCATTTCATGTCTCCTTAACTAGAATTGGGTCACCTGCGCATCCCAGAACCAAAAACTGGCAGAGGGAATCTAATTAACTTTTGATCAAACAGGATGGAGTCTCTGCCCCAAGGAGGTATGTAGGAAGGTGAAATCTGACCAGAATTAGGGTTCCTTTAAGGAAGAAGAAGAGGGAAACAAATTCTGGGTTGGCAGCCAACGGTATTGACAACACTAAAAAGGCATTTAAAAACCCAATAGGGTAATGAGACGGAGGGCTCGGTAAAGCCTGCCCTAGATCTTGTCCCCATTGCCGCTGCCTGGGGCTACGGCAGGAGCCCCCTGACTGGTCTTCCAGTTACTAGCAGCTCTCTCCTGCTCTCTCTCACCCTCTGCACCCATTTTCCACACCCTCCCATTGGATCTGCCTAAAATGCAAATCTCCTCACGTTATTTTCTTGCTTAAAATGCTCCTGTAGCATTACTTCCTGTGGAATAAAAAGGCAAACTTTTTAGCAAGAGATGATAATTTAGTACTTCCCACATGCAGGGCACTATTCTAAGCACCATCTACTATGTTATTCAACTTACCTCTCAGAACAGCACTCCCATGGAAATGCTATTCTAGCCCCATTATACGAGAGGCAATGGGGCGCTGGAATGTTCATCTTGTCCATATGTGAGTTTCCTATTGCTGCTGTGACACATTACCACAAACCTAGTGATTTATTTATGTGTTGTTATTATTATTTTTGTTTGTTTGTTTTTGAGACAGAGTCTCACTCTGTAGCCCAGGCTGGAGTTCAGTGGCACGATCCCGGCTTGCTGCAACCTCTGCCTCCTGGGTTCAAGCTATTCTCCTGCCTCAGCCTCTGGAGTAGCTGGGATTATAAGTGTGCACCGCCAAGCCCAGCTAATTTTTGTTCTAATAGAAATGGGGTTTTGCCATGTTGGCCAAGCTGGTCTTGAACTCCTGGCCTCAAGTGATCTGTCGCCTCGGCCTCCCAAAGTACTGGGATTATAGGTGTGAGCCACCGCACGTGGCCCAAACCTAGTGCTTTAAAATAACACAGATTTGTTATCTTACTGTTCTGAAGTCAGAAGTCCACAGTCAGTTTTCCCGAGCTAAAATGAAGGTGCCTGCAGGGCTGCGTTCTTTCTGGAGGCTTTAGGGGCAAATCCATTGTCTTACCGCTCCCACCTTCTAGGGCAGCCTGTATTCTTGCCACGAGGCTACAATCACTCGACCTATGATTCCATCATCCATTTCCTCCTCTCCTTTCTGGCCTTCTGCTTCCTTTTTTTAAGGGCCATTGTGATTACATTAGGCTCACTCAGATAATCCAGGATAATCTCCCCTTCTCAAGATCCTTAACTTAATCACATCTGCAAAATCCCTTTGCTAGGTAAGGTAACATAGTCACAGGATATAGAGATGAGGATGGCAGCATCTTTGGAGAGCCATTATTCTGTCTTATACTTCTCAGCTCATTTGGCAAGAAAGGAGTGGAACTAAGCTTTGAACTCAGCCTCTGCAGGCTCTGCAGCTCCCAGAAGGAGCCGTGGGAGTTGGCCTGCAGCAACCTCTCCCAACCTGGTTGTTTGGTCTTCCACCTGGAAAGCCTTTCTTGCATATCCCAGCCCCTCCCAGGACTAATTCCCACTTGCCCTTAGGACTCAGCTCAAAGTGACCTCTTTTAGAAAGCCTGCCATGGCTCTCCCTTTACCCTTCAGCTGGACTATCTGTCTCTCCTCCAGGCTCCCAGGTCACCAGAGCTTCCTACTAACTTATAACTTATATCACTTCTACCTAACTTCAAATGGGAATGGGCTTCTCACAGAGTGCCTGGAACTCAGGAAATACTGGTTAGTTGGTGGGTTGTTGGGTGTGTTGGTTGATTGGTTGGTTGGTTGGTTGGTTGGTTGGTTGAATGAATGATTGAGCTGAGGGTAAGACATTTGAAAGGAAAGACATATGATAACAGCTAATAGACATTAGGGAAGGATTTTTTGGCAATAGTCTTTTGAAAACTGTTCTACGGTGGAAGTACATTTCAGGATATAGAATGACTTGTATTTTCAGGAACCAAAAGGGATCTAGTTGGGACCCCCAGTAAGGAACCAGTAAGTGGACATCTCAGGCTGCCCTAGTTTTTCAACTCAATCACCAGGTGAGAAAGAAAGTGAGTTTTAGGGCAGGAGCTAGGTTTCAAAATAAAGAGTGAGTACTTGGTGGTGGTGTGTCTCTTGGGACAGGTGAGTGATGGACCAGGCACGATTTCAGAACCCAGAAAGACAAGCCTTTAGCCACTCCCCACCTTGGGAACTTTCAATTTGTTAGAGCTTAGAGCTTGAGACCTACATTACATACACATACATGCACGCACACACACACGCACGCACACACATTGAAGCAAAAAGAAATTAAGTTCACTGCCACAATCATAGAGCTAGTCAGTGGCAGAACCAGGCTGTGAACCCAAACTGGCTGAATTCAGCTCTGTGTGCTTACCATTGCCTGTCACTGCCTGTCACTGCCTGTCAAATACCAGTTGTGTTCTGACCACACTGCCTGTCAAATACCAATTGTGTTTTATTTTTTTTATTTCAGATTCAGGGGGTACATGTGCTTGTTCATTACATGGGTATTACATGCATAATGGTGGGAGTTGGGCTTCTAGTGTATTCATCACCCACATATTGGACATTTTACCCAGTAGGTAATTTTTCAACCCAGCCTCCCAGCCTGTTGGAGTCCCCAGAGTCTATTTTCTCCATCTTTATATTCATGTGTACCACCAATTGTGTTTTATTTTTAAAATAAAGCAATATCTGGGGATTTTGGAGCCTGACCTAGTGAGCATAAAGCCCACAGAGAGGAATAAAGTCAAGGAGGAGACAGAGGAAAGAGTGAGTACTCACTGCAAAGAACATGTCTCAAAACCGGAAATCAGAAGGCCCAGGGTATTAGGCCAGTCCTTCATCCTCTAAGTGGATTTCCTTCTCAAACTCCACAATGACCATTCAGTCAGTGTTAGAGTTTTGACTGGATGGAAAGGATTCTTATATGTAAAAAACATTGGCCAGGTGCGGTGGCCCTCACACCTGCAATCCCAGCATTTTGGGAGGCTGAGGTGGGCAGATCACCTGAGGTCAGGAGTTGAGACCAGCCTGGCCAACATGGAGAAACCCCATCTCTACTAAAAATATAAAAACTCAGCCAGGCATGGTGGCAGGTGCCTGTAATCCCAGCGACTTGGGAGGCTGAGGCAGGAGAATTGCTTGAACCCAGGAGGTGGAGGTTACAGTGAGCCGAAATCATGCCATTGCACTCCAGCCTGGGCAACAGGAGCAAGACTCCATCTTAAAAATAAAAATAAGAAATTACATTATCATTCTATCTCACTAGGTCCTGTAAAGAAGAGGCAGGATGAGTTCTCACCCAAAAGAGCATATTTGTGTCAACTCTGGAGTTCACCAATGCCTTGAATAAATCGAAGCATCCTAAAAGGCTCACCTAATATTCTGAATTATGTTTTTATCAAAATAAATAGAAAACAGTCTTGTGCTAGGAAAATTAAAGTGCCGACATATATTGATACAAACCAGGGCTCTCTTAAGCAAAACGAGCACACTTCTGTTGGATCATATAGGGACTAGGGCTTTAATTATTATTTTCCCCAAAGAGGTATTTATATGCACCACAGATAGAGAGTGGCAAAGGTTCAGGGGCCAGGAGAGGCCTGGAGGAGCAGGGGGCAGCCCGACGTGGCTGGCATGGTTGGGGCTGGCAGGAGAAGAGGCTGATGATGCAACGAGGCCATGCATGCCCAGATAAGGAGCTCGGACATCTCTCACAGGAAATCCGGAGCCCTTGAAAGTCAAGGCAACGCAAGGACCCTTGGCCCTTCCAGCTGCCAACAGTAGATGCAAAGCAAAGTCGTTGAATGATGAGCAAGTGCAGAGAAAGTGAGCTCAGTCTTCACTGCTCGGTCACTGCTCAGCTCTGAGAGGCAGGGTTTGTCACCTCACTTCCAGCAGTCTCAGGTACCTGGTGAAGTACCATAAAGGCAAGGATGTCAATAATATTTAGCGCCAGTGAAAAATAAGACATTCTCAAATATGAAATATATAGTAATATGTAAAGGTACATCATGTATGTGATACACGCTAACCTTGCAAACTTACTTAAAGCAATCATGAATCATGTTCTGTATTCCCCAGTTCTTTCCATTCCTTCATCTGATAATAGTGATTCTTGGTAATGAGAAAAGTACCCAGGCAGGTAATCAATTCAATGACTGTCAGTTGTATTTCCAATTTTCACTAGAATATGTCCAACCTATTTAAAGCACTTCAAAAATTAAATCTTTTCCCGAAAAGGTGAATTTTTAGTAAGGAACCAAATAAACTCTCAAATTGTATTCTCTGAACATTGTTGTTACGGTAGCTGGAATTCTTGATAAAAATTCCAAGAAACCTAGTTGTGAAGCGAAATGGATACTGCACCTTGGGAGATAACCTGGATCACTGAGAATCACTCTGGACTTTAAAAAAAAATCCTGATGATCCGTCACACTCCAGGCCATTTATATTCAAGCCAGTTGGCTCAGCATCTCTGGGGGATATTTATTTCCTAAAACTCCCAGGTGTCTTCAGTGAGCAGGTAGCAACCAAGCTGAATATAGAATCACCTGGAGATTTTTTACACTACTGGCATCTGCCTGCACGCCCCCAGCGCACCCCCTACCCCCACCACCCCTGAACACACCATGCCAGAGCTTCTGATCCAGTTGATCTGAACAGGGACCTGGCCTTATTATTATTATTTTTTTTTTAGACAGGGTCTCACTGTGTTGCCCCAGCTGGAGTGCAGTGGTGCAATCACAGCTCACTGAAGCCTTGACTTCCCTGGGTTCAGGCGATCCTCCCACCTCAGTCTCCTGAGTAGCTGGGACCACAGGCACGCACCACCACATCTGGCTAATTTTTGTATTTTTGTATTTTTGTATTTGTTGTAGAGATAGAGTTTCTATCTTTTGTAGAGACAGAGTTTCATATTGCCCAGGTTGACCCTGAACTCCTGGGCTCAAGCGATCTGCTCGCCTTGGATGGGCATTGTTTAAGGTGCTGGCTGAGGAGTCTACTGTGCAATCAGGGTTGAGGTTCTCTGGCCTGAAGTGACCTCTCTAATAAATCAGTCCAGGCCAATGAACCACCTCTGGATCTTGCCTTTCCCCCATTCTCCAATCTTTTGGCAGCCAGCAATGGTAGGGTGAGGTGAAACTCTACCTTTTCCCTTTCTAACTTGCAAGTGAATTAAATCCATCACCACCTTGAGCTGTTAACTGCTTTTACCTTGGTGCAAATTAACTGTGGGGCAGCAGCCCGTTGGGAATTTATCCCAACTGATTGTTAGCTGGTATCAGAAATGTATAAACCCAATTCCTTCCTCTGAATCATTCCCTCCATTCTTGGAATCCACAGAACTTTCTCATTGGCTCATACGCCGTTCACCTGTGGTATAGTTAGCTAAGGGTGCAGTGGGAGAGTGGCCTTGAACAAGCCAGGCATGTGGCAATCCCCAAAAGTGGTTGGTTGTAAGGATGAATGAAGGGAAAGATACCTTTGTAAGTGAAGGTACAAGAATTTGAAGAAGTTTGCACCCTGTGCTGTAACAGGAATTGTGTAGCAATCACTTGAGCCTTTAAAGAAGTTAAGTCGCTTGCCCAAGGCCACAAGGTAGATGACCACATCTGGATTCAAATCCGGGTATCTATGAATCCAACGTTCGTTCATTTTTCTCTGAGTTGCATTGGCATCTTATAGAAATAGGCCCTAAATCACGTATTTGAAACCTCTGGGGCTAGAGCGGCTTGGAATTTAGAACATTTTGGATTTTAGAAGGGTAAATACATTTATATCTGTACTGCAAAACATATAAATATTTATCACAAATGGAATTTAAAAAAAAGAAAAAGCCTCACATCAGCCTCCTGTCAATTCAGAACAGATCGTACCATCAAGTTTGGGGTTTATAGAACTTTTTTGGGATTTGGGAAATGCAGATAAGGGATTGTGAACATGAGCATCAAAGAAAACAATTGCACACAGTGGCGAACATCTACTGGATGGTGAATGTTTGCCAGGCTTTCTGCAAAGCTCTGTACATGTGCGGCCCTTGCAACCAGCTTGCAAGGTAAGTGCTACTGATCACTATCCCCATTCTAAAAATCAGGAAACTGAGGCATGGATGGGCTAAGTAACTTGTTCGAAGTCATATGACTAATAAATACACTCATTGTTCCATCTCCATTGAAGTTGGAAGCTTATAGTTGAACATTTTTGTAGAATCATTCACTCTAGAGAAAACCTTTTTTTCTTACTGAATGATTAAAATATTTCCAGAATGACTGACTGGCACTGCACTCTGATTTCAAAGTCTTTGCTTTACAGCTTTAAATTTGCCTTCTCTTTTTATTGCCTGTCTTGTTTTAACAGCAGCCAATTCACACAAAACAGCTGTAGGTTCTCTCCTTTGCACACTGATAAAAGTCTCAGGAGGTTTCAGGGTAAACCTTGTGCAAAGTACTGGCTCCACCAAAATGAGATCCATTTCCAATAAAGCAGGATACAATGTGGATTTCTATTAAAACAGTATTGTAAAATTAAAGTTGGATGATTGTGGAAGGCTTTTGCTTAGTAATGAGACTCTGTGTGGGGATGCAGAAGTTGGCCATAAACAGTGTGTTTTGTCTTCTGCATAACTCAGTTTCCTCTGTTCTGATAACCTGTACCTTCCCAAAGCAATCTAATGAAATTTACAGGAGTGGTTTCCTACTACTGTGCCAAACATTGTTTAGAATGCACTTTAAATACTCTCAAAGATTTAAAAGAAAAGCATCGATGTTCTAATAATTATTAAATCACATCCTCAGAATCCATATAACGATTCAAAAATCAAGAACAATGTCCTTTGTTTAGTTAACCTTTTACCTTTTTTGACTCATTAGAACTTAAAACTATTAGGCAAAACATATATAACTCCAGTGCCATGCATTTATTTTGTGATTAACTGAATTTTTTATTATTTCAGAATATTAGAATATTGTTTTTTTCGCAAATATGTTCTTTAAAGGTTTGTTGTTGTCTTAAGAGTGATTTTATTAAGCCTAGGTAAAGAGAATGTCCAGATAATGAAATCCAGTAGGAAGAAGGGTTGGTCTATAGGAATTCAGTGTATAAGCAGCTTCGAGCCAATTTATTCTTAAATAAAGAAGTAAGTGTCCTTATGCTGGGTTGGCTTGCCCTACCACATTGGCTGCTTTCTTCTTCACAAAGCTCCCCCTGCTGTTTAATAAAGTCTAACTTTCCCCAATTCTTTCTGAACATGAAGTGCTTCTAATGATCCTACAAAGTTATCTATTGATGCTTCACATTTTATTACCAAAGCTAGAGCATTTGGCCAAATTTTGCAAAATGTTGAGAACACAGTAATTCTTTAACAAATGCTTGTTGAATGAATTAGGATATTTCTGTCAACTTCACACCATAAGCCCGGCAAGAAAGAGGTGACTTAGCTCTCAGCTTTCACCTACTGTCCATGTGACCTTGGGCAAGTCACGTCACTTCATTTATTTATTTATTCAACATTTATTGATTGTTAATCCATACCAGGCACCATGCCAGGTGCTAGGGACACAATGGTGGGCAGATAGGTGTGCTTCCTACCCTCACAGACCTTCTGAATCAAGGGGCTTTCAAACCTCAATGTGTGTCAGATTCACTCACAGGCCTTGATAAGATACACATGGCTGGGCCCCACCTCCAGATTATCTGATTCAGTGGGCTGGGGCGGGGTCTGAGAATTTGCACTTCTAACAAGTTCCCAAGTGAAGGTGATACTGCTGGTCTGCGGGCCACACTTTGAGAATTGCTGGCTTTAAGAGAAACAGTCACAATAGTATGATAAATGCTGTGATGAGTCCTGGGTGAAATAGGGGCACAGAGCAGAAAATTAATCTAGTCTATGGGGATAGAGAAAGTTTTCCCAGACACATGCATTTAATCAATCCTAAGACCTTACCATCTCAGGCGTTGGGATACAATAAACACTAATCCTCCCTTTTTACCCTTTAACATCTGCAAGATCACAATGCGTCCGATGAAATACTGTAACAACATTTAAGCAGAAAGGGTAATTAAGACGATGTGGTGCTGGCACATGGAGACATGTATAAATCAATAGAACAGAATAGAGAGTCCAGAAATGAATCCATATACCCATGGTTAATTGATTTTTGACAAGGGTGCTGAGATCATTCAGTGGGGAAAGGGCAGTCTTTTCAACAAATGGTGTGGAGATAACAGGATAGCTACATGCAAAAGAATGGAGTTGGATCCTCTACCCAAACCATATCCAAAAAATTAACTCAAAATGGGTCGAAGATCTAAAGCAAGAGCTATAAAACCCTTAGAAGAAAATAGAGGTATATCTTCATGACTTTAAATTTGGCAAAAGATTCTTAGATATGACAACAAAATCATGAAAAACAAAAGAAAAAATAGATAGATTAAATTTCATCACAATTTAAAGCTTTTATGTTTCAAAGCACACCACCAGTAAAGTGAAAAGACAACCCACTGAATGGGAGAAAATATTTGCAAATCATACATCTGATAAGGGATTTGTATGTAGGATATTTAAAGAACTCTTACGAAGACAATCCAATTAGAAATGGGTAAAATGTCTGAATACACTCTTCCTCAAAGAAGATATACAAGTGGCCAAAAAGCACATGACAAAATGTTCAGCATCACCAGACACCAAGGAAATGCAAATCAAAACCACGATAAGATAATACTTCACACACACTAGGATGATTATGATTTTTTAAATGGCAGATAATAATAAGTGTTAGCAAGATGTAGAGAAATCAGATATTCGCACACTGCTGGTAGGAATGTAAAATGGTGCAACTGCTTTAGAAAACAGATGGCAGTTCCTCAACCGATTAACACAGAGTTACCATATGACCCAGCAATTCCACTTCTAGATATATAAGAGAAATAAAACCATCTGTCCACACAGAAACTTGTACAAGAATGTTTACAGGGCCAGGTGCAGTGGCTCATGCCTGTAATCCCAGCACTTTGGGAGGCCGAGGGAGTTTGATCACCTGAGGTCAAGAGTTCAAGACCAGTGTGGCCAACATGCTGAAACCCCATCTCTACTAAAAATACAAAAATTAGCCGGGCATGGTGGCATGCACCTGTAATCCCGGCTACTCAGGAGGCTGAGGCAGGAGGATCGCCTGAACCTGGGAGGTGGAGGTTGCAGTGAGCTGAGATCGTGCCACTGCACTCCAGCCTGGACTACAAGAGTAAAATTCCATCTCAAAATAAGAATGTTTACAGCAGCATTATTTGTAATAGCCAAAAGATGAAAACAACCCAAATGTCCATGGTTACACATGGACAAATGGAGAACCAAACTATGGCATGGAATATCATTCCACTATAAAAAGGAATAAAGTTATTGATACATGCTTCAACAAGGATGAACCTTAAAAATATTATACAAAGTGAAAGAAGCCCGTCACAAAAGACCACATACTATAAGATTCCGTCTGTATGAAACATCCTAACCAGGCAAAGTTATAGAGACAGAAACTAGATTAGTGGTTACTTAGGGTTGGGAGTAGAAAAGGGAGAGGCAGAGAGGTGATAGCTTAAGATTAAGGGATTTATTTTCAGAGCAGTGAAAATCATCTAAAATTGACGATCGTGATAGCTGCACATATCTGCGACTCTACGAAAACCACTGAACTGTGTACTTCAAATGGGTGAATTGTATGGTATGTGAATTCTATCTCAATGCATTTGCTTTTTAAAAATAGATGCACAAACATACACCCAAATAGATACCTGCAAGATGAATGATAATTAACCAGGCAGAACATGGGGGTAGAGAGGAGATTGGAGGAATAGAGAAAGAAGAGTGTTCCTGGCAGACAGAACTTACTAGATGAAGGCCTGGGGAACATGAAAAAAAAAATGGATATGTTGGCAAATATTCTATTTGAGGGAGAGAAGGGCAAGAATTAAGACAGTAAGACCAGGCCACAAAGAGCTGCACTCTCCCTGCTTACATGTAAGGACAATGGTTCTCAAAGTCTGGTCCCAGAATGTGAATTGGGCACTACACAAAATGGTTTGGAGGTTCCTCAAAAGATGAGAACTAGAACTACCACATGATGCAGCAATCCCACTCCTGGATGGATATCCAGAGGAATTGAGATCAGTGCACTGAAGAGCTCTCTGCACTCCCATTTTCATTGCAGCACTATTCACAGTAGCCAAGAGATGGAATCAACCTAAGTGTCCATCGTTGGGTAAACGAATAAAGAAATTGTGGTATGTACATTGATGTCATATTATTTGGTCTTTAAAGAGAAGGTAATCCTGCCATTTGCGAAAACAATGGATGACCCTAAAAGATATTATACTAACTGAAACAAGCCGGGCACAAAAAGACAGATACTGCGTGATCTCACTTTACATATGGAATCTAAAAAAGTCGAATACATAGAAACAAAGAGTAGAATGGTGGTTGCCAGGGGCCAGGAATTAGGCAGGTGGGGTGGTGGTAATGGGGAGATGTTTGTCAAATGGGACAAAGTTTCAAGCTCACGCCTTTAATCCTAGCACTTCGGAAGTCCAAAGTGGGCAGATCACTTGAGGTCAGGAGTTCAAGGACAGCCTGACCAACATGGTGAAACCCCATCTCTACTAAAAATACAAAAATTTGCTGGGTGTCATGGGAGGCACCTGTAATCCCAGCTGCTCAGGAGGTTGAGGCATGAGAATCACCTGAACCTGGGAGGCGGCGGTTGCAGTGAGCCCAGATCACACCACTGCACTCCAGCCTGGGTGACAGAGCAAGACCCTATCTCAAAAAAGAAAACAAACAAACAGTTTCAGTTAGACAGGAGGAATAAGTTTTGAGATCTATTGCACACAGGGGACAACAGTTAATAATAATGTGTTGCATATTGGAAATTTGCTAACAGAGTAGATTTTAGGTGTTCTAACCACATGTACACACAAAAGAACATGTGAGATAATGGATATGTTAACCTGCTTGACTGTACATTTTGCCATGTATGTGTACACCAAAACATGTGATATGCCTTAAGTATATACAATAAAAAAGGAAATAAATAACAATTTAAAATAAAAACCCTGTGGTTCCAGGACCAGAAGCAACTGTATCACCCGAGAGCTTGTTAGAAATGCACATTTCCAGGCCTCACCCCGGACCTACCGAGTCAGAAACTCTAGGGGTGGGACCTAGAAATCTGGGTCCTAACAAGCCCTCCAGCTGATGGCACTAAAGTCTGAGAACCACTTCTCTTGGTTTCTTATAAATCTGATGTCCCTACAGAAGCCACGGTTTTTTAAATAGGGTCAATCTAGTCATGGCACTCCTGGCTTGAACCTTCCAGCATCCTGCACTTATTAGGCAGAGGGCTGACACGATCCATTTACGTTTTGAAGGTCCCCTCAGGCTGCTCTGCAGAGAATCAGTTAGAAAGGGCAAGAATGAACACAGAAGACAGATGAGGAGGCCACTGCAATAATCTAGGTACAGGCCATGGGAGCTGGACTCACTAGGCCAGTAGCAGTGAGAACAGAAAAGAGCACAGCTATTTGAGAGAGATGTAAGTCGAGTTAATAGGATTGGACTTTTTTCCCCCAGCGGCCTCCCAAATTTTCTCTCTGTTTTTTTTTTTTTTGGTAGTAAAATATACATAACACAAAATTTACCGTCTTCACCATATTTAAGAGTACAGTTCAGCGGCATTAAGGACATTGACACCATTGGCTCACTGCCACTCACCCACAGAAATTTTTCATCTGTCCAAACAGAAACTCTGTGCCCATATTCAACAACAACCCCTATTCCTCCCTCCCCCAGCCCCTGGTTGACCTCTATTCTACTCTCTGTCTTTATGAATATACTTATTCTAGGTTCCTCATACAAGTGGAATCATGCAATCTTTCTGTGTCTGGCTTCTTAGCATAATGTCTTCAAAGTTCATCCATGTGGCATATGTCACTGTTAGAGTAGGTTGTTAGGTAGACATGAGCAGGGCAGCAGAGGGCTCCCCCACCCCCATCAGGAATGTCAGGGAACCAGCAGGCAATGGCCAGGCAGTTGCCATACTGTTTCTATAAAATAATAATGCGTCACAACCGGTGCCAGGGAACGGCAGTCTCCCAATAGATAGAAACACCTGAAACTGTGATCAGCAGCTTCTCAATAAGATCTCAGGAGTTAGGCAAATGGGGCTCCAGCATTTGCACTAAGAGGCAAAATAGCAGAGTTTAACCGGTATATGACCTTCCTCTAGGAACATTCAACTGGTAAGGGAAAAATGCCTCAAGTGAGCATGCATACAACTCCAGTAAACACACTGTGCACGCAGCCCCTCCCAAGTGCTGGCAGGCCACTGCACATGTGGAATGCCAACATATAAAACCCCAAGTCAAAGGTCAAACCACGCACTTGAATCTGTCAAGTCACCTGTTTGGCCCTCTTCCAAGTATACTTTACTTCCTTTCATTCCAGCTCTAAAACTTTTTAATAAACTTTCACTCCTGCACTAAAATGTGCCTCAGTCTCTCCCTCTGCTTTATGCCCCTCGGTTGAATTCTTTCTTCTGAGGAGGCAAGAATCGAGGTTGCTGTAGACTCGTATGAATTTACCTCTGCTAACATTACACTCCATTCCTTTTTATGGCTGAATAATATTTTGTTGTGTGTGTATATATATACACATATATGTCTAATTATATACATAATACATATTACAATACACATATATACACATATACCACATGATGTTATATTACATACACATATACATACACCACATGATGATTATTCAATCATCTGTTGTTGGACATGCATTGCTTTCACCTTTTGGCTGTTGTAACTAGTGCTGCTATGAACATGAATGTACAAGTATCTGTTCCATCCCCTGCTTTCAATTGCTTTGTGTATACACCTAGGAGTAGAACCGCTAGATCATATGTTAATTCTGTTAAATTTTTGAACTGCCAAATTATTTTCCATAGCACTTCACATTTTCCATTACTGCCAGCAATGCAGGAAGGTTTCTGCTTTTCCACATCCATGCCAACATTTGTTATTTTCTGGTGTTTTTTGTTTGTTTTGTTTTGTTTTGTTTTGTTTTGTTGAGATGGAGTCTCACTCTGTCGCCCAGACTGGAGTGCAGTGGCACGATCTTGGCTTACTGAAAGCTCCACCTCCCAAGTTCAAGCCATTCTCCTGCCTCAGCCTCCCGAGTAGCTGGGACTACAGGCACCCGCCACCACGCCTGGCTAATTTTTTGTATATTTTTAGTAGAGGTGGGGTTTCACCGTGTTAGCCAGGATGATCTCCATCTCCTGACCTCGTGATCCACCCGACTCGGCCTCCCAAAGTGCTGAGATTACAGGTGCAAGCCACCATGTCTGGCCTTTTTTTTTTCATAATAGCCTTCCTAATGGGCATGATGTGGCATTTCACTGTGGTTTTGATTTGTGTTTCGCTGATGACTAGTGATGTTAAGCATCTTTTCATGAGCTTATTGACCATTTGTGTGTCTTCTTTGGGGGCATGCCTATTCAAGTCCATTGCCTATTTTATAAATTTAGGTCTTTTGTTTTTTTGTAGGAGTTCTTTATATATCCTGGGTATAAATCCCTTATCAGATATGTGATTTGCAAATATTTTCTTTCATTCTATGTGTTGCTTTTTCACTCTCTTGACAGTATCCTCTGATGCATAACAGGATTAGATTCTGGATATATTCACTGACCCATTCAACTTGTATTAATTGAGTGCCAACTTTGTCGCAGGAGCTCTGGAGGCACTAGGGATTTAGCAGGGAAAAAGACATGCTTGATCTCAGGGTGAGGGAAAAGGAAGGTGGATAAAGGCATTTAGAAAATCCCTTCTTAACACTATAGCCTACCTCCCCTGGCTGAAATCTTGCTGCATAATCTTGTTTTCCATGTCAGAAGCAGAGAATTATGTTTCTCTTTGCCTTATTTCTGTAACAAATTTCACTTCTCCCCAGGCAGAAAGACAGCTTGAGCCAACTGAGGCTCAGATCTTTGGTGATGTTGCAGAAGGCAATAAAGACCTAGCTTTTTTCTGTATGGAATACAGTGAGCCTCTGAAAAGGCCTGCACAATGGAGGAGCTCTAGAACTTAAATTTCATTTGCTTTAAAGTAAATGTACTTCTGGGCTTCTGAGCCACTTTGAGAACTTTTCTGAGGACAAAAATCAATGCTGCCTGCCAATATAGCCAAGATCAGCTGCAAAACAGCAGGGCCTGGTTTTGAAGGAAAGTAGGAGCAGGACTTCCCTGATCCACTGTGGTCTTCTCCTCCAAGGGGACCAATAGCATTCTTTTGACTGTAGACTTAATGGTTATGCCCAAAAAGTTATTGGAGCAAAATGCTGGAGAAGGTAAGGTAAAACAAAAATAAAATTCTAAGCCCTCCAACCATTTGAATGAACCCTTGTTCTCAGCCAAGGGCATTCTAAAGTTAAGCTGAAAAACTAGTTCAGGCCATGATAGGAAGCGGAAGTTGGGCATGCCTCATTATTCCCTCCTCCCTTTTGTAATTCAAACACATCTGATCAACAGTAACATTAAAACACATCTTAAGGGTGATAGAAGAGATAGAAGTCTGATAAGAAATGGTTACAATCTATTCTCTCTGAAGTGTCCTACCTGGAGACTTCATCTGCATGATAAAACCTTGGTCTCCATCACCCCTTATCTTTACCCAGACATTCCTATTGATTACAGGTCTTTAGATAATAACTAAACCAATTTCCAGTGAAAAAATCTTTGAATCTGCCTATGACTGGAAGCCCCCACTTCCAGTTGTCCAGCCTTTCTGGACCAAACCAATGTACATCTTATATGTATTGATTAATGTCTTATGTCTCCCTAAAATGTATAAAACCAAGTTGTAGGCTGACTCCCTTGGGCTCATGTTCTCAAGATCTCCTGACAGCTATGTCACAGGCTATTGATCACTTATATTTGGCTCATAATTAATCTCATCAAACATTTTACAGAGTTTAATTTTTTTCATCGACAGTAGGAGAGAGAATCCTCTAACTCCATTTTTCTGGTTCTGTGAAGAGGGATTTTTTTTTCTCAAACAGTCTTGCCACGCCTTCCTCATTGATTCTCAGGAAAGAGAAGTCATTCAGCAAAGTGGTGAATTTGATACAGTTAATCCCTTTGTGCCTTTTTCTTTGGGAAATGAGTTATACAGAAGTCATCGTCTCTTTTATATTTGGTTTAAGATCAAGCTCAAGATCTCCAAGTAAAGTTTTGTTGCTAATGAAAAACGTTATGCAATTGAGGAAAATTTTATTTAACCGTGCTAGAAGACTGAATTATCTTTCTATTCTTTCTACACAAAATGATATTATAAAACCATTGTTTTGTGAAGGGGTAATCAAAGAGAATGCAGCCGAAATAATGTAGAGAGGATGTGAGGGCTATCTGGCTGCAACATGTCACCCCATTGATTGCCAGGGTTGATTCGGCCGATCTGGCTGGGTAGGCCGGTGTCCCCTTCCTCCTTTACTGCTCTGTGTGTGTCCCTCCCAAAGCAGCGTGCTTGGCCGAAGAGGATGACCATCCCCGATAGAGGAGGACCGATCTTCAGTCAAGGGTATACGAGTAGCTGCGCTCCCCTGCTACCATCTCCAAACAAGCTTTCAAAATAATGTAGAAGAGTGACAATATTTATTAATATGTATTTAATAAAGATATGTTTTGATTAAAAATAATATGTTAATTTCTAGATGTACAGTATTTGTGGTCTTTGTCAGTTTTATAAAACCATAATTTGTTGTGATTTCTCTTTTCAATCTAAACAAATATTCACCTTCATATCTAATTTGATATTCATAATTTTGTTCTTAAAAGTTTCCCTCATATTGTATACACACAGGCCTCACAAAACCTAGGTCTATCCCCACCCCCATTAATCAAATTAACTCTAAGGTACTAAAAAGTTATACATCTACTTCCTCTTCTATTTTCTTTCTTTTTTTTTTTTTTTTGAGACGGAGTCTTGCTCTGTAGCCCGGGCTGGAGTGCAGTGGCTGGATCTCAGCTCACTGCAAGCTCCGCCTCCCGGGTTCACGCCATTCTCCTGCCTCAGCCTCCCGAGTAGCTGGGACTACAGGCGCCCGCCACCTCGCCCGGCAATTTTTTTTTTGTATTTTTAGTAGAGACGGGGTTTCACCGTGTTAGCCAGGATGGTCTCGATCTCCTGACCTCGTGATCCGCCCGTCTCGGCCTCCCAAAGTGCTGGGATTACAGGCTTGAGCCACCGCGCCCGGCCTTCCTCTTCTATTTTCCATCTCAAATTAAATTCACCATGTTGTTCAGTACAGCCTACCAAAGGTTCTGCAGTGAGCTCAAATGACACCATAATGACAATAAAATGCCAACAACACATGCCTCTTGTCATGAAGTCACCATGGATTCAAAGATTAAAATCTCAAAGAAGTTAAAGTCCAGGAATTTTATGTTACAGGTCAAAGGAAGTAATCCAATATGTTTACCCTTGTGAATTAAAGTGTAAAGTCCAAATTCCTTAGATTAACTAAAAATGAAAATAAAGGTGGCACACACATGCTCTCCCAACTATTTGGGAGACCGAGAGGGGAGCAACACTTGAGCCCAGGAGTTTGAGACCAGCCTAAGCAATAGAGTGAGATTCTATCTCTAAAAAAATAAAAGAAAGAAAGAGATATGATTTGGATTCGTGTTCCCGTCCAAATTTCACGTGGTGGTTGGATCATAAGGGTGGACTGACCCCTTGCTACTCTCGTGATAATGAGTGAGTTCTCACGAGATCTGGTTGTTTAAAAATATGTAACAGCACCTCCTCCTTCACTCTTTTCCTCCTGCTCCAGCCATATCAGGTGTGCCTGCTTCCCCTTTGCCTTCTACTACAATTGTAAGTTTCCTGAAGTTTCCCCAGCCTGCTTTCTCTACAGCCTGCAGAACTGTGAGCCAATTAAACCTCTTTTCTTTATAAATTACCTAGTCTCAGGTATTTCTTTATAGCAGTGCAAGAACAAACTAACATGGAAAGAAAAGAAATTAAAATCTTCCCCAATTTCTTCTACTCATTTCCCACCAGAGGGCTGGTGGTGCCTGGGCAGATGGAGGTGCTCCTCTAGAAGCCTGGCCTAGGATGGTCATGTTCCTTCAGGATGCCCAAAAACATCATTCATCCTATCACTTTTCAGAACATCTGAAGTGTTCACAAGAGGCACTGGTCCTGTATCTATTAATTGGCAAAACAAAAAACCAAGTCAGGCCCTGGCCCTTAGTTATCCAGGCAAAAATTGTGCTCTAGAAACCAATACCTTGGTGTTGCCAAAGACACTGATAGCTGAGTGGAGCAGGAGAAGGCAGAAAAAGCCTTGGTGTCGGCCACACCAGGCAAAAACTAGTTAATCCTAGTTTTACAGGATCTGTGACTTGTGCACTTTAGCTTAATTGGGAGAATCTTCCTGCCAAGAAATTAATGACAGCACTCTATTTACCAATGGAGAGGGGTTACTTATGTGCATTCTTTTAGAGAATATTAAAGAGTAGAATTCAAGACATCCCTACTTTCTTACAAAGGTTAGAAATTTACAAACTGCCCCCCAAACATTGCATCTTATTCTTATCTTTGTTTGTTTGTTTGTTTTTTTTTTCCAGACAGAGTCTCACACTGTCACCTGGGTTGGAGTGCAGTGGCACCATCTTGGCTCACTGCAACCTCTGCCTCCCAGATTCAAGGGATTCTCCTTGCCTCAGCCTCCCAAGTAGCTGGGATTACAGGTGCCCACCACCACACCCAGCTAATTTTGTTATATTTTTAGTAGAGATGGGGTTTCACTATGTTGATCAGGCTGGTCTCGAACTTCTGACCTCATGATCCCCCACCTTGGCCTCCCAAAGTATTGATATTACAGGCGTGAGCCACTGCGTCCAGCCTTCTTACCTTTTTTTATTTTTTCTCTGATATATTGAAAAACTCTAAAAACATATTGTATTTCCCCTGTGAGTATTAACCATTTAAAACTAGCAGTTAATACATAAACACTCTGTAACATACATGGAATTCACCTATGGTTTAAAGTTCTGACCTACAGATCTGGCTGAAAAACACAATAAAAGCAGCAAATGGTTGTTCCATCCATAATGACTAAAAGTCTGTATATAGAAAGATACTTTTCTTCATAATTTGGTGTTTCTCACCTTTGAGGCTCAATAGAATTACCCGGGAAACTTTGAAGAAACACTTATACCTGGGCTCCACTCCAGAGAAATTAAATCAGAATTTGGAGATGGGGAGGGATATAGTCATATGTTTAATAAGTTTCCCCAGTCAGTTTTAATGTACAGCCAGATCTAAGAACCATAAGGCCTTCTGAGGCCTGCTGCAGCCACTGACTTCCTTATCTTTCACTATTCCTTGGTTTATTTCCTCATTTTGATAGAGCACATCCTTCAGTAACCCTCTCAGAAAGGTGTGTGCATCAGATATAAATTTTTCTGAGTCCTTAAATGTCTTTATTTGGTTCTTACTCTTGACTAGTAGTTTGCCTCTGCATAGAAGTTTATGTGGAAAATAATTATTCTTCAGAATTTTAAGGCATTGCTCAAGAATCCTGTGTTGTTCTTAGAGATTCTTCAAGAACCCTTCAAGAACCCTTCAAGAACCCTGTGCAGCTGTTGGGAAGCCTAATGCCGTTGTAATTTTCATTAAATTGATTGTGACCTATTATTTTTTCTGGAAGATTTTATAATCTTTACCTCTGGTATTTTCAAATTATTCCTGGGGAGAGGGTGGGAATAAGTAGGGAGACAGAATATGTGTTTACATATTGTGGGAATATGTTGGGAATATACTGGGCTGTTTTAGTCAGGAAACTCATGTTAAACATTTATAAAGTTATTTCCTTAATAATTTCCTTTCCTTCATTTTCTCTATGTTCACTTTCTGGAATGCCTACCAGTTGATCATTTGACCTCCTGAATTGAGTTTTCAGATATTTTTTCTCTCTCTGAAATTTTCTTTGTGTCCATTTTTTTCTGAAAGATTTGATTATTTTCAAACTTCATCATTAATTTTCTTATTTCAGCTAACATTCTTAATTTGTTTTTAATGCTATTTCAGTAAACATAACCATTTTCTTCTGGAAATATTGAAGTTGATTTTGACATTCATATGGGAAAATAAATAAGCAAGAAAAAACAGAGAAATTCTAAGAGGAAACATATTGAGAGAGGACAAGTCCTATCAGATATTAAAACACACAAAGCCTTAATAATAAAAGTGGTATGATATTATGCTTGAAAGACAGACAGATACATGGAGTAGAATGGAAGGCCCAGAAATAGATTCAACTTTACAGAGAAATTGGATATATGGCAAAGGTGTCATCTCCAATCCATGGAATAAAGACCAACTTTTTAGCAAAAGGTACTGGGGTAACTGGTCAGCCATTTTAAATAAGATAGAGCTAGATCCACGTTTCACACCATATGGCCATGTAGACTCAAAATGGATCAGATATTTAAATGTAAATAATTAAACTGCAAAATATATGAATATCTAATAAAAGAGAATAGGGTAAACTCCTCTTTAAGGGACAGAGAAGGCATTTTTAATTATGATTCAGAATTCAGAAGTCATCAAAGAAAAGACTGATAACCACATAAAATAGCAAAGACTTTTACATGGCAAAAACATCAAAAGTGCAATCAAAAGACAGAGTAGGAAAACATTGTAAATTGTATCACAAAGGGCTAATCTCCCTTTATAGTGTTCCTAGAAATCGAGACAAAAATAAAAAGCAGAAGCAATGGAGAGTTCATGGAAGAAAGAACTACAAATGATCCTTAAACATATAAAAATATGAACAATTTCACTTATAATAAGAAAAATATACATATAAACTATACCAAGCTGCCATTTTTTCCCTAATATGGTGGGGGGGGGGAAGAATCCTGAATATTTGACATCACGTTTTGTTGGGAAGGCTGAAGAGAAATAGGCAGTCTTGTATTTTCTTTTTCTATCTTTCTTTTTTTTTTTTTTAATGAGACCGAGTCTCCCTCTGTCACCCAGGCTGGAGTTCAGTGGCATGATCTCGGCGGCTCACTGCAATCTCTGCCTCCCGGGTTCAAGCGATTCTCTTGCCTCAGCCTCCTGAGTAGCTGGTGCCCACCACCATGCCCAGCTACTTCTTGTATTTTTAGTAGAGATGGCATTTCACCATGTTGGCCAGGCTGGTCTTGTATTTTCTTATTGCAAAATCATACAACTCCTTATGGAGGGGAATCTGGCACTAGCTACCAAAAATACAGACATATTTTCCGCTCTGAGAATATATCCTAAACAATTTTGTACATAAGTATGAAAGAACTATGTATGAGTCTGTTCATCGTGGCATAATATGCAAAATGTAAAGATTATAAACAACCCAGGCATCGAGTAGTCAAATACTTGCTGAACAAACTAGGGTACACCAATTTGATGGAGCTGTAAAAAGAAATATGGTAGATCTCATGCTGATGCAGAGATCACAGACTGTATTGTTAAGAGATGAAAGCAAAATTCAGAACACTGTACAGAATATTATTTGATTGAATGTATATAGTACGCTACCTTTAGTGTAAAAAGGAGGGAATAAGAGTATATATTGTATTTGGGCTGGATGTGGTGGCTCATGTCTGTATGCCCAGTACTTTAGGAGACCGAGGTGGGTGGATCACTTTTGGTCAGGAATTTAAGACAGCCTGGCCAACATGTCCAAACTCCATCTCTACTAAAAATACAAAAAAAATTAGCCAAGCATGGTGGTGCATGCCTGTGGTCCCAGACACTTGGGTGGCTGAGGCAGGAGAACCGCTGAGCCCAAGACTGCAGTGAGCTGAGATTGTGCCACTGCACCCCAGCCTGAGTGACAGAGCAAGACTCTGTCTCAAAAAAAAAAAAAAAAAAAAAAGGAATATATATTGTACTTAAAGAAATACTAGAAATGAGAAACTCATAAAAATACTCATTTTGGAGGAATAATTAAACAATATTTGATTTCTCTAAGGATGTTACATAGATTTGAGTAAGTTGTGCATTTTTTTGTTTTTCTGTGTCCTGAATTATTCACTTTGGTCTTTGTATCAGTTAAGGAGTTTGTTTTTCTCTTATCACAAGAAATTCAGTAATAGGTAGATGTTGGCATTGGTTAATGCCAAGCAGATATTGGCTGGTAGCACTAGAGTACTTTTGGCTTTTTCCTCATGACCATAATATTGTCGCCATAGCTCCAAGCATCGTATCTGCATTCATAGCAAGAAAAAATAATGGAAAAGGGAGTGCCAGCCATTTCTGGTGTGACCCAATGATGATTCATCATCTAGAACTGGGCACATTACTACCTTGAATATATTTAGGGCTTTGTTAAAACAAAGAAACGAGACCAGCAGGATAGGCTACAGTCTATGTCCGTCATATTGGGAGATTTCCCTCCTAAATCACTGGTTGTCCATTTTTATCCAGGAGTGAGGCATCAAAAATTGCTAGCAGGAAGCAATCTTTCATTGGGTGAGGCTTCCTGCAGGGCAGGCCTCTTGCTAGGTTGATCAACCAGAGGGTCTGCCCTCTTTTTTTGCAGAATCCCAAATATCAATTCCCAAAGTACTGGGAATACAGACGTGAGCCACCACACCCAGCCCAAATACAATATACATTCTAATATTTGAGGTGGTTTCTGTGTCCCCAATCAGTTTCTACAGAGAGAAATTCTTCCCTGCAAATCTGCCTTGGGGCAGGGGAGGCTGGGGAACATGCAAGATGGAGGGGCTCAGGGGTCAGACTATTCCGATGCCCGGCTTTCAGAATCATTAGATTGAGCAGATGATCAATCCCCCGATGAGAAACCCAAGCCCCAAGACTGTCGCCCAGTTCCTGGTATCTTTAAGGCAGTGGTTTTCAACTGGGAATGATTTTGTTCCCCAGGTAAGGTTGCCAGATTTAGCACATAAAAATACACGGTGCTCAGTTAAATTTAAATTTCAGAAAACAACAGAAAATGTGTTTGCATAAGTACGTTCCAAATATCACATTATTTATCTGAAATACAAATTTAATTGGGCACCTTGTATTTTATCTGCCTCCCCGGAGACATCTGGCAATGTCTGGGGAAGTTTTTGGTTGTTACAGCTTGGTGTGGGGGTTGCTACTGGCATCTGGTGGGTAGAGGCCAAGGATGCTGCTAAATATCTCACAACACACAGAACAGCCTCTTAAAACAAATAATTATCTGGCCCTAAATGCCAGTTGTGCCAAGGTTGAGAAACCCCACTGTAAGGCAAAGCTCTTGGGTCTGGGTTGGGGCACATTCATCTATTTTTTAAATCTCAGCATGATCTTTTTTCCATGGCCACAGCAAATACTGAAATAGCCTTTCTTGTTAGTTTTCCTCCCTATCTAACAGGCATTCCAAGGAAGAGCTGGTCAAGAGGAGACAGCATTTATCTCAAGTTCAGGGGCATGAAGGCCAACCCGCCTATGCTCCTTGAGCCTTTTCCTGGTAAATCCCAGGCTCAGAGCCTGCCTCACCAAGCAGCTGGGAAAGAGCTGGGCTGGGGATGGGGTTGGCGCCAGGCTTGCCCAGCTCCTCCAGGCGGGAGTCCTACCTTCCCAGCCCATGGGAGGGAGGGAAACCACACACAGCTGCCTTTCCATGAAGAGCCGCTTTCTTTGCAGGCGCCGGGGTGGAGGGGAGCAGGCAGCGCTAGGTGGGGACAGTATGACATGGCTGTGAATCAAACAACTTTAAAAAAGACTGGAGAGGAAGGAAGCAATGGGTGGAGAAAGTTCTGAATGTTTTCTGGTTATGAGATGTGTATAAATTCATGGGAGGTTACTTGAGGATATTTATCCCAAGTCTTATTCACGGTTGTCCTTGAAGTGAATACCAGAACATTAGAATTCAGAGATGATCGTGACTTTTCTACAATGACTTACCCCCATTTTCTTCCCTCCCCACAGATCCCTGTATTCCGCATCACACCTGTGAGGATTGTGCAAACAGAGTGAGCATGCACCCTTATCCCCCCAATTTGTAGACGATGGCCCTGGGAAAAGAATGACTAGCAGAGTTTTTCCCTGTATTTTATTTTTCAATAAAGAATATGACAACCGAAAAACAAAAACAAAAATATCACTTACCTCTAACTCAAGGATAAAGAAGGGAGTTTTTTTTTTTTTTTTTTTTTTGAGGATATAAAAATAAAAATCCATTTGGGCGTTCATTAAGTAAAGCAAGATGAATCAGGCTTTTGGTTATATAAAAGCTCGGCTTTTTATGGAAAATCTGTCTTTGCAGTTCTCTGCTTGCGGGAGAAAAGAATGCAAGAAGCAGAAGACAGGCCGTGGAGGCAGCTTTATAAACACTAGAAAAGCCCTTTTTAGGCTCAGTTGTGTCCTGGCATGGCCTAGATAGCAGAGCAGGGGGAGAGGAGCTGTGGGCCTGAGGGTGGCAACCCCTCCCTTCTCCATGACCAGTGAAGTCACTGAGTTTACTGCCAAATAATGTTTGTAATGTCTACCTGAACTTTAGTGGCTATTTCTGTCACTCATCCTTGGAAACTATTGTTAAAAACTTAACTAAATTTTTTTAAAAAGAAAGAAAAGAAGCTGGCTTTTTTCATCCATTATACAAGTAGTGGAGATACAGAAGGGGGAAAAAATGTTTGAAAGTTCAAAAAAAGTAAAAAGTAGATAATATAATAGTTGAACCATATTTGAACCTATAGTTAGGTTCACTTACAGACACCACCCCTGACTTTGACCTGTTTCTTTCTAAGGTTTCCTGTAGGCTTAGTTTTTGAATTTAAATACTTGTGATGACTCCTTAAATGCAAGGTTATATCTCTAAAAAAAAAAAAAAAAAAGGCTGGCCGGGGACAGTGGCTCACGCCTGTTATCCCAGCACTCGAGGAGGCCGAGGTGGGTGGATCACGAGGTCAAGAGATCGAGACCATCCTGGCCAACATGGTGAAGCCCCATCTTTACTAAAAATACAAAAATTAGTTGGGCGTGGTGGCGTTTGCCTGCAGTCCCAGCTACCTGGGAGGCTGAAGCAGGAGAATCACTTGAACCCAGGAGGCGGAGGTTGCAGTGAGCTGAGATGGTGCTACTGCACTCCAGCTTGGCAACAGAGGGAGACTCCGTCTCAGAAGGAAAAAAAGCTATAATGTATTGAGCACTGGGTATTTTCCAGACATTTTGCTAAGCACTTTGTGTACATAATTATATATCTATATAGGTATGTATTTTAGAGACAGTATCTCACTCTGTCCCAGGCTTCAGTACAGTGGCATAGTCATAGCCCCCTGCAGCCTCAAACTGCTGGGCTCAAGTGATCCTCCCAACTCAGCCTCCTGTGTAGCTGGGACTACAGGCGTGCACCACCAATTTGACTAATTTTTTTGTATTTTGGTTTGTTTTTTGTAGAGGGTCTTGCTATGTTCCCCAGGCTGATTTCTAAATCCCAGCTTCAAACAACCCTCCTGCCTCAGCCCCCCAAAATGCTGGGATAATTTTACCTAATGATCAAAACAAACTGATGGAAAGACACTTTTGTTACTTCCTATTTTACAGATGAGAAATGGAGTCTCTTACTAGCCACAGAGCTAGAAAGTGGCACAACCAGGCATATCATGCATTTTTCACTTAATATTGAACATGACCCTTACCATGTTATAATATCTCTACTTACACATAATTGTAGCTGTTGTCCAATGTTTTGAGTTGCTTTATCACAATTTATGAGATCATTCACCTATTAATGGACATTTGGGTTACTTCTCATTTTTCCTGGTTGTAGATAATATTGAACTTTTCTTGTGATTGTGGATAAAGCAATGAACATCTTTGAGCAAAACTATATTTAGATTTAAATTTTCTTTTGGATAGACGGATTTCCAAAAATGAAAATGGAATTGCTATAAATGTTTTCAAGTAGCTTTACATATAAAGAGTCATACTAATGTCCATCTAGACCCCTTTCTCTCTCTCCTCATTAGCAATAAAAACTATTACTTAAAAATATAGTTGATTTTTAAAATCAAGAATTAGTGAGTTGTTTGGACTTAATTGTATTTTATAAGTAATCAGGTCCAATTTTTTTTCCATTCATTTGTTGGCCAGACTAAGTCTCCTTCTATGGATTGTTTTTGTTTTAATCCAGTTATCTATTGGGGAGTTAATGTTTTTCTAATCAATTTGAATGAAGAATTAGATAGATAGCAAATATTTGTCATTTGTTATAGTCTTAGTATTGTCCTCAGGTTGCTATTTTCCTTTAACATTTTTTTTTTTTTTACATATTTGAAAATGTTTACTGAAACCTCTTGCTGTTTTTATTGTGAGATCTCACCTAGAGTTCAGATATACATTTCTCTTTTCTCTGAGTAACCTGTTTTTAACACTTCTCAGAGATTACTCAGTAGTATTTGTAAAAATTATAGTTCAAAATAATACAGAGAGACAAACAACACAACCCCAGCTTTACTTAAACAATTGTTTGCTGTGAGCTGTGGGTCTCAACCCGTCCGGAACTGATTAGCAAAGCCAGCCCCAGGCCCCCTCCTGGCTGCTCCATTCCCTTGGCAAGCCATTCAGCATTTAATAGCTCTCATTATGTGATGTAGAAAATTCTTCATTACAGCTAATTTGAAACTCTTATTCTGCTATGCAAATCCATTTGCTTTTGTTCCATCCTCAGCAGACAGAGTGGCTAGGCATTGTTTTCCAGGTGACGATTCTTCATCTATAACACCCGCCCAGGACATGGTGGGCTCTTAATAAATATTTATTAAAGTTGATATTTAAAATATCTAATTAGAACTACTCTCGGGCTACTTTTCTCCAAGTGAGCTAACAACCATTTATTTATTTATTTATTTATTTATTTATTTATTTATTTATTTATTTTTGAGAGGGAGTCTCACTCTGTCGCCCAGGCTGGAGTACAGAGGCACAATCTCCACTCACTGCAACCTCTGCCTCCCGGGTTCAAGCCATTCTCCTGCCTCAGCTTCCTGAGTAGCTGCCACCACGCCCAACTAATTTTTGTATTTTTAGTAGAGACCATGTTGGCCAGGCTGGTCTCAAACTCCTGACCTCAAGTGACCCGCCTGCCTCGGCCTCCCAAAGTGCTGGGATTACAGGTGTGAGCCACCACGGTTGACCCAACCATTTGTTTTTTTCCTTTTCATCATCTTTTTTTAACCCCTTGGATCATCCTTGTATTTCTCTGATTTCCTTCCAGGCACTGCCAGGTGCTCAAGGTCCTCTTGAAGTACAGTCTCCAAGCTGAGACAGACAAGAGTCTGTCCTCCTATCACCCCTGCCCCAGAACTCTCCCAGAGATGGGCTGGTAGCACCGTTGGCAACAGTTTGGCCCACACAAAAGCAGTGGGAGAAGTGGTGTGGCTGACTGTTAGGCATTGCTTTCCTCTGGCAGAGATCCAGGCTGAGATGCAGACAGCAGGCTGCAGGAAACAGGGGTGGGACACAGCTGGACTGTCAGGCACAGGAGTGCCAGGCACAGGGAAGAATTAATTTGGCTCACAACCTGACACTGGATTGAAGATTAACCGATTTCAACAATAACATATTGTTATTAATGAAACTGATGATCACAAGACAATATATTTTTTAAAATCAACAGACAATCCTATATGTAAACTCTCCACATGATTAAGGTATTCCCCTTTTTCTTTAAGAACAGCATACATTCCCCAGTCCTTAAAACACTCCCAAGAAAAATCAGACTAATAAAAAGAACAGTGGTGTAAGCCTGGCTTCTGGGTCACCTTATATCTGAGTAATCTGATGACAGAGGTCATAGCTATTCCTTTGGAATAAAAGAGCTACAGTTTGGAAAAGGGAAAAGTCTTGACTGATGTCTATTGTTTTGCTTCAAAACTGAACATACATGGTTTGAATTATAAATCATCCTAAGTGTCTCCTTCCGCGTCTGACAACCTTACTTGTTACTCAAACTGAATTGAGAATGAGTGAAATGAGGGCTTAGAGGCTGTGCCAAAAACCTCACTCACAGGTGAAAATCGTTACCAACACAAGCCAGAGACCAGAGCTTTGCCCTGGGGTCAGGGTCACTCATCGACAGAATAGGAAGATGACATTAAAAAAAAAAAGGTTTAAAAGTGGAATAGGGCAAAAGATAGGTAGTACTTCCACCAGAAAGATGGCCACCAGAAAATAGTAGGAAGCATATAATCAGAATTAATCAAACTTCTAAACTTTATTTTCACTTATGTAGGGTCTTATAACACTAAAACATCAATTAGTTATACATGTCTAAATTTACTAGTAATTCTTGCCAAAATAGACTGATATCTTTAGATAGTTATGGTTTTGAAGCAAGGCCAAAAATAATGAGTTGTAATATTAAAATTACTTGTTAGTATAACTTTATTATAACCACAAGCTTACTACGTGTTGAACAACATAGCAAATGCTTTAGATGTCATTTAATTCTGTGAAACAGATATTGTAATATTAGACTACTCTGGTTCAATTTTTATGTAACAATGCTGTAAACTGTTTTTCAGCAACCACAGACTCCCAGGTTGAAGGTGACATAATCGAGAAGTGACAGCGTGCTGGCAGCCCTCGCTCGCTCTCGGCGCCCTCTCTGGCCGCGCTCTAGGAGCCTTTCAGCCCACCTCCGCACTCTGGCGAGCCCTTTTCTGGGCTGGCCAAGGCGGGAGCCGGCTCCCTCCGTTTGCTGGGAGGCGTGAAGTTAGAGCCTCGGGCGGGAACCAGGGCTGCGCGCGGCGCTCACGGGCCAGCCTAAGTTCCGGGTGCGCGTGGGCTCGGAGGGCCCCCGCACTCGGAGCAGCTGGCTAGTGCCACCGGCCCCGGGCAGTGAGAAGCTTAGCACCCACGCCAACAGCTGAGGAGGGTGCGCCGGGTCCCCCAATAGTGCCGACCCGCCGGCGCTGCGCTCGAACTCTCGCTGGGCTTCAGCTGCCTCCCCGCGGAGCAGAGTTTGGGACCTGCAAGCCGCCATGCCCGGCCATGCCCGACCCCCCCGCCCTCCGCCACCGCCGTGGGCTCCCGCGGCCCGAGCCTCCCCGACGGACGCCGCCCCCGACTCCGTGGCTGCCGGTCGGTCCCATCGACCACCCAAGGGCGCGGGCCTGGCGGGCAGCTCCGCCTGTGGCCCTAGAGTGCGAACTACTAGATGAACCAGCTAAGCTTGAGTCTCGTGGGGACTTGGAGAACCTTTATGTCTAGGTAAGGGATTGTAAATACACCAATCAGCACCCTGTGTCTAGCTCAAGGTTTGTAAATGCACCAATCAGTGCTCTGTATCTAGCTAATCTAGTGGGGACTTGGGGAACTTTTCTGTCTAGCACTGTGTCTAGCTAAAGGATTGTAAACGCACCAATCAGCACTCTGTGTCTAGCTCAGGGATTGTAAGTGCCCCAATCAACACTCTGTCAAGATGGACCAATCAGTTCTCTGCAAAATGGCCCAATCAGTTCTCTGTAAAATAAACCAATCAGCTCTCTGTAAAATGGACCAATCAGCAGGATGTGGGTGGGGTCAGATAAGAGAATAAAAGCAGGCTGCCCAGGAAGCACAGCAGAGAAATTCGTGAGGTCTATCCTTTGCAGGTGTTTGTGAGGGTGTTTGTTTTGCTGGTTATAATGTATGTTGTTGGTGGTTTTTTTTTTGTTTTTTTTGGGGGGGTTTTGTGTTTATGGTCTGTAGTATTCAATGCAGGGTGTGAAAGTTAGTGGGAAGTGTTTTTAAACGCCTCGCGTTTGGAGTTACGGCTGTGACACTCATTCAAAAGCTTTGTAGGTTAATTTTTGTCAGTGTAGATAGCAAACCCTATGAGAAAGAAGGAAGCTCCAAACACATCTGAAAAAACCATACTCCTAAAGGCACGTTAAGATTTGTAAGAGTCACTGAGATAGTTGGCAGCTTCATCGTTAGTGAAACCAAGCACCTGCCAATTGTAGACACGATTTGAGCATGCCCTGTGGAACCAGGTGTTTAACTGCTAGGGGAGTCTTATGATGGGATGGTGGAACGTGGATTTCAAGGCACTGCCTGGCGGGATCAAGGATTCAATTTGATCAACCTTTGGTGTGCACCGCATGGCAGGATCTAGTCAGATTGTTGCCTTACTGCATGGTCCAGAGAGATCACATCTTATTTCATGCCTATAAAACCTCAGGCAGCACCATGTTGAGGATGCAGATTTGAAATTCAGTTTGTCCGCTTGCCAATAAAAAACTTTTCTCAAAACGCAGTGCCATGGTATTGGATGCTACGTGCATTAGAAGAGCAGCCTGTTGATTATTAACAGTATTATTGTTCCCATTTTAGAGAGAAACTAAGGCTCAGAGAAACTGTTGAGAACAACTAAGACCACATAGCCGATAAGCAATGGGACTAAGATTTAAAGTCAAACTTGTCTGATCCCAAAGCTTAGGCTCAATCTTTATTTAAGGTTGTGTAAAGCCTAGTGAACCACCAGCTATGTGGCCTTAACCACATTACTTAAAAATTCTGAGGCTTTATCTCATTTATAAAATAGACTTGCAGTGACATCTGTTGTGTTGGGTTGCCCAGAATCTCTCTCTTCCTTGACTTTTAATAGCATCTTAATTTTCTCTGGTGATCACACTCTTCAATTCTTAGTACACGCAGTGCGAATGAAACTGACTTCTCCATGCTGCATGGAAGAGTATGTGACCCAAATCTGACCAATCAGGATAGTCCAGCCTCCTACCTTAGTGGTTTCAGGTAGGTCACGTGATCTAAGCGAAGTCAGTGAGATTCAGGCCCTGTTTGGAGCCCCAATGGGAAAGAGGAATTCTCTTCCTGAAGAGGGAATGTACACCTAGAACTGCAGGTAACCGTTTTTACCATCACATAGGAAGAGCCTGCCTGGGATTAAAAAGAGTAAAAGAGCTTAAGTTCCTGCATTTCAGCATTTCTAAAGTTTCTTATACTTCTGGGCTTTTCAAGTGTATGCGATACGTTTTCTCTTTTCCGTAAGCCAGTGTGGAGTAGGTTTCTGCCTCTTGGAACATGAGCTCTGATTAAAGCAATGTGTAAAATGCTTAGCACAGTGGTTGACACGTATTAAGTCTTCCATAAATGTTTGTTATTATTAAGATATGCTGTCGGTCGGGCGCGGTAATTCACGCCTGTAATCCCAGCATTTTAGGAGAGCGAGGCGAGCAGATCACCTGAGGTTAGGAGTTTGAAACGAGCTTGGCCAACATGGCGAAACCCCGTTTCTACTAAAAACACAGAAATTAGCTGGGCGTGGTGGCACACGCCTCTAATCCTATACTTGGGAGGCTGAGGCAGGAGAATCACTTGAACCCAGGAAGCAGAGGTTGCAGTGAGCCGAGATCACACCGTTGCACTCCAGCCTGGGCAACAAAAGGGAAACTCGGTCTCAAAAAAAAAAAAAAAAAAAAAGATATGTTCTCAAAAGTGTATACAAAATTTTAAAAAATAGGAACTGTTTTTGTTTTGCTTATTTGGCCTAAAGAAAAACACTATTTCTAACCACCACCCAGGTTAATATTTTGTCAGAGGCAAAGCGCTTTTATGGCCTAATAAATGAAGCTGTGTCAGCTTCATTGCATGCTAAACGTAGACCCTAAAAGAAGGAATCTTCAGCTTGTATTGCTATTATTGCATGGCTTCTGTTTTGTAATCATTTCTGTTTACATACATCATTAAATCTGGAACATCTTGCCTATCAGATTTGTGTGAAGGGTTCATTTGAAGAAAATATTCTGCATCTTAAAAAAAAAGCTTGAAAATGGTATACCCAATTTCCCCCAATTTAACCAACCAGGAAATGTGCCAGTGACCTTGGTTCGCTGTGCTCGGCTTGGACTTCCAGCTAAGTGTTATTTCCAACATTCGCCTCTGCTGACCTTTTGTGACCTGAACATGTGGGAGGCCCAAAAGTCACTCGTTTTCTTTTTGAGCTGGCAGCACGGTTACTCAATGGTGGATTTGGAAATGACATTTCATAGTTTAGCTGGTGGGTTTTGTTACTCCACACTCAACAGGCTCCATTCCTACCTGCTCCGGGTCAAATAACTAAATATTTGCCTTCTCTACAATATTGCATTATGCTGCCTTAGAAATAAATATCTGACAGTGAAGAGCTCAGAAAATTAGTTGATGCTGAGATGATAGAATGCAAGAGTGAACAAAAAAGTCCATTTAGGCAGAAGCATTTTCTACTAGGCTGAAAAATGTTCTACTCTCTTGGATTCTCTCATTAGATTACTATTGCTTAATTGTAGGGTTTTCTAGAATGCAGGGAGAACTGAATTTGAATTGCCTTCTAGAGCTTTCCTTCAGCCTTTTTGAGGAAGGTAAAATAAAAAATTGAAAGATAAGCAGTATTCTGGTGCTAAAGCCCAGAGGTAGCAACTATTGATTTTGCATGGCAGTGCCCTAGGATTCACTTCAGTGCTTTTAACCTTTCCTTGACAGAGTCTTAAAAAAAAGTGTAGTACTGGCCGGGCGCAGTGGCTCACGCCTGTAATCCCAGGACTTTAGGAGGCTGAGGCAGGCAGATCATGAGGTCAAGAGATCAAGACCATCCTGGCCAACATGGTGAAACCCCGTCTCCACTAAAAATACAAAAATTAGCTGGGCATGATGGCACGTGCCTGTAGTCCCAGCTACTTGGAAGGCTGAAGCAGGAGAATCGCTTGAACCCAGGAGGTGGAGGTTGCAGTGAGCCAAGATCACACCACAACACTCCAGCTCCATCCTGGCAACAGAGCAAGACTATCTAGAAAAAAAAAAAAAAGTAGTATTTTTGTAAAATGTATTTTTAAACTGACTATGAAGAAAAGAATAATAAAATATTAGCTAGCAACTGTGAATAACTGATAATTTAGCTAACAGCCAAGAAATGACTGCTTTATCTAGGTAAATATTTTCTTTATATCAATTTTAGTGCCTTTGGGTTTAAACCACCTCTTCCGTTAACCCCGAAGAAGGTCATGTTGGAACATGAATGTGAACATGCAAAAACCCAGGGAGAGGTATCTCTAGTGACAGTTTTAGGGTCTGTGGTTAAGGCGCTGAGCTGCATTGGTTTAGAAGTCTTATAGCAGCAAGTTTTAAGACCCTTCTCAAGCCATCACTTCCCTGAGTCAAGCTTCCAAAAGAATCAGCTCAGCACTTAGTTAGTTCTTCTCTTGCTTTTGACTTTTAAAGTGGCCTGGATTTAGTGCAGCCTTCTACCAATGAATGATTCAATGTTGAGATCTCACAATCCCAGGTTTGACAGTGCCTCTCTCCCTAACCTTAGCCCTATCATGTAACCTCTATGTCCACATAGTTGCACTTAAAGCAAAAGATGTTAACATTGACCTGAAGATTCAGGGAAGAATATCTTACTAATGATGTGAAAGCACCTAGGACCTATAGTGTGCTATAAAAATCTCTCCTTCAATAATTTATGGATAGCCTAAGTGAAGCGTGGTAGCCAGCTACCATGGTGGAAATGAGCTGCATAGGTACCATTTTGGCATTCAGTGAAATTTAAGATGATGAAGGATATCCTTCCACCACCACGGAACTTTCGACAAGGGACAAAGACATCAAAGTAAAGGACACTTGCAAACTTACCTTTTACTCACTTCCTTCTGGGTGTACTGTAAGGACGTGTTGTGTGATTCAAGGCTGTCTTTATAAAGTGTCAAAAAGCCTGAGCTCTCCTCATTGCCTTTGGCCTTTATTGGCCAAGGAGGCAGAAAGAAAAGCTTGTGTTATGAAGCATGCTGGAGCAGAAAATGCGAACAAGGTTGGAGTGTGTAAGGGTCTGTCTAGAAACTGTAGTAGAGTATGTGAAAGAAGAGACGCACAGGCAAGTGGACACCTGGTCACTCATCCTCATGTTCTGGAAAACATGCAAGTCTGCTGCTGTAATATGAAGCATTTCCAGACCCAAAGAGGCCAATATAAGGCAACACTTGAAAGAAAGTTGTACTTGCTCTTGCAGTGGGCATTGTCCTTCTTTTTGACTGCTCAGTACCTGTACCTCTTTCCCATGTTTGGGGAATTCTCCCACCTTATGAGCTCTGGTGGGAAGCAGAGTCAGTCTTCCACTCCAGAAGGTGAAAATGCAAGATGCCTGCTTTCCCAGGTAACAGCCACAGGACTGAGGTTCTGCAGAGGCACCCACCCTGACTCAGAAAAATGATGAAAAGAAGGGACCAAAAATAACTCACTGACAATGGCAGAGGATTCAGAAATTCAACTTCCCGGGCAGCAGAGAGAGTGTGCCTGGGGTAACCTCCATATCCATAATGTGCAGCATCCATGGTTCAAGCTCAGATCTGGTCCTGGTACTTGCTACTGAGGTGTTCTTTCTGCAGCAGTTCTGCAGTGGAATTTTGAGCATTGCTCCTGGCAGGTGGTCCTAGACCTGGTCTCAGTGACTCTGTGAGATACCTAGCCTCCTTTTGCTGTTGTTGTTTATCTATCTATCTATCTATCTATCTATCTATCTATCTATCTATCTATTTAGAGACAGGGTCTCACTCTGTCACCCAGGCTGGAGTGCAGTAGCGAGACTTACTGCAGCCTCAGCCTTCCAGCTCAAGCGCTCCTCCCACCTCAGCCTCCGGTGTGGCTGGGACTACAGGCACATGCCACCGCACCCAATTAATTTTTAAAATTTTCTGTACAGACGATGTCTCTCTATGTTGTCCAGGCTGATCTTGAACTCCTGGGTTCAAGTGATCCTTCCCATTCGACCTCCCAAAGTGCTGGGGTTACAGGCAGGAATCACTGCGCCGAGCTGTTAACTGTTTAATATGAACATTTTGAAATATATACAAAAGTAGGAGTAGTAGTATAATGAACCCATTTTACCCATTCTCTGTCTCTTCATCCCCCACTCCTCCTGATATAATTTACTTACCACAAAATTCACACATTGTAGTTGAACAATTCAGTGAGTTTCAGTAAATTTAAAAAGTTGTCCAACCATCACAATTAAGTCACATTTTTGTTTTGTTTTAGTGTACAGTTCAGTGGATTTTGGCCTATGCATAAATTTGTGTACCATTATGACAACGAGAATACAGACAGTTTTAATCACTCCCTTCTGCTGTCTATAGTCACACCCTTCCCCCTTCCTAACTTCTAGCAACTGTTGATTTGTTCTCCATCCCTAGAGTTTACCTTTTCTAGAATGTTATAAAAATTGAAATATATAGTAGATAGCTTTTTATGTCTGCATGGTGTCTTTGAGATTCATCCAAATTGTTTCATGTAGTCCATTGCTTTTTATTGAATAGTATTATGTTGTATGATGTACTACCGTTTGCTCATCCATTCCCCTATTGATGGACATTTGGTTGTTTCCATTTTGGGGAGATTATGAATAGAGTTGCTATCTAGAATCTTTTTTTTTTTTTAACAAGACTGGGTCTCACTCTATCACTCAGGCTTGAGTGTAGTGATGTGCTCATAACTCACTGCAGCCTCAAACTCCTGGGCTCAAGCCATCCTCCAGTCTCAGCCTCCTGAGTGGCTGGGGACTACAGGCCCATGCCACCACATCTGGGTAGTTTTTAAATTGTTTTCTAGAGACAGAATCTCGTTATATTACCCAGGCTAGTCTTGAACCTCTAGCCTCAAGGAATTCTCCTACCTTAGCCTCCCAAAATGTTGGGTTACAGGTGTGAGCCACCACACCTGGCCCTGTTCTTTTTTAATGAATTCATTTTTTAATAGTTCAGTCAGCCACAGTTGGCTTCTGTTGCGTGCAGTTGAGAATCAAATGGCTAGTCCTCTATAACTGGAACATTCCCAGATCTTACCCGCCAAGAGTATAAATAAGCTCATTACCATTTACTTATTTTATTAGTCAAATATCCCATACGTATATCACTACAGTATCTTAGGTATTGTTTTGCTTTGATTTTTGTTGTGAAGGGGCATCTTCAAACCCTTTCATGCCAGTGCCCATGTCAGCAGGATGACTCATCCCCATCCACTGCTGAACAGTCTCCTTGGGCCATTGCCCACAGATCATTTTTGCTGTGTGATGGGTAATGATGTGTGAATCCTGCTCTTCTTGGTTTATATTTTTAGAGGCCCTGGGAGAGATCCTTAGACCCCAGGCGTCACAGAATTTAATGAGCCAAATGCTTTACTTTTACATAAGATCTTTCCTCTTTAAAGTTCAGACGGTGTGAGGGGGACTGGCTTGGGCAGGCTCGGGTCATGACCACTATGCTCTGTCTCCTTAGACCTGCTGCCTGGCTCCAGACCTTAGAGCTATTATTGAGACCAGCTCAAAACGCCTTCCTGTTTCTTCCCTGAGGATGAATTCACTTCCGGGGTCCCCGTAGTCTGTGCTCTGTCTTCTGGAGAGCCCCCTTCCCCGTTTTCCTGCCAGTTCACCAGATATGCCTTTCTTGGTTGTATCTCATACCACGCAGATCCATCATGGGGAGGATAAGCAAGTTCAAAGGGCTGTGGACCCGGGTGAGGCCAGGACACATGGAAAGTCCCAAGAGTTTCCACTGCTTTTTTCTCATCTTAGTCTAATTCTCCCCCTCTGCTTCCAAAAATCATCAGGTGAATGCCCTCTTGAACTTCCACTGGTAGGTAAACAAGGGCAGTAACTCTCAAACCGTAAAGTGCATAGAGTCACCTTAGGATCTGAAAATGCAGATTCTGATGGAGCATTTTAGAGTAGGGATTTATATTCAGCGTTTCTAAAAAACTTCCAGGTGTTGCTGATGCTGCTGGTTTTAGAATCACACCTGTTCGACATGACGGAAATTTCAGAATCTGGTTAATATTCATTTTATGCCTTTCCAAGAGGGTTGATATATGGTTTCTTTTTCAAGGAGATTGATGAAACAGTACAAAGATGAGGGGGTTGATAGTTGCTAATAACTACTCTGATGTTATTTCAAAGTGAAATATATAAAGTAATTTCATAACCTAGTCCTGGAAAGTAGTAAATGAACAGCAACTGCCTATTGGGTGGTACTGTATGCTAGGCACTATGTTAAATACTCTTCATACATTATTTCATTTAATCCTTACAACAATGCATTGAGAATGAGCATTATTAGCACCATCTGAACGGTGAAAAATCTGAGGTTCAAGATGCTAAGACAGAATTGGTGAAGACTGGATTCTTAAATCCTGTGCTTTTCAGCCCCATAGAACATTGCCTACAACACACTTCTACATGCCCTCCAGTGTTTATCACACACTCAGTGGGGTAAGTGATCACATCTGTTTATGAAATAAATACAGATCAAATATGTAATAAAATGGATAAATGTCCGCTGAAGTAGACTAAAACTCAAGCTCTTTTCTGTGTGTTTTCTGAGGGCGCTTTTTGTTCCTGCCGCTCTAATAAAGTGTCGTGATTAGGGACAGTGCCGATGTACTAATTTTGCCTCAACTTCAATCTTTTGCTTTGACCTCTCACTGGATTATATTAAACTTCTTAAAGACTCCAATGAAAAAAATTTTAAATGCTTTGTGCGCCTAAGGAAAATGTTAACATTTACAACAGGTACCCTGTAGAGCTCTGTATTAGAAAGGAAGGGCGAAAAAGCAAAGACTAAATTTCAGTATTTAAAGTTTTGAGGAGGGGCTAAAGAGAAAAAAATAAAAAGAGTATGTTTGATAGTAAGGAAGGCGATCACTACTACTGCTGCTGCCCTCCTCCCCCCACCTTGCCTAGTTCACAAGACAGGAGGAAAGAGAGAAAGCAAAAAGTTAGAAAGAAATGAAAGTAAAATAAATAGCCAGACAACCTTGGCACCACCACCCGACCCTAGGAGTTAAAAAAAAAAAGTAATAATAATAACATCAACCCCTGACTTAAACTACTTGTGTTATCTGTAAATTCCAGACCCTGTATGAAGAAAGCATTGTAAAACTTTTTGTTCTGTTAGCTGATGCATGTGGCCCCCAGTCATGTTTTCCATGCTTGCTCGATTTATCACGACCCTTTCACGTGGATCCCTTAAAGTTGTAAACCTTTAAAAAGGCCAAGAATTTCTTTTTCGGGGAGCTCAGCTTTTAAGACACGAGTCTGCCAATGCCTCCAGCCAAATGAAAAACCTCTTCCTTCTTTAATCCGGTATCTGAGGAGTTTTGTCTGCGGCTCGTCCTGCTACAATAGCAAAGTTTTATTATTTCATCCATGCACTGCTAATATTATCAGTACTCATACAGAGCTCACACTGAAGGCTTAGCCAGTTTTTGGCACATAAAAGATAAATGAATGACTATATAAATAGATGGATGCCGTGATGGATGTATAGATGGATGGATGGATGAGATTAAACTAGAGGTGGCCGCATCTACCCAGTCAGTTTGAAGAATACTGGATTTTCATTCTCATGTTTCTTAGCTTATGACCTACTATCTTTTGTTTTGTTCAATTATTCATGTAAAGATGACTTTTCGAAATGAACACATCCTTTGGTTAACTTCCATAACTTAATTTTAATTATAAAACATTTAGGAATAAATTAAATAGGAAATGTGGAAAATTCATATGAAGAAGAGGGGTTGAAAACATTCCTGAGAGATTTACAAGATGACTTGAATAAATGGAAAGGTAAACATTGTTTTTAAATAGGAAAGTTCACTATCATAAATCTGTTAATTCTCCTTAAAGCAATTGATACATTTAACTCGATCCCTTCAAACATATCAGTAGGATTCAGTTTCTAGAGCTGCATAGCTTTTAAAAAAATTTCTGCTTCCTTCCCCCTCCCTCCCATCTCCTCCTCTCCTTCGCCTCCCCACATGCTTGTACAAAGCAAAAGGTTTCTTCGTTGGAAAAACTGCACCACTCTTGGGGACAACTTGGGGACGGCAAGCAGAGGAGAGTGAGGGAGAGATGCTGCAAAAAAAAAAAAAAAAAAAAAAAAGGACTAAGAGAAAGTCTACATTTTAAGATTAAGGACCTCCCACCATATCCCAAACCCTCTTCCACAACTCAGTCAGGAAAACTCTGGCAAACAGTCAAATACCTTCCACCAACAGGAAACTGTATGATGCTTCTTTAAATACCTGAAAGCCTCAAAGACTGACATTTTTTGTGTCCTCCAATGAACTAGCTCTATCCTTGCCCAACAGTGGAGCCATTCCTCAACCCCCACCCCCACCTGGCATCATCCTATCCATTTTTGGTGTCTTACTATGAACAGACAGTCAAAGATCATCAGATACTTGAGGAAAGTCTCCAACGTGAGAGACCAAAACAAACACAAAAGGAAGCAGGAGAAAATAGAGACAATGTAGGGAGCAAAAGAAAAAAATACACATTTTATATATATATACACACACACACACACATAATGTACAACATTATATATATGTTTTCATGTGCCAAGATATTATATGCAATGTCCCTGGCTGCCTCAAAATGTTGCTTAGGTTCAGAAGGCTGAGAAGAAAAGAGGTATGCCAGGCGCGGTGGCTCACACCTGTAATCCCAGCACTTTGGGAGGCTGAAGCGGGCAGATCACGAGGTCAGGAGATTGAGACCATCCTAGCTAACACAGTGAAACCCCGTCTCTACTGAAAATACAAAAAATTAGCCAGGCGAGGTGGTGGGCACCTGTAGTCCCAGCTACTCGGGAGGCTGAGGCAGGAGAATGGCGTGAACCCAGGAGGCGGAGTTTGCAGTGAGCCGAGATCGTGCCACTGCACTCCAGCCTGGGCTACAGAGCACGACTCTGTCTCAAAAAAAAAAAAAAAAAGAAAAAAGAGGCGACAAGCACCCGCACCTTTTAAAGAGAGGTGCTAGACTATTCATAGTAGCCAACAGCATGGGCTCAGGAGCCAGAAGGCCTGGGTCCAAATTCTGACTCTGCACTTAGCAGCTCCGTGACCAGGAGCAGATTAGTTCATCTGTCCACGCGGTAAAATGAAGAAAATCAAAGCCTCCACCTCACTGGGTCATTGTGAGGACTGAAGACTACAATAATCCATGGGAAATGTTCAGAACACTGCCTGGTGCTTAGAGCTCAGCGAACATTAGCCATCATTACTGGTATGCCATTATTAGCCCCTCACTCACCACAGACACGTAAAAGGAAAAAAATTCTCTGGATATCGTTGTTAAAATGCAGGTATGTTTCTTATGTCTCCCTGGGGAGCAGAACAGAGCTTTTCCCTACACCTCAAGGCAAGCGAGGAGGGCTTCAGAAAGCCACCCAGAGAGCTTGACCTGTGTCCCTGGAGCTGGAGGACCTCAGGGACTGGTAGCTAGTATGTACCTGTGAAAGCCCACAGGAAAGGTGGGCCTGAGGGAACAGACCCAAGAGAGTTTGGGTTGTGTTAGGAATGCCTCTGTTTCCAGGATTCAGCAGTGAAAAGATTCGGGCACGTTTTCCACGGACTTGATGTGGCCCCATGGGAAAAGGAGTTGGCTTCTAGTTTTCTTGGAGAGAATCCTGTTCTACCAGCTTTCTGCCAAGAGAAGGGCCCTCTGCTGGAAAAGATCCAAACCTACCAAGATGTAGAATCTAAGCAGACGATGTCAAGGGAGCTAAGGTTAAAAGAATCCCCCCAAACTACAGGAGTCTCTCATCAGAGAGAAAATCAGCATTTGGAACCTGCTAGGACTTTGATCCTTATCCTTGAACTATTGTAGAGACCAAGGACCAGGGTGGAAAGGTGTCAGAGACAAGAGGTCCTAAAGCATGGACCTTCCCCATTAAACTCTCTCCTACCCCCACCCAATAACTATGGACAACCTTCCATCCAATGGTAAACACTAGGGAGAGCAGAGAACTTGGACACTTCATTGGAGATGGATTGGGGTACTGTCTTAGTCCATTTGTGCTGCTGTCACAAAATACCACAGACTGGGTAACTTATAAAGAACAGAAATTTTGGCTGGGCGTGGTGGCTCACGCCTGTAATCACAGCACTTTGGGAGCCTGAGGCAGGTGGATCATGAGGTCAAGATATCGAGACCACCCTGGCCAACATGGTGAAACCGCATCTCTGCTAAAAATACACAAATTAGCCGGGCATGGTGGCACTGTAGTCCTAGCTACTTGGGAGGCTGAGGCAGGAGAATCGCTTGAACCTGGGAGGTGAAGTTTGCAGCGAGTCGAGATAGTGCCACTGTACTCCGGCCTGGTGACAGAGCGAGACTCCGTCTCAAAAAACAAAACAGAAATTTCTTACACTTCTGGGGCCTGGGGACTCCAAGATCAAGGAGGCACTGACACTGCTGTCTGATAAGGGATGTTCTCTGCTTCCAAGATGGTGCCTTACTGTATCCTCACTGGCAGAAGGCAAAAGGGCAAGAGAAGTAAACTCTCTCTGAAGCCTCTTTTATAAGGGCATTAATCCATTCCTAAGGGCAGGGCACTGATGACATAATTGCTTTCCAAAAGGTCCCACCTCAATACCACCATAATGGGGATTAAGTTTCAACACAAATTTGGAGGGGACACATTCAAACCATAGCAGATATGAAAGGAGAACCACATCTGCTGATAAAGGTGGAAACAAAAAAGACCACTTGAGAAATTCTGTTCCAGTGGAGCAGTGGGGGACACATTGTCATTATTCCATTAAATATCTTCAAAAGATCAACGTGGTTGCCTCCACCAAAACAAACATAAACAACAAACTGAGTGGTATAAATGTGAAAAAGGAAGAACAGAACTCCTAGATATTAAGAATATGGGACCAGGCGCGGTGGCTCATGCCTGTAATCCCAGCACTTTGGGAGGCCGAGGCGGGTGGATCACCTGAGGTTGGGAGTTCGAGACCAGCCTGACCAACATGGAGAAATCCTGTGTCTACTAAAAATACAAAAAAAGTTTAGCGAGGCGTGGTGAGGCATGCCTGTAATCCCAGCTACTAGGGAGACTGAAGCAGGAGAATTGCTTGAACCCAGGAGGCAGAGGTTGCGGTGAGCCAAGATCGTGCCATTGCACTCTACTCCAGCTTGGTCAACAAGAGCGAAACTCCGTCTCAAAAAGAAAAGAAAAAGAAAAAAAGGAAAAAAAAAAAAAAAAGAATATGGGCTAATTGGCTGGGCATGGTGGCTCACGCCCGTAATCCTAGCACTTTGAGAGGCTGAAGCAAGCGGATCACCTGAGGTCAGGAGTTCGAAACCAGACTGGCCAACATGGTGAAACCCAGTCTCTACTAAAAATACAAAAACATTAGTTGGGCATGGTGGCAGGTGCCTGTAGTCCCAGCTACTTGGGAGGCTGAGTCTGGAGAATCGCTTGAACCTGGGAGGCAGAGGTTGTAGTGAGCCAAGATTATGCCACTGCACTGTAGCCTGGTGACAGAGCAAGACTCTGTCGCAAAAAAAAAAAAAAAAAAAAAAGAATATAGGCTCATCCAACCATCCAGCCATTGAAAGACAGTGTGTTGGTTCTCATGGCCCCAGACTGCCTTCTGTTGCAGATTTGTCCTGATAACCTAGCTTTCCTCACTGCAGAGCATGCAAACCTCTGAAATCCCCGTTTTCCTGTCTGCCACCTCTCAGTTATTCATGTCAATTTTATTTCTGAAGATGGGCTGTGTGCAATGTTGCTGTGTGTAGCAGGTTTGGGAGAATGCTGTGGCTACATGTTACACGCAGATGCACTGACCAACTGATGGAGCTTAGAGTCACAACTCATGGTGCTGTGTGTGACACTCCATCTCAGGGCAGGGTCATTCTTGGTGTCAACCATCCCTAGGCATTTATTTCCATATTTATATTTGCACCAGAAGCTTAAAGAGGACAGTTCACCCATGAAAGACGGAAGTGATAACTAGTAAAGTGAGAGATCCCAAGAGGATGTAAAACTCAGGATGGAGAGATATTCTCTTTCCAGAGTTAAAGCTTGACATGTCTGAATTTCACCAAAGGAAATAGGCAAAATTATTTTACAGTGTATGTGCTTCTGAACTCTTCTATCACCTACTCACCTGCCCCAGGAAAACCTCCGTAAATAGGATGGAGTTATCAATGAACTCTATCTTGTTTATTTATTTTTTGTTTTGTGCTGCTATAGACAGACTCATCAGCAGAAGGAAAGAAAAGGTCATTTGCCTCTTAAATTTTTGTAAAGATAGCCAAGTCATTATCTTCTGAGTTTGAGGCTGCTTTTCCTGTGAGATTGTTCATTCATTTATTTAATATGTATTTACTAATTCAGCATCTACTATAAGGGATCCTGAGGTGCTGGGAATACCACGGGGAGCAAAACAAAACAAGAAGCCACCTACACAGCCTGGTGGAGGAGAGAAACTTTAATCAAATACACAGAAATACATTTAAAATCTCAACTGGGATAAGTGCCATAGTGCTACAGAAGCTTATATTAGAGACAAGGGACCTTACCTAGTTGGGAGGGAGGACGGTTTAAGGCTACCCACCCCCCTGCCCCACCAAGGGACAAATGAATTGAGACTGGAAGGATGAGGGGAGTTACTGTGGAGGGAGTAGGAAAAGTCATTCTGGGAAAAGGGAACAGCCTTTGTTTCAGAAGGGCAAGGCCATCGAGAAATTAAGCTGGAGTTGCCTGAAAGATGCAAAGGATAGTGGCTGGTGTATCAAGATGAGGACGTGGCTCGACACCGGTCAGGGAGAGTTGGCGTTTCCAAGCCTGGGAGAAGGGATGAGTTCCAGGGCTGGTATGTGGATGGCAGGTGCCTGGATCTTGATAGAATACCATGCCCCAGAAGTGGCAGAACCTGTGGGTGGTGAAGGCTACATATTGGGCCTGTGGACCATGAAAGTTTGCAGTAACGGACACTGTCTCCCTCTTCTTCCAACTGAAAGGATTAACTCACAATGGTCAATATGAAAGCACAAAAGAAATGGAATACACTTTAATGAGAAGAGGTATGTATAGCAGCTTGGAACCTTGTCTTTGAGGTCAAAGCACTTAGTTTCAAATCCCGTCTCTACTGTTACTGGTAAATTGCGTTCTTTTCCTACTCTGTCTCAGTTGCGAAGAAAGAACATCAACTGGAAAAAAAGGCAAGCGGGTTTCATTCCTCGAAAGGAATGGAGAAGGAGTAAACTTTCACTTTAAAGACCCCCTTCTTCCAGAGCTTTGGGAAGCTGGGGAATTGTAAAGCATTAGATGTGGAGTAGGGAGGTATGCAAGCATACCGGGAGGAACTCTAGATGCACAGGTGCATTTCATAAACATGCCTCTTCATACAATGCACTGTCAGAAAATGGCGGTGATTCTCTTCTGTGGGTCGGGAGTTGAGCATATAATGATGTATTAATCTAAAAATAACAAGGGGTGGCTGGTTCTGGTTTTCTCTGGTTCCTAGTAGGCCTTATCTTTCTCTGGTACTTGGCAAAGGGCAGTGAAGCTCCCGGGCTAACCGCAGTTCCTTTAAGCTAGGTTACCTATAGATAAAGAGACTAGGAAAACACAAATGAACAACGAAGAAACAAAACGGTTTAAGAAACAATGAGCCTAGTTCAACCATTGTGAAGACAGTGTGGCGATTCCTCAAGGATCTAGAACGAGAAATACCATTTGACCCAGCCATCCCATTACTGGGTATACACCCAAAGGATTATAAATCATGCTGCTATAAAGACACATGAACACGTATGTTTATTGCAGCACTATTCACAATAGCAAAGACTTGGAACTAACCCAAATGTCCATCAGTGACAGACTGGATTAAGAAAATGTGGCACATATACACCATGGAATACTATGCAGCCATAAAAAAGGATGAGTTCATGTCCTTTGTAGTGACATGGGTGCAGCTGGAAACCATCATTATCAGCAAACTATCACAAGAACAGAAAACGAAACACTGCATGTTCTCAGTCATAGGTAGGAATTGAACAATGAGAGCACTTGGACACAGGAAGGGGAACATCACACACTGGGGCCTGTTTTGGGGTGGAGGGGGAGGGATAGCATTAGGAGATACACCTAATGTAAATGACGAGTTAATGGGTGCAGCACACCAACATGGCACATGTATACATATGTAACAAACCTGCATGTTGTGCACATGTACCCTAGAACTTAAAGTATAATAATAAATAAATAAATAAAACAAAAAAAGAAACGATGAGCATTTTCAGCTGTCTACTGTTTAAGAAAACAATGAACTCTCAGTTTTGCCCTCTGAGCGATTTCTCCAGGACTGCCCTAGTTAACACTGCTACTCAACAGTTTTGTGCTTTGAGCAGTTACTTGACCTCCCTGGCCCTCAGTTTCCCCACCCATAAAGTGGGGGCAACAGTACCTATTTCATCAGGTGGTGGGTATGATTTAAATTGGTTAATAATGTGAAGTTCTTAAAAGTGTCTGGCTCAGAGTAAGCACCATACACGTTAGGGGAAAAAAAAGCAGCGGGATGTAAGGCCCTCCCCAATTTCGTTACTCCATAAACCCCTAAGTTGCTGGTAACACCTGCAGGAGTGAGAGGGGCTTCAATATGGGCTGAATTTCCAGTCAAACTGTGGAAAGTGGCTGAGATTTTAGGTAGGCAAAAAATGTTAATGTAACATTTTTGGCCCCCAAGTTCTCAGACCACTTACTTCCCTTTCTAGTCCATTGACATGCCCGCAAGCAATTCCATTCTGCCAAGAGGTGCTGGTGGTAAGCCCAAATCCAAGAAAAGGAAAGACTCCGATTTTAAGGGAACGGGGACCTGCGGAGCCACGTGAGTCACCGGGGCTCTCAGCTCAGCAGTCAGAGCGCATTCATCACTGCGTTCGAGGTTAGGTGGGCTGGCCTGGGAACCAACTCACCATCATTTGAAATCGTTTCAGGGAAAATGACCCCAACACTTAAAATCCTCTGTCCTGAAGTTGTGTGATCCAGCTGTTTGCTGAAGGAGGAAGCAAAGCCGATAGTAACTCACTACATATTTGGGCAGTGGAATGAACCCTGGAAGCTGACAAAGACGAAGAAAGTCACCGCGCCTCACCCGACCCGCCGCCCCCCACCCCTACTCCCACTCCCACCCCAAATACAGAACAACAGACAATCTTTCAATTATAAAGACAACCCCGGCGCCCGGGTCTCCGGCAGGGGTCGCTGCAGCCGAGCAGAACGCTGAGCCGCTCTGCCCCGCGGCCTCCTCTCCAGCCCGGCGCCCGCCTCCTGCAGGTGCGTCCTTGCCCTCGCCGGGCCGGGGTCTCTGCGGCCTCTCCGGCTCTGGCTCCAACTCCTGGGTCCCGACCGAGCATTGCTCTCGCGGGGCTGCGCGCACCGCCCAGGGCCGGCCGCCGGCTGGCGGGAGGAGGTAGCGCTGGTTCGCGGTGCGCATGCGCCGCCCGGCCTCTGCCCTGCGGTCCTGGGCTGGTGACTGGGTAGCGGTTGGAGAATGGGATGTGGGGGATGGTGGGTGGTACGGAGAGCTGGGAGGGAGGCACCCCGGGGGGCGGGGCGTGGGAGACTGTCTTCGGGGGCGCGAGCTGCCCCAGGTGGGCCGTGCCTCAGGTCGGGTGCGCGGTCGGGACACAGCGCCTCTAGGAGAAAGCCTGGAAGGCGCGCTCCAGGGGGACCCCGAGCTCTTAGCGGGCCGGCAGCACTTGCGGGGCCCAAGGTCATCCGGGCTCTGCGTGGGGTCGTTGCGGCTGGAGATCAGGGAGGGGGCAGGAAACGGAGTTGGAAAGTAATCCCGAGCGGGTGGGCCTGGGAGGCCGCTGTGCTGGGGAGCTCTACGAGGGCTCCGAACAGAGCCTCCCTTTTCAGAAAGGTCACCCTGGTCACTGCGGCAGCCAGGATGACCGAGGAAGGTGGCCGGGGTGGAGGCAGTGGGCGTGGAGAGGGGTGGGATTCCGGACGTAGTTTGAAGGTCGAGCCGTCGGGATCTGCTGAGCAGCTTGGCTATGGGGCGTACGAGAAGGGAAGGCTCAGGGCCTAGTCCCTGGGCCCGAGTAGCAGCCGGGAGGATGGTGCCCCAGTGCTTCGGGAGGAGGAGGCTTGAGGACGGCTCTGGAGCTCAGGCTTGCCCGCGTGGAGTGGAAGCTGCCTCTTGGACACGGGGCAGGGAGGCCGCAGGCAGTTTGGAGCGCTGGGAAGATGGGAGATCCAGAGGGGCAGGGCTGGAGGGGTAGGAGGAAAACCTGAAGAGGGTGGCGCCCGGAAACCCGGGAGAGTGATGAACTGGGTCAGAGGCCGGCTGTCAACAAATAGGAGGGTGGAGACGACCTTGAGGAAAGCAGATGATGGAACGGGAGGGAGTGGGGCCCCCTAGGAGAGACACCTGGGACTGATGTATTGCATTTATTTAGCTCATAGGCGTTCAAAAAGTATTTATTCGGAGACTGTACAACTTTTTGCAGTTCATTGCATTATAGTTAGCATGTATTATGTTTTATATAAATAAATATATAAATATATATTTTTATATTTATGTAATTATTGACAAATTTATATATACAATGTAATGTTTTGATATACGTATACATTTGTAGAAAGATTAAATCAAGCTAATTGACATATCCATCACCTCACCTACTTATTTTTTGTGGTGAAAGTCTACTCTCCTGGAAATATACAATACGTCATCAACCGTGGTCACTATGCTGTGCAGTAGACCGCTAAAACTTAGTCCTCTTATCTAACTAAAACTTTGTATCCTTTGACCAACATCCCTCCCTTCCCCATCTGCCCTCCCCCAGGCCCCTGGTAACCATCATTCTACTCTGCTTCTATGAGTTCAACTTTATTAGACCCCAAGTATATAAGTGAGATCATATGCTATTTGTCCTTCTGTGCCTGGCTAATTTTACTTGGCCTAATGTCCTCCAGGTTCATCCACGTTGTTGCAAATGACAGAATTGCCTTCTGTTTTAAGACTGTATAGTATTCCATTGTATATATGTGCCACATTTTCTTTATCCCGTCTTCAGTTGATAGATACTTAGTTGCTTCTGTATCTTGGTTATTGTGAATAATGCTGAAAAGAACACAGGAATGCAGATATCTCTTCAACATACTGATTTCAATTCCTTTGTATATATACCCAGAAGTAGGATTTCTGGGTCATATGGTAATTCTATTTTTAGATTTTTGAGGAGCCTCCATACTGTTTTCCAAAATGGCTGTACTAATTTACATTCCACCAACAGTGTACCAGGGTTCCCTTTTCTCCACGTTCTGGACAACACTTGTTGTCTTTCATCTTTTTTATAATAGCCATTCTAACAAGCGTGAGGTGGTAGCTCAGTGTGATTTAACTTGCATTTCCCTGGTGATTAGCGATGTTGAGCATTTTTTCATGTATTTGTTGACCATTCATATGTCTTCTTTTGAGGAATACCTGTTCAGGTCCTTTGTCCATTTTTTAACTGGGTTATTCGTTTTGTTTTGTTTTGCTATTGAGTTTCTTATATATTTTAGATATGAGCCCCTTATCAGATGCATGGTTTGCAAATATTTTCTCCCAGTCTGCGGATTGTCTCTTTACTCTGTTAATTATTTTCTTTGCTGTGCAGAGGCTTTTTAGTTTAATGCAATCCCACGTGTCTATTTTTGCGTTTGTTGCTTTTGGGGTCCTATCCAAGAAATGATTGCCCAAACTAATACGAAGTTTTCACCTATGTTGTCTTCTATTAGTTTTACAGGTTCAGGTCTTACATTTGAGACTTTAATCTATTTTGAGTTGATTTTTGTATATGGTGTGAAATAAGGATTCAATTTTGTTATCCAGCATGTGGATATTCAGTTTTCCTGATACCATTTGTTAAAGAGACTTTCCTTTCCCCATTGTGTGTTCTTAGCACCTTTGTCAAAAATCAATTGACTGTAAATACTTGGGCTTATTTCTGGGCTTTCTATCCTATTCCATTGGTTGATGTGCCCATTTTTATGCCAGTGCCATGCAGTTTTGATTACTATAGCCCTATAATATATTTTGAGATTAGGGAGTGTGATGCCTTTAGCTTTGTTCCTTTTGCTCAAGACTGCTTTGGCTATTTAGGGTCTTTTGCAATTCCATATGAACTTTAGGATTGTTTTTTCTATTTCTGTGAAAAATATTGGAATTTTGCTAGAGATTACATTGAATCTGTAGATTGCTTTGGGTAGTATGGACATTTTAACAACCATTAATTTTTCTAATCCATGAACATGGGATACCTTTACGTTTATTTGTGTCTCTTTTCTCACATCAATGTTTTGTGGTTTTCATTGTACAGGTCTTATACCTCTTTGGTTAAATTTACCTAAAGTTTTTTTTTTTAATGCTATTATAAATGAAATTGTTTTCTTATTTTCTTTTTCATATAGTTTGTTGTTAGTGTATAGAAACACCACTGATTTTTATATGTTGATTTTGTATCCTGCAACTTCCCTGAATTTGTTTATTAGTTCTAACAGGTTTTTTTGGCTGGATCTTTAGGGTATTCCGTATATAAAATCATATTATCATCAAACAGGGATCATGCTGATAACATGGTCTTATATATAGAAATCTCACATATCTTATACATCTATGTCTCTGTATATTATATATTTTATATATCCCTATATATCTCTCTGTATATCTTATATACATCTTATATATATAGATATTATATATCTATATTTTATACAGATATCTATCTTATATATAGAAAACATATATAGAAAAATTCTTCCCTTCCTATTTGGGTGACTCTTACTTTCTTTCCTTGCATAATTGCTCTGGCTAGGACATCTAGTACTACACTGAATAGACATTGTGAGAGTGAGCATCATTGTCTTGTTCCTGATCTTAGAGGGAAAGCATTCAACTTTTTACTGTTGAGTATGATTTAGCTGTGAGCTTGTCATATTTGGTCTTACTGTGTCACAGTACTTTCTTTCTGCACTTATTTTATTGAGAGTTTTTATTATGAAAGGATGTTGAATTTTGTCACATACTTTTACTGCATCTGTTGAGGTAATGATACAGTTTTTGTCCTCCATTTTGTTAATATGGTATATCTCGTTAATTGATTTGTGTATGTTGAGCCATCTTTGCATTCCAGGGATAAATCTCACTTAATCATGATGAATGATGCTTTTAATGTGTCAGTGAATTCAGTTTGTTAGTATTTTGTTGAGGATTTTTCGTCTGTGTTCGTCTGGGATATTGGTCTGTAGTTTTTCTTCTTGTAACGTCCTTGGTATCAGGGTAATACCGGCCTCCTAAAATGAGTTTAGAAGTATTTCCTTCTCTTTAGTTTTTTAGAAGAGTTTGAAAAGAATTGGTATTAGTTCTTCTTTAAATATTTGGTAGAATTCAGGTCATCAGTGAAGCCGTCAGGTCCTGAGTTTTCTGTAAATTTTTTTCTCTCAAATTTCTGATATAATATTTCACTTCTGTCTTTTAGAATTGGTAGGGTGTCTCCCTTTTTCACAGAGAACATACAGGCTTTTAAAAAAAAATCTGTTAGGTGAGTTGCAGATTTCATGAAAAGGCATCATTAAATGACATTACTTGGATTAATGTCAGTTTATAAGAACCTGCCTAGCACCCAGAAAGCTCCCAATGACTGATCAATGAGTTTATTTCCTCCCCTAAGGCCTCTTTTCCCACCTGGAAGATAAAATCAAGGCAGGAGTCTTCACCCAGGGTAGTTTTCACCCCTGAGGCTAGTGGGCTGGATAACCTGAGTCCTCTCTTCTCTAACTCTTACAGTGATGCCCTGGCACCCTTCTGACATTGCTTCTAAATTTGAACAGTGTTGTAACCTTGTGGAAACTAGAACCACTGCCTGCCCTGACCCCCTAGAAAAGCAGATACATGTTGGCACAAAGGATGTTTTCAATAAAGACTTTGTAGTAGTATCTTAAAAGACTATTTAGTAGCAAATACTAAAATGTATTTAGACTTTTAGTCTAGTCTTAAAATACTTTGTAGTCACAAATAAAGACTAAGAAAATAGTTTTATGTTATGAACATTTATGATCTTGGGAATAATTCCAGGCATCATTGTTCTTAATTTCTTTTAAATTCTTAATGACTTACAATCCTACCTTCATGCCTGATAAAAAATATGACAGTTTATTCAGTAGTTTTTTTTAATTCTTTTACAGTAAGTAGAAATGTTTTCTAATATTTAAAATAAAAAAACCTACAGAAGAAGAAAATAATTTTCTGGATCAAATTAGAAGTCTGTATTATATTGTTATCTCCAGATTCAAATATATTAGAAAGCAGCAGTGGAGACAACCATATTCATCTTTGGGAGAAATAAAGATATGTATTAAGCTCAAGATGATAGCCTAAGTAACTTCACACAGCATATAAGAAGCTTTTAGTTACGGTTAGGCAGTACTCAGAGTTTTAATCTTCACACTTTTCAAGACATGCAAGTTTAATAATTGTCATCTGTAACGATATTTTTAAAACTTCATGCCCCTAATTACTGAAGCTGGGTGATGAGAATGTAAGGGTTCCCTATACTACACTGTTTATTTTTGTATATATTTAAGTTTTTCCAGATTTTAACAAAAAACCCACAAACTATAGTAACACCTCATTTGTTCCTTACTGAGTTTTCCAGGTAAATTGAAGTTTGTCAGAAGCTTATCGTGCCCATGCTAGTTGAAGGTCATGGCAATCCATTTTCCCCAAGCTTTCTTTAAATCAAGCACTGGGGTGATATTCATGTTGGTTGGATGTGACCATTGTCACTGAGTCTCGGAGCTGCTCACCAGAGTGGCTGCTGGGGCCCATGAGTCTGTTCGCTTCCCTCTAGCAGCCAGTCTGCCTGCCTTCCCTGCAGAAATGACTTTAGGCAGCCAGACAGCCCTGTCCCCTGAGGTTGTTCTGGAGACACTACACCATGTTTCTCTAACCTGTTCTCTTTTCAGTGTCAATCTTCTTCTGCAGTCTTTTTGATTGCAGAAGAGACAGGATACATTGAAAACGTGTTGACTTGCTTGCTTATTTGCAGGTGAGATTTATCGTATTACTCCTTAGACACTATAAAATTCACCCTTTTTGTTATACAATTCTATGACTGTTGAAAAAAATCACAAAAATATAGTAGAATTTTCCATTGCTCTAAAAATTTCTCTGCTCCCCTTCACTCCCCCGACCCCTGTCCCTGGAAACCACCGATGTGATTTCTGTACCAACAGTTTTGCCTTTTCAAAATGTCTTACAAATGGTCTCAGAACTATGTAGCCTTTTGTATTTGGCTTCTTTCACTTAGCATAATGCTTTTCTCTCTCTCTCTTTCCCTCTCCCTCTCCCTCCGTTTCTTCCTCTCTCTTTCTCTTTCTCTGTTTCTCCCTCACTCTTGCTTCTTGCTCTGGCCTTCTCTCCTTTCTTTGAAAGGGTCTCACTCACCCAGGCAGGGAGTACAGTGGCGCGATCATGGCTCACTGCAGCCTAAAACCTTCTGGGCTCAAGTGATCCTCCTACCTCAGCCTCATGAGTAGCTGGGACCATAGACATGCACTGCCATGCCGGCTACTCTTTTATAGAGACAGGGTCTCACTTTGTTGCCCAGGCTGGTCTCGAACTCTGGGCTCAAGTGATCCTCCTGCCTGAACCTCCCAAAGTCCTGGAATTACAGGTGTGAGCCACCATGGCTGGCCCTTTTTTTTCTTCTTGTTAAGCAGTTTTATTTTGAAATAATTTTAGGCTTACAGAAATGTTGCAAAAATGGTACACAGAGTTCTCATATACCATTTACTCAATTTCCTCTAATGTCCACATCTTACCTAACTAGAGTGTAATGATCTAAACCAGGACAAGTATTACACCTAGACATTTACATATACAGTACTAGTAACGGATTTACAGGCTGCATTCAAATTTCACCATTTGTCCTACAAATGTCCCTTTTCAGATCTTGAATCCAACTGAGGATCCCATGTAGCATTTACTTGTCATGTCTCATTAGGACTTGGGACAGTTCTCCAGTTCTTATCTTTCAAAACTTCGATACTTTTCTGAAGAGTATCGGCCAGTTTTGCTGTAGAGTGTGTAGAATGTCCCTCAACTTGAGTTCGGTGTTTTCTTACAAGTAAATTGCAGTCATGAATGCCACATAGGTGATGCTTTGTCCTTCTCATTGCATCATATGAGGAGGTAGGTGGAGTCACCATGTCTTATTACTGGTGATGTTAACTTTGATCACTTGGTTAAGGTGGTAGCTGCCAGGTTTCCTACTATAGAGTTATTATTGCATAACACTTTTAAAGATTCATTCATGCTGTTGAATGTATTAGCAGTTTGTTCTTCTTATTGCTGAAGAGTCTTCATGGCATGGATAAACCACACTTTGTTTACCCATTTATAAATTTGATGGACATTTGGTTTGCTTCTAGTCTTGGGCCTGGCACTGTCTGATAGGCCTTGGTGTTCTATTGAACATAAACCATGTCACAGAGCATCAGTATCAGACAGGGCCACTCTGACCACAATGGGTCAAGACAAGAACAAGGCCGCCCAGTAATCGTGTCTGAGCGGGCAGAAACTAGAACACTGTTGAAGCCACAAAAATGACAAAACATCCTCCCATGCCGCTAACATGAGGGACTTCTGCTTCTTGGCCACTCACAGCTTTAGCCTCACTTCATTCCTTCCACCTTTTAGATGAGATCCATTACAGCATCCAATCCAGAACAAAGCCCCACTTCCGGGAACCTCTCCCCAACATGATCCAGCACAAGCCCAAATCCTCTGATCAATCCATTCCAGGTTCCTAACAGATGCTGCAGTTCTTCATGGTGTGTTCTCTCTCTTGCAACTTGCTCAAGTGTACAAGTGTGTTCCTTGGACTGGAAGGCATTGACAATCCAAACAATATATAAACACGTATATTGAAAATCCTTGTTTAGTTCTAATCTTACATAGCGTTTCCCACCCTGTACTCAATTCTTTTTACTAATTTTTTGTGAATTCTTTTTTTTTTTTTTTAACAGCAAATGCAAGAAAGTTAAATTCCAGCTATAGGTGGCAAAAGATGTTATGGCAGGGAATACAGATGTTTAAATACGGATGAAATAAAGGGTCACCATCTCCTCAGCCACAAGGAACAGCTTACTTTTTGCCAGATTTCTTAATTCCACCTGTGGCCAAGGGCCCCTTCCCCGCGGCCTTTGCTTTTAGCTCCTTGACTTTCTTCTGCTCCTCTTTTTGTTTCTGCTTGAAAGCCTTATCTTCCTCATCCATCTCCTTGGCCTGCTTGTTGGGCTGTTTCAGTGGCTGCTTCTTGCCACCTTCATGGCCGGACATGGCGCCTGCCGCCCCTTCCCCAGACCCTGCCACCGGAGTTAAGGTATATTCTTTTATCCCCTTGCCTTTCTCTTACAAAATACAATTGTGGTAAAACACATGTAACACAATGTAGCATTCTAACCATTATTAAGGGTACAGTTCAGTACAACCACATTGTTGTGCAGCTCATCCCTGAACTCATTTCCTAAAACTGAAGCTCTACACTCATTATTTTTAAGTAAAATTTGTGTCTAGTAAAATTAACTCTTTGTTAGTATTGAGTTCTATGAGTTTTGACAGATACAATCATGTAACTAACACCATAATCAAGATATATAACAATACCATTGCCTCCCACCAAAAAAAAAAAAAAATTCCCGCATACCCCTTTTTATTCACTCCTCCCCTTTCTGCCAACCACTATTATATTTTCTGCCCCCACAGTTTTGTTGGATAATCAGTATCATTGTTCCAAATGTTGTCTTTCTCTGTGTTTGTTTTCCTTTTATAACATTTCTCAGGTATAGACAAAGATTTACTGAATGTGCCTTAAGATCCATGAGTTTCTTTGACACAATGTCATCTTAATACTATTGTCACAGTACACTTCTTCCCTTCAGAGTTTAGTTCTCAGTTAGAAATTACATTCTCATAGAAACTGTACTTTGGGCTGGGCGCGGTGGCCCATGCTTGTAATCCCAGCACTTTGGGAGGCCTAGGTGGGTGTATGGCTTGAGCTCAGGAGATGAAGACCGGCCTGGCCAACATGGTGAAACCCTGTCTCTACCAAAAATACAAAAATTAGCCGGGCATGGTGGCGTGTGCCTGTTGTCCCAGCTACTGGGGAGGCTGGGGTGGAAGGATTGTTGGAGCCCAGGAAGTCAAGGCTATGGTGGGCCACAATCATGCCACTGCACACCACTGCACTCCAACCTGGGTGATGGAGCGAGACCCTGTCTGAAATAAAAGAAAGAAACTGTACTTTGACCACAAATTGAGAGACTAGTGGTGGTTTTCATACTTTTTTTTTTTTTTTTAATGAGATAGAGTTTTCACTCTTGTTGCCCACGCTGAAGTGCAGTTGTACAATCTTGGCTCACTGCAACCTCTGCCTCCGGGGTTCAAGCAGTTCTCCTGCCTCAGTTTCCCGAGTAGCAGGGATTACAGGCATGCACCACCATTCCCAGCTAATATTTTGTATTTAGTAGAGACAAGGTTTCACCATGTTGGTCAGGCTGGTCTCGAACTCCTGACCTCAGGTGATCCACCCACCTCGGCCTCCCAAAGTGGTGGGATTATAGATGTGAGCCACTGCACCTGGCTTCATACCTTTTGAAAAGCAGCAAGTTTTCGAATGAATTCTCATATCTAACCCTTTCTCGTGCATTTTAGTGGTCCTCAAACTTGAGTAGTTTCTAGAATCACCTGGAAATAGATGATGGGGTCCACCCCCAGAGTTTCTGATTCAGCAGATGTGAGGCTGAGGAACCAGAGGCTGCATTTCTAACAAGATTTCAGGTGATGGCGACGCTGCTAGTCTAGGGAACACACTTTGAGAAGCACTGCTCCAAGGCACCTCTGTACTTCTAGGAGCACTTGAAAATACAAATGGAAAACAGCCAGTTTAGAGGATGATCTGTTACTAAAGATTTTTTAAAGGATGTTCGTGTATGTGTGCATGTGTGTATAATATAATATACATGATGTGTTTCTATAATATAGAAAATATATATATTTATAAATATTTCCATATATAAAACAATTTGCTGATTGCTTCTACAATATTTTTTTTTGTGATTTTTCTAAAGGCCACCTCAAGCATTAGAACTACCAACAAACAACCCTGATGCGACCTCTCCAGATTGTCCCAAGTCGATTGATTTCCCAGCTATTTTGTGGCCTGAAGCCTCCAGCCTCCACACGAAACCAGATTTGCCTGAAAATGGCTCGGCCAAGTTCAAGTAAGTCATTCTTACCCATTGCCTCACCTGCAGCCAAATGTGAAGTACCTGAAAGTCCTACACTTTGAGGGGTTGTCTCTATCAAATTAGGTATTGGGCAAGGTTTTGGAGAAAGCCACTCTGTCCTCTTCTCTCTTTTTTTTTTTTTTTTTTTTTGACACAGAGTCTTGCTCTGTCATCAGGCTGGAGTGCAGTGGCGCGATCTCGGCTCACTGCAACCTCCGCCTCCTGGGTTCAAGCGATTCTCTTGCCTCAGCCTCCCAAGTAGCTGGGACTACAGGCGCGTGCCACCACGCTCAGCTAATTTTTGTATTTTTAGTAGAGACGAGGTTTCACCATTTTGGCCAGGATTGGCTCGATCTCTTGACCTCGTAATCTGCCTGCCTCGGCCTCCCAAAGTGCTGGGATTAGTCATGAGCCACCGCACCCGGCCTGTCCTCTTCCCTTTTAGGTAACCCCTTCTGTGGCACCTTCAGAGCCTATATCCTTATACTCAAGTCCATCTAGGACATTTTGTTGCTTCTGCCAGAATATTTGCATTTAAACTTTTTACACATGTTTTGTACTTTAAAATCCTTATCTCTCTGCAGGGGAGGAAAACTGGTTAAAATTTCTCCTGGACAGAAATACTTTGTAGCTCTACGTGGCAAAAACCTACAGATTAACCTATCTGGGTCCTTACAGTGAATATAAATTCTAACAAGTGTTTATAATTCAGTGACTCTTAGGTGGGCCTGTGTAACAGTGCTTCAGAATGAAACTGAAAGGCCAAGCTGGATTCTTTTTGCTTCATTTTCAACTTTTGGATAACTCTTCTGTTCCTGCTCCCATTTTGCCCCAGGAATGGAAAGAAACCAAAAGAACCCAGTTCCACTCAACTGTGCCACCCCTTGGTGTTCCCAGCTGTGCAGAGCAGGCTGCTAGAGTCTGTGGCGGGATTCAGAAGTGTGTGCCTGACCTGGGTTAAAAGTGGGCCGCTGACGGTGGAACCACAAAACATGCTGGCGTGTTTTCCTTTAGCCATTGGGAAATGTCTTTCTTTCTTTTTTTTTTTTTTTTTTTTTGGAGATGGAGTCTTGCTGTGCTGCTCAGGCTGGGGTGCAGTGGCACGTTCTTGGTTCACTGCAACCTCCACATCCTAGATTCAAGCGATTCTCCTGCCTGAGCCTCCAGAGTAGCTGGGATTACAGGTGCCTGCCACCATGCTAGGCTAATTTTTGTATCTTTAGTAGAGATGGGGTTTCACCATGTTGGCGAAGCTGGTCTCAGGTGATCTGCCCACCTCAGCCTCCCAAAGTGCTGGGATTAGAGGCATAAGCCACCATGCCTGGCCCTTTTTTTTTTCTTTTTTAAGATTTCACACCACATATTAACATAACTATGTTTTACATCCTGTTTCCTAAAAACCAAATATACATTGACTTTTTTAATATGTTTCTAAAAGTTGCTTTAAGGGGTACCTTAATAGAAGTCACTCTGATCTAGAAATATATTCATCAGGAGGATGACAGTTTCCATTTGGGATAGGAAAGACCTTTAGGGCTGGCGGGAGTTTTAGGGGTAGACTCTGAAGTCCTTAAGGATGTTCCTATGGGTTGAGCCCAGATTCATACAGATAGTTCCTAGAAAAGTATGTGCACGCTTTTTATTAAGCATCTTGTTCTTTCAAGAAATTACATCAGATTAGAAACTGGAATCCACCCAGATCATGTTTGTAGTTTTTCCAAATGCTTCCTGTTTGGAGAACGTTAGTCTGCCTGGAGTAGGCCTTATCTATCTGCTGATAGAGAGCAGCCTATCTCTGGAAGGGATGTGAGTTCGGGCAGAGCTTTAGTGTGATTGGGGGTGTAGTTGGGTTGGGTGCACCTCACAAGAATGGCGTGTTGTGACTGTCTTTTGTTATTCCTTTTTTAAAAAAATTCTTTTAACTTTTTTATTATTTATTTTTAATTATAATTTAAGTTCTAGGGTACATGTGTACAACGTGCAGATTTGTTACATAGGTATACATGTGCCATGTTGGTTTGCTGCACACATCAACTTGTCATTTACATTAGGTATTTCTCCTAATGCTGTCCCTCCCCAAGCCCACCATCCCCAGATAGGCCCCAGTGTGTGCTGTTACCCACCCTGTGTCCATGTGTTCTCATTGTTCAATTCCCACTTATGAGTGAGAACATGTGGTGTTTGGTTTTCTGTCCTTGTGATAATTTGCTGAGAATGATGGTTTCCAGCTTCATCCATGTCCCTGTAAAGGACATGAACTCATCCTTTTTTATGGTTGCATAGTATTCCAGGTGTATATGTGCCGCATTTTCTTAATCCAGTCTGTCACTGATGGACATTTGGGTTGGTTCCAAGTCTTTGCTATTGTGAATAGTGCCGCAATAAACATACATGTGTATGTGTCTTTATAGTAGCATGATTTATAATCCTTTGGGTATATCCCCAGTAATGGGATGGCTGGGTCAAATGGTATTTCTCGTTCTAGGTCCTTGAGGAATCACCACACTGTCTTCCACAATGGTTGAACTAGCTTACAGTCCCACCAACAGTATAAAAGCATTCCTATTTCTCCACATCCTCTCCAGCACCTGCTGTTTCCTGACTTTTTAATGATCGCTATTCTAACTGGTGTGAGATGGCATCTCATTGTGGTTTTGATTTGCCTTTCTCTGATGACCAGTGATGATGAGCATTTTTTCATGTGTCTGTTGGCTGCATAAATGTCTTCTTTTGAGAAGTATCTGTTCATATCCTTTGCCTACTTTTGGATGGGGTGTTTTTTTCTTGTATATTTGGTTAAGTTCTCTGTAGATTCTGGATATTATTAGCCCTTTGTCAGATGAGTAGATTGCAAAAATTTTCTCCCATTCTGTAGGTTGCCTGTTCACTCTGATGGTAGTTTTCTTTTGCTGTGCAGAAGCCCTTTAGTTTAATTCGATCCCATTTGTCTATTTTGGCTTCCGTTGCCATTGCTTTCAGTGTTTTAGTCATGAAGTCCTTGCTCATGCCTATGTCCTGAATGGTACTGCCTAGGTTTTCTTCCAGGGTTTTTATGGTTTTAGGTTTAACATTTAAGTCTTTACTCCATCTTGAGTTAATTTTTGTATAAGGTGTAAGGAAGGGATCCAGTTTCAACTTTCTACATATGGCTAGCCGATTTTCCCAGCACCCTGTATTAAATAGGGAATCTTTTCCCCCTTGCTTGTTTTTGTCAGGTTTATCAAAGATCAGATGTTTGTAGATGGGTGGTGTTATTTCTGAGGACTCTGTTCTGTTCCATTGTGACAGTCTTAATTTCTCTCAGCGTTGTGCTGCTAAAACATGAATAGAGCCAGAGAGGAAAAAGCCTACTCTTCTTCTGAGTTGATTTTTATCAGGAGTCCATGGCAGGGAAGAGAGGAAGGGAAGGGGAGGAGGGGTTGAGCCTTTATTGACAGTCTGTATCCTAGACTGGGCATAGTATGTCGCTCTGGGCTTATGAGGATGAGGAAGTCCCTTCCCTGCTTAGAGGGAGTCAGCCATACATGAGAAGCCAGTAGGATGCCCCTTACAGCTGGGATACAAAATGAGGCCACATTCCCTTTAATATTCAAGCTCACTATCTCTCAGCCCCCATCCCACTGTGTTTCTTCCTTGCCCGCTTCCTCCCTGTCCCCAGTTCCATCTCTCAGGGGAGGGTTAGCCTCCCCTCATTCATTCCATCCAAGGGTTAGCCTTGGTTGCCCTTCCTTCAAGAGAGGAAGGCCAGGAAGCTTGCTTAGTGAGCTGAGGAATTCAGTTCCACATTTGCTGGAATCCTTAGTGCTTTAATACCGGTTGGTCATCCTTGGAAGATCTCCATATCCAGGGTGGGGCATTCCTGGCTTCATTCAGTGTCTTAGGCCTGCAGCGGGCAGTGAGGTGCAGCATTTGCTTCTCCAGGGGGAGGGCAGAAAAGGGGCTCTCTCTTCTCCTCCTGGCAGACTATGTTCAGTGTTATACCCCTTAATTCTGGCTATCCAGGGCCACGCTGCTTACCTTACGAGGGCCTGCAGAGCTGTAGTGCCTAGGAGAGAAGCGGAGACAAGCTGTGTCCCCAGCCGACCTCCCTTTCCCAGTTTCTGCTGCCCAGGAGAAACAGTGGCAGCTCCCCCATCATGAGTTCCAAGTCTGGCTCCTGCTTGTTGTCCTAGGATGAGGACATTTGTTTCAGGGGAAAAACTCCCACCTTGTGATCCACGTAAAGTGCTTGGCATAGCACTTGGGGTGCAGGGAGCCCTCACCACCATAGCTGCTGTCCCTGTGGGTCTGTGTTCAGGCAGGAGAACTGCCTGGAGTTGCAGGATGGGAGGGCGAGCCTTGGTCTGTGTCCACAATTACTTCGTCTCGTGTTATTCTCTGTCTTCAGTTCCCTTTGCTACCCCAAGTCTCTGGTAGTGTCCTGTTGAAAAGTTTGGCTCTTATTTGAGTTGTCAAGGAGAAGGCCACGTGTCCTTGCCCTCACCTTCAGTCGCTGTGCTGAGGGAAGCTGAAATTAGCACAATCCGCAAAGGGAAGGTGAACTTGGGGAGGAAGGGTAGGCTTTGGGCTCCAGTGGGCCTCAACTCAGCACTCACACAAACATACAGGCTTGTTTTTACTTTTGTGAAGGAAGATGGATTCCTTCGCACTAGGCTTTTTTAATCTTCGTAATATGCCTGCCCTAGGAAAGGCACTACTGTGCACCTCAAAGAGCCAAGGAAGGTGAGGACGGAGAAAGGTACATATTGTGCATAAGATCATACATTTGGTTGGGAGGCATAGCTGCAGTGCAGAGCCAGCTGTGTGTGCCCAAAGCCCCTGCTTCTTTAAAACACTGTACACTCACCCAGCAGGTCACATGGGATGGTGTTTTCATGGTACAGGAAAGATGTTTGTTTATCTTAAAGTATAACTTCACACTGGGTCAAGTTTCAAGATATAGACAATTGATATGGGATACAAATGTCCAAATGGTACACTGGATTGATAAAGATTTTACTCTGTTTAGGTATGGCAGATTTTCGGAAGAGTTTTGCAAAAGCAAAGCACATAGTCATCATCTCAGGCGCAGGTGTTAGTGCGGAAAGTGGTGTTCCGACTTTCAGAGGAGCTGGAGGTTACTGGAGAAAATGGCAAGCCCAGGTTTGTAATGTTTCCAGAACATGAAAAGCCTCTGTCGAATGAAACCATAACAGAGTTTGACTCAGATCCTGTTCCGATCCCTGAAACCCCGGGGAAATGTTTTTAAGTTAACCGTGACCCTATTGTCTCATTGATTTTTGGCATAAACACAAAGTTCCTATGATTAAGATCAAAATTTAAGCAAGGCTGCCACTTTCCTTTCTTGATATGTATGGATTGCATTTATTCAGATAACAGTTTCTCCTAATAACTGTGTTAAAGTAAAATCAGAAAACTTTGGTTAGCATCATTTATTACTTTTCTAAAGTTATTGAACTTAAGTATGACACAAAGTTTCTGTGAACTTTTCATGTTAAAACTAATGTTGATTATTGAAGGGTTAGGATTTGATATTCAAAAATTTATAGGAAGGCCTTCAGAATGCAAGTTCTGTGAAGGTGTGGACTTTTTAAATTCAAGTTTTATGGAGATCTAATTTACATAAAGTAAAAGTCACCAGTTTTAAGTGTACAATTTAATGAGTTTTAATAAATGGACATAGTTGTTTAGCCAGCACCATAATCACAACGTAGAACATTTCTGTCCCTCCAGAACATTCCTTCATGGCCCTTTGCAGTCTGTGCTCTCCCATCCCACTGGCTCAGGAAATCCCTAGCTTTGGAAGACAAGGAATTGTTTGTTTGTTTGTTTGTTTGTTTGTTTGAGATGGAGTTTTGCTCTTGTTGCCCGGCTGGAGTAACAATGGCGTGATATCAGCTCACTGCAACCACCACCTCCCAGCTTCAAGCGATTCTCCTGCCTCAGCCTCCCGAGTAGCTGGGATTACAGGCATGCACCGCCACACCCAGCTAATTTTTGTATTTTTTAATAGAGACGGGGTCTCACCATGTTGGTCAGGCTGGTCTCAAACTCCTGACCTCAAGTGATCCACCCATCTTGGCCTCCCAAAGTGCTGGGATTACAGGCATGAGCCACTATGCCCGGTCTCTGTTTGTTTTATTCGTTGCACTGTCTCCAGCTCCCAGAACTCTGGCACATTATCGGTGCTTAATGGATTTTCATTGGCTGAACAAAAGCAGTCATAAATGAGTACTGCAATACACGTCTTCCATGGTTAGTAGCTCATTTCTCATTGAACGCAGAGTTTGTGAACCTGCCCCTTCCTTCTCCTGAACATCTGAGCCTGGCAGATGTTTGGGTGTTCTGCCTCCTGCCTGCTGCCCTCTGGGTGAAGGGTGGGGGTCATCACCTTAAAGGTGAAGTGGGGGAGAAAGGAGAGCAGAGAACATTAGGGGCCAGGAAGAAAGAGGGGCCACAGGGCATTCCCTGGATTAGCAGCAGCAGAGGGTGGGAGGTCAGAAAGTGTGGGAGGAGCTTGGAGGAGGGGCGCTTAGTTGTGTCCAAAAAGGCTCAGAGGTTGTGGACAAAGCAAAGAAGTCGATAGAATGCATTTGACTCCAATACCCTTCCAGGGACACCTGTGGACATGTTCCTGTGCCGCCTATAAACTGCTCCAGGCCATGTGTTCTAGGTGGAGAGCAGGGTCGGTGTGGGCCAACCCCTCATATGGCAAAGACTGGCATTGCCACCAAGCAGAGGGGCCTTTACAGTAGAATGAAACGCACATGTGTGCAATGTAGGAAGCGTCTCCTTGATAGAGAAGCCATACTTCTTTTTAAAATTAATGTTATTGAGGCAGAATTTCCTTAGAATAAAATGCACCCACGTGCATTGTGCGTACAGGTTGATGAGTTTTGACAGGTGCATGCACCTGCATAACACCGCCACCTCCACTGTCAAGAAACAGAAATTTCAGTGATCGCTGAAAGTTCCCTGAGCCTCTCCCTGCCTGCTTCTGGCCCCAGATAACCCCTACTCGGCTCCTTTACCAGAAAGGAGGTTTGTTTCTCCCAGAATCATAGTTAAAGTATATGTATTTTATCTATTCTGTTTATATATAATATACACTTTTTATATGTAGCTGTGTATGTGTTTAGTTGTGTGTGTAGTTGCATGTATGTGTGTAGCTGTGTATGTATGTAGATGTGTATATTTCTGTGTGTGTAGGTGTGTGTGGTTTTGTGTGTAGGTGTGTATATGCAGATGTGTATAATTGTGTGTGCATATTAACAGATATGTGTGGTTGTGTATGTGTATAGTTGTGTGTATGTTGTGTAATTGTATGTTGTGTGTGTGCAGTTGTGTGTATGTAGATGTGTGTAGCTGTGTATGTAGATGTGTATGTATGTTTAGTTGTGTGTGTAGTTGTGTATGTAGTGTGTATGTTTAGTTGTGTGTATAGTTGTGTATGTAGTTGTATGTTTAGTTGTGTGTGTGTATAGTGTGTATGTGGATGTGTGTAGTTGTGTGTATATGTTCAGTTGTGTGTATGCAGTTGTGTGTATGTAGTGTGTGTATGTTTAGCTGTGTGTGTAGTGCATGTGTGCAGTTGTGTGTGTATGTAGATGTGTGTAGTTTGTGTAGTAGCGTATGTGTGTTTGTGTGTGTACAGTTTATATGTAGATGTGTGTAGTTTGTGTAGTAGTGTATGTGTGTTTAGCTGTGTGTGTACAGTTTATATGTAGATGTGTGTAGTGTGTATATTTAGTTGTGTGTATAGTTGTGTGGATGTAGATGTGTGTAGTTGTGTGTGTATCTTTAGTGTGTGTGTAGTTATATGTATGTAGTTGTGTGTAGATGTGTGTAGTCGTCTGTATGTCTAGTTGTGTGTGTGTGCAGTTGTGTGTGTCGATGTGTATAGTGTGTATGTATGTTGAGTTTGTGTGTGTGTATGTGTTTAGTTGTATGTGTGTAGATGTGTGTGTATGTAGATGTGTGTAGTCGTGTGTATGTCTAGTTGTGTGTGTGTGTGCAGTTGTGTGTGTGTCGATGTGTGTAGTGTGTATGTATGTTGTGTGTGTGATTGTGTATATGTGTTTAGTTGTATGTGTGTAGATGTGTGTGCATGTAGATGTGTGTAGTCGTTGTGTATGTCTAGTTGTGTGTATGTGTGTTCAGTTGTGTGTGTATGGTGTGTATGTATGTTGTGTGTGTGTGTGGTTGTGTGTATGTTCAGTTGTATGTGTGCAGATGTGTGTGTTTGTGTTTAGTTGTATGTGTGTAGATGTGTGTGTGTAGATGTGTGTAGTCGTGTGTATGTCTAGTTGTATGTATGTGTGTGCAGTTATGTGTGTGTCGATGTGTATAGTGTGTATGTTGAGTTGTGTGTATGTGTTTCGTTGTATGTATGTAGATGTGTGTGGATGTAGCTGTGTGTAGTTGTATGTGTGTGTGTATAGCCATAGCTATAGTTACCAAAACTGAGTTTCTCAACCATGGTCATTAGACTTCAATGGGCATTTTGCATTTCATGTTTTCCCTGGGTGTAGGTCAAAACGAGATCCACTTCATATGTTTTAGGGCTCCATGCAAAAGCGGATTCAACCCAAAATACCTTCCTGCATATTACTTTACTTCATCTTCACAACTTACTTGGGAGATAAATGGGACAGGTTGCATCATCCCTGCTTTGTCACTAAGGGAATTGACTGATTTCTCCAAGGTCCCTGGGCAGTCCCAGGATGGGGACGTAGGCTGGTATCCAGGCCCTGCCTGGCATCTGCCATGTTGTTTGAACCTAGTGCTGCCATCTCCAGCCTGTACCCTCCTGACGCTGCCTATCTCTGCCTTAGGGAGGAAGGGCCTGTGCCCCAGAGTTCAGCATCCTGGCTGCCCCTGCCTCGCCTCCCTCACTCCCGCCTCCTCTCCCACCCCCAGGACCTGGCGACTCCCCTGGCCTTTGCCCACAACCCATCCCGGGTGTGGGAGTTCTACCACTACCGGCGGGAGGTCATGGGGAGCAAGGAGCCCAATGCCGGGCACCGCGCCATAGCCGAGTGTGAGACCCGGCTGGGTAAGCAGGGCCGGCGAGTCGTGGTCATCACCCAGAACATCGATGAGCTGCACCGCAAGGCTGGCACCAAGAACCTTCTGGAGATCCACGGTGAGAGACCCCCAGCCTCATGTTCAGGGAACCAGCTTTAAAGCACCTGTCCTGCCATTTCAGCATCACCCCTGGTGCCTTCCCTCCCTCCCTGCTGGACACCCATCCCGTTCCCATAGGATGCTGTGGCATTTCCTTTGGAGACATGTTAGTGCCCGTGGCACCTGGGCATCTCCCTTTAGCCATGGGAGGAGCCTCTGACCCATAGCATTATTCACTCAGCAGTTCCTGCATCCTCGCTGCTCAGCGTGGTCAGAGCCAGTGACGTATGGCGTCCCCCAAGAACTTGTTAGAAATGCGGAATCTCAGGCCCCATAGGACCCACTGAATCAGAATCTGCATTTTCCCATGAGCTCAGGTGGCTGGTGTGCTACTGAAGGAACGCTGGGGTGCACAGCTGCATGACCCCTTTCTCTGTGGAGGGGCATGGTGCTGTGAGACAACGGCCTCAATGAGCCAAGGAACAGGAGGCCTGGCTCATTGGACAGCCAGGGCTTGAGCAGGATTGGGCAGGGGCAGACTGCAGCATCTTGGGGTCTCCTTTCACTCTCCCTTCATCCTGGTGGGCACTCCCCACTGAGGCTGCGCTTCTGCCCCGCCCTGGAGCCTCAGAGAGCTGCCAGCTCAGTGCTGGACACTGCACCAAACCCACCAAGCCTATGATGTCGGTGGAGTTTGTCTAGGGTCCCTCTGGGCTCCTTCCTCTGTCCTGGGTGACCCCTCACTCCTTCACTCTTGTCTTCTGGTTCCTCCCTTCTTTGCTGTCACCACAAGTCTAATACATCCAGCTGTCCACAGTCATAATGGGCAAACTAGGGTTTCTCCCAAGGCCATTTGCATTTAAAGAGTCTGCAATCAGATTCAAGGAATGCATTTCATATTTTTTAAGCATTTATTTCTCTTAATTTTATTTAATTAATTAATTTACTTTTTTTAGCGATGAGGGTTTCACTCTTGCCCAGGCTGGGGTGCAATAGCTCGATCATAGCTCATTGCAGTCTTGAACTCCTGGCCTTAAGGGATCCTCCCACCTCAGCCTCCAGAGTAGCTGGGACTACAAGCACATGCCACCATGCCCAGATAATTTTTTAAATTTTTGTGGAGACAGTGTCTCACCATGTTGTCCAGGCTGGTCTCGAACTCTTGGCCTCAAGCAATCCTCCTTCCTCGGCCTCCCAAAGTTTTGGGATTACAGGCGTGAGCCACTGCGCCAGCCAAGAATGCATTTCTAAGTGTAGCATTTCCAGAGGCAGTGCACCAGTGGGGATGTTTGTTTTTGCGTGTGTGTGGTAAAGCTGCCTGCTTTTACTTAGGTCACCCTGATAAGGAAAGCGAGGCATTACTCATTTGGACTCTGCCTCTCTTTTGTTTGCCAGGAACAGCCAGCCACCTATTAACTGAGCATCTTTTTGGTACCTACATCCACTGGGTCTGAGCCACTTTCCACATGCCTCTGCTCATTTCCCTGCAATGTCAGAATGTGGCCTATGTCATCAGCATAAAACCGAGATGACAATGCCTACGTTACAGAATTGTTGTAAGGATTAAATAAGATCATATATGTGTGTTAGGACTTTTTTTAGTTTCAAATGATGAGAACTCTCTTCTAACTTAGGTTTAAAACAATCAATGGCATCTTCAGTCTGATGAAGGGTGTTTTAAGATGCGTCGTGTTTTTAATGTGGCATTTAGAATATAATCTACCTAAACCATGATATACTACTTTATTATCCCTTAGAATTGTTATTTTATACTTAGAGAGCTTGTTAAAAATGAGTATAATAAACTGGTCCAAATATTTCTCATTATCTAGCTCTTCTGAATTCTGAGTGTCTCAGAGCATGGATGTCTGTGTTTTCCATGCAGTTTCATGCTCTGTGCCTCAGGACATGGATGATGTGGCCTTTCCAGAGAGAATGCCCCTCTGTTAGAGCTGCGATTCTCATCCAAGCTCCTGGCACACCTTCCGCAGGTTCGCTATTGGGCCTGACATACTCTTACCAAAAGGCATCAGTGGAAAGACTGTAGACAACAGCCAAAACCCGCTTTCCTTCCTGAAGCGGCCCTTGAATGGTTTGTTGGTGGAAGGATCCAGGGGCTGAATCTGCCCGGTCAGGCCACAGAGAATAACAACCAAGTCACCCCACTTTTCAGTGTTCTCCTTCAGCAAGTCTGTGCAAGCATGATAGTGATGTCACACTCACATCTGGCCAGTAGCAATTGCAGGACACATCTGAATTTCAGAGATGTGAAAATGGGGAAAAATGTCTATACTAAAACTGACAAAACCGAGGAGCCTGGGGGTGCAGCTTATGTCATCGTTCCTCCTGGTCCCTGTCCCCCTCCTCCTCTCAGCTTTACTCACTCTTTGAGGTGGCCTCCCTTCTCCCTCTGCAATTGATCTGCCTCCACGTGCCAGGGGAGAGTGCCTCCGACAGCTCCAGGCTCTCCAGCTCAGCCACCTGCTCAGAAAATAAACCTCTGGGTGGGCTTGCTTGGTCCACACGCCCACCCTTCTGACCAAACACGACTGCAGAGGGATGGGCCCCCCATGGGGGCTGTGTGGAGCATGTGGCCGAACTTGTATTTGGGGTGTGACCCACAGCCCTATTGGCTCAGCACGCGAGAGAGCAGAGATGGTGCTCCCCAAGGAAGGACTCGGGGGCAGAACGGAGCAGCGCATGTCCACTGTGGTTGAAAGTGCTCTGCACGGTACCAGGTGCCTGGTACCCATTTCATAAACTGTGGCCCCCATGATTGCTTCAGCTCCATAAGTGGTCGTTAGTATTAGCAATTACTTTTTTCACTTAGTAGTTGATTACTTATTTATTGAGGTGCTTTTGTATAAAAGATTGAAGCTTTCTGAAATCGAAGTTAAGATTTTGTAAACATATCCCATGCCATTGAACCCTTATCCGTCATATCAATAAATCATGCCCTTAGATTTAGGCTGAGCTCCCTCTACCCTACTGGCTTCTTCTGCCCACTTGAACACCACTCCAAGGTCATCTGACGGCACGTTAGTCATGGAATTAGTTACTTTTCCTCCAGATTATAAAGTCCTTGAGGGCATATGTTCTTGACTGGCTTGAGTACTGCATGCCTCTGTTTCCCATGAAAGCTAGGGTAGGCCCATTTGCTAAAATGAAGTATGGCTCAGTGTGGCGGTGCACACCTATAGTCCCAGCTGCTCAGGAGGCAAAGGTGGGAGGATCGCTCGAGCCCAGGAGTTGGAAGCTGCAGTGAGCTATGATCGTACTACTACACTCCGGCCTGGGTAACTGGGTGAGACCAGAAAATGAAATGAAGTGTGGAAAGTGAAGTATCTTACACCCTTTCAGACGTGGAGACGATTGCTCTTGATTAGACTAAATTCTGGATTTGCTTCATATGTATTTTTCAGGTAGCTTATTTAAAACTCGATGTACCTCTTGTGGCGTTGTGGCTGAGAATTACAAGAGTCCAATTTGTCCAGCTTTATCAGGAAAAGGGTAATTATACCACACTACAGAATAAGTATATGTTGTTTTCTCCTTTAGGTCGGACATAAATGTGAGGAAATTGAACGTTCATCAAAGATTCCCATTGGTATTTATGAGAAATAAGACTAAATACAAGGCTGGGTGTGGTGGCTCATGCCTGTAATCCCAGCACTTTGGGGTTACAAGGTGGGAAGATTGCTTGAGTTCAGGAGTTCAAGATCAGCCTGGGCAACATAGTGAGAAACCTCTCTTACAAAAAAAAAAAAAAAAAATTTAGCTGGGTGTGGTGGCACATGACTGTAGTCCCACCTACTACAGAGGCTGAAGTGGGAGGGTTATTTGAGCCTGGGAAGTCGAGGCTGCAGTGAGCTGAGATCATGCCACCGCACCACAGCCTGGGTGACAGGGAGACCCTGTCTCAAAAAAAAAAAAAAACAAAAAAACTAAATATAGCCTTGTGATAAAAGAAATATTTTGCTCACAGCTTACAGTGTTAAGTGAAAACCACATGGTCCTGAATTTATACACACATGAGTTTTTATATCTGCATATAGTTAAAAGACCAGAAGAAAATATAACAAAATATTAACAAGGAATATCAGGAGTGGAGGGATTATGGGTAATTTTTAATTTCTTCTTTATATCTTTCTGAATTTTCCTACATTTCTATGATGAATATGCACTATTGTTACAATGAGGAAAACATTTGAGGGTAGACACAATATTGAGGAAAATTCCATTTCAAAACAGTATAAATTATATAAGGAATGTATAATGTAATTGCAGAGGATACAAATGATGATGGTGTATAAAGGTAAACATGAAGTTCCCTCTTAGCACACCCAGCTACTCCAGCCCTCCCCACACACGAATTCTCTCACTGGCAGTACAACCACGGGTGATTTTTTTTTTTTTTTTTTTTTTTTTTCTGAGACAGAGTCTTGCTCTGTTTCCCAGGCTGGAGTACAGTGGCACAATCACACCTTACTGCAGCCTCCAACTCCTGGGCTCAAGCAATCCTCCTGCCTTAGCCTCCCAAGTAGCTAGGACTATAGGCATGCACCACACTGAGCTAATTTTTGTATTTCTGGTAGAAATGCAGTCTCACTATATTGCCCAGGCTGGTCTTGATCTTCTGGCCTCAAGCAGTCCTCCCACTCTGGCCTCACCAAATGCTGGGATTACAGGCATGAGCCACTATGCCCAGTACCACTGGTAATTAATGGCCTGGGGTCCTTCCTTCTAATGCCCTTCCAAGTGAGCATGTATTAATTAGGAGTTTTACACCACATACTACCAGGCAAATATACAAACTGAGTTATGTTGTTTATTTTTTATTATGCCAATAACAATCTTTCTTTTCTAATATTATTTACTTCAGTGCTCCAGAACCTGGAACTCAAGATGCCAGCATCCCAGTTGAGAAACTTCCCCGGTGGGTAAAAAACTCTGATTTGTACTAGTGTTCCAGGTTACAAAAAAAATAGGCATCAAAATCTAAACATGTATTTGGCAAGATGCCTCTTAAATCAAATGCACAAATGTAAAAACCAGCCTTGACCTCTGAGACCAAAAGTGAAAGGACAAAGGATGAACCAAATTAGGATGAAAAAAATGATTCCTTTCCAACCCCTTTTTGCTTTGTGTTCTGGCGGGATCATTTGAGGTCGGGAAAGTTTCTGAAGCTGTTGTGTGACAGGTGGTTACCCAGTGTACAGAAAGCATATGGGCTGACCTGTAACTGGTCAAATAACATCACTGGCATTATTAATCCATGGTTAAGGAGGCAATGAAAGGACGTGAATAGGAGAGGTTATAGGACCAAACAGAATGTTCATAGATTAAAAAAAAAAAAAAAAAAAAAAAGGAAGATTTTTATGCCAATTTTTCAAAACCAGACATTAAAACAGCACTTCTATAATCTGTAATTGGATCAGAGGTTTTTTTGTTGTGGGTTTTTTTTGTTTTTTTGTTTTTTTGTTTTTTTTTTTTTTTTTTTTTGAGATGGAATCTCACTCTGTTGCCCAGGCTGGAGTGCAGTGGCGCGATCTTGGCTCACTGTAATCTCTGCCTCCTGGGTTCAAGTGATTCTCCTGCCTCAGCCTCCCGAGTAGCTGGGATTACAGGCGCCTGCCACCACACCTGGCCATTTTTTGTGTTTTTAGTAGAGATGAGGTTTTGCCATGTTGGCCAGGCTGGTCTCGAGCTCTTGACCTCAGGTGATCCACCCACCTCAGCCTCCCAACATGCTGGGATTACGGGCAGGAGCCACCGCGCCTGGCTGGATTAGAGTGTTTTTAAGGTAAAATAAAACAGCACTTCTAAAAGTGTTTCATAGAACATTAATTTAATATTACGTTGAGAGACATTACTTGATAAAAACATGTTAGGCACTCAAATACAGAAACGTTAGACTAAACAAAGTTAAAATATGTTTGCTCTACTGCAGGAGTTTTCAAAGCATTTATTCCACATTGCTGCCTTCTAAAAAGTGGTTATAAAATGTATGTTAATGCTTTACTGACTTATTTAACCACAGAACCTTTTAAATTTTCCTTATGAGGGTTTTAATTGCTAAATATTAAAGTTTTCTTCTGAAGGAATAGGGAGACCTGGAGGACTTCTATGATGCAGGAGATTACGATGATGAAAATGGTGTTTGAGGGATGATTTTAGGAGGTGTATAGAAGGTGACCCTAAGGTAGGAGGGAGTGAAAGAAAGAGATTTTTAGTAATGGATACAGGAAAGCTGACTACATAACGGGGCCAGAGAGACGTGAACCTGAGAGCACATGAAAGGTCATGGATGAAATTAGGGGATGCTTGGGGTGGGAGGCAAACCTGAGTCCATTATGACTCCCAGGTCTGGGTGGCTGTGAGCACAAGTGTGAGCATAATGAAGGAACCGGGAAAGCTTAGCTGAAACAGTCTGTCAGCACATCAAGTACATAGAGACAAGATAAAAAATAAGGACAGTTCGGCAGGGCACGGTGGCTCACGCCTGTCATCCCAGCACTTTGGGAGGCCGAGGCAGGCATATCATGAGGTCAGGAGTTTGAGACCAGCCTGGCCAACATAGTGAAACCCCGTCTCTACTAAAAATACAAAAATTAGCCGGGCGAGGTGGCGGGCGCCTGTAGTCCCAGCTACTCGGGAGGCTGAGGCAGGAGAATGGCGTGAACCCGGGAGGCAGAGCTTGCAGTGAGCCGAGACCAGGCCACTGCACTCCAGTCTGGGCTGCTAGCAGAGCCAGACTCCGTCTCAAAAAAAACAAAACGAAATAAAAAGGACCGTTAAACCTGATGCTTCACATGCAAGGCAAGTTTATATAGGCTGGGAGGAGGGTGTAGGGAATAAGAGGCATCAGAGGTGAACCATCTGGACGTACTGGGTTTGGGGTAGCCCCTGGCCACCCTCCGATCCAGCTGGGCAGACTTTGCTCGGGGTTGGCTCAAGGATCCCATTCTTCCAGGTGTGAAGAGGCCGGCTGCGGAGGCTTGCTGCGCCCTCACGTCGTGTGGTTTGGAGAAAACCTGGATCCTGCCGTTCTGGAGGAGGTTGACAAAGAGCTCGCCCGCTGTGATTTATGTCTAGTGGTGGGTCACGGCTTTCCCTAACCCCAAGACAGGACTGGAGTTTGTTATTTTTTCCTTCCCCCTCTCCTCTTTTCCTTCCTCGCTCCCTTGCTTCTTTCCTTCCCGCCTTCTCTCCCCCCTCCCCTTCTTCCTTTCCTTAAAATGTATGTTGAGAGGTCTTTGTGGTATCCTATAGAAAAACTGAGAAACAATGAATAAGACTTTATATTAAAATAGGAAACCATGCATGTCTTGGACATCTCAAAGCCTTCTCCCCCAGCCCTACCAAAAAAAAAAAAGAAAAGAACATGCTATTGGTTTTTAAAATAATACGTGCTTATGATTAAATTTAATTGAGAACATGCAAAAATTATCACATTATAAAGAGGAAATTAGAAATCGCCCATAGTTTACTAATCAGAAATAGTTACCATTAGCAGTTTAGTATATTTTCTTCTAGACCAGGAGTGAGCAAACAGCAGCCTTTGGGCCAAATTGGGCCTGCTACCTGTTTTTGTAAATAAAGTTTTATTGGAACTCAGCCGCACTCATTCTTCCACACACTATGACTACTTTCAAACTACAGTGGCAGAGTTAAGTACTTGTGACAGAGACTGAATGGCCGCAAAGCCTGAAAAATTTACCGTGTGGTCCTTTTCAGAATAAGTTTGCCCACCTCTGGTCTAAACCTTTTCTTATGCAGATGTACACATATTAATTAAAATTCAAAGCCGAATTCATGACATGTTCTGTTTTGAAACGACTTTATTCACGCAGCAGTTCACTTAGCATATTCCATATCAGCACATCTAAATCAATATCATCTTTCAGTTGACTGTATGGTGTTTTCTATGGATAGGGAATGATATATTTAGCTAATTCTCTACTGTAAGACATTTGGGCTATTTCGAATTTTGATATTTTAATCAATGATATCGTACATATCCTTAGATAGAAATCTTACCATGCTCTTCAAATGATTTCCTTAAGACACATTTCCTAAAAGTGGGATTAATTGGACAGATTGTATGCATATTTCAAATTTTTCTTGACACATCTTTAAAAGCAGAGGCACTTTCTTGTGGTGCATATTCATTCAGCCAGTATTTAAAGAATGCTTTCCAATGTCGAGTATAGTATCACTGTTGATGATGGATTGTTAAATGAGAAAAGCTGGTTTACAAACCAGTCATGCTCTTCCCTCCCTGCAAAGAATGTTTATAAGCAAATATTTATGAGAGAAAACCTAAGAGGACATACATGAAAATGTTAACAGTGGTTATCTTGGGGTAAGATTATTGATATGTATGTTTTTTCTTCGTATTTTCTACCTTTAACAAAAAGAAAATATGTTTTAAAAAGTGATAGATCATTTGCTTAACTTTAAAGCAGAAACAAAACCAGAACTACCCCCAAAACATGTTGAGTCACTTCTAAGTCACTCTTTTGTTAACTCTCCTTTTCATGTCACATATTCTTGTCGATTCTAGTGATTGATCAAAGGACACCTCTTCACTTTCCCTCATCCCTTGGACACCCTGTTTTATCCCATCCTGTTTGGCTTTTCTCACACATGCAACCACAGGCCTATCTGAATTTGTGTAAGGTTTTCTGAAAAAATGTTCCTTCTTGTCGTGTGGCCGTTTGTCCATCTCCACATGCTTGCCTTGTAGGTGGGCACTTCCTCTGTGGTGTACCCAGCAGCCATGTTTGCCCCCCAGGTGGCTGCCAGGGGCGTGCCAGTGGCGGAATTTAATACGGAGACCACCCCAGCTACGAACAGATTCAGGTACTGGGATACCCTGATGGGAGAGGGCGATGTGGGAGGCAGGTGCAGACATGGTCATCTAAACATAGTTGACCTACTCCTCTAATTTTTAAAAAAGACACAGGGTTTGTGTTTTTTTGTTTGATCTGCAGTTGCTTTTATGGAAGAACAAAATCATTCACTGTAGACTAAGGTAGGGTAGCTCTGTCATTGTACGCGACATTTGCCGTGGGACTTTTATTTGTTCACATTTTGAAAGCTCTTCTTTGATTCCTTAGGCTTTGCTTTCCCTTACATTTTTAAGCTAGACTTAGTGATGGCCTTTAGTTGTAGGTTACCCAGATGCTCCGCAAGTAAGCCTGGGAGATGCCCTTGCAGAACCTCATCACCTGCCGTTCTCACTGGGAGGCCACCTGGCAGATTCCCCTTTGGTCTAATCGCCAAGGTTATCTGTATCTGTGGCCATGTTATGACACTGATCCTGCTTCTCAAGTTTGGGTGGGAAGTGTAGATTGTCATAGTATGCATTTTTAGTCTTATTCCTGGGTCTGTTTGATGTCTTCACCCTTCTGTCTTTTTTCTCACTCCAACTTTTTTTTTTGCCTTTACTTCTTATTCTTATCCATCTAGTTAATTCCTTTTGAATAAGTTAGACTATAAATAAGTAGTAAATGAATATAAATGAATAAAATAGAAAACTTCATTGAAACATCTTGTCATTACTTTAATCAGCAGTTTCCAACCTTGGCTGCATATTTTAAAAATACTGATGCCTGGGGGCCACTTCATGAAATTTCAGTGTCATTGCTCTGAGTTGCAGCCCAGACATCATCATTTGATAGGCTTCCTAGGTGATTCCAGTGTGCAGCCAGGATAGGAACCACTCTTCAAAGTCTCTGCTGGGATTTAAAAAAAAAAGGAAAAAAGAAAAGGGGCCACAGACACTTAAGTAGGCCCCTCCTCAGGTGAGTGAACTGGCTCTGGGCCTTTTCTTTTCCATGTGTCTTTTTGATCAGCTACAGCCTGTGTTCTTGATCCATAGTTCTTCATTTGTATGTGAGTAGTAGGAACTAAGAAGATAGCCTAAAAAAAAATTGCCTCCTATGCTAAACTTATACTTTGAAAACTACAGAACATTGTTGAAAGAAATAAAGAAGGCTTAAATGAATGGAAACATATCCAATGTTCATGGATTGGACAACTTAATATGATTAAGATGGCAATGCTCCCCAAATTGATCTATGGGCTCAATCAACTCAGTCCTTATCAAAATCACAACTGGCTTGTTACAGCAATTAATTGAAAAGATTACTCTAAAATTCATATGAAAATGCAAGTGACCCAAAATAGCCAAAACAAAATGAAAAATGAAGTTGGAGAACTCATACTTCCCAATTTCAAAACTTACCACATATTAGATGGGCATGGTGGCACATGCCTGTAATCCTAGCTACTTGGGAGGCTGAGGCAGGAGAATCAGTTGAACCTGGGAGGTGGAGGTTGCGGTGAGCCGAGATTGTGCCATTGCACTCCAGCCTGGGCAACAAGAGCAAAACTCCATCAAAAGAAAAAAAAAAACCTTACTACAAAGTTGCAGTAATCAAGATAGTGTGGCACTGGCATAGGATAGATATATAGAATCAGTGGAATAGAATTGAGAGTCCAGTAGAAAACAAAACAGAACAATAACACAAAACCTCACATTCATGGTCAGTTGATTTTTGAGAAGAGTGGCAAGACAATTTGATGAAATACAGTCTTTTTCAAGAAATAGTGCTGGATATCCACATGCAAAAGAATGAGCTTGGACCCCTCTGTCACACCATACACAAAAAATAACCCAAGATGGATCATAGACCTAAATGTAAGAACTAAAAGTATAACATGTCAAAAGAAAATGTAGGAGTAAATCTTTGTAACCTTGGGTTAGTGAAAGCTTTCTTAGATATGACACCAAAAGTGCAAGGAACGTAAGAAAAAAGGATAAATTGGACTTTATCAAAATTTAAAACTTTTATACTCCAATGGGTACCGTTAAGTAAAAAGACAACCCATAGAATGGGAGAAAATATTTGTAAGTCTAATATTTGATATTTGATAAGGGATTTGTATCCAGGATATATAAAGTACTCTTACAACTATAAATAATAAAAAGACAATCCAATTAAAAACCAGGTCAAAATATTTGAAACGCCATTTCTCCAAATATATACACATGGCCAATAAGCATACTGAAATGATGTTCAATATCATAAAACCACAACGAAATATCATCACTTCACAGCTACAAGTGTGGCTATAATTTTTAAGATAAAGGAAAATCACAAGTGTTGGTGAAGAAACTGGAACCCTTATACATGGCTGATGGGAATGTACAATGGGGCAGTCATTTTAGAAAACAATGTGGCAGTTAAATATAGAGTTACTATGTGATCTAGCAATTCTACTCCTTGGTATATAGTCCTAGAAATGAAATCACATCTACACAAAAATTTGTACACAAATGTTTATAGCAACTTGTTCATGGAAAAAGTGGAAACAACCCAAACGTCCATCGACTGAAGGATGAATAAATACAATTTGGTATGTTTGTACAATGCATTATATTTTAGCCGTAAAAAGAATGCGGTATCCGTATATGCTACTACATGGATGACCCTTGAAAACGTTATGCTAAGTGAAAGAAGCTGGTCATAAAAGACCACATATGGTATGACTTCATTTATATGAAATATCCAGAATAGGCAGATCAATAGAGAGAAGGTAGATGAGTGGGAGTAGATGAGTCGAGAAGATTTTGGCTGGGAGTAGGGAGGAATGGGGAGTGGGTGCTAATGAGAACAAGTTTCTTCGAGGTTGTTAAAAATGCTCTAAAAGTCTATTGTGGTGATGGTCGTATAAGTCTGTGAATACGCTAAAAGCCACTGAATTATATATTTGAAATAGGTGGATTGTATGTGAATCAAATCTCAATAAAGCTGTTATATAAAAAATTAAATTATCTTCTAACTTATCTCCTGAAAAATGCACATTAGGCCTCCCTCTGATTTGTGTTGTGGCACCTATGTGTAGCAGCTGGGCCCCTTAGCATGACTAGGAGTAGTAATACCAGAGCTAGGTAGTTCAAGCCTCCTGTCTGTTTGAAAGACCATCAGAAAACTCAAAGAGTGGGACAGGATGAACTTCGTGAAGCAGGACATGAGCTATGTCCCCAGTTTGGCTCTTCTAATACGGTTTCTTTTCAGTCATTTGATCTCTGTCTCATCTCTGATTATTATAAAGAATTAAAACAAATCATCATTGTAGAAAAGTAAGAAAATGCAGATAGAGAAAAAGAAGAAAATAAAACTGGAGTATTTCTACAATGCAGGTTTAGAGTTGGCCCCCACCTCCTGTGCCATGGACTGACCAGCGGTGGCCCAGCATCCCTTGCATATGGTGGCTGTGTTTTCATGTGAAAGAAACTGAACTTGGTGGTTTTTCCTGCCAGTTCAGAAGAGATTCTTGGCATGTAATATATATCATTGCACAAGTCAAGCCTCCTAAAACCACAGGCCTGTTTCAGCTGCTACTTCAGCCAAAATTCTTCAGCTTCATATTGTCTTGAAAACCTATGATTGTCTCTGACAAACAGGCTACTTGCTAGTTAGAAATTCTTATCAATTTGACAAGCTCCTTATCAACCAGACTGATCACAGGAACTGTCATCTGATCAATGAAGGAGTAACTGATCAATGAAGCCAGCAATGCTTTTTTCTTGGCATCATGAAAGCAGACATTTAGAAGAGATGCTGGTGATAGTCATCTCATCCTACTCAATTTTTCAAAGGCACAAACCAACCCTGGAGCAACTAAGAGGACTGTTTAAACACAGAGCTTAACAATGGCAGAATTTTATGTCTCATGCTTAACAGATTTTGGTTGAACTTTACCCTAGGTCAGGGGTCAGCAAACTACTGCCTGTGGGCCAAATTTGCCCACCACCTGTATCTGTAAATAAGGTTTCATTGGAACACAGCTGTGGCCCTATGTTTGTATATTGTGTGTGGCTGCTTTTGCACTAGGATGACAGAGGTGAATAGTTGCAGCAGAGACTGGCTGGTCTGCAAAGCCTAAAATCTGTCCTGTGTGGCCCTTTACAGAAAAAGTTTTCTAACCCCTGCTCTAGGTTAATGAGAAAAAAAAAAAAAAAAAATGGAATAATGTTCCCTACTACTTTTAATCTGATTTTCTTTGTTACCTAAATAGGCGGCTAGAATGCTGCCTATATTTTGATAAGGATTTGGATCTCACAGAACACCTTAGGCCTTGCACAAGTTGTTCAGATTCTTTGCCCCAGTTCTAATCCCGAGACAAAGGCATAGAATTCTCCTCCCACAGGAATGTATTTATATTTTCAAGGTGTTAATTAGTTCCAGTTTTGGTTTTGTCATTTTCCCCATGCCCGATGCTTGTATTGGATGATTTCTGATAAACCCTGACTATCCCAGTAAACCCTAGGCATTTTTGAATTTAAACCTCAGTGTTTTGACTGTTAACCCCAGGGGGGCCTTATCTTGTTGGGATTTGTACATTCGTTGAGGCAAAAATGGGACTGTTGCTGCAGGGAGCTGGTAGGCAGGGCCTTCAAAGCACCTTCTGGCCACCGTGCCCTGTAGCCACTATGTTGTGCCCTGTTGATCTTTGAATTTCTCTAAACATTGGAATTTAATCAAAGTCCACAAATATTTATAAGTATCCACTATGTACCAGACACTGTTCTAAGTGCTTAGGATAGGACATAGCAGTAAACAAAACAAAAATCTCCCAAGGGAAGATTATATTCTAGTGGTGGAGGCAGACAGGTAAGCAGTGAACATAAGGTGCACATTCTACAGCATGTGAGCAGGTGCTAAGAGACCGCGCAAAGCAAAGATGGAGTTGTATGTGAGGGGGTTGGGCTGACAGGTTGCAGGATCCAGTTGGGTGGACCACAAACCTCATTAAGAAGAGATTTGAGCAAAGACTTCAAGGAGGTGGAGGAGGCAGCCAAAGAGGTGATCTGGGATAAGACCTTTCCAGACAGTGGGACCACCTGGAGCAGAGGCCCCTCAGTGTGGCTGGAGTGGAGTGAGGAAGAAGTCCCAGGAGAGGCGAGCAGTAAAGTAATGGAGTTGGGGGCCCTGGGGAGGGAAGACGCCCAAGCTATCTGCTGGTGGAGTTTAGAAGTCTAAGGAATTGTTAGGTAAGAGAGTTTTATAGATTGTTGTGGTTATATAGTTACCTATCTAGGGTGTGAAGAGGTCACTGCTTTGAAGTGATCGTTGACCGTGTGTGTTAGGGAGGTCTAGCGCTCTCCCTGGCTGTGCTGTCAAGGGCGAGTAGGGAAGCCCTCCTAGTCTATGCAGTCAGGGCTTAGTTGGTCTGTTCATTCAAAAAGCCACTGAAAACAAGACTAATAGAAAAGGGCGCATACATACTTTAAACATTTTGATTTAAAGCATGAATGTACCTTCATTTCCTTTTTCTTTTCTTTTTTTTTTTTTTTTTTTTCTTTTTTGAGACAAAGTCTTGCTCTGTTGTCCAGGCTGGAGTGCATTGGCACAATCTCGGTTTACTGGAATCTGTGCCTCCCGGGCTCAAGCAATCCTCCCACCTAAGCCTCCCGAGTAGCTGGGGTTACAGGCGTGCACCACCACACCTGGCTAATTTTTGTAATTTTAGTAGAGATGGGATTTCACCATGTTGGATAGACAGGTCTCAAACTCCTGGCCTCAAGTGATCCATCTGCCTTGGCCTCCCGAAGTGCTGGGATTACAGGCGTGAGCCACTGCACTTGGCCTGCTTTTTTTTTTTTTTTTTTTTGGAATAGAGCTAAAGGCCTTTTGTTTTCAGTAGGGATCTGCTGATTGGAGCTCACCTTTCTTACATAAATCGTATCCATAATCTTCCTCGTGTTCCCCAAATATCCCTGAAGATATGAATGACTCCAGCCCTTATTTTATTAAAAAAAAACAAAAACAAAAACAGACAACCAGGAAAATCAGATCCCAAGGCCCCCCACCTAGACTTCCTGAATCAGAATTTCCAGGGGGAGATGCCTGTTTATGTAGCTAGCAAATGACCCAGGTGATTCTTATCAAGAAACCTTGGCAAACACTGGATTACAACTTCTGTTTTTTGATATTTGTCTGTTTTGTTTTGTTTTTTTCTTTTAAAGGAGAGCAAGAACTTAGGAAAAGAAACACGTGAAGCTGTCTTCCCCCGTCTTTTACACCTACACCTAATTTAACAGAATTATATTTAGTGACTCAGTATGTCTTTCCCAAGCATTCAGCTAGTTTTCCTAGAAATAACTCTCTTTTAACAGCTCTATTTTTGCAGTTTATTACATAATTTTAAATTCAGCGAGATGATTACATTAACCAATAAAAGTGGCATGAGCAGATGTGGAACTAACACTGTAGTCTTGGTTGTCCTGCAACTGGTGGGGGCAGGCAGAGTGCACAGATGTGCTAGAAAAGAGGCTTTCAAACAATGTTCATGTATGCCTTTCACATTTTACAAGTTGACATCTAAGGTTTTTTAAATCAAAAATATTACAGTTGGAGATGTCATTCCAAGTGCATTGGAAACACTGACTATTTATTTATTTATTTATTTATTTATTTATTTTTATTTATTTATTTTTGAGACAGAGTCTGGCTCTGTTGCCCAGGCTGGACTGCAGTGGCACGATCTCAACTCACTGCAACCTCTGCCTCCCTGGTTCAAGCAATTCTCCTGCCTCAGCCTCCTGAGTAGCTAGGACTACAGGCGTGCGCCACCACACCCGGCTAATTTTTTGTATTTTTTTTAGTAGAGATGGGTTTTCACCACGTTTCCCAGGCTGGTCTAAAACTACTGACATCAGGCAATCTGCCTAGCTCGACCTCCCAAAAGTGCTGGGATTACAGGCGTGAGCCACTGTGCGTGGCCAAAACACTGACATTTTAAAATAAAAGCTACCATATCATGGTTTTAAATGTATGCAGTCCAATGTGAATGTTATAACTATCTGGTACACACCACCAATCCATTTACAAAATAAATATATAGCCCTTCCTTAACAATTGGAAATTTCACATTTTTTCTTTTCTCTTTGAACTTGTATTTCCATTCTATCACTACTACAGAATTTATACTAACGTAATATGTGTTTATGCATGAAAATCTTTTACTGGCCAGGTGCAGTGGCTCATGCCTGTAATCCCAGCCCTTTGGGAGGCTGAGGCGGGAGGATCACTTGAAGCCAGGAGTTCGGGACCAGCCTGGCCAACCTGGCAAAACCCTATCTATACTAAAAATACAAAAATTAGCCAGGCGTGGTGGTCCACAACTGTAATCCCAGCTACTCGGGAGGCTGAGGTGGGAGAATCCCTAAAGCCTGGGAGGCAGAAGCTGCAGTGAGCCGAGATCGTGCCACTGCACTCCAGCTTAGATGACAGAGTGAGACTCTGTCTTAAAAAAAAAAAAAAAAAAAAGAAAGAAAAGAAAATCTTTTACTGACTATCCTATTATACTTCTACAGCAAAATATCATATGAATTATTTAATTTTTTCAAATTCCTTAAAATGTTAAAAAATGTTTTACTAAAAAACTTCTAGATAGAATTATCACTATAGTAATCTGCAGTGCATAATTGTAAAAACAAAAACTATATATAAGTTTAGATAAATAATTCTAAACAAGTAAAATTTTATTGGAAATTCTTTTTTTTTTTTTTTTTTTTTTTTTTTGAGATGGAGTTTTACTCTTGATGCCCAGTCTGGAGTGCAGGGGTGCAGTCTCAGCTCACTGCAACCTCCATCTCCTGGATTCAAGCGATTCTTCTGCCTCAGCCTCCGGAGTAGCTGGGATCACAGGTGCCTGCCACGACACCCAGCTAATTTTTGTATTTTTAGTAGAGACAGGGTTTCACCATGTTGGCCAGGCTGGTCTCAAACTCCTGACCTCAAGTGATTTGCCCACCTCAGCCTCCCCAAGTGCTGGGGTTATAGGCGTGAGCCACCGCTCCCGGCCTGGAAATACATCCTTAATAGATGAATGGGACATAAACTTTGAATTGGTCCATGTATCTACGGCTGAGTGTTACATATTGCTGGAAGGAGACAGTTCCTCCTGTTCTAGCCCAATCCTCCTGTACTCACCATAAACCAACCAGTATTCTGTCCAGATCAGGTTTATTGATTTAATGCCATGAGGGAGACCAGACCCCAGCAGAACTGAGAAGTGTGTTTCCCAACAAGGGAAAGGTAGAGTTATTAAAGCAATTGGGGGGAGGGTGGAGTTTAAGTGAAATTTAAATGAAGTAGTTTTTGATAGACTCAAGCAACTAGCAGGGCTGTGCAATGTAAAGAGGTTAACATCATGTCTGGCTGGAGAAGTAGGCCAGGGTCCCCCTTCCCCAGAAACTGTAATACAAAGTTTAGATCAATGTGGACTGTTGTGTCCAGAAATCCCTTATCTGGAGCTCTGCACCCGGGTTGGAAATCCAGGCTGCTTCTCAGTATCAGAGTGACTTAGATCCTCAAGGCTAGAGGAATATTTCATTCTTTACTGCTATAATTTCAAATAGCAAAGTTTCCAATAGTTTATAATATTAAGGAACAAAATCCAAAAGCAGTAGTCACTCAAAGAATGGAATTAAGACACTTCACAGCTTACCCTTGGGGAAAATAGATTGTTTCCTGTGAACTTTGCAGCTGGCTTTACCTGTGTCTTTTATTCCGATCCAAAGAATCGCTGGGCAGATTTTGACCAGCCAAGCTACATTTTACTTTTTCAATGTCAGTTGTAATCCTCAGTGTTTGTTTGTTATAGATGTAAGTACTGAAAGACCTGGGCCACCTAAACTCTGGGCACAGGGGAATTATTTTTTTTAAGAGATTGGGGCTCCCTCTGTCACCCAGGCTGGAGTCCGTACAGTGGTATAATCATAGCTTCAAACTCCTGGCTCAGATAATCCGCCTGTAGTCCCAGCTACTGGGGAGGCTGAGGCAGGAGAATGGTGTGAACCCAGGAGGCGGAGCTTGCAGTGAGCCGAGATCGCGCCACTGCACTCCAGCCTGGGCGACAGAGCAAGACTCTGTCTCAAAAAAAAAAAAAGTATGTATATAAAATACATATATAGCACATATATGTATATTTTATACTTACAATTTCAATGAGTTTGGCAGTATAGTCCCAAAATACACTTTACTTGCACAGGTTCTCAGGATTTGAAAAGAACAAAAAAAATACACTTTGTAATCATGTCTCTTATGCCTTGAAATAAAATTCTTCTTTATGGCACATAAATTCTAGACATTTGCTTCTCAAAATTCCCATAGTCACAGAGGCCAGCCCATAGTGAAGTGTTGTAACTAGAGTTGTTAGAAACTAGATGAAAGAAGTGGGCATACAAATGAATACCATATTGATGAGAATTTGGGTTTTACTTTGAGTATTACTTAAGAAATAAGTGCTTGCTGAAGTAGGGCATTCATTTTGCTAACCCGTAGTTCATAACTGCTATATTTGCTTCTTCTCTTTCAGGTTTCATTTCCAGGGACCCTGTGGAACGACTCTTCCTGAAGCCCTTGCCCCTCATGAAAATGAAACTGTTTCTTAAGTGTCCTGGGGAAGAAAGAAATTAGAGTATATCTAAGAACTAGGCCACGTGCAGAGGAGAAATGGTCTTACGGGTGGTGAGCTGAATATTGAACAATCTAAGAATAGCCTCTGATTCCCTAGCTAGAATCCAACCTGTTGATAAGCGATGGGGGCTTAGAAGTAGCAAAGAGCACCCACATTCAAAAGTCACAGAACTGTAAAGTTAATGCATATTTTTGGTCTGCACTGAAACGTAAGAATAACTTTGATGTATATGGTTGGTTATTGGGCGGGAAAAATTTTGTAAATTAGATTGTCTTAAAAAAATATAGTTATCCTGATCATATTTTTGTTATTTGGGCAAGGTAGAAGTCGAGGGGTAAAAACCCTACTATTTAATTCTGATTTTTGCACAAGTTTTAGTGGAAAATAAAATCACACTCTATAGTAGGTAATTTATTATATAAAGATGTTACCCCAGGATATGGCTTTATGGGGGACCTTTTTTTTTTTTTTTTTTGAGACAGAGTTTCACTCTTGTTGCCCAGGCTGGAGTGCAATGGGGCGATCTCAGCTCACTGCAACCTCCACCTCCCGGGTTCAAGAGACTCTCCTGCCTCAGCCTGCTGAGTAGCTAGGATTACAGGCGTGCACCACCATGCCCGGCTAATTTTGTATTTTTAGTAGAGATGGGGTTCCTCCATGTTGGTCAGGCTGGTCTTGAACTCCCAACCTCAGGTGATCCGCCCACCTCGGCCTCCCAAAATGCTGGGATTACAGGCATGAACCACCGCGGCAGGCTTACTGGGGGCTTTTTAACCTTATTTGGCTACATTACCTCAGTGAACAAGAGGCAGCTCACAACAGGAACTCATGCAAAGAAGGAAGAGAATAGTACCAACAAGGTAGAACATCACGATGAGAAGAAAGAACGATGCAAATATGTGAACCCCCAGGATAAACACAGCTGCCTAAAATTTAGCTCTGGCTCCCTTAGAAGGGGGAAGAGTCAACAGTGGACTGTTTCTCAACGTCACAAATGCAGAAGCATATGGTTCCTGTGGGACCTGCCAGCCGTTCCCAGACACTGAACTCTGTTGGGAGTTTTTTCCATGGGATTTTAAAAAATGATGCCCTTATGTTGGGCCAGACCTCTGTTAACTTCAGTAGGGATGGCACCAGGTTCAAGGGGCCAAAGAAGAGACCTGGAGCCAGTGAAGGAAACATAGGGTATATTTGGGGAACTTTACAGGGTGGTCCAGTGGCAGCGGGCTGGACAGAACTGCAACCACTTAAAAAAAGCATGCAGTTTATATAGCACTTTCACTCAGCACCCTCCCCGCAGCAACCTCCAATGGCAAACCTCATTTCTTAAGTTATTGCTGTCAGTTGCATCTGCCATACAGGGTCATTCTCAGGGGATGCTTAAGTTATTTCCGTCGGGTACATTTTCCATACACTTTACTACCTTGGAGTAAAGTAGCAAGAATACAGCTTTTTCCCTAACCTTTACCAGCTAACTCAGTGCTTAGGGGCCTTGGAATGCCTGCTGCCCAACAAGTGTCAGAGGCCTGACTGGGAGGCATGGCCATTATCAACAGTGTATGAAGGTCATACATGACAGGGTCCCTTGGATCCAGTGGGCTTCCTGAAGTGATAACATACTTGGACCACATCACCTCAGCCCCTTGCACAATTGCATTTAATGTTACACCCTTGGCTTTTGTAGAAACAGGCAACAAGATACTGTCATATAAAACTTTGTACTGCATTACAAGGCATAACCTTTAATTAATCCCAATGGTACTTTTTGTGGGGAAGAGGGATGCTCATAGCCTATGGGGCGGCTGGAGAACTAGTCAGGGACCCTGAGGGCTCAATTTACACTTTACATGGGTGGGCCAAGGAGTTTACACTGAGGGCACTGGTAATACCTGTAATAGTCTTATAGTACTTATAAAGCAGTTTTGCACATAAAATACCGTCATGCACTTATAAGAAGTTTGTTCCTGGGCTGCTCCAAATTAACTGTATTCATTTTCCTAGTGTTAGCACAGTATCTCAGGGAGTCTGATTGTATTTTTGATTTGTAATCTCTATCTTAGACTAAGACCTAGAGATTTCAAACTGTTCTTTGCAATTCTTCTCATAATGAACCTCTGGTTCGGCAGCTTTTTTTTTTGTTCTTAAGTTTTACCATTTTTGTTCCTATTTGGTTTTGTTGTTTTTAAATTGGGAACTGCTTCTAAAACAGAAGACATGAAAGGAGAATTAAAAACACAATATATGTGTGAGATAGAATTATTCAACTTAACATTTATTAAACATCTGCCATATGATAGACATTAGAAATAAAATGACTAGCAAGACCTGGTCCTTCCCCTCAGGAGTTCACAGAACGGCTGGAGCAACTGTCATATCAACTGTTATGCAGCGCAGAAACTACATAGACATTTGTGCGGGTTCAGACCACGGCAAATAGAGATGGGCAGAGTGGGATGGGGTAGGGGGTAAGGTGCTTGACGTTTGCCTGGGTGGGAATTTTTGAAGTATGAAGAGGACTTCTGCCTGGGGGACTGCAGCAGTAGAGGGAAGAGCACGGTCGGTACAATTGCATTGCAGGTGTGAAACGGCTTGATTTGTTCAAAGAATGATGGATCATTTAGTATTGTATAATGGATGGGAGGAGAGAAACACGGCGATCACAAAGGGCCATGTTTGCCAGGAAATAAAATATACTTGGAAAAAAAGAGTACGTATGTGTATATACGACAAAACTCGGGTGCATTCTGTAGGGACCGGCGAAGCCATTCCTTCAGGAGATTTGCTCAGCATTGCCACGGGCCAGCTGCTGTTCCAGGCCGTGGGTTAGGAACCAGGAAGGGCATCGCTTCCACAGGGCCCACATCCTAACGGGCCTCGCCGCGGCTACGGGGCTGGGCAGGCCGAGGGCGCCGGGCTGTGCAAATTTCTTTAGAGCCGAGGTCTGTGGCCAGCGTCTTCGTCCGTCACAGGAGGGCTGACTGGCCACGGCGGCCATCTGCTAGAGCGCATTTCTTCCCATGAAACGCCATCTCCTCCGAAGTGCAGAGCGAACGCAGCCAAATCTTCAAACACTGATAAGCTGGATCCACTTGACGGAACCTAGGGCCAAAAAACTGCGGCGAGCAGCGCTTCGGGCCCGCTATTAACGGTTTTCTAAGCACTGGACAGCGTGAGCCGTGCCAGCCCTGTCTCGCCATCCCGGCCGAGGAGGGCAGCGCGATGGCTCTTCCCTGCCTTGGAACCAGCACCACTGCCAGCCGCTCTCGCAGACCATTTTCCGTGGCGTCCAACCGACCCTACGGCGGCCTTGGCGAGCCATGTGGAAAAAACACACCCACTGCCCATAGGCCACGCCCTTCCTGGCTTCGCGCATGCGCCCCGCCCGTCCTGAGGACCTCCCAACCTGCAGGGGGCGATGAAAGTCCGCTTGCGCTTCGCTTGCAGTTGCTTCCGAGTCAGAGGTCAGACGGTCTATCGCTGCGTGGGACATGGTGCAGCTGCGACCGCGCGCGTCTCGCGCCCCGGCGTCGGCGGAGGCGATGGTGGACGAGGGCCAGCCGGCCTCGGAGGAGGAGGAGGCGGAGCACGGGCTGTTGCTCGGTCAGCCCAGCAGCGGCGCGGCCGCCGAGCCGCTGGAGGAAGACGAGGAAGGGGACGATGAGTTTGACGACGAGGCCCCGGAGGAGCTGACTTTCGCCAGCGCCCAGGCGGAAGCGAGAGAAGAGGAGCGGCGAGTGCGGGAGACCGTGCGCAGGTTTGGAGCCCGCGGCCGTGCGGGGAGAACCGCCCCTTCTCGTCCCGCTTGTCCTTCCCTTTGCTGACTAGTCACCCTTCCTCCCAGGGATAAAACGCTCCTGAAGGAGAAGAGGAAGCGACGCGAGGAGCTGTTCATCGAACAGAAGGTTAGAGGATAGGGGGGAGGTGTCTTATTAAAACAACCCGGCCTGCGGATAATTCCCGTGGTGGATGTAATTTGGGTTGGTAGGATATTGAGTGGGGAAAAAGTCACCAAGATTTCCTCTGACAGTGGTAGAAAGATGCTTGGGCCGGGCGCGGCAGTACTTTAGGGGGACTAGGTGGGCGGAGCCCGGGATGTCGAGGCTGCCTTGAGCCTAGATCACACCACTGCGCTCCAGCCTGGGCGACAGAGCGAGAGACCCTGTCTCAAAAAAAAGAAAAAAAAAAAAAGCTCGTCTCCTTTAGTGTCCACCAACTGAAAATAAGAGGTTGCTGTGAGAATTAGGTGGTTTGTAAACTGTAAGGGCTGTACAAGACTTGGTGTATGGTTGCTTTGCTGTCTGATACACACTCGACACAGAGAACTGGCTCCAGGTGGACATTACTTAACGGCTTTCAGTTTGTAACAGTGACCTGAGGGTTGGAATACCGTGGGCACCTTTTCCAGTTTTCATCAAGTCTTTCAGAGAATATGGAGTTTTGTGGACCCAATCTTCCCATAACTTGGAGTGGAGGCAGTTTCCAACCTAATTCATTTCTTTGCCTAGATGTAGGGCATTCTTAAAAGTGGTAACTTCAGAAGCAACTCCGGACATACTGTGTACATGACTTTATTAATTTTAAACGTTTTCATTCCAAAAGAAAAGAAAACTCCTTCCAGACACTATTTTAGAGAAGTTAACCACAGCTTCACAGACTAAGTAAGTAATGGATCTTCTTATATTACTTGCTTATATACACCCATCTTTGAATTATATACTGGTACATTTATTTGACTCCATATAGCTGAAGGAATTGTAGAACCCAAATTTAAAAGCTACCTTGGTATATGAATTTGGTGCGAAAGGAGGAGGTAACTTTACGTTTCGCTTATTTTGCCATTTTTTGAATTCCTCATCCCATTGTGTTCATTCAGTACATTTTGTTGATTGCCTGTCATTGTACTAGGGCAGAGTAGGTGGTGGTGAATACAAAGTGTTTTGAATCATTTAGTAGCGTAGCAGGCACTTATCCACAGGCTCTGAAAACTCAGTTTCTCCCATACTTGCCTTACCTACCACCAACCTGTCCTTCCTCCCTGTTCCCCACTTCATTTAGCATCTTTGGTGTTTTATGGTTTAAAGCGAAAAGGTATAGTCGTCCTTGGGAATCGGTCAAACCCTACTAAATTTAGCCTTCTAAATATTTGTATTTTTTGTTTCTCTCCTCTTTCTCTCCCCTTAAGGCTTTAAATTCAGAAATTTAGCCCCTTTTTGCTTAGGCCAGTGGCTCTCAAATTTTCAGTAAAAAAACTTTACCAAGAGTTACTCAGATCCTGAATACATTAAACATAACAGCAAATCTGTTTGGTGGCAAATTCCCTTTCGCTTTAAAACCAAGCTCAAGTGTCATGTTTACCTTTTCATTTGGCCCGCCCGCCTCCCATCACTTCCGCTTTTGTGTGGCCTTTCTCCTGTGCAAATGCTTCTGTATTGTATTCTGTCCATTTACATCTCTCTCTCCCTTGTTCACTGTCTCCTGTACCTACACTATTAAATTAATCCTTTGTGATTTCTCCAAATGAAATGAGGCAGGCGTACTACCATTCACTTCATATTTCAAATACTGTATAACTTGTTATTAAGTGTTTCACTTGAACTCCATTGCCCATAGCATTTTGCTGCTTTGGAAGCCTGCTAATAGGCTTTCAGATTTACATTGTGAAGATCTTCCAGTGATTGAGAGTTGGTGGCAGTGTACTGGGGAGTGACTGTTGCTTTCCAAACTGAGAGCTCCTGAGTAGAAACTGAGGCTGTTGGTAATGAAAGGGGGTGTCTTGCTTGTAAAGCCAGATGAAATAATATAACATGTTTTGAGTAACCTTTGCTATCTGCCATTCCAGTCAGTGGTTTTGTTTTTTCCCCTTAGTGTCAAGAAATTGCCAGGAAAGGTCAAAGAAGGTATGACTATTCTAATTTAAATAACTTCTCATGTAAGTGTCAAGTGCACTTGCAGATGTTTCCAGTCAAATATGAATGGCCCTTAGAAAGCCAGTACGGGCCTGGCCAAGGTTAGCTGGGGCCTATTCCCTGTATTTCATACAAATAAAAACTGCATCCACATGGGTGTGTAGTGGATGCTTAAAGTGAACTCCAGTAAATTTCCTGATTTATTTTTACATGAATGCTAATTAGCAAATGTAACTCCATTTTTTAGTTAATTTGGAAAAGAAAAATGAAGACTGTGAAAAAGGAAATGAGTCCAAGAAAGTTAAAGTACAAAAAGTACAGTCTGTCAGGTAATGAGTCTTTTGTTTCACTTGGGATGTAAAGGAGACCTCTAAGAGAGTTAACGTATTGGCTAACATGGGAAATATTTTAATTAGTAGTAATTTCAGATTGGATTCTCTGTGGAAAAATCAGTTTTGGGCTGGGCAAGGTGGCTCACACTTGTAATCCCAGCACTTTGGGAGGCTGAAGCAGGTGGATTGCTTGAGTCCAGGATTTCAAGACCAGCCTGGGCAACATGGTAAAGCCCAGTCTCTACACAAAATAAAAAAAGTAAGCTGGGTGTGCTGGTGTGTTCTACTAAAATATGAGTGTTAGTCTGTTTCTCGTAGTCCTGTAATTTAGTTTTATTCTATCTGTGCATATACAAAATTAGTTTCATTTATCACAGTGAGACAAATGATAAAAATATTTTAAAGCAAGCATGTAGGCCGGGTGCAGTGGCCCACGCCCGTAATCCCAGCACTTTGGGAGGCTGAGGCAGGCAAGTTGCTTGAACCTGGGAGGCAGAGGTTGCAATGAGCTGAGATCGCGCAGCCTGAATGACAGAGTGAGACTCTGTCTCGGCCGGGGGCGGGGGGAGGGGGGAGCAAGCATGTATTCTTTTTTAACCTTTCATACTGATGAACAGCCAGAATAAAAGCTACTTGGCCGTCAGGCTAAAAGACCAAGATCTGAAAGATTCAAGGCAACAAGCAGCACAAGCCTTCATACATAATTCATTATATGGGCCAGGAACCAACAGGACTACTGGTAAGTTTTTTATGGACTATTTTCCTCACTTTTTACTGCAAATAAAACTATGAAATGATAAATACCTTTCTTTTCTAGTAAATAAGTTCCTGTCTCTTGCCAACAAGAGGTTACCAGTGAAAAAGGCTGCTGTCCAGTTTTTGAATAATGCTTGGGGTAAGATCTAGCTTTATTCTCCTGTCTCTTAATAGCTTCATAGGTTGAATAATGTTCTTTTGAAGGAGATAGTTCATAATTATACTTTGGCCCCTTATAATGGCTTATATAACTTGTGAAAAACAGGTCAATGTAGTATGTATATACATCTAATGTATAATAAGCCTACCCAGTTTTAGTAATTACATTCATGTAGAGAATTATAAAAATTTTGAATTATGTTTCTCTAATACTCTTACTGCACAACTTTTTATTCTAGGAATCCAGAAAAAACAAAATGCCAAGAGGTTTAAAAGACGGTGGATGGTCAGAAAGATGAAAACTAAGAAGTAAATCAATGCTAAATGAAGAATCTGTACTTTGTATGTATAGAATTTATCTAATAAATTATTGGTAGATCATTTTAAAGGATCATAAAAATCATAAACCTATTTGAGGAATTACTCAACCACATTTCATTCTTCTGGAGTAGAATTGTGCCTTGCAATCCTAGAGCAAAAAGTGGTTTAAGAAGGAATTTTCTTTTTAATGTATTTAACTGAATTCAAGCCATACTCATACCAGCAATAGCACCTCGTCTACTCTCCCCGACTGGGGGGTGGGAGGGGTGGCAAAAAGGAGAAATGGACATTCCAGAAAAGTCTCCAACTGCAGCCCTTAGACAATTTGCTGTTAAAGATTCAGTGGACAAAATATAGCTAACAGCTTTTAAATTTTTACTTTTAACCAGTCTGGGGATTTGCTTGCCTGGTGAGTCTCATATGCCATATTATGAATATGAAAAAAAAGAAGTTAATTTCCTGTTGCCTTTCTGTGTCACCCATAATATCAGGTTTAACCCTAATCCAGGGATACCAGTAAACTGAAGGCAGTTTTAGGTTGTAGAACTCAGATTAATTGTAGAAACCATTAATTTTAATTGCTCTAATTTTCATATTAATCATAAAAAGTATGCAAGTACCTAGTATATAAACTCAATTGACACTGTATCTGTAGAAGTAAATTTTTAATGGCTGGTTAATTATATCACTACATTTTATTGCAATATAGTACTCATTTAAGCACTTAAAAATGGAAGGTGTACAAAGATTAAATTAAGACACGGTAAATTGACTAAATATTTGGTTTTTATATAAATAAAGGTCATAACCACACCGTTGACATGTAATACTGTTATAATACAACAGTTAAACTTGTGAGTCTACAACAGAAGTCATCTGTAGTTAAACAGGAAACAAAGTTGAAAAAGACCATGTTAAAACAAAACTACTGGGACTAACAGGTCGGGATTGTAAGTAGCAACAAACATATTCACTCAGCTCCTGAGTATTTCAAGTTTTACAGTACACATTAAAAATGATTTCTTCCATCAACACTATAAATTCAAACTGTCGGATGTTTATGCATTTTGCAAGTTACACTGATTGAATGCTTATATGGGAGTGGGGGTCGGAACATCTCCCAATTTGAAGTTTACATCACCCACATGCTAACACAAACACAACTTGTTCCATTTCCTTCCCCTTTCTCCCCCCTCCCCCACAAAGAAGGCAGGATTTTTGGTTTCTTTTAGGTAATTGTTTTAAAGGATTTGTGATGATCAATTTGAACGTCTGAAATTCAGTAATATTTAACTCTTAGACAACTAAGAGGTTAAAGATGGAAAATAATTTCTCCTAACACTAAGTTAGAAAATCATTTGCATCATGCTGTAAACTAGGAAGCAATGTAAAGCGACAAAAACCTGTCCCCAGTACATAATTTAAAAAATCTAAATTTCAAATCAGCAGAGCTGGTCTACTTCCATGTTGACTATATGCCACAATATAAGTGTGAGCTCTTGAAATGCATAGCTAATGTAGGTAGTCTTCCACTGTGGCAAATGCGCAGGATCCAATTCCTGATCGAGCCATCAGTCCTAGACATTGTGTGGCCTGTCCCATTGCTAGGGCAAGTGGAGGTTGCTTTGGCAGATTGTGGGTTTCTGAGGAAAAATAATTTAAAAATGAAAACAGCAATTAGCAAGACATTTTAAAAAACATTTCAATCAGGAGAATACTGCATGACTTTAAAAACTACCACTCCCATACCACTCTGAAATACCCGCAAATGAAGGTTCCTAAGCAAAAGATAGATAGATGCCTTGGACATACTATTCCAACAAGGTAGTATGGGTATTGTGTATTCAGCGATAAGATAAACTCTTGCAGAATCAGATTTTTAAAGTATCAGATACTAAAAAACTGATTTCCATATTAACTATGATGGGAAAGGTACAACTTTTTATTTGATATTTGGAGTGGAGAGTAAGGAATTATTTCCCTTCTGGTTGATCAAAGTCAGCTGATACTAAAACTAAAAAGGCACCAGGTTTTCATTATGAGTTTCCACTGATGGGTTCTTCCACCTCTGTGGATGGGACCAAACTGAGGCTGCCTAGCCATCTCCAAGGCATATATAGGTAATGTTATTTGGGCTGGTGGGGAGTAGGTGGTGGTGGTGACAGTGAGAGAACATACAGCAGAGCCACCCTGCAGTTTTGGAGGTGCTAATTTACAATGGACAGTTCAGACATTTAAAAAAAATGCCAATAAGTTTTCAGGGTCCTGCATATCATAAGTTTCTTTGTCAGACATTTGTAGTACAAATGCAATAATTACCAAAATTTGTTCCTTGCCAGAGATGAAAAAAATGAACTAATGGTAAAAGTGGCCAGACTCAGAAGCTGGTAATTTCTCTTTATGAGAAGGCAATGTCCAACTAATCAATAAAATTACTAATCAGTTCTTTCTAGGCACAGTTGACAACAAAGGGCAAAAACAGTGACACATGGCTAGGAAGGCTCCATATGGTTTAACTCCACTCTTGGTTCAGAGGATGCAAATTGATGGTGGGAGAAAGAAGAGGAAATTTGCAAAAGGGAAAAAGCATAAAATCAAAAAGAAGCAAATTCAGGACTTAGAAAACAAAACAAAAACAGGATTAAGAATAAAAGTGTGCAAAAAAGGCATGTAGACTGGTGAGAAAGTATGGTGTCTTGAGGGTTCACAGGGAAGACCGTGCTCAAAGGCAAGCATCTACAGGGAATATTTTTTAAATTTTATTTTGGTCAAAGGAAGCATCTGGTGATACATCTTTAACTTTTTTGGACATATGAAATTTTCATAACACTATATACAGATGGGCCCTACATAAATAGCATATTTATAAACATACCTATCTATAGCAATTTAATAATTGTGTCATTAATTTTATAGGAATCACATGGATTTATATTAATAAGATTAAGCACTATTTATAGCTGATTGTACATAATATAGCACAATATGTCAGAGTACATGTGTCTATAGATAATAGTGCTCAAATTCCCTTGAAGAACTCAAGAAATTAAAGAAAACGGGTCACTTTTTCTCAAATTCTTTCCAAGATTAGTATCTAATAATTAGGTCTTAATGATTACCTACAATATGGTAACTTCGAAAAGACAATTATAGTAAACCATAATTTTCTGTACAATTCCAGCATTATTACTAAGTTACTTTTATCAGTGGAGCTAAATGAATTTTGTAGAACCAATGAAAATATAACACATTAACCAAAGAAAATTCACATTTATATACAAATCCTAAATTTCAGAGAACTACAGCACTAAGGACACTACTCCTATTCCCAAACTTCAGTACTGATCCTTAACAAATTAATAAATTTTCTAAGGGCAAAGAAACAGACTGAGGCTCAAATATTAATGCTTTTGCTTGCGTCCTTTACATTCTTGCCATAAGAGTCCTGGCCCTCATTTGCAAGTCTCCTTATCTAAACTACTCTTCAATCTAATTTTTGTGGCACTGCCCTCGTCTTCCTAAAATAATTTGAAATATGTGACTAAAAGTCTGAACCTTGCAGGGCCAAACAGCACAGCACAAACTTCTAAACTAGACTGGAGTCCCAATTACCTGGGAATTAGACTCAAAGTCAAATAAAAACTCACTCTTTACGCAAATTACCTTTGATGAGAACTGCCCAAAACTCAAATTTGTTTTATGTAAACAATCGACCATACCACATTTATATAGAAATGCACAATGTGTGCAGTTACACAATTCATACAAAAAGTATTTGTTCAGTATATAAATACTAGAATCATACACTCTACAGTGAGTTGCTCATAGGAATGGCAACCAAACAGGAACATCGAATTAGAGTTTCACACTTCATGCTCACCCCTGGCTAAGCCTCACCTTTTAAATTGCTTTTCTCTTCCTCACCCACCCTTTGTATTGGGTGAGGGTATGTAGTTGAATCTGGCTAATATAAATGCAAATAGAATTTGACATCAAGGCTTGGTCCTGCAGGGTACTCACAAGTCACCTGGAAGGCCCTTGTGCTCGTATTCATAAGCATGGTGGGAGCTGTAATACCCGTGGCTTAGGCTGCCGCTACCCATTGCAAATAGCTTAAGCAAAATGGTGGGGAACGAGGTAACAGGGGAGCACCGGGTAGGAATCCTGCCCTCTACTGGATCAGTTTGAGCTTCTCTGATACTCAAGCTCTTCACTCCCTTATTTCCATTCTCATTCTCCACCAAAACCTCTATTTCCTGACTTTGATTTTCTTCAAATGTACCCTGTTCCCTTCTAGCCTAACTCTTGTGACAATTATTAATCTATGTTCTTGTTAACATTCTCCGATTCCTTCTACAACAGCCAAACTAGACAATGCCATGCAATTGCTAGCCTAGAAATCAGTAGCAGAAAATGCCTTTCACTACAGAGGGCTGTAAGGAATGTCTCTGGTAGGGCAATAGTTTGAATTATACAAAAGAACCACCAAATCTCTCATTCAAATGAAAGTAGACATTCGTGGCTACCAGAAATGCTTACATACATGCACAAAAAAACTTCTATTTCCCAAACATCCCAAATTGTACCCCGTTTTACTGTTTTTATTCTATTTAAATCCATTTGAATCTGGAATTAAAGGAGGGGGGTTTCTATATTTTAGGTATTTTTATATTTTAAAAATATAGAAAACATTCTCCTTATGATTTTACCAAAGTACAAATGCCGGTACAAACACCCTCTCTCAAATTTTCAGAGAATCTAGTTGAAATTGTGCCTTATTTGGCTTTACTTACCTAATATTGCACTGTTAAGAGCTGAGCACACAGGTTCTCTCTGAATCGGGTCAAGCTGATTTCCAACTGGGCTGTTCCAGGGATCTGAATATGCTAGTAAACTGAATGCATCCTGTTGAAAACACACCAATTTGGTTTTAATTAAAATAGTTCAACTCTTATGCTCTCAAATGTTTCCAAGTTGGGAGGTAAAATATGGCTTCCAGGCACTAGACTAATGTAACCTTTACACCCACTTACTCCTAGCACTGGGATGCTCTACATTTTTGAACAATTAAATTATGCAGCAAAGCCTAATTTATTTTCATTTTTCCTGTGGACAGCCATTCTCATTCATCTTCCTCCCATCCCTAAACACAAAACAGGAAAAAAAAAAAAAAAAAAAAAATTCAAAGGAATGAACTAGTACAGGTGTAGTGAGAGTGGAAGGCCAAACATTCAGTTGTTTTACTTCACAATTTATTACTACTGATATGAATTTGACAGTCAAAGGAGAGGGCCTGCCTGCATTTCCTTTTTTCAACAGATTTAGGAACTGGACACATCTCACTGGATATCATCTTCTCAAATTCAGTTATGAAAAAATTGAACAGGCTGCCCTTCAGGACCTGTTTTATGCATTCAGTTATTTCCAGCTACTTTCAAGCCACTCCTCTTCAAAACTTAAAATAACTGACAGTCTTCTTTTCAAACAACTACTTTATATTTTTGTCGTCTTTCTATGGGAGGCACATACTAATAGTGGTTTCAGATACTGCCTTCAAATCCAAGCCCCACCACTAACTGGCTGTAAGTGCCAGTTTCATTATCTGCATAATGGAGACGATAAGAGGCCCTATTTCCTAGATTTGTATGAGAACTAAACGAAATTAGCAGTATCAGTTCATTCTAATCTTTCAATAAATGATGTCTTATTATTATGCCAAAGGTGAATACCCTAATCCAGAGCAATATTATACAGAAATTCAGAACACCCTTCCCAATTCGGAAGGCAGACATGGAGAGTTGCTGCAGAAACAGTCAATTTGTGAGTTCAGGAACATAACACTTTCAAAATGCTGACTACTGAAATTCCTAAAAAGCACCATCTCCTAGGTTCAGCTGCTCAAAAAATCAGATTCCACACCCATTTTCCATCATTTCTCTAGTTATCTTACTAGTGTTATGAAAGCAGAGGTGGGAGAGAGGCTCATGATCAACTGTACTCTTGCCCTTTCTCATCCAAATGAGCCTCTAATATTGTGGATTTAGAGAAGAATAACCCATGAAGAAATGCTGTGAAGTCAGTCTGAGACCACAAGGCATGGAATGCACGTGCCTCTACGCAAACATGACTCCTCCACTGTTTTATATTGCTGAATATTTCATTCTGGGTAGTTTTCTGCTCCAATTATAATAAGAGTTCTTTGAAGATAAAAATTATTTACTATGCTATTTTGAATCCCCTGAAGCTACTCAGGTGCTTGGTACAGGAAGATAATTCATATGCCTGTTGATAGCAAGACCTGCTTCTTCCAGCACTGAAGATGTTTTATGCATCCCACAAAGCTACTTGGTTCTACTTCCCAACCCATGGAAGGAACATACAATCCTTTATCTTGTAAAGCTAACCCAAATCAAACACATTATTTTGCTTTTGGCCGGGTGTGGTGGCTCACACCTGTTATCCCAGCACTTTGGGAAGCAGAGGCGGGCGGCTCATTTGAGGCCAGGAGTTCAAGACCAACCTGACCAACATGGTGAAACCCCATCTCTACTAAAAATACAAAAATTAGGCATGGTGGTGCATGCCTCTAATCCCAGCTACTCAGGAGGCTGAGGTAGGAGAATACCTTGAACCCAGGAAGCAGAGGTTGCAGTGAGCCAAGATCATGCCACTGCACTCCAGCCTGGATGACAGAGAGAGATTCCACTCAAAAAAAAAAAAAAAAAAAAAAAAAAAATCACGTTATTTTTAAAGATTGAGCTTTGCTCAAGACTTATCCCACAACCATCTGATGAGGGTACCATACCCATAGTATAGAAATAAATTTAAAAAGAAATACTGAACAATTTTTCCAAGGAATACTTGGTAAACAAAAACTTCAAGTACAAAATTATATTCACAGCCTAAACTTAACATACTACCAAAAATGTGAAATGTCGCAGTCCCAAATCTTAAGACTACACTGTCTAGTACAGCAAACCACCATGGCACATGTTTACCTATGTAACAAACCTGCACATCCTGCACATGTAACTTTTAAGTTCCTGTACCTTGGCACTTAAAGAAAAAAAAGACTACACTGTAGTGTTTAAAAACTCAGAGAAAAAGTTCTTTAAAATGACAATATATTGTGCACTAATATTGTATGAAGAAGTGTGTTAAGCACTAATATGGATCATCTATTTAATCCTTACAATAATCATTTAAGGTTAATATCATGTCTGTCATCTAGAGAAGCAAACTGAGGCAGTGAATAGTAAGATGCAGATTCTTTTAGTTACCAATCTAAATGTTAAGAAGAAAAAAAGTCTAAAATTTTTCTCTGGTATTTCAGTTTCAGTACAATTCAACATATGTTTACGGAATACAGCTGCCAGATATTGAGGATACACTGATGACCAGGACCTAGGCACTGCTTCAAGGAACTCACAAGTCTCCTGGGGAAGGCTTACATGTAAATAAATAACACACAGTACATCACTATTGACTTAATACATACAAACTGAGGCTGAGAGAAAGGAGAAAAAAGCATGGTTGGAAACATGGATAAGCGGTTAGATGCTAAAATACCCCAAAAAACATACTAAAAAGCTTGAAGTTTTTCCAATAAGGAAATAAGGTTTAAAATGAAGGAAACCGATATGGATTAGACTTCATTTTAGAAGGATCACACAACAACACTATAAAGCATGGCTTGAAATTAGAGTGAGGCTGTAAGCAACAAAACTAACAGGGCCTTAAAAAGAAAAAATGTTTTATACCATCAAACTCACAGTAGTAAACATCTAGGACTTTATTCTTTCTTCACAAAGGAAAATGAATGAAACTGGCAAAACAATACTAATGGTTTAAAGCCTGCTGTAAAAATTAACTGGTGATGATAACCAAAGAAATGCAAATAAGCAATTTTAAGATACTAACATATGTTAAACCCACTAAAGTAGCATTAATGTAGTAGTGCCATTGGTACGTTCTTTTATTACTGCTGGTGAAAGTTGATAGAGGGTTTCTGAAAACCAGTATAGCAACATGTAGTGAGAGCCACAATAATGTTCATATTATTTGACTCAATTCTATTTCTAGAACTTTATCTCAGTGGAATAATGTGAAGAAACAAAGATGCATGTATAAAGATGTCACTAAAGCATCTGACATAAAAGCAAATGGAAAAATCCAACAACAAAGCAATGTTGAAATAAACCTATACAGCAACAATAAAATATCATGGAGCCTTTTGTGTTTTTTGAGACAGGGTCTCACTATGTCACCCAGGCTGGAGTGCAGTGGTGCAATCACAGCTCACTGCAGCCTCGCACTCCTAGGATCAAACAATCCTCTTGCCTCGGCCTCCCAAAGTGTTGGGATTAGAGGTGTGAGCTGCCACACCCAGCCTTGTGTAGCCATTTAAAAATAATTGGAAATAATACATAGAAACTGGGAGGAAATAAATTCTTACAACAAAATAATACAAAATAGTGCCACCACGGTTATTAGCTAGTTAAAATAAATGCACATGGGAGTTAAGACACAAAACTGAAAATACCTGAAATATGTAGCATTATGGGTTATTTTAAAGCAAAAAACATTACTTCAGTGGAATAACTTCTCAGGGAAATATGACATCATTTAGGTAGGATTTTCAAATTGTACTCATATTTAGTTTAGAATCTGGAGCAGTTTCTAAATAGGGTGACTCTCAATGGTTCTATTGCTACTTCAGTTACTAGACTAAAGGCTCCTTGCAGGCTGGGGCTGTTCATTCATACTGGACTTTCCAGAGTCCCTACAACAATGCCTCTCCACACTGCAAAAATTCAATAAATAGCTGCTCAACAAACAATTTAAGAGTTCTTTTGGGAGCCACTGGAAGACGTAGCAGATAAGGAACAAAGACAACAGGAAAAGAGGAAAGAAGACTGAAAAAACTAAAAGGAAAAAGGTCAAGAGAAACAGTGTGCCACCTGACCTTCAACATTAATCAAATCTGTCTCTCTTGTGTGTGTGTGTCTGGATGTGCATGAACTTCTGAGTCACATGACTCAAAGTTTACGCAAACCTAAAAATGAGATTTTTAAAAAAATGCTACAGTTACAAGTGAACTGAAGTGACAAATAAAAAGTGGTGGAATGATTTCTAAACCTGTTTTCTCTTCATGTTGCCCTCAAATCATCCAGCCTTGTTCTTTGGCTACTTATAAGGTGGGTCAGTTACTCACCTTACCCCTATCTAGATCAAGGTAAGTTTGGGAAATGAGATGGAAGCAGCTCAGAGTATTAAGAAAGTCTCTGAAAGCAGCTGGCATTTGCTTAGAAGTTAGAGGTGCAAAATCAAAGATATCTATACTCTTTAGATGAAGATGATACATCTTCACACCCTTCAGTTTATAACCAAGGAGTATCTTTGGGAATTGGCCATATAATGCCATCTTCTGAGCTTCATGTAAATAAGAATCAAACACAAAGTAAGCTAATGGAGTATAATCTTAAAGTTTCAAAGGTACTTCGTTCTGCTCAATTAGCATGAAGTTTTAACAAGAAAGCCAAGTCAGATAGCCTAGTGTAAAAAAAAGTCTACGAATTCTTAAAAAAAAAAAAAAATTCTTATTTCCAAATATGCCCTAAAACGACAGTACTCAAAGTATGGTTCAGGGATACCTGGGTCCAAGAACCTTTCAGGCGGTCTGTGAAGTCAACATTATTTTTATAATAGTACTAAGATGTTCCTTGCCCTTTTCTCTTTCATTTCCTCATGACTATACAGTGGAATTTTCCAGGGGCACATGATGTGATATCACAACAGACTAAAGGCAGTCTGGTCTTGTATGTGAATACAGATCACCTATTAAACCAAGCAATAAAGAGACTTAACAAAAAAATATAAAGCAATGCTACTCTTCTCATTTTTCTTTTTTTTTAAGAGACAAGGTCTCACTATGTTGCACAGGCTAAACCTGAACTCTTGGGCTCAAGTGATCCTCCTGCCTCAGCCTCCTGAGTAGCTGGGATTAAAGCCATGCACCACTGTGCCAGCTCTTCTTTTTGTTTGGGGAAGATAATTATTTTTCATAAAAATAACTTGCTTCTTATTTAATGGATTTATTTTTAAATGAATAGTTTTAATTTTAATAAGGTAACTATCGATAGATATAACACATTATATAAACAAAAACTCTTCGGGGATCCTTAATTTTTTTTTTTTGAGACAGAGTTTCGCTCTTGTTGCCCAGGCTGGAGTGCAATGGGGCGATCTCGACTCACCGCAACCTCCACCTACCCAGTTCAAGCAAGTCTCCTACCTCAGTCCCCCGAGTAGCTGGGATTACAGGCATGCGCCACCATGCCCGGCTAATTTTTTGTATTTTTAGTAGAGACGGGGTTTCTCCATGTTGGTCAGCCTGGTCTCGAACTCCCGACCTCAGGTGATCCACCCGCCTCGGCCTTCCAAAGTGCTGGGATTACAGGCATGAGCCACCGTGCCTGGCCCCTTAATAATTTTTAAAGGATTCAGACATCAAGTATGTTGAAAACAACTGCCCTAAAACATCCTCAGTACCAACCAAAGTAGTACTCAGTTTCCAAATGGGTAATTTTAGACACCTAAAATAACTTAATAAAGAGCCTAAGTGTTAAGTTTCTTAGCACTCCTAGTACCAGAAAAAGTTCTACCAAGTTGCATAGTAATGAAAATCCCCAATGTGGAAAAATCTATTTTACTTTTCAAATGAATTCTACTTCAATTTAATAAACACAGATTGACTAACTTGGTGCTACAGAATGGAGGCAGTCAATTAAGATAATATTTAAAAGGGGAAGAGTTAAGCTGGACACAGTGGCTCATGCCTATAATCCCAGCATTTTCAGAGGTCAAGGCAGGAGGATTGCTTGAGGCCCGGAGTTCAAGACCAGCCTTGGCAACACAGTGAGACCTCATCTCTACAAAGTTTAAAAATAAAAAATAAATAAATACAAAAAAGAGGAGTTTTAGCAGTCTGACTTCATGGAAATCTTAATCTCCTCAGGCAAATACGGACATTTTCCAGGTATATGAATGTCTGATTTTTTTTTTTTTTTTTTTTTGAGAGGGAGTCTGGCTCTGTCCAGTCCAGTCTGGAGTGCAGTGGCGCAATCTTGGCTCACTGCAATCTCCGCCTCTCGGGTTCATGCCATTCTCCTGCCTCAGCCTCCCAAGTAACTGGGACTACAGGCGCCTGCCACCACGCCCGGCTAATTTTTTGTATTTTTAGTAGAGACGGGGTTTCACCATGTTAGCCAGGATGGTCTCGATCTCTTGACCTTGTGATCCACCCGCCTTGGCCTCCCAAAGTGCTGGGATTACAGGCATGAGCCACCACGCCCGGCCTGATTTGACTTTTTAAATTAAACTTGTTTCAATTGCATAATCCACCAATTATTTTTTATCTAGCATAAAAATAATAATTTAACTTTTTGGATAGCTCAAGGTAACCACTAGAAATAGCAGTTTTTATACTATCGAGTAGATGAAGTACGAAGTATGATAAATAAACCTGTCTTCCCATCTCAGCTAGGGAAAAATACAAGATTGCATGCCTTTAACTTGAGGTGTTACAGGTGGCTCAATAACCCATCCTAGGCCAGGCAAGCATGTTATGTCCTACACGTGTGCTATGTTTCAGATTTCAGATTTTTTCAAATTTTAAAATATTTACTGACTGAGCATCTCTAATCTAAAAATCCAAAATGTTCCCATGAGCATATCCTTGTGCATCATGCTGGCACTCTAAGTATCAGATTCCGCAGCATTTCAGATTTTCAGATTAGGGATACTCAACCTGTACCAACTCTCAGTCCAGGTCAGGAAGAGAAAGCAGAAGGAATCTTTTGCCCTTTCCTACCATCCCTAAACATCAGTCCCAAGGCCATTGCATTCATCTCCCCTTTAATTTTTCAGTCTTCTTCCAAAATATTCAGAAGAAAATGTTTACAATGAACCAACTGTTAAAGAGCTGTACATCTCTACAACTGCAATGCTGACTTAAGTTAGGAGAAAGCCCCTCCACCTTCAACTGGTAGAAAAAACTGTGGCTACTTTACTGAATTCGATCACATCCATCCTACCAGCTCATGGACAACAATCCAGAAGAGACTTTAAAATGTATTTTAACTGTTCTGGCCATGAAAAGTGACCCAATTCTTCACTAATCCCCATCAAAATGAGAACCATGTGTTATACATCCAAATTACTATAACCCTGAACAATATTTACTAAAATAAAATCTCAGATTTATAGTTTTATCTGCACACCCACATTTTTCCTAGTAACTGCTGATTTTACAGCTGAGAAAATAAAACTAAGAAACTAAGTTAACGAGGACACACAATGTTGATAAGCACTAGTACTGGGATTTAATCCTGTTTTTTTTTTTTTTTTTTTTTGTGCTTTAGTACAATGCTCTTTCCAGCAGATGAGAACTGCCTAACTTCTTCAAACATTTCCACTCTCAAATGGGCAAGGAGCCAGGGGGAAGGTCAGGTCCTAGATCCCTAACAAGAATTTCTGGTACACTGCTCAATGTTTCGCAAAACTACATTTTAGTTCCTTTGACACATTTATAATTTTTCAAGAAAAAATATATTCACCTTCAACATTTTTTTATTTGCAGTGTTCTTGCCACAGTCTCTCCTTAGCTGTTCACTCATCGCTTGCAGCTCTCGTCCAAAGTGGATCATTCTTTCTATGGCGGCCTGACTTCCTCCACACAACTGGCGTCTCAACTGACTTGAATCAACTTCTGTAAGAAAAACAGACAAGTATTTTACTACCTTATGGAATAGAGTATAATGAAGACATGAACATACATTTCTTGTAACATTTTGTGCATTTAGTAACTATTCCCTAATATTTCATCTAAATATGCAGATTGTTAAAAATTCATTTTTAATTTAACATAAAACTGCAGCAAAAAGATATACTTTATTTAGCTCTCAAGAATCTAGGATCCAGTATTCAGCATGCAGTTGAGAGGGGACAACCTTTCAGTGTTAGAGGGTACTTATGTCAGAAAAAAATTTTAGAAAAAGTGTAATTCCCAAACTACATTAAGCAACATTTACAAAAAAAAAAAAAGAAAGAAAAAGAAAACCGTAATAATGCCACTCAGGTTACCTTAATTGACATAGTAGAGATGTAATAAAATGTTCAAGAAAGCTAAGAAAACCTAAATGACTACAATAAAAATACAGAAGACAGCATATTATACTAATTGAAAAGATTAAATGCACTACTTTTTGAAAAATACCACTTTGAGAAAATACTTTTTTTTTGGAGTCTCACTTAGTCGCCCAAGCTGGAGTGCAGTGGTGTGATCTCAGCTCAATGCAACCTCCGCCTCCCGGGTTCAAGCAAGTCTCCTGCCTCGGCCTCCTGAGTAGCTGGGATTACAGGCACACGCCACCATGCCTGACTAATTTTTGTATTTTTAGCAGAGTCGGGGTTTCACCATATTGGTCAGGCTGGTCTCAAACTCCTGACCTTGTGATCCACCTGCCTCGGCCTCCCAAAGTGCTGAGATTACAGGCATGAGCCACCTAGGCCAGCCAAGAAAATAATTTTATATATCTTGATTGGTAAAATAATTTATATAAATTACTAATAAATAAATCATTAATAATGAAGAAGGTAACGATGATGATGGTGATTAATATTTCCTAAGCACTCTGTGCTATCAGCTTTTTGCATTCTTCATTTACTTTTCACAATAACTTATGAGGTTATTATTATACCCATTTTACAGATGAAGAAACTGAGACACAGAGCAGTTAAGTAATTTTTCCAAGGTCACACAGCTAGTAGGTGGCAGTTGCAGAAATCAAATCTATGTAATCTGGCTCTAGAACTCCTGCTCTTTATCACTATACTTAAATTACTCTTCAGAAACTGAGATGGCTGATATTAAAGAGTAAAACAAAGCTGCATTTCTTTTTAAAAAACAATTTTTGTAATATCACTCAATCTCAAAATAAGAAGAAATCTAACATTGCCATGGAATTCCAACAAATAAATGAAAAAATTTATTCCAACAAATTTTCACTCTCCATTTGATGGGATAGTTTGCTGATGGGACAGGCAATTTACTACGTAAGTTGTCTACAAAATAAAATTACGCATGCTAATGTGTCTTGGAACCACATCATTTTGTTATTTGTGGTGGGGGTTTTTTTGGTGAGGGAGATCATACTTAAGCATCTACTATATATCAGGGATAGTACTATGCATAGTCACACACGTTTACATTAAACCCATTTAAGAAATCCTGATTAGCATTTGTAAAATCATCTACCCATTTGGCCTTACTGACTATACTGAAATAAATATAAGAAGTTTTATCATCTCTAACCTAAAATAGCCTAGAGGCTCAACACCAGTAAGTCAGTTCTGCTGCATTAGTGACAGCGCTAAACCTGAGCCTAAGCAATTCAGCAAGGAACACTGCCTGTAGCGGAAAGGTAACTCTATTTTCTCTAGCAGCCCACTCAAACAAGAGTTTTTAAGTGCTATGCATTACTGTCAAGTCCTACGGCACATACATCGTTAAATCTGGTTTATGCTCATCAGCTGTGAATCAGTACAAGTAAAAACATAACCTTGTAGCCATCATTTTTTATTAAAAATGTAAGAAATATCACTGCAGACCCATTTCGGTGTCACAATCTTCCATTTCGTGGTCATGTTTAGAGCTACCATTTAGGAAACCATTGGATGAAGTTTCTCCAACTCCATTGGAGTAGTGATCTGTTTCCATGTCTACATCATTACTGAAAACGAAAAAACAAACCTAATTTTAGAAATATCATACTTGCAGCTTAGTTTAAAATAAATCACTACTGAACTGTATAGCCTATGAATAAACTAACTGCATGAGGCAATAGAAATCTGCAAAAAAGGTATTTAGTTAAATCTTGAATGTATTCAAAGCCAAACATGTCGGTGACTTTTAACAAATTTGTACCCCTGGAGATAAGGGAGGGAAAAAAAGTACATATGCTAAAATGTAGTAGTTTTATGACTTTACATCAGTAGGGAGAAATCATATTTCTGCACAATCCTATTATTTTTCAAACTCAGATCTGTACGTCTTCATTGATCAACTGCGGCCCCACCAACTCCCTAGCCAACCCTCTCCCCTCTACTCCCAGCACTGATTTCCAGTATGTAAGGTGAAAACCTCACTCTCAAAACAAATACATCTCACTCCTGGAACCCAATTCAGCTCGTACTGGACCTCACACTCAATCCACTCCTAGACTATATTTAAATAGTCGGCATTCTGGCATTTGTCCTCACTACTTAAGAATATACACTCTTTCAAGGGTAACTGATCACTTAAAAACCGACTGAGCTTCATTCTCTCATCCCTTTTCACCACATGACACTATTTCTCTCTCACAGGCTATCTTATTGGCTAAAGTATTGCTGAATCTTAATTTTTAAACTGATGTCCTAGATAGTTTCCAGTTTTCACTCATTCCACTCAGTGAATATCTATCTGCCAATAACTACATTTGGACATATTTAAGCTGTCAATGTATGTCCTTCAGAACCATCTGCACTCTTATAAGCAACAATAAATATCTAATCTTTAGGATTTATCCTATGAAGGTCTAGGTAATAATTATACAATTTAGAAGTAAACACTCAATGAAATTTTAGGTAATGCTTAGATAAAAATGACATTTCTTATTACAAAAGCAATATATATTCATTTGTAGAAAAAAAAATACAGATGAGCAAAAACCACTGTGCGTAATTCTAACACCTTGGGGGCGTGTGTGCATGCATACATTCCTGTTAGTAAAATTGTTAAGGTAAAAAAACACAGCGATCTAGGGAAAAGGGGGATATGGCCCTAGGACTCCAGAGCCGACTTACTCAACCAGGAAAGCTTGTTTATAATCTTGACAAACTTCGAAAATTGGTAAGAAAAACCAAACTTTAAAAATAAGAAAATCCTTACCATGACAGCTTTCAGTGGCCTTTTAAAAAATACTAAACTTTTTTTTTTTTTTTTTTTTGATAACTCAAGTATTTGAAAGGAACTCATTCATTTAACACACATTTAAGAGCCTCTGAGGTATGATCCCTGTTAGGTGCTAAGGATACTATGAAATAGCCTCTGCCTTCCTGCAGGAAACAACCCATAAAAAGCTAATTAAGTTATTATATTACAGAGTAATTATGATCAGTACTATGACGAAAGTTAATCACAAAACATGACACATTTGATGGGACGTAAATCAAGGAAAACATCCTGGAAGAACTGACATCTGAACTTGAATTTTCTCAGCCTGGACAGGAGTTATACTGGAGGTGAGGGAGGGTAGGAAGAAGAGCATTTCAGATGGTGGGCGGTATCAGGGAAAAAGCACAAGTGTGCAAGTCAAATCCTGAAAAGCAGCCTCAGCTCTGCGACTTACTAGCTACTATTAATTGACCTTAAGGAAAAAAAAAGTCATTTACTTTTCTGATATCGGGCTCTACATCTGTAAAATGGTTTAAATAGTTAACACCATCTTTGCCTACTTCACAGTAAGGAAAGCCATTACCAACTACAAAACAAGTTATAGTTTAAGGCAGTTCAAAAGTTTACTTTCTTTCCCTTTTACACTGCAGACAAAGGAGGATGTTGCGTCATCAGACCTTCCGTTAAGCTTGCGTCCCTGAACTCAGGTAATAACAGATTTGTTTAGCAACTTCCTGCTGTGAGGACAGTATTTAAGAGAAAAACTCACCAACTGACTGCAATCTTACCCTCAAACATTGGCAGAACCCTTGATCAATGATAAAGTACCAATGAATTTATTATAAAGCATGAGATGAAGTTAACTTTTAAATTTCCATCTATTTTTAAACTATAATATTTTGATTTTATATTTTCCAATATATCATCTCTGCTGTGAAAGATGATTATTCTGCTGTTCTCATACACTTTTGTGGTTCTCCATTATAACTTTTATCATCACACACAACATTACTTCAGTAAATTTTTGTCATGTGTGACAGACAACCCAGAAATTGAGATTAATCTCCAAATTTTCAAATATAGATTTTTTTTTTTTTACATAGGCTCCTTTCTGCAAAATCATATTTCCATTAAGATTCCATGCTAAAAGTTAGGCTGTCTCTCCTTTAATAAGAAAATGTTGCACTGGTGACCATTTCCTGAAAATGCAATGTAACCAACTGGTTTGTTATAGACCAAACCAATATTAAATTGACCCAGTCCTGGATGATTTGGGCAGGGTGAATTCACAATAATTTGCAACTGCACAGTAGTATTTAATTCAAATAATTTCACTTCATGAACTTTTAGGTTTCGTAAATATTAAACCTGAGTATGTCAAGGGTCATAGTATACTGAATGAGATATCGTCTTTCAAACCTCTTCGAAGTCAGACACCCTACCTAGCAGAATGTTTGGTGCCCAACAAATCCTCAAAACTATCCTCACACTAATGTTTACTAAATGACTTAACCATCTGCTATATGCAAGCTACTTAAAGGAAGGCTTTCAAAAAAGATTCTTTGTAAAGCGAGTTTTGAACTTGGAAAACATTCTACACATTTACACCAAAAAAAACTCACACACAGAGAAAAAATTAGTTGTAAATTTATCTTATGTCACCATTCAAGATTCAATATGCTACTGTGTCTTAACTACTGTGAAAACATAACAAATGGCATTTATGTGATCATTTGTATAGCTCTGTGGTTGGGGGGAAGACAATGCATGAAGCCCTGAATTTGTCCTTATAACTTTACTAGGGGGAAGAGGGTAGTAGAGAAGAGGAAGAAACTAAAGAAAGAGCTCATGTGCATAGTAGGAGACTAAAAGGCTTTGGGGAACTGAGTCCCTACCCTTTTATTCTCTGGGGGCTTAGGAACTCCCAGAGCCCCTCTGTGGGTCACATAATTCAAGTTCTTTCAAAATTATTACAATGATTACACCTATAACTAGGTTGCTTATATTAATGCAAAAGGTAGTGAAATTACTTACCTGGTGAAGTTATTAAGTTGCTGTGATCTTGACATATTTATACTGTTCAGTTCTGGTACATTCAAATTGGATGACTGGTGTTTATTACTATGGCAATATGATTGATGTGCTTTATTTGATATTACACCATTACTACAACTTTCAAAACCTGAAGAAAAAGATACCACATGGAAATAGAAACAAACACTAATTTATTAATACGGTTGTAAACAAGTCTCCATGTTGATTTTGTATTTAAGACTTCTAGAACATAGGAGAGTCAATGGATGATGTAAACAGGTAACTTCTTTGAAAGGATACTAAGAATACTTAACTGTGAGATCTTAATTGTTACCTCATCTAACATTTATTGAAGGGTTACAGATCTCATTTAATCCTCAAAATCCCCCTAAGATGGCAATATTATGATCATCCCCATTTTACATATGAATACACTGAGGCTCAGAATTTGTCCAAGCCTGAAGCGACTGTATGATATTCAAGAGGAGCAGTGGCTAAGACTAGACATAAGAATCACACTTGTTTTACAGAGTGGTGACACAAATAACTGAGAGGAAGTAATGCAGAAAAGAGTATAAATTGAAGTGAGAAAAAGCAATGATGTTACTTCATGAAAGGAAAGGAGACACTATCTGACTTGTTTAAGAATGTGAAATGTACAAATATAACATCTTGGGAAATGCAGAATTAAAGAGATGGGCAAACAGAAGACTGAGAAGCATCAGATATACATCTTTGGCTGGGCATGCTAGCCCACACCTGTAAGCCCAGCACTTTGGGAGGCTGAGGCAGGAGGAGCGCTTGAGGCCAGGAGTTTGAGACCAGCCCCAGAAACACTGCGAGACTCCAACTCTTTAAAAGAAACAAAAACAGGCCAGGAGCGGCGGCTCACACCTATAACCCCAGCACTTTCGGAGGCCGAAGCGGGTGGATCACGAGGTCAGGAGATCGAGACCATCCTGGCCAACATGGTGAAAACCCATCTCTACTAAAAATACAAAAAATTAGCCGGGCGTGGTGGTGGGCGCCTGTAGTCCCAGCTACTTGGCAGGCTGAGGCAGGAGAATGGTGTGAACCCAGGAGGCAGAGCTTGCAGTGAGCCCAGATCGCGCCACTGCACTCCAGCCTAGGCAACAGAGCGAGACTCCGTCTCAAAAAAAAAAAAAAAAGAAAAAGAAACAAAAACAAAACCAAAAAAACCTGTAGAAGCGATGTCACAAAAGCCAAGAAAGGAGAGGATTTTAATTACAAGAAGGCCCAAAGTCATGGAGAGTAAGACTGACGAGTCAAAAAACAGATGGGAGAAAATGAACTAGGCAGAGTTGACTTTTGCAAGAGGCTTGGTTGGGAAAGGTTGGGGATGGGGAGAGGGGAGGGAGGCAGGGGCAGCCCAGCTAGGTGTGGTAACCAGTGGCATAAGATTTCACAGCTGGATCACCTTTAAATTTATATTTTATTAAAACACACAATTACCTTTTCACTTGAATGCTTTCATTTATGAAGGTCTGCTAATAACCTACTCTCAGAAACAGCTGTTCCTCAAGTTACTTCCTGGTACTGAGAACATGTGAATCTGAACCTACAATTTTTCACCCAGAAAATCCAGAAAATCTTAAGTATACACATTTGAAAACAGCTACAAAGGAAATATACAGATTTTCTGAGACAGACGGAGTGTCACTCTGTCACCCAGGCTAGAGTGCAGTGGTGTCATCTCAGCTCACTGCAACCTCTGCCTCCCAGGTTCAAGCAAGTCTCCTGCCTCAGCCTCCCGAGTAGCTGGGACTACAGGCACTTGCCACAATACCCAGCTGATTTTTGTATTTTTAGTAGAGACAGGGTTTTCACCATGTTGGCCAGGCTGTTCTTGAACTCCTGACCTCGTGATTTGCCCACCTAGGCCTCCCAAAGTGCTGGGATTACAGGCGTGAGCCACCGCGCCCGGCTGGAAATATACAGATTTTCAAAAGGAAGACGGTTTAAGATTATAAAGAGGAAAAATCTAAAAATAATGTCGTAAGTTAAATCTCACCTGAAAAATGTGCGGTGCTTCCTTTGCCTGATGCTAAATTGTGGATATTCATTCCATGGCTGGGGCTCATACTTGGACTACTAAAAGGTCGAGGACTAACAGGATAACTGTCTTGAGACTTTGGACTTCGGCCTCCCAAACATCGTACTTCACTATCTGTACCATTCACCATTTCTATAAACTGACGCACTCTAAAGGAAAAAAGAAAAATTTACTTAGACATAAACTTCAAATGGCCTTTTGTTTATTTAATAGCAACAGATTTCTAAAAATATTTTTTAAACTTTTATTTATCAGTAGGATTGGTCTTTAGATAGTAGGCTAAAAATATTAAATACGGTGTCCTATACTTTATTGCTTAGAATTTTAGAATTTCCAGAAAAATGAGAGTATGATGTAACAGACACTATAATAATATTACCCCCTTTAATCAAGATTTACTAAATGGAATTTACCTATAAGAAGATATGAATCCCATTTTTTTTTTTTTTTGGCTACAAGTAATTTAATCAAAATAACATATGCACTTGGTAGCAAATCAAACTGTGCCTAAGGACAGGATTTTATGTATATATGATACATCTAAAGCATAGCCTTTCTCCCCACCCGTCCCATTTCCAACCTCTTAACCAAAATGGGCCTCATTTAAAATTCTACTTACTCTAAAACAAAACAATTGTGTCATTTGGCTTACAAAGGATACCTGTTGCTTAACAAGCTGAAATCGAAAGCTCAGTAACATCTCATTTTTTAAGTAACAAAGATTCATAAAACCAATTAAAAGTGTCATAGCAGGATGGCTATTATTAAAAAAAAAATAGTTAAACATAGAATTACCATATGATCCAGAAAGTCCACTTCTGGGTATATAACCGAAAAAATCAAATGCAGGGACTCAGATATTTGTACACCTATATTCATAACAGAATTATTCATAATAGCCAAGAGGTAGAAGCAAACTAAGTGTCCATCAGTGGATGAATGGATAAACAAAATGCAGTATTATCCAAACAATGGAGTACAATTCAGCCTTTAAAAGGAAGAAAATTCTGATACAAGCTACAATAAAGATGAACCTTAAGACTATTACACTAATTAAAATAAGTCAGTCACGAAGAACAAATACTCTGATTTTACTTATATAAGCAGTCAAATTCATACAGGCGAAATGTAGAATGGTGGTTTCCAGGGGCTAGGGGGAGGAATGGATGGTTAGTGTTTAACAGAGTTTCAGTTTGGGAAGATGGAGAAGTTCTGAAGTTGGATGGTGGTGATGGCTGCACAATGATGTGAATGTAACAAATGGTAAATTTCATGGATATTTTACCACAAGTTTTTAAAATGCCAGAGAGATTAAATGTAAGGTACTTTTCAGAAGGAAAAATAGACACCCATCTTCTAAATAAGATTTTCACATTTTTAAAAACATAAATAGAATGATAACAGCAAATACATAGCAAAAGACACCTTCTGCTTATGGTCCTTAACACAAAAGTATTTTTCATAACATGTTACTTAAATGTACTACATTACAAAATTATTTATATTTGAAAAAGAAAAAAACTAAAATTACAAAAGCATGAAAATGTCTTTTATTATGTAACATATATGACAAGTACTTATAATATATAACAAATATAGCATTTTATTATGCAAACTCACTTTAATGTGAAAAGGAGATTAGGATTTCTTTCAAGTAAACTTGGGTATAACTGTTGTGTTGTTTCAATGGCTTCTCCCATTCTTCCTGCTAATACCAATTTCTGAATTCCTATTCAGTAAAAGGAAGCAAACGATTAACTTTTACAAAAGTAGATACAACATAAACATAGTGGATCCTCAGAAAAGAAAGGCAGTTAGTAAGAAATCTTTAAATAAATTATGATTAATTTCAATTTCTTTTTCTAATATCATAGTTTCCATTCGGCAATCCAGGAAACATTTCAGATATTTATTAAAAATTAGAAAAACAAGTACTGTCACAAATTTTTTTTTTTTTTTAAAATCACAAACATACAGGTAATATAGTTAAAATATCTATTATGCAACATTGAAGTTTCAAACACTGAGATTAAAAAGACTGTTTTAAAGAGATAATAAAACGCCTTATCAAACATGATGACCTTCTGAACAAAGGACTAAAAAATGATAGCTGTTGAGTAAGATTCCAATTTAACAGAGACTCACTGAACATTCACTTGATCTGATATTTGTTAAACTAGATGATGAGGATACAAAATGAGTGATCTCTGTTCAATAGAGTTTATTAAAATAGTAGAAAAGGACAGCACACAATTAACTACAACACAATGTAATCAGTGCTATTACAGCAATTTGACCTATGAAACAGTTGTCTTCATCCATTAATTTCACCCATCTGTTTTGTTTTCATCTCTATACGCTTGTCAAGTATACCCACCCTGATGGACAAACAGCACCAATTTTAGGATGGCTAACTATGGAGCAGTTAATGCTGACTTGCCATTGTTATATAGGACCTGTTTTATCTCTGGCCACACACGCCAGCACTAGGATCTACATAATAAATACTTATGATCAATACTATATTAGATAGCCATTTAAATTAAAAGATATTTACATTTCTTTCACACATTATCTCCTCCAACTAATCAGACTACTTTACTATTTTTTAAATCTTTTTATTAAATGTTTATTTCCTGAAAGCTTAAGAAAACATTCCTTTAAGAAAAAAATGGTAAAGACATTCCTTACAAAAATTTCTGTAAAATCTCTCTAGAATTAGAATTCTGACAGAGTCTTATGTGAATTTTTAAACTGATCTTCAAAAATGTCAGTGAAAATAAAATTCAGAGGCATCCATTTTAAATTAATATATTCGAAATTTTTTAAATTAAAAAAATAAAATTTCTAAAAATTAAAGTAACCAAATCTATAATCTGAAAACGAATGTTAGCCATGCACCACAGTGTCCTTACTTTGTCTATTCTTAATGGAAGCTAATTCTTCTAGAACGGTCTGGTCTGTAGATCTGGCAAAGGCCTCTGCTGTGGCACAGTACCCATGGTGGACTAAATAAGATGAAACCATTCTTAAAATAAAAAGAAAAAACATACATCTTTTAGTGAAGAGAATACATGCTTCATACTACAATTTACATAAACACAATCTACTCTGGTGTTATAAAAACGAACCTATTTCCTTGAAACAAGGCGTTAAGAACTTCACCTTTAAAGTAAGCTTTTGAAAAACATCATTTTGTTCTATTCATGTAGTATTTTCAAAAAGATAACTGCAAATGCTATGTTGAGACTACTCTCCCTAAAATAAATATTACTTGAGAATCAAGGACATTAAGTGACCTTTTCTTTGATTCTTGGACTCTCATTACCCCCAGGTCCCTTCCTATCTTATTATTCAGCCCTTCTAACCATAATTTCTATTTTGACTTTATCATATGACTTAGTCCAGTAATTGCTGGCATTGTGTAAAATAACCAACTTTAAAATAAAAGATTAAATCTTAATGTTCCAGAGTTCAACCATCTTCTTTATACACCAGTTATATGAAATGGGATCACACAGTATGTACAGAATACTAAGGTGAATCCAGAGAGACAATTTTCCAGAACAATGTCTATAAGTGTACTACTAATTAAAGAATCAGCCTTCTAGTCTAAATCAATTACTATGGTTTTACCCAAGAGATTTATCAAATATGACTTACATGTGAGTGACACATTTGCAATACAATAATCTTTTAAAAGGGTACCAGGTAGTCAAAACATATACTTACATCTATCCACAAAATATGGTTAGAAAAACTGGTGATGCAACAATATTAACCCAAGTATCTGTTATCTCCAAACATTCAACTTTTAAACCTGCCTCCACTTGACACTACTAAGGGCCAGTTAAAAAATGGTGGGAAGCAGTGGTTCACCAGGAGGAGACTGAGGCGAAGTGCGGAGGAAAGCAGGGAAAATGTCTAAGAAACAGATGTGCATCTTATTTTACCCAACTGTTCAAATTAATTAAAGGGGGAGGGGACCTTTTAGAATGGACTCTTCAAGAGTTCATGGTGAGTATCAATTCAGTGAAGAAGTGGGTGGGAGGATCCTGGTTATAAGGTTAAGATAAATGTTTTCTACTATTTTGCCATGATGCTCAGTGGTAACCATTTTTAGGGCATTAAAACAATGTGGTCCCAGAACAACCCATTCTAGCTTCAGTTCATGGTGACCACCAGATTCTGCATCAGGGTTGTCTATGCTCAACTGGGATGGACAAAAAAACTAGTGTCCAGTCTCTGTAATACAGATGATAATAGCTCTAGGGAAGAAGTGTGCTTTCAGAGTCATCATTACGTCTCCCAATCACTACCTTTTCTAAAAAATACCCCCAACATTTTATTACAATTTTAAAGTTAAGAATATTCAAGGCAATTATAAGGACATTAAAGATGAAATGTGTTGGACCAATTGTATCTGAAAGTCTGCTATTTTCTTGGCCTGGATTATAATAGTGAAGATGACTTTTTAAATTTAATGGTATTTATTTAAATTTTAAGTCTATACTTCACTACTGCTGATAGTTCAGATATTGAGAGCTTAAGCACAGCCAAGTCCGTGTCCAAAATCCACAGAACCTGATTATAAAATTTAGATGATCTCTCAACTTTATCTTTTGCATTAACACTATTAAAAGTTAAATTGTATAACCTACAGAAATCATTAAATACTATTACTAAGAATAGCAAATGAATTAACCTAGCCTAGGTGACCTAACATCATTTTATTTCCTTCGTCAAATTAATTCAGACTGAAATACAATTCTGAATGTGTGTCACCAAACAGTTGTTTTGAATTTGTTTAAAGAGTGGAGTAAATTACTTTTTGTTGAGAGATTAAAATCCATAATATAATAGATATGTTAGTATATAAATTAGTGGATTAAAAAGCTTCCATGGATACCAAAAGAATAAATATCTTATAAAAAATAGATTCTGAATAACATAAATTCAAATTTCTTCACTCTTACTTTTGTATCATGGTCTGCCATTCTCCTTCTCGATCTCCGATAGGAAATCGATCTATCTGTGCCTGGATTTTGGTTCTCCACTCCCGCATATAGTCTTCTATATCAAACACGAAAGGATGTTGCCCAAAATTGGCATCGACCACTTCTCCTGGTGTTTGAAGCCCCACGGTAGGATACAAATTTGGCTGTAAGATAACATATTTCATTAAGCATCTATCCATTTTATGTTAGATTTAATAATTTTTTAATGTTATATTTAAAAGAACAGAACTATAAATTTACTTCAAATTTTAAAATTCCAATCAAAATATTAGTAAAAGGCTAAAACAAATGGTCTCAATTATATGTTAGATGAAAAAATATCACTTCTTGCAATTTAATCATCAAGAAAAAACAAAGTGAACAAAGATCTCTATTTTATTTATTCAGGGACAACGTTGTATTATACCATGAGGTATTATGCTACTAATAATACGTGGATGTAACTCTTGTTCTAAGATTATGTCATACAGTAGTTACAGAAATTCAAATACAAACACATAACTCAGGTTTATCCCAGATTTTATATATGATACATTTCTATAAACTGCATGTTAAAGCTAGTTATCATAAAAGTACAATCTCAGCTAGTCTGTCATTTAATAGCTTAAATTTACTATTTTCGTTCTGTACATTTGGGATGCCTAACTTTACAAAGGGAAGGGGATACGACCTTAACTATAAGCAAAACACAGTGCCATGAAGAGTGGGGATTCTCTGTATTAAAAAAAGAAAAAAAAAAGAAAAAGAAAAAAAACTCAAATGTACGTATTTCAAGGGAGGAAAAGAATGAATCTGAATACCCAAACTAAGAAATGCATTCAGGTACACTCCATGGTTTCAAGGTTAATCAAGATGAAGAGCTGGTAACTTCAAATAAACAAAAAATAGAGGAGTCATTCTTTTGGCTATGTCACTAATTGGTTGTTACATCTAAAGGGAGAATGAGTTTCTGAGTGGCTACAAAATGCCAGGGTTTAATCATAATTCTGTGAGGCCACTATTATTATTTCTACTACAAAGATAGAGAAAAATGAGGATTCAAGGTTAAATAACTTGCTCATGGTCATTCTGCTAACAAATGGCAGAGATGGAACTGGAACACAAGTTTGTCTGATACCACATCCAAAACTGATTTTTCCTCTTGCAACTCCAAATCCTACCATATTTTCGTTTTCTGTATGTATGTCTTATATCTTTGATTTAATAGTTATAACAAGTATTTTTAGTACAAAACAAGGTAAAAATCAAGAACAGATCATTTCTGTGTGAATATAAGATGTTAAATAGATTTCACAGTAAAATGCAAAGAGGGTGTATTTAAAAACAACTGTTCAATCAAGCAGAACAAAACAGAAACAAAATATTGTGTCAGAATATCAAAAAACATAAAGTACTAGTGGATTATGGAAATAAATGGCTAAAGCAAAGTATGCAAATGTATTGATTCTCAATAATCAACAGAGCTAACAAGTTTATAAACTTTTAAGCCAAAAACAGGTGAGACAGTACAGCCTTCTCATTTCACCAGTGAGAAAACTGAGACCTAAAGACTTTATTTATAAAACAGGCCAGGAGCGGCAGCTCATGCCTGTAATCCCAGCACTTTGTGAGGCTGAGGCGGGTGGATCACCTCAGGACAGGAGTACCAGACCAGCTTGACCAACATGGTGAAACCCCACTTCTACTAAAAATACAAAATTAGCTGGGTGTGGTGATGCATGCCTGTAATCTCAGCTACTAAGGAGGCTGAGGAAGGACAACTGCTTGAGCCTGGGACAGGGAGGTTTTGGTGAGCCGAGATTGCGCCATTGCACTCCAGCCTGGGCAATAAAAGTGAAACTCTGTCTAAAACAAAACAAAACAAAACACAAAAGAACAGAAAACCCACTACAGTTATGAAATACTTTAACACAAAAGCATATAAGCCAAAAACCACAGAGTGAGACAATTATGTTCATTACGCAGAGTTTATAATGATATTCAGTACTGTCTAAATAAAGACACTTTTAAAACGATCTGCTCATCTAAATTTTCTTATAAATTCAGAAAAAATATCAACACTATCAAAGACAATCAACATTCATGAATTCTCTGATATAACTATTTCATAAAAATTTAAAACTTCCCTGTGACAAAACATGCCACAAATGACAAAGACAAATGACCCTTCTAGAAAAAAAACCTGCCACACATATGGCAAAATGTGCTTTCCAAATATAGAAAAAATTTAGGAGGACAAAGTTCAAATTCTTAAAAATGGCAACGAATATGAAGGCAATTTGTAGAAGAAATAAAAATGACAACACACAAAGAGAAGTTTAATCACACTCAACTTTTTAGATGAACATTTTTAATGTGCACTTAAAAATGAAATCAATTAAATTAAAAGTTCAAGATTTAAAAACTTTTGCACATCAGATTAAGACTTGAAAGGCTGAGAATACCCAATGTTGATAAGGGTTGTGGAAATAACCCTCTCATCTACTTACACAGAAATAAACTGATATAATCTTTTAATAACTAAATCAGGAAAAATCTATTAACATTGACTGAGTAATTTCACTTGGAAGAGTGTATTCTTACAGAAAAATAAGTATGTACAAAGATATGTCCTGTAGCATTATTTGTAACGCAAACAAAACTTTAAAATATTCACAGATAGGTGATACTATACCACATTCATCAAATCTCAGAATCTAATAGTAACAAATATCACTATTTTGTGTCTAGGAAAACATAATGCAAATTAAACTCTGACCAGTCATTGATTCTACAGTGCATTCTCATTTCAGAAATACTAAAATATGAAAAAAATGTACATTTTATAATTAATCGATTGTGGTAGTAAATACAATAAGATAACATAAAGCAGGCAAAAAGAACAGAATGAAAAATGTTATGTATGGACATAGAAAGATGTCCTATACACATTAAAGTAAGGTATAACATATTGTATATGGTATGACCCTATCTTTCATATAAACATTTAAAAAATGAACATACTGGCTTATATGGTGTTTAGAAAGAAGTCTAAAAGGATATATACTCAAGTTAAAACAAACATTACAGCCAAAGAGACTGGGACTATGAAGAACTTCTCTTTTGTACATTTCTGTATATATAAACATTTCTCATTTAAGTATTTAATACTATACATTACTTCTGTAATCTGATACAGATTTAAAATACTTTTAGTAATATTAAGTCAGTTTTGGCTCACTGAAAAGTAACTATAATTCTTATACCATTTACTCAACCTTAAAACTGGAGAATTTGGGGGAAGAGGATTAAGGACATAGTCCTTAACTTGCTATATTACAGATTTTAAAAAACAACAGCCTTCAATGATTTTTAGTATGTTCACCTGTGCAACTATTATAATTTAATTGTATAACAATCCCATCACCCCAGAAAGAAACCCAGTACCCATTAGCAGCCCTCCCCATTTCCCCATTCCCCCGGCAACCACTAATCTACTTTCTAACTCTATGGATTTGCCCATTCTGGACATTTTGCATAAATGGAACAACAAAATATGTGATCTTTTATGACTGGCTTTTTCTTTCTTTTTTTTTTTTTTGAGACAGAGTCTCGCTCTGTGGCCCAGGCTGAAGTACAGTGGCATGATCTCAGTTCACTGCAACCTCTGCCTCCTGGGTTCAAGCGATTCTCCTGCCTCAGCCTCCCAAGTATGGGACTACAGCCGCATGCCACCACGCCTGGCTAATTTTTGTATTTTTAGTAGAGATGGGGTTTCACCCTGTTGGCCAGGATGGTCTCGATCTCTTGACCTCCTCATTCGCCCGCCTCGGCCTCCCAAAGTGCTGGAATTACAGGCGTGAGCCACCGCACCCAGATGACTGGCTTCTTTTATTTAGCATGTTTTCAAGGTTCATCCATGCAGCAGGTGCACCGTCACTATAGATTTATATGTAATAATGTCTTCCAGAAAAATACTCCCGCCCATGTAGAATAGTACATAGACAGAATAGGTACTTTATGAAAAGAATAGGAAAACATTTCTATTAACTTGCAAAAGGTATTTTCAATCTAGAAATTGCTTAAAAGCTAAATGTATACAATATAAATTTCTATTCTCAATAGCACAGCTTTGGTCTACATTAGATCTCTTCTAATAAAAATGACTATACAAATAATGTATCCACAAAAAGTAGATTTCAAGTCAGTGCCCAGAATTCAAAAACAACGTCATTTAAAATGAGAACAGTTACTATAACAAAAGTCTTTAAAAAGCAACAGCCTTCAATGTTTTTTAGTATGTTCACAGAACTGTGCAACTATCATAATTTAATTGTATAATTAAATCCCAAACTGAATTAGTTATATTTAATGTCATTTCTCAAACTGGTGAGGTAAGCTGAGGAAAAAGACTATTTTGAAAAAAATGTAAGGTTTTCAAAGCTGTATAAACACTTATGTTCCATAACAGGTGCAGAACAATATAGGTAAACTGGATTTTCTGCAAATATACTTCCTCTCAGGATTGGTATGGGTAGCTTGTGAGAGATCCCAGGTGTAGAAGATAAATATATCAACGCTTCCTTGATGCTTCCTTTAAAAGAAAAGTGATATGAAGCCTGTGGAAGTCCCAGAAGATCTACAGTATTAAAAATGAAAACTACTATACTAAAAGGAAACCGAAAACCACCACCGTAACCACTGTTACAAGGAAGTTGCACATGATCATTGGCTACCTGAGGGAGAAAACATAACTGGTGATTCAAGAGAGGGAGAGAAAATAATCAACATGTCTACAACCAACCAAGCTTTTCCCAAATGATCACCTCTATCTATGAACAAGAAAATGAAAGCTAACAACAACAAAAGCTCACACTGACTAGTTGGTTTCACATGCTTAGTGCCGCAACAGAAAAAAATACAAAAATAAAAAAATAAAAAAATAAAAAAGTCACTAAACCCTTTACCCAACTCTAAATGAAACTTACAGCATTCTCACCAGAGTCTCTTACCTGTTAAAGACCAAATCAACCCACCAACCAGAATCTGCCCCTACACACTCTGCCTGTCCCCACAATGCTCTTCTCAAAAGCCCATCCCCTCAATTACACACCTGTCTACCTCTTTCTATGCTACATCTACTTTTTTTCTATGTTACATCAACATTTTCGTCAGCATGCTCAATCTCCTAATTTTTTTTTTCTGCTGCCCCCACTTCCACCACCAGCTACTACTCCATTTCTTTACTCCTCACTGTGGCCAAAGTCCTCCAGAGTTATCCACTGTCTACAATTCACCTCTTCCTAAAATCCATTCCAATCAGGATGTCTCCATCCCACGGCTGCAACTTTCTTGTCCAGGTCACCAGTGACCTCTACTCTGCTATGTACAATGGTCAATTCTCAGACCTTACATAATTTTCAGATCCAATCCATTAGCCAATTCTCTTAGTTTTCAGTTGGATTTTTAAAAGAATCATATTTTTTGTTATTATTATTTTGGGATTTTTAAAAATTTAACTCTTTAATCCATCTAGAACTTACTTTACACTTTGTCCTAACAATATCTACATATTTAAAAAAATAATAATAAAGACTTATTCCATCACTATTTACTAAATAATGTGGCAGGGTTTTTTTTGTTGTTTTTTGTTTTTTTGGTAGAGGTGAGATCTCATATTGCCCAAAGTGGTGTTGAACTCCTGGCCTCAAGCAGTCCTCCCACCTCAGACTCCCAGATCCAAACAATGCTTCTTCATGAGTACTTTTGATTGGCAGGGTTCAAATATTCCTTGGCTTAAAATTATTTTCTATTATAATTTTGATTTCTGTTTTTTCCTAGGATTTTCTTAACGGGTATAATCTACAGATTTGGTATCTATTCTCTACCTCTGAATCTTCCACTATCTCTCTCAAAACATCTCTGAAAATTGGAATGCGTTTTATAATTGATGACACCTTACTATGGTCAGGCAGCTGTCACAACACAGCTGTCACTGCCTGCACAGGAGCAATTTGTTAAGGAATGAGCTCACTGAAAAGTTCTTGGGACTGAATTGCTTTTCCTGATGAAATTTTCATTTTCGTGATATTGATTAATATCATGAAAGTGACAGCATCAAATGTGCACGATGGAATAATCCGCAGCTTGGAGATTAATCCCAGAGACATAACACAGAAATCTTAAAAAATGTTCTTGATGACAGAGAAGATAGTATCACAAAGAAAATCATGGGCATCAGCCTGGGCAACCTAGCGAAACCCCATCTCTACCAAAAATACAAAAAATCAGTCGGGCATGCTGGCATGCACTGGTGGTCCCAGCTACTTGGGAGTCTGAAATAGGAGGATCCCTCGAGCCTGGGAGGCAGAGGTTGCAGTGAGCCAAGATCACACCACTGCGCTCCAACCTGGGTGACAGAGTGAGATCAAAGAAAATCATGGCATCCACTCTAAAAAAAAAACTGATTTAAAAGGTTAGAGTCTGAATATGAAATTTTAGGAATACCTTAATCAATTTATATTGCTTATTTCATCCTTTTTTAGGTATGCAACACCTAAAAACAGACACAGATTAAAAATCTACATTTAAATAAACCTAAGAGATCACTGAGTATAAGATAAAAATGCTAAGTGATAAGGGAGGCATTATGTCACAGTTAGCTTTTTTCCCCCTTGGTGTCATAGATGATGCAGATTACAACAGACAGTGGCTTGGGTTTGGTAAATACGATCTGTGAAATCAAACCACTACTGAAGACAGTTACTGTCATCCCTTGCTTGAATTTCTGCAATAGTCTTCTCACAGGTTCCCTTGCTTCTACCCTTACTCCCATATAACTTTTTTTTTTTTTTTTTTTTTTTTAAGGCAAAGTCTCGCTCTGTCATCACCCAGGCTGGAGTGCAGTGGCACAATCTTGGCTCACTGCTAGCTCGGCCTCCCAGGTCATGCCATTCTCCTGCCTCAGCCTCCTGAGTAGCTGGGACTACAGGCGCCAACCACCACGCCCGGCCAATTTTTTGTATTTTTTTTTTTTTTAGTGGAGACGGGGTTTCATGGTGTTAGCCAGGATGGTCTCGGTCTCCTGACCTCGTTATCAGTCCACCTCAGCCTCCCAAAGTGCTGGGATTACAGGCGTGAGCCATGGCGCCCAGCCTAGTCTATTTTTCAACTAAGCAATCACAGTGATCCTGTAAAAACTGAAGTCATATCATGACAAATACAAGTCTGCAATATCTTTCTATTTCACTCAGAGTAAATGTCCAAGCCCTCCCAATGGCTTGCCCAGGTCTAGATGGTCTATTAATAGCTTACCCCCAACCCCATCATTATCTCTGATCATCTACTACTACACATGCTCTGCCCTCCTCACTCCTCTCTACCACACTTCAGACCCTTCTTCAAACAAGCCATGTGTGCTCCTGCCTAAGCACCTTTTCCCTAAATTCCCTCTGCCCGGAAAGCACTTGCTCTACATATACACTTGGCAGACTCCCTCACTCCTCCAAAGCCTTAGCTCAAGTCTCACCTTGAGCAAAGGGGAGCAACTTAAACAACCTTGTGTCCTACCATTGGTATTCCCATTCTCTTTTTTTCCCTTTCTTTCCAAAGTATACTTAACACCCTTAAAATATGTTCTACTTTATTTGTTTTTCATGTACTGCTTATTCTCTAACTTTCCCTCTAGCTTGAATACTATAAAGTCCAAGAGGGCAGAGACCTTTACTACCTGTTTTGTTGAATAATATATTCCAAGCACTTAACCTGCCACACGGTAGGCCTCTATATAGCTTGGATGAATAAATAATTAGAACTGCTATACAGCTTTCTGCTGAAAAGTCCAAGGAAATACATTTCAAATGAATGAATGGTGACATTTAAAAAGATACTTGAGAATCTATTCTGATTTATTTTCCTTTATACAATGAATCCAGTGCAAGTTGGAGCTTAATTTCTGAGGGTCTACACCCAAGGTGGTTAGAAAAAAGATCTCTTCTTTGCATGTCGTATAAACTTAATAAATATCAATAAGACTGTATTTTAAACTTTCTAAATATGCCCAGTATCAGTTTCTTTATACTTCCTTTAATTAAAAATAGAAAATTGCCTTTAAAAAAAGTCTTACCGGTAGGTCAGTGAAAGCAATACCTAAAAAGAAAAAAAAAAAGTGGCATTAGAAACTGTTTTTCAAAGCAGACTATACTGACAAGCTGAACTTCTAACTAAAAGAAGGAAACAAATGGCAAAAGAAAAAACATTAAAGCCTAAATAAAAAATAACAAGACTAATTTTTCATCAATAACACTACCATATGTCTGGGTGAATGAACGCTGTTCCCCTTCAAGATAATCAGCCTCGCTACTCATACACAAATTTTATTTCTGAGATGTTGCCATTGTCTCCAGGATTTTTGAAATACTTTTAGATATATCTTCAAAGCTACATTAGAAAACACATTAAGAAAGTTGGTTGCAAAACAGTCACAGTTTATTTTTTTACCCCTAAGTTGCCATTTGTAGCCTCATCATTTAATAATCATCATCTAGATTTAGCTTTTAAGTAATTTTAGGTGGAAGGAAAGGAGTTTTTCTGTTATAAAAGGCAAACAAGGGAAAATACAGCATATTTTTGCTTCTTTACAAAATGTTTCTTATGAAAGTAAATTCTTTAACTTATGATTTACTCATGGGAAAAATCAATTCCTCCTTCAAAGGATAAAGGATTTTGCACAGTTGAGAATTTCTCTTGAATACCTTTTCACAGTAATTACAACAGTCACGTTCTAGATACAACTTGAGCAATGGCAATATCATTGTAATAAGTCTACTGTCAACCCAACGTGACAATTTAATGACCTCCTTTCAAATATTCAAATATACAACTTAGCTGAAAATAAGATAATAAAGTATTTCTGTAGATATATTTTTAAAGATTTAGCGCTAGAATAATGGGAGAGCAGTATTGGTGAGTCAGTCAGTTGATCTCAATTCTTCCAGTCTAAAACAAAATCAAAACCAAACCAGCACCACTGTTTCTATAGTCTTGATTACTATCTTAAAACCGAGGGAATTTCCATTAAATTATTTTTAAGGTCTCTTCCTACTTGACATTTTATTCTTCTATGATTGTGCTGTACTAACAGAAACCATCTAACTATTTATTAAGATAATAAAGTTAAAAGACAAACTGAATATAAATTTTACACTTGTAAAATAATGTGTAAAAATAATGTTTTGTAGTTAGTAAAGCCCTGTTTTTACGATTTTTAAAAATTAGTAAATTCATGGTGGCTTGTTAAAAGGAAAGCAAAGTTAGGGTTCCTGTTTCCCCCATATAAAACATTATCATTACATTTAACTTCATTAATAACACAGACAGCAAAGTACTATCAGCCCAAATAAAAAATTTACCCCCAAAATTTCACAAAAGTAAAAAGAATACAGAAAGCAACAGAGAATATTTTAATATACTATAACTATACATATTTCTAATATTTTTTCATAAGCTAATCAATTATTTTTCTCAAAGATGTCTAGTTATAATGAAGACTGTATATTCTATCCTTAGCAAAAATCCTTTGTGTCTGTAATTACTGAAATCTTCACTTTACCAAAAACTCTAATGAAAAATTCAAAATTAATTCCAAAGGTTAACATTTTTTAACACTGCCAAATAAAGTTACCATACGTTTTTGCTCAGACCATGAAAAGATGCCACTTTAACAAGATGTAACTATTTGAATTTTACACAGAAAGCAATTTTCTATATTCATAATTTCCTGATTTGTCAGGTTTTTTGAAAAGTGATCTTCAATTGGTGAATGTTATTCAATAAAACAAAGTAAAAAATTATCAAATTAAGTTAACCTATATACTGCAATGTTTTTCTCTTATTTTCTTAAATAAAACCTTTCTATTTTTCTTTATATAGTAAGCAAATATATATTCTGAAAGTCTTCCATGAAACAGAAACTAAAGATGTATCAGGTTTTGGGTACAGATTATCCATTTAGGAAGTACAAGGGAATAGTAACTAAATATTTAACAGTATTTTATCTTCTAAGATGTCAAATCCAGACCAGAGGTAGGCAAAGCTTTCCTACAAAGGACTACTAATATGTTCTGCTTTCCAGGCCATATGGTCTTTAACACAAATACCCAACTCTGCCATTGTAACAGGAAAGCAATCATGAACAATATATGTAAGTGGGTGTGGCTGGTTTCTAATGAAATTTTATTTTAAAATACACAGCAGGCTAACTTGGCCATAGCTTGTAGACTCCTATTCTAGAGAAGTCATTTCCGCTCATCAGTGTTTTACCAGTGGATCCCAGGAACCTAGCTCAGGGCTGACAAACAATAACATTTAATGATTATTCACTAAGATGCCAGAACTGTGCACATACTAAGCAGTTTACTCTAACAACTTTAGTGAGATAGGTATTACAGTGATCCTAATTGACAAAGTAAGAAAACTAACGCACAGAAATGTTAAGTACTTTACATATGGTTACATGGCATAAGCCAGGAGTCAAACCCAGGCAAGTCTGACTAAAGAACTGTTATTAACCACCTATGTGTTTAATATTTATTAAATTTAAGAATGAATAATGCCAAACATTCAGGTTTACTTAAAATGTGGTCTGGGCGCAGTGGCTCACGCCTGCAATGCCAACACTTTGGAAGGCTGAGGCGGGTGTATCACTTGAGGTCAGAAGTTCAAGACCAACCTAGACAACATGGTGAAACCCCATTTCTACTAAAAATACAAACATTAGCTGGGGGTGATGGTGCGCCTATAATCTCAGCTATTCAGGAGGCTGGGGAAGGAGAATTGCTTGAAACTAGGAGGTGGAGGTTCTGAGCTGAGATCGCATCACTGTACTCCTGCCTTAGCGACAGAAGGAGATTCTGTCTCAAAAATAAATAAATTAAATAATTAATTAAAATTTATAATGTGACTCCATTATTAGGTGCATCTTTTTAAAGACACATCACACATTTCACAAATAGCTTTCTCAGCCAAGAGAAAAATTTAATTTAAATCTTTGTGAAAACAGGGAAAAAATAAAATCATATCACCTGTGATTGTCTTATCTCCCAAAATGAAATTTCTTCTCTGGAAAGTTTTCAAAGTTTACGTTAAAGAGACTGTGGTTTTTTAAAAGTGTATTCTTTGGTTTTTGAGCCAAAGATCATACCTAAAACCAGATTTCTCCGGATTCAAAACTTCAAACATCTTAAGCAGTCAAGCCAACTAAGATTCTATGATCAGTCAGAATAGCAACAACAAATAAATTCAAGAGGACTGTATTGTTCTTGGAAACCAGGTGGCCACAACAATGAAATCACACACAAATATACATAATTTGCTTGAGGTCCTTAACATTATTGTACTAGTGAGAAAAGGATCTGTTGTGGACTTGAGAAAAACTTTCAAGTCAGATAATACAGAAGGACTTCAGAATTAAAATCAGTAATCAGAAATAGAAATGTTAAGCTAAATATGAAAAAAGTTAACTTTATATCAGAAATATATTGAAACACTTTGAAACAAGTACTGCCAGTGCAGCCAGAAATTCAGAATTTTCTATTATACTATGAAATAACAGAAAAAACAGCTTTTGTGTTAAAGAACATCTATTATATGTCTAAGCATACTACTTTAAGTCTAATTTCTAAATACTATTTATGAGCAGAGTTTCTGCCTTCTAGGGTTACTTAGTTTATGCTTCTTTTCGTTTTACCTCATTAAAAATAATTTGAGTCAAAATTTTTCCAGCAGTAAAATGTGAAATCCTTTTTTATGAAACAAAAAGCATCAGTGTTACTATCCTTTATACTTTCTATAGTTAAAAAAAAAAAAAAAAAAAAACTTCTAAGAAAAAAGAATATAATGACCACATACAACTTTAAATTTGAAGTGCTATGAGTAAATGAATATTCCACTGAAAATCTTAATTTACTGTTAGTCTTACAATGTATGGGTTTCAAGTTTTCCATAACCTATTTTATTTTCAGAAGTTTTTTTATTCTCAGAAGTTTTGTCACTGTTTGCTTAATTCTGCTCCCTTCCATAGAACAAACTTGTATTTCCCAACTTAGCCATCTTTGTTAGCAGATCTGACCTTTGAGTGTGTTGATGCCCTTCATATGCTTGTGGCATCAAGCTTTCCCTTCCTTTGTTACTATTCCCCACACTATCCTAACAACTGACTGCTCCTTTTTCTTAGCACCTGTTACTTAGAAAATTAGATTATACTGTGTAGCGTTTTTTTTTAAAGCAGAAAACTCGTGGCATTTCTATTTCTAGAATAAATATCTCAGTGTAGGGATTATTTCTACAGTAACTCCTATACATATATATATCATATAGATGGCCTTCACAGAATATAAATATTCACCATTTCCTCAGCTTTTATCTGGGGAAAAAGGAAGAAACCATTTTCAGAGGCATCTATCTATAAAGGAGAATCACATAATAAATACAACCACCATTCTGGAAGTATAATAATCTCAGTATTTGGTTATTTTGCATGCAACATATTATCTCAGTACCTAAACTATGTCCATTCTTGGTGTAAAAGCAGGTATTGTTGATAAGATTAACACAACAGCCAATGACATCACCAGTAGTGAAAGTTGGTCCATAAGGTTGTCCAGTTCCGGAAGAACAAAACGAATGTCCATCATCCCCATGGTAACCATATGAATGTTTATCCCAACCTACGGAGAAAGTTCCGGCATATTTACAATGAAAAGTAAGGTTCCTCTGTACTAGGTTTATTCACTAAGATTATGATAAATTAGAACAGTACAAGATAATATAAAGATGAAATTTCCAATGTACATTTAAATTCTCAACAATTACAAAATTTATTCTATATTAAAATACTGTTTACGAATTTAAGAAAAATAGCTACACAGAACACTAAAATATTAAACAGAGAGAATCCCTACCAGAAAAAACCAACATAAATGCTACAACCACGGGAGGACACATTTTCTGTGCATATTCGTTTTGCTAATATACTAAAAATAATTTTGCTTTGATTTAAAGAAACACACACACGTTTCATATAACATAAAGAGATTACATCCTATTCAATCACTGCAAGTTTCTCAAGGCTGTGATCCAAATATAAAAGCCAAACAAGGTGTGGTCTTACCAAACTACAAATATGTTTATATCATCATTAAGAGATTTTTACCTGATCAGTTACTTCTATAAGGCGTTTTCAAATAATAAAAACCTCAAACCCTCTTTCAAGTATAATTTTAAGCAAAAGGGTACAAAGAAAGTATGTCAAGGTAACATATCTGATTACAATCAGATGCAACTACATTGTCTTGGTTTGTTTCTTTCAGGCACTTCATGTAGTTTTACATTGATAGTTTTGCCTTGTACTTCAAAAAGTCTTGCCAAAATTAATTTTTAACTTTGGCAAAGAGAGTATTAGAAGACACAATTTAAGAATCACTTCCTTCTGATAAGTGGTACTGGGAAACAGGTCTGCCATCTCTATTCATCTCTTCCTTAGTTTACTTTAAGTATTAGTTGATATTCTCAGAACATTAAACAACTGAAGATGGGTTAAAAGTCAAAAATGTGATGGGTAGCCAATATAACCAGCCACATTAAAATATTTAAAGTAGTTGATATTACTATGTACTAAAACTTAAAAATATAAAAATACAAAAAAAGCATGATATATATACTATATGTTTTACTAAACAGTGTGAAATTTAAATTTATTAAAAACCACTCACAGGCCGGACACGGTGGCTCATGCCTGTAATCCTAACAGTTTGGGAGGCGGAGGCAGGTGGATCACCTGAGGTCAGGGGCTCCAGACCAGCCTGGCCAACATGGTGAAACCCCATCTCTACTAAAAATCCAAAAATTAGCTGGGGCTGGTGACGCATGCCTGTAATCCCAGCTACTTGGGAGGCTGAGGCAGGAAAACTGCCTGATCCCAAGACGCAGAGGTTGCAGTGGGCCAAAACTGCACCACCGCAGTCCAACCTGGGTGACACAATGAGACTCTGTCTCCAAAAAAAAAAAAAAAAAAAAAAAATTTTCACTCAAGCTTTCACTTAAAATTCATGATATTGATGATTAAAAACACAGAAAATCAGTATCTTTAAATATTATAATTTCTTACTTGAAAATTTTAACCAGAAAGAGCTACTCATAAGACATAATACTGTAATTCAATTACAAGTATACCTGGTAGTCTATTCATGTTCACACCTTGAGCAGAAAGACCAATTCCCATGTAACTGTTGGCGGGGGTGAGGGGAGAGAAGAAAAGGACATTATTATAGTCATATATGTATAAATTACCAAACACTCTCAAACAATATCAGAACCAAGCCCAAGGTCGAACTCCTAAAGTAGCTACAAAAATTTTATTACAATTTATTACGTAACAACAACGGGCAATATTAAGTACCAATAATACTGAGACTTCACAGCAAACTCATATGGTAATAATTCATAAATACACAAAGCATTAATACACAGCTATGCACTCTACTGACACCTATAAAAAATACCTCCAATTTATTTACAGATAAATGTTTGGGATTAAGATTTCTCACAAAAAAGCACAGAGGCATTGTGGAAAGAAAAAAAATGTTAAGGAAACAAATATGTTTCCCAAGGGGCACAGTAAAAATTTAGACCACGCACGTGCATGCGCACACACACACACACACACACACGGAAATATGGATTCACATTTGGAAAAAATTTCAAACTCACATAAAAATATCTTAATAAAATTACCCCAAGGTATGTATTTTCTATACTGGCTTTCTAAAACTGAGCAAATTGACAAAATCTACCTAAACAGAGGGTTCTTTATTATCAATTTATAAAATTAGAACAAAATAATCTCCACACAATACACAAGGAAAGATTATTAAAGTATTCAGTCATTTTTCAAATGCTTATAAAACATTAACAACAAAACCTGATATAGTTCAAAGGAAGAAAACATAACACAATACACTTGTAAATATGAACACAAAAAGAAAAACAAAATAAAAAGCCAACTGAATCCAGTTTGTTAAAAAGATAATTGACCATTATTGTTATCAAGGTTTTAAATGGCATTTGATAAAATTCAGCCACCATTCCTAATAAGAACTCCAATAAAATAAGAATAAAAGGAAATTATTTAACTATGAGACTTTTCCCCCAAATACAGCAAGCAAGATATTCAACAGTAAAACACACTGAAGGCATTTCCACTAAAATCAAGAGATGCCTATAATTGTTAAATACTGTTTTAGGGGCTTTAGAAAACTTAATAAAAAGAAAACTAAATGACTAGTATAAATGTTAACAGATATAAAAGTACCTTTATTTGTAGTGGGTATGATTACATACATCGAAAACCACAGAATCTACCAAAACCTTTTACAATTATTCAGGCATGTTGGCAAAGTGACTACATATAAGAGGAACATTTTAATATTTCTTCTAGTACAGCCAGCTGGACAGCCACAATAACTACAGAAAACATACAACAGGAATAAGGTTCTCAAGGAAGGCTCAAAATTACATATTAAAAGCTGTATATAAATGGATATAGTAAAGATCTGGATAACTTGAGAGCATAAAACTGGCAGTCTTTCAGATAGGCACACAGGCTCACAGCTGGAATCCCAGCACTTGCAGAAACTGAAGCAGGAGGATCTTTTGAGCCCAAGAATTCAAGACCAGCCTGGGCAACACTGGGAGACCTTGTCTCAAAAAAAAAAACAAAACCATCAGTTGTGTGTGGTGGTGCGCACCTGTGGTCCTAGCTATGTGTGAGGCTGAAGTGGGAGGATTGCTTGACCCCAGGAGGTTGAGGCTGCAGTGGGCCGTGAATAATCACACAACTGCATTCCACCCTGAGTGACAGACCAGGACTCTGTCACTCAGACTGGAGTGCAGAAACAAAAAAAGGAGGACAATCTTTCTAAAATGATGTATACATACATTTATACATTTCAATACCTATTCCAACAGAAGTTTTAAAACTGAGCAAAATTATTTCAAAGTTCATATGGAAAAACACATAATTTTGATCAAAAGACAAAATTTTAAAAAAGAAAACTCAGTTCTCCTTACTAGAAATTAAAACACATAGTTAATTTGATTCAGAAGAGCAATATTACTACTACGAGCATACGCCAAGTGAGACACGAGTGACAAAACATTAGGAAACAACATATAGATGTCAAGAGGGCTCATTAAGTTTGTATTTTGATTCAGCCCCTTTGCTACAAGTACAATATAAAATGTAAGTATTACATTTTATTTAAAAAGTCTAAGTCATAAGACAATGAGAAGAAACATAAGGCTGTGAATGGGGATATAAGCTATGGACCTGCAAAGCTCTGAGTCTATAAGCACTTAACAGTGGCTCAAAGTTCCCCCTCCTCTGGGTAAACAAGGACTAAAAATGTTCCATAAGAGGAGTATTAACTATGTTTACTGCTTAAAGCCCAAGGTTGGAACAGGCTTCTCCTCTTGAAAGGAGGCTAAGAATATCCTGATATCACCTGCTGCCTAAGCTAGAGCTTATTTGACATTGTGGTGTAGTTAAGGGGAAAGAGAGAGGAGAAACCTCTTAATCAGAATCTAAACCAGTTAGTTATTGAATGGATCCATTACAGAATCTGCAATACTCTCAACATCATGCTGAAGCAAGAACCTGGACACTCTAATACAAACCTAGTTTTGGATTAGGAGGAATGAACTAAAAAGCAAGTACAAACTGTAAGAAAGAAAATAAACAGAGAAAAAGACAGATGAGCAAAATGAAGAAAAATGTTAAACTTCCCAATCAAAATAAGGTTGCAAGGGCAAAATTCTAAAATATAAGATCAACAAATCTGACACAACAGGCATGTAGAAAAAAATGAGAAAAAAGAAAAAGACCAATAAAATAAATGACTGGAACATGAATTCATTCTAGATGATATCACTCAATGGATAGTATGATTTTAAAAAAACATAAAAATAAGTATATTTAGGAATATACTAAAAGAAAAAAAACCATAATCACTAAGATGTAAGGACAGTGGTGTACCAGTATTTGTTGAAATAATTTAGATAGTAATTTTCCAGAACTGAAAACATGTTGCTGAATTGAAAATATACACAACATACTGAGGAAGATAAAAATTAAGTCACACATAAGACATGCTGTAGAACATCAATGACGGTCATAATCTTAAAAGCTACCAGAAAGAAAAGTAGATTACCTAGCAAGGAATGGCAATTAGACTGACTGCAGACTTCTCCCCAGGAACAACTGATGACAAAAAAACAATGACACAGTATGTTCCAAGTATTGAAAGTAAAGTAACTGTCTACCTAGAACTTAGTTCCCAGGTAATGCAGCAAGAATGAGGGAAAAATAAGATATCTTAAGACACATAAAAGCTAATGGTTTACTATACACAGACTGTCACAAAAGAACTATCTGAGGACATACTTTAGCAGCAGGGAGACAAGTGAAAATAGAAGAAAGGCATGGACAAGGAAACAATCAGCACAGAAAATCACAAAATATATCACTGAAAGTCATTATTGATTTAAAAAACACTATTCAGAGTTTTAAAATCAATCATCCATACATAATGTGCTAGGACACAATTACCTGACACATAAACAAAAAATATCCATGTTCAAGAGAAAGGACAAACAGGGAATGACCCTGAGACAATCCAGATGTGAGAATCAGCAGACAAAAAAATTTAAACCAGGTACTTTTACAATGCACAAGATGTAGGGAGAAATACTCTTGCTTTGAATGAAAGGAAATTCCAGAAAAGAAAAAGAATCAATAAAAAGGAACTACTATGGTCTGAATGTGTGTGTCCCCCAAAATTCTTATGTTGAAACCCAGTCCCTAATGTGGTGGTATTATGAGGTGGGACCTCTGGGAGGTCATGCGGGCTGCACCCTCAGGAATGGGATTTTTGCCCTTATAAAAGAGGCATGAGAAGGCCTGTTTGCCCCTTCTGCCATGTAAGGACACACAGATGTCACATAGGTGTTTTCTATGAAGCAGAGATTTCTCACCAGAAACTGAATCTGCTGGAGCCTTTTAATCTTGGACTTTCCAGTCTCCAGAACTGTGAGTAATAAATGCATGCTGTTTATATAATAAATTACCCAGCCTAAGGTGTTTTGTTACAGGCGCCCAAACAAAAACAAGAACCAAATAGAAATCCTGGAGCTGAAAACTGTATGGAATAAATATTTACTGATGTACTTAATGGCAGACTGAAGATGGCAAAACAAATAGTAACATGAAAACAGATCTTATCTGAAGGACAGAGAAAAAAAGATAAGGGTATTGGGGGGAAGAGTCCTTGGAACAGTACCAAAATACATGTAACCAATCCCAAGGAGAAAGAGAAAGGACAGAAAAAAAATTGAAAATAATTCCCCAAATTTGGTAAAAGAAAAAAACGTATAGATTCAAGAAGCTCAGCAAACATTAATTAAATAAAAAGAAAAACACACTTAGGCACAAATCACGACTGAACTGCTGAAAACTAACAAAAAAGAAAAAAAAAATGCAGAAAACAGCTAGAGAAAAATGACATATCACTTTCACAGGAACAATGAGTTGAATTTCCACTGACTTATTAGAAAATATGAAGGCCAGAAGACAGTGGAATGAAATCTTTAAAAGTGCTAAAAAGAAAAAAAAAAAAAACCCAAAAGCCTGCCAAATGCAAAATGTTTTTCAAGAGAAATATTCTTAATAAAAATGAAACAAAAACATTCTCAGATAAAAACATAATGTGTTGCCAGCAAACCTACACTTAAAAAAATGCTCTTAATTTGCCTAAAACATGACTCTTTAAAGCAAAAGTGATAACATGTATTGTGTAGTTTATAACATATATAGATGTAATACATACGACAATTACAGCAAGGAGGACAGGAGGAAGTGACAAATGTAGAAATGCAAGTTTCTATATTTTACATAAAATGGGTCACTTAATTCGCAACAGGTTATGAAAAAATATATATTAAAATCTAGAATAATCGCTAAAAATAGCAGAGACATAGTTTAAAGGTCAGCAAATAAAAAGAAATTGTAATCATGTATCAAAATAACATATGATTACTAGACAGTGTTTAACCCAAGAACATAAGATTGGTTTAACATTCAAAACCAATCAATGTATTTTACTATATGAGGGGAAAACTCCTATCATGAAATAGCTGCAGTAAGAACACCTGATGCAATTTAACACCATTCAAAATAAATACTCTTAGCAAACTAACAAGAGAACTTCCCCAACCTGTATCTATAAAAACCCTACAATTAACATGCTTAATAGTGAAATACTCAACACTATTCTCCGAAAACCAACAAAAAAGCAAGAAGGCCAGTGCTCACTACTCCTACTCAACACTATACTACAAATCCTAGCCATTTCAACACGGCAAAAAGAGAAAATGTATAAAAATTAAAAAGAAATAAAGCTGGCTCTATGTACAGATGATTGTTTATAAAGAAAATCCTAAGGAATCTACAAAATAACTGGAAAAAGTGAATTTAAGAAGGTTGCAGGATACAAAGTTAATTACAAAGTCCACTGTATTTGGCAAGAAATACTAGAAAAACAAAATATTGAAAACCAATTCTATCTACAACAGCATCAGAAAACATAAAACACTGAACACAAGACATGCAGGCCTCTCTACTCAAAATTACCAAACATCACTTTGGGAAATTTTAAAAGACGTAAATAAATGGCAAAACATATCATGTCTACGAACTGGGCACCTCAGCTACTATTCTCTTTAAACTGATCACAGACTCAACGCAATGTAAAGCATAACCACAACAGGCTTTTCTTTTATTTTTTTAATCGGAAAAGCTGATTCTAAAGTGTAGATAGAAGCTGATTAATGAATGTAAATATACAGCTTAATAGAAGAAACAAGACCTAGTGTTAGACAGATCAGTAAGATGACTATAGTTAACAATATTCTATTGCGCATTTCAAAATAGCTAGAAGAGAATACTTCAAATGTTTCCAGCATAAAGACAAATATTTAAGGTAATAGATACCCCCAATACTCCGATTTTATCTTTACAATTATATGAATGTATTAAATTATCACTGTACCCCCAAGACATGGACACCTATTAGGCAGCTATAAAAAATTAAAATTAAATAAGTAAAATTTACATGGAAATGTGAAGGATCTAAAACATTCTGAAAAACTTGGAAAGTTGTAGAATTTACACAATCTGACTTCAAAACATAGCATGGGCTGAGTAATCTAAACAGTATGGTACTGACTTAAGGATCAACAAACAGATCAATGCAACAGATTAAGGAGTCTAGAAAGAGACCCACATTCATGGTCATTTAATATTTTACAAAAGTGACTAGACAGTCCAAAAGAGGAAGGAAAGTCTTGTGAACAAATAATAATAAGATAACTGACATCCACGTGGAAAAAAGTGAGCCTTAATCTCTATCTCACACAATACACAAAAATCAAATGAAGAGGCCAGGCGCGGTGCTCACGCCTGTAATCCCAGCACTTTGGGAGGCTGAGACGGGCAGATCACGAGGTCAGGAGATCAAGACCATCCTGGTTAACACAGTGAAACCCCATCTCTACTAAAAATACAAAAATAAGCCGGGCGTGGTGGCGGGCGCCTGTAGTCCTAGCTACTCGGGAGGCTGAGGCAGGAGAATGGCGTGAACCCAGGAGGCAGAGCTTGCAGTGAGCGAAGATCGTGCCACTGCACTCCAGGCCTGAGTGACGAGCAAGAAAGACTCCGTCTCTTACGAAAAAAAAAAAAAAAAAAAATCAAATAAAGATGAATCACAGTCCTAAATATAAATGTTAAAAACTATAAAGCTTCTACAAGAAAACATGTAAAACTATCTTAATGACTTGAGGATAAGGCAAAGATTTATTAGGACACAAAAAGGAAGACCCATAAAAGAGTAAACTCATAAATAAAACTTTAGCAAAATTTAAAACTTCTCAACAAAAGACATAGATGATTCAATTTTCAAAAATGAACAAAAGATCTGAATAGGTATTTCACAAAATAAGATACTGCAAATAGCCAACAAGCACATGAAAAAGTGCTCCAAATTGTCAGTCATCAGGAAAATGCAAATTAAAACCACACAGAGATACAACTGCATACCTGCCAGAATAGGTAAAATTTATAAAACCAACACGTCAGTTGCCAAGCATATGGCACAATAGGAATTTTCATATATTTTTGGTAGGAATTTAAAACAATAAAACCTCTTTGAAACAAAGACTGGCAGTTACTCATAGGACTGAACACCTGCCTACCTTATGACCCAGCAATACCACTCATAATAAAAATGAAGATTTGTCTACCAAAAAAATTCGTACAAATAGGTTCACGGCAGATTTCTTCACAATAATGAAAACGTGAAACAGCCTGGGTATCCATCAACAAGTGAACAGATACACAAATTGTGGTATCTTCTACTCAGCAACAAAAACAAAAACAATTACTCATAAACACAAATGAATCAATCTCAAAAATGTCATGTTGACTCAAGGAAGCTTTACATACAAGAGCAGCATATGCCATATAATTCCTTTTATATGAAATTTTGCAACAGGAAAAACCAATCTATGGTAGCAAACAAGTCAAAACAATGGCTGCCTCTGAAAGGGTGGGTCAAGGGCCTAACTAGGAAGGAGCATGAGGGAACATTTCTGGGAATGATCATGTTCTATACTTTGATAGAGTTTTGCATTTCATGGGCGTACCCATCTGCAAAACTTATCAAAGAGTACACTTAAGATGTGTGCATTTCACCAAATGTAAACTGTACCCCACACACACACACACACACACACAGAAAGAGAAGTAAGCTGACATCAAACTCAAGTTAATGATATACAGGCTGTAGTGACTGGGGGGAAGTATACCTACATTTAAATGCATCAAAGGTTAAGATGGATCGACTGATGAAAAGAAGAATAAAGAGATACCGTATAAAACAATTATAGTCAGGTCTGCTATAACATATGAGTTTCAAAAAAATCACCACATTATACAAAATCATGCAATAAAAACTGCAAGATTTACAAAGAAAATGGGGTTAGGAGCACAGCATGCAAAAACGTTGTCAGTAACACATTTTTGAAAAGGTAAGAACACAGTAAAAACAATTTTACACCTATTCAATTATTAAGGAATAGACCAGGCACAGTGGCTCATGCCTGTAATCCCAGCACTTTGGGAGGCCATGGTGAGAGGAGCGCTCGAGTCCAGGAGTTCAAGACCAGCCTGGGCAACACAGTGGAACCCCATCTCTACAAAAAAAAAAAAAAAAAAAAAAAAAGATTGGCATGGTGGTGCACTGCCTATAGTCCCAGCTACTTGGGAGGATCACTTGAGCCTGAGAGGTCGAGGCTGCAGTAAGATGTGATGGCACTGGGTGACACAGACCTTGTCTCAAAACAACAACAAAATTGTTACGGAAGAGATACTACAAGAAAGTGAGTATTTTACCTTGAAAAACACCTAAGTTTATACTTGGGAAATGGGTGTCATAAGTGTTACCACTTGTGAGTTATAGTGAAGTGATGAAAGGAGGGTTATCTGACAGAGGGAAATTTGTAACGCCAGGTGTGGCTGGGTGTGGCTCGTAACTCACAGTAAACTGAATAGCTGGTAGATATAAACTGAATAGCTGGTAGATATTTTGTATGTCAGAAGGCTGTCTGACACACAAAAACAAACTCAACCCAATAATGACAGACAGGCAAAATTTATGTGAACAAGAAATTTATTACTGTGGTACTATGTGTTTACAAAGAGCAATGAACATGAAGATTTTTCAGACCAATATGTCAACGTAGATCATCACAAATTATATATTTATTACGTTATGTAAGTAATGTTTGTGCCTAACATACAATGGAGACTAACAGCATTCTAGTTTAATTCCTATTATCGATAGGCTTAAGCCTACTATCTTGCTATTTGTCCATCTGTTCTCTCCATCTTTTTCTGTGTTCTTTTTAATACTTATTTTTGTTTTATGGCCATTATTAGTTTTCTGCTATGCCTTTTGGCAGTATATTGAGTACCTTATTAAGTTTTTAATGCATCTTTGATCTATGACATCCTTGATTAAGTTAGTATATATATCACATGCTGGCAATGCAAGAAACACTTTTAAAAACCCATTTACAGTCATGTTCCACACAACAAAATGTTTCAGTCAACAACAGACCGCATGTACAACAATGGTCCTGTAAGATTATAATGGAGCTGTTCTATACAAGTGTACCATTTTAAATCTTTTATACCACATATTTTTACTGTATCTTTTCTATGTGATGTATTTAGATACACAAAACAATTATGTTACAATTCCCTACAGTATTCAGTACAATAACAAGCTATTCAGTTTTGTAGCCGAGGAGCAACAGACCACACCACATGGCCTAGGTGTGTAATAGGCCATGTGGTATGGTCTATACCATTTAGATCGGTACATTCTATGATGTTCCTACAATGACAAAATCACCTAACAACACATTCTTCAGAATGTATCCCCATTCTTATGCAACGTATTTTTTGTTACTGTTGTCAAAAATTAAAATTAAATAAAAAAGAAAGATCTCTAATTAGTAATCCAATTTCTACCGTTAAGAATGAACTAAACCCAAAGCAGGTAGCAGAAAAGGAATTTTAAAGATTAGGGCAGAAATAAGTGACATAGAGACTAGAAAAACAACAGAATCAACAAATTCAAAAGTAGGTGCTAATAAGCAAGAAAAATAAAAGACTCAAATTACTAAACATTCGGAATTAAAGGAGTATTACTACTAAACTAAAAAGGATCATAAGAAAACAACTATTAAATGCTATGAACAATGAATTACACAACCTCCTTTAAATGGACAAATTCCTAGAAAGACACAGTGCAGAGTAATTTTAAAACACAAAGACAAGCCCGTGCTCAGATGGCTTCACTGGGGAAATCTACCAAACATAAAAATTAACATTAATCTTTCCCAGACTCTTCCAAAAAAGCTAGAAATACTTCCTAACTCATTCTACAAAGCCAGTACTACCTTGTTACCAAAACTAGATAAAGGAATCACAAAAAAACTACAGAAAAAAATATCCTTCATTAAATACAGATGCAAAAATCCTCAACAAATTACTAGGAAATCAAATCCAGCAACACATAAAAAAGATTATAAATCATAACCAAATGGGATTTATCCCAAAAACATGATAACAAACAAAAATCAATCAATGTAATATATTAAGAAAAATAAAGAACAAAATCCATATAATCATCTCAACAGGCACAGAAAAATAATTTCACAAAACCCATCACCCTTTCATGATTTAATACAAATTATGAAAAATCATGACTCAGCAAGCTTGAAATAGAAAACTTCCTCAAACTGATAAAGAACATCTATGAAAAATCCCCAGCTAATAGTATACTTAGTGGTAAAAGACTGAATACTTTGACCTTAAGATTAGGGACGAAAAAAAGGATGTCTTCTCTCACCACTTCTATTCAACATAGTACTGAAGTTTCTATCCTGGGCAAGGGGGCAAGAAAAAAGACATAAAAGCCATCAGATCAGAAAGCAAGAAATAAACATCCTCTACAGACAGATGGGACAATCTTGTATATAGAAAATCCTGAAGAATCTCTTCCCCCAAAATTATTAAAAGTAATCAAGTTCAACAAGACTACAAGATACAAGATTAACATGCAAAAATCAGTTGTATTTCTATACACTAGAAATAATTTGAAAATGAATTTAAGAAAATACTTTCATTTGGGACAGAATACAAAAAAAGAACACCTAGGAATAAATATAACAAAAGAAGTACGAAACCTGAACACTAAAAACGACATTGTTGAAAAAATGAAAGAACTCCTAAATAAATGAAAAGACTCCCCATGCCATATTCATGGATTTGAAAACTAAAGATTGTTAAAATAGCAATACTCCCCAAATTAATCTAGAGATTCAATACAAACCCTATAAAAATCCTAACTTGCTTTGCTGCAGAAATTGACAAATTGATCCTGAAATCATACACAAATGCAAGGGCCCAGTAGAGCCAAAATCATCTTGAAAAAGACGAACAAAGTTGGAAGACTCACATATTCCAATTTTAAAACTCAATAAAAAGCTACAGTAACCAAGAGAGTGTGCTGCTGGCTTAAAAACAGACATGGAGATCAATGCCATATAATTGAGAGTCCAGAAACTAACTCTTATATTTATGATCAACTAATTTTGTTGTTGTTGTCATTTTGCAACAAGTAAGGTCTCACTCTGTTACCCAGGCTGGGGTGCAATGCCATGATCGCAGCTCACTGCAGCCTCTTTTCTCCCCTGATTAGGTGATCCTCACACCTCAGCACCCCAGTAGCTGGAACTACAGTTGCATGCCACTATGCCTGGCTAACTTTTTTTTTGCACTTTTTCTGGAGACAGGGTTTCTCCATGTTGCCCAGGCTAGTCTCAAACTCCCTAGGCTCAAGCAATACTGCTCACCTCAGCTCCCCAAAATGTTGGGATTACAGGCATGAGCCACAGCATCTGGTAGATCAACTGATTTTTGACAAGGAGGAAAAATCCAGCAGGGAAAGAACTGGTTTTTTTCAACAAATTGTACTGGGAAAACATATACATGCAAATGAATGCAGCTGAGGTTGGGCACGGTGGCTCAAGCCTATAATCCCCGCACTTTGAAAGGCCAAAGTGGTGGGTGATCATTTGAGGTCAGGAGTTCAAGACCAGCCTACCCAACATAGCAAAAGCCCATCTCTATTAAAAATACAAAAATTAGCCCTTCTCGGGAGGCTGCGGCATTAGAATTGCTTGAGCCTGGCAGGTGAAGGTTGCAGTGAACTGAGATTGTGCCACTGCACTCTGGCCTGGGCGACAGAGCAAGATTCTGTCTCAAAAATTTTAAAAAAAAAAAAAAAATTCAAAAAGAATGTAGCTGGATCCCTATCTCACACCATATACAAAAATTAACACAAAATGGATTAGAGAGCTAACTTAAGAGCTAAAACTATGAAACTCTTAGATGAAAACACTGATTTAAGTCTTTGTGATAGTGGTTTAAGACAATGGTCTCTTAGATATGACATCAGAAGCAGAAGAAACATAAGAAAAAAATAGACAAACTAGGTCGGGCGTGGTGGCTCATGCCTATAATCTCAGCACTTTGGGACGCCGAGGCGGGTGGATCACGAGGTCAGAAGATCGAGACCATCCTGGCTAACATGGTGAAACCCCATCTCCACTAAAAATACAAAAATAAAATTAGCCGGGTGTGGTGGCAGGCGCCTATAGTCCCAGCTACTTGGGAGGCTGAGGTGGGAGAACGGTGTGAACCTGGGAGGCGGAGCTTGCAGTGAGCCAAGATCACGCCACTGTACTCCAGCCTGGGAGACAGAGCGAGACTCCATCTCAAAAAAAAAAGAAAGAAAGAGAAAGAAAAATTAGACAAACTAGACTTCATAAAATTTAAAATTTTTGTGCTTTAAAGGATACTGTCAAGGAAACTAAAAGACAATCCACAGAATGGCAGAAAATATATGCAAATCATATATCTGATAGGGTACCTTTTTCCAGCATATATAAAGATCTCTTACAGCTCAATAAAAAGAAAACCCTACTACAACAATGGGCAAAGGATCTGAATAGACATTTCTTCAAAGACGTATAAATGTCCAATAAGCAAGCAAAACTATGCTAATCATTAGTAATTAGAGATGCAAATCAAAAGACACAATGAGCTCTCATTTTACATACACTAGGATGGCCAGAATCAAGAAGATATGTGTCGGCAAGAATGTGGAGAAACTGAAACTATCATAGCTGGTAGTAAGTAAAATGGTACAGCCACTTTGGAAAACAGTCTGGCAGCTCCTCAAAAGGTTAATCATAGGGTATCTATGACCCAGAAATTACACTCCCATTTTCTGCAATAAAAATGAAAACATATAGCCATACTATAATGTTACACAATTGTTCATAACAGCAATATTCATAACAGTCAAAAAGTGTTTCTACCAACTAATGGATAAACAGAATGTGATATATGAATACAATGGAATATTATTTGGCAACAAAAAGGAATGGAGTGTTGATGCATGATACAGCATAAATAAACCTTTAAAACATTATGTTAAGATAAAGAAGTCAGAAACAAGAGGTCACATTTTGTATAATTCCATTTATATGAAATGTCCAGAATAAGTAAATCCATGAAAACAAAATAGTTAGTTGCTGCCTGGAACTGGGAGGAGTGTTTTGGGGTTCCTTTTCCAGGTGACAGAAATGTTTAAAAATTAAATAGTAAGGGCTGCATAACTCTGTGAATACAGTAAAAATTACCAAATTGTGCATTTTTAAAGGGTGAATATGTACATGAATTATACATCTCAATAAAACTCTCATTAAAAAAATAACGACATCGATGTTCAGCTCTATTATGTAAACAGCTTGGAAGTCATTACTCCCATCCTCACAAGAAAAAAGCAGAACAACTGAAAATCAACTACTCTTAGATGCACTGGAAAACTGAGTTCACAGGTCACAACACCTCCGGAAAAACTGAAGAAACGTGAATATAGACATATGGAGCTATATTTACTCTGGAGCCAGTAACTGGAAGGAATACTTTAAAGGTAATTAGCAAACTGCTTGAGACCGAGAGTGAACTAACCTGAGCTTTAACTCGTGAGGGCTCAGTCTTCAGGGAGAGAATATAGGTGAGGAAAGGAGCTCCACAGGGTTTTTATTAGAGGAAAATCCCCTACATTTTGGGTAGGGAAAAGGGAAAAGTAACAATTTTGAAATCTGACCTAGAGGAAGAGCAGTAATTCCAGCCCCTTCTAACCTTCCTGAGACAAGAAGAGTGGAAAAAAAAGGCTTAAGAAATTCTTTTGAAGGTCTGTTCAGCAACTCTAGTCCACTAAAAAACCCAACAAATTTCATCATATGATTACAGAAGACTTCTCCTCTCTACTACCTTATGACCACATAAACGGCTCCCGTATAACAGATTACAACTGAGAAAATTACAAGAAACAGACTTTTTTTTATTAATAAAAGTTTCTAAGGACACCCAAAACAACAAGACAAAAACCAGGAAAGTAGAGGAAAATGAAACGCTTTATACCTACAAACAATACAAACACCTAGTGAACATTAAACACAGCCTAACTCCTAGCCAGATAAACCTAAAATCACACATTAAACACATGTTTACCTGAGTTTCTACTACTCAGTAAGTCATGACCAGATTTCAGCAAAAAATTGCAAGGCATGTAACAGGCAAGGAAAAGGTCTGAAGAGACAAAGCAAGCATCGAAACCAAACTCAGATAAGGTAGATTTTGAATGATCAAACTAGAAATTTTAAATAACTCATTAAAATACTAAGGGCTATAAGAAAGAATCAAAACCAAATGCTAGAAATAAAAAACATTAACACAAAGAATGCCTTTGATGGTCAATCAGCAGACTGAAACAAACAAACAAAAAAAAGAATCAGTGAGCTTGAAAAAAACTGGAACATGATATTTTAGAATGTAGGACAACTATAAAAGGTGAAAAATATTCATAATAGTAATGCTAGAAGGAGAAGAAACAAAGAAAATGAAGTATTTGAAGTAATAATAGTTGATACTTTTCCAAAATTAATGACAGATACCCCAAATGGCAAATCCAGAAAGCTCAGAGAACACTAAACAGGATAAACATCAAAACATTAACACCTCATCTTCAAACCTAGGTCAAACAAAGAGTAAGTCTTGAAAGAAATCAGGGGAAAAAAAAATACCCTATATGAAAGAAGGATAAGAATTTTATCAGATTTCTCTTCAGAAATCATGTAAGCAAGAAGAGAATGGAGTGAAATATTTAAGTGTTGGGAAAAAAACACCACAAAGTTAGGATTTAGCATCCCGAGAAAGTATCCCTCAAAAGTAAAAGAAAAATAAAGACTTTCTCAGACCTGAAAACTTGTCGCCAACAAACTTGCCTTGCAAGATTTGTTAAAAGTTCTTCAGAGAAAAGGAAAATAATATAGGTGAGAAAAGAGAATCCTTATGAAGAAAGGAAGAGTCCAAGAAGGAATAAATGAAGATACACTCTTTTATTTTTCTTAAGCTTAACTGATCACATAGATAAGTATTCAAAATAGTAACAGTATCTTGGGTAACTGTGGTTTATGGATAAGTGAAATGAATAACAGCAATGCTATAAGGGTCAGGAGGGAGGAATTGGTTATATTCTGTTATAAGGTATCTGCACTATCTGTGAAGTAGTGTAAGTGGTATTTAAAAATGAACTTAGATGAGCTCTAAGGGAAACTACTAAAAAATATTTTTAAAGAAGTACAATTGGTATCTTAAATAGAAAAGAAAAATGGAATCATATACAATGTTCAATTAAAATCAGACAATGGGCTAGGCACAGTAGCTCATGCCTGTAATCCCTTTGGGAGGCCGAGCCACGAGGATCACTTGAGCCCAGGAGTTCAAGACCAGCCTGGCCTACATGGCAAAATCCCATCTCCATAAAGAATACAAAAAATTAGCCAGGTGTAGTGGTGTGCCCTTGTAGTTCCAGCCACTTGGGAACCTGAAGTGGGAGAATCACTTGAGTCCAGGAAGTCAAGGTTGCAGTGAGCCAACATCACGCCACTGCACTCCAGCCTGGGTGACAGAGGGAGACCTTGTCTCAAAAAAAAAAAAAAAAAAGAAAAGAAAAAAAGTAAATTTTAAAATAAGCAACAAGGAACAAGTAAAATGAGAAAGAAACACATGGTAGACACTAAAATCCAACTTTAACAATACTTTCAATGTGAATGGTCTAAATATACCAATTAAAAGACAGAACTGACAAGAGTGAATAAAAAGTAAGACCCAAATATATGTTGTCTACAAGAAACTCACTCTAAATATAAAGACACAGATAGGTTAAAGTGATGGAGAAATACACACAATGCCAACACTGATCAAAAGGCAGCTGGACTAGTTATATTAATTTCTAACAAAGCAGAATTCAGAACAAGAAAAATTATCAGAGAAAAACAGGAGCATTACATAATGATCAAGGATCAATTATCAAATAAGATGTAACAATCCTTAATTGTTGAGGGTCATGATCAACTCAGTATATTACTGGAGGCTATATAATTAAATAGCAAAGTGTTTCTCATAAAAGCAGGATGTTGGCAAACTGACAAACTGTGTCTGCTGCCCAGAAGAAAGGCTGAGGGCAGCCACCACCCAGGCACAAGTGTTTCTTGTGATTAGGCACAACTGAAGCCTGTTAGCAATAATGTGAACCTGTGATCAATCAAGCAGCTGACCAATCACCACCTCCTCCTCCCTGCTCTTTCTACCCAATAAATACTAAGGGCTGTAGAGTCTCAGGCAGTTGCCTTTGCTCACCAGAAGCAGGGAGCCCTTGTCTTCTCTTCTTCTCTCTTCTTCTTCCCCATGTTACCTTTACTTTGAAATAGTTACTTTTGTCTTAAGTTTTCATTTCTACTTCTGTCCCCTTCATTCAGTCTCATAATGATGGTCTCAAGTAGTAACAGTAGTAACTGTCTTAGTGATGGTCTCAAGTGGTAACTGTGGCAGTCAGCCACACTTAATGTGTCTGAGCCTCACAACAAAGTGTCAAAAGAGGTGAGACAAAAACGATAGAGCTACAAGAAGCAGCAGTTAACTCCACAGCTATAACTGAAGACATCAACACCCCTATATCAGAATTGGCAGACACAGCAGGCAGAAAACCAGTGAAGATATAGTCAAACTGAAAAGTATCATCAATCAACTGGATTTCATTGACATTTAGAGTATATTTTATCCAATAACCACAGAATACATATTCTTCTTAATCTCACAAAAACATTCACCAAAACAGACCACATTCTGGGACATAAAAAAGACACACCTTAATTAAAGTCACACAAACTATGCTTTCAGACTTTAATGGAATTAAGCTAGAAATCAATAAAAGAAAGATAGCTGGAAAATCCCCAAATATCTGGAGATTAAACAACACATTTTAAAATAACATATCAGTCAAAGAAGTCTGAAGAGAAATTTTAAAATATTTTGAATTAAATGAAAACAACGTATCAGAATTTGTGGGATGAGTGAAAGCAATGCCTATAGAGAAATGTATAGCACTGAATGTAATAGTGATCTAAAATCAATGATTTACCTTTCCACCTTAGGAAACTGGAGCAATAAATATAAACCAAGGGAAAGAGGAAGAAATGAGAAATAGAGGAGACAGCAGTGAAATTTAAAAGAATAAAATAAAATAAAAAGTCAACAAAATTAAAAGCCATTTCTTTGAAAAGATCAGTAAAATTGATAAACCTCTAGCCAGGATAACCAAGAAAAAAAACACAAATTATTAATACCAAAATCAAAGACATAAGAAACTATCATTATCAGTAATAATATCAATACTGATCCCACAGACATTAAAAAAGTATTAAAGAAACATTTATAACTAACTTTATTCCCACAAATTTGACTATTTGGATGAAATAGATTTCAAGGCAATTCCTTGAAAGATGTAACTTATCAAAACTCACACAAGGAGAAATTGAAAATCTGAATATGCCTCTATAGATTAAAAAAATTACATCAATAATTAATAACCTTTACAGAAATGAGAAAGAAGAGGAAGAACTCTGGTAACCAGATTAAATTGTAGTGTCAAAATAAACTCCATCCACTGAAAGAGCCTAGAAGCAATGATACCCAGTAGTAGCAAGCACACCCATAATAAATCTATTAAATAAAATTCAAGAATATTTGTTGCATGTTTGTCCTCAGAATATATCCAATCAGGGTGTATGATACATTGTGTTCAAAAGTTATCTGCATTCATTCTTTTTTTTTAATTGTGGTTACTGTTTGTAAAAGCTAAATAAACATATATACTCAGAAAAAAATAATAGTAACAATAAATAACCTTCCCCAAAAAAACAAACACTGGACCCAGATGGCTTCAGGGTAATTCCAACTAAACACGTAAGGTAGAAATAACACAACTGTCTCCAATCTTTTCCAGAAATTACACACAGAGGGTACACTTCCTAAGTCATTCTGAGTCTAGCATTACCCTAATGCCAAAACCAAATAAAGACATTACAAGAAGGGAAAACTACAGGCAAATATCTCTCATGAACACAGATGCAAATATCCTCAATAAAGTATTAGTAAATCAAATCCACCAATGTACAAAAAGAACTATATCTCCTTGAAGTCTGGGTATTAAAATAAATACATCAAATTAAAATTTTTTTTAAAAGAACTATACACCAAGATTAAGTGGGATTTACCCCAGATATGCAAAGCTGGCTCAACATTCAAAGAAAACAATGTAATCAATCACATCAAGAAGCTAAAGAAAAATCACATGATCAGACCAACAGATGCAGAAAATGTATCTGACAAAATCCAACACCATTCTTGATAAAAACCCTCAGTAAACTAGGAATAGAGGGGCAGCTTCCAAGAACATCTACAAAAAACCTACAGCTAGTCTCATACTTAATGGCTAGAAACTAGACACTCTCTTTAAGACCAGAAAAAAGGCAAAGTTGTTTCCTTTTACAGCTCATATTCAACATCATAGGGGAAGTCCTAGCTAATGCAATGAGACAAGAAAAGGAAATAAAAGGTATATAGATTGAAAAAGAAAAAATAAACCTACTTTTGTAGCTTAAAAGATTGTTTATGTAGACAGTATCAAAGAATGGAGAAAAAAGCCTCTTGGGGAAAAAAAGCAACCATAGCAAGGTGGCAGAATACAAGGTTAATATGCAGAAGTCGATTTCCTATGCACCAGCAATGAACTGGAATTTTAAACACACAATATCACTTATATTAGCACCAACAAAAAAGGAAATACTTAGGCATAAATCTAACAAATGTGAACAAAATTGATTCCATGAGAACTATAAAACTGCTGAAATAATCAAAGAAAATCTAAATGAATAGAAAAATAGCCTATGTTCATGGATAAGAAGACTCAGTACTGTTAAGATGTCACTTCTTTCCAACTTGATCCACAGATCTGGCATAATTCCAATCAAAATCCCCGCAAGTTATTTTATGAATATTAAGAAACTGATTCTAAAGTTTCGATAGAAAGGCAAAGATGCAGAATAGAAAACACAATGCTAAAGAACAGTTAGAGAATTTTACTTCAAGTCTACTCAACCTCAAGACCTACTGTAAAGCTACAGTATCAAGAGAGCATGGTATTGGCAAAAGTGTGCACAAAGATCAATGAAACAGAGTACAAAAATAGACCTACAAAATTACTGATCTTGAAGTTGTCAACTGATCTTTGACAAAACAGCAAAAGCAGTACAAGAGGGAAAATGTATCTAGATTTTACGCCTTTCAGAAACAATCCACTCAAAATGGACCACAGACCCAAAAGTAAAATACAAAACTATAAACATAGGAAAACACAGGAGAAACACAAACACAGAAAATTTAGGTGACCTTTGGTTCAGCAATGACTTTTTACATACAAAACCAAAAGCAAGGACTATGAAAAGAAAGAAAGAGCAAATAGGGCTCATTATAATTAAAAACTACTGCTCTGTGAAAGACACTATTAAGAGAACAAAAAGATAAGCCACACACTGGGAGAAAAGTATTTGCAAGACAAATATCTAATAAAGGACCTTTGTATATTCAAAATATAAAAAGAATTCTTAAAACTCAACAAGAAAAACAACCAATTAAAAACTGGGCAAAAGCTCTGGATAGACATTTCACCAAAGATGATCTACAAATGACAAATACACATATGAAAAGATGCTTAGCATATATTACTGGGGAAATGCAAATTAAAACAATAATGAGATACCCCTACACACCTATTATAATGGCTAAAATTCAAACAACTGATATATCAATTGCTGGTGAGGATGGATGTGGTGTAAGAGGAATTTCATTCATTGTTGGTGGGAATGCAAAATGGTACAGCCACTTTGGAAGATGGTTTGCCAGTTTCTTACAAAGGTAAACACAGTCTTACCATATGATTCAGCAATCACACTCCTAGACGTTTACTCAAAGTGGAAATTTACGACCACACAAAAACTTGCACACAAATGTCTGCGGCAACTTATTCATAAATCACAAAATCTGGAAGGAACCAAGAAATCCCTCAATAGGTGACTGGATTATCAAACTATGGTACATCCATACAATGGAGTATTATTTAGTGACAAAAAGTGATGAACCATTAGGCCATGGAAAAACACATATGGGTCTTAGACGTACACTACTAAGTGAAAGAAGCCAGTCTGAAAAGACCGTGTGCTGTATGATTCCAATATATGACACTCTTTAAAGGAAAAGCAAAACTATGGAGACAGCAAAAAGATCAGTGGGTGTCATCAGTCTGCAGGTAGGGGGAGAGGAGAGAAGGGAAAACGGTGAATAAATAGAGCACAGGGGATTTTTAGTCAGTCAAACTGTTCTATGTGACAATTTGGATACGTAACATTATGCATTTGCCAAAACTCACAGAAATGTACAACAAAAGAGTGAACCCTTATATAATCTAATAGACTTTTGTTAATAATAGTGTAACAGTATCGGTTCACCAATTGTAACAAATGTACCACACTAATGCAAAATGTTCTTAAGAGAAACTGTGTGTGGAAGATGGGCACATATGGGAGGGAACTATCTTACTGTTTTCTTTCTCTGTAAACCTAAAACTAAAAACCAAAGCTTGTTAATTAGGGGAATAAAAACAAAATGAACAAATATAAAGGGAAAACAAGTTAGGAGAAATATTCCAACATATATAACAAAAAAATATATCTTTAATATACAGTATGCTTAAAAATACTAAGAAAATAAGTTCTCACAAAAACCTGTGAAAGTTTACAGCAGTTACACTCATAATTACATAAACTGCAAAAAAACCCAAAGTCCTTCTGCTGGGAAGAGATGAATAAACTTAACACCCTGACAAGTGGAATACTACTCAGTAATAAAAAGTAATGAACTATTGGTACAAGCATCAATATGGATTAATCTAACAGGTATTATGCTAACTGAAAGAAGTCAGTCTCGAAAGGTTACATCCTGACTGGGCACAGTGGCTCACGCCTGTAATCCCAGCATTTCAGGAGGCCAAGGTGGGAGGATCACTTAAAGGCAGGAGTTTGAGACCAGCCTGGCTAACATGGTGAAACTCCCTCTCCACTAAATATACAAAAATTAGCTGGGCGTGGTGGTGCATGCCAGTAATCCCAACTACCTTGGAAGCTGTGGCAGGAGAATCGCTTGAACCCGAGAGGCGGAGGTTGCAGTGAGCCAAAATCACACCACACTGCACTCCAGCCTGGGCAACAGAGCGGGACTTCATCCCTCCTTCCCCCCCAAAAAAAGGTTACATACTCAATGATTCCATTTACATGCCATTTTGGAAAAAGAAACTCTATAGGAAAAGAGAGTCATTCAGTGGCTGCCAGGAGTTAAAAGTAGAGGGAGGATTAATGAAGGGGCATAAAAGGGAAGTTTGGAGAGCAATGGAATTGTTCTGTATCTCAATTGTGGTAGTGGTTACAGGACCCTATGCATTTTTCAAAACTCACAGAACTGTACAAACGAAAAAAAAAGTTAACTTTACTGCATGTTAATTAAAAATAAATTTTTTAAAAAGTAAATATTCCAATAAAACATGAGTAATAATTGAACAGGTGCTTCAGGAAAACACACACAGGCACATGAAAAGAAACATAAAAAATATTAGATCTCACTAGTCCTCAAAGAAAGTATCCTTAAAATGGCAAATCCTTTTTACCTAATATATTCTAAAGAAAATAATCATTGATATATCCAAAGGTAGATATAAGAATGTTCAATAAACATTCTTTTCATTCTAAATGAAACTGAGACTAACCTTTATGTGCAACAAAAAAGGACAGGTAATAAATCACTATATATGCATACATTAAAAGTACGTGGTACTTTTGCCTCCATCTTAAAATAGTCCCACCCAGGCCCTGTCCACTATACAAACTCAATGGCTCAATGGAAGAAGACACGGCCCTGCGACTGAGAAGTCCTCAAACTCTGGCCAGGTCCTGCTAGAATCCTCAAAGTCTTAAAATCAAAACAAGCCTATGAGGTCATTATAAATCCTGCTATAAAAATAGTTTTTAATAAAACAAAAAGATATAACACAATATTGGGCTAGAAAGCATGTTATAAAACAGCTTGTACAGTGTTAATTTTTATTGAAAATGTAAAGTAACAATGTTTTCCAAAAAGGTAGATAATGACCCTTTCGAGTGAAATAATTTCACTTTTAGCAATTTCAAAAAGATTGGTAAGCTAAAGCCATTTTTGTCCTGTAGGATTGTAGTTGACCAGTGCCTTATTTGAAACTCAAAAGCATTTTTATAAATGTAATTTCTTTACTCAAGTGTTTATTAATTTCAGAAGAAAATTCTAATTATACTAAATCATTAATCTAATGGGTCTAATGGTATCTATCAAATTCCTTGCTTGACCTTTAAAATTTCAAATTCTGAATAGTGTATTCACATATATAAGTTACTGACACGGTAAGAGGGATCTTTTTTTTTTTTTTATCTTACAAGACCTAAAAATTACTTAATACCTTTGAAATAAAATGCTTTATTTCTGACAAATGTCATTATGAATATAATAAGACTTAAGAGCACCAAAAGTTAATTACTACAGCAAGATGCACTAGCATGTGTATATCTATCTATTTCTATTAAGAAATTCAGGGCACTTGTCTATAATTCACAAGTTACCAATCTTAAATATTTAAACTTATGAACACATACCCATTTTTTTCTCATGTAAAAGAACAAACTTTAACATCTATCTTTCAACCATCAAAAGTGAAATAATATTAAAAGTGATATATACCAACTGGTGATGCACATAGTAGTGCTATAAAATTAAACCAAAAACATTCCATCAACAATTGCAGGCCAGGTATGGTGGCTCAAGACTATAATCCCAGCACTTTAGGAGACTGAGGTGGGCGGATCATGTGAGCCCAGTAGATCGAAAACTAGCCTGGATTGGACAACATGGCAAAACCCCATCTCTATAAAAAATATAAAAAATTAGCCAGGCATAGTGGTACATGCCTGTAGTGCCAGCTACTCAAGAAGCTGAGGTAGGAGGATCATCTAAGCCCAGGAGTTCAAGGCTGCAGTGAACAGTGACCACGTCACTGTACTCCAGCCTGGGCAACAGAGACCTTATCTCAAAAAACAAACAAACAAAAAACAATTACAGATGCTCCTATGAAAATATTTCAATCAGGTTACATACCTGATATGTATTTCAGGGTTTAAAAAGGGAATTACTATCTAAAAGAAATCAGAACTCATAAAAAATAATAAAGAACCAAAAAGAAAGCAATTGTTGAGAAAGTTATAGTTCTCAAAGATTATTAACACAGAAATTATTTGATAGGGTAAACAGAACTTCAGATGGCCATTGTATTTAAATCATGTTTTTTATTTACTATATTATGTTTTGGCTTCTTAAAAAGCTTGCTGGCCAGGGCTAGCACTTTCTTACAGATAAGAGAGCTCACAGGGGCATGTCTTCCATGTACAAACCAACCAATCCTGAGTCTACAGCCAAACCCACCTCCTTATCTAACGCTCACATACAAAGCCAGTATTTCCTGCCCTAAATCATTCCAGAGTCAGGTACCAGGCAATTAGAGACACCTCTACAGCTCAAAGCCTGCAGTAATCATCCAAACTCATCAATCCTTAACTGTTCACTCTGCTCTCCCCTTGCCTTTCCCAGGAAATACCAATAAAGACTCTGGCCGACTTTTCCGTGGCTCCTGTCTTCTGCTTCCTGACTAAAACCTGGTGCTTCCTCTGTGTGGCATGCAGTGACCCTCCCTGAGACCTGTGAGTATAATAAAATTCTTTCTTCTAAGCCTTATTCGCACATCCCCCTGCAGCTGCACAGACTTTACCACACCGTATCCAACACCTACATTCTTAGAATAGCCGCTATTAATATACAAAAGAAATTTAAGTATACGCATGCTCAAAATACTGCAAAGTGAAATATTAATCACCAGATGATTATCTGCACCAATGGAACTGAGTTAAGAAAACTTTAAAGTAACAGAAGTCCTTTTTCAAGATTACTATTCCAACCTAGAACATTTCGCTTTATCATCCGTGATTAAAAAAATTTGTTCCAATTCTAATTCTATGCTGACAGTAAAGCAGCTACTTCTCTCTCTCTCTACACTGCACCTTCTCTACCACATTCTTCCCAAAGCATAAAGAATCATGGATAACAGAAATTATTTCTTGCCTTCGGGAAGTTCACAATAATATACAGTAAGCTGCATCTTTCTTCAGCTGCATCTTTCTCCCATTACCTCTCAAAGAGCTATAAAAATATAAATATACAATACCTTAAATTAAGGCCTGGCTACATTTACTAAGATGGACTTCAAGGACCTATTCATTTATCCTGCCTTTTAATAACTACGACAATAAGGCTCTAAAAACAAGAAAAGCCTATTAGTTTGAGAGTTCCTCTGACAATTCTTTGTCAAATAATTCCATCTGCAGTTAACTCCTATGACAACAACAAAACACAAAATAACTTGGTTTCCTGATTTGCTAAACTGTTACAGTGTTAAATGTAAAGGAAAATAATCTATCATACGCATAAAACAACAAATTCTACTTTTTACCCAATAGATATGAAATTGTTTATGTTTCTAATAAACTGACATTTTTGGTTAATAAAATTATTTATATTGTAATCCATATTTAAAATCTTGTTTTTCAACATATCCCTATAAGATTAATAATTAGTAGCAACTTTAAATCACACAAATAAGTTCAGAAGAAAGTGATTTACATTTCAATTTTATAAACATTACAGGTTCTACTTGTACCAAATGAGGTGTACCTATAAAACTATGGAGACTGAGATGCATTTTACTGTTTAGTTTTTCAACAATATTTCTTTTCACAAGTGCTATAACTTAACATTTACACTGGATGTTCAAGACTTTTTCATAGGAAGTCTCCAATTTTTAATATAAATTGGTCAAAAAATAGTGTTCTTATTTACATAAGAATTAGAAGAAAAAAAGGAAAATTATTTCAGAAATAAAGACAAGCCAAATGGAACACTAAATAACAGACCCCACAAGAAAAGAGGAAAGAGAATGGAGGAAATTTTCAAAATAACAAAGTTAGTCAAGTGTTACAGCCTTTTTAGATTTTCTCTAGTAGGCTTTCCAGTTTTTACCAAAAAACCCTTCAAAAAAATAAAATAATAAAAGAAGTTAGTCAAATAGATCCAACATACATTCATAATTAGAGTCCCTAAAAAACAAACCCATGTAATAGAACAGAACAAATATTGAAAACCATCACACAAAATAACTTTTCTGAAATAAAATACTTGAACCTACTACTTAAGGCCATAGCAAGATCAATACCAAGACATATTCAAGTAACGGCTCTTCAAAGAAAAAGAAACATTCTTTCAGGTATTCAGGCAAATGACCAAATTTCTTGGAAGAATAAAAAGGCAGAAGACTTTGAAAATACCCACGGAGCTCATAAAAAAAAAACATAGCTGGGCGCAGTGGCTCATGCATGTAATCCCAGCACTTTGGGAAGCTGAGGTGGGAAGATCATCACTTGAGCCCGGGAGTTCAAGACCAGCCTGAGCAACACAATGGGACCCTGTCCCAACAAAAAAAAATAATAAAAAATAAAGTTAGCTGAGCATAGTGGTGTGCACCTGTAGTCCCAGCTACTCAGGAGGCTGAGGCGGGAAGATCGCTTGGCCCCAGGTGGTTGAGGCTGCAGTGAGCCATGATTGTGCCACAACCTGGGCAACTAAGTGAGAGTCTGTCTTGGAAAAAAGAAAGAAAGAAAGAAAGAAAGAAAACATGTGCCAGGGATTTTACATCCAACCAAAGCTTCAAATATAATAATGGTCACATACAAATAGTCTGAACCGAAAGGACTTAAAAGAATATTGTTCCTATGAGCTCACTTGTAGAATGTGAGCTTCAGACAACCAAAAAATCCTAAAAGTATCTTTGGGATAAGGTCTGGTGAAGAGTATTGAATATAATTTAAAATTAACACTAAGTGATCAGAATAAAGATAACAGCATAGTATATGCAAATGTTATATGCTCGTAAAACAGATATAAAACAATTAACAAAGAAGAGAATTTACAGAAAAAGTAATCACCTATTGATACACTCAACTACCTGGATGAGTATCACATGCATCATGCTAAGTGAATACAAAATAGCCATTCTCAAAAGATTACATTTATATAACATTCTGGCTTCAAAAGGCAAAGCTATAGGGACAGAAGACAGATCAGTGGCTGTGAGAAGTTAGGGGTGGGAGAAGGGTTGCAGATAAAGGGGCAACAAGAGAAAGTTTGGGGAGGTGAGAGAACTGTTCTTTATCTTGATTGTGGTGGTTGTTATGTAATTCTAGTTGTGGTGGTTGTTAGGTAATTCTATTTGTCAAAACTCACAACTGTATACTGAAAAACATGTATTTTACTGCATGTTAATCAATAATAAATTTTAAATGCAAAAAACCCAGAGACACTGGGGAAAGGGAAGAAAAGGTACAGAAGAGGTTATTAGCTAATTTCATTATTGCTCACAATACAAGAGTACCTTAAAAGGAGAGGACTATAGGTAGTAGTATAAATGTACCTCTCTCAATGTAAAAATATATTAAACCTCTCAAAGAGAGCAAAGAAAAGAAATAAAATAAAAATATTCAAAAGCAACAAAAATTTAAGTTTCCTTTCACTCCCATCCCCATTTAACCACTTCCTCTACCTACAGTCAACTAGTGTCATCAGCTACTTGTGATACCTCTTCAAAGTTTTTGATGGCATATTTGCTTACATTTTCAAAAGGAAATAATAAAAAAATAAACCAAGAACTAATGAAAATGGTTACCTGGGGGGCGGGGGGAGAGAGAAGGATGATGTGAACCTTCTGTGAAGTGCCTTAATTCCTTTTTTTTTTTTTTTTTTTTTGAGAGTCACGCTGTCACCCAGGCCAGAGTGCAGTGGAACAATCTTGGCTCACTGCAACCTCCACTTCCCAGGTTCAAGCGGTTCTCCTGCGAGCCCCCTGAGTACGAAGTAGCTGGGATTACGGGCACGTGCCACCACATCTGGTTAATTTTTGTATTTTTAGTAGAGATGGGGTTTCGTCATGTTGGCCAGGCTGGTCTCGAACTCCTGACCTCAGGTGATCCTCCCACCTCAGCCTCCCAAAGTGCTGGGATTACAGGTGTGAGCCACCGTGCCTAGGCCAAGTGCCTTCTTAAACAGTCTTACTTTGGAACAATGTAAATGTTTTACACAGTTAAAACAAAAATTTAAAAATCAGTCCCTATGAATGGAAGATAATTTTAAATAAGTGAAACTAGCATATATGAAGTTGGTGGCAGAAATACAGAAAAACGAATTACTTCAAGTGACTTTAAAACACAGTATTTTGAATATCCATCTCTAATGGGATATATTTTAAAAACCAAAGCACAATAAATAAATAAATGCAAAAAATCATACAGTATTTAATGTTTTGTTAATACTGATTTTTTTTTTTTTAATTGACAGAGTTTTCCTCTTGTTGCCCAGGTTGGAGTGTAATGGTGCGATCTCGGCTCACTGCAACCTCCACCTCCTGGGTTCAAGCAATTCTCCAGCCTCAGCCTCCTGAGTCACTGGGATTACAGGCACCCGCTACTGCGCCCAGCTAATTTTTGTTACTTTTAGTAGAGACAGGGTTTCACCATGTTGCCCAGGCTGGTCTTAAATTCCTGACCTCAGGTGATACAAGACCGCCTTGGTCTCCCAAATTACTGGTATTTTAATTTGAAAATGTATCAAAATATCCTAGGCTAAGGCAAATAAATATGTTAATATCACTAGAATCAAAGATTCTCAGAGTAAGAAAAAAGAAAGAAGTATAAAATGAGAGATTTTAAAACTGATTTGGAAACTCTGCAACTCACTTTGAAATGCATTTTAAAAAGGTGGGGTGTGGATGAACAGATCTGCAACAAAGTAAATACAGCAAAATCCTAATTCTAAAATCTAGGGGGTGTGTACAAGGGTATCCACTGTATTAACTCTCTCTTCTATATGTCTGCAAATGTTGGGGAGGAAAACTCCTTAGATTCTGTATTATACAAATCACGAAGAAGCACTGGGATGAATCTCAACTCTTAACCAATCTGTTTTTCCATCTGACAACAATTAGTTCTCAACAACCATTTTTAAAACATTTCAACCACTCCTCCAAAAAAACTATCCAGACTACCAAATCATCCACAACGCCAAAAAGTCTAGGACCAACAGATCATTTCTCCTTATCCTGGAATGTTAATCAACCTAAATGATTCCAGCAATAGGCAAAGAGCAAGAACTCAATATATCTGAGATAAACATAAATAGAATGGTTATAAACTGTTTTCCTGGTTGGATTTCAAGTAAAATATTCATCAGGACAAAACTATACAACCTTAAAGTTATATGACACGGGTGTCTTTAAGACATTAAAATGAAATTGCCTCCCTGAATTTTTAATTAAATTTACATTAAAGTGAAAGTAAAAGTACTGGTACCCATGAGAATATTTTTTTTAACCTCTCTTGTGACTCGAATACATCTTAAACCAATTTTTCTTTCTTAGACTAATGTTGAAAGCAGTCTGAATAGAGGAAAAAAGCTGGAGAGAATATACTCCAAAATGTCAACTGCCATTAATCTGGGTGGTAGTATTGCATATCCTTTTAAAAATATACATGCTTTTTTCTATTTCACAGGATTTGTCTGTTTGATTTTCCCTTTTGCATTAAGAATGCATTACCTTGTAACTGGAAAAAAAAATTCTTGGAGAAAAAAAAAAGTACCTACACTTGTTAAGTATAAAATAACTGACAGAGTAAGAGGTAAGGGTGATTTGGGATTTAAACCACACTAAAGATAACCAACTCAAGAATAATTTGAGAAACGTGATGGTTATATATCTTTAGGTCACTTTTCCCATATTTCACACCTTCTTAAATAACCAATTTTCCCTTCCACCAAAAATGTGGCTCCTACCATTCCTGATGGTTTCAAAATGTAGGTAAAGAACATATCCAAAATCCAAGACTCATATTCTGTTCATTCCGTAAATACTGAATATCTGTACTCTGTACTACGCACAGTAAGTGCTAGGGGTTTACAAAAGAAAAGATGTTATTATCCCTACCCACCTCTACTCGGTTAACATATTTATGCAGCACCTATTTTGCGTCTGGCATTGTTCGACGCACCATGGATATAGCAGTAAACAAAACAGACCAAAAAAGCCTCTCTGATAAAGCTTTGCTCCTCTTCATTTAAGTTGTCTTTCATTGTTATGCCCTACACTTAGCCAAATGCAGCAAATCCACCTCAGAAATCCCTCCGCATCTCCTTAAAACTCACTAAAAACACCAATATATAAATCTCTCATTCTGTCTGAGTATTATCAGCTCCATGCTGATTTCATTTTTTCCTTACCCAGCCTGAACTAAAATGGTCCATTTAGATATTCCTTCACCAGTAACCTCAATTACTACGATTGTTCTTCCAACTTACCTAACCTATAGTTTCCCATTTTGCATCAATCATACAATTCAACTTTCCTCTCTAACCAGCTGAAGATATAGTGAAAAATTTTAAGTATATAAACTGCTGTCTCAAATTCGTGGTTTTCAATCTCATAGTTCCTGAATACTTCCACTTCTCTGATCAATGAACATTTACTAAATATCTCTGTGTATAAAGCTGTGGCAAAGACAAAAGTCTGTGCCCTCCCTACAGGGGATACTCTAACAGGCAGGACAGATCTTAAATAATTAATTACGAATGTGATTAAATGCTATGAAGGGGAAGTACAAGGTGCCGTGAAAGGGCGCTAACAGAGGAGCCTAATCTCGTTTGGAGGTGAAATGGTTGTCAAGACAGGCTTCCAGAAGTAGTGATAAGTGCCAATAAATAAATTCCATATAGCATCCCACACTCCTAATTCATACTTAAATCCCCGTATCCCCTCTGCTGGACAAAGAAACTTGCCTCATTCGCCTCCTCAGTCTTCTCCTGGACTCACTAGTGATTCCTTCTCCTCAGCATATACATACAACAAAGTCTCTCCCACCCAAACATAAATTGGAATAATTTTTCTGGAGAGTAATTTGTCCATGCGTATCATAAGCCTTAAAAATGTGCATATCCCTTCTTGTGATCCACAATTCAACTTCAAGAAATCTTTCCTAAGGAAATAAAGACAAGTTTCATGCAAAAAAGATTATTTAGGATAGCGAAAGAATTAAAACAATCTAAATAACTGGCAACAGGAGAAGAGCTATGGATGTGCCTTAATAAACTTATAACAGACTATGCCACAGCTAAAAATAAAAAGATATTCAGAGCTTTTAATCTCATAGAAAAATGCTTATAATTATGTAAGAAATACACTGTAACTGTTACACAGAAATAAATCAATAATAATCCTCTACAAAAAAATTTAAAAACAGGCCAGGCATGGTGACACATCTCTGTAGTCCTAGCTACTTGAGTGGCTGAGGCAGGAGGATCACTTGAACCCAACAGTTTGAGGTTAAAGTGAGCTATGACTGTGCCACTGCACTACAGCCTGGGCAACAGAGTAATACCCTGTCTCCCAAAAAATATTAAATAAATGATAAACACAGGATGTAAAACCTGTATAAAGAGGATAACTAGGCCGGGTGCGGTGGCTCACGCCTGTAATCCCAACACTTTGGGAGGTCAAGGTGGGCAGATCACGCGGTCAAGAGATAGAGACCATCCTGGCCAACATGGTGCAACCTTGTGTCTACTGAAAATACAAAAATTAGCTGGGTGTGGTGGCGTGAGCCTGTAGTACCAGCTACTGGGGTGGGGTGGGGGGCGCGGTGGGCTGAGGTGGCAGAATCGCTTGAACTTGGGAGGCAGAGATTGCAGTGAACTGAAATTGCACCACTGCACTCCAGTCTGGCAACAGAGCAAGACTCTGTCTCAAAAAAAAAAAGAGTACAACTAAGCTTAAAACATAAGTGTATATACAAAATTTGGAAAGAAATGAGAAGTATTGATAGCAATTAATTATACAAAATTATGGTTTAGTTTTCCCCCTTACATTTTTCTGTACCTTTTATTTTTCTTGAATTTCCAAAATTTCTTTTCCCTCCCCTCCCCGAAATAGTGTCTCACTCTGTAGCCTAGGCTAGAGTGTAGTGGCAGAAACACAGTTCACTGCAGCCTTGACCTCCTGGGCTCAAGCGATCTTCCTGGCTCAGCCTCTCATATAGCTGGGACCACAGGCACATGCTACTACACCTGGCTAATTTTATTATTTTTATTATTTACTTATTTATTCAGTTAGTTAGTTAGTTGAGATGGAGTCTGGCTCTGTTGCCCAAGCTGGAGTGCAGCAGCACGATCTCGGCTCACTGCAGCCTCTGCCTCCCAGGTTCCAGGGATTCTCCTGCCTCAGCCTCCCGAGTAGCTGGGATTACAGGAATGTGCCACCACGCCCAGCTATTTTTTTGTATTTGGTAAAGACAGGGTTTCACCATGTTGGCCAGGCTGGTCTCGAACTCCTGACCTCAGGTGATCCACCCACCTTGGCCTCCCAAAGTGCTGGGATTACAGGCGTGAGCCACCATGCCCAGTCTAATAAACAGGGTCTCGCTTTGTTGCCCAAGCTGGTCACAAACTACTGGGCTCAGGCAATCCTCCCACCTCAGCCTCCAAAAGTGCGGGGATTACAGGCACGAGCCACCACGCCTGGCCTTGCATTATCGAATTGGCAGTGTATTACTTTTCTAAATGGGTTGTAAATTACTGTTCCTCACAACAGCAACACAGCTACTAAGTCCACTAGCACATTATCTCCATTCCTTACCTCTAACTCTCCGACACACTGCACCTGCTATCACCCCAATCCCAAATGACAAACCAGTGGAGACTTAGCAGTCCTCCTTTGAACTGACTTCCAGGGCTTCTGAAACCATCTAGGATCTGCCTTCTAATTCTCTGACCATTCTTTTATAGAATCTTAGATGATTATGTAACAAGGAAGACATTTTTTTAAAAAATTCGTAAGTACATGAAAAGAATCTCAGATAAATTCTCTCCTTCTATACGTCCTTTAAATATGGTGTTTCAGGTGTCCGCCTTAGCCGCCTTCTTTTTTTTACACTACACACTTCGGTGAGCCTATCAATTCCCATGGCTTTAACAACTTACCTTCTGACAACTCCAAAATCTACCTTCAGCCCTACTCTCCTAAATCCCATTTATTTTTAGTCAAAGTCTTTGCTATTAATTTTCTGGGAGTCCCCTAACAGTTCAAACACTGTTCTCATCATCGTCTTCTTTAAAGATCCACTTCCTGGCCAGCTGTGATGACTCACAACTGTAATCCCAGCACTTTGGGAGGCTGAGGCAGGAGGATCCCTTGATCCCAGGAGTTTGAGGCTGCAATGAGCTATGATCATACAACTGCACTCCAGCCTGGGCAACAAAGTTAGGCCCTATCTCTTAAAAAAAAAAAAAAAACCTTCTGGTATTTTCTGATGTGTTTAGTCACACCACTATCCATTTAATCTTCTAAGCTAAAAGCCAGGGAGTCATCCTTAACACTCTCTCTACAACTATCTTTACCTACTTACTACTCCTACTTCCTAATCAAGGAAATAAAGACAGATTTCTTGTAAAAAAAATTAAGTCCTAATTAGTTAATAAATCTGTCTACTTTCCTCTCCAACCCCACTACACAGATTAAACCCTCAATTTATTATTACAATAACCCAACTGATCTCTGGAAGTCAGTCTCAGATCTATTTTCTATATTACCCTCAGATAACCTACCTAAAAAGCAAATCCAACCATATAATTCCCTTGCTTAAAAACTACCACCTGAAAGATAAAAGGTAACACCCACTAGCATTAGAAGTCCCTTCATGATCATCTCCAGACACATTCCTCCCACAAAACTTTATGCTGAGCTTCCTCCAGCAGCAGCAGCAGCAGCAGCAGCAAGCAGCGGTAAGACATGAGTTTTCTGTGCACCAGGCATCGTTTTTCAGAGCAGCATCAAGCTATCTTGAGTTTGCTTCACACCAGGTAATCTAATAAGTGCTTTAAGTGAATTATGTAATTTAGTCTTATGAGGTTGGCACTATTATTTCCTTTTCACAGATAAGACTGAGTCTGTCAAAAAATACAAAATCACAGAACTAGTTAAGTAGCAGAGCCAAGATTTATATCTCCACTATATTTCTCCACAAAAGTAACTAGTCAGCTTCTAAAACTGCTACTAATCTTCAAAATCTGTTCATATCCTATCTTGTGAAGGTACCTGAGCAACTGAAGGACAGAGAAGCTTATGTTTAACTGTATTCCTCTTCTGTAATTTTATGTAAGCTTCCTAGATAGACTTCCCTGATCACCACCGTCTTCCAACAGAGTTGGTTACTTCCTCCAATATACTTCTCTAATTTGTTTATAGGTCTACTGCTGTGTATCTCATACTGGATTTTATTATTATTATTATTATTATTATTATTTTTTAGACGGAGTCTCACTCTGTCCCCTAGGCTGGAGAGAAGTGGCGCAATCTCAGCTCACTGCAGGCTCCGCCTCCAGGGTTCATGCCATTCTCCTGCCTCAGCCTCCCAAGTATCTGGGACTACAGGCACACGCCACCTCACCTGGCTGACTTTTTGTATTTTTAGTAGAGACGGGGTTTCACCATGTTAGCCAGCATGGTCTCAATCTCCTGACCTCGTGATCCACCTGCCTCGGCCTCCCAAAGTGCTGGGATTACAGGCGTGAGCCACCACGCCCGGCCGGATTTTATTATTTATTTACATGTTCATTTCCCTTTTTACCTGCAAACTTCTACAGAGTAGGTACCCTTTCTCAGCCATGTTTACAGCGCTGTCTCCATCTTTGTCAATCCTAGGTTCTTAGCAGAGTGTCTGGCACATAACAGGTACTCGACAAATTAAATCTCCTATTCTGTTATTTTCCTCCTTTTTTTTTTTTTTTTTTTTTTAATCTCTTATCACACTCTCTATCCTCAGGCAACAGCCTCACAACCTAACTCCTAGTTGTAGCCCCTACACTCTCCAGCAGTCTTGCAGACTGCCATCACACCCTTCATCCTCTCCCCACTTTGTATTATCTTTCTAAAACAGGCATCATATATCTTCCCTACTCAAAAAGATTGAAGGCAGTCTGGGTGCAGTGACTCATGCCTGTAATCCCAACACTTAGGGAGGCAGGAGGATAGCTTGAGGCTAGGAGTTCAAGACCAGCCTATGCAACATACTGAGACCCATCTCTACAAAAAAAAAAAAAAAAAAGCTGGGCATGCTGATGCACACCTGTAGTCCCAGCTATTTGGGAAGCTGAGCTGAAGCAGGAAGATCACTTAAGCAAGGGAAGTCAAGGCTACAGAGAGCCATGATTGTGCCACTGCACTCCAGCCTGGGTGACAGATAAGACTGTGCCACCAAAAAAAAAAAAAACTGAAAGCTCCCTTCTATCTATAGAGTATATTTCACCCTATAACTATCATCAACGCTCTATAATATCTGATTCCATTCTTACTTTTTTTCTTTTTTTTTGAGAGATGAAATCTCACTCTGTCGCCAGGCTGGAGTACAGTGGTGCAATCTCGGCTCACTACAACCTTTGTATCCCGGGTTCAAGCGATTCTTCTGCCTTGACTTCCCAAGTAGATGGGACTACAGGCGTGTGCCACCACACCCAGCTAATTTTTGTACTTTTTAGTAGAGATGGGGTTTCACTATATGTTGGTCAGGCTGGTCTGGAACTCTTTATCTCAGGTGATCCACCTGCTTCGAGCTCCCAAAGTGTTGGGATTACAGGCATGAGCCACCGCATTCGGCCTATTCTCACTTTTGTAACTCTTCCTTATAATCCAAGTCCCCAACAACACTGAACCATGTATCTCTGCCAAAGACCACAAAGTTGCACTCTTCCTGTGAGACTATTCTGGCCATTTACCATAGTCTGTACTGTTCTTCCCCAAAAAGGCCTCTCAAATTCTTACTCATTTTGTAAGGTCTACCAACTACTGCTTCCTGTATAAATCTGTTTCCTTGAGCCAAAATTAACTACTCTCTCCTCAGTTTTCCCATATATGGTCTCATTCTTAAGTACTTAGTATATTATGTCTTAGAGTTGCATATTTCTGCTTCCTGCCTTGTCCCACTATATCTTCCAAACACCATATACCAACAGTTTGGTCAAGAAAGGACTATATATACAATGGTACAGCCAGGTATGTAGTAGGCTATACCACCTAGGTTTACATAAATACCCTTTACGTTCATAAAAAAACATCGCCCAATGACTCATGTCTTAGAACATGTTCCTATAGTTAAGCGACATACGACTATACTAAATTTGATCTTCCTCAAGGGCAGGGACCATATTCAGTTCACTTACTGTATTAACTGAGTTTCTACTAAATGTCAGGTCCTCTAGTAAGAACTATGAATAAGACAAATGAATAAAATAATTTCTTATCTTCACTCAGCTGCTGACGATGTGATATATCATAGGTGTTCAACATATATTTGTTAAATAAATATATTGCTTACTTAAAATAATATACTGTTTATTCTTTGTTCACATTTACCTTGTGCTTCCATTTGCTGCTTACAACCAATCAAACCTAGAAAGAAAGATCCTTCTAGTTTTCAAAGCCTTTTAAGGCTAGACAGGAAGACCTTTGTTCTCCTCTTACCCCCAAGAAATAATCTAGAAAGTCAGCAAGCATAGAAGGAACATTCTGGAAGAGTGCACGTTATTATCAGCAGAAGAATTTAGGAACAGAACAGAGAGACTGCATTACTTGCCAGTTCTCACTGAAACACTGTCAAAGAGTGGCATCAATATTTTGTTTGAAGAGCTAAAAATACCATTCATAATAAATTATAATTCTAAAAACTTTCAAATAAAAATTTTATTATCTCTCACATTTAGAATTAACTGTTATCTCCACTGCCTCTATTAATATGCATAACTTAAAATTTGAATGAAATCCCTGAACTGAAAGTACATAAGATACAGACTCCTTAAAGAAATTCACCTCAATGATCACTAAAAAGAAGGGAAAGTAAATACATACCCATTAAATATATGCCCTAAAGAAGTTATGCAGGGCCAGGCATGGTGGCTCACATCTGTAATCCCAGCACTTTGGGAGGCCAAGGTGGGTGGATCATTTGAGGTCAGGAGTTCAAGACTGGCCTGGCCAACATGGTGAAACCCCAACTCTACTGAAAATACAAAAATTAGCTGAGTGTGGTGTGGTATACCTGCAATCCCAGCTACTAGGACAGACTAAGACAGGAGAATTCCTTGAACCCAGGAGACAGAGGTTGCAGTGAGCCAAGATTACGCCACTGAACTCCAGTCTGGGTGACAGACTCCATCTCAAAAAAAAAAAAAAAGTCATGTAGATAAAGTGATTTAATTTTTTGTTGTGAAATACATTAGAATTTATTTTTAAATTAATAATATTTAAAGACTATTTTGTCCTAATAAATTTATTTAGCTGCATATGTAAAAAAATTAGGTTCACTTTAAATGAAAACTCAAGGCAGAAAATGAAATGTTCTTTAACTCAATAAAAGGAACTTTCTTCAAGTCTCATTTTCTAGGCAATAAAGAAATACAAGTAACAATCATGACAGTCATATTCCTAATTTTCCAAAGCAGACCTAGAAATAACGTACACCACAGGAGAAATTAAAAGTCTTTACAAGCACATAATACATTAACACCAATTCTTTCTACTCTATTGAAAGAGGCAATTCACGCCCAACTCTTGCATTTCATGAGAAAATTTGCTGCCAAGGACAATTTATTTTAAAAACTGAGATCTTGGATAAACACTTTAAAAGAAAACTCAGCGTTTTTTTTGTTTGTTTGTTTTTGAGACTGAGTCTCGCACAGTCACCTGGGCTGGAGTACAGAGGCGCGATATCGGCTCACTGCAACCTGTGCCTCCCGTGTTAAGTGATTCTCCTGCCCCATTCCAGCAAGTAGCTGGGATTACAGGTGCCTGCCACCATGCCCGGCTAATTTTTTGTATTTTTAGTAGAGACAGGGTTTCACTATGTTGGCCAGGCTGGTCTCGAACTCCTGACCTCATGATCTACCGGCGTCGGCCTCCCAAAGTGCTAGGATTACAGGCTAGAGCCACCGTGCCCGGCGAAAATTCAGTTTTAAATTAAGTGAAATAAACTCTCAGATGGGCACACATCATTGCAAACAAAAGGTGACTAACGGCTACTCTTTCTGGTCCATGCTTTACAAAGATGTTGGGATTTTAGGAAAGCATCTATTCTCCAGAAAAACATCACTTGGCAAAAATTAGCAATAGGAGTTGCTTTTTTTCATAAATGAATTGTTCTTTGCTTCCAAAAACAATGGGTTGGGCCTAGAACTTTGTTTGACACGTTTACCAGAGAGAGAAATGAATGTGACCAAAGAAATACAATAGTTTGGTGGCGCGGTGGCTCGTATCTATAATCCCAGCACTTTGAGGAGGGTGGATCACCTGAGGTCAGGGGTTCGAAACTAGCCTGGCCAACATGGCAAAAACCCGTCTCTACTAAAAGCACAAAATCAGCTGGGCATGGTGGCACATGCCTGTAATCCAGCTACTCGGTAGGCAGAGGCAGGAGAATCACTTGAGCCTGGGAGGCAGAAATTACAGTGAGCTGAAATCATGCCATCACACTCCAGCCTGGACAACAAGAGCGAAACTCCGTCTCAAAAAAAAAAAAAAAAAAAAAAGGCCGGGCGCAGTAGCTTACACCTGTAATCCCAGCACTTTGGGTGGCGGAGGCGGATGGATCCCTGAGGTCAGGGGTTTGACACCAGCCTGGGCAACATGGTGAAACCCCATCTCTACTAAAAATACAAAAGTTAGCCAGGCATGGTGGTACGCGCCTGTAATCCCAGCTACTTGGGAGGCTGAGATAGGCAGAATTGCTTGAACCCAAGAGTTGGAGGTTGCAGTGAGTCAAGATCGTGCCACTGCACTCCAGCCTGGGCGACAGAGCAAGACTCCGTCTCAAAACAAACAAACAAACAAACAAACAGTTTTCTCCAAGAACATACAAGAAATAGTACTTCTAATCCATTCATTTATTCATACCTTTAAAAGCTAGCTATAAATTAAGCACTAGAGTTACAGAAATTAAAATAAAATAGTCCCTTACACTTAAATCTGTAGGGTCATGTTGGCAGTAAGCAGACAATTGAAACAATATAAATATCATAATTACAGTCTGGCCAAAATGTAAAGGAGGCACAGAAAAGGCATATTCCTACTTTAGGAAGAAAATGCCGTAAGAAAGGTACTCCTACACTAGGACTTGAAGACTAATTAATTAGCTAGGCAAACAGAGAAAAGGGTAAGAGAAGGTGAAGGAAGGACATGCATAAGGAACTAGAAATATAAGCCAGTGTGCGTAGTCAGAGAACTCCAAATGGTACCTTATAGGTGAAGAGCAGGTGAGTATTAGGATTCTTCAACATCATAAGTCATTAGGGAAATATAAATTAAAACTACAGCAAGAAATCACTAGAAACCTATTATAATGGCTACAAATTAAAAAAAAAAAAAAAAAAAAAAAGACAATACCTAGTGCTAAGATCAAGAGGAACTCTCATACATTGCTGGGAGAAATGTAAACGAGTGGCCCGGGCAGGGTGGCTCACACCTGTAATCCCAGAACTTTCGGAGGCTGAGGCGGGCAGATCGCCTGAGCTCAGGAATTCGACACCAGCCTGGGCAACATGGTGAAACCCTGTCTCTACTAAAAATACAAAAGATTAGCCGGGGGTGGCAGCGGATATCATATCCCTCCACAGTATTGCTGGTTTCTATCACTCAACAAGCCCATGGAACACACGAAGTATATCTGTAAGGAACTTACTATCTAGCTCAGGAGAAAAAAATGTATATATGAAAAACGTACATATGAAAAAGCTAGAGGCCAGGTGTTGTTGTGGCTCATGCCTGCAATGCCAGCACTTTGGGAGGCTGACACAGGTGGATCATTTGAGGTCAGGCACTCGAGAGCAGCCTGGCCAACATAGTGAAACCCCGTCTCTACTAAAAATTCAAAAATTAGCCAGGCATGGTGGTGGGTGCCTGTAATTCCAGCTACTTGGGAGGCTGAGGCAGGAGAACTGCTTGAACCCACGAAGCGGAGGTTGCAGTGAGCCAAGATCATGCCACTGCACTCCAGCCTGGGCAGCAGAGCGAGACTCTGGCTCAAGAAAAAAAAAACAAAAACAAAACGCAAACTAGTACAGCCACTTTGTGAAACAATTTGGCAGTTTCTTATAAAGTTAAAAATACACTTAACTACAATCCAGCAATTCCACTCCTAGATACTTACTCGTGAAAAGAAAACTTATGTTTACACAAAAACCTGTATATACATGTTTACAGTTCCAGCCAAAAAACTAGAAACAACTGAGAAGGTCTTTTTTTTTTTTTTTTTTTTTTTGAGACAGAGTCTCGCTCTGTCGCCCAGACTGGAGTGCAGTGGCCGGATCTCAGTTCACTGCAAGCTCCGCCTCCCGGGTTTACACCATTCTCCTGCCTCAGCCTCCCGAGTAGCTGGGACTACAGGCGTCCGCCACCTCGCCCGGCTAGTTTTTTGTATTTTTAGTAGAGACGGGGTTTCACCGTGTTAGCCAGGATGGTCTCGATCTCCTGACCTTGTGATCCGCCCGTCTCGGCCTCCCAAAGTGCTGGGATTACAGGCTTGAGCCACTACGCCCGGCCAACTGAGAAGTTCTTCAACTGGGGAGTGGGTAAGCAAACTTTGGTTCACTCATCTACACAATTAGATTAAAAAGGACTGTTCTATGAATATATACAACAGGGAGGAATCTCAAATGTTTTATGCTAAGTGAAAGATACCAGACTTAAAAGGCTACAAACTATGATTCCATTTACATGCCATTCTTGAAATGGCCAAACTAGAGTGACAGAAAACCAGTCAATAGTTACCAGGAGTTAGAGATGGGGAAGGGTTGTCTACAAAAGGGTATGGCGGAATTTTGGGGGGTGACTGAGCTGTTCTATATGCAGCAGTCCACACTTATCTGTGGTTTTGCTTTCCTCGGTGTTTCAGCTACCCACAGTCAACTGAGGTACAAAAATATTAATTGGACAATTCCAGAAATAAGCAATTCATAAGTTTTAAATTGCGTGCCATTCCGAGTAACATGATAAAATCTCATGCCATTGGACTCAGTCCCGCCCTGTCCCCGCCTGGTAATCATTCCTTTGTCTAGCATATCCACGCTGTATATACCACAGGCCCTTCAGTCACTGACTAGCCCTCTCAATTATCAGACTGAAAGAAAACATAGTATATATAGAGTTCAGTACTACCTGTAGTTTCAGGCATCCACAAAGGGTCTTGGAATGTATCCCCCACAGATAACGGGAGACTCCCATATCAACTGTGATGGTGGTTTTAGGACTATACATGTTTCTCAAAACTTAACAGAACCATATACTAAAAAGAATAAAGTTTACTATATGTAAAATATACCTAAATTTAAAAACAAAACAAAAAGGATAAGGGATCCTAGCTACAAAGAGACTGAAAAACGATGTAAAAGCTAGTCATATCTGAGGGGCCCTGTTAAGAAGCTCTACAATGAAGCAACAGATGTCCCAAATGATCTCAAAAAACGGGTAGAGGCAATTCAGTTCCGCATTATTAAGAACACTGACAACAGTTATAGACTAGAATAAGAGCAAAACAGGGAGCAACTGGAGACCCATCAACCAACTACCTCAGAGTAATTCAGCAGATAAATAATTGAGATCTGACTAAGGGAGAAGCAGTAGAGATGAACAGAAAAGTTAAAAGCAAAAAATTCTCAAGTGTCTAGCAATAGTGAAACCACCAACCAAATGGTTTTTTTTAGAAAAAGATTTTAAAGAAGCTAAATTTAAATGCCTGCGGGACATTCAAATGCAAACATTTGGTTAGACACGTTGTCTGGAGCTCAAGGGAATAAACCAAGATGTAGCATTAGATTCAAGAATGATCAGGGTATTCACAGGCAAATATGAGGTCAAGTTCATATAATTTGAAGTATAAAAAGAATCAGCTTACTGATTATACAGCTTGTAAAGTGAGAAATGGTGACAATCATGTGCCTATTTCAATGATGGGGCCTCTCTCAACCACTCTATCCTTGGCATCTCTGATTTTTTCTTTGGCTTGATTACCCTGAGAAAACTGAGGCAGTTACATAAAAAGCTGTCACTGAATTCCAAGTTTTTATTTTCTGTTGTTCATACTGTTGACATCGAGAATATTCAGTCGATAAAGGAGTAATCTACTGAATACACTTAACTGGTTAATTAAACACAGGAGGACTACTAAGAGGGGTTTGATCTGAGGTCCATCTGACTGACCTCATGGAGCAACTTATCCACACAGCCCAATAGCTTTGTCTTGGTAACTCAACTAACAACCCTATGGCTGCTTTAAGAGACCTCTGATAATGCAATAAAGTTATGAGGAAATACTATAGGATAGATCCAATGACTGTAGGTAATTAGTGCTTAACCAGGGATAGGCACCAAAATTCAGTGTGGAGCTTTCTCAAAATGCCTATCTTGCCCAAAGCTCTACTTCCGAAAATTCTAATTTAGGAACTTTTGGGGTAAGGCCCAAAAATTACTATATTTTTAAAAGTCTCATAAGTGATTCTGATATCCACACAAACCACACACCAATCCCAAGCTGAAAAGCAATGATATTAAATTTGGTTCCAGGCCCTACCATGGAATTCTCATTTGGAACTTTCTAAACCACATCCTAAACCTTGAAAATCTCCTCTGGTTGACAGCATACAAATACACATTTATCAGCTAAAACCTAAAATTCTAAGCCCAACATCTGTAAAATACCCATGAATCACCAACTGACTACGATTACTGGCTTTGAGAGGATTTAACTTCTTAGCAGAATTCAGGAAAAAGCAGTGTAAGAAAAGTCATGGAAAATGAGTCACTGTCCCTCCATTCCTTAATTTCAATTCTCCATTTTAATAATAAACCTACCAGAAAAGCTCAGTTAATATTACCAACTCAAGCTTTAACTTCAACTAGTATTTAAGCATAACCAGATCCAGTCTGTTATACTGGAATATTCAGATTCCACTTTTCCAATTACCAAAATTTCCAGGATTCCAACTTTCCAATTACATCATAAACATTATGAAATCAAAACAAAAAAAACTAACAAATGATTTTTCTCACCAAAATTTACACTTACCCATCTCTTCCCTTACTGACAATTTTTACTTCAAAATAATAAATCCCACAGGCTGCTGGTATTGGATGCGTGGCTCGAACTGACGCTGCATCTTTTGGGGTTTTGCCATGACCTGCAAATGAAACAGGAAGGAAAAAAGAAGTCACATGAGATATTCACTGAAAAATGAAAACCTTAAACAATTCAGGAAGATACAGGTTTTTGGAATGATGTATAATTTCTGCTATCAGTTCAAATACTCAATAAAATGTTTATCATCACCATGAACCCAATATGCAAAATAGCCCAAGTTAACCACAGAACTCTTCACACTATTATTAGTTTTATTAAGATTGCAGAATCCGAATATGTAAATTGAACCTAGCAGCCTTTTATGCAAATTAAATAAAAGATGTTATAGAGTACACTATATTTTTAAGAGGAGAAAGGCTGTATGAAGAACATAAGATCTTAATTTTATCAGGTCTAAATTTGTATATAACTTATATAATTTCTGTACACTCTTGCCAAAGGCCTGCTCTTTAAACCAGAAGCATCTATATCGTATATTTCTAAGTTAAACCTTACACAATCAGATTGAATTGGCAAAACAGCTTTCTTAAGAATTTACAATTTTGTTCTTTGGTATAGTCTTATTAATTAAAGCTGATTCATAAAATCTCTTGGGCCAATAACAGCCCATTGAGAAATACATCTAATTTCTAAATGTATTTTTTTTTCTTTTTAAACAACAGAAATAACACCATGCACTGCTGACGTTTTAGAAAATCTGTTAGATAATGCCTTTTAAACTTTTTAAACCAGCTATTCCTCAATTCTAATCCCATAGGGTTTGCTAAACTCACAATCACTTCCCCTGCCTCTTGCCCAAGACACAAACTACCTTGAAAGCTAGCATGTGGACAATATTAAGACAAAATATTCCATAAAACCATGGGAGAATAAAGACAGAAGTTGAAGTACATGTCAGAAGTACTCAAAGAGCATGAGTGAGACAAGTCTCCATAATCCCCAAAAGGACTTCATGAGACACAATACTCTAAATCATTATTTGGGTGTTCTAGTTAAATATGCTCCACGCAATACAAACTTCGCATTAATCTTTCAGTCATACTATAAAATTATCTTCATGGGTAGCAGAATTCTCCTCAAATTTATTGTGATTGTTTTAAAACTAAATGACTTAAGTCAAAAATTGCATCTTAAGATACACAACCATCACACATGAATGAGATCATATCCTCCCTTACCATACATTTCACCAAATTTACCAAATTTCCAACACATGCCTTATTATTATTAAACAAGTTTACACTTGCAATGCAAATTAGTACATGTTCACACCCCCCAATCCCCTACAAAAAAAGGAATGAATTCTGCCACTCCTTCCATTACCATGAAAACTTGGATTATGGGCAGAAGTTCTTTTAGCCTGGTGACCATAAGGAGTCAACAAGCTTGGCTAGGAAGACAAAAATGGAAGCAACAATATTTACATGCATCAAAACTACTTTAACATATGATGCAGGTAATAGATTTACACTGAGCTAAGCAGCAGAAAAGAAACAACGGCACAAATCTGTGCACTAGTCACTTTTTAATAAAATTTAATTATGGTGGCAGTAAAACACATTTTTCAGTCAAAATATGTTCAAATAAGTTACCTGAGAAAAGGCTATGGAAACTACATATTTAAAAATTAGAGAGTTACAAATAAATCTATAGAAAACTAAACAGAATCTAACTGCAGTCCTAAATCCACTAATTTTTTTTAAGGGGAGTGACCCAAACTTTTAGGGATAAAGTAATCCCAAATTACTCTTAATAACAAATAATAGTTACATATATTTAATACTGTGTGAAAGGCACTGTTCTAACGCATTAAGTTTATTAACTCATTCAATATCCAAAACAACCCCATGAGGTAGGTACCATTTATTATCATTTCATAGTTGAGGAATCTAAGATAACAAAACTCGCCCAAAGTCATACTGCTAAATGAGAATTCCAAAGCAGGATTTATGCTGGGATTTAAATTCAAGAAACCTGATCTAGTGGGAGCTCTGAACCCACATGAAGGATTTAGTTACAATGAACTTTCGGGGATCACCTCACATATCCTATTCTGGCTACTTCTATGGGAAAAGAGAAAGAAACTAATGTCCTATTCTGGCTATTCTGTCCTATTCTGTCCTATTCTGGCCATGTCCTATTCTGGCTACTTCTATGGGAAAAGAGAAAGAAACTAATATTTGAAAGTAAACAGTCTCTCAAAGAGTTAGGTGCTTTTGTATGGATTTTTCTCATTCAACATTCATGAAATAGGTATTATTTAACCTCACTTTTTGAAATGAAGAAATTTGTAATCTGTCATGGGCCTACAGAAAAAAATAATAAAAATTTTTACACATTATACACCCTGCCCCAAATTGGAAGAAACGTATATTAAATCCATGCATGAATTAAAATCCCATACATTTTTCCATTATGCAAAAATTACTATAAAGTACCAGTTATAAATCTTCAAGTATCCATTGTATTTGTTATGCTTCACTGCAGATAAATTCTGTAAATGTTAAAACTAAAAAGATTTGTTTCATAAAGTTAAATTAGATGTAAAAGGTATAAGGAAAAGTTTAAATGCAAGATTAAAAGGTTTCATACTATTTCTTAAATGAGACCAGTACAAGTTGAGTATCCCTTATCTGACATGCTTGGGACCAGAAGTGTTTTAGATTTTTTCAGATTTTACAATATTTGCACATACTTACCAGTTGAGCATCCTAAATCCAAAAATCCAAAATCTAAAATGTTTCAATGAGCATTTCCTTTGAGCCGGGCGTGGTGGCTCATGCCTGTAATTCCAGCACTTTGGGAGGCTGAGGCGGGCGGATCACTTGAGGTCAGGAGTTCAAGACCAGCTTGGCCAACATGGTGAAACCCTGTCTGTACTAAAAATACAAAAATTAGCCTGGCATGGTAGTGTGCGCCTGTAATCCCAGCTACTCAGGAAGCTGAGACACAAGAATCACTTGAACTTGGGAGGCAGAGCTTGCAGTGACCCGACAGTGCCACTGCACTCCAGCCTGGGCAACAGAGTGAGACTCTGTCTCAAAAATAAAAATACATAAAATCAAGTTTTGAATTCTGAAAGCATTTTGAATTTAAGATTTGGGATGCTCAAACTTGTAATATCAGCAGCAAAGGGCCTATTTCTAACAATGCTTATCACCTGAAAGTTTATTACCTTAAATTCTGTGGTAACCAAAAGACAACCTCAAACTATCAAAGCTTCAACTTTTAAAACTACAAAGTCCTCAGTATTGTTTTCTATGTGGCTTTAGAAGAAAACATATGTAATACGTCCTAATTCTAAGGCTAGCAAGTTTAGCTCTTTTTATTCAAACAATCCAATGGAAAGAGTTTGGATAAACCATTCTACCCCATTCCCACTCCCATCCCTTCTCCAACATGCAGCCAGCCAGTGCCTTTCTGGAAACATAAATCAGTCGTCCTTCTATCACCAGCTCTCAATACAACGAAGATTCCTTCCAAAGCCTCCCCTTTGGCCTAGGAAAAAGACACGCTTCCTGAACACCTTCTCTGACCTTGCTCTCCACCTGCACTTTCCACTTCCTTTCTGCTCTAGTCACATCAGCACCATTTCGATTCTTCACATTCATCAGGCCAGAGTCTGTACACATGCTATACCCTCCACCTTTCCTTCTTAGCCTGAGTAAGTCATTCTCACACTTTAAATCTTAGCTCAAGCTTTACTTCCTCAAATATTCTTTCTCTAATCTCTCCAACTTGGTGGAAGCTCCTTTTTACAAGCCCTCAAACATGTATCTCTCCTGTACATTCACACACTTAACACTCACGTGTAATTATTTTTTCCCTGAGTTTTAATTCCTGAACCTCTTTATTCCCACTAACTTCCACTCTAACTTCAATCATTCCTTCTTGAAGAAGCAAAAGCCCAAGACCCAGAGTCTAAAGCTGCAATGGACCAAGCCACCTGTAATATCGGGCACAGTGAAAATTTAACTGGGCTTTTATTTTATTAGGACTGTAATTTTTGTGGTGTTCTGATTAGTGCTTACAAAGTTCCCAAGGTTTTAAGTGGTTGCTCCAGCTTTATTTATAGTTCACATAAGTCCTGTTACTTTTAGCACACTGATTTTGTGGAAAACATGGTTTTCCAGCCACGCGTTCATGACATTACTGCAGAAACACCGGTATCTTCCTCCAGAATACACCATCCTGTTCTATCCTCTTTCTAAAGCCTTCACATCTATACTTCCTCTTCAACATCATGGGACCTCTAATTCCTCAAACTCTTCGTGGTTTTTTCTCCCTTTTTCCTCTTCCAGGACAGGCTACATGGTAATCACTTAAAGCTCTCAAATATCCTTGATTTCCCTCATATGCCCATCCTTCTATCATATCCAACCAGCAAAACAACACTCTCAATATTATAATCTACCTTCGCTACTTCCTCACTGGACAGTTGACTTCCACTGAATAAAGTTCAAAATCTCACAAACAGTCACTGCTATGAACTAATGATGTCAACTGAGCACTCTCAATGCTACCAACAATATTTTTAGAAATGTTCAGTCAGTTTATTCCCTATTCCTCTCAATGGCTAGTCCACATTTTCATCATTACTTTAAGCTTTACATCCTCTACTCAAATTCATAAGCAAAGTACCTTACCTCTTATCAAGAAAACAGGAGTCCAGTTGGGTGCAGTGGCTCACACCTGTAATCCCAGCACTTTGGGAGGCGAAGGCAGGTGGATCACCTGAGGTCAGGAGTTCGAGACCAGCCTGGCCAACGTAAAACCCCATCTCCACTAAAAATACAAAAAGTAGCCAGGCATGGTAGTGCCCACGTGCATTCCCAGCTACTTGGGAGGCTGAGGCAGAAGAATGGCTTGAACCCTGGAGGCAGACGTTGCAGTGAACCGAGATTGTACCACTGCACTCCAGCCTGGGCGACAAGAGCGAGGCTCCACCTCAAACAAACAAACAAACAAACAAAACCCCAGGAGAGGCCAACGTGGGTGGATCATTTGAGGTCAGGAGTTCGAGACCAGCCTAGCCAACATGGCGAAACCCCATCTCTACTAAAAACATAAAAATTAGCCAGGCATCGTGGTGGGTGCATGTAATCTCAGCTACTCAGGAGGCTAAGGCAGGAGAATTGCTTCAACCTGGGATCTGGCCTGGGCAACAAAGCGGGACTGTCTCAAGAAAAAATAATACCAGGTAGGCTAATCAATTTTATTTGTTAAAATGTTAAATTTTGTATACATTTACTGGAACACCATACCTTGGACTAATACAGTATTTTCATTTAATTTATGTCGCTTCGGTTTTACCTACATAACCAATAAAACAAGATTGACTAAGAAATGACACAATGGTCTCTAACACAATACTCTCCAAAGGAATTTTTAAAGATAATTTTGGTTATGTGGAATTTTCATCTTCTATACTGACATTAGAAGCTAAACTCCAGGTAAAATGTAACTCCGCTATCAGCTATTAAAAATTAGAGGAAAAAACAAAATTCCACCTTAACCTCTATCCTCCTCTAGGAAATGCCTAATCTCTTCCTTCATCTATATTTCTCAAGGATAATCTCTATCCACTATCCTCTCTACTTGGTCCTTTCATTTACTCTTTCAACCCACTGAAATCTGGTTTTTGCCCCATCACTCAATTCAAACTGCTCTCCCTAAAGTCACAATGATCTAATTTCCAAATGTAGTGGAAAACTATCTGTGCCTATCCTACTAAACCTATCTGTTGCAATACACACTATCACTTCCTCGTTTCTACTAGGGAGGGTGGGGAGGCTGTCTGAGACAGTGTCTCATTCTGTTGCCCAGGTTAGAATGCAGTGGCATGATCACCGCTTGCTGCAGCCTCAACTTCCCAGGTTCAGGTAGTCCTCCCACTCGACTTCAAAATGCTGTGATTACAGGTGTGAGCCACTGCACCTTCCCACGCTCAGCTTCTGTGATACCAATCTCCTTGATGTCTAGGGACCTACCATTTCTTTTGGGCTCCCTCTAGTCCTTCAACGTTGGTGTTTTTCAGGGTCCCATCTTTGGTCCACTGCTTTTTCTCACTCTATTACTTATTCTCCCTCTCTCTCTCAAATACTCTGAGTTTCAACTACCACCTACGAGTGACTCCTAAATCAGTCATGACCTAGACTTCTCTCCCAAGCTTCAGGTCAATTATAGTTAACTATCAACCCTTCCTAGGAGAAACTGTCTCACACATTGTCCCTACTGAAAGAAGACCCAGACTATCCTTGTACCAGAAGGGTATTCTGTATTTTATAATTACCACCACTCCTACAGCTGATTCAACACAGGTTAGCACCTGACTTGAAGGCCGCCAATTCACAACATAGTCTGTAACGAAAAGCTCTACCCAACTAAGAATCATAGCAATTAGCCAGGCCAATCTGTTAAGTCTCTCAGGAATTTGACATAGGAAGGAAAGGATAAGCCAGTCAGTAGGGAAAAAGAAATAAGAAAACAACCAGAAACTAGTGATTGGAGCTGAGTCAGTTTAATAGAATAGAATGAAGTCATGAAATCCAACTGTTAAGACCATTTAGAGCCCCCTTAACTTCAAAAGACCTGTTCCTGTTCTTTCGGTAAGGCTTGTTCCTTTGGCTTCTTCAGGTTTCCCTGAAGTCAGATCACAGGGCTGAGATTCCCATTTTTACCTATCTCCAACTATACTGTAATACAGTCTTCTTCACAATCATTATTTTATTCATGGTTCACTGCAAGAGCCTAACAGCTAAAAACCCAAACATCATCCTAACAGAGGTGGAAACCCATTTTCCTTGAGTTCTCTCACCATCATTCCTCATATCCTCTCAGTATTACTTTTAAATATCTCACAAATATATCTGCCTTTCTCTGTCCCTACCACTGACCCAGCTGAGGTCATTTCTAACATGGTCTACTGCAACAGTCTTCTAAATGAGTTTGCTATTTCCACTCTTGTAACCTCTTGAATCTATCTTCCAATCAGCTGTGTAATCTGACAAAAATGAAGATATGAGCCAGTCCCTCCCCATTTAAAATCCTTTGATGATTTTCCATCTCCTACAGAATAAGATCTAAACTCAACAAAATATTCCATAGGGCTCCTAACTGGGCCAGGTACACTGGCTCCTGCCTATAATCCTAGCACTTTGGAAGGCTAAGGCAGGCAGATGGCTTGAGCTCAGGAATTCGAGACCAGCCTGAGCAACATGGCAAAATCCCCATCTCTACAAAAAAATACAAAAAATTAGCTGGGTGTGGTGGCGCATGCCTGTAGTTGCAGCTATTCAGGATGCTGAGGCAGAAGGATCACTTGAGCCCAGGAGGCAGAGGTTGCAGTGGGCCTAGATAGCACCACTGCATTCCAGCCTGGACGATGGAGTCAGACCCCGTCCCAAAAAAATAATAAATAAAAAAATCTCCTAATTGATCTTTTCGCAGATGCTCCTTGTCACATACTCTAAATGCTAACCCAAAATTGTAAAACCAGACGCATAAAGTAATTCTCTATTTTTGCTTTTCCTTCATTTGCAACACCTAGCCCCTCCCTTTCTCCTATATCCTACTCATCTTTTAAGACTGACCACTAGCCTCGACTCCTCCAAGAAGCTATCCCTGATACCTGAACTTCCTTCATTCTTTCCAGTGTCAGCCTGGGTTAGACGCTCCTCCTATCTTCACAGTACTCTTTATAGTATTTCCCTTACTACTCTATTTTATGTCCTCTGAGCTCTCTGAATTCAATGACAGTATCTTCTTCACCTTTGAGTGTCAGAACCTAGCACAAAGTAAACATTCACTAAAACCTTATTAAATAAATGAAGAAATGAACAGTGAGAAACACAAATAAATTGTCTAGTCTAGCAGAATATACATCATCAGGCCGGGTGTGGTGGCTCACGCCTATAATCCCAGCACTTTGGGAAGCCGAGGCAGGCAGATCACTTGAGGTCAGGAGTTTCAGACCAGCCTCGTCAATAGGGCAAAACCCCGTCTCTACTAAATATACAAAAATTAGCCAGGCATGGTAGCAGGCGTTTATAATCCCGGCTACTTGGGAGGCTGAGGCTGGAAAGTCACTTGAATCCAGGAGATGGAGGCTGTAGTGAGCTGAGACAGCACCACCACTGTACTTCGGCCTGGGCAACAGAGCAAGATTCCGTCTCAAAAAAAAAAAAAAAGGTATATACATCATTATTGTCTACTATTCTGCATGATTATTAGATTTACTTGATTCTTGCAGTTACCAACTGGCATTTTTAAACCTAATTTCCCAAAATCTTGGCAAGTAATAATTCAATTCCTTCATTTTAAAGAACATTTTTAGGCCAGGCACAGTGGCTCACGCCTGTAATCCCAAAACTTTGGGAGGCGGAGGTGGGCAGATCACGAGGTCAGGAGATCAAGACCATCCTGACTAATGGAGAAATCCTGTCTCTACTAAAAATACAAAAAATAAGCCAGGCGTGGTAGCGGGCGCCTGTAGTCCCAGCTACTCGGGAGGATGAGGCAGGAGAACGGTGTGAACCCAGAAGGCGGAGCTTGCAGTGAGTGGAGATCGCACCACTGCCCTCCAGCCTGGGCGACAGAGCAAAACTCCGACTCAAAAAAAAAAAAAAAAAAAAAACACAAAAGAAACATTTTTTGTATCAACTCCATAATGCTTAACAGACATCTGTACTTGTAAGCTTGTAAGCAAGCATGTTGAAATATTTGTTCAACCTTAAAAAGTGCAGGAAATTAGATAAGCAATTATATTTAGGAAATGTTCAAGGACTAATGACTGGGGGTACAGGTGGGAAAGACAGAGTAAGTATAACAAAAGTTCAACCTATTTGGTTAGATGTTGTTCAAAACATTTCAATCAAAAAGTGCAATTCTAGCCAGGCACAGTGGCTCACGCCTGTAATCCCAGCACTTTGGGAGGCCGAGGCGGGCGGATCACGAGGTCAAGAGATCGAGACCATCCTGGCCAACATGTTGAAACCTCCTCTCTACTAAAAATACAAAAATTAGCTAGGTGTGGTAGCACACGCCTGTAGTCCCAGATACTCAGGAGGCTAAGGCAGAAGAATTGCTTGAACCCGGGAGGCTGAGGTTGTAGCGAGCGGAGATGGCACCACCGTACTCCAGCCTAGCAACAGCAGAGCGAGACTCCATCTTAAAAAAAAAAAAAAGAAAAGTACAGTTCAGGCCAGGTGCAGTGGCTCATGCCTGTAATCCCAGCACTTTGGGCGGCCGAGGCGGGCGGATCATCTGAGGTCAGGAGTTCAAGACCAGCCTGGCCAACATGGTGAAACACTGTCTCTACTAAAAATGTAAGAATTAGCCAGGCATGGTGGTGAGTGCCTGTAATCCCAGCTACTCAGGAGGCTGAGGCAGGAGAACTGCATGAACCCAGGAGAGGTTGCAATGAGCAGAGATTGTGCCACTGCACTCCAGCCTGGGCGATAGAGTAAGACTCTGTCTCAAAAAAAAAAAAAAAAATGCAATTCACTATTTTATCTTTGGGTCTCACTCTGCCACCCAGGCCATCATGGCTCACTGAAGCCTCAACCTCTTGGGCTCAACCAATCCTCTTCCCTCAGCTTACTAATACTAAGTAGCTGGGATTTCAGGTATGTGCCACTTAGTCCGGCTTTTAGGGGTAGAGATGGGGTACCACTATGTTGCCCAGGCTGGTCTAGAACTCCTGGGCTCAAGCGATCCTTCTACTTTGGCCTCCCAAAGTGCTGAGATTACAAGTATAAGCCACCACACTCACTGAAATTCACTATTTCATTGCTTCTTATCATTCCCAACCTTCATTTATCTTGCATATCTCCTAAACTGTCCTAAATCAGTAAAATCAAGGTGTCTGGACTTTTTTGAAGCACGGTGTTCCAGTTACCTTTTTCCCCCAGAGTAAGTATTTTCAATCTGGACTTTTCTGAAGCACTGTGTTCCAGTTACCTTTTTCCCCCAGAGTAAGCATTTTCAATCTCAACTATTCTTTAAAAGTTCTAAATGTAATCACAGGATTTTATCTACTTGAGATAATTAAGTCTCATATGAACTAAAACAGGCAATACTATGGTCTTGTGAAAAGAACACTAGATCTGGAGTTAGTGAAAATTTTCAATCCTGACTTACTTATGACTGGGAAGATCTAATCTCCAGGTTCTACCACTCTCTAAAATTTAAAATGAAAATTCCAGGATCTTGTCCAGATCCACTAGTGTGTGTATATATAAAACACTCAATAAAATATCCAAATAGTGGTAATAACTAAAAAAATATAAAAATGCAATCTGTTGTTGAAACATTTAGACTAAATTCATTGTCATATTCATTAAAATTATTTAAAGTAAAATAAAGTTATCGTCATAACTAAGTCTAAACTTGTCACATTTGTACTTATCCAATACTGATAACAATTTCAAAAATAAGAGGGGCTATCCCTGGGTTTTTCAACAGTTGTGTGACTGCGAAGCAAAAGGCCTTCCAAAAAATTTCAGATATACTACACATATCCTGTAGTTATTCCTCTGCAATCCAATCAACCTTATCTGCATGTCCAGTATTATTCAACATTAATCTCTTCAAATCATTTAAGGAACAATACTGCTTCCAAAAGCAGTAATTTCAATTTAGAATATCTTAAAAACAGAATACAGGCTGGACACAGTGGCTCAGGCTTGTAATTCTGGTACTTTGGGAAGCCAAGGTGGAAGGATCACTTGAGCCTAAACGTTCAACACCAGCCTGGGCAACACAGTAAGACCCCATCTCCACACGAAAAAATTACAACTTAGCCCAGCATAGTGACAGGAGCTTGTAGTCCCCGCTACTTGGGCAACTGAGGCAGGGGGATGCCTTGAGCCTAGGAGGTCAAGAATGCAGTGAGCCATGATCGCACCACTGCACTCCAACAAGGCAACAGAGTTGAAACCCTATCAAAAAAAAAAAAAAAAAAAACCCCAGAACAACCACAAAAAAAAACAGAATACCTTTGGAGCAAAAGAAAGCAAAATACTTCTATTTCAAGATAAGGAAAATTCTCGTCACTCTGGAAAATAAAATCACTCTTTTGAAATTCTGTAATACATGAATATATGAATAACAGCTTTTAATGTTAAGTGTCTACTTAGATAAAATCAATGCAGCACAATGATAGGTTAAATAAAAATTCACTCTTCTTATTCTGTGACTTTAAAGTATTATCCACTATCTATGATACTTCTTTGCTACTGCTACTGGGACAGAGTTGCCCACTACAACCGGTGTGGTTCTCTCAGATAACACACAGAAAATCAACAGTAACAACAGAAAACACACACACACACACACACACACACACACACACACACACAGAGTCTACAGTAACAAGACAAGAGGAAAAGGCAGTAGAAAGAGAAAAAGACTGTTTCTGACAAGGGGTAAGGGAGAGACAAAGGGAAGACAGAAGAGAGGGAAAGAAAATAAAAAGGATAACAAAATTTCTGGAAGAACAAAAGCTGTTCTGGAAGAAATAATGATTTATGTTTTTAAAAGTTATGTTCCCAGAAAGTGAATCTTAGTATTACACAACAGAAAGTAATAAAGAGGCCAAGAATAAAAACAATTGAGACAGCAGTGTCAGGAATGTAGCAGTGTCAGAAATATTTCAAACTCCAACTAATTTCACATAAACATATATTTTTCTCTGACCTAAATCATGAATCTTATGTAAAAGACTAAAACTAATCAAGACACCTTACAGTACTAAATAAACAGTAATCACGAATCGTAGACATCACGGAAATTCAGAGCTGTAAATTTCCCTACCAATCTTCCAGCTCAACTTACACATCACTCAGAGGAAGAAACTGAGGCCCAGTCTTGTAAAATATCTACACCCACAAACGACTGCAGAACTCAGGAAATCTAGGATTCTTTGTTCATCTATACTGGCTCTGATTTTATGAGCAAATTACTGTCAACCATAAATTTAAAATTATAAAATTCTGTCACATCTAACAATAGCTTTCTGGCAGCCAGATCAGAAGTAAACACTTCATAACATAGCACCGTTCACACAAATTAAAACATAAAAGTAGAAATATTTCACAAGGAAATTAACAAAATGTCCTAACTTAAGATAAAACAAAGATTTGATATTGTGAATGAAATGTTTAGACGTTTAGATTAAGGAAGATAACACTTAGAAGTACTTCTTTGGATGTATACAAGAACTAAAAAATGTTCAAGGCCTATTTTTGTGCGTGATTCTTTGCAGCCAAATCATTTGGTAGATTTCTATTGCCATTCGCCTTTCTGGTTAAATAGTAACTTACTTATCAAGCTTCTTCTTAAATTTTAGTGCCATATAAGAATTTAACCACAAGGTTGTTTATCGCCTCTACATACATGTCACTAGGATCTGAGCAGACCCCTTTGTAGCCAATCAAAGTGAGGCTGCCTTGAATGTAAAAAGCTCCTGCTTTAGATTTGGGGCCTAAAACCCTGGATTTGTTTCCAGACAGACTGATACGTTAGATTGATTTTTTTTTTCTTCCACACAAGTAAACTTGATACACGCTATTAAATTGGGCCACATTTCAATAGTTCCCATAGCAATTCATAATTTTATATACAACTGATTTGCTTCAAGCTTTGTTTTAACCCAGGAGAGGTAGGTGAGGGAGGAAGGGGGCAAGCACAAACCTAAGGTTGTTGTTTTTAACTGCAGGTGTAAAACATAAGCCAATTTTCTTCAAAATACTAAGCTGCATTTTGTTCCATCTTCGTTTTCAACAAGGCTTCATATAACATCAACACCTAAGGACCTGTACAGAGTACTTCCAATCGGGAGAGGTAGGTTTCCGCTCCCCTAAGAAAAATGGTGTTCCTGGGGTTCCCTTCTCTTACCCTCCCGGTTGCTTTCACTAAGATATACTGATGGCAAACTTGGGCCCCTTGTCCTTTAGTCCCCCTAGACAATCTCTGGCCTAATTTTGATTACTCCTCCCCCTGTGTATCCCTGCTTTCTCTTAATTAGAAATCATACCTCAGAATCGTGCCTCTCTTCCCTCCTTGTAAGAGGAGAACGCCTGACCCACCACCTGGAGAACAATGTAACCCAACTCCGAGTCAATGGATTCCTCTACCCAAGCCCCAAGATTTATCTCCCGGGGAAATCAGAAAGCCAGTTCTGTCCTGTCATCCCGGATTCCCTCAAGGTGTCCTGCTCCTGGCCTAGGATTACCAGCTCCTTCCTACCCTGGAGCATTCTACTCACCCTCCTCTTCCAAGAATCTCGCCCCTCACCCTCGGATCCTTCACCGCGACCCCCGCGCCCACCCGGAGCAGCACAACAAGCGGCGAGTGGCCTCCGAGGGCAGAGCCCGCGAGGGCGGGGGTCGGGGGAGGTCGGGGGCGGGTCGAGAGCGGCGCAGCGGTGGCCGGCCACGTCGGGTCAGTGCCCCACTCCCACCGCAGGACACACGCCCAGTACCTTTGTAGTGCACCCGCAGGTTATTCTGAGAGAGGCCGATGTAGCTGAACTTGTCCTTCGGGCTCCAGGACCGAGGCAGCGGCGTCTCCTGCTCGTCCACGGCCGGGTAGAGGCGCTTCAGCCGCCGCTGCAGCTCCTTCTCCTGCTCGTTCAGGGCCGAGTCCCCGTGCGGGAAGGGGGCCGCGGCGCTGCTGCCCGCCACCAGAGCTGGGGCCGGGACGCCTCCGGCCGGGCCGGGGCCCGCGGCGAGGCCCGGAGGCGCTGGGGGCCCGCTGGCGGGGGCGGCCGCTGAGGCAGGTGGCGGTGGGGGCGGCGGCGGGGGCGGCGGGGCCGCGGTGGCCGGGGGCGGCGGCGGCGGGGGGTGGAGGAGCAGGGCGGCCGCCGCGGCCCCTAAGCCGTCGCCGCCCGCGCCGCCGCCGGGCGAGCCGGCTGGAGAGGAGCTGGCGCTGACGGCCGGGGGCGCCGGCAGGACGACTCCGGACACTGGGGCCAAGGCCGCCGGCGGTGGCGGCGACAACTGCTGCTGCTGCTGTTGCTGCTGCTGCTGCTGCGGCGGCGGCGGCGGCTGCCCGGACATCCCGGCCGCGACTCAGCCTGCGGCCACCTCCACCTCTTCTCTCCTTCCTCCTCTGCTTCCCGGGGGCGCTGTCGCTGCGGCCGCCGGCACCAGGCGCCCAGTCCGCCCGCCCCGGAAGCAGGCGGCGGGCCGCGCGCCCAGGGAGACCGCGGCGGTTGAGGGGTTCGGAGACGCGGGAGTGGGCGGCGGGCCCGGGAGGCCGGGAGAGAACGTTGGCCGGAGCGCGGGCGCGCGGCCCGGGGACGAGGTGCCGAGGGCGGGGGCGACGCGGGAGCGCGGGAGGGGAAGGCGCGCTGGCGGCCGCCGCGGCCGCTGCTCTCGCGGCTGTTTCCCGGCGGGCGGGCCCGGCCGGCGCGAGACGCTACGCGCGGGCGGTGCTAGGCGAGGGGGCGGGACGGAGGCGCGAGAGAGGCGCGAGCGGCGCTAGGGGCGGGCCGCGGGGCTCCCGGCTGCACGCCGCGAGGCGCCCTCCCGGACCCGCCAGTCGCTCGTGGGCAGGATCGCTGGGCTCCCGGCGCCGCAGGTCCCTTCGGAGATGTCCGCCTCCTCCCGCTAGGCGGCCGCCGTCTCCCCCCTCGCCGGCGAATCCCCTCCCACTTGACTTCTTTTTGTTGTCGTCGCCCCACCTCCCCACCGTAGGGCTCCTCCGAGCCGAGGCTCCGCTTCTCGCCCAGGCGAGAGTAATCGAGCCCCGCTGGGGCCGCCGCGAGCCCGGGCCCCGGGTCGCTCTAGGACCCGTCGGCTCGGGGCGTGCGGAGCGGCTCAGGCTCCCCGCGCTGTGCTGCTAGCTCTCTTCTCAGTCCGGTTCCCGTTTGCCGCCTCCCTCCAAAGAGGAACGCACTGCCTTTGGTACTTCACAGTGTTTAATTTCGTAACATTGACCATATGGGCAGGGGAAACCACTTCTGAAGGCAGTCTCCCAGTTAAAATAGTGGCTATTTCGTTAATTAATTTTACGAGGACTCACAGTGAACTTAGTAGTAGAAGGTGTCATTAATAAAGACCGGCATATCTTCAAATACCAGGAGCAGGCACTGTATGAATACACAATTATAGTGTGTGTTTAGGAAGGGCTTCTAGAGACGTCAGAACATTTTATAGACTCGTTAATTTTCATAACAGTGTTCTTAGGTAACAGAAAATTATGCCCATTTTTAAAACAAGGAAATATTTACTGAGGTCAGCAGAGTCAAAAATAGGACTTCCTACTTTGCAGTTCCCAATAGAGTGCTTCGTCGACTAATTTGGCACAACTTGCCAAGTGTTGCTCTCTGACCCATCATAACTTTACTACTTTGTTTTCACCACTTCCCTTTGTTTAGCGTATCCCTCCCTAGCTGGCAAAATCGGGCTTTGCATGTGTAAATTATATGATGTAAATTCTGATATTTTGTTTGCTTCCAAAGATATGATGGTAGTCATTTGGTCAAATAAGAAATGTTTTGCCGAAGAGAAAATTATTTCGTTTTGAAGAAGGTAGGCCAAAGGTGATTTAATTTAAGGCCAACATTATCTGGCCAGAACAAATAACAGTCATTCGGCCTAATTTCGCCCTCAGTTACCCAGACAACTAGAGGTTCTGTTGTACTTTATTATTATTATTATTATTGTTTTTGAGACGGAGTCTCGCTGTGTCGCCCAGGCTGGAGTGCAGTGGCATGGTCTCAGCTCACTACAACCTCCGCCTCCCGGGTTCAAGCGATTCTCCTGCCTCAGCCTCCCAAGTAGCTGGGCCTACAGGCCTGTGCTCACACCTGGCTAATTTTTGTACTTTTAGTGGAGACGGGGTTTCACCATGTTGGCCAGGCTGGTCTGGAACTCCTGACCTCAAGTGATCTACCCACCTCGGCCTCCCAAAGTGCTGGGATTACAGGTGTGAGCCACCACGCCTGGCCTCTGTTGTACTTTAATAGAAATATCCATTAATTTTAACCTGTTTGATGACTTTTTGTAAACCACTGCACTTTAAATCACATGATGTCACTGTATTTACAGTGTTCTAACACTTTCATTTATATTACAGTCACAATGAGTTCAATGTAAGCCAAGCTCTATTTGAATGTATGATAGCCATGGTAGAATAAATGGGCTCCAGGCCTCATTAAACTTTCTTGAAACACTTATGAAGATGTACTTTTTTTCTGTCAGTACACTTAGGAACTATCTAGAACTTTCCGTATCTTAGGAACAGCTCAAGGAATAGAATTGTCTAACATTTTGTTGGAAGCATTTTATAAGGGGGACTGGTTGTTCTCCATCAAGAAATTAATGATTTCAGTTGTGGGGGAGGATGGTGTGAAATGGGTACTTTCTCATTCAGAAGGAGATAGAGAACATTGATAATGTCCTTTTAGAAAGCTATATACTTGGTTATATTTATAAGGAGACATAAAGGAATTCATACCTTTTGACTTATCTATCAAAAACAAAAAAAAAAGCCAAACAACACAATCTAAATATGAAAATACTTCAGGCCAAAAAATGTTCAACAAGAAGTATTAATGGCAGATTAAATATAGAAGTAAATCAAATGCCCAACCTGAAGGGACTCGAAGAAATTATCACATACCCCATTCAGTGGAGTTATGCTACAGGAGCACATATAGCACATTCGTGCCAATTTTTTTTTTTTTTAAGGTATCCCTTCTGGGCAGTGGAAGTATAAAAAGAGGCCAACCAATTAGAAAAAGGCACCCCTTCCTCTTGACGTAGTGGATCTCGGGCCCAATTTCAGACCTACTCTCTGAAACAAATATTTTATGGCCTCTTAAAAGTATGTTATTGAAGACATAGAAAAATGATTATGATGTGCTAAATGAAAAGAGGCAATACAATAATTACAGCACTGCCAAAATCATTACCAAAAAGACATGAAGGACAAATTGTAAAATGTTTCCATAATGGACAATTGTAATGCATTATTAAAAGTAATGTACTTTTATTATAATGCATAATAAAAGTAAATTTTATTATGAAAATAATAGAATTGTACATAGAGATGTAAATGGTAAAAATCCATTAGCCATGAACATATCCATGCCCTTCTTGAACCTATGTTTTCAGTCTTTACCATGTATTGCTCTAATATTACTCAGTATCTGTATCTGCTAGGTTTCTCAGTATCGAACAATAGGAACCAATTCTGGCTCTCTTAAGCAAAAAAGGAACTTACTGGAAAGATATTAGATGGTTCTCAGAATTGACCAGAAGGCTGGACAAGCAGGCCTGAAAACAAAGGCCAAAGGAGGAAAGGCTGCATAAATAGACTGGCCTGGACCCCAGCACTGATCATAGAAATCACTGCCAGATGTCACCTTCACCACCTAGACTCTCATCTCTCTGACCTCCAGCCTTTACACCACTCACTCAAGTTTCAGAGTCACCAAGCCTAGATTATGTGCCCATGCCAGAGTACACCAGCAAGCAGAGATTCCCAGCTTATCCAGTGACTGGGTTACAGAGATGCTACGTTATTGATAACTTCAGCTCAGGGTGGGCCTTGAGTAGCTACAGCCTCCAGAACTGGTCCCTTCCAACAGTGAGCAGTCTTGTGCATTCACATCTTATTTTCTGTGCATGGCATAACATGAAAATGTTTAGGACACATTGCCCTAGTGGAAAAGGGCCACTGGTGCCCACGGTAGAGGATTTTCCATACTAGGAAAGATACCAGGAAAGAGGTAAGATGCTGGCCAGCCTGTTTCAGTCAATGCCCATGACAATATCCTTCTGGGTACTGGAAAATGTTATGGCAATGTGTGCCAAGATCCATAGTATGATTTTAGGGTCTGGATTAGTTATCTATTGCTGCAGAATAAATAATCCCCAAACTTAGTGGCTTAAAATAATGTTTATCATCAGACATTTCCTTTGGGTCAGGAATCTGGCACAACTTTACTGGATCCTCTGCTTCAGGGTCTCTCATGGGCATTCAAGGTGTCAGTTGGGGCTGCAGTCATCTCAAGACTTGACTGGGGAAGAATCCACTTTCGCACTCACTGATGTGGTTATTGCACTCATTGATGCAGTTCCTTGAGGGCTACTGGACTAAGGGGTTCAGTTTCTTGTTGGCTATTGGCCAGAAGTGGCCCATGATGCCTTGCCACGTGGGCCCCTTCAACATGGCAGCTTGCTTAATGAAAGCGTGCAAGCCAAGAAGGCAATCGTGGCAAGACAAAAGTTACAGTGTTTTGTAACCCAACCATGGAAGTGACATCCCATCACTTTTGCCCTATGTTTGTTAGAAGTGAGTCATTAGTTTCATCCCATATTCAAGGGGAGGAGATTACACAAGGCCACGAACACGAGAGGGTGAGGATCATTGAAGGCCATCTTTGGAAACTGACTCATACAGGGTCATTATAACTTCCAGTGACCCTGGGGAACTGCACTTTCCACATTCACATCAAATGTGGATTTTAGACCAGGGATCAGCAAACTTTTTCTGTAACAGGTTAGATAGTGAATATTTTAGGCTCTGCCGAACATAGTTACCTGTCACAACTACTCAATTTTGCCCTTGTAGCTGAAAGTAACCATAGATGATACATAAACAAATGGGCATGGCTGTGATCCAGTAAAACTTTGTTATAAACACAGGGAGCAGCCTGGATTTGGCCTACAGGCTTCAGTTTGTGATCCCTGTTCTAGACTACTATATCAACATTCCTTATAAACCATTCTCAACACTAAAAAGCAAGGCCAAGTCACTAGCAATGAAATCCTAGGAGTCAACAAATTCATTTTATTACCCACAATGCTGCTGCACTCCAGTGTCCTGGGCAGCCTGATGCCACACATGAGTGGAGTCAGGATATTTCTGCAGCTAGAGTGTGGCAAATTGAAATGGATGGCAAATGGCTGAACAATGTTAAGAAACTATAGCAGTAAAGGGTCCAGATTTGGGAAAGTTCTCAGTCAGCATCTATTAAGCACCTGTTATGTTGGAACCATGAGTCCTGTCTTCTCCTCTGGGCAGGGAGTAAGGAAAAGAGGCAAGACGGATTACAAAGAAAAACAGCAGTATGGAATCTACTCCTTCAGTGAACAGAGTCTAGTTGGAGGGTGACAAGATTTCACTGTGTCCCCACCCACATCTCATCTTGAATTATAGTTCCCATGATCCCCATGTGTCATGGGAAGGACCCAGTGGGAGGTAATTGAATCATGGGAGCAGCTACCTTCATGCTGTTCTCATGATAGTGAGTTCTCACCAGATCTGATGGTTTTATAAGGGTCTTCCCTTGCCCTTTGTTCTTCACCTTTCTTTGCTGCCGCCATGTGAAGAAGGACTTGCTTGTGTCCCCTTCCACCATGATTGTCAGTTTCCTGAGGCCTCCTCAGCCATACTGAACTGTGAGTCAAATAAACCTCTTTCCTTTATAAATTACCCAGTCTCAGGTATGTTTTTATTAACAGCATGAGAACAGACTAATACAGAGTGGCAAGATTAATACAGTAGTCCCTAGGGTATCCATAGGGCATTGGTTCCAAGAACTGTAGATAACAAAATCCACAGATGCTCAAGTCTCTTATATAACATGATGTTATATAAGAATTTGGATAATAAAATGAATTTGCATGTAACTTACCCACATCCTGCTGTATACTGAAATCACCTCTAAATTACTTACAATATTGAATATAATGTGATCCTGTGTAGTTGTGATACTGTATTGTTTAGGGAATCATGGCAAGGACAAAAAGTCTGTTCAGGACAGACAGAACAATCATAGGTCTAATTACATCTTTGGTCTTCGGTTGAATCCAAGGTTGCAAACCTTCAGACACAGGGGGGCCGACTGCACACATGAATTAAAGAGCAGTGCTTTTCAGACTTGAAGGTGGAGATTTGCCAAATGGGACCTGAGACTCTGCATTTCTAACAAGCTTCCAGGGGCTTCTGCCGCTCCTGATCCATGGATTAGCCCCTGAATAGTAAGGTCTGGGAGAACCGGTCCCGCAGGCTGGAGTGGCCCGATTGTAGCTCACTGCAGTCTCCAAAGCCTGAGCTCAAGGGATCATCCCACGTCAGCTGCTGAAGTAGCTAGGACTACAGGCACATGCTACAGTGCTCAGCTACTTTTTTTTTTTTTAATTTGTAAGACAGGGGTCTCACAACGTTGCCCAGGCTGGTCTCGAAATCCTAGACTCAAGGGAGCCTCCTGCCTTGGTCTCCCAAAGTGCTGGGATTATGGGCAGGAGCCACCACACCCAGCCTCAGTTGATGCTCTTTAGAAACAAGTGTTCCAGAGTCCATGGGCAGATAGAAAAAGGTCTAGTGAGGGAGGACTCTGCATCAGAATTTGCGTGCTGTCTTGAAGAGAACACGAAGCGGGTGCTGGCTGTTTTACCACAAACCAAGAGACTGCATCGCTGGGGTTTGGGGTTCAGGGTGAAAAGGTTCTGCAGGACCACATGGAATAACATAAATACACTATTTCATATTCATGTGTGAATAAAAGTGGTTACAATTCAGTGTTCATTAAGTAAAATCTATGTGAAAAACCAAAAGTTAAATTTACAGGAAACTGTTTTATCATCTGTTCTGGAAAAATTTGTACAAAAATTACAATTTGGGCTGAAATAACCTATGTTAATGACTTTTTGACAAATTAATAGGCTCTCAAACTCCTGATTTTCCTCCTAATTTTTCCTTCTGCTTGTTCTAGTCCACGGTAGTCCTTCCTCATTTGCCAGAATTCACATCCTTCCATCCATACTGATCTCTATGTCTCCTCTTGTTTTCTTGAGACAGAGTCTCACTTTGTCACCCAGGCTGGAATGTAGTGCCACAATCATGGCTCACTGCAGCCTTGGCCTCCTGGGCTCAAGTGATCCTCCCACCTCAGCCTCCCAAGTAGCTGCAACTACAGGCATGCACCACCACACCTGGCTGACTTTTTTTGTGATTTTTTTTGTAGAGACAGGGTCTCCCTATGTTGCCCAGGCTGCTATCAAACTCCTAGCCTCAAGTGATCCTCTCGCCTTGGCCTCCCAAAGTGCTGAGATTACAGGCATGAGCCACCAGACTGATCCTCTTTCTCATTTCTTGATGGTTGACATTAAAAGTGCATTCAAAATGCAGTAATGGCAGGGCATGGTGGCTCACACCTGTAATCCTGGTACTTTGGGAGGCTGAGGTGGGAGGATCATTTGAGGCCAGGAGTTTGAGACCAGCCTGGGCAACAGAGGGAGACCTCATCTCTACTATAAATAAATAAATAAATAAATAAATAAATAGTAAAAGTAGAGGCTGGGCGCGGTGGCTCATGCCTGTAATCCCAGCATTTTGGGAGGCTGAGGCAGGCAGATCACAAGGTCAGGAGTTCGAGACCAGCCTGACCAACATGGTGAAACCCTGTCTCTACTAAAAATATAAAAATTAGCTGAGCGTGGTGGCACGCACCTGTAATTCCAGGTACTCAGGAGGCTGAAGCAGGAGAACTGCTTAAACCTGGAAGGCGGGGGTTGCAGTGAGCTGAGATTGTGCCACTGCACTACAGCCTGGGCTACAGAGCAAAACTCCATCCAAAAAAAAGAGTAAAAATAGAGTAACTATAGGGAACAGATAGCAGGAATTCATTTCCTCCCTTGGTGCTATAGTGATCAAGTTCTTGATGGAATCATGGGATGGGAAGCCCCAGAATGTCTCTGAACTCCAGGGAATGCCATCTGCAGGCCTAGGAAATGCCTATGGGTGCAGTGGCTGAAATATCATGCAGGCAAGCCAAAGGCATAGTTTGGAGGGAAGAAACAGGAAGAAGGGAAGACGAAAGATAAAAATAGAAAGCATAGAAAAAATAAAAAAGAAGAAAATGATCATTCTTTAAGAAAATGATAAATAGCTCCCCAAGGTGCCAGATATTGAGGAGAATAACCCACTGTGGGTTAGCCTCCTAGTTCCCCATGATGCAGGCTACATTCCATTCGTTATCTACTGAGTGCCTACTATGTGTCTATTGCGTGTACACAGTGCTAGGAAGCATAGGGGAAAACATTTTTTAAAGGACACTAACTTCTTTACCCTCAACTGGTTTATAGTTTTGTAGGAAATTTACTCACACAACCAGTTTTTCAAGGTAGAATATGAAAAGTGTTATAAGAGAGACAAAAAGTGCCATAGGTTTTTTTTCTTGTCGCCCAGGCTGGAGTTCAATGGCATGATCTCAGCTCACTATAGCCTCCGCCTCCTGGCTTCAAGGGATTCTCCTGCCTCAGCCTCCCGAGTAGCTGGGACTACAGGCGCCGGCCACACACCCGTCTAATTTTTGTATTTTTAGTAGAGATGTGGTTTCACCATGTTGGCCAGGCTGGTCTATAATTCCTGACTTCAGGTGATCCGCCCACCTCGGCCTCCCAAAATGCGGGCATGAGCCACCAGGCCTGGTCAGGTTTTTTTCTAATATTCTAGGAAAAGTAATTGTCCAGCCTATTGCAAGAATGTAACCCATTCTTACCAGTAAAATGAATTCTTCAATCTAAGTTTCTTTATATCTAGGTTACAGCTTGGAGATAATTGATACAAATATTTTCTTATCATCATGGTCCTCAAAGAAAGTACAAAGCCTAATTTGCAATCTAAGTAAACATAAAAAGAAAGTTGTTTAGTAAAGCAATTTATTTCCTAAGTCACTATTTCTTTCACCATGGCCATATATTATCTTATGCCTGGTAATTAATTTTTAAAAAACATTTTAATTTGTTTTCCTTAAGTGCCTCCAAAGATATGCCAGGAAAAATATGCTCGGCAATATGTGAGACTTTCCAAAATTGCAGTATTTCAAAGATGTCAGAACATCTGTCTCTTGAAAAGCAGCATAGACTGGGCACAGTGGCTCACTCCTGTAATCCCAACTCTTTGGGAAGCTGAGGCAGGCGGATCATGAGGTCAGGAGTTCGAGACTGGCCTGGCCAACATGGTGAAACCTCATATCTACTAAAAATACAAAAAATAGCTAAGCATGGTGGTGGGTGCCTGTAATCCCGGCTACTCGGGAGGCTGAGGCAGGAGAATCATTTGAAACCGGGAGGCAGAGGTTCCAATGAGCTGAGATCCCACCATTGCACTCCAGCCTGGGTGACAGAGTGAGACTCAGTCTCAAAAAAATAAAAAAATAAAGGAAACATAAAGAATAAAATGGCTTCAAAAGACTTTTTTCGTATTTTTCTGCTTCAGCTCCAATTAGTCTATTTTGCAAATATTTAACTTTGAAACAGGCATCTATTATTTAGAGAGAGGTAGCACTGTCTGTGGAATTACCAGTCTGGCTCTAATGTCACCAACAGTCCCCCATATGTGCCTTATGCCATTGTCCATATGAAAACTTCTCATAGATAATATATCTTTGACATTCTTAAGAGGCCCAGATCTTTCTGAATCCTTAAACTCTGAATCTCATGAAACAATATAATATCATCCCATAAAATTCAATAAGGATAATTTGAATAGTCTACATGATTGCAGAACAACAAAGCCACACTGACATGTGGATGTTGAGTGGTTGGCTAGGCTACATGTTTCCATGCAGTGCACTAACCTTAACACACGTGGGATGCTATTAGCGCTTGGTAAAATTATGGCATGCTTCTAAAGAGTCAAGACTGGCTGCGCGCGGTGGCTCATGCCTGTAATCCCAGCACTTAGGGAGGCTGAGGTGGGCAGATCACTTGAGGTCAGGAGTTTGTAACCTGGCCAACATGGTGAAAACCCATCTCTACTAAAAATATAAAAAAATTAGCTGGGCATGGTGCCAGGTGCCTGTAATCCCAGCTACTTGGTAGGCCGAGGCAGGAGAATCGCTTGAATCCGGGAAGCCAAGGTTGCAGTGAGCCCAGATCACCCCACTGTAGTCAAGCCTGGGCAACAGAGTGAGACTGCAGATGTTCAATGTGAGTCTAAATGTACAAGTACTGCTCTGATCAGGTTCTTCAAATGTATACACCCATCTTGATCTTCCTGTGGTTGTGCACACCGATATTCATAAACACTGTGGTAGATCGGAAAATGGCACCCTAAAAAGCTGTCCACCTCAAATCCCTAGAACCTGTGACTGTGACTTTATTTGGTAAAAGGGTCCTTGCAAATGTCATTAAGTTAAGGATCTTGAGTAAGATCATCCTGGATTATCCTTGCAGGCCCTAAATCCAATGACAAGTGTCCTTATAAGAGAGAGGCAGAGGAAGATTTGAGACAGACAGAAAAGACACGCAGAGAAGGGAAGACCGTGTGAAAATGGAGCTGAGAGAGATGCTGCCACAAGTCAAGGAATGCCACCAGCCACCAGAACCTGGAAGAGGCAAAGAACGGCCCCTCCCCTGTGGAGCTGGAGGAAATATAGCCCTATGACACTTTGACTGCAGACTTCTGGCCTCCAGTGTGTCAGAGAATAAACTTCCATTGTTGTAAGCCACCAAATTTGTGGCCATTTGTTAACAGCAGCCCTTGGAAATGAATCCACACATATACACACTTCAAACTTTTTAGGTTTTGGGAAAAATGTTACACAAAGTTGTAAAGAAAATGAAGTATACTGTGCATTGTAGAAGCCAGAGTGATATAACAATCACAGTTCCCCCCCCTCAAAATTAAAGCACTTTCTATTTGAAAGTACTTTTCTGTAGGATACGGAGCTTGGTTATATAAATTATGTACGTCAATAAGGCATCTAGGCTCACTGCTTGTCTTCATAATTTTGTAGCGCTCTCTCTCTCTCTCTCTCTCTCTCTCTCTCTCTGGGTTCTGGTCACATTTCAGTAAAGGAAGGGGTTATATAAGCACTCTGGTTTGATGGAAAAATAATTTTATGATTGAAGTATGAACTGAAATGGCTCTTCCACTGCGCAGAGGCATTAATGCCATAAAACTGCCTTTAAGGGACTATTAGAGGGTCACCATGACTGCTACAGCTCAGGGCTGTTACTTTCTAACTATTACATGCCTAATGTCATGTGTATTATGCTTTAATAACCATTTTAAAATTTGACCCCATAAGGACAATTTTGTAGGATAGGTTAGGTGTCCCAGATCAGGTTTCCTAGAAACGGAGGCTGAGATGGGGTTTCTGGTACATGTGATCTTTTGAGAGCGTGCTCTCAAGTGAAATGTGTAGGGGAATAAGGGAAGTAGACTAGCACAGGGGAAGAAGCCAGGCGAAGATGTAGGCTCAGTGAGGTCTGGCTCCAGCCTAACCCCACAGGAAGCTCTGGAGTGTGTGTGCACCACACAATCATCCCACCTTAAGGCAAGAGTCCAGGGCTTTTAAAGCCTATATTAACCACTCATTAGTTGCAGACCACGTTCTTCCCTGGGGTGGTATAACATCCCAGGGATCTCTGGGTAAGGAGGTGAGGGTATGGGTATGAGTCACTGGCAACATTCCCAGTGGCCTGAGATGGGTGCACCAGCAGGTGACAGAAAGTGCTCAGGGCACCGAGAGCATCCAAGGATGCTTTTTTTATTTTATTACTATTATTATTTTTTTTTTGAGATGGAATCTCGCTGTGTCACCCAGGCTGGAGTGCAGTGGTGCCATCTCAGCTCACTGCAACCTTTGCCTCCCAGATACAGATGATTTTAATGCCTCAGCCTCCTGAGTAGCTGAGATTACAGGCTCCTGCCACCACACCAGGCTAATTTTTGTATTTTTAGTGGAGATGGGGTTTGCCATGGCTAGGCTAGTCTCAAACTTCTGACCTCAGGTGATCCACCTGCCTCGACCTCCCAAAGTGCTGGGATTACAGGCATGAGCCACCGTGCTTGGCCTTCAAGTCACATTTCTAATCACACACCTAATCATTTCAATGACTACATCTGCCTTAAGAGAACTCTCTGAATGTTGGCATTACTGAGCAATGTTGGAATGTCACAAGTCCTGCAAATGTGTTCATCAAATACATTCACATTTTAATGGGTTTAATCTGGGAAGAGGGTCTTTCATAAAGAAACCATTTTTAGAATATGTGTGTAAGTAGGAACACAAGCCCGTAAGTTTGGCTGTTGCCACCATGCTCAGTACTGACCTTCATCATGTTTATTTTCATGGTCCACATGCGTTTTTCTATTCTCTGTTGACCATGTGAAAGTCTATCTGTGTCAGCATGGTTTACTTTAGTTTATAAGGTCCTCATAGGTACAGGTCACAACTATTTATTGTTTTCTATGTAGCATGTTGCACAATTACGGGTTTAACAACTGCTTCTTGTTGATGTAGGGATGTAACTCTGCTTTTTTATTAGGGCAATGATATTCTATTTGATAATTGCCCAGGCCTTAAACATATGACTAAGGCATCATCCTGAGCAGGACTTGCAAATTCAAATACCTCCATGAGCCAGGTAGATAATGTAAAAGAGTGAACCAGGTCAGGTATAAAATAATAACAGAGTGGAGAGCATAAAGGAATTTCAAATCAAAATGTTCCAAACACTTCACAGGCCAAACGAAACACCTCTGTGGGTCAGATCTGGCCAATGGTTCATCAGTTAGTGGCCTAAAGGCTAGGTCTGAACTCAAAGCCGGAAACTCAGGCCAATTACTGGTGCCCTGGATCTGTCCTATGTTTGCCAAAAGCTATCATTACTTGTCCCTGCCTACCGTGGGTGATCTGAAATACCAGATTTTTCAGTCATGCTGCCCTGCCTGTAGAACCAGACTTGGAGATTTTGAGATACTTCCTGGCTTGCCAGGGAAATCTGAGTCATAGGTGCCCAATTTACTTAATACAACCACAAAAAACACCTTCAAAGAGCCCATTTCCTATTGTAGTGCCCTATGTCTAGGAGGCACTCCTTAAATACTTCTTGATGACACAAGCAAGCTGCTTTCCTAATGCTTGATTTCAAGTCTTTATAACCCATCCGACGGTCTTCATTCTAAGAATTAAGTGTTCGCAGTTTACTTATGATGCAAAGATTACATATACTATACCAAGTGTTGACAAGGATGTGGAGAAATCAAAGCCCTGATACGCTCAGACACCGCAGGTGTGAAAACAGTATGGCAGTTCCTCCAAGCTTAAACTTAGATTTCCCATATGACCCAGCAATTCTGCTCCTAAGTATATACCCAACAGAAAGGAAAACATATGTTCACATAAAAACTTGCACACAAATGTTCATAGCAGCATTATTCATAATAGTAAAAAAGTGGAAATAACCCAAATATCCATCAATGGATGAATGGATAAATAAAATGTTGGCCAGGCACAGTGGCTCACACCTGTAATCTCAGCACTTTGAGAGGCCGGATCGCTTGAGTCCAAGGGTTTGAGACCAGCCCTGGAAGAAACTCTGTCTCTAGAAAAAATAGAAAAGTTAGCCAGGTATGATGATGCACACCTGTAGTCCCAGCTTCTTGGAAGGCTGCGGTGGAAGGATTTCTGGAGCCTGTGAGGTCGAGGCTGCAGTGGGCTGTGATCCTGCCACTGCTCTCCAGTCTTGGTGACAGAGGGAGACCCTGTCTCAAGAATTTTTTAATTAAATTAAATTAAACATTTAAAAATAAAATGTTGTCTATTCATACAGTGGAACATTATTCACCAGCATAAAGGAATGGAGTTCTGGTTCTGATAAATGCTACAACACTGATGAGCTTTGATAATATTATGCTAATTGAAGGGTGCCAATCACAAAAGACCACATATTTTTAATGTTTCATTTTATATGAAATGTTCAGGAGAGGCAAATCCATAGACACAGAAAGTAGATTAGTGGTTGCCAGGAGTTGGGGGGAGGAGAGAGTGAGGAGTGACTGCTAGTGGGTAGAAAATTTATTTTGGGGGTGGTAAAATGTTCTGAAAGGTATGATGGTGATGGTTACACAACTTTGTGAATATACTAAACACCGCTGAATTGTACATATTAAATGGATAAATTATGTGGTATGTGAATTATATCTCAATAAAGCTCTTATTTTAAAAAAGATTACGTGAGCTATGAAGGTTTTTGTCATAAGCACCAAATACCATGTACATGAATTTACTGCATACAACTTTCAATGCTTTGCTCACTCCTGGCACATAGTAGGCCGTCAATAGATTTTTGTTGAAGGAATGGTGAATGGGTTTCAGCTGGAGGATTCTGATTTAAATTTCTGGAGGCTATCCTGAAAATCCATGGATTTTCTTTCCTACAAGAAAGAAACTAGCGTGAAGCTTGGCATATGGCATGCTCTCAATAAATATCAGTTCCTTCCCTCTTTTTTCAAAACAGTTCTAAAATGTATTATTCTACTTTATTAGTATCAAACTTTTCAACTTTATAATGAATTATCAATGGAAACAGGAGTAGAAATTTGAAAAGACCAATCTTATTTGTGTCCAGCAGTGGGAGTCACACTCAGCTAAGAAATGGTTTTTCGATGTTAAAATTTGAATAAATGGGCTAGTACAGTGGTTCTCAGTGCATCAGAATCACCTGAAGAATTGATCTGGGGTGGGGCTCAAGAAGCTATATTTCCAACAAGTTCTGACGGAGACCAGCATTTCTTCCTTTGAAATATTTTTTTTTTAATTTTTGAAACAATCACAAAATTACAGGGAAATCAGAGATACAATTCAAAGAACTCTTTCTACTGAGCCATTTGAGAACAAATTGCTGACATCACCTTTGTGGAATTTCTACAAACAAGATATTCTACATAACCGAAATACAACCATCAGAATCAGGAAAGAAACACTGATGCGTTAGTACTATCTAATCTTCACACCCCATTCAAATTTTACCAATTGCCCCAATAACATTGTTTACAGCCTAATGATCCAGTTCAAAACCATGCATTGCAGTTACTTGTCTATGTCTCTAGCCATGAAACAGTTCCTCAGTATCTCCTTGACTTTCCTGACCCCGACACTTTTGAATATTACAGGCCAGTTATTTTTTAGTGTCCCTTAATTTGGGCTTGTCTATTTCCTCATGAGTAGATTCAGGTTATGAATCTTGGGCAGGAATATCATAGAAATGCCTCTGTGTTCTTCTCAGTGTATCGGCTGCCACACAATAGTAATGTGTTGCATTTCTGATGATGCTAACTTTTATCATTTAATAAAGGTGCTATCTGTCAGTCTTCTCAACTATAAACTTATTCTTTTCCTCTTTGCAATTAATAAATATTTTGTGGAGAGATGCTTTGAAATAATCCAAATATTCCATTCCTCATCAAACTTTCATTTATTTATTTATACCTGTATGGATGTGATTTCCAAATTTATTCAATAGGGTTAGAATTCATCATTGCTATTATTTATTTTGATATTCAGATTGTCCATCAGTAGGCTAGTGGGAGCCCCTCTACCTGGCCTCCATGCCTTTTGACATGTCCCCAACACTTTCTGAGCACTTCCTGACTTTCAGTCACAACAAGATGTTCCAGACTCATCTTGTACTTTCCATGCTGCAGCCCTGGAATCAGCCATTTCTCCAAGGAGCCATAATTCCTTTCAGTTGCAAATGGTGTTTGAGGCCAAAATCTAGGTGCTCAGTGTGCTTATTGCTATCGGAGTGTTGTTCTTCTAGGCCTTTTCAGCGAAAGCTAAGTAATATACATACATATGTATGTTAGGCATTGATTGCTGTATAACAAATCACTACAAATTTAGCATCTTAAAACAACACGCATTCATTACCTCACAGTTTTTGTGGCTCGGGAGTCCTGGCATGGCTTAGTGGAATCCTCTGCTTTAAAGTCTCACAAAACGTCAGCTGAGACTATGGGCTTATCTCAGGGTTCATGTGAGGAAAGACGCACTTTCAAGCTCATGTGGTGGCAAGATTCAGGTCTTTCTGGGTGTGCTAAACTGAGGGCCTCAGGCTCTTACTGGCTATTGGCTGAAGGTTACCCTCAGTTCCTTGCCACATGGGCCTCTCCATAGGGCGATTTATCACCTAGCAACTTGCTTCATCAAAGTCAGCAAGAAGGCCAGATGAGCTGGCTCATGCCTGTAATCCCAGCACTTTGGGAAGCCGAGGCAGGAGGATGACTTGAGCCCAGGAGTTTGAGACCAGCCTGGGCAACATGGCAAAATCCTATCTCTACGAAAAATACCAAAAAATTAGCTGAGCATGGTGGCACATGCCTGTAGTCCCAGCTAATAGGGAGGCTAAGGCAGGAGGATCACTTGAGCCCAGAAGGCAGAGGTTGCAGTGAACTATGATGGTGCCATTGCACTCCAGGCTGGGCTACCGAGCAAGACTTTGTCTCAAAAAAAAAAAAAAAAAGCGGGAGGTTGCAGTTAGTTGAGATCGCACCACTGCACTCCAGACTGGGCGACAGAGTGAGATTCCATCTCAAAAGAGGAAAAAAAAAAAAAAAAAAAAAAGCAAAAGAGAGTCTCCAAGCAAGATGGACATCATAATCTTATGTAACATACTCACAGAAATGACATTCCATTCTATTTGCTATATTCCCTTGGCTAGAAGTGAGTCATAGGCTCTGCCCACACTCAAGGGGAAAGCATGAATACTGGGGGTGAATACAGGGGGTGCGGATCATTCTGGGCCATCTCAGGAGCATCTTTAACACATGGTAGATGCAAGAGGAGACTCAGGCCTCCCAAAGTGAATAATTGGGGGCCATCTTAGAGTATACCCACCACAATACATATATATGGATGTTCATTTATGTTTATAAGTCTATCTATTCATCTATCTTGAAAACTCTGATTCATACTAATGCACCCAATTCTAATCCAAAACCACAATATTCATCTTAGTTTTCTTCCTTTCCATAATTTTAACTTCCCTTTCTGAAAGTGAGAAACCTTTATATATATAAAGAGAGAAACTTTTTTTTTTTTTTTTTTTTTTTTGAGATAGTCTCACTCTCTCGCCCAGGCTGGAGTGCAATGATGCGATCTCGGCTCACTGCAACCTCTGCCTCCTGGGTTCAAGCAATTCTCCTTTCTCAGCCTCCTGAGTAGCTGGGACTGAAGGCACCCGCCACCACACCCAACTAACTTTTGTATTTTTAGTAGAGATGGGTTTCACCATACTGATCAGGCTGGTCACGAACAGAAACCTTAATATATTTCTTATTGCATCAATCTCCAGACTCCACAGTTGTCTCTTCTCCCTTATGGATGCTTTTCTTTCCCCGCTCAGGCTCTGATGCCCCATGTCAGGCTGCCCCCAGGTAAGGATGCTCGGATACACACATCAAGCACACCCATGAGTGGATGCCCCTCATCGTGTAGGCTCTGACTCCCCGGGCAGACTCCCCGCTTGCATGGAGACCCCTCTACCTGGTGTGGCTCTGACACACCGCAGCCCTGCCTCTCCTCTCTCTGTGAATGCCCACCTCATTCTGCCCCATCTATTACTTCAGGACTCAATCATTCAGGAAGAAAGGGTAGGGATAAGAAAGGAAGGAACACATTTCCCTTTAATGTTTCCATTTTTCCTCATTAAATACAGTTCCCCTGCCCTCCCCCAAAAGATGAGAGAGAAGGTACAAAACATTCCCTGAACAGATGGTGTAAAGTACGAGTGGCTATTCTATAAATTTGCAGCTTATTAGCTGGAGTTGAAGGAACTCTCCTGTGTGAGGCAGCAGGGAAAAATATAAAGGAGGGACAAATGTAAACAGTCATGCACAGTGTTTTCATTTCACCTCCATGCTCTGCTCTAGCTCAGCTATTTTCCAGTCTGAGATGCCCACTCTTTCTCCTTTGCATTAGTTCAGTTCCTCATTCCATTCAAGGGCCAGCTCTCAAGGTTCCTTCCACAGAAATCCCTCACTAACCTGAGCCCAGCTATTTTCCCCTCCTTTGAAATTCCAACCCATTCTCAGTCTTTGCCACTCACATTCTAGTACTTGATTCTATATGAACTTGCACTGGTCTCTAGCTTTTTCTTTTCTTTTTCTTTTTCTTTTTTTTGAGACAGAGTCTTATTCTTGTCACTCAGGATGGAGTGCAGTGGCGCACTCAGCTCACTGCAACCTCCACCTCCCGGGTTGAAGTGATTCTCCTGCCTCAGCCTCCCGAATAGCTGGGATTTCAGGCGCGCACCACCGCACCTGGCTAATTTTTGTATTTTTAGTAGAGACAGGGTTTCACAGTGTTCGCCAGGCTGGTCTCTAATGCCTGAACTCAAATGATCTGCCTGCCTTGGCCTCCCAAAGTGCTGCGATTACAGGCATGAGCCACCACACCCAGACTCTAGCTTTTTCATATATACATTTTTTTCTCCTAAGCTAGACAGTAAGTTCCTTACAAATATACTTCATTGTGTGTTTCACGTGCTTGTTGAGTGATGAAAACCAGCCTTGCTGTGGAGTGATATGATATTGACCGGAAGAGGGGAAGATGGAAACCCTTTCAGAATGGTGGCCACTAGCTATTTCATCTGTTTCTTTGCTTAGCTCACTCTCTTCACTTGAGAGCAAGCACAGCGCTGAGATGTTCAATAAATACATACTGAATTATAATTTAACATTTACAGTAACCACGATTTCTCCAGAACACATGGACCCCAGAATACATGTGCAACATATTTCAGTGACCCCAAATAGATAGTCAACGACATGCACATAAAACTGGAGGGATGGCTTTATTTATATCCCTGTTTTTCTGAACCCTGTACATCATACTAGCCCTGTAATTTTGAGGATCTTGCTGAATGTGAATGCACAATTATTCCCACAAAGCATTGAAACAGGGATCAAAGGTTAAGATTATGTTCTGATACAGCATCAAACTTTAAAAGGGCAGCAACCTTCACTGCAATAAGAAAATAGTACGACCGATTTCCTAGTGTGCTCAGTAGCCTCAATCCCTTATTGTATCACAGCCAGGGTGTTTAGGGCATTGTTTCTCACAAATCCTTCAAAGGTATCCTGTGTAGAGCTACATGTGATTTGAATTTCAGACTTATTTAAATAACAACTTAGAAGTTTGTCTAATTACAAAATCCCTAGTAACTATGTAGGGGTTGGATACCAATCATTGTCACAGAAATGTTAAATATTGGCCAGGCACGGTGACTCACGCCTATAATCCCAGCACTTTGGGAGGCTGAGGCGGGCGGATCATCTGAGGTCAGGAGTTCGAGACCAATCTGACCAACATGGAAAGCCCCACCTCTACTAAAAATACAAAAATTAGCTGAGTGTGGCGGCGCATGCCTGTAATCCCAGGTACTCGGGAGTGTGGGGCAGGAGAATCACTCGAACCCGAGAGGCAGAGGTTGCGGTGAGCTGAGATGGCGCCACTGCACTCCAGCCTGGGCGACAGAGGAAGACTACGTCTCAAAAAAAATGTTAAATAGCTTGACCCAAATCACTAAAAAGCATCAGATCTGGAAAAGCTTGACCTTTTGAGCAATATCTCTTTCTGAAGTCATTGGGGATATTACCATTTTGGGTTTTTTTGTCTTGTTGGTGTTCACAATGAATAATAAGGCTTCAGCTTGCAAGTTGCATTCAGGTGATGTTATCAAGCCTTCCCTAATCACCCCAATCTAATATCCAGCTAGTTAAAACAGACCTAGCGCATAACCTCACACGATCACAACACACAGTACATCCAGTCGGCAGCCACTGGGAGGACAGTCGCAGTTCCTCTTGGCTGAATGTGGCTCCTTTAAGGGGCGGCCGCAGGAAAGAATGCATGTGTGCTGCCAAAACAGCATGTGAGCCAGTGAAGATGATCCTGAACTTGAGCACGTGAAGAGGGTGATGCAAAACATAGACCGCGCTCTTTCTTTTTGGCAAAAACAAGAGACAAAAGACACTCTGCAGGAAAGAGGAAGGGAATTTTTAGATGTAATAGTAATAGCCATGTTTAAGGATTTTCCCATCAAGTGGAATATTTGAGTCTAGTTCCATAAGTAACTGGATACACGTGTACACACACACACACAAATGCATGCTCATTTAGTTGCCCAGGAAGTATCTTTAGAAATCAAACTAGCATTTTGACTTTTGTTCCGTATGTCAGGGATCACTCAGAGGTTGCCTCAGCATTCTTGTTACTCGTGGAGCACTGAGGGGAACGGCTGCTTCAGGATAGAGCTTTTTTGGGGGTGGGGATAGGGCTAGCTCCATAAAGAACTGTTTGCTGAAGTCCTTTGTTTGCTTAACTACCATCCTGAATCAACATACTTTTGTGATGAGGATGAGACTCTGTTAAAATGAGACTGGACAATAGCAGGCAGTGTAAATCTACTCTCAAACACACAAGCAGTTGAAAATGCCCCCATCTGAGAAACAAAGTAACAAACTAAGTAACAAACAGCTTTTGTGCTCAAGAGAGGTTCTGTGATGAATTCTTTTGTTTAGCAAATACCTCAGTTATTTTGGCTATGGATCTGCATTTTCAATTTTCAGGGTGCTTAGTTTAAGTTCTACCTGTACTAATCAGAATGTTGTTTTTAAAAAAATACTGGAAATGATTGCATTTTCCTTTGCCAGACTACTAGGTAGTGAAACAGCAGGGGCTTTGGAGTCAGACCTAACTAGAACCCACCTCTGTCCCTAACTAGTAAAAGCAAAAAGGTCATTTTGCCTCTCTGATTTTCAGTGTCTGTATCTGTAAAATGGGGGCATTTTTCCAAGTTCACAGGGCAGTGTGCAGTACAGTGCTGGCCCACAGCAGGCGCACAAGGAATGAAAGTGATGATTGCTTTTGTTAATTACATAGTCAGAAGCCTACAGAGCTTGCATGTCATAGAAGGCCACCACCTCAGACCTAATTCCTGTCCAGGCCAAGGAGAGGGATAACAGCCAGCTCCTCAGAGACTTCAAAATTCAGAGCATGGATTCTACAGGAAGGCAGATTGAGAAAACGCGTCCTTCAAAAATCCATCAGAGGCACAAAAGGACAAATACTGTATGATTCCACTTATATGAGGAACTTAGACTAGGAAAATTTATAGGGACACAAAATTGAATAAAGTGTCCCAAAGGCTGGGAGAATGAGAAGGCATTGTTTATAGAGTACAGAGTTTGTGTTTGGGATGGTGAAAAAGTTCTAGAGATAGTGATGATGGTTTTATAACCATGCCAATGTACTTAATGCCACTGAACTGTACACTTAAAATGTTTAAAATGGCAAATTTGGGGCTGGTCATGGTGGTTCATGCCTGTAATTCCAGCATTTTGGGAGGCTGAGGCAAGAGGATTACTTGAGCCCAGGAGTTCAATGCCAGTCTGGGCAATATAGTGAGAACCTGTCTCTACAAAAAAATTTAAAGAACTAGCCAGGTGTGGTGGCGTGCACCTGTGGTCCCAACTACACAGGAGGCTGAGGCAGGAGGATGGCTTGAGCCCAGGAGGTCAAGGCTGCAGTGACCCATGTTCACACCACTACACTCCAGCCTGATGGACAGAGTGAAACCCTGTCTCAAATAAAATAAAATAATAAAATTTTATGTCACATATGTTTTACCACAATTTTTAAAAAGAGAAAAAAAATCATTGGAATGAGGCAAATTAAGATACATCCACTTGTGGAATTCTATGTAGCTGTTAGAGGGAATGGGGTAAATTTTATTCTACTGACAAGGAAAGATGCCCAGGATATACAGCTAAATGAAAAAAGCAAGTTGCAATCGTATGTATAGTATAACACCAGTTTTCTTTTTTTTTCCTGCTTGAATTTCTTTACATTCATTAACTAATTTAATCTTCACAACACACCTATGATGTACATATTGTTACCATGACTCCATTTTGCAGATGAGGAAACTAAGCACAGAGAGATTAAGTACCTTGCCCCAGGTCACAGATCTAAAATGCAGTAGAGCTACAGTTTTTTTTGTTGTTGTTGTTCTTTTTTTGAGATGAAGTCTCACTCTGTCGCCCAGGCTGGAGTGCAGTGAGGTGATCTCGGCTGAGTAGCTGAGATTACAGGCACCTGCCACCACGCCCGGCTGTTTTCATATTTTTATTAGAGAGGGGGTTTCACCACATTGGCCAGGCTGGTCTCGAAATCCTGACCTCATGATCCTTCCGCCTCAGCCTCCCAAAGTGCTGGGATTATAGGCGTGGGCCACCGCACCCAACCGAGCTACAATTTTGATGCAGATCCAACTATCTGGCCCCGAAAATCTGAGTTCCAAACCCTTCAGCATCAGCTTCCCTGGGAGCATTTTAGAGATGTGGATTCTCTGACTCTGCCCCAGACCTACTGAATAAGAATCTGCAAGGTAACTATCCCCAGATGATTCTTGTTCACATTAAAGTCTGGGAAGACTGAAGTCTAAAGCACCATGCAACACAATGCCAGTTTTATAATAAGTATTAATACATGCATAAAATAATTTACTTGGAATTCTGTGGCCTTTTAAGTTTTTTAACTGAGAAATGTATTCTAGAAACTAGACCCAAAAATCTGTATTAAATTGGCCGTGAACCAGGTTCACATCCTGTGTCATCATTGGCTTACGAGTTATTCTGTCAGCGTTTAGAAATGTTTTTCTCTTGGAGCTCCTGCCTACAGCTTTCCTAATGTAGCCCTTTACAATATAATAAAACCTTATTAAGTTGAACTCAATTCTTTTTTTGTTTGTTTGTTTTTGTTTTTGAGAGGGAGTCTCACTCTGTCACCCAGGCTGGAGTGCAGTGGCACGATCTCCGCTCACTGCAAGCTCCGCCTTCTGGGTTCATGCCATTCTCCTGCCTCAGCCTCCCAACTAGTTGGGACTACAGGCGCCCGCCACCATGCCCGGCTAATTTTTTGTATTTTTAGTAGAGACGAGGTTTCACCGTGTTAGCCAGGATGGTCTCGATCTCCTGACCTCATGATCCTCCCGCCTCAGCCTCCCAAAGTGCTGGGATGACAGACGTGAGCCACCGCACCCGGCCAAGTTGAACTCAATTCTGAATTGTAATGCATTCATTTTGAACATGGTGAAGGCTTTGACTAATTTAAGAAATTATTCAGTAAATAAATTGTTATGCTAGCTAATAGACTTGTAAGGGGGCACATTTAACTGCTTAAATAAAGCCAGATCCTTTTTTAATTTGAAGGATTTTAGTACATTCATTATTAGTGATTGTAAGTGAGATGTCAACATTTATTAAAGGAACATGACAGTGTTTCTCCATAGACAGTCTGGAAGTACTTAACTAATTGGTTAAATGTAGTTTAACCTACTAGAACAAATTTCCTAAGAAATAATTCTGTAATTCATACACTTTAAATAGTGAAATCTACTACCCTTCCATACCCATTCTTGCAACTGAGCTGGATTAATGAAGTTTTATTTTACCAAGGTTTGAATAATAATTATGTAGTGATCATGAGGCTGATTAAACTCTGAAGTAAGAATGTTTTACTTAATACTTCCATGCCTCAGTTTCTTTATCTGTAAAATGAGCATATTAAGGGGCACAAGCAGGGTCACCACATGTGGTTGTACAAGTTGAGAACTGCACAACTCTAGGGGGCACCATTTATAAACTGCATGGTTGTGGGCTGCTCCTCTGCTTGCAGGGTTCCTGAGAGGATTAAATGAGTTAATACATACTGCCCAAGTGAAATTGTGCCTGGAACAGAATAAGCACTGTTTAAGTTTTTAATAATTTTAACAGAATAGGTGTTGATTCAAGGAGTTTTTGCTTTCACATAAACATTGTAATAAACGTCAAGAGAAATGAATTTGGAGGGTATCATGCATTTTCCTCAATCAAAATCAATTAATATGATTAGGAATTACCATATTATATTCATATTCTTCCATTTAAACAGTCAGAAAAGCAACCTATAAAATATAAGGACAAAACGAACATTTCTGCCTTCAAGGGCCCCATAATCTAGTAATAGACACACAACAACAAATTGCCGGGGAGACCAGGCACGGTGGCTCATGCCTGTCATCCCAGCACTTTGGGATGCCAAGGCAGACAGATCACCCGAAGTCAGGAGTTTGAGACCAGCCTGGCCAACATGGTGAAATCCCCTCTCTACTAAAAATACAAAAAAAATTAGCCAAGCGTGGTGGTGGATGCCTGTAGTCCCAGCTACTCGGGAGGCTGATGCAGGAGAATGGCGTGAACCCAGGAGGCAGAGCTTGCAGCGAGCCAAGATCGCGCCTCTGCACTCCAGTCTGGGCGGCACAGAGACTCCATCTCAAAAAAAAAAAAAAAAAAAAAAAAAAGAAAGTGGTAGTTAAGAGTGTGGGCTCTGGAGCCACACAGACTCCAAATCCCAGCTCTGCCATCATCAGCTGGAACACTTCACCTCAACTTCAGCTTTATCTCTTTAAACCCAGTTTCTTTATCCATATAACGGGGAGAATGATCATACATCACAGAACTGTCATGAGGGTAAAAAGAGGCAATGCATGCAAAGCCCATCCCCACTGCTTTTGGCACTAGTAAACTCTAACACATGCTGTTGCTCGTTTATCATCTCATGAGCATCATTATGACTTCATAGGCAACTGTCTTCTGCTTCACCCTCCATTTCCCAACATCCCTACTTTTTTCAGACCCTGCTCTTACCACTATGATGTCCACGTGTTTCTCCTCCTTGGCCTTTGCTCTTTAGCATTTATTCTAAACCCTTAGCTTGGCCTAATCCAAGACTCACTTTCTTGAGCCAAGGCCTAAAAGGAAGACCAAAAGAGATGGAAGCCCACTCAGATTACTTACCAACAATTAGCATCTGCTCCTATCCCTTAGGAATACCAAAATGACAATGGTTTTGTCCTTATAATGATATAATATAAATCCTCAAATGCAAAAAAAAATACGCCCTGCATTTTTTTTTTTTTTTTTTTTTTTTTTTTGAGACAGAGTCTTGCTCTGTCACCCAGGCTGGAGTGCAGTGGCACGGTCTTGGCTTACTGCAACCTCTGCTTCCTGGGTTCAAGTGATTCTCCTGCCTCAGCCTCCTCTGAAGCTGGGATTACAGGTGCCCACCACCACATCCGGCTAATTTTTGTATTTTTAGTAGAGACAGCGTTTTGCCATGTTGTCCAGGCTGGTCTCAAACTCCCTACCTCAGGTGATCCACCTGCCTCGACCTCCCAAAGTGCTAGGATTATAGGCGTGAGCCACCCACCGTGCCCAGCTTGTCCTGCAGTTTTTTGCTTTTTTTTTTTTTTTTTTTTTTTTTAGACGGAGTTTCATTCATGTTGCCCAGGCTGGAGTGCAATGGCACAATCTCGACTCACTGCAACCTCCACCTCCCAAGTTCAAGCAATTCTCCTACCTCAGCCTCCCAAGTAGCTGGGATTACAGTCATGTGTCACCACCCCTGGCTAATTTTGTATTTTTGGTACAGATGGGGTTTCTCCATGTTGGTCAGGCTGGTCTCAAACTCCCGACCTCAGGTGATCCACCTGCTGCCTCGGCCTCCCAAAGTGCTGGGATTACAAGCATGAGCCACTGTGCCCGGCCTGCCCTGCAGTTTCATCTGTTTCATGTTTAGCTCTTCATTTTAAAGTATAAGCATTCATTATTGCCACACTTAGTAATTTTTTAAAGTTGAATTTGTAAAAAAAAAAAAAAAAAAGGAAAGGGCTCATTTGTTCGTTAAATGAGACTCCTGGACCACCCACCAGCTGCACGGCAAACACTGCACTGGGTAAGATAGACACAGAAATAAGGTAGAGACTGACTGGTCCTCCAGAAATTTATAGATTTGTATAAGAAACCCAAGGTAATGACAGTAACATAGAAAGTGCTATGTCCTGCAACACAGATAAGCTCAGGATGTTTGGGTGTGTTTGATTCATTAGGCACCACTGGCAGGAGCTTAAGGCCTGCAAGCTTTATCAGGAACTATAAAAACATTTGAGTCCTAAAATATATATATATATAAAAATGTATATACACACACATGTATATGTATATTTTATATATATACTAAATCCTTAATGGAGAGAATGATAGATGTATAAATGATATATAAATAGCATATCCAAAATATAAAAATATGAAAACATCAAATAAACCTTTAATTGAATGTCTACATTATGTAAAAATGCAACACTATGTCAACCGCATCCAAATTCATTTAGTATTTATTTATTTTTTTTTTGAGATGGAGTCTCCTTCTGTCGCCAAGGCTGGAGTAAAGTGGCGTGATCTTGGCTCACTGCAACCTCTGTCTTCTGGGTTCTAGCGATTCTCCTGCCTCAGCCTCCCAAGTAGCTGAAATTACAGGTGCCTGCCACCATGCCTGGCTAATTTTTGTATTTTTAATAGAGACGGGGTTTTACCATGTTGGCCAGTCTGGTCTTGAACTCCTGACCTCAGGTGATCCACCAGCCTTGGCCTCCTAAGTGCTGGGATTACAGGCTTGAGCCACTGAGCCCAGCCGCATTTAGTATTTATAAAAGTTATTACATCTGAAAACAATTTGTAAACTAGATTATTAAAAGATTTCTGCTGGGCATGGTGGCTCATGTCTGTAATCCCAGCACTTTGAGAGGCTGAGGCGGGTGGATCACATGAGGTCAGAAGTTTAAGACCAGCCTGGCCAACATGGTGAAACCCTGTCTCTATTGAAAATATAAAAATTAGGCAGGCATGTTGGCAGATGCCTGTAATTCCAGCTACTCAGGAGGCTGAGGCAGGAGAATCACTTGAACCCGGAGGCAGAGGTTACAGTTAGCCAAGATCACACCATCGCACTCCAGCCTGGGCGACAAGAGTGAAACTCCATCTCAAAAATAAAAAATTAAAAAAAAGATTTCTACAGGCCGTGATGGCTTACACCTGTAATCTCAGTCTTAGGGAGGCTGAGGCAGGACAATCACTTGAGCCCAGTAGTTTAAGACCAGCCTGGGCAACAAAGGGAGACTTGTCTCTATAAAAGAACAATAAAAAATTAGCCAGGCATGGTGGCATGCACCAATAGTTCCAGGTACTCAGGAGTCTGAGGTGGGAGAATTGCTTGAACCCGGGAGGTTAAGGCTTCAGTGAGCCATGATCTCACCACTACACTCCAACCTGAGCAACGGAGCAAGACCTTGTCTCAAAAAAACACAAAATCAAAAACCAAAACCAAAAACCCCAAAGATTTTTACAATTGCCAGATATGTAGAATTACTGCTGATATAAACAATTATAAATTTAAAATAATTAGTCATAGTCCATTCCCAAAGCAATGTTATAAAGCAAATTCTTTCAAAACTATTGACACCATGAAATTATATTTAATTTTGCATTTGGACACATTTTAATATTTCTAATATGATGTGGGGTGGGGTGTCCACAGGCAGTATCATAGACCTACCTGAAGTCTTAGAAGAGCTTGGTTTCTGTGTGAGCCCCTGCGAAAGATGAACAATCAGCCAGGCATGGTGGCTCACGCCTGTAATCCCAGCACTTTGGGGGGCGGAGTCAGGTGGATCACAAGGTCAAAAGATTGAGACCATCCTGGCCAACATGGTGATACCCCGTCTCTACTAAAAATATATATATACTTTTATAAGGATATAAAAATACGACATATATTATATATGTATTAGCTGGGTGTGGTGGTACACACTTGTAGTCCCAGCTACTCTGGAGGCTGAGGCAGGAGAATCACTTGAATGCGGGAGGCAGAGGTTGTACTGAGCTGAGATTGTGCCACTGCACTCCAGTCTGGGAGACAGTGTGACATTCCATCTCAAAAAAAAGAAAGAAAGAAAGAAAGAAAGATGAACAATCCAGACTTGGAGAGCCAAGAAAGGCCTCCGGATAATGCCTGAGGGAAGTTGTGAAGGGGAGTTAGGTGAGTAAGTTAGTTTGTTAGAGCTGCCTTAACAAGTTACCACAGACTGGGTGGTTTAAACCACATAAATATATTGTCTCACAGTTCTGGAGGCTGGAAGTCCAAGACTAAGGTGTTGGCAGGGTTGATTTCTCCTGTGGGTGCAAGTGTGAATCTGTTCTACGCCTCTCCCCTAGCGTCTGGTGGTTTGCCAGCAATCCTTGGCACTCTTTGGCTTGCAGCAACAAAATTTCAGTCTTCACGTGGCATTCTCTCTCTACATCTCAATCTGTGTCCAAATTTCCCCTTTTCATAAAGACAGTGGTCATATTGGATTAGAGGTCGCCCTGCTTCTGTATGACCTCATCCTAACTAATTATACCTGCAATGACCCTAGTTCCAAATAAGGTCACATTCTGAGGTCCTGAGGGTTAGGACTTCAACATAAAGGTTTTTTTAGGGACATAATTCTGCCTATAACAGTGGGTAAAGAAGTGATGGGGGGAAGGCCAGGGAAGGAGGCCAGAGTAACACATGCAAAGTTCTCACAGGGAAGAGAGAACACAGGACCTGTCTAAAAACAGAATCAAGACAGGTGAGATAAGGGATCAGATCACAAAGCACTTTGTAAACTAAATAAGGGTTTAAGGTTTAATCAAAAAGGCAGGATTTTTCAGGATGACTTTTTATTGTTGTTGTTGTGGTTGAGACGCAGACTCACTCTGTCACCCAGGCTAGAGTACAGTGGCAGGATCTCACCTCACTACAACCTCCTTCTACAGGGTTCATGCGATTCTCCTGCCTCGGTCTCCTGAGTAGTTGAGACTACAGGCTTGCACCACCACGCCCAGGTAATTTTTGTATGTTTTAGTGGAGATGGAGTTTTGCCATGTTGGCCAGGTTGGTCTTGAACTCCTGACCTCAAATGATCTGCCCCCTCTTGGCCTCCCAAAATGCTGGAATTACAGGTATGAGCCGGGGGCCTTCAGTGTGACATTTAAAAATCAAAATGAAACAACAGAACAATCCTTATGCATCTCTTCTCTCCCACGCCCTCTCCTTACCAAACTCCCCCTATCCCAAGATCCTGAAAGCAAACTAGGAAAGAACCAAGGCCAGAGGTCTAGGGAGTACTTTGGGTCACATGGCTTGTACCCGGCACAACCCAGGTTAGAATCCAAGGAACTGACTCCTGCCCAAGTCTTTGCTTTCTACACACCATGCTATTTTTATTTGTCTCAGTAGGTATTCTTTGGCTGTTATGGAATCATAGATCATAATTTTTTGGAGCAATTTTTAAAAACTGGAGTTCTGTAATTGAGTCAGTATCGCTACCTTTATTTAAAAAAAAAAAAAATTTTTTTTGGAGGTGGAGTTTCGCTCTTGTTGCCCAGGCTGGAGTGCAATGGTATGATCTCGGCTTAAGTGCAATGGTACGATCTTGGCTTACTGCAAACTCTGCCTCCCGGGTTCAAGAGATTCTCCTGCCTCAGCCTCCCGAGTAGCTGAGATTACAGGCGCCTGCCACCACACTGGCTAATTTTTGTATTTTTAGTAGAGACAGGATTTTGCCATGTTGGCCAGGCTGGTCTCGAACTCCTGACGTCAGGTGATCCGCTTGCCTCAGCCTCCCAACGTGCTGGGACTACAGGTGTGAGCCACTGGGCCCAGCCTATTTAAATGCTTTATGAGATTAGACTGTTAATCAGTCATAGTAGGAAAACTGAAATGATCTGTTTATGTATCTGTCTCCTTCGCCTACTCAATCCTAAACCCCACTGCCGAGTACTGCACTCTGTAAATGCTAAACAAACCAAAGGCCAAAGATGCTCCCTTCGTCAGCTCTAGAGAACCGTTCTCAGCTGGATACGCCTAGGATGCGGCACTGCAGACACAGTTCAAGACCTAGGCTGGGCCCTATAAGCCTTTTCAGTCTCTAGTAACATCTAGGAGTCCCAGGCTACTCTGAACAAAAATCTTATGGTAAGCACCAAACCCAGAAGTAACCCTGCTCTAAACAGAAAAGCCAAATGCACATCAGAAATCCTGAAATAAAAAAGATCACAGAGGAGGTCTAAAGAAAAAAAAAGAAATCCTAAACAAAAACTTTTCTAAAAAAGACACAACCCAGAAGCCATAAGAAAAACATGGACAGACTACATTAAAAAAAAAAAAAATTCAACAAAAGACATGGTTAATCATTAAAAGACATATGACAGTCTATAATAAAATATTTACATCTTATATTTTAACTATGGTTTAATACCCTAAATGCACACAAAGAGCCAGAAGAAGAAAAACTCAAAAGGAAAAGGCAAAAGAGATGAATATGAAATTTGTGTAGTGGCAATACAGAGGGCTGATAAACAATAAAAAAAAGTCTTATTGGCTGGGTGCGGTGGCTCACACCTGTAATCCCAGGACTTTGGGAGGCCAAGGTGGATAGATCACTTGAGGTAAGGAGTTCGAGACCAGCCTGGTTAACATGTTGAAACCCCATCTCTACTAAAAATACAAAATTAGCCAGACATGGTGGTGCACACCTGTAATCCCAGCTACTTGGGAGGCTAAGGCAGGAGAATTGCTTGAACCCAGGAGGCAGACGTTGCAGGGAGTTGAGATCGCACCACTGCACTCCAATCTGGGCAACAGAGTAAGACTTTGTCTCAAAAAAAAAAAAAAAAAAATTAGTGGGGCATGGTGGCACCTGCCTGTAGTCCCAGCTATTTGGGGGGCTGAGGCAAGAGGATTGCTTGAGCCTGAGAGGTCAAGGCTGCAGTGAGCTGAAGTTATGGCACTGCAGTCTAGGCTGGCTGACAGAGCAAGACTCTGTCTCAAAATAAAAGGAGTTCAAATGATTTAGACGAACTACCTGCATCAAGGGGGTCATCTAAGAGAGGTGGTGGGACGTAGAGAGACAAGTGCTGGACTGGGAGTTAGGAGGCCTGGAATCAAGTTTCACTTCTGCTAGTAACAGCAAGATCTTGGGAATACCACAGAACTGTCTAGAGCTCAATTTCCTCATCAGCAAATATTGGTCTTGGATCGGACAACTTTTAAGATCCCTTCTACTTCAACTGTTCCTCTCTTTTTGTTTATAAGATTCTATGTATGTATGTATGTATGTATGTATGTATGTATGTATGTATCTATCTATCTATCTATCTAACTATCCATCCATCCATCCTTCTATCTACTTAGCTAACTACCTATCCATTCATTTATGTTAACAATTTCAGCCAGGTGTGGTGGCTCACACCTGTACTCCCAGCACTTTGGGAGGCCGAGGCAGGTGGATCACCTGACGTCAGGAGTTCAAGACCAGTCTGGCCAACATGGTGAAACCTCATCTCTACTAAAAATACAAAAAATTAGCTGGGCATGGTGCTGGGCACCTATAATCCCAGCTACTTGGGAGGCTGAGGCAGGAGAATTGCTTGAACCCGGGAGGCAGAGGTTGCAGTGAGTGGAGATCGCACCATTGCACTCCAGCCTGGGTAACAAGAGTGAAATTCCATCTCAAAAAAAAAAAAAGTGGGGGTGGGGGGAGAAAGTAAAAATACCATATGATAAGAAAAACACTCTAACAATACAAAAATACACACAGTGAAAAAGTAGGTTTCTCTCTCACCCATGACACACAGCACTCTAGTTTCTGCCCCACTTTAGCCACTCGACACTCTATTTTATATGCAGATAATGCTCCTTCCTTTTTTCATATAACTATCTAGAAATGGACCTGCTAGGTGAGAAGATATGTGTATCTTACGGTGTTTGCTTGTTTGCTTTTTGAGACAGAGTCTTGCTCTGTCACCAGGCTGGAGTGCAGTGGTGCACTCAGCTCACTGCAACCTCCGCCTCCTGGATTCGAGTGATTCCCCTGACTCAGCCTCCCAAGTAGCTGGGGTTACAGGCACACACCACCACACCTGGCTAATTTTTTGTATTTTAGTAGAGACAGGGTTTCACCATGTTGGTCAAGATGGTTTCAATCTCCTGACCTCGTGATTCACCCGCTTCTGCCTCCCAAAGTGCTGGGATTACAGGTGTGAGCCCCTACGACGGCCGTATCTTACGTTTTAGTAGATGTTGCTAAACTGCACACCAAAGAGGACCACGCTTATTTTTGCAATTCTTCATCTACACCTTATGTTATCAGACTCTCATTTTTGTTATTCTGCAAGATGGAAAAACCACATCTGGTGGTTTTACCTTACCTTTCATTTATTGTGTATGAGGTAGAGAATCTTTCAATGTGCTTAAAAGCCATTGACATTCATTATTTTATGAATCATCTATTCATGTACTTGTCCCTTTCTTTTTGTACAACCAGAATTTTTCCTGGAATGCAGAAAATGGGACACCCTTAACACCCCTGTCATGGAGAGATGGAAATTAAAGGACATTGCTGTTAGCGCCTGGATTACAGGTGGGTGTTTGAGGGCAGCAGTTGGTGGAATGGGCCAGGAAGGACTGGTAGAGTGTAAAGGGAGGGCTCCCACTGGCCAGCTAAGAATGGCTTTTACATTCCAAAGGGTTTAAAACAACAACAATAAACAAAAAGCAAAGAAGAATCTGCTATTTTAGGGGATCACATGACCCACAAAACCTAAAATATTTACTATCTGGCTCCTTGCAAAGAACTTCTGGGTTGAAAAGAAAAGGAAGAGGCTGAGATGGAGTCATCTGGGAGGAGGGCGGAGACTCAGCTAGAATGGCATCTCAGAATTGAAGAGTTACAAATTCTCTGAGATTAGAGGGGTTAACAGTGTTGAGTGTGGCCCAGAATTCAGGTAAGATGGAGATTTAAGAGTGCATTGGAATTGACATTTAGGAAGTAGGTCACTGTGACCTCTGAGCAACTTGGGGGGTGTGTTAATACAGTCTTTTGAGTCACAAGAAATAAAAACAAAGAAAGGGAGGGAGGGTGGAAGTGGGGAGGTCGGGGAGACACCTATAAAAAATGAGGGCTTAGTAAAAGTTAATTGAAAAAAACTGGCATGATTTCTTGAAGACAGTTACAATTGCAAATGCGAATATGTTCATTTCTTTAAAGCACACCTTTGCAAAAATGTTCATTTCTTTTTCTTTTCTTTTCTTTTTTTTTTTTTTTTTTGAGACAGAGTCTTGCTCTGTTGCCCAGTCGAATCAGCTCACTGCAACTTCTGCCCTCCAGGCTCAAGGGATTCTCCTGCCTCAGCCTCCCGAGTAGCTGGGACTACAGGCGAGCGTCACCACACCTGCCTAATTTTTTGTATTTTTAGTAGAAACGGGGTTTTGCCATGTTGGCCAGACTGGTCATGAGCTCCTAACCTCAGGTGATCTGCCTGCTTCTGCCTCCAAAGTGCTGGGATTACAGGCGTGAGCCACCACGCCCAGCCAAATTTGTTCATTTCTTTGAAGCACAACGTAGATCTGTCTGACTTAAGCTATCTATCTTTCCATTTCTAATCTCTCACTCTATAAAGAAGCAAATGCCTAATGGACTTAAAATAGAATGTATCAGCACTGGGTGCAAGCCAGCCCATCTTCCTCATGTTATTGGTGAGGCAGCCGAGGCCCATGGAGAAGTGACCTGACTAGGTCACACTGCCACTGTGCAGGAGTCACAATTCTGGCTTTCAATTCCAACTCTTTTCCACTCTATTGCTGCCATTTTATCTTTTTTTTTTTTTTTTTTTTTTTTTTGAGAGTCTCGCTCTGTCGCCCAGGCTGGAGTGCAGTGGCGCCATCTTGGCTCACTCCAAGCTCCGCCTCCCGGGTTCACGCCATTCTCCCGCCTCAGCCTCCTCAGTCTGAGGAGTAGCTGGGAGCGCAAGCGCCCGCTGCCACGCCCGGCTAATTTTTTGAATTTTTTAGTAGAGACGGAGTTTCACCTTGTTAGCCAGGATGGTCTTGATCTCCTGACCTCGTGATCCGCCCGCCTCCGCCTCCCAAAGTGCTGGGATTACAGGCGTCAGCCACTGCGCCCGGCACCCATTTTATCTTCTTTAACACTCCAGGACCATCTAACATCTTGCTCGCATCTAGTATATCCTCCGTAAACATTTTAAATAATTATATATTTCATTTCTAGACATTGCATTTTTTTCAACCTTCTGTTTTCAATACCTTCTTTCAGTTTTGTAAAACTCATCATTGTAGTATAATTTACATACAATCAAATGACCCATTTTAAGAATATGGTTTGTTGGATTTTGACAAGTGTAGACTCTTACGTAATCACCATCATAATATTTACAACATTTCTGTCTTGGCAAAATAATTCTCTGCTATCACTTTTCCACCTTTACCTCCCATCCCAGGTAACCACGAATCTGCTTTCTGTTGTCATAGATGATTTTCCCCTTTTCTGAAGTTTCATATAAATGGGATCATACATTACTCTTTGGTGTTTGCTTCTTTGATCTCACATAATGTTTTTGAAATAAAAATATATTCAGGGCTGGGCATGGTGGCTCACGCCTGTAATCTCAGCACTTTGGGAGGCCGAGGCAGGCGGATCACCTGAAGTCAGGAGTTCGAGACCAGCCTGGCCAATGTGGTGAAACCCCATCTCTACTAAAAATACAAAAATTAACTGGGCGTGGTGGTGCACGCCTGTGATCCCAGCTACCTGGGAGACTGAGGCAGGAGAATTGCTTGAGCCTCAGAGGAGGAGGTTGCAGTGAGTGGAGATTGTGCCACTTCACCTCAGCCTGGGTAACAGAGTGAGGCTCTGTCTCAAAAACAAAAATAAATAAAATAAACAAATAAAAATATATTCAATGTTTTGCATTTATTCAGGTTGTGTATATCGGTAGCTTATTCCTTTTTATTGCTGACTAGTTGTTCCATTTTGTCAACATATATACATATACCATCATTGTATATTTACTTGCTAATAGATATTTTGGTTATTTTATTCTGTTTTCACTATTATAAATAAAGCTGCTGTAAGCATTTATGTACAAGTCTTCTTGTGGACATGTTTTCACTTCTCTTCGGTAAACAACTAGGAGTGAAATTTCTGGATCGTATGGTTAGTGCAACCTTATAAGGAACTGCTGAACTATTTTCCAAATTGGTTGTGCTGTTTTGTACATCTATCAGCCAGTACTACCTGGCCAGTACTTGGAATTGTCAGTTTAAAAAGTTTTAGCCATTCTGGTGGCTGTGGAGTGGTATTTTATTGTAGTTTTAATTTGCATTTCTCTGATAAATGAAAATGTTAAGCATTTTTCATGTACTTATTGGACAATTATATATCTTCTTTTTAAAATATTTGTTTATATCTTTTACCCATAAAAAAATTGGAATTTTGTCTTATTATTTATAAGAGTTGTTTATATATTCTGGATAGAAGTCCTTTGTCTGTCCTTTCTGACGTATATGAAGATTAGAAGTTAAACATTTGATGGAGTTCAATTTCTCAATTTCTTCTTTCCATGCTTTTGTGTCCCATCTAAGGAATCTGCCTAACCCAAACTTGTGAAGATTTTTTCCTATTTTTTCTTATAGCAGTGTTATAATTTTAGCCCGTAGAAGTAGGTCTTTGATTATTTCAAGTTAATTTTTGCATATGGTGTGAAGTAAAAGTTAAGACTCATGTTTTTTTCATATGGATATCCAGTTTTTCCAGCACAGTTGTTCAAAAGATACCCTTTGCTCATTGAGTTACCTTGGCACTTCTGTCTAAAGTCACTTGACTATATATGTGAGGATCTACTTCTGAACTCTCTGTTCCATTTGTCTATTGGAACAAATCTATTTGTCTATTCTTACACTAATATTATACTATCGTAATTACTATAACTTTATAGTTAGTATTGAAATCAGTTAGTGTAATTCCTTCACCTTCATTTTTCTTTTTAAAAAAGTTCTTGACCGGGCGCGGTAGCTCACTCATGTAATCCCAGCACTTTGGGAGGGCGAGGCGGGCGAATCACCTGAGGTTGGGAGTTCAAGACCAGTTTGACCAACATGGAGAAACCCCGTCTCTACTAATAATACAAAATAACCGGGTGTGGTGGTGCATGCCTGTAATCCCAGCTACTCAGGAGCCTGAGGCAGAAGAATCGCTTGAACCTGGGAAGCAGAGGTTGCCATGAGCCAAGCCAAGATCATGCCATTGCACTCCAGCCTGTGCAACAAGTGCAAAAACTCCACCTAAAAAAAAAAAAAAAAAAAGGCCGGGCGCGGTGGCTCAAGCCTGTAATCCCAGCACTTTGGGAGGCCGAGACGGGTGGATCACGAGGTCAGGAGATCGAGACCATCCTGGCTAACATGGTGAAACCCCGTCTCTACTAAGAAATACAAAAAACTAGCCGGGCGAGGTGGCGGGCGCCTGTAGTCCCAGCTACTCGGGAGGCTGAGGCCGGAGAATGGCGTGAACCCGGGAGGCGGAGCTTGCAGTGAGCTGAAATCTGGCCACTGCACTCCAGCCTGGGCTACAGAGCGAGACTCCGTCTCAAAAAAAAAAAAAAAAAAACAAGGTGCTTAAATTTTGCTAGAGATTGCACTGAATGTGTTGTCAATACTTTTTCATTAAAAAGTATCATTCAGGGTTTGCTGACTTTCATGCATGATTTCTTGTATGTTCTGAGATAATTTTATCGTGAGCTTATATTCCTTGCAAATCTATCTCTTATAATTTGTTGAGGCCTGGATTTAAAATCTGTTTTCCAGAGAAGATTGGTGTATATATTTCCCAGGCATAATTTACTACCTTGGCCTATTCTAAACAAAAATTTTAAACAAAAATAGTTTCTCTTTTTGTTGTTTTAGAACGATGGTGCCTGTTTCTAATATTTTTTCCCCTTTTCCCATGGATATATGGGCAGGGAAGATTGACCAGTTTATGTCACTATATATATGAGTAAAATAAAGATGTTAAAATAGTGTATTTTCTTCATATAATATTAACCACTTAGCAGAGTTTGATTAGACCAACTCAGAGAGGACAATCCTAATGAACTAAAACGGGAATTTCTCTAGAATGACAGAGCAACTGAACTCATTTCCTTCATTATGAAATTGGAGTCAATCAGCAACAGATTCATTTGAATCCATGTTTATTACAAATTAACCACACAGATGTAAAAATAGGTAAGTAGATTCACAATAGTCACTGCTGATGGTGTGTGCAGGTGTGTTTCTGTGTGGCAGTGTTAGACCAGGAGCGTGTAAAGGTGCAGGGAGGGGCTTGACAGTGTTCACAAGTTCAAGGGGCAACAGAAATGAGCAGGAAAATGGGGGTTCACCTGTAGGAATTTTACCTGCATCTATCTGCCCTCTCCAATTTTTTTTTTTTTTAGATGGAGTCTCACTCTGTTGCCCAGTGGTACAATCTCAGCTCACTGCAACCTCGGTCTCCAGGGTTCACGCGATACTCCTGCCTCAGCCTACCGAGTAGCTGGGATCACAGGCACGTGCCACCACAGCTGGCTGATTTTTGTATTTTCAGTAGAGACAGGGTTTCACCATGTTGGCCAGGCTGGTCTCGAACTCCTGACCTCAAGTGATCCGCCCCCCCGCCTTGGCCTCCCAAAGTGTTGGGGTTACAGGCGTGAGCCACCGCACCCGGACCGCTCTCTCCAATTTCTAATAGCATATTTTCCACGTAGATTGGGTGGGCAATTCCAGTATCTTGTGCTTCCCTAGACCAGTACTTCTCCAATTCACCTGGGGATCTTGTCAAAATACACATTCTGATTTAGTAGGTCTGGGGTGCAGGCCTGAGACTCTGTATTTCCATTAAGCCCCACAGGGGATCTCAATGTGCTGGTCCACGTGCCAAATTTTAAACAGTAAAGTGTGGCCTTAGCTCATGCCTGTAATCCCAGCCCTTTGGGAGGCCGAGGTGGGTGGATCACTTGAGGTCAGGAGTTCAAGGCCAGCCTGGCCAACATGGTGAAAACCATCTCTACTAAAAATACAGAACAAATTAGCCAGGCCTGATGGCACATGCCTCTAATCCCAGCTACTTGGGAAGCTGAGGCAGGGGAATCGCTTGAACTCAGTAGACAGAGATGGCAGTGAGCTGAGATGGTGCCACTGTACTCCAGCCTGGGTGACAGAGCAAGACTGTTTCAAAAATAAAGTAAAATAAGATAAACAGTAAACTCCTACAAAAATACCTACCCTACAGTTTACACTTGCCTACCTAAAGCTCTACCATTAACACTTTTTTTTTTTTTTTTTTTTTGAGACAGAGGCTCACTCTGTCACCCAGGTTAGAGAGCAGTGGCACAGTCTCGGCTCACTGCAACCTCCACCTCCCAGGTTCAAGCGATTCACCTGCCTCAGCCTCCCGAGTAGCAGGGATTACAGGCACGTGCCACCACACCTGGCTAATTTTTGGTATTGTTAAGAGATTCAGGGATTCCACCATGTTAGCCAGGATGGTCTTGATCTCCTGACGTCAGGATCTGCCCGCCTTGGCCTCCCAAAGTGCTAGGATTACAGGCGTGAGCCACTGTGCCCGGCTACAACAGGTCATTCTTATGAAGGCACATGGACTGCATATTGTCTTCATTATGGTGGGGTGTACAAATAGCACTGACAGCGCAGCCTCAGATGGAACACCCTCACCTCCTGTTTTCTTTTTCTTGTTCTTCCCCTCCCCAGTTGAATATTTGAAATCATAAATGATGTGGGACCTCGTGGAGTCTTCTTGCATCTTCGTTGTTGCTTTGCTCAAAACCTCATCTAAATATGGCAGCTACAATCCTACCCAGGAACGTCACCTTGAAGCAATGGGGAGTTTTAGGGGTGACCTTTATATAACTAAAAGTGCTGCTTCTTCCAGATTCTGGGGATAAAGTAGTGAACAAGACAAATTATTTCCTTTACGGAAAGGAGAGAGTCGGCCCAATAAACAAGTAAAAATGTCTCAAAAGACTGGAAAAAAATAAGCAAAGTTAAGAAAAGAGAGACCACGGGTCCTGGGTGGATTTGCTTTCACAGTGCTCAGGAAAGGCGTCTCCAGTGATGGCGAGCAGTACCGAGGGGACGGGAGCAGGCTCTGCGTCCTCTATTCAGGCAGAAACATTAGCCCTTACTCACAGAGGAGCTCGAAGGGCCCTATACACTTTCTATTACCAATGGGCTTTACTATCCACACCTTTGGCCTAGCTCACGAAATATTTATAATGGCCTCGGTGACAGAATACTTAGTTTTAGAAATTTTTATTCTAAGGGTATTTCAGAATATTTGTGACTTTCTAATAGACCCCCACAATTGAGTTAAGATAGAATGAGGCAGCCTGGGGTTTCAGAAAAAAACGCAGAAAACACATTCCACCAATTGAAACTGTGTCCAGCATTGGTGGGTTCTGAATCTCATCTACTTCCAGAATGAAGTCACAGACACTCACGGTGAGTGTCACGCTTCTTAAACATGTCGTGTCTGGAGTTTGTTCCTTCAGACATTCAGATACGTTCGGAAATCTTTCCTTCTGGTGGATATGTAGTCTCACTATCAAAAGTAGAAACTGCAGACCTTTGCGGTGAGTGATACCGCTTTTAAAAGCTGTGTGTCTGAAGTTATTCGTTCTTCCCCGTTCGTGGTTTTAAGACCAAAACTACAACCCTTCACGGTGAATATTACATCTTCTAAACACCCCACATATTTAGAGTGAGCAAGAGTCATATCTATTGCAAACACGAAAAGAACTAATCTCCCCACATATGATAAACGAACCCTAACAAACTTCTGACTAGCTCTGGCAGCCTGTTTTTATTGCCTTATCTGACCCCACCCACATCCTGCTGATTGGTCCATTTTACAGAGAGCTGATTAGTCTATTTTACAGAGAGCTGATTGGTCCGTTCTGACAGAGTGCTGATTGGTATGTTTATAATCCTTGAGCTAGACACAGAGTGCTAGACATAAAAGTTCTCCACGTCCCCTCTAGGTTAGCTAGACACAGAGTTAGCTAGATACAGAGTACCAATTGGTGTATTCACAAACCTTGAGCTAGACACAGAGTACTGATTGGTGTATTTACAAACTCTGCGCTAGACACAGAGTGCTGATTGGTGCGTTTGCAATCCTTGAGCTAGACACAGAGCTAGACGGAAAAGTTCTTCAAGTCCCCACTAGGTTAGCTAGACACAGCTAGATACAGAGTGCCAATTGGTGTATTCACAAACCTTGAGCTAGACACAGAGTACTGATTGGTGTATTTACAAACCTTGAGCTAGACACAGAGTGCTGATTGGTATATTTACGATTCTCTAGCTAGACATAAAAGTTCTCCAAGTCCCCACCAGATTAGCTAGATACAGAGTGATGATTGGTGCACATAGAATCCTCTGGCTAGATATAAATGTTCTCCAAGTCCCCATCCCGTTCAGGAACCCAGCTGGCTTTATCTAGTGGATCTTGGTCTGGGGCAGCAGGCAGAGCTGCCTGTTAGTCCCAAGCCGTGCTTGCAATTCTCAGTTCTTGGACTGTAGATGGGACTGGGCGCCACGAAAGGGAGAATAGCGCCCGTCAGGGAGGCTCCAGCCGTGGGGGAGCCCACCGCAGGCGGGGAACTCAGACATGGTGGGCTGCAGGTCTCAAGCCCTGCCCCGCAGGGAGGCAGCTAAGACTCCGCGATAATTTGAGCGCAGCGCCGGCGGGCAGGCACTGCTGGGGGACCCGGCGCAACCTCCACAGCTGTTGGCCCTGGAGCTAATCCCCTCACTGCCCTAGGCCGGCCTGTCGCTCGGTGTGCGAGGCCCCGCTGAGCCCGCGCACGCGCCCGCGGGAACTCGCACAGGCCCACTAGCTCCGCGCGCAGCCCTAGTTTCCGTCCGCGCCTCTCTCTCCATACCTCCCCGAAAGCAGAGGGAGGCAGCTCCGGCCTCAGCCAACCCAGAGAGGGGCTCCCAGGGTGCTGTGGCGGGCTGAAGGGCTCCTAAAGCGCCACTGGAGTGGAGGCTGAGGCGGCGCTGAGAGTGAGGGCTGTTAGCACATTGTCACCTCTCAAAATTTCAGGTGAGACCTGAAGGTTGAGTGAAATTTAGTTGGGGTGGCTCAGAGGAAACAGTATGTGCAAAGGCCCTAGGCTGGCTTGCTTTTCCTGAAGATGTCATTTTCAAGATGACACCGTGCAGCCTTGAATCTCCAAGCTCAGGAAGGATACCTTGTCCTCAGTGTAAGCCAAAGCTGTTACGCACCATCCTCTGCAGGCATTTTGGTGTGTGCGCGTCCTCTCTTCCCTGCCCTAAGGTGCTATTTGTGTGTTGGAGATCTTGTTTATGTTAGATTTTGATTCTTTAATTTCTTAAAGCCCTCCCCAGAGCCTTGAAACAATTTTTTATGGCGCCTGACGTGTATCTCCCTTGGGTCCTGAGGGTGACAGGCCTTCTGGCCCTGAATTCCTGTTCTCTTGATTCATTGCCAGGCTTGGCTGGGCACTTAGTGGCATCTGAAAAATAACTTTCCTGCTCCGTGTTTTAGCTTTTTAAAATTAAAACCATGCCATTTTATAATCTCTCAGTCATATTTGATGTCTCCATTAAAAAAAAGTTTACAGTGATTTGAAGAAAATCTTATATATTTAGTTTTGTACTAGATGGAATAGAGAACTAAAATATGTACTTATAAGTGTACTCAGGTTTTGGAAAAACTGATACATGGAAATTCTTACAGCATAATTCTATTTGGAGAGTATTTTTTTTCACCTTAAAAATCACTAGTAGTTTCCTTTAAATAATTTTCCCAGTGTAGTTAAAATCAGATCAAATTTTCAAAAAACTCCTGTTCAGCCTTTCAGCATCTGTAAGGAGATATTCATTGGATAAGGAGAAGTACATCTATATTGCTCTTTTGCCCTCCTCTACCCACCATACCAGGACTTGCTAGGCCTCTCCCCCTGGAACCCTCTAATTTCTAACCTTCAGGTGGACCCCTTTGTGCCCACCTATAGATTCCATTTGGCCAGATTCTGGAATCAGAGCTGCCCTTGGAATACCTTGGGCTCACTGGTCTTCTCTTGGTCCCAAATCTATGTTAGCTGCTGCTCCATCTCTTCACTCCTTTTCCTAACAAAACTCTTCAGAAAGTAGTCTCCACTGATTGTTTCCAATCCTTCCCCTCCCATTATATCTTGAGCCCTTTTTTTTTTTTTTTTTTTTTGAGACAGAGTCTTGCTCTTTGCCCAGGCTGGAGTGCAGTGGCACTATCTTGGCTCACTGCAAGCTCCGCCTTCTGAGTTCAAGGGATTCTCCTGCCTCAGCCTCCCGAGTAGCTGGGATTACAGGTGTGCACAACCATACCTGGCTTTTTTCTTTTCTTTTTTTTTTTTTTTTTTTTGAGACAGAGTTTCACTCTGTTGCCAGGCTGGAGTGAAGTGGTGCAATCTCAGCTCACTGCAACCTCTGCCTCCTGGGTTCAAGCAATTCTCCTGCCTCAGCTTCCTGAGTAGCTAGGACTACAAGCATGTGCCACCACGCCCAGCTAATTTTTGTAGTTTTAGTAGAGACGGGGTTTCACCACGTTGGCCAGGCTGGTCTCAAACTCCTGGCCTCAAATGATTCACCTGTCTCGGCCTCCCAACGTGCTGGAATTGCATCAGCCACAGCACCTGGACTTGAGCCCATTTTAATCAGGCTGTCACCCCTCTTCCTCTTCTCAAACAGGAGATCTAGTGCCTTTGTCAAGGTCACCAGGCAAATCCAGTGGGCACTGTTCAGTCCTCCTGTTCCTCAGGAGCTTGTTACTGTCTCTGCTGTTCCCCATCCTTGGCCTCTGAACCGGCATTTTCTCAACTTCTCCCTGCTCCCTCACACTCTTTCCTGGTTCCTTCTCGCCCTAATCCCCAACCACTGGAATATTCCAGGGCCCAATTTTCAGACTTCTCATTGTATAGCAACTCCTTAGGTAGCATCATTTAGCCATGTGGCTTTAAATACAGCAGTCCCCTCTTCTCCACAGTTTTACTTTTCTTGGTTCCAGTTACCCATGGTCATCTGTGGTCCCAAACAAGATATTTTGGGGCCAGGTGCAGTGGCTCATGCCTGTAATCCCAGCACGTTGGGAGGCCGAGGTGGGTGGATCAGTTAAAGTCAGGAGTTTGAGACCAGCCTCGCCAACATGGCGAAACCCCATGTCTACTAAAAATACAAAAATTAGGCTGGGCGCGGTGGCTCACACCTATAATCCCAGAACTTTGGGAGGCCGAGGTAGACGTATCACCAAGTCAGGAGTTTGAGACCAGCCTGGCCAAGATGGTGAAACCCCATGTCTACTAAAACTACAAAAATTAGACAGGTGTGGTGGCAGGCATGTGTAATCCCAGCTACTCAAGTGGCTGAGGCAGGAGAATCACTTGAAACCAGGAGGCGGATGTTGCAGTGAGCGGAGGTCGCACATTGCACTCCAGCCTGGGTAACAGAGCGAGACTGTCTTAAAAGAGGAAAAAAAGAAAAAGAAAAAATTAGCCAGGCATGGTGGCATGCGCCTGTAGTCCCAGCTACTCAGGAGGCTGAGGCAGGAGAATCGCTTGAACCTGAGAGGTCCAGGTTGCAGCAACCCGAAATGGTGCCACTGCATTCCAGCCTGGGTGACAGAGCAAGACTAGGTCTCAAAAAAAAAAGATATTTTGGGAGGGAGAGAGGGAGGGAGGATGAAAGAGACTACATTCACAAACTTTTATTACAGTATACTGTTTTAATTGTTCTAGTTTATTACTAGTTACTGTTAATCTCTTACTGTGCCTAATTTGTAAATTAAACTATATCATGATTGTGTGTGTATGGGAAAAAACAGAGTATATAGGGCTTGGTAATATCTGAGGTTTCAGGCCCACAGACCCACTGAGGGTCTTGGAAAGTATCCCCTACAGATAAAAGAACACTTCTGTATATTGTGAAAACTACAAAATTCATATTTCAGCTGGGACTGCTCTTCTGAATGCCAAACTCATATCATATCCAACTGCTAACTTGACATCTCCAACTGAACATTTAACAAGGCATCTCAAATTTAATATGTCCACAATCAAAGTCAGATTCTACCTTGCAAAACAGGCACTTTCCAAAAGTGTGAATAATGGCTCCCCAAAGATCTCCAAATCCGAATCCCCAGAACCTGTGCATGCTACCAAAAGGGGCAAAAGGGACTTTAGAGATGTGATTAAATTAAAGATCTTTAGAATGAAGAGATGCTGCTGGATTATGTGGGAGGGACCAATGTCATCACAAAGGTCCTTATAAGAGAGAGGGAGGAGGATCAGCGTCAAAAAGAAAGGAAATGTGACAGTAGAACCAGAGGCTGGAATGAGGTACTGTGAAAATGGAGAAGAGGCCATAAGCCAAGAGATGCAGGCAGCCTCTAGATGCTGGAAAAGACAAGGAAATGGATTTTCCCTTGAAGCTTCCAGAAGGAACACAGCCCTGCCAACCCCTTGACTTTATTATTATTTATTATTTATTATTTTTTTTTGAGACAGAGTCTCGCTCTGTTGCCCAGGCTGGAGTGCACTGGCATGATCTCAGCTCACTGCAGCCTCCACCTCCTGGGTTCAATTATAGGCTTGCTCTACCACGCCCAGCTAATTTTTTTGTTTGTTTGTTTTTTGTAGAGACAGGGTTTCACCATGTTGGCCAGGCTCGTCTGGAACTCCTGACCTCAGGTGATCCACCCGCCTCGGCCTCCTGAAGTGCTGGGATTACAGGCACAAGCCAAGTCACCACGCCCAGACTCAACCCTTGACTATAGACTTCTGACCTCCAGGACTGTAAGAGAACATACTAGTGGTGGTTTTAGCCACTAAGGTTGTGGTAGTTTGTTATGGCGGCAATAGGAAACCTATACACAAGCTTCCCCGTGCCAGTAAATGGTGACACCAGCCTTTTAGTTACTCCAGAGAGACACTGGTGTTGTCCTCGTTTTTTCCTCTTTCTCAGACCCCACATCCATTTCATCACCAAATCCTGTCAGCTCTGTCTTCAAAATATATCCAGAATCCAATAACTGTTCACACCCGCCACCAGCACCACAGTGGTCTCCTTTTTCCTGGAGGACTACAGGCACCCCCTAGTGAGCCTGCCTGCTTCCCCCTCGCCCATCTGCAGTCTATTCCACACAGCTGCCAGCGTGATCAGGTTAACCGAGAAGCCAGACTTTAGCATTCCTCTCTCAAACCCTTCGATGGCTCCCCACCTCAGGAGGAAGAGAAGCCCATGTCTTTACCATGGCCCACAATGGCTCCCCCAGTCTGGCTCATGGACACCTTCCTGAGCTCATCTTCTGTCCCTGCCCCCTGGCTCAAGCTCCAATCCCACCAGCAGGTGCTGCCTAGAGCGTCCTTCAGGAGCTGAGGTGTGCTCCTGGCTGCCACACGTTGGATGCTGAGGTGGCCTTGGCTGGGGAGCACTGTCCCCCTCATACCCCATCTCACTCCCTTCTCAATGTAGCCAGCATCCAGTGGCTGAATGGTTTGGAGGTACAAGGGCCTGTCCCATCTCCCCAGCTCAGAGCAGCTCTGAAGGGCCATCCTATCTTCAACATCCCCAAGGGGTTGTCTGGGGCTTTGGTTGGGACTGCATCACAGTTCCTCTCCCTCTGCCCAGTCTTGCTTTCTTCCCCTCTTTCCCTTCCATGGTTTGATCCCAAGAGCATTTCCTAGTAAGCATCATATGTGTGCCAGCCATCATCTCAAACAATGCTTTCCCTGACCTGTGAACCTGATCTCTTTGCTATACCAAAACACCCCAAGTACCCTTGATCTCAAAGCTTCTGCAGTGACTGTTCCTTCTGCCCTCAAAACTCTTCTCCCAGGTATTCAGGAAGTTCACCCTCTCCCTTCAAGTCTCTGCTCAAATGTCCCATGGCCTGTGACCTTCCCTGACTACCTTATGTAAAATAGCAAACACCACCACCGTCACCAGCGCAACGAACTTCATTAGGCAGCTTTTTCTTTCTATAGTATTTGACCTCATTAGATACATATTTCCTTGTTTATTCCTCTTCTCTCACTATACTCCAGTTTTACGAAGGCAGAGACTTGATTTACTTTGTTCATGGCTATTTCCATAATAACTAGAATAGTGCCTGCCACATAGTAGAGGCTTAGTACCGAGTCAGACTGGTGCTGGTCTTGCTGTGACCTGATTCCAGTAATTGGCTTACCACCATAGCCCCTGTGATGAAAGTTTTGCCTTGAGGCTTTTCATCTTGACCCCTTTGATACCTTTGATTCTGTGTCAATGCCGTCATGGCTTCCTTTATATCCTCCACAACTAAAGGCTCGCCTGTTTCTTCCTCTTGTCTTTCTAGAGTTTTAAATCCTGCCCTGTGGCTTAGTCCCTACATACCTGCCCTTAGGCTGGAGGAACCCCACCTCTCAGGCTCCAGGTGCACTTGTGTGGTGGATTACCGAAACTCCAAGTCCCCATTCTTATCAATGTCCCTCCAGGGCCTGGCCAGGCTCCCTAAAAGCCCTGTCCAAACTGTGAGCCACACCTTGACCTTCAGCATCAAAGAGGTCATTGCTACAGCAGAGGAAGCTCCCATAAGAGCCCCAACGACCTGGGTGTGAGTCCCAGCTCTGTCATGTACCAGTGGGGCAGCCTTGGCAGTTCACTCGCTTCCCTGAGCAATGGCTTACTCCCTGGTAAAGCTAAGTCAATGATGTCAGCCTCGCAGAGTGGCTGTGCAACAAGACATGAACACGTATGAAAACAGTCAGTACATTTCTCCTGACTGAACTGAAATCCTCTGAAGCACCTGCCCTGTTGTGTTAAATGGAAAAGTGCGATGTCCTTAGGAAGAAACTCTGAGACTAGGTAGCTCTATGTGCAAAAGAATTTGCTGTGGGAAACCTTTCGGTATGACATGAAGTTCTAAGATAATTCCAAACGTATGTGAACAATATAATAAGCCATACAGCAAAATCATATTGTCAGCCAAGTATACTAGGTCTAGGCATGATCTTAAGGATGGGAAAAGCGTGGCTTGACCTCTGAAAGGTAACCTTCAACCAAGAGGTAGTATAAAAGCATGATCAGTGGATGGGTTTCCCTCCCCCATCCATGCCTTGCCCAGATTTAATGGAAACATTTATACTAAACCTTGCCAAATTCACAGAAGTTTTTCCAGTTCCCATTACTTTGCTATTCAAAAGGAAGGGAGTAATCGCTTCAGAGGTAGGGTGTGGTACAGTACACTTAGCAGAGTGCTGAAAGCAAGTTCAACACAGATGACCAATGTTGGCAGATTGCACAATTCTCGAGTTATTTTCGTGATGGGCAATGTTTTTCCTTTTTATTCCGTTTTCCTCCCTCTGGAGTTGGCTAATGATTTCCAATGAATAGAACTCTGTCCAGTACAATCCAGTTAGCCCACAATGAATAGAGTGTCAATGAGAGATGCTGCATTGACAGTCTTTATTTTAGTGGATTCCCTGTCTAGTAAAGATGGAAAAGGAACTGCTGTTGGGGGCGTTCATTTGTAATTTTTGCTCTTGGTCTGGAAGTGGGCCATCAGCTCAGCAAAGAGAATACAGAAACTTACAATAAGGTCACCACTCTTTCTGAAGCCTGACCCATCATCTCTTGGAGAATCAAAACATGTACAGACATGTTATGAATGTGTTTAGTCTTTTCCTACGTGACCAAGTAGGAAACTTCCTGGTCCAACCTGGGTGAGTGTTTCATGTTGGCTTGGCAGGTAGTGTCAGGCATCTGGAGATGTGATATACATGTTTAGCTCCCTGTAATCAGCAGGCTGGTACATTCACTACCAGCTGCATTTTCTCTGTGATACTGCCAGAAAGAATGTGCTTAAAGTCATTATTGATTACTCTTTAATCCACACTATGTTAGGAGCAAAATTGAATCCGACAAGACATGGTATCTCTTTTCCACATACTTTGTGCATTCCAATAGATAGGGCTGTCCTTGAGGGTATGAAGTGTGCATCCAAGAAGCCAGGCAGATTCCTTTGTATTCAGCCCATAGATTGTTCAGAGATTCCCAATTTCCTCCTGGGGAGCTGGGTGCAGGAGTCAGGAGGGATATTTGAGTCAGGGAATACTTCCCAAGAGGAGCATTAGTATTTAAGCATCAGTTTTCCTTAGTATTTAAGCATCAGTTTTCTTTCTGTTTTTTTGAGACAGAGCTTCACTCTTGTTCCCAGGCTGGAGTGCAGTGGGCGTGATCTCAGCTTACTGCAACCTCCGTCTCCTGGGTTCAAGCGATTCTCCTGTCTCAGCCTCCTAAGCAGCTGGGATTACAGGCGCCCGACACCAGGCCTGGCTAACTTTTGTATTTTTAATAGAGACGGAGTTTCACCATGTTGGTCAGGCTGGTCTTGAACTCCTGACCTCAGGTGATCCACCTGCCTCACCCCCCCAAAGTGCTGGGATTACAGGTGTGAGCCACCACGCCCAGCCCAGTTTTCATTTTTTAAAAATCTATTACATGATCATGATAAAAAAAATTAAACAGTGCACAGTGAAGAGTATACCCCCCTCACAGCATTGCCCCCCTGCGGTTCCCATCCCCCAAGGCAACTACTGTTATGAATTTTTTTGTGTATCCTTCCAGAAAGAGTCTGTGCATATAAGAGGAGCTTTGATTTTTTGAAATGCATTTTTGTATGTTCAGTTCAAGTGGTTCACAAGATGCCTTTTCCAAATAACTCCATGGCAACGCAACTCTGGAACTCACACGCACACGGACGTATACATGGACACACACAGTCGTTCTTTTGAGCATAAAATGGAGGGGAAATGATGCAACAGAGAGTGAATAGAAGGCATATTCCACTAAACCGCAGTGGTTAGTGGCTTCTCAGATGGTTCCAGACAGCTTTTTATACAGAAATAGCTCAGTGAGAACACCCCAGCCTACTCAGACTGCAGAACAAATCCCAGGAACTTGCCTTTGTGCAATCTTCCCCTTGAAGCTCAAGTCTAAACAGATCAGAGCTTGGCAGGGCTGCATGGGTACGTTAGCGAACAGACAGAACACCCTGGCTCCTCAGGCGCTCCTTGTTTTTTTTCCCTCTGGACCAGCAGATTTTTCTTATAGCTTACACCTGCTCCTCCCCCACCCCAACAATATGCAGAAATGGAAAGCCCCTCAAGTTTTTCTTGATCACGAGGTTAAATAAAAAACCAACTCTCTCTCACACTCTAAGGGAAAGGAAAATAAAAACCACCAGTAGGTATAAAGCTAAGACACACACACACACACACACACACACACACACACACACACACACACACACGTTTGGCAGAAATAAATTAAGAAAAACTGTTCTATCTATGAGGCCATTCTGAAACTAAGTGATACATGATATTATTCAAATTTGCAAGGTATATTTGTCCTCAGAATACAGATGGCTGAATGGGAGTGATAGTGTCTTAATAAATTGTTGTTCTAGAGATTTTCTAGAACTGAAATGTGCAACAGGACATTTGAGAACTATCTTTTATCTAAGTACTGATGTACTTATCTAAGTACTAAGTAATAATATAGCAGTATTAAAAGCACTGCCATAATTATTAGTAAAATTAGTTCATCTACAAGAGTCTGAATAAAAATGTCTCATCAAAAGCCAAATTCTAATATAGGAGCCACATGGAAACCAATAGAAAAGAAACATTTCCACTGCATAGGCTGATATACTTGAAAATACAGGTCTTACTCCTGGCCAAAGAAATAGTTGTTTATACAGTTTTGAGGACACTGACAAGATCACTCTTAAGAAAATACTGCCTCACCTTCTGGCTAGTGCCTAAAAATCCTTTTCTGGTTGAGAAAACCTTAAATTCCTCAATAACAGATAAAGGGTAATAGGCAAACTCCCCTGAAAAGAACAGCAATAATAATAATGCTAATTTCCTGAGCACGCACTTGTGGTAAATGCGTTACTTTCATTCTTACTCAGGACTCCACATGAATGATCTCCTTTAAGCCCTGTGGAAGCTAGTCTCCAAGATGGCTCCCCATAGCCCTTACCTCTGCATATTCATGCCCTTCTGTGGGGGCTTTCCCTTCAATCCGGGTGGGCTCTGTGACTCTTTTGTAACCAACAGAATGGGGCAGAAGTGGTGCCGTGTGGCCTTTCTAAGGCTAAATCAGGCCTTACAGCTTCTGCCTTGGCCCCTTAGGATGCTCATTCTGAGAAAGTCAACTGCCATATACAAAATCCAATTATCCTGAAACCACCATGTTGTAAGGAAGCCCAAGCTAGCCATGTGGAGTAGCTGAGTGGAAAAAGAGAAGCCTGGCCAGCCCTCAGCTATTCTAGCCAGATGTGTGAATGTAGAAGCCACCTTGGACATCCAGCTCCTTGTAGCTTGTGGATGGTTTGGGGCCAACGCAACTTCTGAATATAGCTGCACATGAGACCCCAAGTGAAAACAGCCCAACTGGGCCCAGCCAACACACAGAATCATCAGAATAGTAACAAATTGCTATTTTAAGTCACTAAGTTGGGGGGTATTTTGTTACACAGCAATATGCAACTGAAACAATCCCATATTTATGCTACAGGTTTTTGTTGTTGTTTTGTTTTCCAAGACATAGTCTTGCTCTGTCACCCATCTGGAGTACAGTGGCACAATCTCTGCTCACTGCAACGTCTGCCTCCTGGGTTCAAGCAATTCTCCTGCCTCAGTACAGGTGCACGCCACCATGTCCAGCTAATTTTTGTATTTTTAGTCGAGACGGGGTTTCACCATGTTGGAAAGGCTGGTCTGGAATTCCTGACCTCATGATCTGCCAGCCTTGGCCTCCCAAAGTGCTGGGATTACAGGTGTGAGCCACCTTGTCCGGCCTGTTTTTTTGTTTTTTGGGTTTTTTTTTGTTTTGTTTTGTTTTTTGAGACAGAGTCTTGCTCTGTTTCCCAGGCTAGAGCACAGTGGCATGATCTCGGCTCACTGCAACCTCCGCCTCCCGAGTTTAAGCGATTATCCTGCCTCGGCCTCCCGAGTAGCTGGGATTACAGGTGCGCACTGCCACACCTGGCTAATTTTTTTTTTTGTATTTTTAGTAGAGCCAGGGTTTCACCATGTTGGCCAGACTGGTCTTGAACTCCTGACCTCAAGTGATCTGCCTGCCTTGGCCTCCCAGTGTGCTGGGATTACAGGCGTTAGCCACCATGCCCGGCCTGCTACAAGGTTTTGAAGCTCACAATTAACTCTCCAACATCAATTTTACAGCCTCCTCACTGTGCCATTTAAGAAACTGACCCCAGTTTACAGGTTCCCCTGATTAGTTTGTGCTAGTAGCATCATCACCTGAGAACTTATTGGGCAAATTCTCAGGCCCTTCTCTGGACCTACTGAATTCAAAACTCCGGCCGGCTGGGCACAGTGGCTCACACGTGTAATCCTAGCACTTTGGGAGGCCGAGGCTGGCAGATCACAAGATCAGGAGATCGAGATCATCCTGGCTAACATGGTGAAACCCCATCTCTACTAAAAAAAATACAAAAAAAAAACCATAGCCAGGTGTGGTGGCATGCGCCTGTAATCCCAGCTACTCCGGAGGCTGAGGCAGGAGAATGGCTTGAACCTGGGAGGTGGAGGTTGCAGTGAGCCAAGATCATGCCACTGCACTCCAGCCTAGGTGAAGAGCAAGACTCCGCCTCAAAAAAGAAAAAAAAAAATGGCTGAGGCCCAGTCATCTGTGGGGTCTGGTATGTCCTTCAGGTTATTCTGATGCATGCTTATGTTTGGGAACCACAGGTGTCTGTACCAGTCGCGGTAATCCTATCCCTCCTTGCTAGTGACAACCAAAATGAGTGATGGAGGCATAAGTCTCGAATCATCACGATTTAGCAAGCCAGCTTAAAGGGAGTGCCCAGGAAAAAGGCGAGTCACAGAAGCATCTGTGGCTGTTTTTCCCAAAGAGGGTCTCAGGAGATTTAGCATTTATACATTTTCCTAAAGAAAGGGGGGCGGGGCATGAGATAAATGATTACATACTTGTGAGACTTTAGTTGGTGCTCATTTTTCCTAAGATATGGTGAACATTTGAAAAAAAAGGGAATAGAGGAAGATGATGTCTGAGGAGGGGTGAAGGTGTCTTTGTTCTGTACCTGGGAAGATAAACTAGTAGTCTTTTGAAAGGGCTGGTTTCTGTTTAGCCCTGAGGGAAGAAAATCTAATAGCTTTTATTGGGGGGCGTATAATGAGGCATGTCCAATCTCCCATCCCCTCATGAATTCAACTTGCAAGGTTCCCTTGGCCAAGAAGGGGTCTGGTCAGTCAGTTAGGGGCTTGGAATTTCATTTTTATTTCTTATTTGTGATTGACTTAGGAACCCAGGTTCAAGCCAATCAGCACATAGCATTCCCTTGATGTCAGTTATTTGTTTGTGGTTAAGGAAGTGGCCCTATGTCTTTGTGGCAGCCATATTGACTATGAAAGGAGCCAGCCTTAAAAGGCAGCTGACACTGAGGATGGAAAGCAGAGATGCAGAATGAGAACCTAGGTCCCTGACACCAGGGTTCAATCAGCCTGTCCCATCTTTGAACTTCCAGTTACATAGGTCAATACATTTCCTTTCTGGTTAAACTCATTTGAGTTGACTTTTCCGTTAGTTGCCGCTGAAAGCACACTACCAGATACAGTAAGCATTATAATCCCTACTTTTACACAGAAGAGGTTAGTTCAGACAACTAGGAAGCAGATGCGCTAGGATTCTTTTTTTTCTTTTTTTGAGACAGAGTCTTGCGCTGTCGCCCAGGCCGCAGTGCAGTGGCATGATCTCAACTCACTGCAACCTCTACCTCCCGGGTTCAAGCGATTCTTCTGCTTCAGCCACCTGAGCAGCTGGGACTACAGGTGCACACCACCACACCCGGCTAATTTTTTGTATTTTTAGTAGAGACGGGGTTTCACCATGTTGGCCAGGCTGATCTGGAACTCCTGACCTCAAGTGATCCTTCCACCTCAGCCTCCCAAAGTGCTGGGATTACAGGCATGAGCCACTGCGCCCAGCCCACACTAGGATTTGAACCCAGGTCTCTGTTGTTAAATCCCACTTTTATAATGAAGCCATCAATGGAAAGATTTGTTCCTTTCTGCAAAGTAAAGGGTTTTGGTGGGTTAGGGTACTAAGAATACAGGTGGGCAGTGGGCATCAGACAGAATAAGGGATACCACGGAATGAGAAAAAGGTTGGGAGAAAGGAGGGAGGATGCATACAAGACAAATCACTCCTGCTGAAGTCTTTTCTGGGCCGGCCCCAGGCTCTGGTATTTATGTCCTTAAATCAAATGACGTCCTTTCTCTTTTCCTTTTCCCCAAAACAGATTGACATAATATGTTGTTTTGCAAGACCAACACTGGAAGAGTGGAAAACCAGTGTTCCTTTGAGGAGGAGGCTGATTGGTCCAAGTAGTTCTATAAACTGCATCCACCCACACCACTCTACTCCAAAGACACTTTATAATCACAAAAGAAACAATCCGGAAGATTCTAGTTGTCAATGCAGCTTGAATTGTAGCAGCAGCAGACTTTGCCCGAAAACATGTAACATGGCAGAAAGTCAGGATTGTTATAACCTTGCGGATCCCAAGGCTGTGTGCTCCCTCCATGGATGCCAGTGTTTGCGGGGGCTCGTGTCTCTGTTCTGCTACACCGCTGCCTCCAACGCAGGTCTGCTTTATCCCTTCTACCACGTTCCTGCCTCATCTGGTGCTCCCCCTCTGAGAGTCATGTGGCTAATTTTAAACTGTAATCTGAAGCCCAGAACTGGGAAATTCCCATGGTCTGAGGGTGGCCACAGCTAAAGGACACTCGGGAAACATGACAAAAGGCTTTGGAGAAACAAGGCAAACAGGAAGGGGACAACTTTCTCTCCAGTGAGGATCAAGAGTTTAAAATAAGAGCAGGTCATCCTTGTTAAAAAATATGGCAAAGGGCTTTGTGCTAACTTGAAATTGATTGCTAAGGGAAGCAGATAGTAAGCATTTATTGCAGACTCCTGTGTGTGGAGCACTATTAGTACTAGGAAGGGACACCAGTAAGAGGACAGTCCTTCTGATGAGGTTTAATTATATAAACTAATTTCTTTTCTTTCTTTCTTTCTTTTTTTTTTTTTTTTTGAGACAGTGTCTTGCTCTGTTGCCCAGGCTGGAGTGCAGTGGCCTGATCTTGGCTCACTGCAACCTCTACCTCCCAGATTCAAGTGATTCTGGTGCCTCAGCCTCCTGAGTAGCTAGGACTACAGGTGCCTGCCACCACGTCTGATTAATTTTTGTATTCTTAGTAGAGATGTGTTTTCTATGTTGGCCAGGTTGGTCTCAAACTCCTGACCTCGGGTGATCTGCCCGCCTTGGCCTCCCAATGTGCTAGGATTACAGGCGTGAGCCACATCGCCCGGCCTTTGTAAACTAATTTCATCCTCCTAAGGATCACATGAGATAGGTACTGCTATTACCCCATGTCACTGAGGAGGAGACTGAGGCACTGAGAGGTTAAGTCATCTGCCCACCGTCATACAGAGTTCAAACCAAGGCAGCCTGGCTCTGGAGGGCACACTCCTTGCCAGGACACAGCATGTTAGCAGGGGTAAGCACGGAGAAGAATGGGTGGGTCCAGACACCTCAGAGGAAGTCAGTTTTGATAAAAAATGAAGATTGGGCGAGCGCAGTGACTCATGCCTGTAATCTCAGCACTTTGGGAGGCCGAGGCAGGAGGACTGCTTGAGCCCAGGAAGTTGAGGGTGCAGTGAGCCTTGATGGCCCCATTGCACTCCAGCCGGAACTACAGGAGACCTTTCTCAAAATAGATAAAAGGAAAAAAAAAAAAAAAAAGATGGAAATTCAGGGCAATGTTGAGAGTGAATGAGAATGAGTTATATTCGTCCCGCCTCGGCCTCCAGGGTTTGGGTTACTGGCGAGAGTCCCCCGCCTGGCCTCGGCGGCTTGCAATGGCTGCGGGGAGATGCGAATTTGCTCACGGAAGGCCCCGTCCTTGTGGGCTTTGGTGTGAGCGCTCCGGGATGCTGGTCCCGGGGCCTGCGTGCCCCTAGCTCCAGGCTCCACGCGCCTTGGGATCAGAGTTGCAGGGCTCAGAGGACGGCGGAATCGCTGGGCTCGCCATCCTTATGAGAGGTGACAATGTGCTAGCAGCCCTCACTCTCAGCGCCTCCTTGGCCTCGGCGTCCACTTTGGCGGTGGTTGAGGCGCCCTTCAGCCCGCCACGGCACCATGGGAGCCCCTCTCTGGGCTTCCTGAGGCCGGAGACGGCTCCCTCTGCTTGCCGGGAGGTGTGAAGAGAGAAGCGCAGGTGGGAACCGGGGCTGCGCCCGGCGCGCGTCCAAGCCAGCGCGAGTTCCGGCGGGCTCGGCGGGCCTCGCACTCAGAGCGGCCGACTGGCGCCGGTGGCCCAGGGAAGTGAGGGACTTAGCATCCGGGCCAGCAGCTGCGGAGGTTGCACCGGGTCCCCCAGCAGTGCCGGCCCGCCGGCGCTGCACTCAAATTCTCGACGGGTTTAGCTGTCCCCGCGGGGCAGGGCTCGGGACCTGCAGCCCGCCATTTCTGATCTCCCCCACTGCGGTGGACTGCCGCGCGGCCCAAGCCTCCCCGATGGGCGCCGCCCTCTGTTCCGTGGTGCTTGGTCCCATCGACAGTCCAAAGTCTGAGGAGTACAGGCGCGGCTCGCGACCGGCAGGTAGTCCCGCCTGCAGCCCAAGCGCAGGATCCACTAGGTGAAACCAGTGGGGCTTCTGAGGCGAATGGGGACTTGGAAAACTTTTGTATCTAGCCAGAGGATTGTATGTGCACCCATCAGCACTCTGTATCTAGCTAATCAGGTGGGGACTTGGAGAAATTTTGAAGTCTTGCTAGAGGATTGTAAATGCACTAATCAGCACCCTGTCAAAATGGTCCAATCAGCCCTCTGTAAAATGGACCAATCAGCAGGATGTGGGTGGAGCCAAATAAGGGAATAAAAGCAGGCTGCCCGAGGTAGGCCACAGTAGTCCCCTCCGGTACTGTTTTGGAGGGTGGGAGGTTTGTGCTTTTGGTTTTTGCAATCGCTCTTACTTGTTGGTCTTTTTTTGGGTTTACTCTATGTTTATGAGCTGTTAAAACTTACTGTGAAGGTCTGTAGCCTCACTTGTTGCTCATTTTTTGGATTTACTCTATGAGTTGTTAAAACTTATTGTGAAGGTCTGTAGCTTCACTTTTGAAGCCAATGAAACCACGAACCCACGGAGAAAAACGAACAACTCCAGACGTTCTGCCTTTATAGAGCTGTAACACCACGAAGGTCTGCAGTTTCACTCCTGACAGCGATACCACGAAGCTCCCACCAGAAGGAATGAAGCTCCAAATACTTCTGAACATCTAAAGTAACAAATTCCGGATACACCATCTTTAAGAACTGTAACACTTTCCGCGAGAGTTCGATGCTTCATTTTTGTAGTCAGCAAGACTCCAATTCCGGACCCTTAGTTTTTACCGATGAGGTACCTGAGAGTCGTGGAGATTTTGTAGGGCCTAGACCAGAATCTCCAGGCGCCGTAGTCGCACGGCCTGCGGCTACCCCACGGCTCCACTAACGACTCGGCGCAGCGGCTTGGGGACCAGGCCTGTGACAGCAAGTCCACGGAGAGGCGAGTACGCCCTTTTAATCGCGGGGTTCTGAGCACACTTGTCTTGCAGGTCTGGGTCCATCTAGAGTTTGGGGGAGGAGAGGAGATTGCCAGGGTTTTTCTCTGGCGCAGATGTCTTGCGGTCCCCGGGTGGCCAACCGCCGGACCTTACGCCTGGGTCGACGAAGCTGTTTGGGGCGCCCCCTTCTGGCCCTCATGCAGAGTTGTTCCCTGGAAGCAGCTTTCCCGTGGACAGTGGACAGTGAGCTCCTGCTCGCCACGCGCGGCCGCCAACCCCAGCCACCCGCAGGAGTCAGTGAGCAGGGCTTGCCCTGCGTTCGGAACCGCGGTACAGCTGGGGATAAGCTCTTACATGGATGATTGCATTTTATTACTTTTATTTTTAAGACAGTGGCTCGCTTTGCTGCCCAGGTAGGAGTGTTGTGGCGTAATCTCTGCTCATTGCAGCACTCAACACCCAGGTTCAAGTGATTCTGCGTCAGCCTTTTGAGTAGCTGGGACCACATGCCTGGCTAACTTTAAAAAAAAAAAAAAAATGTAAGAGATGGGATGTGGCTATGTTGCCCAGGCTATAAACGTATGATCTCAGTTTCTCTCATCGTGCAGATCAGAAGTAGACACTGCCCCTCGTTAAACATTTTAAATGTAGGGATGATGACTAGATTGTTGAATTTCGTTATCGCTAATTTTTTTTTTTGAGAATAAGTTTTGCTCTTCTTGCTCAGGGTGGAGTACAATGGCAAAATCTCTGCTCACTGCAACTTCCGCCTGCCACGTTCAATTATTTCTCCTGCCTCAGCCTCCGGAGTAGCTGGGATTACAGGTGCCCACCCCCACACATCAACCAATTTTTTGTGTTTTTAGTAGAGAGCGGGTTTGACCACGTTGGCCAGACTGGTCTCGAACTTCTGACCTCAGGTGATCCACCTGCTTCTGCTTCCCAAAATGCTGGGATTACAGGCATAAGCCATTGTGCCCAGCCTACTAAATCTTAATAAAAAGTGATTTGGGTTTTAACAACAACCAAAGCATCTTCTTCTAAGGGAGAGCAGTCAGGAGTCATGGAAGGGGATCCACCAAGGTGTCATTTGGACCCCAGGCTGGGCATTCCAGCCACCGTCTGTGAGCGCTGCAGTGAAGCACAACATTCTCTGGCTTGGGTTTTTCATCTGTATATTGAAGGTGTAGATGGATAGATGATTTCAGAGGTTCCTTTTAGTGTTACTACTTGCTCTTTTTTAAAAGAATGGTGCGCTTTCTGAAGTATTTTTTTAATGTCAGCTTTATTGAGACATTTCAACACAGAATTTACCCATTCAAAATGTGCAATTTCATGGTTTTTAGTATATTTACTGAGTTGTGCAACTATCACTATGATTGATTTTAGAACAGTTTTATCACCTCAAAAACAAATCCTACCTGATTAACAGTCACTATTTCGCCCGAAGTCCTTCAGTTCCAGGCAACCATAAATCTACTTTTTATCTCTATGGATTGGCCTATTCTGGTGGCACTGTCTCATACACACAGAAACGCACCATCAGCCAGGTGGGTGGATCACTTGAGCTCAGGAGTTCAAGACGAGCCTGGCCAACATGGCGAAACCTCTGTCTACTAAAAATACAAAAATTAGCCAGGTGTGATGGTGCATGCCTGTAATCCCAGCTACTCTGGAGGCTGGGGCAAGAGAATCACAGAGCGAAACTCTGTCTCAAAAAAAAAAAATAAAAAGAATGAAATATCCCAGTTAATGATCATGTCACAAAAGAAAGGTACTGAAGGCTGGGCATGGTGGCTCACGCCTGTAATCCTAGCACTTTGGGAGGCCAAGGCGGGTGGATTTCTTGAGTTCAGGAGTTCGAGACCAGCCTGGGCAACGTGGCAAAACTGTATCTACAAAAAATACAAAAATTAGACATAGTAGTGCATGCCTGTAGTCCCAGCTACATGAAGGGCTGTGGTAGGAGGATGGCTTGAGAATGGGAGGCAGAGGTTGCAGTGAGCCGAGATTGTACCACTGCACTCCAGCCTAGGTGACAGAGGGAGACCCGGTCTCAGAAAAAAGGGTACTGAATCAAACAGTAAGAAGTATTTAAGGCCTAAACTTTGGGTGAATCTAATACCCAAACAGTGGGCTCCATGTTAACATCAGCCCCTTTATACAAAGATTCCCCCAATAAAAATGTAAACATTCACAGTCACTCTGGGATCTGTATGAAAGACTGATGTGGTGTAACACTCGAGAGCTCACAGATATGTCCATGGGTTATCTACATTCTTCTAATATCTAGTACAGTCTGTGCCCTGGATATTCAAAGAAGAATGTTCTCTTACTAGGGTACTGCATCTTTCTCAGTAAATTCGTCTTAGTACCCTGGGGTGGTTGCCAGGGAGGGTACTAACAGAAGTTTGCTTGTTTGGTGGTTGGGCAAGTAATATTACTAGTAATTACTAGCCAGTGATTCCAGTTATTGCATGCAGACTACACATTTTATATGTAGGTATGGGGTTTTACTATTTATTTATTTACTTATTTATTTTGAGATGGAGTCTCACTCCGTTGCCTAGGCTGGAGTGCAGTGGCATGATCTCGTCTCATGGCAACCTCTACCTCCGAGGTTCAGGTTGTCCTTCTGCCTCAGCCTCCCGAGTAGCTGAGATTACAGGGGCCTGCCACCATGCCCGACTAACTTTTTTTGAATTTTTAGTAGAGACGGGGTTTCACCATCTTGTCCAGGTTGGTCTTGAACTCCTGACCTGTGATCCACCCACCTCAGCCTCCCAAAGTGCCAGGATTACAGGCGCGAGTCACTGCGCCCAGCCAGGGTTTTATTGTTTAGAAAACATTTTCATGTATTTGACCTCATTTGATCCTTACCACATGTGATCACCCAGGTAGGGTATCTATTCCCTGGAATCAGAATGCTTAGGTTCGACTCTGAAGTCACCATTTATTAGCTATGTGTTCTCGGGCAAGTTACTTCAACTTTATTACTTTTTTTTTTTTTTTTTTTTTTGAGCCAAAGTCTCCCTCTGTCTCCCAGGCTGGAGTGCAGTGGCACAATTTCAGCTCACTGCAACCTCCACCTTCCGGATTCAGGTGATTCTCCTGCCTCAGCCTCCTGAGTAGCTGGGATTAAAGGTGCACACCACTGTGCTTGGCTAATTTTTGTATTTTTAGTAGAGACAGGGTTTTGCCATGTTAGCCAGACTGGTCTTGAACTCCTGACTTCAGATGATCCACCTGCCTCAGCCTCCCAAAGTACTGGGATTACAGGCATGAGCCACCATGCCCAGCCCACTTTTTTTTTTTTTTTTTTTTTTTTAAATAAATAGATATGGAGTTTCCCTATGTTGCCCAGGCTGGTCTCAAACTTCTGGGATCAAGGGATCCTCCCACCTCAGCCTCCCAAAATGTTGGGATTATAGGTGTGAGCCACCTCATCCAGTCTACTTAAACTTTCTAAACTTTGTATGCCTCAGTATCCTTATCTGCAAAATAGAGATCGCTGTGGTACTTACTTCATAGGAATGTGATGATGATTAAATGAGATTGTGATGGCTTTAAAACTATGCCTGGCCCAGGTACAGTGACTCACGCCTGTAATCCCAGCACTTTGGGAGGTAAGAGGCAGGTGGATCACAACATCAGTAGTTTGAGACCAGCCTGGCCAACATGGTGAAACCCTGTCTGTACTAAAAATAAAAAAATAAAATAAAATAAAATAAGCTGGGCATCGTGGCAGGCACCTGTAATTCCAGCTACTCAGGAGGCTGAGGTAGAAGAATTGCCTGAACCCGGGAGGCAGAGATTGCAGTGAACTGAGATCGGCCACTGCATTCCAGTCTGGGTGACAGAGCAAGACTCTGTCTCAGAAAAACAAACACAAACAAACAAAAACTACATCTGGAGGCCGGGTGTGGTGACTCATGCTTGTAATCCCAGTACTTTGAGAGGCCGAGGCAGGCAGATAGCTTGAGCTAAGAAGTTTGAGACCAGCCCCGGCAACATGGCGAAATTCCTTCTCCACCAAAAAACAGGAAAAATTCGCTGGGTGTGGTGGTACATGCTTATAGTCCCAGCTACTCGGGAGGCTGAGGTGGGAGGATTGCTTGAGCCTGGGAGGTGGAGGCTGCAGTGACCTGAGATCTCTCCATTCCAGCCTGGGTGACAGAGAGAGACCCCATCCCCCACCAAAACAAAAAACAAACTATGACTGGAATGCAGTAAATAAATGCTTTATAAGCATTCCTATTGTAATTATTGTTGTTGTTGTTTTCGAAACGTAAGGACTAAGGTGCTCTGGACTGAATTTGTGTTCCTCCAAATTCCTGTGTTGAAACCCTGTTCCCCAGTGTGATGGTCACAGGCATGGAGTCCTTATGATGGGATTAGTGCCTTTATAAGAAGAGACTTTAGGCCAGGCGTGGTGGCTCACGCCTGTAATCCAGGCACTTTGGGAGGCCGAGGCAGGAGGATCACAAGGTCAGGAGATCGAGACCATCCTGGCTAACATGGTGAAACCCTGTCTCTACTAAAAATACAAAAAATTAGCCCAGCGTGGTGGCAGGTGCCTGTAGTCCCAGCTACTCGGGAGGCTGAGACAGGAGAATGGCGTGAACCCAGGAGGCAGAGCTATAAGTGAGCCGAGATCGTACCACTGCACTATAGCCTGGGCGACAGAGCGAGACTCCGTCTCAAAAAAAAAAGAGGAGAGACTCTAGAGAGCTTGTTTCCTCCATCTCTCCACTCCGCGTGAGGACACAGCAAGAAGAGAGTCATTTGTGAACTAGGAAGTGGGCTCTCACCAGACACCAGACCTACCAGCCAGTACCATGATTTCAGACTTCCCAGCCTCCTGAATTGTGAGAAATGTTCGTTGTTGAAGCCACCCAGTCTATGGTATTCTGTAATAGCAGCCTGGACTGACTAAAACATAGGCTTGGCAAGACCAAATGGTTTTCCCAAGAGTGCAACAAGTGGCAAGGCAGGGAGCTACGGCCAGGACTCCTGACTCATTGTATTCATAGTGGTAAATATCTGCCTGCAAAAACTGGTTTTTAGCAACCATAACAAGATATCGTGCTGCTAAAACAAAATAATCATGGTTTTGTTAAGTCTCAGGAAAACGGTAATAGGTACATTTTTCTCCATCTTAAATGTTTTCGAATGGAGTTCTAAGCTTTGGAAATTTGCTACTGCTTGCCTACTAGCACTTGCTGGTGCTTACAACCAAGCAAAGGCATTCACATACATTTTTTCTTTTTCTGTCTTTCGTTTTTTTTTTTTTGAGATGGAGTTTCGTTTTTGTTACCCAGGCTGGAATGCAATAGTACAACCTCGGCTCACTGCAACCTCCACCTCCTGGGTTCAAGCGATCTCCTGCCCTAGCCTCCCAAGTAGCTGGGATTACAGGCATCCACCATCACACCCAGCTAATTTTTGTACTTTTAGTAGAGACGGGGTTTCACCATGTTGGCCAGGCTAGTCTCGAACTCCTGACCTCAGGTGCTCCACCCGCCTCGGCCTCCCAAAGTGCTGGGATTATAGGGGTGAGTCACTGCGCCCAGCCCACATACACTTTTTTCTTTCCTTCTGTTTTGTTTGTTTTGAGACAGGGTCCTGTTCTGTCACCCAGGCTGGAGTGCAGTGGCATTATCAGAGCTCACTGTAGCCTTGACCTCCTGGGCTTGAGTGATCCTCCTGCCTGAGCCTCCTGCATGCGTCATCACACCCAGCTAATTTTTGTATTTTTTAGAGATGGGGTTTCACCATGTTGTCCAGGCTTATTCATATAAATATTAATAGGGAAAGCTCAAAAAATTAATTTATGACTGCCTATAACCCCTGCCTCCCTGCCTTAAAAACCCTTACCTATAAGCCTCAGATCTGAAGCATAAGCTGCCTGATTCTCCTTGCTTGGCACCCTACAAATAAACGCCCCCCTTTCTCCCACTGCAAGCCTGGATATAGATATTTGACCTTGCTACACTGGGCAAGTAGACCCCAGTTCGGCTCGGTAACACTCCCTTCCCTTTAAAAGGGGCAGGAGTAGTTCAACAGCTTTTTTATTTTCGTAAGTATCCAACTTCGTGGTTTAATTGCATACTTGTATCATAGCTGTATTTTCTGTTCCTAGGTTGGATGAAGGAATTGGATAAATAAGTAATTTGCAGCATTCCACAAATCAGTAGAGGACACAATGACTTCTAGGTCTACTACCCTATGAATAAGGCGGAGGGCCCTTACCAACCACGAATAAGCCACAGTCATCCCTTACCAACCACGAATTCTACCAAATATAGATGGATTTTAGTACTCTTTTCCCATAATCATGCAAATTTCAGACCAAGTATATAGGATCTGAATGATTCTTGTAGGTGACAGAAAAGATGGAAACAGGAAGCTGGAAAGAGGAGAGGGGTGGTGTGCAGGAGTACATACTTCCGCCATGCACCCATCCTAAGGCAACTGAAGCAAAAGCAGCTTAGGTGTTGGAATTCTACCCCTGCCCCCTTTAAAGGGAAGGGGGTGTTATTGAGCCGAACTAGGGTCTGCTTGCCCGGTGTAATAAGATCAAATATCTATATCGAGGCTTTTAGTGGGAGAAAGCGGGGGGCGTTTATTTATTTATTTATGACAGATTTTTGCTGTCTCCCAGGTTGGAGTGCAACGGCACGATCTCTGCTCACTGCAACCTCCGCCTCCCAGGTCCAAGCGATTCTCCTGCCTCAGTCACCCAAGTAGCTGGGATTCCAGGCGCGTGCCACCACGCCGGGCTAATTTTTTGTATTTCTAGTAAAGACGGGTTTCACCATGTTGGCCAGGCTGGTCTCAAACTCCTGACCTCAGGTGATCTGGGGGCGTTTATCTGTAGGGTGTCAAGCAAGGAGAATCAGGCAGCTCATGCTTAAGACCCAAGACTTACACGGAAGGGTTTTTAAAGGCGGGAAGGCAGAGGTTATAGGCAGTCATAAATTAATACATGGAGGATACAGACTGGTTTCTCATACAAGGGAGGACATCTCGATGTGGGGACCCATAGGTCGTAGGTGGATTTAAAGATTTTTTTTATTTGTAATTGCTTAAAAAAGAGCTTTGTTTAAATATTTGGGGTCAGTAAAAAAGAATGGCAGCTCTGGCTCGAGGGTATGACTTTTTGTAGGCTGCTCAGGAAGAAGAAATTTAGAACAGTGGTTAGAGTTTAGCCCCCAATTTCCCCTTATTTGAGGTTTATGTGCCAGTGGATCCATTCAGTGGGGATCTGGGTTTCTGAAAAACAGCTGAGGGACATATGCTCAGATGTTATCTTTAGTTTTTTTGTTGTTTTGTTTTTGTTTTTGTTTTTGTTTTTGTTTTGAGACAGTCTCGCTCTGTCGCCCAGGCTGGAGTACAGTGGTGCGATCTCAGCTAACTGCAACCTCTGCCTTCCAGGTTCAAGTGATTCTCCTGCCTCAGCCTCCCGAGTAGCTGGGTTTACAGGCGCCTGCCACCACGCTTGGCTAATTTTTGTATTTTTAGTAGAGACGGGGTTTTACCATATTGGTCAGGCTGGTCTCAAACTCCTGACCTCAGGTGATCCACTCACTTTGGCCTCCCAAAGTGGTGGGATTACAGGCATGCACCACTGCACCAGGCCGTTATCATTAGTTTTTTTAGGGAACCAAATATCTCATGACTTTAACTTTTTTGGCTATTGTTTCTTTAAGTAATTTCTTGCTTATAGCTCATTTTTAGGGCTAGTCGGGTGCCTGGAATTTTTTTTTTTTTTTTTTTTTTTTTTTTTTTTTTTTTTTTTGAGAAGGAGTGTTGCTGTGTCACCCAGGTTGGAGTGCAGTGGCTCGATCTTTCCTAACTGCAACCTCCACCACCCGGGTTCAAGCAGTTCTGCCTCAGCCTCCCAAGTAGCGGGGACTACAGGTGCATGCCACCACGACCGGATAATTTTTGTATTTTTAGTAGAGACAGGGTTTCACCATCTTGGTCAGACTGGTCTCGAACTCCTGACCTCAGGTGATCCACTTGCCTCGGCCTCCCAAAGTGCGAGATTACGGGCATGAGCCACCATGCCCGGCCTGGAATTTTTTTAAAGTAACTGAATACTTTAAACAGTTTTATTTTATGGGGGTTTGGTAGGTTTCTAAGGATTCCTGCTCTGTCTTAGGATTTGTACCTAGGTTATGCTACTTTTATTTAAAACAATATGGAAAAGCCAACACTATACAAGGGGACTTCAAAAAGGTCATGCAAAATGCATATTATGAAAAAAACTATGTATGGATTTTAAAATGTTTTTGCACCAACATAAACACACACTAACTTGCTATAACATGTCTGAACAGAACCTAGTTTGAGGCGGGAAGAAGGATATTACATCAGTTTGAAAACAGGCTGGGCATGCCTGGTGTGGTGGCTCACGCCTGTAATCCTAGCACTTTGGGAGGCTGAGGTGTGTGGATCACAAGGTCAGGAGTTTGAGACCAGCCTGGCCAATATGGTGAAACCTTGTCTCTACTAAAAATACAAAAATTAGCCAGGTGTGGTGGCGCGTGCCTGTAATCCCAGCTACTTGGGAGGCTAAGGCAGAAGAACTGCTTGAACCCAGGAGGCAGAGGTTGCAGTGAGCTGAGATCGTACCACTGCACTCCAGCCTGGGCAACAGAGTGACACTCTGCCTCAAAAAGAAAAAAAAAAATTAAAAAATTAGCCAGGCATGGTGGTGCGTACCTGTAGTCCCAGCTACTCAGGAGGCTGATGTGGGAGGATCACTTGAGCTAAGAAGGTCGAGGCTGCAGTGAGCCAAAATCTCGCCACTGCACTCCAGCCTGGGTGACAGAGCCAGACCATGTCTGAAAAAATCCAAAAAATAAAAATAAGCAAACAGAGGCCAGGCACAGTAGCTCACTCCTGTAAATCCTAAAACTTTAGCAGGCTGAGGTGGGAGGATTACTTGAGGCCAGGAGTTCAAGACCAACCTGGCCAAGAAAGCAAGACCCTGTCTCAATTTATTTTAAATGAAAATATTAATTAATTTTTTTTAAAAAAAGAAAATAAGCTGGGCACAGTGACTCACTCCTGTAATTGCTCTTGGGAGGCCAAGGCAGGAGGATTGCTTGAGCTCAGGAATTTGAGACCAGCCTGGGCAACATGACGAAATCCCATCTGTACCAAAAATACAAAAATTAGCCAGGTGTGGTGGCACGCCTATAGTCTCAGCCACCTCGGAGGCTGAGGTGGGAGGATGGCTTGAGCCTGGAAGGCAGAGGCTGCAGTGAGCTGAGATTGCGCCACTGCACTCCAGCCTGGGCAAAGGAGCAAATCCCTGTCTCAAAAAAAAAACAAACAAAAAAACAAACCTGTAAAGGGCACCCAATTTTCTTCAGTTAATAGTATAAAAAAGACTGCATTGATATGGTTAAGTTGCCAGGATCCTCAGTTCCTTAAGGATGGACTACATGGCTGGTATCATTGCTTACAAGACTGTTGACCTTGATGAAGCTTATATTGAGAAATAAAGTTTATACTTTTAATTTTTATCTTCTAATTCCATTTTTCCACAAAACTTTTTGAAGTCCCTTCGTATAAATCTGTGAGTTTTGAGAAATGCCCAAGTGTGTACATGGATTCTTTTTTTCTTTTTTTTTTTTGAGAGAGAGGGTTTCACTCTGTCATCCAGGTTGGAGTGCAGTGGCACAATCATGGCTCATTGCAGCCTTGACCTCCCAGGCTCAAGTGATCCTCCCACCTCAGCCTCCTGAGTAGCTGGGACTACAGGTGTATGCCACCATACCTGGCTAATTTTTGTTTATTGTGTAGAGACAGTGTTTCACCATGTTGCCCAGGCTGGTCTCAAACTCCTGAGCAAAAGCCATCCACCCACCTTGGCCTCCCAAAGCGCTACAGGCGTAAGCCACCGCGCCCAGCCTATGTGGATTTTTTTTTTTTTTTTTTTTTTGAGATGGAGTCTTGCTCTTTTGCCCAGCCTGGAGTGCAGTGGCACGATCTCGGCTCACTGTAACCTCCGCCCACTGGCTTCAAGTGATTCTTTTGCCTCAGCCCCCCGAGTAGCTGGGATTACAGGTGCACACTATGACTCCTGGCTAATTTTTGTATTTTTAGTAGAGACAGAGTTTCTCCATGTTGAACAGGCTGGTGTCGAACTCCTGACCTCAGGTGATCCATGCACCTTGGCCTCCCAAAGTGTTGGGATTACAGTCGTGAGCCACTGCGCCGGCCATGGATTTTTTGGTTAACTTTTTTTTTTTCCCCCTCAAGCATCTGAGTTAATCCAGAATTATAGTGGGATCCTAGAAACTAGTCATAACATTTAAAAAAAAAAAAGTAATTTAAGATTCGGTAGGGAGCTGGTAAAATTATGTGAAACACAATGAACTGAAATTACCACATGACACTGGAAATGAAAGGAGGGGACATTCTGCAGTATTTCCAGCTACTAAGCGATGGCAACTTAACACTGGCTGTATGGTTCTCTTTAGTGTGCAGCCTGTGTTTTATTTTCGTGAACACTGTAACCAATGCTGATGAATGCCAATCCAAAAACCACTTCCAACTTTCTTCTCCCTTGTCCACCTCCTACGAGAGGAGTGGAAAAAGCTAAAATTCTATTTTGCAACCAGTCTGTGTGACCCAATCCTGGTCTATGAGACACGTGGGGGTTTCTGTGGCAAGGAAGATTCTGGAAAATGTCTTTCTCCCTGATTTAAAGGAGAGAGAGACACATGAGAAGGGCCCTTTCACACCTCCCTCCCTTCATGATAGCACCCTCCTCTGGGTGCTATCATGTGAGGATGTGATGCCTGGAGAGGTGGCAGCACCCCTGAGATCAGATAAACCCCCAGCCTGAAGCTCAAAGATGACATATGTAGGAAGGTAAGAATGGAAAGATGAAAGGAGCTCCAATCCTTGTAGGCACTGTTGAGCTGCCAATCCAACCCTGAGGATCACCCATTTTAGACTTAAGAAACAGAAGTCCTTAGGTGTAAGCCACTGCTCATTTTATACTAACTGCAGTTGAGAGCATCATGGGATACAAATGTCAACAAAATATATGTAAGTGTTTTCATGGGGTCACTGTGTTGATTCTCCAGGCCTCCATCTTTTCCTCACAAAGTCTATAGTGTATTCAATTTTTTTTTTTTTTTTTTTTTTTTTTTTGTTGAGACAGAGTCTCACACTATTGCCTGGGCTGGAGTACAATGGCATAATTGGCTCACTGCAACCTCCACCTCCCGGGTTCAAGCGATTCTCCTGCCTCAGCCTCCTGAGTAGCTGGGATTACAGGCACCCACCACCATGCCTGGCTTATTTTTTGTATTTTTTTGGTAGAGACAGGGTTTCACTATGTTGGCCAGGCTGGTCTTGAACTCCTGACCGTGTGATCTGCCCACCTCGACCTCCCAAAGTGCTGGGATTACAGGCGTGAGCCACTGCACCTCACACAGATTATTGAGGTTAGAGAGCGACACTGCCTATTACACGCCCCTCAGAAGGCTGTGAGGTTCATGCACTCCATAAAAGACTACACAAATGTAAACGACAAATAGTAACAAAATACTTCTGTGTTAGGAAACGACACTGACTTTCACGCCACAGGGGACAAGATGCTATGAAGCAACTGTGTCTTTTCCCCTGGGGGAATGAATGAGCCTGTTGAGCCTGAGGTGGCGGAGTAGGAAGTATTTTTAAAACCTTTGTTGTAAGACATTAACTGCAGAAATGCCACACTAAGCTGAAACTGGGAGTGCCGCTTCCTGGCTTTAACATTAAGCTGACCTGAACCTTCAGATCATGGAAACTAATCAGAGTTTACCGAAACATAGAGTATGTGAAAAAAAAAATAAATTACTTTAAACTGAAAGGGCAAGTTGGGACCTTATAAAACACCTACATGTTTCAACTACTCCTTGGAGAAGGTGTTGCTTAAAAACACTTATCTGCATATTTGTGACATGTAAACAAAGACCAGAATTTCACTGATCTTTACTTAAGGATGCTGATGCTTACACCTTGGTGGCTGGCAGTGGCCACCCCAGCCGCTCTTCAGTGTCCCGAAGGCCACCCGCTTTGGGTCCTTGGCAAGAACCTCCTACAGAAGCTGCCGAATTAAGGTGGAGACAAGATGGGCAGCAAAACAACTGGTGAAGTTCTGCTGTGGAATGCCAGAGAGAAAGCTGTTTCTAGAAAATGCCTTTAAGATAATTTTCTTAAAGAAATCAGCCAGGCGTGGTGGCTCATGCCTGTAATCCCAGCACTTTGGGAGGCCTGGAGGTGAGATCACCTGAGGTCAGGAGTTTGAGACCAGCCTGGCCAACATGGTGAAACCCCTGTCTTTACTAAAAATACAAAAAAATTAGTTGGGCGTGGTGGCGGGCACTTGTAATCCCAGCTACTCAGGGGGCAGAGGCGGGAGAATCACTTAAATGCAGGAGGCGGAGGTTGCAGTCAAGCCATTCTACTCCAGCCTGGGTTTCAAAAGAAAAGAAAAAGAAATCATGGCTCTGAGTGGTGGCTCCTGCCTATAATCCCAGCACTTTAGGAGGCGGAGGTGGGTGGATGACTTGAGGTCAGGAGTTCATGACCAGTCTGGCCAAAATGGTGAAACCCCGTCTGTACTAAAAATACAAAAATTAGCCAGGCGTGGTGGCAGGCGCCTGTAATCCCAGCTACTTGGGAGACTGAGGCAGGAGAATTGCTCGAACCCGGGAGGCAGAGGTTACAGTGAGCTGGGATCGCAACACCTTACTCCAGCCTGGGCAACAAGAGTAAAAAATTCCATCTCAAAAAAAAGAAAGAAAGAAAAAGCAATAAAAAAATCAAGGCAAAGAAAAGGTTTTCAGTTTGTTCCCCTAACACTGATGTGAAATGGGGATCTAGGGGAGAAGTGGAAGGATGACTAAAATCTAACCCATTGCCCACCATTTTTGAACTTGAAGGTTGAGTTTGGAAATCATTTACCGCCTTTGCCTACCTGATCTGGTTGCCTTTGTGAAACTTTGCAGTTCCCCCTCAAGTCTAGTTTGACTCTAACTTTGGTACAAGATTTTTGGTTGGAGAAAATGAGATGTACCTGAAATTAATTTCCAGGCTACCATTCATTCATTCACTTTAGATGCAGGGTTTTGCTTTGTGGTCCAGGCTAGTCTCGAACGCCTGACCTCAAGTGATCTCCTGCCTTGGCCTCCCAAAGAGCTGGGATTACAGATGTGATCACCGATGTGAGCCACCTGCGTTTCATTTACCCCCTTTTCCGAGGTGTTCCTTTCCTTTCCTCCTGAGCAGGTATTCATTACACTGAAGATCAACCCGCACAGGCTGACCCAAGAAGAGCTCAATTTTTTGGAGGTGGGGAATTTGCTCAACAGGCCCTCAGGGAAAGGTAAAGTATGCGTCCCTCTGAGGACCCTTCTGCTTCCTGTGACCCCAGCTGCTTGCTTTAGATACTTCCTTCCCAAGCTTTTTCGGGGTGGAGCTCGCTACTCATTAAACTGTAAGGGGAGGTACTGGGTGTTTCCTGCAGACACACAGGCTCTCTGTGCTTGAAGAAGTAGGTCTGGGAGGATCATGCCCTCCAGAGAAAAAGCGAAGGTAAGAGGTGCAGAGGGGAGATCTCACAATGGGATTTTTTTGGTCGTTCCTGACCCAACATAAGCCAAAAAAGGATATTCTTGGCCAGGCACGGTGGCTCACGCCTGTAATTCCAGCACTTTGGGAAGCCAAGACGGGCAGATCACAAGGTCAGGAGATCAAGACCATCCTGGCTAACACAGTGAAACCCTGTCTCTACTAAAAATACAAAAAAATAGCCAGGCGAGGTAGCATGCGCCAGTAGTCCCAGCTACTTGGGAGGCTGAGGCAGGAGAATGGCGTGAACCCAGGAAGTGGAGCTTACAGTGAGCCGAGATCGCGCCACTGTACTCCAGCCTGGGCAACAGAGCGAGACTCTGTCTAAAAAAAAAAAAAAAAAAAGACATTCCTTTTTGTTTTGCTCAAGCTAGCCTGATTAGGATATCCATGAATCCTTATAGCTATTTTTATTTTATTTTGAGACAGGGTCTGGTTCTGTCACCCAGGCTGGAGTGCACAACCACAGCTCACTGCAGCCTCTACCACCTGGGCTCAAGCCATCCTCCCACCTCAGCCTCCTGAGTAGCTAGGACTACAGGTGTATGCCACCACATCCAGCTAATTTTTCTATTTTCTGTAGAGACAGGGTTTCACCATGTTGGCCAGGCTGGTCTTGAACTCCAGGGCTCAAGTGACCCACTGCCTTGGCCTCCCATACTACTGGGATTACAGACAAGGCCAACCGTGCCCGGCCAGGTATTTTTAAAAATTGTGTATTTCTCAGCCAGATGCGGTGGCTCATGCCTGTAGTAGCAGCACTTGGGAGGCTGAGGCAGGAGGATGGCTTCAGCTTAGAAGTTTGAGACCAGCCTGGGCAACATAGTGAGACACCATCTCTACAAAGAATAGAAGAAAATTAGCTGGGTGTGGTGGCGCATGCCCAGGGTCCCAGCTGCTCGGGTCCCAGGCTGAGGTGGGAGGATTGCTTGAGCCTGCCATGAGCAGTGACTGCACCACTGCACTCCATCCAGCCTAGGCAATGGAGTAGTATCTCATCTCAAAAAAAAAAGAAAAAATTGTCTATTTCTAAAAAGCTGTGTTTAAACCTCATCATTTCCCCTCAAACAAGTAGCTTGTATAAAACTACTCATAACATGAACATGCTAAAGAAATTATTTTGAATAATGAAAATTTATTTTGTACATTATATTAAAATTTATTTTCTATGTATACCCAAATTTTCAAGTATTAGATTTACTTACAAATTCATCAGTGTTATCATTATACAATTGGCTGGAATTAACAGTTGCAATACAGTTATTCTAGCTTTTCATATTCAATTTGAATGATCAGGAAAGTGTATGAGTCACACAGAATTAAATATTTTAGATAATAAGAATCTTACACTTTATTAGATAATAAAACATAATTGAATATCTGCTTAAGTAACAAAACAGTTAAGAAACTGTTTGGGTTATAAGCGAAGGAATGTAAGTGTAAAATGTGTAGAAAGATAAATATTTTCCAAATAAAATTCTAATAAAAGGCTAAACATTCTCAAATGTTTTACATATATGAAGAATAAATTATTTCAGGTTAACATGTTTTTGCCTTAGTGCCAAAAAAGCCACAACCAATTTGATGAACTTAAAGTTTTCTAGACATGAATTCTATTATAACATCTCTATATTTGTTTAGAATTTTGCAAAATTCTTAGAAGATCACATGTTAGGGTGGGGGAAGATAATTGCTTGCCAATACTGACATGGTTAATTAACAGACAGGCTTGAGAGGAGGAGGCTAGAAAAGAAGAGGGAAGATTATGTCACTAAGCATAGCTACAAAGGGAAAAGCCACATGGAAGCAGAGACAAAGGCTATCCCGGCACACAGAGGCATGTTTGCTGTGGCTCAGGCTTTCTGTTTTTCAAGTGTTCAGAGACGAATTCCAGCAAGACTTCTGGTTTGAGTCAAGCCTTTCAACTGAGCTGCTTGGCATACTTAACGGAAAAAGTGAGTACATTCAGATTTAGTTTTGCTAGATATTAAGCTAGAAAACTGGATGACAGTAAAACCAATACAGAAACAAAAAGTTGTGTTTCCAGTAAAGAACCGTATCCACAAGCAGATTTTGCTTATTAATGCAGCAGGAGAGCATGGAAATTGGAGTTCAGACTCTTTAGAAAAGATAAAAGGCAGGGGAGGGGAGAGAAGAAAAGGGGGAATGCAGAGGAGCCCTCTAAGAATGACGAGTGATTCGTGCAGGAGAGGGAAATACAGACATTCTGTCCACATGAGGTGCTGCTTCAGGCATTGGACGTCGTTCCCTCCACCTGCACCTAGAAGGATATGTGTTCAGGATCTCGCTATGATTAGTTCCCACTGTGCTAGACATAGGTTGCTAGCTAGAAGTTTTGCCAGCCATCTTCCCTCTTCCTAGTGCTAATGCTTAATTTCCTAAAGTAATCTGAATCCTTATAAGGCAGGGTAGCTCAGGAGGTTCTATTTACTTATTTATTTATTTTGAGACAGAGTCTTACTCTGTCGCCCAGGCAGATCTCATCTGCGTGCAAGTCTCGTTGCAGTGAGCGTTGCAGTGGTGCAATCTCGGCTCACTGCAACCTCTGCCTCCTGGGTTCATGCGATTCTCCTGCCTCAGCCTCCCAAGTACCTGGGATTACAGGTGTGTGCCACCACACCTGGCTAATTTTTGTATTTTTAGTAGAGAGAGGGTTTCATCATGTTGGCCAGGCTGGTCTCCAACTCCTGTCCTCAGGTGATCTGCCTCCCTTGGCCTCGCAAAGTGCTGGGATTATAAGCATGAGCCACCGCGCCCAGGCTCAGGAAGTGTTAATATTACGTCCAGTCGGCTCACAGATGCTTGAGCCAGAAGTGGGAAGGGTACACTTGTATTTTGGGCTCAAATGGTTTTCAAATAGAATACATTTGACCAAATAAAGTGAAAACAGTCCTGAACCCTCCTCACTCCAGATATGCATGCAATCCACACCATCAAAAGAAGAGTTCACTGTTCCCAAGGCCAAAAAGAGGCTATGCTGTACTGCAGAGAACTCTACAGGAAAATCGAACACCCAAATTAAGTGCCAGAATGATGCTGCCCGCTATCATGAGGAAGAATGACATGTGAGAAAACTTTTAGCAGACGCAAAAATGTCACCCCACCATATGTTATTTTAAAAATGTTTTATCAGGAGACAAGGACACTTCAGTTTTTAACCTACACAAGGTTAGGTAACGTTTACCTTGATACACAATTGCATATGGCCCTTTATGCCACTCACCTAGGCCTTGGATAATGAGGGCAATTGCTAAGCGTGCAGTCTCTTCTGGGGACTTTTCTCTGAAAGGGGGATAATATATTGATAACATATTTTATTGATCAGTTAAGAATTTTTGATCTACTTGGAAAAGACTAAATTATAATATTTCACTTTGAAACTGCTACTGCTCTTGCAAAAGTACTTGATTTTCATATCATATGGAGCTCAGAATCTTTGGACTACACATTCTCTAAAAGGGCAATGATTTATATTTTCCAAAGTTTAGACATGACATCCAAAGGACAAAAGGTAACTACTTTTTTACCAATGTGATTGGAACAGTGACAACGGGTAATGTATTCACCAAACTGATCAAAAAATCTGCCTGTGGCTCCTCCACTGTACCTGTGTGCATATGTGTGTATGCAGAGAAAGGCAGAAAAGGTTCTATCAATGTCATTGTCTCCAAAATGCTTATTCTTGCCCATGTGCCAGTAATTTAAGATGAGAACGGGCCAGGCGCAGTGGCTCATGCCTGTGATCCCAGCACTTTGGGAGGCCAAGGCGGGCGAATCACAAGGTCAGGAGTTAGAGACCAGCCTGACCAACATGGTGAAACCTCATCTCTACTAAAAATACAAAAATTAGCCGGGCGTGGTGGGCACCTGTAATCCCAGCTACTCAGAAGGCTGAGGCAGGAGAATCGCTTGAACCCGGGAAGCGGAGGTTGCAGTGAGCAGAGATCACAACAATGCACTCCAGCCCTGCGACAGTGCAAGACTCCGTCTCAAAAAAAAAAAAAAAAAAAAAAAAGAATGTGCTTTTCCAGAATAACCCCAGTTGTATCTAGAATTTGTTTTCAATATAAAGGTAAGGTAGGTGTGAGAATGTTTTTAACAACAGAATTAGTCAATCTAGATTAGGATGCTGTGTGGCATGACCATTCTCAAATTTTGAAAGCCTGAGCTGGTTGTGGGTAAGGGAATATTCATTAATGACATAAATTTCATTTATGAAATATGTATCCATCATCTAGGTATCTTACACATGGAGAGCTGAGTGCATCCCTTGTATAAAAAGTAAATGAAGACCAGAAGGAAGCAGACTCTGTCCTACAAACTGAAGCAGAGTTCCGTGCTAAGAATCAGCCGGTTTTCTAGGGAGGTAATAACACCAGTGCAGTATTATTACAGTTCGCAGACCATGAAGGAAAGAGGTGGAGAAGAGGGAGGGAGGAGGGAAAATCTTGCATTATAAGAGGTAAAAGAGTCCCCATTACAATTGCAATGCTTCATTAGACAGCTGATTTTTCTGGCTGGAAGGCACATTAAAAATAACCCTAACAATAACTTACCAAGACAATGGAAATTAAAAGAAAAGAAGGTAGAGGTACAGCTGTCTTATTAACATAACAACCACCTACAGCTGAAACAATACTCTGGTACAGGGACTACCTCATGTTAGAGACTGGGTTTAGCTTCAGTGATTTTCCAGCACTTATTAAAGCCACTGTACCCTGAACATGGAGACCCTCAAATCCTCTATATGCCAAAGATTTAAGTTGTAGAGAATGACACCAATGTTTGCTGTTGGTGTGAACCACAGGCAACACCAAGCTCCCTGGTCTGGCTGAGTGGAGTCTTCCATGCACTGTGCGCCGCTCAGTTAGAAAGTCAACTAAGCGGAAAGGAGATAAGGAATAGCTATGGAATACCTGACTTCTTTATCTTGGTTAAGTGTCCATAATTCACTGTAGCCTCTGCCTCCCGGGCTCAAGTGATTCTCCTGCCTTAGCCTCCCAAGTAGCTGGGATTACAGGGGCGTGCCACCACACCCAGCTAATTTTTGTATTTTTAGTAGAGACGGGTTTCACCATGTTGGCCAGGCTGGTCTTGAACTCCTGACCTCAGGTGATCCACTCGCCTTGGCCTCCCAAAGTGCTGGGATTACAGGCGTAAGCCATCGTGCCTGGCCAACAATCTGGTATTCTTAAGGCAAAACAGTAGAAATCTCTTTAAATAGACACTTTATTAGATCCACAGGCGATAAAATCCCAGAGCTACTGTTAGGCATGTAAATATAGACCCTGTAAGAAAAAAACAATTGAGAGTACTATTAGTTCTATTAAGTTACTTGAGGGAACATCTTTTTTTTAAGAAAACACACTTATTCACTTATTTACTAAGAAAACCTAGAAACTTAGATTGCTCACTGATGTGCCATATTCCGTGAAACACCTGCCTATTGAAAAAACAAATCCCATACCCCTTATTTTATTTTCTTGTTTTAGAGACACGGTCTCATCTGGCACCCAGGTAGAGTGTACCATGAAATGGTGTGATTACAGCTCACTGCACCTCAAACTCCTGGGCTCAAGCGATCCTCCTGCCTCAGCCTCCCAAGAAGCTGAAGCTACAGGCGGATGACACCATGCCTGGCTACATTGTTTTGTAGAGACTAGGTCTCACTGGGCTGCCTAGGCTAAGAAAACTTTTCAATAAACGTTTCGAATCACAAAAATTCTGTGGTCACAAGGTCTACGTATATGCACTATATAGACAGGGACACACAATTTAATATAAAGAACAACACTTCACTGTTAAATACTGCTGTGACCTTAAAATATTTCATTAATCCAAGATGCTAAATCTGACTTGAAATAATGGTTAATTTGGGTGCAGGGGTGGTACATGAATGTTCATTCTCTCTTTTGGATCAAAAATCTTGAAAGTAAAGTAACTCCTTAAAAGGAGTGTCGCCAATTGAAGCAGAAAGATTACAACTGAAACACCTTCCATTTTATCCATAAAATATTTCCTGTCTTGAATCTCATTAAAATCCCTAATAACTATACTTCGATTACAGTATCTTATCAAATTTCCAATTCTATCAATTATAAAATACACAATTACTTTATTTACTACTAAGAAAGAAAAAGTGCCAATTAAAGTACGATACTTCATCTACTGGAAACTGTAAGATGCTTTCCAATTTCAGAGATGTTAAAATATTTCAGAAAGTGTTGGAATCAATGAAACGCAGTATCTGTCAATGACTTATTTTATAAATTTATTTTCTTTTCCGGTTGATTTAAATAGATATAAAATAGCTTACCTGCTAAATATTTAATATTATCAAGCTTGTGTGACTCAAGCATGGTTTTGAGGCCAGCAACCTCAGTTTCAATCTTCCTATCTGTCTGGGTAAGGGCCCGATCTTGCTGGGCATGCTTTTAAAATGAAGAGAGTCATAGCGTTAGACCACAGCATGTCCCCTCTGTTCACCATCCTATAGCTCATTCCCAATGGGGCATAGTCACAGGGAAACCTGGGTAAGACTACGGAGGCCTGGGCTTTAGTCTCAGTGTGAAGATCCTAATGCTATGCTGCATTGGTCAGGACCCTTAACCTCTCTAGGCCTTAGTTTTCTTCTATTTGAAAAAATGAAAACAGAACAAAATGAAACAACCAAACCAGTGGCCCTGCCTTTACCTGGACTGTTTAGAGAATCAAATGCGATAATCTATGTGAAAAAGCATTTGTAAGCTCTAGGTTGCTATATAAATGATGTGGCATTATGAGGCCAGTCTGTTCTCAAAGGCAACAGCTACATCTCATCCTTCTAAATCCTCCTCAGTCAAAGATATAAACTCAAAAATGTTTTCAAGAAATGGAGTCTTAGATAATGTAAAAGCAGCAGTGCTTGTCTTGAGCTATTTCTAGTCATATTTTTAAAAAACTTTCTTCTTTCATGTTCAAATATCAAGTGTTTCATTATTATGAGGCTTGGCTACCCAGGGCCAATTTGTGTCCTTCCCCAAATACAATACAGTTAAACTGGATACATAATCAACCCTCAAAAAGGCAGTGGGTTTGGCCGACCTTATAGGGGGTTGTATAACTGCATTAATGCATAAAAACCGTGGGAATACTTCACTAAAATTTCTAGAGCAACGAATCTACCAATTCAGGCAGAGAAAGAAAGAAAGAAATGCCTGGATGAGTAGAAAATTATTCCAGAGAAATATCCCAGGATTCTGGAATTCTCTCATGAAAGCCTCTTGGGTGTTTCAGAGGCCCCAGGTTCCATACAGTATGGAAAAGGAGTAACATATGCTATAAATTAAAAATAGAATGAGACTTCTCCATTCCTCACTATTCTTCAATTAGTGAGATTTAAACTTTCTTAGTAAAACTTTCGTTCAGAAAAACAAACTTTCAAGCAGGCTGTGGTGGTGCGCACCTGTGGTCCCAGCTACTCTAGAGGCTGAGGTGAAGGAGGGTGCAGTGGAGCTGAGATTGCACCACTGCACTCCAGCCTGGGTGACAGAGCGAGACCCCATCTCAAAAAAAAAAAAAAAAAAAGAAGAAAAGGAAACTTTCATTAAGAAAGTTAAATCTTTCATAGGATAACTATCTTCCATTAAGATAACCAAATATTTTGTGAAGTGCAAAAAAATCCTGTGGCATTCCACTTCTGCATATATACCCAAAAGAACTGAAAGCGGGGGTCCCAACAGACATCTGTGCACCCATGCCCACTGCAGCACTATTCACAAAAGTCAACAGGTGGAAGCAACACAAGTGCCCTTGACAGACGAATAAAGAAAATGTGGTATATACATATAATGGAATACCAATCAGCATTAAAAAGGAAGAAAGTCCTGTCATTGCAACAACATGGATGAACCTTCAGGACATCGTGTTAAGTGAAATAAGCCAGCCACAAAAAGACAAACACTATGGTTCTATTTATATGAGGTATGTAGAATAGTCAAATTCATAGACAGTAGAAAGGAGGTTGCCAAGGGTTGGAAAAGGGAATGTATAAAGGGTGCAGAGTTTCAATTTTGCAAAATAAAGAGTTCTGTAATAGACAGTGGCGATGGTTGCCCCAAAATGTGAATGTACTTAATACCACTGAACTGTACACTTAAAAATGGTTAAGATCATAATTTTTATGTTGTGTGTATTTTAGCACAATGTAAAAAACTCCCATGACAGTAAACCTGCATATAAGTTACTATTATCATTACAAACAGCCATGCATGGGATGAAGCAAAGATGAATACAATGATAAAGAAAAATCAAAGTCTCATTTCTTACCAATGCCACTATTTCTGTTCGCAATTCCAGCAGCTTCTTTTCGTTCAATGAATACTGAAATAAACACGTAACATGGGTCAGATTCTGATCTACTCCTCTCTCTTCTTCTCTGGTGCCTTAAATATTCTGGTCTCAGTAACTCCTAGAATATGTTAACACTGGAAAGTCAACTCTGGGATGAAGTAGCCTACCTGCCTCTTTATATCTGTTATTTGAAGTTTCTTTTTGTTTTTTTTCCATAGAGATGGGGTTTTGCCATATTGCCCAGGCTGGTCTCAAACTTCCGAGCTCGAGTAATCTGCCCACCTCAGCCTCCCAAAGTGCTGGGATGACAGGCAGGACCTACCATGCTGGCTAAAGTTTCTTATGTATACTTACTCATTCCTCCAATATCTGGATTTCCTTAGTCACCTATCACTTCTCCCTGCATCTTTCCTGTGATGGCTTTAGGTCCCTCCCACTGTTGTAGCAGCACTCTCTGGGGACCAATTTCCACGGATGCTGAGTCATATGGTTTTTGGTTTTAAGAGGGTTGAAAATGGAGACTCAACTCAATTTAGGAGCTATCCCATCATAACTAGTAGCAAAACAAGTCACTACTTGAGTCTCAACAAAAGACAGGAAAAGTATGAAGTTGGGGGAAAAACAGCGTCAAGGATTATTATTCTATGATAAAGACATTGTGCTGTGATTATAAAACACAATGTAAATAACATAAATACACTAACGCACCACATGTTGGGTTTTTTTGGTTTGTTTTTTTGTTTTGAGATGGAGTCTCAGTCTATTGCCCAGGCTGGAGTGCAGCGGCTTGATCTCGGCTCCCTGCAACCTCTGCCTCCCGGGTTCAAGCAATTCTGCCTTAGCCTCCTGCACATGTTGGTTTTAATAACAATAAAAAAACCCACTTGGGCATAGTCGTAATCCAGTGTTACTAAAGGAACTAATTCTACCCAGAGTTAAAGTATCTCACTTTTGGTTATTAATGTCAGTGAAAAGATTTACTGCAGTTTTGGAGACAATAAAATTGAAATCAGACTTATCTCCTTAGGAGTGGGCAACAGGATTTAATTGAGCAAATGACAATGAGTAATTTAAATGAAGACTTTTAAAACCTACATTAACCTTGTTATATAGCGAAAAAGTTAATGCTTTGAAATATATAGAAACTTTCTAGCTGTAAAATGTTCTCCTGGGATTACTGGGAACTTAGAAGTAAAAAAAAAAAAGAGAGAGAGAGAAAAATAAAACCAAAAAACCCCCAAACCCTAAGCCAAGGAGTAGGTTGTAAAACCAAGAACAAGGCTCTTTAAACCTCAGGGTTTCAGACCAGGAGAGCACTATGCATCAGATCACCACTAGAGGGCGGCGTGGAACAAGATTTTGTGCATCACTAAACCTGTCTTCATTAACTCAACATCGACTCACCCACAAAAGCGAAGCCTAAATCTTGATGCTGCCATGGTTTTAAAAATAACATCTATGTAGCTATATATCCCCATGCCCAAAAACTTTATATGACATACTGCTTTTGGAACTGGCTGTAAATATCATAGTTAATTTTCAATTTAATATTTAACATTATAACTTTACCAAAAGAATGAGCCAAAAAACTCATCTTCACCAATGCATGTAACAAACACACTCGCTTCATAATTTACTACTACCTTGTGCTTCAGAGTAATCTAAGTTTTTGATTACCAAGAACAACCTCCCAGTTAGGGTACTAAATCACATAAATTCACTGGCTTGATGGGAACTAAGCTATGAGGATGCAAAGGCAAAAGGATGATACAGTGGACTTTGAGGACTGGGGGGAAAGGGTGGGAGGTGGGTGAGGGGCAAAAGACTACACACTGGGTACAGTGTACAATGCTAGGGTGATGGGGCCACCAAAATCTCAGAAATCACCTCTAAATAACTTCTTCATGTAACCAAACACCACCTATTCCCCCAAAACCTATTGAAATTAAAATGATAATAATGAAACACTAAAAAAAGACTGTAAGAACAATTCATAGTCACCGTTACTGTTCAAATATACCACGAAGACACTTTTGTGTCATGTAGAAAAAGTTACTGTCGTGATGGATACGATTTAATTGAAACTCTGTGCATTGGTTGCTTCCTGGAGATTAAGGTCAACATCGTCATTCCAGATAAAATAATTACATGTAAATTATATTTATCAGCATAGTTAACTAGTAAATTCAAGTAAAATAAAATCAGGTTAAGTATTTTGAGTGCTGTATTATCAAATCTGCAAAATATTGTAAGCTTTACTTTTCTTATAAGAACACTGAATGGATCCACTCTATATATCCAATAATTTAAAAATATGAGTATTTGAAAAATGAAATTTCTTTTTTTTTTTTTTTGAGACAGGGTCTTGCTCTATCACCCAGGCTGGAGTGCGGTGGTATGATCTCGGCTCACTGCAATCTCTGCCTCCCGGGTTCGAATGATTCTTCTGCCTCAGTCTCCCACGTAGCTGAGACTACAGGCAACTGCCATCAAGCCAGGCTAATTTTTGTATTTTTGGTAAAGACAGGATTTCACCACGTTGGCCAGACTGGCCTCGAATTCCTGACCTCAGGTGATCCACCCACCTTGGCCGCCCAAAGTGCTGGGATTACAGGTGTGAGCCACCATGCCCGGCAGAAATTTTTTCATTTTGGTTAAAAGACAAAAACTATAATTGTGAAAAAATTTTCTGGAAAATTTTTGTTTGCTGGATGATGTCATGGACTTAAAATGAGTAAAACCTAAATGTTACATGATTGAAAAATGTACATATGTATCAGCCTAGTTATGTTATTAAAATGACTCCACATAAAATTTTTTAAAAATTCACTGGCTTTCATCTACATTCATGCCCTGTATTTCCTGATGTCCTTGATGTAGTTTTTCCCAGGTTGGTTAGCTACATGCAGTCATTTTCCTACATCAAGTGAATTTGGTTTTTCTTGAGTACACAACCCATAAAAACAAAGATAATCAAACGAGTTTCTCCTCTTCTGGACACCAGTGACATGCTATAGCCATTAACTATTTTAGTAATACTAGGTGATTTAATCTTTATGGGTGGAGACTGTTGTTGTAAGACTAGAAAGACAGGTAACACAGCCTTAATAACTGTTTTGTATAACAAAGCTCGGATTAACTCTTGAAATCCAGTGGCAGTTCCAAAATACAAGTAGGTTACTTAAGTTTCAGTATTGCTTCATTTATTATTACAGCACATTTTAATTAAAAGCAAATTGTCAAAAATGTGAAGACAACAAACAGTTGTGAGTACTCAGTTTCTGCATGTGTATTCAGTTTTGTGTTGGTGCAAGATGCTCTCTGTCCTATTTCTCATTATGCTGAGAATAAAAAAGGCACCCGATGTTAACCAAATTCAAATAAAGTCCGAGCAAAAAGACAGCTGAAGATTCAGACAGGGTTAAACATCACTAGAGGCAACCTGACACATATCTTTATCAAAACACCCTTAGGCCGGGCGCGGTGGCTCACTCCAGTAATCCCAGCACTTTGGGACGACAACGTGGGCAGATCACTTGAGGTTAGGAGTTTGAGACCAGCCTGGCCAACACGGTGAAACCCTGTCTCTACTAAAAATCTAAGAACTAGCCGGGCGGGGTGGTGGTGCCTGTAATCCCAGCTACTCGGGAGGCCGAGGCAGGAGAATTGCCTGAATCCAGGAGACAGAGGCTTCAGTGGGCTGATATGGTGCCACTGCACTCCAGCCTTGGCAACAGAGTAAGACTCCATCTCAAAAACACCAAAAACAAAACAAAACAAAACAAAATACCCTCACGAACTTCTCACTGCATTTAAAATACACCATAGAAATTTTTTTTTTTGAGACTGAGTTTTGCTCTTGTCGCCCAGGCTAGAGAGCAGTGGTATGATCTCAGCTCACTGCAACCTCTGCTTCCTGAATCAAGAGATTCTCCTGCCTCAGCCTCCTGAGTAGCTGGGATTACAGGTGCACGCCACCATGCCCGGCTAATTTTTTGTATTTTTAGTAGAGACAGGGTTTCACCATGTTGGGCAGGCAGGCTGGTCTCGAACTCCTGACCTCAAGTAATCTGCCCATCTTGGCCTCCCAAAGTGCTGGGATTACAGGCGTGAGCCACCGCGCCCAGCCAGAAATGTTTTAATCTTGAATACCAGTGTATAATTTAATATTACTTAATATTAATAATTTACTATTATTCAAGCCTGAGATAATCAACTTAACTTTTGCAAGATCAAGACCTACGAAGATTTAAGTCAGTATTAAATAGATCAAGAAAGCATTTAATTTCTTTATGAATGTCTATGTAACATATATGTATAATTTCTGAAACAAAGATTCAAATTGACTAATTTGACTAGGATTTTAATTTTAATGTTACTTTTGAAAGCATCAAATTTAAGTCTAAATCCAAAATGAATATAATGGAGAAAATACAGCCTAACACTGGTAAACAGATATTTAACAGTACCTATGACATGTATATAAACGTAGGCTTAATCAAGCATTCCATTCCAGAAATAAATTAATTCATAATGTATTTTTAGTAAAGGAACGTACCAATTCTTTTACTCTGCTCTTCTCTAGGTTGAAGTCTAATTTGGTATCTGTTCGGACTTTGATCATTTCATCCTAAAAGGAAGGCAAACAACAAAGGAGAAATCCAAAGTAAGAAACTCAAACTCTCTGAGGACATGACAGCAGGACCACTGCCCCCACTGTCCCTATCCTAGGGGAGGCAGCCCAGGGAAGGACAGAGCCAGGGGCTTCCAGAGAAATGGACCTAGGCCTCCTGGCATCAGGGAACTCTGGCCAAGCCACATCTGGAGCCCATCCCAGGACTTCCCAGTTAGACACAAATAACCCCCTTCTATGCTTATGCCAGTCTAGAGTGGGTTGTTGATGCCTTTTTTTTTTTTTTTTTTTGAGATGGAGTCTTGCTCTGTCATCCAGGCTGGAGTGCAATGGCTCACTCCAACTTCTGCCTCCTGGGTTGAAGCAATTCTCCTGCGTCAGCCTCCCAAGTAGCTGGGATTACAGGCGCATGCCACCACGCCCTGCTAATGTTTGTATTTTTAGTAGAGATGGGGTTTCACCATGTTGGTCAGGCTGGTGTCGAACTACTGACCTTGTGGTCCACCCACCTAGGCCTCCAAAAGTGCCGCATTACTGGCGTGAGCCTTCGCGCCCAGCCTGTTGCTGCTTTTAACCTCAAGACTCCTCATACAATCTCTGAATGGAACTTATGAATAAAGCTGATCTTAAACACCCTTGGAAAGCAAAGATGGACTCAAAGCAGCCAAATATTAAAATCTGGTTTACACAGAGCCTTTTCTCTGATACACATCAAAGTCTTTTTCTTTAACATCTATGTTTTTGCTATTTAAAAAATCATCAAATAGCTGGCACAGTAAGCATTTAAAAATCATGTGTGTTTCTCTAAAGACAGTCTAAGAGAATTTAAGAGTTCCTTCCATACAGCTACTTTGGAAAAACTTTGACTTAAAAATGACTTAATTCCTCCTAGAATACAATTTTCTTTTCTTTTCTTTTTTTTTTTTGAGACAGAGTTTCGTTCTTGTTGCCAAGGCTGGAGTGCAATGGCGCAATCTCAGCTCACTGCAACCTCCACTTTCCAGGTTCAAGTGATTCTCCTGCCTCAGTCTCCCGAGTAGCTGGGATTACAGGCGCCTGCCACCATGCCCAGCTAATTTTTGTATTTTTAGTAGAGACAGGGTTTCACTATGTTGGCCAAGCTGGTCTCGAACTCCTGACCTCAGGTGATCCACCCGCCTCAGTCTCCCAAAGTGCTGGGATTACAGGCATTAGCCACCGTGCCCGGCCACAATTTTCTTAATGAATATGGTTATACACAACAGTAATTCATTCATTGGCTGTGTTCTTAGCTAAATCTTCCAGTGTATACTTTTGAGGCATATTACACAAACATTTCACATAGAATTAAAGTTTCAAAAATATCCATTTCTAATATTATACTATTTAATAAGTTTATATAATTACAAACAAGCCAACAAACAGGAAAGTGAATCTTACCATTACTTGTTGTTTTAACTGATGTAGTTCGAGTTTTATTTTCTAAAAACACATTAAAAAAATAAGTCTTTAGAAAGAACAGCATAAAATGCAGTAATCAACAAATATTACAATATGTATTTATGCACAAGTTCTTCAAGTTTTTCCTCCGTTCAGAACACCGTATTGATTGCAGAATGGCATTACAACACATGTATCCTGAAATAAGTTTGAATTCATCTTGAAGGCTACGTAAAGTTAACTCAGTTGTGTTTGGCATACACATTTGCCTTCAGTGGCCCTGCTTTATTTAGTATCTCTGTCAGTTTATCTTTTAACCAATTCTACCCTCAATTAACTGATTTCAAGGACAACCTAGAGAATCTGAAACTTTACCACTTTACTTTTTGCTAGAAGGTTTCTTACAAGGCTAGGGTCAACAGGCAATAAATGGCCTTCCCTATGGGACTTTACAAATGACTGAAAATCAAAGATGCAGAGAGAGCACTTATTTACATGCTGATCCCATATGCTCTATTTAAAGGAATGCAAGAGAGATTTTGCAGCAGCAATTATTCAAAATAACCAAAAACTGGAAATAATTCTAATTTACATTACAATAGAATGATGGGGGCATATTCACGTAAGACTACAGACAATGAAAAAAGTGATCTCTTGCTACAGGACACACAGCATGATACCATCAAATGGTTCTAGAATAGGCGAAACTAGTCAATGGTGTTATCAGCCAGGACAGTTTCCTCTGCGGCAGGGGCAACTGAGAGGCATGAGAAGGACTTCTGGGACACTGGTCAAGTTTTCCTGCTCGATCTGACTGGAAGTACACACTGTATGAAAATTCACTGAGATGTACACTTATGTGAGATCTTTTATGTGTATATATTTTATCTCAATGTCTTAATATAATCAACTTTCTAAGTGTGAGTGGCTGTTTTACCTCATTTTCTGCTCTGAGGGCTGAAAATTCACTCTTCTCCAAAATAATCATATCCTTTTTCACATTCGCAATCTGAGACATTATTTGCTGAAAAGTGATTTCCTGGGAAAAGAAAAACACAACACATAATCTAGTCTACCGTAAAAAGTCCACTTCCTATCATCTCAATGTGCTATCTTCTCATTGAGAAACCAGGAGAATGTGGACACAAGAAGAGGTTCAGTGAGGTCATCCTTTATTCCAAAACGGGAAAAGGAAAAGGAAAAAAAAAAAGTACATATCTGGCCAGGCAAGGTGGCTCACACCTGTAATCCCAATACTTTGGGAGGCCAAGGTAGGAGGATTGCTTGAGCCAAGGAGTTCGAGCCCAGCCTAAGCAACATGGTGAAACCCCATCTCTACAAAAAGTACAAACATTAGCCAGTTGTAGCAGTGCACACCTGTAATCCCAGCTACTTAGGAGGACTGGTGGTCAAGGCTGCAGTGAGCTGAGACTGTACCACTGCACCCCAGCCTGGGTGAAAGAGTGAGACCCTGTCTCAAAAAAAAAAAAAAAACCCAAAACACAAAAAAAAACAAAAACCACATATCTGGTTATCGTTACCAAGTGAATCACAGCTAAAAGGGTGGTGATCTGAAGACTTGAGAACACGATGCTGTCATACTGTAATTCAGGCCATGTCTCCATTTATTAAAGTATATTTCACTGGAATAATTTTGAACAGTGAGCTTTCAAGCATAACAATTCTACAACTGTTGACTAAATAGCTCTGAGTAAGTATTTTTTATGCCACTGTAATCTTTTGCCTCTTCATCATGGTAAAAGTTACTATATACTTTTCAACTGGGTATTATCTAAAAAATTACATTAAAACATTACTACAAACAATACCCCATCCTCACAGTCCTAATGTGCTAAGCCACCCGACAAGGCTAACCTGCTGCATCTTGGTGACCATATCTTTGTAGATGACGTCCATGTTGGCTTCCAGGATCTTGACCAGTGCAGACACAATGATTTCTGCTTGTTGAGTAGCAAACCCTAAGCAAGCACACAGGCAAAAAAAAATCATGCTCAGAGTTACAAAAGCCCACAGCAAATGCACACATTCATGTGAATGTCCGAATCCAGGAGCAGGGGTACAGCACAGTGTGGTAGGAGGCAGGGAGGAGGGCCGGGCCACAAACTACCACTTGCTGGTCACTCAGAGCAAGGACGAAACAAGCTGGCTTCCCCAGGTACTGGTGGCTTTGCTGACTGGTTTGTAAGTCCTTCCTCGCTATCAAAAGTCACGTTTTCAGAGACTATTTAATGACATAGACAATGTCGGCAAGTCAATGTCAAGTGAAAAAAGGCAAGACTCAAAATTACAGATGCAATTCTTGTTTTTATAATTTAACAAAGATTCATAGTAATTTTTGTTTTCTTCTTTATGTTTCTCTGCATTATGTAGATTTTCTATGGTGGACAATATTTCTTTAATTTTGTAATGTGTACGTTATTAAAAAATAATTTCCTTAAATAAGAAAGCTCAGCTGTTTTATGTCTAGCATAAGGCAGTCAAATCATTGACTATATAGTCCTCTAGCCGTTGGCTAACTTAATGTTAAAAGACAAAAGCCGTTCTTTCATTTTTCCTGCACAATTCTCTTCAGTAACCAGTCTGGGGGACCCAAAGTGGAAAAAATATGTTCTTTGGTATTCCGTCAATAAATGGTACTGAATTGAATGATTAGAGGATTCAATGCAGTACTTGCTTTTTTTTTTTTTTTTTTTTTTTGAGACAGAGTTTTGCTCTTGTTGCCCAGGCTGGAGTGCAAAGGCATGATCTCAGCTCACAGCATCCTCCACCTCCCAGGTTCAAGACATTCTCCTGCCTCAGCCTCCGGAGTAGCTGGAATTATAGGCATGTGCCACCATGCCCAGCTAATTTTGTATTTTCATTAGAGATGAGGTTTCTCCATGTTGGTCAGGCTGTTCTCGAACTCCCGACCTCAGGTGATCCGCCCGCCTTGGCCTCCCAAAGTGTTGGGATTACAGGTGTGAGCCACCACGCCTGGCCAGTACTTGGTACTGTTTTTAAAAACGTTGAGTAGTAACTCATATTTCACATAAATTCTAATTAAATGCTTAAAACTGAGTGCCTGGGAAACAGTTCTATTAAATGCTTCTAGCTATAAGAATTTCAGAAGAATCTATTGATTCCTGTAATTAATTGTGTATTGGAATAAAGTAGTACTTAATTAATGGAATTTGTTTGGATGAGATGAAGCATGGGACTATAATGAACAAAAAAACCAAAGACACAGATTTAAAGGAGAAGGAAAAAACCTCCAAAGACCTATTGCCATCACTTTCATCAAAATCCTTTAATTTTTCATCATGTGTGTTGTGCACATGTCCAGGAAAAAAAATAAATAAAAGGTTACCCACCAAAATGTTAACATTGTTTAGCTCTGAATCTGTTTTCTTTTTTCTAGTCTGTCTTCCTAGTTTTTAAAAACTCAACCTAAACTTTTGTAAATTTTAAAGCTTTATTAAGAAGAGTTCACTGGCTGGGTGTGGTGGCTCATGCCTGTAATCCTAACACTTTGGGAGGCCAAGGCAGGAGGACCTTTGAGCCCAGGAGTTTAAAAAACCAGCATGGGCAACATAGTGAGATCCCATCTCCATTTTAATGTAAATAAAATTTAAAAATTTTTTTAATTTTAAAAAAAAGAGTTCATGTTTAAACATAATTAGTTTTGGCGGCTGGACACAGTGGTTCATGCCTGTAATCCCAGCACTTTGGAAGGCCAAGGAGGGTGGATCACTTGAGGTCAGGAGTTTGAGACCAGCCTGGCCTACATGGTGAAAATCCGTCTCTACTAAAAATACAGAAAAATTATGCAGGTGTGGTGGTGTAAGCTTGTAATCCCAGCAACTCAGGAGGACCAGGTGGGAGGATCACTTGAAACCAGGAGGCGGGGGTTGCAGTATGCAGGACTGCACCACTGCACTCCAGCCTGGGCAAAAGAGTGAGACTGTCTCAAAAAAAAGAAAAAGGAAAAGAAAAATAAAGGTAGAAAGAGAACTTATGTTGATTGTAAAACAAACTCTAAAGCCATATACTTTATAACCACTTGTGGGAGAAGAAAGGGATAAAAAAAAGTGGAAATGTGAAAACCTACTGAGTTATGAGGCAGAAATTAATCTTTTGTAGACACGAGGGAATAGGACAGAACCAGGGTCAGTGAGATCACAGGCATATGAGAAATTCTGTTAATCTGAAGACACAGGTCTGGTAAAGGGTAGAATATGCCTTAAAAAGTCCTTCCTGGCCTCCTACTCAGCCAGTCATCTCAGACACCCACCCCATTCATCCATGTTGGATTGAATAGCCCCTCCACACCACGTACTGCAGTGCGGTCCTCACACCACAGTCTTGAAAGATGCAAATAATCATGGGTTAAGGTTTAAAATCAAGAAAACTAGGAAGACTTCTGCTTATCAATTTTTTTGTTTGTTTGTTTTGTTTTGGTACAGACAGGCTCTCACTATGTTACACAGACTGGCCTTGAACTCATGGGCTCAAGCGATCCTCCCGCCTCAGCCTCCTAAAGTGCTGAGATTACAGGCATGAGCCACCTCGCCTGGCCTTATCAGAGTAACTTTACATGCTCCCCTCTCACTTCTACTTTTCTCTTTTAAATTCTGAACTGAAAGAAGTTTTGGCAAAAAAAAGCCTACTGTTTGACAGGAAAAGTCAAAATTATTACACAGCATATGACACTTTTTCCAAAGTTCATTCATGCATATTATCTTGTTTAATATTCAAAAAGATCTTTGGAATTCTTATTACACTCATACTACAGATGGGCAAATAGAAACAGAGAAGGGGAGAAAGGCTTCCTACGCTATGCGACTAGAAGTCTGCAGAGTTAGGCTCGAGCCCAGAGCCGCTCTCTCCCACAAAGCACAGAATAACTCATTCCATCAAACTTTGTCTTAGGCATGTAAAGCACCTCTACAGAGAACAGCTTTTCTGACACAAACATGTATAACTGGACAAATAACTACACAATGAACTAAAAACACAGGGAGATTTATTTCACAAGCACAATTTACACTACTTTGAAATTCTGATTTTTGAGAATGTGTCACCATATAGAGAATTATAATCAGTGTATTTGTCTAAATATGATTTAGTACGAGAATCTTCCCTACATTCTAAGTCTAAAGTGCATTTTCAATGAACGCCATATATACCACAGCAATCTTTTTTACCTTAACAGCAATAAGGGAGAATGTCAGCCTGACTATTAAAAAGAAAAAAGAGGACCAGGTACGGTGGCTCACGCCTGTAATCCCAGCACTTTGGGAGGCTGAGGCGGGTGGCTCACAAGGTCAGGAGTTCGAGACCAGCCTGGCCGACATGGTGAAACCCCAACTCTACTAAAAATACAAAAATCAGCTGGGCATGGAGGCACTTGCCTGTAATCCCAGCTACTCAGGAGACTGAGGCAGGAGAATTGCTTGAACCCAGGAGACAGAGGTTGCAGTGAGCCGAGATTGTGCCATTGCACTCCAGCCTAGGTGACATGGCAAGACTCCGTCTCAAAAAAAAAGGAGAAAAAAGAAAAAAGAACAGTAAGTTGAAATTATCAAGAACTGCTACTTGACAACATTTCCATTTCACAGGATTTTAAAAAGCACACAAGATGCACAGTAATAAAACTATCACTTCTGTGCTTCAGACACTGTTGTCATAGGAATCATTCCTCAGCTTTGCTGACTTGTGTCTAAATTTTTACCTATAACACTGTACTTCCATGGTGATGCTACAGAAATACACTTCACTTTGAAAAAGAGATAATGTGTGAGAAAAGTCTCCAGTGTATTGATGAAACAAAAATGTCCTCAAGCAAAAAATGAGGACTTAAAAAATGGAGATTAATTAAAAGATTACCCATAGGCTTGAAAGTCAAAGAGATATAAAAATCACCCAGACGTGGTGGTATGTGTCTGTAGTCCCAGCAGCTCTGGAGGCTGAGGTGGGAGAATGGCTTGAGCCTGGGAGGTAGGTTACAGTGGGCCAAGATTGTGCCACTGCAATCCAGCCTAGGTAACAGAGCCAGACCCTGTCTCTAAACAAATAAATTAATTAAATTAAATACAAATAAAAAATAAAAGTCAAAGAGAAGTATGAGAAACTAAATGAAACCACAAGAGAAGTCATAATTTAAAGTGTTTTTCTAAGGCACTAAATGACAAATGAGAGAGGATTACCATTGTCTTCCAGTAAGCAAACTAAGGCATGAGTGTCAAAGTAGAGCCTCCTACTCCCAGAAGAGGTGAAATCTCTCCTTCTGCGCTCCAGCTGCAGGTGTCCAGCAGACAGGCTTAGCTCTAGGGTGGAAAGGACAGTAAGCTCAAAACAGACTTAATGCAAAACAGAAGCAACTCAGCATCCTGAGAAAGTAAGGCATACCCCAAAGCCTACCTGGTATTTTATAACAGCTTCACTGAGATACACCATTCACCCAATTTCAAGCATACAATTCAATAGGTTTTGGCACAGAGTTGTGCAAGCATCCCACAATCAAATTTAGAATACTTTTTCACTCTCAAGACAAACTGTACCCCTTAGCTGTCACCTTCCAATTCCCCCAGCCCTTCTCCACTGCCCCCAACCATACCCAGGACAAGCACTGGTCTATTTGCTGTCTCTTCTGTTTATCTACTCTGGAGATGTCACAGAAACTGAATCATATAATATATATAGCCTTTTGTGACTGGCTTCTTAGCATGTTTTCAAGGGTCATCCATGTTGTAGCACGTCAGTACTTTCATTTCTTTGTTTAGTTGAATACTCCTCCCCTGTATAGCTATATTAAATTTTGTTTATCCATTTATCAGTTGGAAGATGCTTGGGTTGTTTCTACTTCTTAGCTATTATGAATTATATGGACGTTATGTTTTCAATGATCTTGAGTGTACACTTAGGAGTAGAATTGCTGGATCATATGATAACTCTATGTTTGTTTCAGCAGCCGCCAGACTGTTTTCCAAAGCAGCTGTACCATTTTACACCCCCTCTAGCAGCACACATGGGTCCCAACTTCTCCCCATCCTCACTAACCCTTGCTATTATCTGGGTTTTTAAAAAATTATAGTTACCCTATTGGGCGTCAAGTGGTATCTCACTGTGGTTTTAATTAGCATTTCCCTGATGACTAATGATGTTGAGCATCTTTTTATGGGCTTGCTGGCCATTTGGATATCTTCTTTGGAGAAATGTGTATTCAAGTCAGCTATGGTTTGAACGTGTTCCCCAAAGTTTATGTGTTGAAAACTTAATCCCCAACACACCAGTGTTGAGAGGTGGGTCCTTTAAGAGGTGACTAGGCTATTGGGAAGGCTCTGTTCATGAATGGATTAATGCTGCTATCTCAGGGGTAGGTTTCTGATAAAAGAATGAGTTTGCCACCCCTTCCCTGACATGTGTGCTGTTCTGCCTTCCGCCATGTTATGAAGCAGCAAGAAGGGCCTGGCCAGATGTGGGCCCCTCAATCTTCAACTTTCTAGCCTCCAGAACTGCAAGAAATGTATCTCTTTTCTTTATAAATTACCAGTCTGTGTTATTCCCTTACAGCAGCACAGAACAGACTAAGGCAAAGTCCTTTGCTCATTTTTAATAGGGCTGTCTTCCTATTACTGAGCTGTAAGAGTTCTTTATATATTCTAGATACAAGCTCCTTATCTGATTATGATTTGAAAATATTTTCTCCCATTCTGTGGGTTGTCTTTTCACTTTTTGATACTGTCTTTTGAAGCACAGAAGTTTACTTTTGATGAAGTCCAACCCATCTGTTTTTCCTTTTGTTGCTTGTGCTTTTGATAACACATGTACGAAACCACTAAGAAATCCAAGTACCTGAAGATTTACACCCATATCTTCTAAGAGTTTTACAGTTTTAGCTCTTACATTTAGGTCTTTTACTCATTTTGGATTAGTGTTTTAAATGGTGTGTGGTAGTGGGTTCAGCTTCATTCTTCTCCGTGTGGGTATCTAGTTGTCCCAGCACCATTCCTTCCGCTGAAAAGTCTTGTCACTCTTGTTGAAAATCAGTGAGCTGTAAGCATGAGGCCTCCACTCTAATGCATTGATCTATATGTTTGTCCTTATGCCAGTGCCACAATTTCTTGATTACTTGTAAGTCTGTTTTAACTTTGACATCAGAAAGTGTTTGTTGTTGTTGTTGCTCTTCATTTTTTTTTTAAGGCAGGGTCTCGCTCTATTGCCCAAGCTGGAGTGCAGTGGTGCAATCATAGCTCACTAGAGACTTGACCTCAGCCTCCCAAGATGTGGGTTTTAAACTTTGTTGTTTGTCAAGGTTGTTTGGTTATTCTTGTTTTCTTGTATTTCCATATGAATTTTAGGATCTGTGTGTCAATTTCTATAAGAAAACCACTTGGGATTTTGATAGGGATGTGTTAAATTTGTAGATCAGTTTGAAAAGTACTGCCACCTTAATATTAAGTATTCAGATCAATGAAAATGGATGTCTTTCCATTGATTTAGGAAAATTATACTTTAATGTACATTAGACTTTAAGTACATTGCACTTTTTATATGTTGCTGGATTTGGATTGCTAGTATTTTGTTAAGGATTTTCTCATTTTTAATCATAAGAGATATCAGTCAATAGCATTCTTTTCTTGTAATGTCTTTGCAAAAGCCTATCTTTAGAGAGCTATTTTCCAGCAATTTTTACATTACCTTTTCTATAAATTTTTGTGCATTTAGCCTAGATCCAATCGATTTTGTAAACTTCTTGTTTGAAGGTACTCATCTGAGGGAGGTGGTATAGTATATGGTTTAGTTTCTTGGCTTTTAGATTTTATGAATTGCTAAAATCACTTTTTTTAAATTGGGCCAAGTGAACTAGTTCATGGTTGTAAATCTAATACTTTGAGAGGCCAAGGTCGGAAGATCACTTGAGGCCAGGTATTCGAGACCAACCTGGGCAACATTGCAAGACCTCGTCTCCAGGAAAAAAAAAAAAATTAGCAGAGTGTGGTGGTGTGTGCCTGTAGTCTCAGCTACTCCTAGCTACTTGGGAGGCTGAGGCAGGGGGATGGCTTGAGCTCAGGAGTTTGAGGCTGCAGTGAGCTATGATCGCACCACTGTACTGCGGCCTGGGTGACAAACGAAGATCCTGTATCTAAAACAAAAATATTAAAAGGTCGGGCACGGTGGCTCTCGTCTGTAATCTCAGCACTTTGGGAGGCTGAGGCAGGTGGATCATGAGGTCAGGAGTTCAAGATCAGCCTGGCCAAGATGGTGAAACCCCGTCTCTACTAAAAATACAAAAATTAGCCATGTGTGGTGGCGGGCACCTGTAATCCCAGCTACTCGGGAGGCTGAGGCAAGAGAATTGCTCGAACCCAAAAGGCAGAGGTTGCAGTGAGCCGAGATTGCACCACTGCACTCCAGTCTGGGTGACAGAGCAAAACTCCATCTCAAAAAAAAAACAAAAATAAAAAATAAAATCAAACAATATTTGAGTTGCCAATTTTTAATTGTCATGAAAGAACATTTAAATATAGCTGCTTACTACTATTAAATATTATACTAAAAAAGAAATTATGACACCAAAAGAAAAAAAAAAAGATGAACAATCTATAGAACTTCCATTTAATCAACTTAGTATATGAAAATCTTGTTACATATTTGTCACTACTTTTCAAATTTTGCCATTAACTGGCACCAGTCTGAGGTCTGGTGTTGTAGAAGACTGGTAGGAGCAAGAAGGGTCACCTGCCAACTCAAAGGTCAAAGGTTTCCCCAGCAGGCCTCTGAATGACCAGAAAGATGCTGCAGCTGATCAGCTTCCACTGTCAGTCCTTCACCCCTGATTACCCTACAATAAAATCGAGAGTAAGCAAAAATGTGATGTGGACTGAACCCTACAGATCTGACACTTCGCTGCAGCCTATGGGAGTCGTTCCCAGCCTACCCACAACTTGGGAAGAAGAGAGTAACTGTGGTCATTGTAAGCATCAAGATGAGAGCAAGAGATGCAATAATCCATATCTGTATCAAGAACCATTTGTAGACTACAAAATATAAAGTGCAATGACTTATGTGTGTTTGTATGTGTTTGTTGGTAAAACTGGGCCCTTAGATTCGAAGAACCACTGTGCTATGACACGAGGTCCTTGACCTGGCATACAAAGCCCTTGCTATTTATGACCACACTTATCCTTTCAGCTTTCTTTCTAGCAACCTAAGCTATTCTATTTCCTGCAATTCCATGCTTAAGCACGGCTTGCTCCCCTTTCCCAACTGTTAAACTTTAAGCATTCTTTTTACCTTTCTTCATTAAATTGCCAATTTACTGAGTATACATTATGTTTCAGATGTGGCATTTTCTTTTTTACATTTTATGGTTCTCTCTGCTTCCTCCACCCAGCTAAGGGAGCAACCTTTATTACTCCCATACCTGTGTTCTCAGTTCAGTACAGATAGCTCATCATAGCACTTAATACCTTATTTCCTCATCTGTATTATCTATTTGCCCAAGCTGCCCAGGAGCAGCCAGTCTTGCTCATTTTTTATCTTTAGCAGCTGGCAAAGGGTCTAGCATACAGCAGGCTAGGAATATATATATGTGTGTGTGTGTGTGTGTATATATAAGTGTATCTATATATACATATGTGTGTGTGTATATATATATAGTAATTGAACTATAATGACTTCTACAATCTGGATTATGAAACTGTCTAGAGGGAAAATTTGAAATGAATTCCTTTCTCCTCAGTTCTTCCCTTTTCACACAAATGAGCTCACTTAAATCTGGTATCTCTTTTTTAGTTTATTTCCAGTCCTGAGACAGAAACTGGCCTCCATAAGAAGAGACCCAGGATGTCTGCCCAACACAGAAGAGACCTAGCTTGAGAAAGTGGGAGTGAATGAATGAAAGCACTTATCTAAGGGACCTCTTAAGGATCACCTCACCTGCCCTAGAACTCTATTGGACTGTCCCATGTGTCAGGGAACTTGAAAACACCTGAGTCTGGACTGGCTTGTGAAGAGTGACAGAGTTACTCTAGACCCAAATTCCTTGTTTCTAGTAAGAAAATTACCATTCATGTATTTAGAACATAACCTCTTCATCCCCACTCCCACATAAACAAAACAATCACATGACTACTTTGTAACGCCAATTTAGATACTATAGTTTTTTGTTGTTGTTCTTTTTCAGAAAGATTGGAACCAGAAACAGCAAGCTTATTTCCAAGAAATCCTGCCTCTGAAAAGTCAACAGAAGGGCTGGCCACTTCCCAGTGGGCACTCCAACCCCTGCTGAGGGAAGGATATGCCCTCTTGCCTTCTGTCAAAGGGCAGTACCTGAGGACGCCGCCTACTCCTAGACTCCTCACTGATCATAAGGAAGTGAGTCAACTGAGCTGTGTTAACGAGTAACATGCAATTCCCCTTTCTAGGGACTTTCAGCATATCAAGAGGATATTAAAAACCCACAATTACAATAGAGGCCCAAAGTTAGCCTTGGACAGAATGTGGAAACCAAATACAAACTTCCTACTCATGATATCCTTAAGTAGCCCAATTGAGAACCTCAGGTACCAAGCAAACAAGTGGTTGGGAAACGCTCATTAGCTGGTTAATGAGCATACACCCCTCCTTAGCTGTGTCCCTGCTCTGCTTCTGTTTTTATGCGTTCATACTTATTTTTTATGATGACTGAAGAATGAGATCGCTGACACTAAAACAACAGTACCACCTTACGGATTGGTCAGCAAATCCATGAGAAAGAACACTCTCTTTTTACCCCATACTCTTGTATTGAGAGAAAAACAAATTGGAAATTACTAGCTTGTCAGAAAAAGCACAACAAAGGGCACAATACAGAAATAAAGACCAAACTCATCTCCGACTCCTAATTTCTGAAGGACAGTGGCACCGAGTTCACTACTCATTCCCCACTCTGTATATACAGTTTCCTTCACTTTATTGCTCTACTAATCAGTTTTTACCCCAGCCAATGATATTCTTAAATTTTAGATATAGTCAACAGCTGCTGGGCCTATCTGTTGAATAGGAAAAATGTGTGGTTAGTGATGGCTACTAATGAACATGTATAGACTGCCCAAAGTGATCATTTTGCCAAGTCTGTTGATTATTCGAAATGATTTTTTTCTTTAATCAACAATATGCTATCTAATAAGTTGATCTTGTTTACTTCCCTCATCTCCAGGGCAGTGATCTCTCTCACCTCCTTTTTAAATAGTCATGCGCCCCACAACTGCCTTTCAGCCCAGGACAGAGGGGCACACACGACAGTGGCCTATGAGACTATAATACATATTTTTACTGTACCTTTTCTATATTTAGATGCGCAAATACGATTGTGTTCAGACTGCCTCTAGTATCAGTACAGTAACATGCTGTTCAGGTTTATAGCCTAGGAGCACTAGGCTCTACCTGCTAGTCTAGCTGTGTAGTAGGCTGTAGCATCCAGGTTTGTGTAAGCACACCCTACAATATTCACACAAGGAAGAAGTCGCCTAATGACTCATTTCTCAGTAGGCGACTGTCCTGAAGGGATACAGACTCTATTTAATTAAATGCTACCTTCTCAATGAAATCGATTCTGATCACCCTATTTAAATTCACGACTGGAGACCATTCCACTTCCCAAGCCTTATCCTATAATTTTCCTGTACCATTTATCAAATTATGAATATATAAAATTATGTATGTATAAATTATATATACATTAATTATGCATACGTATATCCATACACATTTACTGCGTCTCCTCCGCCAGAATTAAGCTCCACAGGGAAAACATTTTGTGGACTGACATATCCTACACATCTGGAAAAGCGCCAGGGACAGGGTAGACGCTAGGACTCCACGAATTAATGATTCCATCAGAATTTGAAATCAAACTGTAAAGCCATCCCTTCATTTCTCAGAGCTTTGTTCCCCAGACATACCCAACCCTTCCCCTTGAGCGGCCAACAGGCTGCGCCCTGCCAAACAGAACGCCTGGAAGGCGGTGCCCAGAAGCGGACCCTAGGAGTGGGCGGGCACCACCTCCCCGCCCCAGCACGCACCTCCCTCCAACTTTAGCGCCCGGGATTCCCAGGAATTCGTCTCTTCTGGGCTAAGCCCCGCCACCGCGGCCGAGCAAGGCGGGCCCGGACCTTCGCCCCACAGTCCGGGCAGATGCCGGTGCCCTTGGCTGACCTGCCCTTCGGCCTGCCAGGCCTTTCCTCGGGATGGCTGTAGCTGAGGTCCCCGCCCCGCCTAGCCCCGCGAGACCAGCCCCCTCTCCTTTCCCACCCAGGCCTCACCTCTCCTGCAGGAAACGAGTGCAGGCGCCGGGCCTTTGCACTGGGGAAGGGCGCCGGCGGCAGCGGCGACGCCCAGACCGAGGCCCGGTGGGCACCTCCACGCGCCGCTGCGCCCGGCCGGGGGTGCGGCATACCCGAGGCGGGACCGCTCCCAGTCCCCTAGCTGCCGGCGCGGGGCTGCGGCGGCCAAGCGCGGGGAGGGCACTAGCAGGAGGAGGAGCAGCGGCGAGGCACGTGACACGCAGCCGCGGGTCGCCGGGGCGCGAGGGCGCAGCGCCCCCAGACCGTCGGAGAGCGCAGAGAAGCAGCGGCGTGCTGAGGTTCCGCTGCCTCCGGGTCTTCCGCTGAGGCCCGCGGGCAAGAACAGAAGCCTCCGATGGCCGGGCAGGCGCTGGGTCCTTTGGCCGCCGACCAAGCCGCAGTCCATCCCCGAGCCCTTCACTGGCCCGGGCGCGCGCTCGTGCCTCTCGCTCGCGGCGCCGGTCACGCGCGGTCCCGGCCCAGAGTCGGACGGCTGGAGCGAGCGTGGGCGGCAGCGCAGGCACGCCCTTTCCTGCCGGGCGCGCGGGTGGGGCTCGGGACGCGCGCCCGGGGCGGGGCGGCGGGAGCTTGCGGTGGCTTTCTGGGACGCGGGGCCGAGCCGGTGTGGCTAGTCTCGGGGCGCTGCGGGGACCGTGCGAGCCCCCGCCCCATTCGCTAGGCGACGGCAGCGACCGGGAGGAGCCTGCGGGCACTCCGGAACTGGAAGGAGCTTGTTGCTGCGACGATTTGCATATTCACTGCACTGCTGTCCTTATAAAGGAATTAATTACTCCGGCGCCCTTCAGAGTCCTGTGAAAAGTCCCAGACCAACAGGCTGCCCTAGATTTCACTGATTATCCTAAGTTCCCCAACATGTGGTTCTGGGGAGCATTTTAAGGAATTATTAGCAGGGCCCAGGGAAAGGCCCTCACATAATTCAAAACTAAATTTTCAGAGTTTTTGTTTCCAGATTAGAGCACCAAAAACATGGGAAGGTCGCAGTCTGGGAACTTAAAACGTGGGGCATGATTGTTAAAATGAGACCTGTCAGGTATATTTGAAACTGATAATGTTTAGTTTCGTGGACTTTTTGAAGGCCCGTTACACCATTCACAGATAACTGGTCCCTTACGTGAACTTGGAAGATGTTAGTTGAATGAATAAATGAAATGCATAAGGCATCAAGCTAGAGATTTTATTAAAAATAAAAAAAAACCCAAAACAAATTGTTCTTATCCTCCAGAAGCTGTTTTCCTATACAGCCATATGTGTACACATACGTGATGGAAGAACAATGTGTTATGAGCCATGAGAGATGTACAAAGTGCTGGGCAGAGAGGAACGTGCACGTGGATGTGAAAGATAAGTGTCTATCAAAATTTGAAGAACTAAACAGGATTCAAGTCATAGGTTGGTGCAAAAGTAGTTGCGGCTTTTGCCATTGCAAGTATACTTGCAACTACTTTTGCACCAACCTGAGAGACACTTTTGTAAAAGGAGTATACATTTATAAAACTGGTAGAAAAAGCAGTTTAGCAATGAGTATCAACAAAATTTGTAAACTTTTCTCAAGTCACCTAACTAAAAATGGGGATAATGGGAATAATCCAAAATATTAAAAATCTACTAGGTTTGACCATACAAACTTGTCATTTTTAAGGGTCAAAAGGTTTAATATTGGTAATTTCACATATGCACAAAAGATAGTCATTGTATCATAATTTGTGATTGGGAAAAAATGGGAAAAACTAGTGGACAACATTAGAGGAACAACTAAACTGTGGCCCAAACTTTAATGTTAGTCCTTTGTAATTTTTAAAAATTGAGGTATAATTTGCATACAATAAATTCCACAGACCTATATGTTGAACGTGATGACATTTAGCAGTTGTATACACCACCCAGTCAAGATCTAGAACATTTTCATTGCTCCAGAAAGTTATTTTGTGCCAGTTTTCCAGACAATCCACCACCACCCCATGGCAATTATTTTCCTTTCTTTTTTTTTTTTTTTGAGATGGAGTCTTGCTCTGTCGCCCAGGCTGGAGTGCAGTGGCGCAATCTCAGCTCACTGCACCCTCTGCCTGCCGGGTTCAAGCAATTCTCTTGCCTCAGCCTCCCGAGTAGCTGGGATTACAGGTGTCTGCCACCACGCCTGGCTAATTTTTGTATTTTCAGTAGAGATGGGGTTTCACCATATTGGCCAGGCTGGTCTCAAACTCCTCACCATGTGATCTGCCCACCTCGGCCTCCCAAAGTGCTAGGATTACAGGCGTGAGCCACTGTGCCCAGTCAACTATTTTCAAATTTCAATGACCATAGATTAGTTTTATCTTTTCTTGAATTTCATATAAATGGAGACCTACAATACGCACTGCCTTGTGTCTTTCTTCTGCTTTGCATCTGACTTCAATATCAATGAGATTCATCCATGCTGTTGTATCAGTAAGTAGTTGCTTTTAATTGTTGAACAGTATTCCATTGTATGACCATACCACAAGTGGTCATCCATTCTCCTATTAATGGCCATTTGCTTTGTTTATAGTTTTTGGCTATTATGTATAGGGCGTTATGAACATTCTTGTTTAAGACCTTGTGTGTACATACATTTTTATCCCTCTTAGGGAAAGTACTGGGTCAAATTGCTGAATTATATGGTAGCTTAACTTTAGACACTGCTGAATTGTTTTTCCAAAGCAACTGCACTCTTTTACACTCTTAGCAATAGATGAGAGTTTCGGTTGTTCCACATTCTTGCCAAATTTTGGTATTTTCAGTCCTCATAGAATGGTGCCTTATTGTGATTTTAACATACATTTCCCTGATGCCTAATGATGTTGACTAACTTTTCATGTATTATTATTACCGGCCATATCGAATACAATAACATATGTAAAGCACTTAGCACAGTGCCTGGCCTATGATAGGAGTATAATGAATGTCAGTTCTAACTACAGGTTGGATAGCATCCACTTTTCCTTGGATATGACACCTATTGTTTTATTTTCCAAAGCATTCCCTTTCTTTTGGTCTCAGCACCCTAGTTTTCCATGGGCAGTCGCTCTTCTCCACTCTCAGTCCAAGCGGTTTGGAGGGACTGATTGCTCTGCAGACCACAGGCATGGGCATGTCACCCAATCAAAGTTAATGAGCAGCTGGGCGTGGTGGCTCACGCCTGTAATCCCAGCACTTTGGGAGACCAAGGCGGGTGGAACACTTGAGGTCGGGAGTTCGAGACCAGTCTAGAGAAACCCCGTCTCTACTAACAATACAAAATTAGCCGGTTGTGGTGGCACATGCCTGTCATCCCCGCTACTTGGGAGGCTGAGGCGGGAGGATTGCTTGAACCTGGGAGATGGAGGTTGTGGTGAGCTGAGATTGCACCATTGCACTCCAGCCTGGGCAACAAGAGCGAAACTCCGTCTAAAAAAAAAAAGCTTCTATTCTAGGATTATTTGCTTGTTTGTTTGTTTGTTTGAGATGGAGTCTCACTCTGTTGCCCAGGCTGGAGTGTGGTGGCTCGATTTTGACTCACTGCAACCTCCAACTCCTGGGTTCAAGTGATTCTCCTGTCTCAGCCTCCCACGTAACTGGGATTACAAGCAAGCACCACCATACCCAGCTAATTTTTGTATTTTTAGTAGAGACAGGGGTTTCACCATGTTGGCCAGGCTAGTCTCAAACTCCTGACCTCAAGTGATCTGCCTGCCCCAGCCTCCCAAATTGCTGGGAGTACAGGTGTGAGCCACCAAGCCCAGCCCAATTCTATGGTTCTTAATAGGAACTACTGGGAAAAGGTAGTCTTATTTTATTGTGATGTCTAGGTATAGGATGATTTGAACCATGAGCTCCTGGGGCTACCATGTGGCCTAAGACTAAAGCCATTATGGAGAAAAGAAGGCTGAGAAATGAAGAGACAGGTCCTTTTGAGTGTCTGATTCTAGCTTAGGCTGAAGTTGGCATTTTATTTATGTAATCCAATAAGTTGCTTTTGCTGAAACCAGCTGGGACAGGGCTTCTGATTCCTATCCCGGATACATTAGTATACATTAGGATAATCTAGACATGTTAGACTTCTGTCTATGTATAGAGAGACTAGATACAGGGATCTAATGGCCAATGAAGAAGAAGTATCAACTAATTAATGGATCAGGCAGGAGCCAGACAACCCCCATGTGAACCGTGACAAAGTTGGACTTTATGACAAAGTTGGATCGGTGAATATACTTGGATCTGGGGCCAAAGTGGGGCCCTCTTACTCTCTCTCCATATCTAAACTTAGGAATCTCCGATGAGTTAAGCTGGATTCACAGAGCAGACTGACTTAGCCACCATCTGTGAGAACTCTAGGTGTCATCAGGAGAAAAGAGATGGAAGATGACCAGAGCTATCCCTGAAAGATGCCCTGGGCCTGTTTTAGCAGGTAGTAACAGAAAGGTCAAGGGCTCATTGTCTCTGGTGCAAGCAGGTCAAAGAGAGAACAAAGGAGTTGGAACATTCCTGAACATTCCTGTGACTTTTAGCATACTGATACTCTTACTAGTAAACACTGACAGGGGAATGTCAGCTTCCACTAATCAAATTACTATTCTCCCTAATAAGGATTTTCCTTCTGGGCAAAATGGAATAAGCACACCCCACCCTGTCTTTCCACCTGAATGCAGCCATAAAAGCTGGACAGAATGCACAGAGCAACTATTCGAGGACTCTGAAAAGTAAATAATAGCAGGTACTTCAGTGAAGAAGACAAAAATCAAAGTACCACAGAACTGATGTTTAGTTTAGTATTTTTTCCAATGTATGAGTTCCCCTAGCTTGAACTGTCAACCCAGAGTTCTATTACTAGCAAAAATATCCTTCAGTAATGAAGTGATGAAATAAAGACATCCTCAGATGAAGGAAAACTAAGAGGAGTTGTTTTTAGTAAGCTTGCACTAAAAGAATTGCTAAAGGAAATTCACCATATAGTAGGGAAATGATACCAAGAGGAAACTTGGAGCATTAGGAATGAAGGACGAACAACAGAAATGGTGAACATTAAGATAAGTATAATATTCTTCTCCTCTTTAGTTCTTTAAAATATGTTAAAATGATGGAAAGCAAAAATTCAAACAATGTCTGGTGAAGTTTTTAATGTTTATAGATGTATATAATAACTACAACATAAAGGGGCAAGGATAAAGAGACCTATATGGTAGTGGAGTTTTCATATTGCACTTACAGTGGTAAAATATTGATTCTAAGTAGATTTAGAAAGGTTAAACATGTCTACTGTAATCCCTAGAGCAACCCATAAACATACTATATAAAGAGATATAGGGTGGGCACAGTGACTTATCCCAATACTGGGATCCCAATTGGGATCCCTGTAATCCCAATACTTTGGGAGGCTGAGGTGGGAGGATGGCTTGAGGTCAGGAATTCAAGACCAGCCTGGGAAATATAGTGAGACCTTGCCTCTACGAAAGAAAGAAAAGAAAGAGAAGGAAGGGAGGGAGGGAGGGAGGGAAGGAAGGAAGGAAGGAAGAGAAAAAAATTAGCCAGACATGGTAGTGAATGCCTGTAGTCTTAGCTACTCAGGGGGCTGAGGTGGGAGGATCACTTGAGCCCAGGAATTTGAGGCTGCAGTGACCTATGATCAAGTCAAAACACAACATAGATAAGATGCAATATTAGAAAATGTTCAAATAACCCAAAAGGAGATAGGAAAGGAGAAGTAGAAGAACAAAAAAGAGAGATAAAAACTAAAAGCAAACAATAAAATATTAGGCATCAATCTAAACATATCAATAATTACATTAAGTGTAAATGGTCTAAATCACTGGTTGATGAACTTTTTTAAAAAGCCATATAGTAAATATGTGGCTTTGTGAACCACATGCAATCTCTTCTACATACTATTCTGTTTCAAAAACAGGTGGTGGGCTGGATTTGGCCCATAGGCCATAGTTGGCCAACCTTTGGTCTCAACATGCCAATGAAAACAGAGAGAATGTCAGAATGGATTAAAAAAAGAAGAAAGCATAACCTAGTTGTTTACTGCCTGCAAGACACTCACATCAGCTATAATAATATAGGTAGGTCAAAAGTCAAGGATGAGGAAAGGAGGATGCTCCTCAGGAGGTGAAAATCTTGATAAAAGTTTTTTCTAATATGTGCTAAGATGGGAAATTGAGAGAAGTAGAAGGGATTCTCCCTGATTCTTTCTCTTCCCTTGTATGAAAGTCAGACTCCTGAAAACGTCTGCGTTTAAGAACACAGCCCTGAAACTGGAAGTAAAGAATGCCTCTGAGTTTTATCAGTGACCTTAACCAAACCTAAGCTCTTTATGCCACAGTAAAGGCCACTAGATACTTATTCTGAGCCTACTTACTCTTATTTTACACATACTGTTAACTATGTTAGCCACTTCACCAATGTCATGAGACGAGAAAAAAAGATAGACAGGAGGAAAAATCAGAAACTAATGTGTAAAGTAGAGTAAGAAAGGTGTGTGACAGTACAATTGCCACTGGACCATATAACAGTAACCAAGAGGACCTAAGGAAGGTCAAGATATAACCAACTTCTCCTGTTTAAACATTTCGTTCAAATCTTACTTAAAGGAGAACTTTCTTTACAAATCTTACTTAAAGGAGAACTTTCTTTTCAATCTATGGATTCCATTTTTCTTTCAGAGAATGTTTTCTCTATATATATTTACATACATTATATATTATATAAATATATATTATATATAAATATATTTTAATAGAGTTGGGGCTCTTGCTATGTTGCCCTGACTCATCTTGAACTCTTGAGCTCAAAGAATGTACCCACCTCGACCTCCCAAAGTGCTGGGACTACAGGTGTGAGCCACTGTGCCTGGCTTTGTTTTCCCATATTTTTGATAATTTTTCTGTTGCTTCATTGAATTTTTACTTCAAGGGACAATTGTCTATATATTGGGTCACTTTTTAAAAACGGTGTCTTTCATTTTCTTTAATCTAGAACAATCTTTAAGTTATTTTCTGGGAAGGGTGGGGAGGGAGGTTTTATGACAATGACATTTTTGAGGAGTCCAAACAAGTTGTCTTGTGAAATGTCCCACAATTGAAATTTGTCCAATTATTTGCTTATGATTAGATTCAGATAAAACATTTTTTGCAAGAATAGCTAGTATGTAGTGTTCAATGCATCACATTGGGATGCGTACTGTCTTAGGCTTTTCTATTATTCATCGTGCTGAATTTGAGCGCCTGTCTACGGTAAGTATTCAGCAGATTTCTCCATTGGACCTGGGTCACTGTTATTTTCTGTATCTATTCATTTTTCTTAAACGACTTTTTGGGTTTTATTTCCTTATGCTCACTTTATTTGTCTCAAGACTTTCCTTCTTAGGAATAATTTAATTTTTTGCCATATCAATTTTGTTCCTTACTGATAAGCAGTCCTGCTCCTGATATTTGTAGGAACAAGAGCAAGAAAAATGCAGGCCCTCCATATATCTAAATATTTAGAAGTTATAAGCCAAACTAAGAAATTATTAAATTAAAAAATATGCTGTATTTTTTTTTGACATATACTTTCATACTAACAAAATGGAAAATATTTGTAAAAGCCACGGTTTTTACATGACTGAAATTTGGCAAAATATTAAAGGTGACGTGTGTAATTCTAATTGGGCACATTTGAGTGTTCTGTTCATGGGCCAGCAATGGATACGTGTGTACTAAAATAAAAACTTTTATAGTTTTATATGCTTTTTGTCTATTCATAACATTAATTTTTCTTTCATTTTAGCAAAATCACTCATTATGTTGTTATTGAGAGGTGACAATGTGCCAGCAGCCCTTACTCTCAGCGCCTCCCCGTCCTCGGCGTCCACTCTGGCGGCGCCTGAGGAGCCCTTCAGCCCGCCCTGGCACCGTGGAAGCCCCTCTCTGGGCTGGCTGAGGCCGAAGCTGCCTCCCTCTGCTTGTGGGGAGGCGTGGAGGGAGAGGTGCGGGTGGGAACCAGGGCTGCGCACGGCGCTCGCGGGCCAGTGCGAGTTCCCGCGGACGCGGGTGCGGGTGCGGGCGCGGGCGCGGGCGCGGGTGCGGGTGCGGGTGCAGGTGCAGGTGCACCGAGCGCCGCACACGGAGCGGCCAGCTGGCGCCGCCGGCCTAGGGCAGTGAAAAGCTTAGCACCACGGGCCAGCAGCTGCGGAGGTTGCCCCGGGTCCCCCAGCAGTGCCGGCCCGCCGGTGCCGCACTCAAATTCTCGCTAGCCCTTAGCTGCCTCCCCGTGGGGCAGGGCTGGGACCTGCAGCCCGCCATGTCTGAGCTTCTCCCCCTGCGGTGGGCTCCCGCGCGGCCTGAGCCTCCCCGACGGGCGCCGCCCCCTGCTCTGTGGCACCAAGTCCCATGGACAGCACAAGGGCTTAGGAGTACAGGCGCGGGTCGGAACTGGCCGGCAGCTCCACCTGGATCCACTGGGTGAAGCCAGCTGGGCTCCTGAATTGGATGGAGACTTGGAGAATTTTTATATCTATCCGGAGGGTCGTATGTGCTCCAATCAGTACTCTTATCTAGCTAACCTAGTGGAGACTTGGAGGACTCGCACTCTGTGACTCTATGTCTAGCTCAAGGATTGTAAATGCACCAATCAGCACTCTGTGTCTAGCTCAGGGTTTGTAAATACACCAATTGGTACTCTGTATCTAGCTAACTCTGTATCTAGCTGACTAGCACTCTTGTGACTCTGTGTCTAGCTCAAGGATTGTATACGCACCAATCAGCACTCTGTCAAAACGGACCAATCAGCTCTCTGTAAAGTGGACCAATCAGCTCTCTGTAAAATGGACCAAGCAGCAGGATAAGGGAATAAAAGCGGGCTGCACCAGCCAGCAGCAACTCGTTTGGGGTTTTTTCTGTATTGTGGTAGTGATGTTTTTTGTTTTATTGCGGTAATTGTTATTGGTGACTGTTGGGATATATACCACTTTTAATGTGCTGTAACATTTATTGTATGGGTCTGTAGCTTCACTCTTGTAAGTCAGTGAGACCATGAACCCACCGGGAGAAACGAATAACTCTGGATTGTGCTGACTTTAACAGCTGTAATATTCACTGTGAAGGTCTACGGTCTCACTCCTCACAGGCCAGTGAACCCACCGGAAGGATAGAAGTTCCACTCCAGACATAGCTGAACGTCTGAAGCAGCAAACTACACATACATACACCTTTAAAAACTAATACTTGCCATGAGGGTCTGAAGCTTCTCAGTCTCCCAAGTAGCTAGGTTTATAGGCACATACCACTATGCCAGGCTAGGTTTTGGAATTTTTTTGTAGCGAAGGGTCTCATTGTGTTGCCTATGCTGGTCTTGATCTCCTGGCCTCAAATAATCCTCCCACCTTAGCATCCCAAAGCACTGGGTGACAGGTGTGAGCCACTGCATCCTGCCTGAAATTTCTCTATGAAAAGAGATAGGGTGCAGTGGCTCATGCCTGTAATCCCAGCACTTTGGGAGGGCGAGGCAGGCAGATCACCTGATGGGTCAGGAGTTTGAGACCAGTCTGCCCAAGATGGTGAAACCCTGTCTGTACTAAAAGTACAAAAATTAGCCAGATGTGGTGGCAGGCGCCTATAATTCCAGCTACTTGGGAGGCAGAGGCAGGATAATGGCTTGAACCCAGGAGGTGGAGGTTGCAGTGAGCCGAGATCGAGATCGTGACACTGCACTCCAACCTGGGCAACAGAGTGACCCTGTTGCAAAATAATAATTACATTGAACAAAAATAAAAATTATGTGAAGTTGATATTTTATTTAATAATTTAAAAATTTAATACAATAATAGTAAAGATTTTTATATTGTAAAACTATTTGTAGTGTTAATGTTCAAAGTCCACATAGTTACCAATGTAAATAACTGGAACTACACGTTATTTCTTGTCTGTATGTAGGTACACGTTTAAGAATAATATGTAATATGAGTTGTATACTGTTGCAAAATGCTCCTCAGATGCCATGCATAAGTAACAGTTGTGAATATGCTGTAATATTTTAGTACCTTCAAAACCAATGAATTAGATACAAAAAGATATGAGAGAATGAATGCTTGGCCTTCTGGGAAATGATACTTTCTTCGGTAAGAATCTGTGGGATTCATGCTGAGACTGTGTATTTGACAAGCAAGTGAATTGGTCTGTTATCCTCCCTAAACTCTTCAGCTCAAATCTTTCTCATTCTCCTGAGCAGTGTCCATCTCTGATATTGGCAAAGGCGCAAAAATCTTCATGGCCTTTGGCATTCTTCAGTACATCAGAAGAAACCTTTCCTTGGGGCCTGAGGGGTGTGAATTATGAGAGTAGGTTTAGAGTTGTGGGTTTTGCTGTGCCAGCACAGAACATCAGAGATGCCCGTGTGTTCTTTAATAAATTTATCTTCCTGGTCTTTGTGATATCCTCAGTCCTCTAAAAAGCAGGGCCCAGAGCCTGGGTCTCTTTTCTCTGTGTGTAATGTCATATGTAAGAAGCAGAATCTATGAGTTATGATGAGTATTATTTTAGTCTTTGATCTGTTTACTTAGAATTTTAAGTTTCTCTCTTCCTATTGCTTTGTATTTCATCTTGTCTTTAAGTTTTTATTTATAGAATTCATATATTTTTTAGTTGCTTTACAGAGAAGCCATTATAGAGAATTTCCTTCTCTCCTTTGAGTTATATTTTCTTTGACACTGGGTTCCGTATCTTTTTTTCTTAGTCTGGTTGTTTCTTTGTCCTCCTTTTAAAAAAGTAATAAATTTTCATAATGCACACAGTATTTTTTTTATCATCTTTTTTTTTTTTTTTTTTGAGACAGAGTCTCACTCTGTCGCCCAGGCTGGAGTGCAGTGGCGCAATCTTGGCTCACTGCAAGCTCTGCCTCCCAGGTTCATGCCATCCTCCTGCCCAGCCTCCTGAGTGACTGGGACTACAGGCGCACGCTGCCACGCCTGGCTAATTTTTTGTATTTTTAGTAGAGACGGGGTTTCACCGTGTTAGCCAGAATGGTCTTGATCTCCTGACCTTGTGATCCGCCCACCTCGGCCTCCCAAAGTGCTGGGATTACAGACGTGAGCCACTGTGCCTGGCCTTTCATCATTTTCATGTTTAACATAGGGGAGTCTATCCAGACTTTCAATTTGCTTGGGTGTAATTTCTCCTCATATCCTTTCTCACTTTTATGTAAGACCCATTTGTTTTGCCCTCTGGACTGTGGCTGAAGGACATAGTTCTAGTGCTCTGTCAGCTTTTCTGTATCTGTGCATTGGTGGGAAAGAGGTAGCAGGAATTTCCAGTATCGTTTCATTTCTTTTCCTTTTTTCTTTTTTTTTTGAAATGGTGTCTTGTCCTGTCGCCCAGGGTGTAGTGCAATGATGTGATCTCAGCTCACTGCAACCTCCACCTCCCAGGTTCAAGCAATTCTCCTGCCTCAGCCTCCCGAATAGCTGGGATTTCAGGGGCACGCCACCACGCATGGCTAACTTTTTGTATCTTTAGTATAGACAGGGTTTCACCATGTTAGCCAGGCTGGTCTCAAACTTCTGACTTCGTGATCTGCCTGCCTCAGCCTCCCAAAGTGCTGGGATTACGCACTACGCCCGGCCTCTAGTATCCTTTCTTAGAGGAACTGGGCTCTAATGCCTTTTTGAGGTTTTAATAAGTATCTTGTGTCAGATTTTCCTTTTCTATGATGGGTTGGATGTGAAGGGGGAGGATATGGAGAAGTAATTATATTCCCATTGGAAGCACAGATTTCCCTGGAGTGTGTATTTCTATTTCAGAGATTCAAAGCTAACTGCTTAGTCTCCCATCTCTTCTGTCTTCTTCCTACCAACAGGTCAAAAATGACATTTTGAAAATTGGTCTTGCATCAATAAGCAGGATGTTTTGAAATGGAAGAAATTGGATTCAGGGAGACCAAAGAAGCTACTCTTACAGTAATGCATGTGAGAAATGAATTAGGTGAAAATATTGTATATGAAGAGAAAAAGATGAACTCTCATAATTTGGAGAAGAAAAAACCCCGTAAACTTACAGTGACAGAGGAGACACCCATAACGAAGGATTGGGAATAGATAACATTTATTTAACCTTAGGGACTGAAGGATTCATAATGCTATCTGCGGCATGCTGAAAACTGTATTGATTCTTCTGAATGTGCAGAGAGATGACCTCAGTTTGCGCATCATGTAACTTTTTTAAAAGTGAAAAAGGAAGTGAAAAAGTATATATCATATACTATATCTTAATTTGAGATATATATGTATGTATGTTTAAATTTAGAACCATATATTAAAATTTTTGAAGTGGTTATTTCTGAAAGGTGGTTTATGGATGGATTAAATTTCTTTCTTTGTGCTTTTCTGAATTTTTTAACTTTTCTACAAATTACCATAGTAGAAAATAATAGAGAAAGCTGCAAAAAAGGAAGAAAAAGTTTTTTAATGGAGAAAAAGTTGCAAAAAAGAGAGACATTCAAGTTTATAGTCCTATATTTTAGGCAAATTGCCATGAAAAATTGTTAAACTTAAAAAAAAGAACTTAAAGAGGTAGGATTTGGTGTTATTGAGCACTTCAAATGTGGCTAGCTCAAATTGAGATAGCTCTAAGTGTAAATTACCAAATGGATTTCAAAGGCTTAGTGCAAAAAGAAAATATGAAATATCTCATGTATTTTTAAACATTGGTTACATGATAAAATAATTTTGTTAGATTAAATAAACTATATTATTTTCTTAGTCCATTTTGTGCTGCTATAACAGAATGTCTAACACTGAATAGTTTATAAAGAACAGAGGTTTATTTCCTACAGTTCTGGAGGCTGGAATCCAAGGTCAGGGAGTGGCATCTGGTAATGGCCTTCTTACTGCACCATCCCATGGCAGAAGGCAGGAGGGCAAGAGAAGATGTGGGAGAGAAATAGAGGGCCAAACTCATTTTTCTAACAAGCCCTCTCTCGTGATAACTAACTCACTCCCTCAGTAACAACATTAATCCACTCACAAGGGCAGAGCTTTCATGACCTAATCACCGTTTATTAGGCTGTACCCCCAACACTGCTGCATTGGGGATAAAGTTCTGATACATAAACTTTGGGGAACATATTCAAATCATAGCAATTGTTAAAATAATTTTGTGTATTTCTTTTTCCTTTTTAAAATGTACCTATCAGAAAGTGTAAAATTAAATATATGACTGATGTTTGTGGCTATATATGTATTGGACAGTGCTGGTCTAAAATATCATCCAATTTTTAATAAACCCATGAAACCCAAGTGACTTTAAGTGCTTTACCTTTTGCCTAACATCCTCTTCAGTATTATCCAATAAAACGACTTTATCCTTCATCCTAAGTACTAAGGTCATCTTGTTCCTCTTCCTGTTCCTCCCACGGTTCTAGTGACTTTGGTGTATTTGGGAAGAATACAGAATCTATCAACAACACAGGTGGGTTTGCAGCTGGAACCTGTCAACTCATCCCTGTGTAGATTTTTGAAAGTACTGCCACTGATGATTATTATTATTTTTGAGATGGAGTCTTACTCTGTCACGTAGGCTGGAGTGCAGTGGCGCAATCTTGGCTCACTGCAACCTCCGCCTCCTGGGTCGAAGTGATTCTCCACCTCACCCTGCCGAGTAGCTGGGATTACAGGCATGCACCACCATGCCTGGTTAATTTTTGTATTTTTTAATACAGACAGGGTTTCACCGTGTTGGCCAAGCTGGTCTCAAACTCCTGACCTCAAGTGATCCACCCGCCTTGGCCTCCCAAAGTACTGGGATTATAGGTGTGAGCCACCACACCTGGCCTACTGCCACGTTTTACTCCATCTCCAAAACAATGCTAATACAAGGCTATTTCAATTAACAGATGTTTCTGAAGTTTCAGAGAATAATTATAGCATAAGCAGAAAACTGCTTCAGATTGTGTATCACTCCTTGCTCTTCTTGTACCTTTTCGTGCCATTCTTCACTAGAGGGGATTTCTCACTGCTTCGAGAGGCAGTGCCCTTCCTCCCCTCCCTTCTTTCTTCTAGAGTGCAGTTCCCTCTTCATAGCACCAGCTGACAACTCCAGAATTTCTTGAGACCTTATTATGTGGAACATTTTGGCCAAATATTTTTCTTATAGCCTCTACCTAGGTTACCTTGCACTTCAAAGTCAAATAGTTCCCTTTGGGTGCTTTCCAAAAGGCTACCCTGCTCAAATTCCCATGAGCTCTTTCCAATAACACCATTTTATTTGGTTACACTAGTTTTGTTTATACACAGGTGGTGTAACTATCATTATGAGCCAAGCTCTGTTGTATTGACAGTTCTCAGGTAACAGAAAGGCATTAGGCCTGGAATGCTGTCTGTCCTCCAAAAATTAAGATCAAATGGCTGGTGTTATTTGCAGATCAATACAGTGCTTATGAGCACGACACTCTCTGACACTTACTGGGTGACCTTAGGTGAGTTTCCTTGTCTCTCTCATTGAATTATCCCATGCTTAAGAAGAACTCTGTAATAATAATAATAATAATAATACTATCATCTATCTCTTAGGTGAGGATTGAAATGAGATCATGGCCAGGTGTGGTGGCTCATGCCTGTAATCCCAGCACTTTGGGAGGCCAAGGCAGGAGGATCACAAGGTCAGGAGATCAAGACCATCCTGGCTAACATGGTGAAACCCCGTCTCTACTAAAAATACAAAAGATTAGCTGGGCATGGAGGCAGGCACCTGTAGTCCCAGCTACTCGGGAGGCTGAGGCAGGAGAATGGCGTGAACCTGAGAGGTGGAGCTTGCAGTGAGCTGAGATAGTGCCACTGCACTCCAGCCTGGGCGAGAGAGCTAGACTCCATCTCAAAAATAATAATAAAATAAAATAAATTGAGATCATGAATCATCAACATTTATTACTGTGCTTGATCTGTAGTATGAGCTCAATAAATAGTACCTATGTTGGTTATTAATATTGCACATGACTCCAAGGAGTCCTAGGTAATAAGAAATTTATACCTCCATAGGGTATCATATCTCTTAGAAATGCTTTTGATTGCAAATAACAGAAAACTTGACCTTTGGTAGCTGAAACAATTAGGGATTTACTTAACTTTACAGAACATCATTGGAAGTTGGCAATTCAGGGCTGATTCAGTGTTCAGCAACGTCCTGAAAGACCCTGACTTCTTCTGTCTTTCTGCTCTGTCCTGCTCAGTGAGTGGTTTTCATTTTTAGGCCTGTTGGATTCATAGTCACAAGATGGCTGCTGCATCACAAGGCCCAACAACCACATTCCAGGCTGGAAGAAAAGAGAAAGGTGGGGGCGGAGCAAGATGGCGGAATAGGAACAGCTCCAGTCTCCAACTCCCAGCGCGAGCGACACAGAAGACCGGTGATTTCTGCATTTTCAACTGAGGTACTGGGTTCATCTCACTGGGGAGTGCCAGACGATCGGTGCTGGTCAGCTGCTGCAGCCCGACCAGCTAGAGCTGAAGCAGGGCGAGGCATTGCCTCACCTGGAAAGCGCAAGGGGGAAGGGAATCCCTTTTCCTAGCCAGGGGAACTGAGACACACAACACCTGGAAAATCGGGTAACTCCCACCCCAATACTGCGCTTTAAGCAGACAGGCACACCAGGAGATCATATCCCACACCTGGCTGGGAGTGTCCCACACCCACGGAGCCTCCCTCATTGCTAGCACAGCAGTCTGTGATCTACCGGCAAGGCAGCAGCGAGGCTGGGGGAGGGGCGCCCGCCATTGCTGAGGCTTAAGTAGGTAAACAAAGCTGCTGGGAAGCTCGAACTGGGTGGAGCTCACAGCAGCTCAAGGAAACCTGCCTGTCTCTGTAGACTCCACCTCTGGGGACAGGGCACAGTAAATAATAACGAACGCAGCAGCTCTGCAGACGCAAACGACTCTGTCTGACAGCTTTGAAGAGAGCAGTGGATCTCCCAACACGGAGGTTGAGATCTGAGAAGGGACAGACTCCCTGCTCAAGTGGGTCCCTGACCCCTGAGTAGCCTAACTGGGAGACATCCCCCACTAGGGGCAGTCTGACACCCCACACCTCACAGGGTGGAGTACACCCCTGAGAGGAAGATTCCAAAGCAAGAATCAGACAGGTACACTCGCTGTTCAGAAATATTCTATCTTCTGCAGCCTCTGCTGCTGATACCCAGGCAAACAGGGTCTGGAGTGGACCTCAAGCAATCTCCTACAGCTACAACCTACAGCTGAGGATCCTGACTGTTAGAAGGAAAGCTATCAAACAGGAAGGACACCTACACCAAAACCCCATCAGTATATCACCATCATCAAAGACCAGAGGCAGATAAAACCACAAAGATGGGGAAAAAGCAGGGCAGAAAAGCTGGAAATTCAAAAAATAAGAGCGCATCTCCCCCGGCAAAGGAGCGCAGCTCATCGCCAGCAACGGATCAAAGCTGGACGGAGAATGACTTCGACGAGATGAGAGAAGAAGGCTTCAGTCCATCAAATTTCTCAGAGCTAAAGGAGGAATTATGTACCCAGCGCAAAGAAACTAAAAACCTTGAAAAAAAAGTGGAAGAATTGATGGCTAGAGTAATTAATGCAGAGAAGCTCACAAACGAAATGAAAGAGACGAAAACCATGGCACGAGAAATACGTGACAAATGCACAAGCTTCAGTAACCGTCTCGATCAACTGGAAGAAAGAATGTCAGCGATGGAGGATCAAATGAATGAAATGAAGCGAGAAGAGAAACCAAAAGAAAAAAGAAGAAAAAGAAATGAACAAAGCCTGCAAGAAGTATGGGATTATGTAAAAAGACCAAATCTACGTCTGATTGGGGTGCCTGAAAGTGAGGGGGAAAATGGAACCAAGTTGGAAAACACTCTTCAGGATATCATCCAGGAGAACTTCCCCAACCTAGTAGGGCAGGCCAACATTCAAATCCAGGAAATACAGAGAATGCCACAAAGATACTCCTCGAGAAGAGCAACTCCAAGACACATAATTGCCAGATTCACCAAAGTTGAAATGAAGGAAAAAATCTTAAGGGCAGCCAGAGAGAAAGGTCGGGTTACCCACAAAGGGAAGCCCATCAGACTAACAGCAGATCTCTCGGCAGAAACTCTTCAAGCCAGAAGAGAGTGGGGGCCAATATTCAACATTCTTAAAGAAAAGAATTTTAAACCCAGAATTTTATATCCAGCCAAACTAAGTTTCATAAGTGAAGGAGAAATAAAATCCTTTACAGATAAGCAAATGCTTAGAGATTTTATCACCACTAGGCCTGCCTTACAAGAGACCCTGAAGGAAGCACTAAACATGGAAAGGAACAACTGGTACCAGCCATTGCACAAACATGCCAAAATGTAAAGACCATCAAGGCTAGGAAGAAACTGCATCAACTAACGAGCAAAATAACCAGTTAATATCATAATGGCAGGATCAAGTTCACACATAACAATCTTAACCTTAAATGTAAATGGACTAAATGCTCCAATTAAAAGACACAGACTGGCAAACTGGATAAAGAGTCAAGACCCATCAGTCTGCTGTATTCAGGAGACCCATCTCACACGCAGAGACATACATAGGCTCAAAATAAAGGGATGGAGGAAGATTTACCAAGCAAATGGAGAACACAAAAAAGCGGGGGTTGCAATACTAGTCTCTGATAAAACAGACTTTAAACCATCAAAGATCAAAAGAGACAAAGAAGGCCATTACATAATGGTAAAGGGATCAATTCAACAGGAAGAGCTAACTATCCTAAATATATATGCACCCAATACAGGAGCACCCAGATTCATAAAGCAAGTCCTTAGAGACTTACAAAGAGACTTAGACTCCCATACAATAATAACGGGAGACTTCAACACTCCACTGTCAACATTAGACAGATCAACGAGACAGAAAGTTAACAAGGATATCCAGGAATTGAACTCATCTCTGCAGCAAGCAGACCTAATAGACATCTATAGAACTCTCCACCCCAAATCAACAGAATATACATTCTTCTCAGCACCACATCGTACTTACTCCAAAATTGACCACGTAATTGGAAGTAAAGCACTCCTCAGCAAATGTACAAGAACAGAAATTATAACAAACTGTCTCTCAGACCACAGTGCAATCAAATTAGAACTCAGGACTAAGAAACTCAATCAAAACCGCTCAACTACATGGAAACTGAACAACCTGCTCCTGAATGACTACTGGGTACATAACGAAATGAAGGCAGAAATAAAGATGTTCTTTGAAACCAATGAGAACAAAGATACAACATACCAGAATCTCTGGGACACATTTAAAGCAGTGTGTAGAGGGAAATTTATAGCACTAAATGCCCACAAGAGAAAGCAGGAAAGATCTAAAATTGACACTCTAACATCGCAATTAAAAGAACTAGAGAAGCAAGAGCAAACACATTCGAAAGCTAGCAGAAGGCAAGAAATAACTAAGATCAGAGCAGAACTGAAGGAGATAGAGACACAAAAAACCCTCCAAAAAATCAATGAATCCAGGAGTTGGTTTTTTGAAAAGATCAACAAAATTGACAGACCACTAGCAAGACTAATAAAGAAGAAAAGAGAGAAGAATCAAATCGACGCAATTAAAAATGATAAAGGGGATATCACCACCGACCCCACAGAAATACAAACTACCATCAGAGAATACTATAAACACCTCTATGCAAATAAACTGGAAAATCTAGAAGAAATGGATAATTTCCTGGACACTTACACTCTTCCAAGACTAAACCAGGAAGAAGTTGAATCCCTGAATAGACCAATAGTAGGCTCTGAAATTGAGACAATAATTAATAGCCTACCAACCAAAAAAAGTCCAGGACCAGATGGATTCACAGCTGAATTCTACCAGAGGTACAAGGAGGAGCTGGTACCATTCCTTCTGAAACTATTCCAATCAATAGAAAAAGAGGGAATCCTCCCTAACTCATTTTATGAGGCCAACATCATCCTGATACCAAAGCCTGGCAGAGACACAACAAAAAAAGAGAATTTTAGACCAATATCCCTGATGAACATCGATGCAAAAATCCTCAATAAAATACTGGCAAACCGGATTCAGCAGCACATCAAAAAGCTTATCCACCATGATCAAGTGGGCTTCATCCCTGGGATGCAAGGCTGGTTCAACATTCGCAAATCAATAAACATAATCCAGCATATAAACAGAACCAAAGACAAGAACCACATGATTATCTCAATAGATGCAGAAAAGGCTTTTGACAAAATTCAACAGCCCTTCATGCTAAAAACGCTCAATAAATTCGGTATTGATGGAACGTACCTCAAAATAATAAGAGCTATTTATGACAAACCCACAGCCAATATCATTCTGAATGGGCAAAAACTGGAAAAATTCCCTTTGAAAACTGGCACAAGACAGGGATGCCCTCTCTCACCACTCCTATTCAACATAGTGTTGGAAGTTCTGGCTAGGGCAATCAGGCAAGAGAAAGAAATCAAGGGGATTCAGTTAGGAAAAGAAGAAGTCAAATTGTCCCTGTTTGCAGACGACATGATTGTATATTTAGAAAACCCCATTGTCTCAGCCCAAAATCTCCTTAAGCTGATCAGCAACTTCAGCAAAGTCTCAGGATACAAAATTAATGTGCAAAAATCGCAAGCATTCTTATACACCAGTGACAGTCAAACAGAGAGCCAAATCAGGAATGAACTTCCATTCACAATTGCTTCAAAGAGAATAAAATACCTAGGAATCCAACTTACAAGGGATGTAAAGGACCTCTTCAAGGAGAACTACAAACCACTGCTCAGTGAAATCAAAGAGGACACAAACAAATGGAAGAACATACCATGCTCATGGATAGGAAGAATCAATATCGTGAAAATGGCCATACTGCCCAAGGTAATTTATAGATTCAATGCCATCCCCATCAAGCTACCAATGAGCTTCTTCACAGAATTGGAAAAAACTGCTTTGAAGTTCATATGGAACCAAAAAAGAGCCCGCATCTCCAAGACAATCCTAAGTCAAAAGAACAAAGCTGGAGGCATCACGCTACCTGACTTCAAACTATACTACAAGGCTACAGTAACCAAAACAGCATGGTACTGGTACCAAAACAGAGATATAGACCAATGGAACAGAACAGAGTCCTCAGAAATAATACCACACATCTACAGCCATCTGATCTTTGACAAACCTGAGAGAAACAAGAAATGGGGAAAGGATTCCCTATTTAATAAATGGTGCTGGGAAAACTGGCTAGCCATAAGTAGAAAGCTGAAACTGGATCCTTTCCTTACTCCTTATACGAAAATTAATTCAAGATGGATTAGAGACTTAAATGTTAGACCTAATACCATAAAAATCCTAGAGGAAAACCTAGGTAGTACCATTCAGGACATAGGCATGGGCAAAGACTTCATGTCTAAAACACCAAAAGCAACGGCAGCAAAAGCCAAAATTGACAAATGGGATCTCATCAAACTAAAGAGCTTCTGCACAGCAAAAGAAACTACCATCAGAGTGAGCAGGCAACCTACAGAATGGGAGAAAATTTTTGCAATCTACTCATCTGACAAAGGGCTAATATCCAGAACCTACAAAGAACTCAAACAAATTTACAAGAAAAAAACAAACAACCCCATCCAAAAGTGGGCAAAGGATATGAACAGACATTTCTCAAAAGAAGACATTCATACAGCCAACAGACACATGAAAAAATGCTCATCATCACTGGCCATCAGAGAAATGCAAATCAAAACCACAATGAGATACCATCTCACACCAGTTAGAATGGCGATCATTCAAAAGTCAGGAAACAACAGGTGCTGGAGAGGATGTGGAGAAATAGGAACACTTTTACACTGTTGGTGGGATTGTAAACTAGTTCAACCATTATGGAAAACAGTATGGCGATTCCTCAAGGATCTAGAACTAGATGTACCATATGACCCAGCCATCCCATTACTGGGTATATACCCAAAGGATTATAAATTATGCTGCTATAAGGACACATGCACACGTATGTTTATTGCAGCACTATTCACAATAGCAAAGACTTGGAATCAACCCAAATGTCCATCAGTGACAGATTGGATTAAGAAAATGTGGCACATATACACCATGGAATACTATGCAGCCATAAAAAAGGATGAGTTTGTGTCCTTTGTAGGGACATGGATGCAGCTGGAAACCATCATTCTTAGCAAACTATCACAAGAACAGAAAACCAAACACCGCATGTTCTCACTCGTAGGTGGGAACTGAACAATGAGATCACTTGGACTCGGGAAGGGGAACATCACACACCGGGGCCTATCATGGGGAGGGGGGAGGGGGGAGGGATTGCATTGGGAGTTATACCTGATGTAAATGACGAGTTGATGGGTGCAGCACACCAACATGGCACAAGTATACATATGTAGCAAACCTGCACGTTGTGCACATGTACCCTACAACTTGAAGTTTAATAATAATAAATAAATTTAAAAAAAAAAAAAAAAAAGGAAAAAAAAAAAAAAAAAAAAAAAAAGAAAAGAGAAAGGTGAAGTAGCCAAATCCTCATACTAAGGCTTTGCCTTCATTTCAGGAAGGGATGGCCTCCCCAGGGCCTTCTGCTCACATCTCATTGGTTGGAACTGTGTCATTAACCCACCTCAGGTGTAAGAAAGGCTAGAAAGTCACATGTTTGGCCTCTGTGCTTCAACAGAAAAGGAAAACAAAGCAAAAGTAGGGAAATGGGTATTGATCCAACCTGTAACATCAGTTAGAAGGAGGCAGTGTAATTTGGCACGCCGAGAGGGCCAGCTTCTAAGCAAGTAGCATCATTTCCCCTATTGGGGGAACATGCCCCCAATATTTCAACGTAGGTTCTTTCTACTTTCCATAAGTGTTGGCTGGCTGAGAAATAAAGAATGACAGTACAAAGAAAGGAATTTTGCAGCTGGGCCACCAGGGGTGACATCACATATCAGTAGGACTGTGATGCCTGCTTGAGTCTCAGACCAGCAAGTTTTTATTAAGGGTTTCAAAAGGGGAGGGGGTGTAAGAACAGGGAGTAGGTACAAAGATCACATGCTTCAAAGGGCAAAAAACAGAACCACTAATAAGAGTCTAACAAAGATCACATGCTTCTGAGGGAACGGGACAACAGGCAAAAGCAGAACCACTGATAAGGGTCCAAGAAAGATCGCAAGGCAAGGGCAAAGCAGAACCACTGATAAGGGTCTATGTTCAGTGGTGCACGTATTGTCTTGATAAACATCTTAAACAACAGAAAACAGGGCTCGAGAGCAGAGAACCAATATGACCACAAATTTACCAGGGCAGAGTTTTCCCACCCCTAGTAAGCCTGAGGGTTCTGCAGGAGACCAGGGTGTATCTCAGTCCTTATCTCAACTGCACAAGACAGACATTCCCAGAGCAGCCATTTATAGACCTCTCCCCAGGAATGCATTCCTTTCCCCAGGTTGTCAATATTCCTTGCTAGGAAAAGAATTTAGCAATATCTTTCCTACTTGGATGTCCGTTTATAGGCTCTCTGCAAGAAGAAAAATATGGCTCTTTTTGCTTGACTCCGCAGGCAGTCAGACCTTATGGTTGTCTTCCCTTGTTCCATAAAAATTGCTGTTATTCTGTTCTTTTTCAAGGTGCACTGATTTCATATTGTTCAAACACACATGTTTTACAATCAATTTGTACAGTTAACACAATTATCACAGTGGTCCTGAGGTGACATACAACCTCAACTTATGAAGATTACAAGATTAAGAGAATAAAGACAGGCATAAGAAATTATAAAAGTGTTATTTGGGAACTGATAAATGTCCATATTAAGATGAAATCATCACAATTTATGTTCCTCTGCTGTGGCTCCAGCTGGTCCCTCCATTCAGGGTCCCTGACTTCCCACAAAATTCCCCACCCTAGGAACGTAAGGACTAGAGCTGCAACATATGGGAACATACATAAGTGTTCTGCTTCCAGCCAGGCCCTTGAGAGGGGAGAAGGCATTCTGCCCCTTTTTGCTTTTCACTACCACTTATCAAGGGAGTGTTATGTAACTAGGACTGAACAGCTGAATAACATTGATGCAGTCATTGTCTTCAAAGATGGAGGAACATATGCTTGTCAAACTGTATGATATTACATCCATAGAGATATGCATGTGATGCTGTGGGAAAACACAGAAGAGGGGGCCTCTGGCTCAGATTGGGAAATCAGGGAAGGTGGCCCAAAGGAGGTGGCACTGGAGCTATGTTTGGAAAGATAGCAAAGATCTGGGATGGTAAACAAGGGAGTGGAAAAATATTACAAGTAGAGGTAACATGTGCAAAGACCCGGAGGTAAGGAGACCATATAGGTGATTCAAAGAATCCTGAGGAGTTTATTAGGACTAGAGCTTAGAGTTTATGTTGGGGTCTAATGAGAAAGAGGACTAGAAAAACAGGCTGAAGCAGGCTCAAGGGTGCCTTATTTGCCAAACCAAGAAATGTATATGGCACCAAATGTATATGGCAGGACTTCAAGTCAGGGAATAATGTGATTAAACTCACATTTAAAATTACTTTAGCAGCCTATGTAAAAGCTAGACCAGAGGAAGGGAAGATGAGATCAGAGGTAGAGTGATTAGAAGGTAATTGGGAGAACTGAGGAGGAAGGCTGAGCATCTGAACCACTGTAGTGTTGGAGACCATCACATCTAGAGGAAATTTGGGAGATGCTGAGAAGGTCAAATCAATAGGACTTAATAAGTGATTGGATATATATGTTCATGAGGATTCAGGGACGACACCATGTTTCTGGCTCAGGCAACTGGATTGATGTGCTGCCTCATGACGTCAAAGAGATTACTGAAGAACAACAAAGTAATTTTTGAGGAAGTATTGACTTTGGAGAAGTTGAGTTTGAAGTACCTGGAGAATGTGTAAATGAGTATGTCTGGTAGGCAACTCGGAGATACAAGTCAGGAGAGTGGTCTGGCAGGAGATACAGATTTACCATTTGCAAATAAATGATGGTTGAAGTCTCTGAAATGAGTATGCACACCACATCCCACCCCCAGGGGAGTTGTATCAGAGTCACCACAACCTCAAAGCCAAACCTTCCCTCCCCTCCCCTCCGCTTTCTTTCCTTTCTTTTTTTTTTCTTTTCTTTGAGACGGAGTCTTTCTCTCTTCCCCAGGCTGGAGTGCAGTTGTGTGATCTCAGCTCACTGCATCCTCCGCCACCCGGGTTCAAGCAATTCTCTGCCTCAGCCTCTCAAGCATCTGGAACCACAGGCGCCCGCCGCAACGCCCCGCTAATTTTTGTAATTTTTGTAGAGACGGGTTTTCACTACACTGGCCAGGCTGGTCTCAAACTCCTAACTTCAAGTGATTCACCCGCCTCGGCCACCCAAAGTGCTGGGATTACAGGCATGAGCCACGGCATCTGACCAATGCCACCTTTTTGAGGCATGGCTTATCAAGAAATATTTAAGGAAATGAATGTGTTAATTATGTCTCAATAAAACAACCATAAAGTTAATCTGTATGAATGGTACAAATCAAATTAGAAGAAAATTTACATTTTAAATAAGACTAATGAGGAACTCAAAGTCACTAGGTGTGCAAGGCAGCCTCCAGGGTGATTCTCAGTATTGAATTCTGCTTCTTGGTATTCATGTCTCGTGCATGCTTCCCCATCTTCTAAGGGGACTGCCTGTGTGGCTAATAGCATGTGGCAGAAGTGAGAGTACGTCACTTGGGTCATTTACTCTGCAGGAAGATAGCTGCCACGGCATGAGCAGCCCCCTGGAGAGGCCTACACGGTGAGGAACTGAGGCCTCCTGCTGACAGCCCTGTGAGGGCGCCATTTTGAAAGTAGAGTCTCTGGCCCAGGCCGACCTTGAGCTGACTGCAGCCCCTGCCAAAATCTGACTGCGGCTTGGCCTGAGATCCTGGGCCAGAACCGCCCAGTTAAAGTGCCCCTGATTTCTAAGACTCAAACACTATGTTGGGTATAATGTTTACTGCTTTAAGCCACCAACCATACAACTAAAGATAATTAATAAAATAGGACATAATAATTTATATAAAATAATTATGTCTTGTTTTCATGGAAATGAAATTCTTTATGACAATTTCTATGCTTACTTGCATTAATATTTTATTTCCTATAGAAATGATTCTAGATTTTACAACCTTTCTTTTGACATAGTAGACCTTAAGTAGGTTTTAAATAAATTTTAGTTTTAAGAAGCTATATTCTCCAGTGGGGAGAAATAATTTAAGGCTCAGCATTCTTATATTAGAATTTATAGCATTTTAAAGTAACATATAGTAACAAGCTGCTGAATTTTAATACACGTTAAAATTTTGCACTTATGACAATTTCATAATTAAAATAAATGATTGCTATAAAATAATTAGCCTAGCATTACTTATTAATTTCTAATTTAGTTCCATATAATAGTTACTACTTTGAATTATTCATGGTAAATACTATTAGTGGTTATATTATGATGGTAGATTTAAAATGTGAACTCAGCAATGCCATCTGATACAACAAAATGACAAATGATATGAACTACAATATAAAATAGCAAATATAACCAGCACACTAATATCAAATAGTAATTTATTAGTAATTTTATGGCAATTGCTGATTAGCCCATCACTCATGAAAGGAGCAACTCATTTAGAAACTCAGGTTATTTTAGTTATTGCTAGATCAACAATGTTTTCTTTTTTAAATAAGCTAAAGTGGCATTGTTTATATCTATCCTGTTAGAACAAGGTACTTTATTTCCATTTGCTGGGAAAATTTTATACTGGAGGTACACATTCTTATTTGGAGGAAAAAAAGGCAAAAAAAAAAAAAAAAATCACCCACCAAACCCCACAAAGAAATAAAGACACCTGTTATGTGAATGGCATGTGGTGATCTCATGAAATACACAACCTAAACGCATGTACATGGCAGCCTGAGTGTGCAGGCTGAGAAAAAAAAGTAGCAAACTGGGATCCACTGCCTTTTAATCTGAGGAAGAAATGAGAATGACCAGTGGGACGCTGCCAGAGTCCTCCTGAGTTGGAGTTTTGCATATAACTCTCTGGGTTATTTTCCCTCCCTCCCTAAGGCAGCTACAAAATTAGAAAAATCTGCTAGCCTTGCTTTAACCAAATTCTTTAAGGAAATCCCTTGAGTGTCTGCGATAAGAAAACACTGCACTATAAACATCTTTGAGGCTCAGGGTGCACCCAATGAGAAACAGCACTTTGAGGAGCGGAGCAGGGCACTTCGGGGTCAGCAGGTTTGCTGTCATCTTTAGAGCTTGCAGCAGGCTTGAAGAAGTACCACATGCAAGCCCACCTGACAGCAAAGGAAGGGTCCTAATAGTTAAGAAAAGGTGCCCACTGATGCCAGCCACTGGGAGACACTTGGGTAAGTGGGTGTGAGCACCCTGTGGGACCCTGTTACAGCCTTGTCCAGTGAGTTATTGGGAAAGCAACTTGGGATGAGTTCAGAGCTGGGGAGGAGGAGGAGGAGATATTCTGAAGTATAGTGAATAGGTCTTCTCTTCTCCTTTTTGTCTTTTTTCTTTGGGGCATTTCTTGAAAGGGAATTCCCGGGGAAATGGAAACTTAGAGTGCAGACTTTGTGCAGCCCAAAGTGGAAGCATCTCTTCCTGGAAAAAGTTTATCAAAGCTAAACGACATTCAGGAGGCGGTTTTCACACATGTGAGGGTTTGGGTCCAGGGACTTGAGGGCTTGGCATGGAAGAGCTTGGTGACATATACCCTCTTAGAATGAGTAAGCATGTGTGATAGCAAAGACTTGGAACCAACCCAAATGCCCATCGATGATAGACTGGATAAAGAAAATATGGCACATATACACCATGGAATACTATGGAATACTCTGCAGCCATAAAGAAGTATGAGATTATGCCCTTTGCAGGGACATGGATGAAGCTGGAAGCCATCATTCCCAGCAAACACAGGAACAGAAAACCAAACACCACATGTTCTCACTCATAAGTGGGAGTTAAAAATGAGAACACATGGACACAGGGAGGGGAACATCACACACCGGGGCCCGTAGTGGGGTGGGGAGCAAGGAGATGGAGAGCTTTAGGACAAATACCTAATACATGTAGGACTTAAAACCTAGATCACCGGTTGATAGGTGTAACAAACCACCATGGCACATGTATGCCTATGTAACAAATCTGCACATTCTGTACATGTATCCCAGAACTTAAAGTAAAAAAAGAAAAAAAAGAAAGAATAAAAGAATGAAAGAGCATGTGTGAATAGCTCCTACCCACAGAGAGCACTTTGAGGGAGAACTGCATGGGGGGACTCCTAGTGCAGGATGGTTGAGTTAAGTGAATTAGCAACATTCAGTACCTAGGGGAAATTGGATGAAGGCTTGCGATTGGTTTAAGATTGACAGGAACATTTTCAGTCACTTTTGTCATTTTCCCTGTATATCCCAGCCCTGGGGTATCAGGTGTTTGACAAAATTCAAGGGACTCATGGATTTAGAGCTAGACTTAATTGTGGTCCTTTGAAGGTAAGAATGATGTAGAGGTTTGTGTATCAGATGCCTTTTTTGTACCCCCTCATATCCTTTCAGGCTTGACTCTGATTGTAGTCAGGGCTGGAGCAAATAGTTCTGTGAGGGCTTTGACTCATTTCCTGCTGACAGCATCTCACCCCAAGCACCAACTGCATATACCTTTTATGTTCTGCCCCAGGTTTCTCCAATCAATGGTATGGAATGACAGTGAATGTTTGCTCTGTATACATGAATGTGAAACCTACTAGACACAAGGAGCGAAGTTTCTTGAATCACCATGCGGAAGGCTGCCTGCTGAACAGTGCGTGACTGGTCCATGACATGAGTGAGAAACACACCCCTCATATATGAGACCACTGAGATTTGGAGGTTGTTTGTATACATGTTAGCCTACCCTGACTAATATGCCACTGTACAACTCCAGGGGGAGCCACTCACATAACAAGGATGTGAATGGTGGCCCTTCAGAGCTACGCAGTACACAGCCTGCATGGCTGCACAGTAGCCTTACTTGCCTTTCCAACAGAAAAGCCAGAAACACACTTTCCTAGTATCCCTTGCAATTAGATATATGACCTAACCTCTGCCCTGCAAATATAGACATGTGCCAGAGTGAGACTGGGAAACAATGTGAAGGCAAGCACCATTTTCCTGGTAATGATGATGGTGGAGGCATCGAATTTCAGGGGAGGCAGTAAGAGCAGTTTTGGCATCTAATGCACAGCACCAGGTATGATCAGCAGGGCCTTTGCTGGTGTAGTGCTGTCATATGGTAGTACATTGGGTATTTTTCGTGGTTATGTACTCTCCAAGCATGACTGATTCTCCCGCAAATTCTGTGACCTACCTAAGTGTCTTTATTAAATTAAATTTCTGCTTAACTAGCTAAATTGGTGTACTATTTAGGATGTAGGTTCAGCATCTAAAAACACAAGCTCTACAGATAAGATTGAGATCTTTTTTTTTTTTTTTTCCTGAGATGGAGTCTCGCTCTGTCACCCAGGCTGGAGTGCAGTGGCGTGATCTCGGCTCACTGCAAACTCTGCCTCCCAGATTCACACCATTCTCCTGCCTCAGCGTCCCGAGTAGCTGGGACTACAGGTGCCTGCCACCACGCTCAGCTAATTTTTTGTATTTTTAGTAGAGAGAGGGTTTCACCATGTTAGTCAGGATGGTCTCGATCTCCTGACCTCATGATCCACCCGCCTTGGCCTCCCAAAGTATTGGGATTACAGGCGTGAGCCACCACGCCTGGCCTAAGATTGAGATCTTTTCTCTCTCATGTAACCATACAGGGTTGATATGGTGGCTCCACAGTGTTGGCAAACCCACTGACTCACCACTCTTAGACAATTGTCATTGTCTGCCAACATGGGTCACCAACATTCTGGCATTCTACCCAGTCAGAAAAAGAAAGGGAAGATATGCCTCTTCCTTTTAAGAACATGACCTGGATGTTGAACACATCGCTTCCCCTTACATCCTCCATTGGCTAGAACATACTTATATGGCCAAACCTAGGTGCAAGAGTGTCTGGGAAATGAAGTGTGAAAGTTGTCAGAATCAAAATGGAGTCACTAATGTTAAGAAAACCTTGACAAATAGAGCCTGAGAAGGTCATGAAGAGAAGATTCATAAATTAGCCAGGCATGGTGGCACATGCCTGTAATCCCAGCTACTTGGGAGGCCGAGGCATGAGAATCACTTGAACCCGAGAGGGAGAGATTGCAGTGAGCCACGATCACACCACTGTACTCTAGCCGGGGTGAGAGAGCAAGACCTGTCTCAAAAAGAAAAAAAAAAGAAAAGATCCTCACACTTGTTCACCTGATAAGGAAAAAGACTACAAAAACCACAACCTTGGACAAAGGCCTTTGCAACCTTATACAAAAAATACTTCTCCAAGGACATCTGCCCAGCAACTACCTGTCCAACCTCAGACTGGCATTACCCTTTCAATTGATCATTGTAGCCAAAGATAGTATTTCAAAACAATTACGTAATCTTCTTTATTATTTTCTTTCTTTCTTTTCTTTTTTTTTTTTTTTTGAGATGGAGTATTGTTCTGTTGCCCAGGCTGGAGTGCAATGGCGCGATCTCAGCTTATTGCAAGCTCTACCTCCCGAGTTCACACCATTCTCCTGTCTCAGCCTCCAGAATAGCAAGTAGCTGGGACTACAGGCACTCGCCACCACGCCTGGCTAATTTTTTTGTGTTTTTAGTAGAGACGGGGTTTCACCGTGTTAGCAAGATGGTCTCGATCTCCTGACCTCATGATCCACCTGCCTCGGCCTCCCAAAGTGCTGAGATTACAGGCATGAGCCACCGCGCCCGGCCTTCCTTATTATTTTCTTTAAAAACATTTGACAACTGGGCATGGTGACTCATACCTATAATCCCAGCACTTTGGGAGGCCCAGGTGGGTGGATCACCTGAGGTCAGGAGTTTGAGATAAGCCTGGTCAACATGGCAAAACCCCATGTCTTCTAAAAATACAAAAATTAGTCATGTGTGAGTGCGTGCCTGTAATACCACCTACTCGGGAGGCTGGGGCAGGAGAATCCCTTGAACCCTGGAGGCGGAGGTTGCAGTGAGTTGAGATTGCACCTCTGCACTCCAGCCTGGGTGGCAGAGTGAGACTGTTTCAAAACAAACAACACACACACACCTTTGTCTTCCTTTGCCTCCCTGAATATGCACATAGTTTACGATGGCATGCATATTCCCATTGCAATGCTCTATTCCCAGATAAATATCATTTCCTTTTAGAGCCTCTAAATTATTTAGGTTAATGTTACTTTCAGTGTTCAGAAATCTTTGTTGGCTTCCAGAAATAGCAATATGCAAAGGATCTGAGGATAAGGAAGAATATGAAATGCTGGGTAACGGCAAGTAGTTTGGTGTGACTGCAGTTTATGCTGGAATGGGAGACCTATTAGTGACAGGGGAGGCCAGAGATTCAGCAGTGCCTATATGCCAAGATAAGGAGTTTAGACTTCATCATGGTGACGTTTTGGGCAAAGACAAGGGATGATTAGTTTGCATTTTAGAAAGGTCATTGTATTTTCATTTGCCTAAGTTCTTGCACAAAAGAGAAGCTGACTCTGGCTGATTAGGCAGGAATAGAGTTAATTAAAATACCATTGCATCATAGAAGTATTAGGAGCTTGGTCTGAAGTTCAGTTTCCATGAACAGTGTCCCAAATCACATGGCAGACCTGGTTTGATGGGAAAGCTGTGCTTCCGCTGTCACTGTCATCATGGAGCATTAGTTGCTATAGTTGGCACTGCTGCCAGCAAGTCAGCACGACTGAAATTTCCACAAACTCCAGCCACTGCAGCCATTTCTGCACCTTAGGAATCCAAGTTTGCAGACACTGCTGTTTCTGAAGGCTGGATACCTTCACCACCAGCAAGGAGATTCTACATGGATCCTCCCGCCCACTCTGGTCTACTGCTGAATCAGATTCTGATTTAGACTTCTGATTGGTGGAGCTTAGGTTACAATGTGCCTGCAAAGAAGCCTTTTGGATAGCATTTTCTGAGTTAACTCCCCAAACATAGAAAGGATGTTTCAAAGGTACCGGCTGGCCGGAAAACATGATAAATGCCCACGTCATAACTTTTTCACGTGGTCTGGCTTTCCAGAAATACACTGTTTGGACCCAGACATTTATCTTGGTCTTGGACAAGAGCAAGAAGGTAGCGATTCTTTTTGCTAAGCGCAGGTGTTACTTGTCTTTCCAGTTCCACATTTTAAAAAACACAAGTTTTAACTCAAATTTCATTGCCAGGCATTATGCCAGGTACTTTTATTACATTCCCTCTCAACTCTTTGTGCATCAGCTCCCCACTGTTAGACAGATGAGCAAACTGAGACTCAGAAAGTTTAAATGACTTTAAAAGGCCAGGGAACTCGGAAGTGAGGGAACCAGGATTCTAACCCAAGTTTCCTGACTTCAAGTCTTTTTTCATTATACTTGGTTGCATATAAACCCCTGGAATTTTCTAAAATTAGAAAAATATTTTAATAAGTTTTACGAACTTATTGATTTCCTTATTGCTGGTAGATGGGAACTCATGGATTTGGCTTATATAAAAACAACATCTTACTTTTTAAGTGAGCACAAGGAGCCCTCCACTCATTCCATGAGGTGTTTCTTTTTGTTGTTTTGTTTGTTTGTTTATTTTTCAGTTATTCCAGGGCCCCTGGAAACCTCTAGGTACCATCTTTTCTTAGAGCAGATATAAACCCACCTAGCACCCCTAGAGCTGTCTAGGCAGTAACCCTCGTGGCTGCTGTGGCTGATGGGCCTAACTCATGGTAACTCATGGTTGGTGATAACTGGGCGTTTTGGGAGGCACAGTTGTGAATGCAAATTTGGGATTTAGTGCCAAACACTCTCCCACCCTCAAATGTTTACACCCTTATACTTATGAAAAATAAGCATGATATAGTAAGTTTCTTATGACAAAAACAATTTATTCATTGCTTATCATACTGACATTTTGGCCTTCTCAATTTGTTACTCTTGACATCATTTTTTTTTTCTTTTTTTTTGAGTTAGTGTCTTGCTCTGTCACCCAGGCTGGAGTGCAGTGGCATGATCTTGGCTCACTGCGACCTCTGTCTCCTGGGCTCAAGCCATCCTCCCACCCCAGCCTCCTAAGTAGCTGGGACTGCAGGCATGCGCCATCGTGCCCAGCTAATTTTTGTATTTTTTTTGTAGAGACAGGGTTTTGCCATGTTTCCCAGGCTGTTCTCGAACTCCTGAGCTCAAGCAATCCTCCTGCCTCGGCCTCCAAAGGTGCTGAGATTACAGGTATCAGCCACTGCTCTCAGCTGACATAATTTTTTTTTAAGAAAATCATTGTTTTAGTATATAGTAAGTCTCTTTATTTAACTTGTAAAACATGTTTTACTACTCTGTGAAAGAAAGATCATTTTACTGAAAGAAAGGCCTATTCTACTTGGAAGTATTTGTGTATGTTTGTATGTGTGAGACAGACTTTTATATAGAAAAAGAAACACATACACACACACACACTTCCTTAGTGAACAATACTGCAAACTATTTCTTTTAATCTTGATAATTTGACTGAAGCCAGGTCCAGAAATCTCACTGTTGTCTCCAAGGGCTAATCTGTTCCATTTCAAGGCGCCTGCCTATTGCTTCACTTTAGATTCGGTCAGTTCTAAGCAGGAGCCTGCCCAGATCCTGACTTCCCAGCTGTTACCCACTTTGGGGTTTGGGGCCTGCAGAAAATGAATGTTCAAAAACACAATTTATAAATGTTCAAGTTAATGTGACAAGTTCAAAATACCTTTTTTTTTTTTTTTTTTTTTTTGAGACAGAGTCTCGCTCTGTCGCCCAGGCTGGAGTGCAGTGGGGCGATCTCTGCTCACTGCAAGCTCCACCTCCCGGGTTCACCCCATTCTCCTGCCTCAGCCTCCCAAGTAGCTGGGACTACAGGCGCCTGCCACCACGCCCAGCTAATTTTTTGTATTTTTAGTAGAGACAGAGTTTCACCATGTTAGCCAGGATGGTCTCAATCTCCTGACCTCGTGATCCGCCCGCCTCAGCCTCCCAAAGTGCTGGAATTACAGGCGTGAGCCACCGCGCCCAGCCCAAAATACATATTTTTTAGCAGAGCTCAGATGACATCAGGCTGGAATATATTTCACGAGTGTGGCTTCCCCAGTCCCCAGTGTTCTCATGGGATATGTGCGAGGCTGAGTCATGAAATCCTGCCAAACCAGAGCCAGGTTTTCGAGTCCTGGGAAGCTCTGGTGGGGATTTAGCAATCCCCTCTATCACCCCAAGCAAGTCTCCCTCAAATGCTGGCACAGTTGCCTTTTAGAATTGCAACCACATCATTTGGATCTAATATTTAGGTCCCTAGTACTATTTTTTATGATGCTATTAATGCCATTTTGCTATAGTGTTTCAAAGATTACATATTGTGAAAATGACTCATCATCACACAACTATATCTCACCCGCCTCAAGATGACCTGTCTGAGACAAGCGCAATGATTACCAGGCCCAGGAGAAACCCAGCACAGCTGGCTTGTCAGGGCATACACCCTCCACCCACAGTCCCACTTCTTTTCTTGACTTGACTCATCAACTCCTCTAATACTGGGCTGGGATCAGAGCAAGGAATCAATTCCTTGCTTATCTACCCAATATTGTTATTTTTAAAACTGCTGTTCTCTCTTGGTGAGAATAAAAGTATCTTCCGGGGACAAAGGTGACTGAAGTGGAATAGATGCGGCTCCAGGAGAATGTCATCTAGAGCCCCATTGATTGTAGCATCCTGGTCTTTGAGGAGTTTAGTCGACCCTGTATACAACCTGCTGAGTCTGTGGGTGTGCAGGAAAGAGTTAACAAAACAGCCCCAAACTGCTGTCCTTGAAAAGGTCTGCTCGCCAGGCTGGCCCTTGGCTGGTATCTGAGAGCTCAGACTTTAGGAGGGTTCCCACTGATAGGAGTGGCTCAATGTGCTTAAGCTGTTCGTAGAAACAATATGGTTTATGACAAATCTTTGCTTTGCTTCTGGGAGTCCGGAATTTCAGTACATGTCCAGCAGAGGCTGTCTACAGGACCAGTACCCCTCACAAAAATCTCTGCGCATTGAGTCTGTGATGAGCTTCCCTGGCAGGCACTATTTCACACCTGTGGTCACAACTCATTGCTGAGGGAATGAACATATTCTATGCGATTCCAATAAGAGAGGATCTGGAAGCTTCTGCCTGGTTCCCCCCATGCCTCACCCCATGCACCTCCCTTTGCTAATGGCGTTTGGCATCCTTTTGCCCTAATAAATCATAGCCATGAGTATGTTTATATTTATATGCTGAGTCCTGTGAGTTCTCCTAGTGAATTACTGAAACCAAGAGTGATCTTGGGGACTTACCACACACAGGGCAGTAAAAACTCCTCAACAGCAGTGTAATGTCCACCACATATGCAATGACTTAAAACCTATCTATCCTATAGAATGCAAGCTCCATGAGTTCAGGGACTATGTTCTGTTCATCACTATCTTTAGTACATGGTACAGTGCGTATAACACAAATGGTATTGACTACCTTTTCTGAGGAACTGACTGACTAAACAGGATGGGAGGAGCAGGTTCTTAGCCAGTGAACTGTGGACAACTATATGCTATGGGTTTGAGCCCAAATTTGACTTCATTTTTGATCATGTAGATAAGTGACCCAAATTGTGGGACAATATTTTAGGCTAAGTACCACATCATACATTGTGCAGCCATCCCTGGCATAGGTCTAGCTCATATTCATATGTTACGAAATGTGATCCTGCCTATTTTCATTTACCTGTAGCTCCCCTGTGTACTGGGTTGGAATAGTACCTCCCCTAAGCTCATGTCCTCTTGGAATCTCTGAATGTGACCTTATTTGAAAATAGAATCTTTACAGATATAATGAGTTAAAATGAGGTTAAACTGGGTAAGTGCGGTGGCTCATACCTGTAATCCAAGCAGTTTGGGAAGCCAAGGTGGGCAGATCACCTGAGGTCAGGAGTTCGAGACCAGCCTGGCTAACATGGAGAAACCCTGCCTCTACTAAAAATACAAAAATTAGCTAGGCATGGTGGCGGGTGCCTGCAATCCCAACTACTCAGGAGGCTGAGGCAAGAGAATCACTTGAATCCGGGAAGCAGAGGTTGGAGTAGCCGAGATCGCACCACTGCACTCCAGCCTGCCTGGGTGACAGAGTGAGACAACAAAACAAACAACAATAAAAAGAGGTTAACCTGGATTAGGATGGCCATAATCCAATGATTAGTTTCTTTTTAAGAAAAGACAGATGCAGGCAGACACAGAGGAGGAGGCAATGTGAAGACTCACAGAGGTGTGGTAAAATGTGGAACTTGACTCCAGAGGTGGGGCTCAGACACCAGACCAGCCTGAGGACTAACTAAAACAGGGCCAGGGCAAAAGCACTTTCAATCAGTCACGACCACCTGGGAGTTACCACCTCTTTCCATGGCAATGACCCAATGATTACTTCTTTCCTAGAAATTTCTGCATAAACTATCCCTTAATCTGCATGCAATTAAAAGTGGATATAATTATGACTACAAAGCTGCCCCAAGCTGCTACTCTCTGCGTGCGGAGTAGCCCTGCTCTGCAGGAGCGGTCATGAAGCTGACACACTGCCTCTTCCATAAAGCTGTTTTCTTCTACCTCTGGCTTGCCCTTGAATTATTTCCTGGGTGAAGCCAAGAACCCTCGCGGGTTAAGTTCCACTTTGGGGCTCGCCTACCCTGCATCAGAGGGAGAAGGCCATTTGAAGGGGGAGCCAGAGACTGGAGTGACGCATCTACAAGCCAAGGAATGTGAAGGATCGCCAGCAAATGCCAGAAGCTGAGAAAGAGGCATGGGACAGATTCTCTCTCAGAGCCTCCAGAAGGAACCAACCCTATTGACAGCATAATTTCAGCCTCCTAGTCTCCAGAACTGTGAGAGAATCAATGTCCATGGTTTTAAGCCACCCAGTATGTGGTATTTTGCTATAGCAGCGCTAGAAGTGCTGAGGCAGCCCTTAAATCCTGAGCCTTGTATGTGATGAAGATTATTCTTTTTCCTTTGCACTCCTGGGAAACAGGCAAGTATTGTTGAATCACACTGGTGTACCCTTTACATTTTTGCCTATATAACTTAACTTAATACTCATATCTGTAAACATAGGCCTTTATTCTTGTATACAAGCTCCTGTCTCTAAATGAACCTGCCTAGATGGTTTTCTTCAGCCAGGTTTGATGTTAAAAAGAAATTACTCTACCAAAACCAATTATCTTGTGTAAATATATCTGGACAACTCTTTGAAACTTAAGTATTCTTTTTTTTTTTTTTTTCTTAATTTCTTGTGTGGAAGAAATGACACGATACAAATCCAACAAGTATATATTCACCAAAGTACATTAGAATTATTTTCCCCTGTGTGAAATCAGTGAAGACATTTGTAGAGGGTGGGAGAAGAATCCTGCAAATGCCACAGCAATAAGCAGATCAGAATAAACTTCAATTTGAAAAAAATATTCAGGGGCAGCTGATCGGCGGTGGGAGAGGGGAGGTGAAAATAAAAGCACGTTTATTTTTATGCATTAATAGATGGATAAAATGTGGCTCCAAAATGCGGCCCTGCTTGGGTGATGCGCCCCATCCTACTGGGATCAGAGTACAACGATGTTTTCAATGACATTCTTCTCCTGCCGTTGGCTAATCAACAACATTTACTAAGTGCTTATTCTGTGCTTATGACAGGTTAATGATCATCATTATCATCATGAGATAAATTACCAATATGAGATTTTTCTTTTCTTTTCTTTTTCTTTTTCTTTTCTTTTCTTTTCTTTTTTTTTTTTTTTGAGACGGCGTTTCACTGTTGTTGCCCAGGCTGGAGTGCAATGACACGATCTCAGCTCTCTGCGACTTCTGCCTCCCGGGTTCAAGTGATTCTCCTGCCTCAGCCTCCCGAGTAGCTGGGATTACAAGTGCGAGCCACCATGCCCGGCTAATTTTTGCAATATGAGATTTTTTCTACCAAACTTGCTTCACCCAACTCAGGCTAGAGGGTATTCCAAATTCACTCCCATAGGGAAGAGCTGTTACAGTAGCAATATGAACCAAAATAAGAGTCAATCTTAGTTTTTCAGTTTTTTTTAGAATAGAAATTTTTCCTTGTTTTATTTACTTACTTATTTTTTAGAGACGGGGCCCTTGTTTTGTTGCCCAGCCTGGATATGACCTTCTGGGCTCAAGTGGTCCTCCTGTCTCAGCCTCCCCGCTAGTTGGGAAAATAGGCATGAACCACCATGCCTGGCTTAGTTTTTGGATTTTTTTAAATTTTTTTTTATTTTGAGACAGGGCCTCACTGTGTCACCCAGGCTGGAGTGCAGTGGTGTGATCTTTGGTTTACTGCAATCTCCACTTCCCAGGCTCAAGGGATTCTCCTGCCTCAGCCTCCCAAGTAGCTGGGACCACAGGTGCCCACCACCATGCCCAATTAATTTTTGTATTTTTAGTAGAGACGTGGTTTCACCTTGTTGGCCAGACTGGTCTCAAACTCCTGATCTCAAGTGATCTGCCCGCCTTGGCCTCCCTAAGTTCTGGGATTACAGATGTGAGCCACCTTGCCCAGCCAGTGTTTGGATTTTAAAATAGACTTTTACTTTCAGAGGGCAAGAATGGCGGATCACTTGAGCCCACAAGTTTGAGACCAGCCTGGGCAATGTGGTAAAATCCCATCTCTACAAAAAATGCAAAAATTAGCCTGGCATGGTGGCACATGCCTGTAGTCCTGGCTACTCTGGAGACTGAGGTGGGAGGATCCCTTGAGCCCAGGAGGTTGAGACTGCAGTGAGCCAAGATCGCACCACTGCACTGCATCCTGGGTGACAGAGCGAGACCTTGTCTCAAAACAACAACAAAAAAGACTTTTGTTTTTAAAATATGGGTTTTACTATTATTCAGGTACGGTGAGGCCAGCAGCTGAGGAGAGGACCGCCACTGAAAAAGACTGTTAAACTTTCTGATCCCAAGGGGAGGGGGTGCGACCCCCAAGGAGGGCCACGGGGGAGCACCAGGATCACTCAGGAGGCAGCAGGAGTGAGGCAAAAACACGGGCAAGGATTGGCTAGTTTGAACAATTTCGGAAGACTCTGGGGTGGAGGAACTGTCCTGAGGTGTCTGGTACCTGGCCCTGTATTGGTCCCAAGTATGGAGGAGGTAGAGGAGGGGGTGGAACAACCAGCCTCTAGATGAACGCGTTTGCGTGTGAAAGGCACACTCAAGGGAGAATCATTTACTGTCTCTAGGAATTGGCTAACCCTGGGAGGGGCAGTCTCTCCAGGGTCAGCAAGACCCAGTGAAACTGCATTTGCAGAATTACAAATAGTGAGAGAAATCTAACATGACTGACTCCGTCTTGCTTCTAATCTCACAGACTAAATTGCTTTTTTGCTTATTCTAGCACAGAGGCCATGATAACTCACGGCTATGGATGACTCACAAGCAATGAGAAGAATTTGGTTTATAGTTAAACTTGGAGGCCAGGGAAACTAACCCCACTCTTTGTCCGGAGATTGAAGCTGCATTCATAAGACAAGGTTAGACTTACGGACTTTGCTAATGACTAGGCAGAGTTAAACAATGACCTGCCATTGCTTAGCTCGTTTTCCTATAAGCTGCTGACTGCCCCAGAGTCGTGTAACTGGGGTTCCTGAGATTTATAACTGCCCCAGTGACTCCTCGATAACAGCACTATTGTGAAACTTAAAAAACTCGTTTTGAGATATTTTCGGTAGACCAAGAGATGCTACCTGGTCCTGAGACATTCCTCCCACTCACCCCTCCTGGAAACTGACTCAGGGGCATAAAGACAGTTTTAGACACCCCTGTGATTTCATCCCCAGCCAATCAATTGTTGCAGTTCCCCAGCCCCGTGCCCTCCAAAGTACCCTTAAAAAATCCTAGCCTCCAAATTCTCAAAGAAATGGGTTGAGAAATTTCTCCCTGTTCTCCTCACCTGGCTGGCCCTGTGATTATTAATCCCTTTCTTTGCTGCGGTACCTGCTGTTCTCTTTGGAGTATTTACAGGGCAGCGGGCAAGAAGAACCTGTCAGCCTGTGACACCAAGATGTCAAAACATCAGAATTATAGAAAATTAAAAGGCATGATTATTACGTCGGGTTTTTTAAGTTCAAATGGATACAAAAATAGAGACAATAGTATAAGGAACTCCATTTACCCATCTTCCAGCTTCAATAATTATCAACAAATCCTGTTTCATCTAGTCGCTACCTACTCTCCATCTTCCTCATCATTGGGTTATTTTGAAACAAATCCCACACGTCTAATCATTTCATCCACAACTATTTCACTATTGTAAAAGAAAAGGACTTTTTAAACATACAACACTATTATCATACATTAAAATTAACAATAACTCTTTACTATCGTCAAATATCCAGCCAGCATTCAAATGTCCTCAGTTACCTTATAATATTTTTCAAAGTTTGCTCAAGTCAGGATAGAAATAAGATCCATATTGTATTTCATTGGCATATCACTTGAGTCTCTATTAATTTTAAATTCTCTTCCTTACAGTATTAGGGTAGCAATATAAAGAAAAGGTAAGAATCAAGTCTCATCTTACGACTTTCACCATAGCCTTTGAAACATCACAGTAGAGATAGTAGTTAAAAGTGTTTTGAATCTTAAGCTTTTGAATATCCTGTTTGTTAAGGATTCAGAGTATAATATTCATACCATAAACAGCAGATGCGGAGAAATACTTGCTGAGCCATTTTTTTTTTCCTTGCCTCAAAGGAATTTAAACTATCTGGGAACTGGGAGAAGGGTCAGAGCTGGATGGGAGAACAACTGAGTTGGAGAGCAACTGTCTGAGTGGGGCTTCAAGCCTGTGTCGGCGCCTCTCTGATAAGACCACCAGTGGAGAGTGTGGAAATAGAATCCCTAAATATGTTTGGGGATCAGAAGTGTGGAAATAAATAAAGAACAACCAGATGAGAAGAGGCAAAGGCTATTTATTCAGAGCTGGCTACAGCAGGGAGTCAGCCGCTCACTGTTACTTGCGCTTGGCAGCAACTCCAAGGCCGGCAGAGGAGTGGGGAAGCTTTACAGAGAAAGGAAGGAAGGGCTTCAGGTGTGCATGGATTGGAGGCTGTTGGTGTGGGAAGCTGGACTGACTCCCTAGAAGCGGGGTGTCCTATGTGGTTGCTTAGGGGTATTTACCTTTCTCTGGTTAGTACTGAATTGGAAAGAAGGACCAAAATTAGGGAAGCATCAGTTGTTAATCAAATCCTGACCATTTTTGGCAGAACGAAAAGAATTGTTGTTTGCGTTCCTGGATTGTTACTAGGCCTAGTGATCCGACTTCCTACTACAAGTCTGAGTTAAGGCAGGCTGACTTCCTGGGCTGGCTATTATAGGTAAGGGGCTGGTGTCCTGGGCAGGTTGCTGCAGGCTGTGGGTCAGTTCTTTTTTTTTTTTTTTTTTTAGAAATGGAGTTTCACTCTTGTTGCCTAAGCTGGAGTGCAATGGAGCAATCTCGGCTCACTGCAACCCTCTGTCTCCCGAGTTCAAGTGATTCTTCTGCCTCAGCCTCCGAGTAGCTGGGATTACAGGTGCACACCACCATGCCCAGCTAATTTTTGGTAGTTTTAGTAGAAACGGGGTTTTACCATGTTAGGCAGGCTGATCTTGAACTGCTGACCTCAGGTGATCCGTCTGCCTCAGTCTCCCAAAGTTCTGGGATTACAGGTGTGAGCCACTGCTCCTGGCCCCTCTTTTTTTTTCTTTTTTTTTTTTTGAGCCAGACTCTCACTCTGTCACCCAGGTTGGAGGGCAGTGGCTTGATCTTGGCTCACTGCAACCTCCACCTCCCAGGTTCAAGCAATTCTCCTGCCTCAGCCTCCCCAGTGGCTGGGATTATAGGCACGCACCACTGCGTCCAGCTGATTTTTGTAGTTTTAGTAGAGATGGGGTTTCACCATGTTGCCCAGGCTGGTCTTGAACTCCTGACCTCAGGTGATCCACTTGCCTCGGCCTCCCAAAGTGCTGGGATTACAGATGTGAGCCACCACACCCGGTGCCAGTTCTGTTTTTATACAGGGTCTGGCCATCGTCTGTTTATATACTCAGTCTCTCAGAGGGTGGAGAGGCTGCCTGTGCTGCACTTCCCAGGTGGGCCTTGCTAAGTTCTCCTCCTGCCAATCAGCTGTGACAGGCATAGAGCAGATAGGTGAGGAACCGATAAAACTTTCTGAGTGAGTGGCAGGGAAAATATCCAAAGTTCCCAGGCTCTTTCTCAGAGCTTGGCAAGTGCTGAGAGAGGGCCCTGCTGTCCTGGGAGGCCACGTCCTCGGAATAAAGAGCAACTGGCCTGGTTCAAGCACCAGAGACCAGACGGGAACAAGGGGCTTGTTACTCAGTGCTCAATCTTTGCTCTTTAATGGTCTTCTTAAAAGTATTTTTTTCTTTACCATTACAAACATTACACCATTTCAGTCTGGTATGATTTGGCTTTGTGTCCGCACCCAAATCTCACCTTGAATTGCAATCTGAATTGTAATCCTCTGGTGTTGAGGGAGGGACCTGGTGGGAGGTGACTGTTCTCATGATAGTGAGGGAGTTTTTAAGAGAGCTGATGGTTTTATTTTGTTTATTTTTATTTATTTATTTATTTGCGATGCAGTTGTGCTCTGTTGCCCAGGCTGGAATGCAATGGCACAATCTCAGCTTACAGCAACCTCCACTTCCCGGGTTCAAGCAATTCTCCGGCCTCAGCCTCCTGAGTAGCTAAGATTACAAGCACCTGCCACCATGCCTGGCTAATTTTGTATTTTTAGTAGAGAGGGGGTTTCACCATGTTGGCCAGGCTGGTGTCAGACTCCTGATCTCAGGTAATCTGCCCGCCTCGGCCTCCCAAAGTGCTAGGATTACAGGCATCAGTCACCACGCCTGGCCACGAGAGCTGATGGTTTTGGAAGTGTTTGGAAGTTCCCCCTTCACCCTGCTCTCTCCCCTGCTGCCATGTAAGACGTGTTTACTTCCCTTTTGCCTTCTACCATGGTTTTAAGTTTCCTAAGGCCTCCTAGCCGTGTTTTCTGTTAGGCCTGTGGAACTGTGAGTCAATTAGACCTCTTTTCTGTATAAATAACCCAGTCTTAAGTATTCTTTATAGCAGTGTGAAAGCAGACTAACACAAGTCCCATGGTGGCCCTGTGTATTAGCTACATTTTCTTATTTTCTGGCATGTGGGGCCTTGGTCCTGGAGAGGCTGCCCCTCTGGGGCTAGCTAATTCCTAGACAGTAAAAGACTCTACCAGGAGCATGCCTTTATACAAATCAACCAATCTGGAGCCCACACCTCCAACCGTCTCCTTCATCAAACTCTCCCAGCCAAGCCAATAATCCCCCTGCCCCAAATTTCCACTGTACCAGGTACCCAGACAACTAGGGATCACCCCTATAGGCCAGAGCCCTTTGGAGTTACTCACACAATGCAATCCTAAACTCCCTCTGCATATGTGTGCTTCCTTGCGACAACCCTGATAAAGGCTCCAGGCCACGCTGTAACCTTTGTCACTCTTCTGCCTCCTCAGGGTCCCTGGTGCTTCCCTGTGTGGCATGCCAAACCTCCCATTACTAGGAATCTGGGAATAGGAAGTCCTTCCTTCATGACAATCATTTCTGTGTCTGCAGGTCTCACTATACCTGATTAAAACAAGTCCCAAGTGTATTTTAACATACCCTGTCAGAAGATGCTATGGTCTGAATGTGTGTGCACCTCAAAACTCCAATGTGAGAGGATTGGGAGTGATTAGGTCACGAGAGGGGCGCTCTCATGAGTGGGATTATTGTCCTTATAAAAGAGGCCCCAGAGAGATCCCTCACCCCTTCCACCAAGTGAGGACACAGATAGAAGGCGCCATCTTTGATGGTCCTCACCAGACACTAAACCTGCCTGTGACTTCATCTGAGACTTCCAGCCTCCAGAAATGTGAGAAATCTATCTTTCTTTCTTTCTCTTTCTTTCTTTCTCTCTTTTTCCTTTTCTTTCTTTCTTTCTTTCTCTTTCTTTCTTTCTTTCTTTCTTTTCTTTCTTTCTTTCTCTTTTCTTTTTCTTTCTCTCCTTCCTTTCTTCTCTCTCCTTCCTTCCTTCTTTCCTTTCCCTTCCTTCCCTCCTCCCTTCCTCCCTCCCTCTCTCTCCTCTCCCCTCCCCTCTCCTCACTTCTCCCTCCCCTCCCCTCCCCTTCCCTCTCCTCCACTTCCCTTCCCTCTCTTTTCATTTTTTTTCTTTCAACGGGGTCTCACTCCTTTTACCCGGGCTGGAGTACAATGGCATGATCTTGGTTCACTGTAGCCTTGACATCCTGGGTTCAAGTAATCTTTCCACCTCAGCCTCCTGAGTAGCTGGGACCACAGACACATGCCACCGTAGCCAGCTAATATTTGTATTTTTTATAGAGGTGGGGTCTCCCTGTTGCCCAGGCTATCCTCAAATTCCTAGGCTTAAGTAATCCTCCTGCCTCAGCCTCCCAAAGTGCTGGGATTACAGGCATGAGCCACTGCACCTGGTGAAATAAATTTCTGTTGTTTATAAGCTACCTGGTTTGTGGTATTCTGTTATATCAGCCTTAATGGGTTAAGACAGAAGGTTTTACTATTCTCATTTAAAGATGGATTAACTGGAAATTGGAGCAGTGCAGTATTTGCTAAGCTGGTGAATTCTGGAATTGGAATACAAATCCAGATGATTCTCTTACCTTCACCCAGATGCCTAAAGAGGATGGCCTCCACCATGTTCTTCATAGATGCTTCCTCTGCTACTCTCATTCTCAAAGCTTTGGTGAAGGCCATGTCTTCTGGCCCGCTGAGAGCCACAGTTAGGGGCGGGGCAGCAGGTGTGAGGTGTGATGCATGAGGTCACACATCACTAATCCACTGCACGGTCCCATCTCCCCAAATCCTCAGGTTCCTTCCTCCACACCAAGGAATTTCTGGCCTCTCAACTTCAGTTGGGGGCAACCTCCACTGGATCCAGTGTTTAGTCCATCCAGTGAGAAAGCAGCAAGAATCCCTCCTAGGTGCGTGGACTTCCTAGCACCGTGAATCCAGAATCTCAGGTAATCTCACCATATACTTTCTTCCCTTTTTGGTCTAGCCTCTTAAGGATCCATTCCCACACCCATTCTCTAGAGTATTGGAAGGTCCACAGACTGGGCATTTCTTCTGCTGTGAAACTAAACATTGTCTTGGAGTCGTCTTTTTTTTTTTTTTTTTTTGAGACAAGATCTTGCTCTGTTGCCCAGACTAGAGTGCAGTGGTGCAATCATAGCTCACTCAACCTCCTGAGTTCAAATGATCCTCCTGTCTCAGCCTCCTGAGTAGCTAGGGCTTTAGTGTGTGCCACCATGCCCAGCTATTTTCTTATTTTTTGTAGAGATGGGGGTCTTGCTATGCTGCCCAGGCTGGTCTCAAACTCCTGGGCTCAGTTCATCCTCCCGCCTTAACCTTCCAAAGCGCTAGGATTATAGGTGTGAGCCACTGCACCTTGCCAAATTGTCTTGAATTGATGCCCCGGGGCAAAGTAAGATCTGACTCTATCTAGGTTTAGGAGATGAGAGATGAAGGGAGGGTCATGAGGACAGTTGACAGCTGAGGAGGTCATTCCAGGGTCTTCAGGCAAGTCTGGGCCAGCCTCATTAGAGAGGGGAGGAAGTCTACTTCTTCTAGGTGGAGGGACTCTAGATGGAGTTTTTGGAGATTCAAATACTCTGAATCACCCAATTTTTCAACATCTATGTTTTAAATAGATTTTTTGGAAATTCTGATTTTGAGAGGCCATTTCTTCTCTTAACAGCTCTAGTTAGATTATTGTTTTTACCTTGTATTATGGCTAATAAATAACTTGCATGGGAAACAACAGTTCTGCCATATTCTTGTTATTCCCTTATGCTAACATCATACACATCTTCTGCCTGAGGTCTATCCATGGGTGTTTTAATTTGCCAAGGCTCTGTAACAAAGTACCACAAACTGGGTGGCTTAAATAACAGAAATTTGTTGTCTCACAGTTCTTAAAGCTGGAAATCCAAGATCAAAGTGTTTTGTTTAATTTAATTTAATTTAGGAGAGCTAAATAATTAAACATGAGGCCAAAGTACATAAGAAAGCAGCAGCCTTTTATTGCAAATATGCACACACTCTCGGGCGAGGTTCTCTGGTCCTCAGGTGTGGGGGGCCAGGGAAGTCGTGCCGGCGCTCTCCGGTGAGGCTCTCCGGTCCACGAATGTGGGGGCCAAAGAAGTCAGGCCGGTTCCTGCCGGCAGACTTTTATGCATTGGTACTGAAAGCGGGAGGGCAGTGGGCGGGATAAGGGCGTGATGGGGCGTCTCCATAGGCGTGGCCGGGTAAGTTTCGATCTCTTCGGATTGACGTCACCTGGCGCATGCTCGGTTGATCTACATCTTCCCGGGCACGGGCTGCATTTTCCCACACACGGGAAAGTTGGTGAGGAAGAACCCGGAAGCAACATGGATTGTGCCTTCTTGTTCACCTTCCTCCATTTTGTCCCTTCTCCGTCACCCAAACACAAAGTGTCAGCAGGGTTGGTTTCTTCTGGGGCCTCTCCCTTTGGCTTGTAGATGGCATCTGCTCCCTGTGTCCTCACATCATCTTCCCTCTGTGTGTATCTGTGTTTAAATGTCCCCTTCTCATAAGGACACCATCATATTGGATTAGGGCACTCTCATGACCTTACTTGAATTTGATTACCTCTGTAAAGATCCTGTCTCCAAATTAAGGTCATATTTTGAGGTACTGGGGGTTAGGACTTGAACATATAAATTATGAGGAAACAAATTCAATGTGTAACTTATACAAATACATTTTTTATTCCACAAATGGATGAAAAGTCCATTGGGAGAAATGTAGAGCCACACAAAAGAAAACATCTTGTAAGTTGGCAGAGTTATTACCAACAGAATCAGAGCTTTGAATAGTCAATGAAAAGCAACATTTTACAAAACAGTATTAAAATGGCATGCATTTAGGCCTTGCCAGTTGCTTCAATTTTCAATTAAAAGGGTATCAAAAATCATTACAGGCCAGGCGCGGTGGCTCACGCCTGTAATCCCAGCAATTTGGGACACCCGGGTAGGTGGATCAACTGAGGTCAGGAGTTCAAGACCAGCCTGGCCAACATGGCAAAACCCCATCTCTACTAAAAAAATACAAAAATTAGCTAAGCATGGTGGCAGGCACCTGTAATCCCAGCCACGTGGGAGGCTGAGGCAGGGAGAATTGCTTGAACCCAGGATAAGGAGGTTGCAGTGAGCCAAGACTGTGCCACTGCACTCTAGCCTGGGCAGCAGAGTGAGACTCCATCTCAAAAACAAACAAACAAACAAATCATTACAAATAAAGAAAATAAACAAGTGCTTCAGAACAGTGGTTCCCAAAGTGCAGTCCCCACATAGCAATGGCAGCGCCTTGGAACTTGTCAAAAATGCAAGTTCTTAGGGCTGAGCATGGTGGCTCACACTTAATCCCAGCACTTTGAGAGGCCGAGGTGGGTGGATCACGAGGTCAGGAGTTCGAGACCAGCCTGGCCAACATGGTGAAACCCCATCTCTAAAAATAGTACAAAAATTAGCTGGGCGCAGTGGTGCACACCTGTAGTCCCAGCTACTCAGGAGGCTGAGGCAGGAGAATCACTTGAACCTGGGAAGCCGAGGTTGCAGTAAGGTGCGTTCGTGCCACTGCTGTATCTTGTGTTTGGTTTAGGGAATTGTGGATATTAACTTTAATATACATTTCTTTGTTGCCAGTTCATCAAAAAGGAGGCTTGCGATTGTTCCCTCTTTATTTAAAAATTGACATTTTAGGTTTCATTTCTGCATAGCAGATGTTGCTTCCTTAATGGTTATGTTAAAATTCATTTCTATTTTTAAAACTTGACCATATGATGTTTCCAGGGAGTATAAACCTAACCAAACATCTGTTCTAATTTTTCTTGGTAAAATCATTGCTGTTGCATTAACATTCAATAAGATTTTTCCAATGCATATCTTCTTAAGATGCTTGGGTATTTAGTGACACCAGTTCCATCGACTTATGTTAGTTTAGGTAACATTCGATATCATAATTCTTAAATTGGGTTAACTAGCTGATTAACTACTTATCAGCAACTCTTTCAAAATAAATGATAGTGGGAGGGGCTGCCACAATTTCTCATTGTAGTGAAATTCCTACTTTCCCCTCATGGCCCCTCACCTGCTATCTATGGCATATGACCTTATTACCTATGCACCATGTTGGGGCAAAGTCAAGCTACATGTTATGGGTGGACAGTACAGATGGTGGCATTACTACAGTGATGTGATGGGAACTGACAGGGCAGCCAAATACAGATTATTGTAACTCAGCCTAAGTTTTTCTTGTAGCTGGTGGGTGTAGCAATGATTCAGAAAGAGCCTTTCTAGAGACACATAATTTAGAGATTTATTTTTCAATGAAAGTAATGAAACAAATGAGGCTATATTCTACTTTTTTTTTTTTTTTTTTTTTTTTTTGAGACGGTGTCTCAGTCTGTCGCCCAGGCTAGCGTGCAATGATGCAATCTCGGCTCACTGCAACCTCCACCTCCCAGGTTCAAGTGATTCTTGTGCCTCAGCCTCCTGAGTAGCTGGAATTACTGGCACCTGCCACCACACTTGGCTAATTTTTGTATTTCTAGTAGAGTCCAGGTTTTACCATGTTGGCTAGGCTGGTCTCAATCTCCTGACCTCAGCTGACCTCAAACTGCCTGCCTTGGGCTCCCAAAGTGCTGAATTACTGGCATAAGCCATTGTGCCCAGCCTACATTCTGGTTTTAAATGGGAGAACCTCCTGGTAAATAAAATTTCTTATCTCCTATACAACATGGTAGTAAATAATTAACGTCTTTGCTTTAAGAAAGGAAACTGTTGAGTAAGCAAGACAGTTACTTTAACTTTAAAGTATTTGAGTATATTTATCATAACATTTAGGGATAAATGTGAAAAAATATAATGAAAATAAAACTTTTTGGTTACAACATGATCAGTTAATTAAGAAACAAAATTTGCAATAATCATACCACTGCTGATTATTATAAACCTATTATATTTTAGGATTCACATAATCCATTTCTAGAATTCAAAGAAAAAAAAAGCCCATCCAAAAAGTAATAGATTAGATTATATGTAAAAATTGACATGTAATAGATTAATGTAAAAATGGACAATTTCTGCATTATACAATAAAACCCTGTTTTGAAGTATAGCATATTCATAGAAAATTTCAGGTACAGTAAAGCCAACAGATCAGGAGATGGCTGCCATTGATGCGATAACTTGTTACTCATAGTTCCCAAGAGGCGGGGGCATGACACACCGTGGGAGATCACATGAGAAGCACCAGGGTCAGTTAATAGTCAGAGGGAGGGAGAGGGACTGCGTACAAGGGCCTTTATTATGGTTTCTCAAGAAAGAAACAGGTGAAACAGGGTAAGCAGGCTTAGGATTGACTACTGTGAATAATTTCAGTCAGTTCTGGGGTTTAGGGGGCTCTCCCTGGTTGTCTGGTACCTGGTTCTTGTGTTATTAGGACAGGTGGGTAGTGGCCTGGAATGTGAAAGCTAGATAAAGGAGGTGGCTGGTATGTAGGCCCTAGATTTGTTTGTTGACGTTTGACAAGTATGCTCAAAGGAGAGTCATTTACTATCTCTAGGAATTAGTTAACCTTAGAATGGGCCAGCTCCTTCAGGGTCAGCAAAGCTCTGAGAGGTCAAAGCAACAGAATAGAAAATAAAAGACATGCTTAACACATTCTACAATATCCATTTAAAAGCTAAAAATACAATATAAGCTTCCCAATGTATAGAATATGTTCACCTTAAAGAACTCTAGACCGAATGACCACTCATACCTAATAGTCCCACTTGGTCACAAATTGATATCCTCATTGTCTCTATGTCACATGGAAGTAAGATAAGAAATAAAGGAGCCTCAATTCTTACATAATTGTAATTGTTTTAAGAGAAAAGGAGGGTTAGGAGGTAGAAGTTATAGAATAGTAATTTTTACAATAAAAAGTTCTTTTTCCTATAGGCATTTCAATGTAAAGGTGCTGCTTTTATTATAAAGGCAGAGTTGAACAACCAAAATGCCACTGGGCAAATCCAATACTTGATTATATCTAGTTTTTTTTGTTGTTGTTGTTTTTAAGGTTTTTCTTTTCCTATTATTACCACTACTCTATTATTGGGAACACTCTCTTTGTATGTATTTCTCATGTTTTTCACATTTATCACTCAATGTTATGATAAAGAAAACACAAACTTTTAAAAAATTTTTAATTTTGTATTTTACTTTAAGGTCTGGGATACATGTGCAGAACGTGCACGTTTGTTACATAGGTATACATGTGCCATGGTGGTTTCCTGCACCCATCAACCCGTTATCTAGGTTTTAAGCCCTGCATACATTACGTATTTGTTGTAAGGTTCTCCCTCCCCTTCCCCACCAACCCCCGACAGGCTCCGGTGTGTGATGTTCCCCTCCCTGTGTCCATGTGTTCTCATTGTTCAATTCCCACTTATGAGTGGGAACACGTGGTGTTTGGTTTTCTATTCCTGTGTTAGTTTGCTGAGAATGATGGCTTCCAGCTTCATCCATGTCTCTGCAAAGGACATGAACTCATTCTTTTTTATGGCTGTAACACAAACATTTTTGAACAAAATAATAAAATTACTCAATCAACAGCATTTTTTAAAGCAAAGAATATTAATTTTTATTACTCTGTTGTTGTATAAGGAGGTGAGTAATTTTATTCACCAGGAAATTCTCATGTAAGAAGGATACTCTTTGCCAAGGAGTTTAGTAGAGATTAGGGTTTGACCAAGAGGAAGGAAGTTCTAGAGAAGGAGAGAAGGAAGAAAGAGAGGCACCTTGGAAGGAAAGTGTCTGGGAGAGTTTCAGGAGAGAAGTGAGAGTGAGAAGAGGTTCAGAGGCACAGCGGCAACTGAGGAATTTGAAAGAAGTAGAAAGAAGAGGCAATGGAGCCTCCTCATTGGTCTTGGAACTATAAAAATAACATCTGGAATTATTTTCAGTGACTTTTTTGGTGTTCTTTTTTTCTTTGAATCCTAGAACGGATCATGTGAATCCTAAGATATAATAGGTTTATAGGAATCAACAATGGTATGATGATTGCAAATTTTGTTTCTTAATTAACTGATTCTGTTGTAACCAAAAAGTTCTATTTTGGTTATATTTTTTCACATGTAGCACTCAATGTTATGATACATATACTCAAATGGTTTAGAGTAACTATGTTGCTCACTCAACAGTTTCTCTTTTTGTTAAGGCAAAGGTGTTAATTCTTTGCTACCGTGTTGTATAAGGAGGTAAGGAATTTTATTCACAAGGAAATTCTCATTTAAAACTAAAATGAAGCCTCATTTGCTATTTTGTGTCCTTAACTGCTACAATATGGTACTTTTCAAACTAAGGAAATTTCTTTGATTAGTATAGTGTTTTTCTTTTTTTTCTATATTGAGTTAAGAAATTGTTTATTTGGAGACAAATTAACTTTTCCTTTTTATATACATGTTCAAAGTTTGTTTTTTTCTGATAATTGCTACATTTCTATTTTGAATAATATAGTTGTGTTCTTTTAGTGGCTTGTAATATGGTTAAAAGATTATACTTTTGCTTTCTTCCCCCTTAACATATGTTTATAATAGACTTCAGAGATATTTGTATATTTTCTATTTCAGATGTATGGTTTAAATAACTATATGGAATCTATAATAATTATTGTTCTTTGAGAATCTAATCCATGTGGTTACAAAGTATTCAGATAACTATAACTATCCGATGCTGGTGAACCTGGAGAACACATTTCTTTTTAAGTTTGACTGTGTTTTTGTCTTGATAACACGCCATTTTTGGCAGTTGTTCATCAAAGGAGATCCCCATGAAGTAGCCACTGTAGGCATCAGATATTAAGTAGATATTAAAGGAGGCATCTCTTCTAATGAAATTCAGGAATCTTTGGGGTTTGTGAGAAGAGGAAGAAGAAGAAAGAACACAGCCCCTTTCCCAGACAGAGGGTGTGGCTGGCCAGCATTACCATCTCAGAGCTGGCCGTGACAAGCGCCATCTGCCATGGCGGTTCAGCTCTGGCCTTTTTCCAGAATGGCAACATCAATGCTATGGTTCCCTGTGAAACTGGAGAAGTTAATTATACTTTAAAACTTTTTTCCTGTTGCCTTAAACATGCTGACTTTCATATATAGGTAAGAATATACATGTATAAAATGCAAGAATTATGTGATGAATTTTCACTTGAACGTGGGCATTAAAACTAAGTTCTAGAGCCAGATTGGCTGAGTTTGAGGCCTGGTTCTGTTGCTTACCAGTCCTATGACAGGGGAAGTTACACAATCCTTCTGAGCCTCAGTTTCCTATCTGCAAAATGGGAGTGGTAACAGTACCTACGGCACAGTTGTGAGAGCTAAATGAAATTGTGTAGGTAAAGCATTTAGGAGCACACAGTAAGCATTCAATACATGCTATTATTATTATTATCATCATCAATATCACCAGTCATTTAAATAATAGGCTTCTTTATTACATTTGAAATAATTTGTTGTATGGTATAATGGGAAGATCACTGGACTTGGAGTCAAAATCAATGGTTTCTTTGTCCCCATTTTACTGTTATTCCTCTGTGATGCTTTCAGCATGCTTCTTACCCTCTCTGGGCTTCAGCTTCCTCACCTATAAAATAGAATGAGATAATGCTTAAGTCCTCTTTCAATATATTCTTTGCTTCTTTTTATGACTTCTACTAAAACTTACAGTTGTCTTTTTAAAAAACCCTGCCCTAATACTAAACCTACATGAGTAGTATCTATACATGCTGCTTCTCTCTTTTACACGCACACATGTGCACACACACACACACGTGCACGCACACACACACGTGAACACACACACACAGTGAGAGAGACAATCTTACTGCGGGATTTACTTTATATGTCCCTAGGCTGATGTGAATCATTGAGCAACCTAAAAATCATATTGGAGGCCAGGCAGGGTGGCTCATGCCTGTAATCCCAGCACTTTGGGAGGCTGAGGTGGGTGAATCACAAGGTCAAGAGATCGAGACTATCCTGGCCAACATGGTAAAACCCCATCTCTACTAAAAATACAAAAAAACTGGTTGTGGTGGCGGGCGCCTATAGTCCCAACTACTCGGGAGGCTGAGGCAGAAGAATCACTTGAACCTGGGAGGCAGAAGTTGCAGTGAGCCAAGATCATGCCACTGCACTCCAGCCTGGGCAACAGAGCAAGACTCCATCTCAAAAAAAAAAAAAGTATTGGATTTTTCTTAAGGTCATAGTGATACTGCACTGCAGAAAATGACTAGTGTTTTCTAGCTTAATACACACACACACACACACACACACACACACACACACACACACACCAAACCCCTAACATCTTACAAATAAGACCTTTCCATACGAGTCCATAGTTTTTTGGCCTTTCAACCTGATTTTTTTTTTTTTAAGATGGAGTCTTGCTCTGTTGCCCAGGCTGATGTGCAATGGCACCATCTTGGCTCACTGCAATCTCTGCCTCCCACGTTCAAACGATTCTCCTGTCTCAGCCTCCTGAGTAGCTGGGACTACAGGTGCACACCACCACACCTGGCTACTTTTTTGTATTTTTAGCAGAGATGGGGTTTTGCCATGTTGGCCAGCCTGGTCTCAAACTCCTGGTCTCAAGTGATTGGCCCTCCTCGGCCTCCCAAAGTGCTGGGATTACAGGTGTAAACCAGGGCACTCAGCCTAGCCTGGTCATTTTGATGTAGATTAGTTTTGACTTCGCCTTCAAAGCTAACACCGTTAATCAAACAACTGACACTAAATGTGTATGTTTTGAAAAAAGTTACCAAGATAGTTTGAGTTCTCCTGAAAGTTGAGCCTGAATCAGAGGCTTGGAGGAGGGGTGACCCCAGGAAATAAGGGAGCGGAGAGAGGTAGATTAGGAAATAGGGAAAACTGATATACAGGTGAGTTATCCAGGTGATAGAAGTACAAGTCCACCTGGATCTCTGAGTAGTGTGGGTCTCTGAGTAGGTAGCCTCTCAGAATTATCTCCCTGTTGGATGAAACCCTGAGGCATTCATCATCCACCACCAGTTCTGTCCATCCATTGGTTGTGGTTGCCCTAGGAATGTTAATTGTCTTGTACGTCCAGGCTGTGTTTTGTAAGGGCCTGGTGGGCTCCTGGGAGTTCAGTGAATGATTTGAGGCAAGATGTGGAGACTAAGGTGAGGGTGTGGGGTGGGCTCCATAGGTGTATCTGAACTAGCAGGAACTGTTTACTGCAGCTGTGACCAAAATCAGAGGTGAGTCAAGAGGATGGGACACAGGGCACTAAAACAGGCTGCTACAATTTCCCGTTAATGTGGCCACCTGCTGTCTCACCCTGTTTGGGACACCCAACTTTTCCTTGGGCCTCTTGCCCTCATTGTGGTGGGAGTGAGTGTGAGGAATGGGATGGGGGGGCACTGGGTTGAAGATTAGGGATATCCATATGTCTCTGGTGAAAAGTGTTTAATTTTAAGAATGAAACTGTTTTTACAATGGTATATTGTTATTTTGATGTGGGGGTGAGGGCAGGGGAAAGGCACAGACAGCGTAAGGCTGAGGGTGAGGTGCATGCGCTGTCAGGGATGTTTGTTTGAAATATTACTAGGCAATAAAAAATGGTGTTTCTTTATTTTGATGCAGTGTTTTGATAGGATTGACAAATGGCCGAGGAAAATGTCATGCCTTCAACCCCCATGTCAAAACACCTGTTCTGATCAGCAGCGTAAGCACATTCCATCCAGCTGGATCTAAAAGAACTAAAATGTAAATGATTTTGGATAAGTTAATATTTATGCTAAGTTTTAATTGTATATATTTAAGGTGTACAACATGATGGTTTATATACCTACCTTGATATACATATACCTAGTGAAATAATTAGTCAAGCAAATTAATATATCCATCATCTATCTCATAGAGTTACCTTTCACGTACATGCACGCTTGTGTGTGTGTGTGTGTGTATGCTAAGAGTATCTCAAATCTACTCTTTTGGCAAATTACCCATCTGTAATACAATATTAACTATAGTCCTCATGTTGTACATTAGATCTCTAGACTCATTAATCCTATGTAACTGCTTTATGCAAATATTTGTATTGAAAAGACAAAGATACTTGGAGATGCATATTTGGGTGACATATTCTTTCCATAATTATGAAAAGGTTGATCAATATTTTGAGAGAATCATTTTGACAATGATAATTCATTGCAGGCTAAAAAAAAACCCATGTGACTTTCAACTTTTAAAAATTACCAGATAACATTCCTAATAGATACTGCCACCTCTCTTGGCCCCATCCCCTCCCTGATTCTCATCTTTTCCTTCATTCCTTCTCTCTTCTATAAGAAAGTTATTTTAAATATTTATGTCTTCATTTATTGTTTTTCCCCAATAAATTTACCACATTAGCCATTTTTAAGTACAGAGCTGTTAAGTACATTTACACTGTTGGTTGTGCAAACATTACCACCATCCATCCACAGAGATATTTTCATCTTGACAAACTGAAACTCTGTACCCATTAAATAATAACTCCCCATCCCCATACCCCAGGCAACAACCATTCCACTTTCTGTCTTTATGACTTTGACTACTGTAAGTACCTCATATAAGTGGAATCATACAGTATTTGTCTTTGTGTGACAGGCTTATTTCATCTAGCATAATGTCCTTGAAGTTCATTTGTATTGTGGCATGTATCAGAATTTCCTTCCTTCTTAAAGCTGAATAATATTCCATTTTTTATATATATATACACACACACACACAAACACACATCAAATTTTGTTTACCATTCATTTATTGATGGGCACTGGAGTTGGCTTCTACCTTTTAGCTGTTGTGAATAATATAGCTATGAAAATGGGTATACAAATAATCTCTTTGAGACCCAGCCTTCAGTTCTTTTGGATGTATACCCAGTCGTGGAATTGCTAGATCATATGATACTACTACTCTTAATATTTTGAGAAACTGTCCTTCTGTTTTCCGTAGCAGCTACTCCGGTTTACATTCCCATGCACAGAGCATGAGAGTCTAAATTTCTCCACGTTTCCTCATACTTATTATTTTCTGGTTTTTCAACAGTACTCACTCTAATGAATGTGAAACACTCGTTCTCCTTCAATTGGTACAGGATGTGAGGATTCCAGTTGCTTGGAATCAGTTGTCCTGGAGATCCTCTGGGTAAAGGAAGCCAGTAGCTCTTGGCAGTCGTTACAGAAACAAGACACAAGATACACTGAGCTAGGAAATGCATTGCTGTGCAGAAGTTCATTGGGATCACACGAAATAGGCTTACCACAGTCATTTATTGTGTTTTAACAGATTCGCTCAGGATAAATGGGAAAACAAAACCTCTTCAGTTATGGTGCTGTGATAGGCATGAAGAAAAGCTGTCTACCTTGGTTTTGCTCCAGTAGTTTTGCAAGAAGTCAAAAGTAGTGAAGATCTAGATACTCTGGAGGGTGTCTGGGGAGTGGGGTGGTGAGCAGTTAAACTTGCTATGAGTTATACTTTGGTGAAATGCTTCCTTGGAACAAACGCATCTATAATTCTCATTAATGCTTCTCATGGAGCCTCACGACAGTGAAAGAAAAATTTCCAATGTGACAGCATATTCAAGGTGTGGTCTTCGGGTTTCAGCCAGCTCCAGGAGCATTGGCTTTGACCTTCATTTTTTTTTTTTTCTTCGCTTCTGGTGAGGGTGATTCCAGGGACTTTTTAACCTCCTGTCTGTACTTGTGACTCACTCTCTTGCACACACAGAAGCAATTTCTACTGTACGGGAACGGTTCATTCCCCCATGACCCCCACATTTTGTTTTTCAAGTGCTCAACAATTGGGAACAAGTTTATTGTCATCCAACTGAGGCAGTTAAGTGGGAGCATCACACCAGTATTTGTGAAGGAGGGGGCTTAAATATGAGTAACAGAGGAACGTGATGTGTTTACGCCGGCAACAACCTAAGACATTAAACTTCCTCTTCTCCTGATCCTACACCTCTCCTTCCCCATCACCAGTGGTTAGGCAATAGGGTGACTGTCATGGGCTGAATTATGTCCCCCTCCCCCCACCCAGTTTATATGTTGAAGCCCCAACCCCTGTATCTCAGAATGTCACCATATTTGGAGATAAGGTCTTTACAGAGGTGACTGAGGTAAAATGAGGTCACTAGGATGGGCCTTAATCCAATATGAGATGTCGAATGGAAACACCAGGGGTCCTGCGGCACAGAGAAAAGACCATATGAGGACATAGCAAGAAAGTGGCCATCTACAAGCCAGGGAAGGAGGTCTTGGAAGAAGCCAACCCTGCCAACACTTTGATCTTGGACTTCCAGTCTCCAGAACTGTGAGAGAATCAATTTTTTGTTGTTTAAGGCCCTCAGTGTGTTGACTTCGTTCTGGTGACCCTAGCAAACCAATATAGTGGCCTTGTGCAGGTGAGACAGTTGAAAAAAAAAGGAAAACTGGTTTTCCCTCTTTTCCGGGGTGTGTGTGTGTGTGTGTGTGTGTGTGTGTGTGTGTCAGAGAGAGAGAGAGAGAGATTAGAGGGCGGGGAGGGGAGAAGAGAGGAAGCAAGTTAACTGGAGAGAGAGCAGGTGAGTTTTCTTTTGCAGAACAGAGTTAACGAAGTGGCCACTCTGCCTTCCCTGTGCCTTTCCTGTGAACCTGGGAATTTCCACTCGTCCCTCCCACCGCATGCAGCGGCTTAATTGCCAACCCACGAAGTCCCAGTAGGATCCCCCAGGCCCGGCAGAGCCTGACCTACGGTCCTGCGGGCTCTCCGCCCAGCTGCTCGGTACTCGTAGGGTGATGGGTCGGGACTTGGTGGGAGGCAGAGGGACCTCGGAGGGCAGGGCGGGGGCGAGATGGCCTCTGGTTTCTGTGGACAACTCGCTCAGGGTCTCAGTCACCGACTCGCGGCCCGGCTCTGCAGAGCGAAGCAGGAGCTCGACCCTTTCGCAGGGAGGGAGGGGGCGGAGGTGGCCGCACTGCCTGAGGGGTCCTACCCCTCCGGAGGACGCGAGGCAAAAGCCAGGAGGCTCACGACGCCCCCTGCGTGTCACATGACAAGGTCAGCCGGGTTGCCACCAGAGGGCACCAGCGGCTGGGACCCGCAGGAAAGGGAGGAAGAACAGGTGAGGCGAAGGCGAGGGCACCAGAGGGCGGCCTGCGACCCGCGCTGCTTCGCAGAGGGGCCTCCACCTGGACAGTGACGGAAGTCAGAGCGGCCCAACAGGACACATTCGCACCATTTGCACAGCTGGGTGAAACGACAACCCCTCAGCTGGGCTCAAATTACCTGAAGGGTCTGCATCTCCAACTGATTAGCTTTCGGTTTTCCTCCCGGGCTGCTCCTAGGGCACCGAGGGGGAGAGTTCCACACAGCAGAGTCATTAAAATTACCAGTAAGAAGAAGAAAACTGCTACGTATTCTGATTGAGCTGAGAATCCTGAATCCCGAGAATCCTGAAGTAGAATTGGTTCAGGGACCACCATCGGACAACTACTGTGTAATCCTCCGTCATACAAATGAAAGTCTTCTTATGGGTTTGCCCCCCACGGTGTGTCTAGAGGCTGGATTTTAGGACTAACACGAGCATGGCTGTGCCGTAGTTTAACGCAGAAAATTCCAATGTTAGGGCAGAACACTACTAGACGTAGTAAAGAGGGCCACTTCATAATAATAAAACATCATATTTAGCAGGAAGAGAGAATACTTGCGTGTACTTAATAACAGAGCTTTGTGATATACCAAGGAAGATGGACAGAACCGTTAGGAAAAATAGACAAATCCACTCTCGTAGTTCAATATTTTTAACACACTGTATTAAGTCATTCTTGCATTGCTGTAAAGAAATACTGGAGACTGGGTAATTTATAAAGAAAAGAGGTTTAATTGGCTCACAGTTCTGCAGGCTGTACAGCAAGCTTGTCCAACCTGTGGCCCACAGGCCTCATGTGGCCCAGGACAGCTTTGAATGTGGCTCAACACAAATTCATAAACTTTCTTAAAACATTATGAGACTTTTTTGCGATTTTTTAAAAGCTCATCAGCTATCGTTAGTGTTAGTGTATTGTATGCATGGCCCAAGACAATTCTTCTTCCAATGTGGCCTATGAAAGCCCAAAGATTGGACACCCCTGCTTTACAGGAAGCATAGTGGCATCTGCTCAGCTTCTGTGGAGCCTCAGGAAGTTCACAGTCATGGTGGAAGGTGAAGTGGGGTAGGCATCTCACATGGCAAATGCAGAGGCAAGAAAGGGAGAGCTGGAGGAAGGTGCCACACACTTTCAAACGACCAGGTCCCAAGTGAACTCAGCGTGAGAGCTCAATGATCACCAAGGGGATGGCCCAAGCCATTCATGAGGGATCCATCCCCACCATCCAAATACCTCCCACCAGGCCCCGCCTCCAACACTGGGGATGACAATCAACATAAGATTTGGGTGGGGGCCGGGCACGGTGGCTCATGCCTATAATCCCAGCACTTTGGGAGGCTGAGGTGGGTGGATCATGAGGTCAGGAGTTTGAGACCAACCTGGCCAACATGGTGAAACCCCGTCTCTACTAAAAATATAAAAATTAGCTGGGCGTTGTGGCACGCCCCCATAGTCCCAGCTACTCAGGAGGCTGAGGCAGAAGAATCACTTGAACCAAGGAGGCAGAGGTTGCAGTGAGCCGAGATGGTGCCACTGCACTGCACTCCATCCTGGGCGACAGGATGAAACTCTGGCTCAAAAAAAAAAGAAAAAGATTCGGGCTGGGACAAATCTCCAAACTATATCACAGACTTTTCTCAATTATTGGAGATCAAAAGATTGTAAATCAATAAGGACATGAGTGATTTTAATAATACTACTAGAACTAATAATACTATAATATAACATAAAACCTTGCATCTGAAAGTTGGAGTACATATATATTTTTTACCAGTACACCTGGAACATATACAAAAATTGACGATGAATGAGCCATAAAACTCATCTCAACAAGTTTCAGAGATCACCTATTTTGACTCTAGTGCAATTAAGGTAAAAATCGACAGGAAAATATAACAATTCTGTGTGCTTGGAAATTAAAAAAATAAAATTCTAAATACCCAGTGAATTAAAAGAAGAAAGCATAATGAAAATTTGAAAATATTAAAAATAGAATGGTAATAATACTACACATCAAAATTTAAGTATACAACTAAAGAGGTATTTCATGAGAAATTTTTAGCCTTAAAAGGAAAAGCTGAACATTTAAGAAAGGAAATAATAAAGAGAAAAGTGATGAAACAGAAAATGAAGAAACAATAGTGAGTATTAACAAAGTTAAAAGCTGGCTCATTGAAAAGGCAAATTTCTGGCAATGTTAAATAAAAGAAAATCTGCCATTAGACATATGGTAATAAAATTGCAAACCATCAAAGACAAAGAAAAAATGTTAAAAATGTATTACCCTATAAGAACAAAATTATACTGTCAGTAGAGGTATCAAGAGCAAAAATAGAAACCAGCAAAGAAGGAAACAATATTTTTAAAGTGCTGAAGGAAAATAGTGTCAATGTAGAATTGTACACCCAGCAAAACTTTTTCAATAAGAAGACTGAAATACAGATTTTTCTGATAAATAAAAACTGAGAGTTTATCACCAACAGATTGTCACTAAGGAATTTCTAAAAGATATACCTCAACAAGATGGACAACAACTTCAGAAGAAAGAGCCAAGATATCTACTTTGGGAGGCCGAGGCAGGCGAATCGCCTGAGTTCAGGAGTTCAAGACAAGCCTGGCTAACATGGTGAAACCCTGTCTCTACTAAAAATACAAAAATTAGCCAGGTGTGGTAGTGGGCACCTGCTATCCCAGCTATTCAAGAGACCAAGGCAGGAGAAATGCTTAAACCCGGGAAGCTGAGGTTGCAGATCATGCCCCTGCACTCCAGCCTGGGCGACAGAGCGAGGCTTCGTATTAAACAAAAAAGAAAAAAAAAAAGCCAGGATATCTAAACATATCTAAACATAGAAAAGGTACAGTAAAAATATAGTATAAAAGATAGAAAATGGTACATCTCTAATAGGGCATGTGTTAGTCTGTTTGCGTTGCTATAAAGGAACACCTGAGGCTGGTTAATTTATAAAGAAAACAGGTTTAATTGGCTCACAGTTCCTCAGGCTATCCAGGAAGCATGGCACTGGCATTTGCTCAGTTTCTGGTGAGAGCTTCAGAAATCATGGTGGAAGGCCAACGGGGAGCTGGCGTATTGCATGGTGAGACAGGGAGCGAGAGAGAAATAGCAGGGAGGCGCCACACTCTCTTAAACCACCAGATCTTGCATGAACTCAGAGTGAGAACTCCCTCATTATCATGAAAGCAGCACCAAGTCATTCATGAAGGATCTGACCCCATGACCCAAACAACTCCCACCAGTCCCCACCTTGAACACTGGGGATTACATTTCATCATGAGATTCGGAGGGGACAAACATCCACACTGTATCAGGCACTTGTCATGAATGGAGCTTGCCGGAGTGGAAGTTGCTCTGGATGAGTCAGTGAGTGGGTGGTGAGTGAATGTGAAGGCCTAGGACATCACTGTACACTACCAAAGGCTTTATAAATGTTGTATACTTAGGCTACATTAAATTTGTATTAAAAAATGTGCTCTGACGTTGGCTACAATGTTACTAGGCAATGGGAATTTTTCACCTCTATTATAATCTTATGGGATCACTGTCTTATATGCAGTCTGTCATTGACTGAAATATTATAAAGCATGTGACTGCAGAATGTTTGTTTTCAAATCAGTCCAAGGGGAAAAATAAATTGGTAAAGAACCTTAATTAATCCCCAGGAAGAAAAAAAAAGGAGGAAAATATACACATAAACACACACACATGTGTGTATATAAATGTATAATAAATGTATTAATTTAAATCTTATTTGGTACTTTTTGTTTACCCTACTCATATAAGATGTTGGAAGTAATTTAACTATATCAGAAATCACAGTAAAGGTAAATGAACTTCTTCAGTTAAACAGTGCTCAAACTGTATTAAAAAAATACAATGATATGCTATTTTTAGAGACACACCTAAAAATTAAGGACAGAGAAAGATTGAAAGAGAAAATCTCTACAACAAAAGAAAAAATATGTATATTTCAGGTAACTTCCTTCACTATTAGAGCCAGAATTCTGGAGTCAGGCTAAAGGTTTCATGCTTCTTGCCCAGATGCTTGTTCTCCCAAGTGCCATGTGTGTGCCATTGCTTCTGACAACACAAGAAGTCAGTTTTCTGGTTTCCTAGGAAACTTGAGTACAGGGTCTTCTCATGCTGGGGCCCCATCACAACTGCTGTGGATCTCCTTGGTGGTTCATCAAGAGGCATGGAAGGATGCTTTTTTTCTCATTAAGAAGTCAAGGATGACAATATATTTTAAGTGCTGAAGGGAAAGTATTGTCAACCTAGCATTGTATACCCAAGAGACCTGTTTTTGCAAGATAGGTGACTTCATCCCTGTAACCTTGTTTAAAATTATGTCTTGGCCAACTCCCTTTGGGTCCCCTCCCATTGTATGGGAGCTTTGTTTTCACTCTATTAAATCTTGCAACTGCATACTCTTCTGGTCCGTGTTTGTTACAGCTTGAGCTGAGCTTTCACTCACCCTCCACCACTGCTGTTTGCTGCCATCGCAGACTTGCCGCTGACTTCCACCCCTCCGGATCCGGCAGGGTGTCTGTTGCTCTCCTGATCCAGCCTATTGCTGTTCCCAATCGGGCTAAAGGCTTGCCATTGTTCCTGCACAGCTAAATGCCCGGGTTCGTCCTAATCGAGCTGAACACTAGTCACTCAGTTCCACGGTTCTCTTCCTTGACCCACGGCTTCTAATAGAGCTGTAAAACTCACTGAATGGTCCAAGGTTCCATTCCTTGGAATCCGTGAGGCCAAGAACCCCAGGTCAGGGAACAAAAGGCTTGCTGCCATCTTGGGAGTGGCCCACCACATCTTGGGAGCTCTAAGAACAAAGACCTGCCGATAACATTTGGTGGCAACCATATGGGAATTCTCCAAAGCGGTGAGTAATATCAGACCACTTTCACTTGCTGTTCTGTCCTATCCTTCCTTAGAATTGGGGGAAAATACCAGGCACCTGTTGGCCAGTTAAAAACCATTAGTGTGGCCGTGGGACTAAAGACTCAGGTGTGAGGCTTCCTGGGAAAGGGCTTTCTAACAATCCCCAACCCTTCTGGGTTGGGAGTGTTGGTCTGCCTGGAAACAATTTCTGCTTTCACAATTTTCCTGGGGAAGCCAACGGTCGACTACAGGCAGAAAGCTGTCATCCCAAACTCCCAGCATTAGCCGCTTGAGATCATGGCACAGCCAGAAGTCTCTACTCAACAGTCGCCCATGCATGTGCCCCTACCTTTCCTTCTGACCCACATCTCCTGGGTCCCTACCACGACTTTCTTGAAAGCGTAGCCCAAAATTCTCCTTACCTCTGAATCTACTTCCTCTGATCCCTGCCTCCTAGGTACTAATGGTTCAGAATTTCATTTCCTCTAGCAAGTTGTATCTCCAAAGGGATCTAAGGAAGCTCTATGCTGCATCCTTAGGCATCTGGGCTATGAACCCAGGGAGTCTTGTTCCTGGTGTCCCTCCCAATTTAGGCATATAGCTCTTGACATGGGCAGTTATGTGGGACCCATTCCCCACCACCCTTGCCAGGGCCTTAGAACGGATGACCCAGTATTTTAACAGCTGGAACTGGGTCTACAGCAACCCAATAGATCAGGATGAAAGCGAATTGAGTAAGTCAAGGCAGAGAGAGAGAGGGAGGAAAGAGAGGCAGAGAGGGGGGCGTGGGAAAGAGAGGCAGAGAGAAAGAAAGAAAAAGAGAAGTAGTAAAGAAAAAAACAGTGTGTCCTATTCCTTTAAAAGCCAAGGTAAATTTAAAACCTATAATTAGTAATTGGAGGTCTTCTCCGTGACCCTATAACACTCCAATACTACCTTGTTGTCAGTGTAAACAAGGGCATAGCCTGAAAACACTGAGACCACTGACAACCTGTAGCCTTCCTATCAAAAATCCTTAACCCAGTAACCTGCGGATGGCCCAAATGCATTCGCTCTGTAGCAGCAACTGCTTTGCTAACAGAAGAAAGCAGAAAAATAACCTTTAGAGGAAACCTCATTGTGAGGACACCTCACCAGTTCAGAACTATCCTAAGTCAAAAAAGCAAAAAGGTAGCTTACTAACTCAAAAATCTTAAAGTATGGGGATATTCTGTTAGAAAAAGATGACTTAATGTTAACCACTGAAAGTTCCCTTAACCCAGCAGATTTCCTAACAGGGGATTTAAATCTTAATTACCATACAAAGGTCCGACCAGACAGAGGAGGAACTCCCTTCAGGACAGCTCCTCCCAGGTGATTGAGGAAAAAACACAATGGTTATTCAGTAATTGATAGGGAAACTTCTAAAAGCAGAGTTAGGAAATTTGCCTAATAATTGGTCAGCTCAAACGTGCAAGCTGTTTGGACTCAGCCAAGCCTTAAAGTACTTACAGAATCAAAAAGACTCTATCTCAATCCTGACTCAAAAGGTTAGCTACACACTCTCTGAAACGAATTTGCATAAGAACTGTTGTCTATGGGAATGCATCTTGATGGGGCAGCTGGGTTGTTATGAAATACTCAGGAACCCAGTCCAGCTCTAGGACTCACCCCGAGCACAAAGGCAATGTTGGGCACGCTGGTAAAGGACCACTAGAATCCAGCAGCCTGGACCCCTTTCTTTGTGGTCAAGAAAGGCGGGAAAAGGGGTGCAGGACTGCTACCTCGGTGAGCGTAACTAATCCGATAACCAGAGGTCCATGGGTGGTTATGCACCACGGAAAGGAATAAGCATTAGGACCATAGAGGACGATCTAGGACTAATGTTAATCGGAAAATGATTAGGGGTGCTGGCATCCCTATGTTCTTTTTTTCAGATGGGAAACATTCCCCTTAAGGCAAAAACGCCCCTAAGATGTATTCTGGAGAATTCGGCCCAGTCAGAGTATATGTACCTTTTACCCTGTCAGACTTGAAGCAAATTAAAATAGACCTAGGTAAATTCTCAGATAACCCTGATGGCTATACTGATGTTTTACAAGGGTTAGGACAATCCTTTGATCTGACATGGAGCGATGTAATATTACTGCTAAATCAGACACTAACCCCAAATAAGAGAAGTGCCGCCATAACTGCAGCCCGAGAGTTTGGCGATCTCTGGTATCTCAGGTCAATGATAGGATGACAACAGGAAAGAGAGCAATTCCCCACAGGCCAGCAGGCAGTTCCCAGTGTAAACCCTCATTGGGGTGCAGAATCAGAACACGGAGATTAGTGCCACAGACATTTGCTGACTTTCGTGCTAAAAGGACTAAGGCAAACTAGGAAGAAGCCTAGGAATTACTCAATGATGTCCACTATAACACAGGGAAAGGAAGAAAATCCTACTGCCTTTCTGGAGAGACTAAGGGAGGCATTGAGAAAGCATACCTCTCTGCCACCTGACTCTATTGAAGGCCGACTAATCTTAAAGGATACGTTTATCACTCAGTCAGCTGCAGACATTAGAAAAAAACTTCAAAAGTCCATCTTAGACCCGGAGCAAAACTTAGAAACCCTATTGAACTTGGCAACCTCAGTTTTTTGTAGTAGAGATCAGGAGGAGCAGGTGGAACAGGACAAACGGGATTAAAAAAAAAAAAAAAAAAAAGAAGGCCACCACTTTAGTCATGGCCCTCAGGCAAGCGGACTTTGGAGGCTCTGGAAAAGGGAAAGGCTGGGCGAATGGAATGCCTAATGGGGCTTGCTTCCAGTGTGGTCTACAAGGACAGGTCCTTTTAAAAAAGATTGTCCGAATAGAAATAAGCCGCCCCCTCACCCTTACTCCTTATGTCAAGGTAATCACTGGAAGGCCCACTGCCCCAGGGATGAAGGTTCTCTGAGTCAGAAGTCACTAACCAGATGATCCAGCAGCAGGACTGAAGGTGCCCAGGGCAAGCACCAGCCCATTACATCACCCTCACAGAGCCCCGAGTATGCTTGACCATTGAGGGCCAGGAGGTTAACTGCCTTCTGGACACTGGTGTGGCCTTCTCAGTCTTACTCTTCCGTCCTGGACAACCATCCTCCAGATCTGTCACTATCCGAGGGGTCCTAGAACAGGTAGTCACTACATACTTCTCCTAACCACTAAGTTGTGACTGGGGAACTGTACTCTTTTCACATGCCTTTCTAATTATGCCTGAAAGCCCCACTCCTTTGTTAGGGAGAGACATCCTAGTAAAAGCATGGGCCATTATATATTAGAATTAGGAGAAGGAAAAAGGGTAAATATATATACAGACTCTAAGTATGCTTACCTAGTCCTCCATGCCCACGCAGCAATATGGAGAGAAAGAGAATTTCTAACTTCCGAGGGAACACCTATCAAACATCAGGAAGTCATTAGGAGATTATCATTGGCTGTACAGAAACCTAAAGAGGTGGCAGTCTTAAGTTGCCGGGGCCATCAGAAAGGAAAGGAAAGGGAAATAGAAGGGAACCACCAAGCGGATATTGAAGCCAAAGGAGCCGCAAGGCAAGACCCTCCATTAGAAATGCTTATAGAAGGAACACTAGTATGGCGTAATCCCCTCCGGGAAACCAAGCTCCAGTACTCAGCAGAAGAAATAGAATGGGGAACCTCACGAGGACATAGTTTCCTCCCCTCAGGATGGCTAGCCACCAAAGAAGGAAAAATACTTTTGCCTGAAGCTAACCGATGGAAATTACTTAAAACCCTTCACGGAGCCTTTCACTTAGGCATTGATAGCACCCATCAGATGGCCAAATTATTATTTACGGGACCAGGCCTTTTCAAAACTATCAAGCAGATAGTCAGGGCCTGTGAAATGTCCCAAAGAAATAATCCCCAACACTTCAGGCCGTACGTTTCAATCCCTGTATCTTTAACCTCCTTGCTAAGTTTGTCTCTTTCAGAATCGAAGCTGTAAAACTACAAATGGTTCTTCAACTGTAGCCCCGGATGTAGTCCATGACTAAGATCTACCGTGGACCCCTGGACCAGCCTGCTAGCCCATGCTCTGATGTTGATGACATCGAAGGCACCCCTCCCGAGGAAATCTCAACTGCGTGACCCCTATTATGCCCCAATTCAGCAGGAAGCAGTTAAGAGCAGTCATCAGTCAACCTCCCCAACAGCACTTGGATTTTCCTGTTGAGAGGGGGGACTGAGAAACAGGACTAGCTAGATTTCTTAGGCCCACTAAGAATTCCTAAGCCTAGCTGGGGAAGGTGACTGCACCTACTTTTAAACATGGGGCTTGTAACTCAGCTCACACCCAAGCAATCAGATAGTAAAAAGGGTTCACTAAAATACAAATTAGACTAAAGCAGGAGGTAAAGAAATAGTCAAATCATATATCGCCTGAGAGCACAGGGGGAGGGACAATGAATGGGATATAAACCCAGACATTCAAGCAGGGAGCGGCAACTCCCTTTGGGTCCCCTCCCATTGTATGGGAGCTCAGTTTTCACTCTGTTAAATCTCGCAACTGCAAAAAAAAAACAAAAACAAAAACAAAAAGAAAGAAAACAAACAGAAAACCCCAAAAAAACAAACAAAAAACAAGAAAATAACAACTATGTCTTTTTCTCCTTCTTTCAACCCAACCACTCTGAATATATTTTTTTAATCATAGAACTTATCCCCATCTGACATATTGTATATTTTTCTTATCCATTTAATTATTATCTCTTTTTGTCTTCCTCTCTCCCCCAGGAGAACACAAGCTTCAGGAGGGCAGAGATTCCCAGGGATTAATACATAGAGTCCTTCAATAAAGATTCCTGGGAGTTAAGGTGTTACTCATGTCATAAGTACAGTCTTAACTTCACAGAAGGATGTACAGCGATAAAAAATAAATTGTTTTTCACAATTCTTCCTCTTATCCAGTTATCACAGGATTAGGTCCTTACCAAGGAGACTGTGTCTGACTTCTAGGCCAGCTCAGGCCCTGGCTATCTCTTCCTTCATCACTGCTTCAGAAGGAACCTGTACAGATAACACAGCCATTTATTCTTTCTCTTCTGAGTTTAAGTGGTGGTTTGGCTTGTTTTAGGAGTGACTTTTAAAGACAAAAGTTTTGAGATCCCAGCCAATTGGAGATGAATTAAAATTGAGATAATGCATTTCTGATTGAGTCATTATTTTTTTCCCTCAAAGTGTAGTTTATACAGTAACAGGTATTTCCTTGGCCTCTTGCTTGAATCTTCAAAATAGTTACAGAAAAAGGTGATTAACAATGATTTTAAGGCTCCAAGCAGTCCAGCTAGTGGAATTGCCAGCAATGCCTTAAAATTCTGCCTTGTAGCCTAGTGTGTACATGAGTGTGTGTATGTGTGTGTGTGTGTGTGCATGTGGGGTGTGCATGTGTATGTGACTGTGTGCGTGTGAGCATGTGGGCGTGGTGATATGCATTTGTGAATGTGTGTATGACTGTGTGGGGTGAGTCTGTGTGAAACTCTTTGGGATCCCTCATGACCACCTCTCCTTCCTAGCAGGACCTGACTTAACGCTCAGGTTACTGTGGAGATGACCCCTGCCTGCCTCCCTGTACCCCTGTAGCGTCTGCTGCCTAGTGCCACACGATCTTGCTTAGGATGCTTTCTCCTTCCACTAACACCCTGTGACTCCAGGCTGCCATTGCCTCTTCTTTTGAACTTTCTCTCAGTATTGCCATCAACTTCTCAGGGAGCTGCTACCTGGAGTCTCGTTGGTCCAACCCAGTTGCTTGCTTGGCTGAGCTATAGGAAGTGGCATTGCATTTTTCTACCTTAGGACCACCTCTTCCTCATCCTCCCTCTGTCCTATCCCTTCCATATCGACCTTTAGGGAGTGCTCCACTCCTTCACATCTAGTTTCTTCCTCTCTATTTTGGTGTTTGTTATAATCATATCCTTTCAAGAGCACACTATTCCACAAAATAATACATGAGTAGTTTCCTTAATGTAGTATTTATGCTTCTGTTTCATAATTATTATTATTTCTTTTTTTCTTTGAGACAAAGTCTTGCTCTGTTACCCAGGCTGGAGTACAGTGGTGCGATTTCAGCTCACGGCAACCTCTGTCTCTCAGGTTCAAGTGATTCTCCTGCCTCAGCCTCCCAAGTAGCTGGGATTACAGATGCCCGCCACAACACCCGGCTAATTTTTCTATTTTTAGTAGAGATGAGGTTTCACCATATTGGCCAGGCTGGTCTCAAACTCCTGGCCTCAAGTGATCCGCCCACCTCGGCCTCCCAAAGTGCTGGGATTACAAGCATGAGCCACCGTGCCCAGCTTACAAATTATGTTTTAATGGCTGATAGTGATGTTTTCCTCTATTGTAACTTGACATTTTAGCTGCTTAAAACAAGAAGCTTATACTCAGTAAATGCAAACACTTTTCTCCTCTAGAGGCTTTTTGGGTTTTTTTGGCATTTATAAACCTCTCTTTGGACACTTCATTTTTTTCCCTATCCTTATGCAGCAGAGATGTTCAGCTTTTGGAAACAATACTTACCAGTTTTATAATTTTGCTGGTTCTTGTCTCCTCTTAATTGCTCTTTGGATTTTCTCCAAAATTTTAGCATTTATCTCCAATTAAAAGGTGCCAAAAACATGGCCACATTTCTTCCCCTATCTCGGAGCTAAGCTGACTTGCTTCCTAATTGAGCAAGGCATGAAACTCTGAATATAGCCAGTTGAGCTGTTAAACCAACAAAGAATCAAATTTCGAGCTCCAAGAAGGACATTTTTATAAGAAACATAATATATTTTGACAAATTTCGGAGACAGAATCTCACTCTATTGCCTAGGCTGAGTGCAGTGGCACAATCTTGGCTCACTGCAGCCTCGAACTCCTGGGGTCATGCGATCCTCCCACTTCAGCCTCCTGAGTAGCTGGGACTATAAGTGTATACCACAATGCCCAGCTATTTTTTTAAATCAAAAAACTTTTTTTAATAAAAAAATTTTTAAATTTTATACGTAGAAATGGGGTCTTGCTATATTGCCCAGGCTTGTCTCGAACTCTTGGGCTCAAGTGATCCTCCTGCCTTGGCCTCCCAAAATGTTGGCATTACTTACAGGTGTGAGCTACCACACCTGGCCTGGTACATTTTAAAATTGGGACCCACAGTCCTTTCTCTAACACAATGGCTCTCAAACTTTAGAATCAGCTGGAAAGCTTATTAAAATGGTGTAAGCCTAGGCCTGTCACATACCAAATTAGAATCTTCAGAAAGTAGGGTCCAGGCAAGTCTGGGAACCACTACCACAACATGTAAATAACTGAGGATTAAGGGCCTATTGCTACAGAATCTTGAGATTGAAATTGTTGCAATTTGAATGATTTTATTCATTTCAATAAGGGAAAGAAAGAAGGGGACTAGCAATTAGTGAGTGCAAACTTCAGCGCCTTTGCACCTCCTGTTTTTGCTACCTGGGATGCTCTTTCTCCACCTGTCAATTTCCTATCTCCTGCTCAGCAGTTAGTGTCAGCTAGAATGTGCTCTGATCAGAGAACTGTTCCATGACAGTCTTTTTTTATTTTTTGAGGTGAAGTCTCGCTCTGTCGCCCAGGCTGTGGTGCTATCTCAGCTCACTGCAACCTTCACCTCCCAGATCGCCTCCCAAGTAGCTGGGATTACAGGTGTGTGCCACCACTCCCGGCTAATTTTTGTATTTTTAGTAGAAGTGGGGTTTCACCATGTTGGTGAGGCTGGTCTCAAACTCCTGACCTCAAGTGATCTGCCCACCTTGGCCTCCCAAAGTGCTAGGATTACAGGTGTGAGCCACTGCGCCTGGCCAATAGTCTTGTCTAAAGAAGTATCACCTCTTCTCACTCCCACTTTCTATTATTTCAACCTGTTTCATTGCCTTTATAGTACTTAATAATCGTTGTCTGAAGTTATCTTGTTTATAGCTTTATAGTTTATTGTCCTCTTCCCCTATTGGAATGCACTTCCTAAATCCTCAAGCCTAGGACAGTACCTGGCACATAATAGGTGCTTAAAGGTGAATGAATGAATAAATACGCTAGGTTTATCTATTCATGATTTCACTGAATCCCCACGGCTACCTAGTAAAGTAGACATTGTTCTGTCTGTTTCATGGTTGAGGAAACTGAGGCTCAGAGAAAGTAAATCACTTAGGCCAGGCACAATGGCTCATGCCTAAAACCCCAGCACTTTGGAAGGCTGAGGCGAGAGGATCATTTGAGGCCAGGAGTTTAAAACCAGTCTGGGCAACGTAGCAAGACCATACCTCTACAAAAACTTAGCTAGGTGTGGTGGTGCACACCTGTAGTCCCAGGAGGCTGAGGCAGGAGGATTGCTTGAGCCCAGGAGGTCAAGGCTGCAGTGAGCTTTGATCATGCTACTAGAGATAGGGTGAGACCCAATCTTTAACAAAAACAATAATAATAATAATAATAAAATTAAAAAAGAAAGGAAAGAAAATCACTTGCCCCAAAGTCACTTGGTTAGTGACTTATGTTATTGGAATTTGAACCCAGGTCTGCTTGACCTTACCGTCTGTGTTTCTTCTAGTAGCATATATCAAGCAGTAGGAGATGCTGTGCCCAGTTAACAGAAATGGAAATGATTTCCCTGTCCTCAAGGTGCCTGTAGCTCAGTGGGATGACAGATTTGCAAACACATATAAAGACAGGCAAGGTTTAAACATGGTGATGACAGCTAACGTGGTAATGATGATGCTTTGAATTGCCCTTTTCTCTGGGAGTGGCACCCCCATCCATCCAGTTTTTCAGATAACTCTTTGTTTTATCACGAATGGCCATCCAACTACTAAGTCCTGTTAATTTCTACCTCTTAGTTATGACTCAAATTGCAAGGGGTATGGAAATATATCCTCATAGACATGTTCTTCAGAGAGGTGGCCGTGCTTCTTCAACTGATCTACTGCAACTGCCCTATTACTTCCTCACTCATCCTCTCTAATCCATTCTCAGTCTGCAATCCATCTTTCATTTCATCCATTCCGGAGTCAGACAGTGCTTTGTAAAACAAATTTTATTTCATCTCTTTGCTTAAGACTCAAGAGCTACACACAGCTCTTAATGTAAAGTCAAAACTTCTTGGTGGCCCAGTCACTCTTTATTCTCTCAGCTGCTTCTTCTTCTTCTTCTTCTTTTTTTTTTTTTTTTTTCTATTTTTGAGACAGAGTCTCACTCTGTAGCCCAAGCTGGAGTGCAGTGGTGCAATCGCCTTTCACTGCAACCTCTGCCTCCGGGGCTCAAGCGTTTCTTGTGCCTCAGCCTCCCAAGTAGCTGGGACTACAGGCGCATGCCACCATACCTGGCTAATTTTTTGTATTTTTGTAGAGATGGAGTTTCACCATGTTGCCCAGGGTGGTCTCAAACTCCTGAGCTCAGGAGATCTGCCCGCCTTAGCCTCGCAAAGTGCTGGGATTACAGGCTTGAGCCACCGCGCCCGGCCTCTCAACCTTTTCTCTTATCATTTTGTCCTTTCTCACTCTACATTCCAGCCTTCTGCTACTTAATACAATATCAACTCTTGCCTCCTGACCTTTGCACATGCTGGATGATTCCTTCCCTCACTCAGGCTGAACATCTCCTGCTCACCTAGGAAGCCCTCCCTGATCACCCAAGTTGAATTAAGTGCCCCTCATCTGCACTTCCAAAAGACACTATTCATCCTTACATCATGACACTTATAAATGATATTGTAATTACTTTTTTGTTTATATCCTTCAAGAAGGCATGTTCATCAGTGACTGTTAGTGAATAGCATTGTGCCTGACATTCAGAAAATGCTTAATACTTTGTTGTTGTTTTTGGTACATGAAGGAAGTAAGTTGCTGGTGATATAAAGGCATTTGTGATGGAATTTCAGGCAGGAGGGGAGGACCTGTTTTGATAGAAACCTGGTCCTCTGTCTTGTCTGTAACCACTGCCACAACAAAATACTACAGACTGGGAGGTTTAAACAACAGAAATTCATTCTCTCATAGTTGTGGAGCCTAGAAGTGCAGGATCAAAGTGTGGGCCCAGTTGGTTTCTGCTGAGGCCTCTCTCCCTGGCTTGTAGATGGTGTCTTCTTGCTGCGTCCTTCTGTGGGCTTTACTCAGTGTGGACTGTTGATATGGTTTGGCTGTGTCTGGACCAAAATCTCATTTTGAATTGTAGCTCCCACAATTCCCATGTGTTGTGGGAGAAACCCGGTGGGAGATAATTGAATCACGGGGGCGGTTCCCCTGTAATGTTCTCCTGGTAGTGAATAAGTCTCACGATATCTGATTTTATAAGGAGTTCCCCTTTTGCTTGATTCTCATTCTCTCTTATCTGCTGCCAGGTAAGACGTGCCTTTCACCTTCTGCCATGATTGTGAGGCCTCCCCAGTCACATGAAACTGTGAGTTTATATACATACACACATATATATTTAGGTGGAGTCTCTCTCTATCTTCCAGGCTGGAGGGCAGTGGCGCGATCTCAGCTCACTGCAACCTCCACCTCCCAGGTTCAAGCGATTCTCCTGCCTCAGCCTTCCGAGTAGCTAGGATCACAGGCGTGAGCCACCACAGCTAATTTTTGTGTTTTCAGTAGGGATGGGGTTTCACCATGTTGGCCAGGGTGGCCTTGAACTCCTGACCTCAGGTGATCCACCTGCCTCAGCCTCCCAAAGTGTTGGGATTACAGGCGTGAGCCACCATGCCCGGACGAAACTGTGAGTTTATTAAAGCTCTTTTTCTTTATAAATTACCCAGTGTAAGGTATGTCTTTACCAGCAGCATGAAAATGGACTAATACAGTAAATTGGTACCAGCAGCACAGCCCTATGTCTCTTCCGCTTCCTGTAAGGACACCAGTCATATTGGATGAGGCCCCCCCCCCATAATGGTTAAGCATATACAGCCTTGTTTTAATTTAACTGCGCCTTTAAAGGCCCCATCTCCAAATAATCACATTCTGAGGTACTGGAAATCTGGACTTCAATATATGAATTTCGTGAGGGGACAAAATTTCATAACACTCTTTTACCTCCATGTGGACAAGCTGAAGGTCTGTGCCAGCTCTGGAGCTCCCTGAAGAATGGGTTGTGGCCTCTGTTGTGAGCAAAACAGCTTCTCCTTCACCCGTTTCCTGCCTTCTTCATTTTCTACCAGGTGGATCTCCTGGTATGGCATTACATTACTAAAAATGGCAGATAAATTGACTCCATGCCACTCTGTCTTAGAATCTGTGTCCAGAGAGCCTTTCTATGACCCTCAAATTACAGGACACGATGGCTACTTATCTGCATACATTACAAATTCTGATCTCTGCTTTGGCAGTATCACACTAAGTAAGATTGAAGAATTTATTCTCTGAGGAGCAGCACCATTTAAAAAGAAAGATGTGATAATATTACCAGTCTGAGGGGTGACATTTGTATAATCCTCAGTAGCTGAAAAATAACAGAACAAAGAGTATCAGATGAAGTTTCAACCCTGAGGCTCATTTTATTACCCGTTTTCTGTCTCTTTAGTTCCTTTTTGGAGTCATTACATTGCCAAAAATATATGCAATCCTATTTTACCTTTAGAGATTCCTTTCCAACAGGTCGCTGGATTTGTTGATCAAATAGGCCTATTCACCGAAAGAAAATCTGAATGCTTACCATTGCACATGTACCTTTCTGTTGGTCTTTAGGTTGTGGTTTTTGAAATCTCACGTTATTTGACAACACCTTCAAGAGAAGAAGAGTTATGCCTGACTAGTACTGGCATTGTAGATGGCAGAATATCTCAGGGTACGTAGGAACTGGTTTCATTGATCCAAAACCTACCTTGCTTCCCCTCCCTGAAGGCATTCCTAAAAAGTATGTGAAGAAAGTAGTAATCAATAAGTTTGAAAAAATTAAAATTCTTACCATGTGTCTAGGTGGATTCTGGCTCAGTGTTTGTTTGCATAGCCCAGGAAGATTCGTGTAGGGAGTGATGGAAGGTTCTATAATAGCTCCTCCAGCATCTTCCCTTTCCTGCTTTGCTCCAGGTGATGACTTGGTTCTTAGAGGGCTGCTGTCAGCTATTATGAGATGAGGCATTAGCTAATAATAGCCGGTCCTATGAGCATCTTGCCAGGAATTTGTGTAGCCCTGCAGTCATTAAAATTATGAATTCAATTTTGGATTGACAGACTGTGCCAAATACGACTTTAGCCAGAGTATACTGATTGAAGTCAAAACCTGTTGAGAACTCTAAAATTACCAGAGCTGATGCACTCTGAATCACATAGTCCTGAGAATTGAGATGTCCTGAAAGCACAGGGTGTTTTTTTCATTAAACCAGTAACGAATTTATTAATTCATGTATTCACTCATCAAACATTTCCTGAGTCCTATATCAGGCACTGAACCTGATCCTGGTAACAAAGACCAATAAGACAGTCTTCACCTTCTAGGAGAGGGGTTGGCACACATTTTCTCTAAAGGGCCAGAGAGAAACTATTTTAGGCTCTGTGGGCCATACGGTTAATGTTGAAGCTGCTCAATTCTGCCATTGTAATGCAGAGGCAAAGACCATACATGAATGAATAAGAATAACTGTGTCCCAATAAAATATTATTTAAGGATGCTGAAATTTAAATTTCATATAATTTTCATGTGTCAAACAACATTATTTATTTTTAAAAACGATTTAAAAATGTAAACATCATTTTTAGCTTATGAACTGTACAAAATCAGATGGTGGGCTGAATTTGGTTCATGGGCCACAATTTACAGGCCTCTGTCTAGGAATGAATTATTGATCTCTTTGTGGGGATGGACATGCAAATAGGTAGTTCCCATATGACTTGTAAATGTGTCAATCAGTTAAGACTGTGCTATGGGAATACAAGGAGGAAGCCATGAACTGTGCACCAGGGTATGAAAGGAACTTCACAAGGGGCTAGATGTTAGATCTAGATTTTGGAGGAGGGTAGGTTTGCCAAGAGAAGCAGTGAGAGGACCTTTCAGATCATTAAGATATATAGTGGAATGAAGGGCACTGATTTTGAGGCATAATGAGTGGCTCAGAATAGCTAGAGCATAGAATCTAGTGTGATGGGAGGTAGTGAGGTAGGGGAAGGAATTTGAGTGGGATGAGCGATGAGTCTAAAAAGACAATGAATCAGCAGTTGTGTCAAGCCATTGAGCCTGACTTTATATGCAATGTGAACCAACAGAAATTTAAGCAAGGAAAGTAGGGTACTTTTTTTTCATAATAAAAGTTTTAGGCATAGAAAGGTTAATGAACTATATACTTGTCAAGCAGCTTCAGAAATAAAGTTTTTAGACATAAAAAGGTTAAAGAATTATGTAATATACCTATCAAGCAGTTTCAGAAATAACCTTACAAATACTGCTGAAGGCCACTATTACCTCTCTCTGATCATATTTACTGATTTCCTTTTCTAAAGGTAGCTGCTGTCCTGAATTTGGAATTTTTCATTCTTATCCTATTTTTGTTTCTACTTTTAATACGTACATGTATGGCTATGTATCCATGGCCATATACATGTGTACACACATATATTTTATACACTTATATTTTATAATTTATAAAATGTATAATTTATATAAAATTTACAATTATAATTAAATTTATATTTGTAATGTATTTATAATTATAATCTGCATGTGTACCAAAGATATAGAACTAGTTTTCATGCTTGGTATGGCTAATCTTTTGTTTTTCTTCACAATTATCTTGGCTATTTTTGTCCCTTTTGTCTTCCTTGTGTACTTGGAAATTAGATTGTCAGGTCTCACCAAAAATGTCATAGAGTTTTTATTGAAATGGTATGTATTTAGAAACTAATCTACAGAATACTGTATTAATCCATCCATGAACTTGGTACATCTCTTCATTCATTGAGGTTTTCTCTCAAGTGGTTCAATAAAGTTGTATTGTTGTTTACTTAAATATCTCATACACATTTTGTTAGATATATTTCTTGTTACTTTATGGGTTTTTTGTCAGATTTAATTTTTAAGAAGATAAATTGGGTGAAATAAAGGATGGGAAGAGACTTGGAAGCAGAGTAATCAGATGGTAATTGCAGTTTAATTAAGTTAAAAGAAACTGTAAGAGTTTGAACTAAGACAGTGGTGGTAAGTTTAGAAGAAAGGAGTCTTCCTGGAGTGATTGCTGTAATAGAGGTTTAATATTGACTGTGTATGAGAGATGGAGTTGTCCAACAGGAAATTGAGAATATTTTTGATATGGAGTTAAGATAAATGATCTGGTTGGAGATGTGTGTTTGGGAGTGATTAGCATATTCGTTTGATTTATTTTTAATTTGTATTAGAACTTAATTGGGGAAATGGGATGCTCATTATTGGATAACCTTAAAGACCCCAACAGTATGGTTCTGCTATGATAAAGTATAGCTCCAGTATACTATGTGTGGGGCCAGGCGTGGTGGTTCATACCTGTAATCCCAGTATTTGGGGAGGCTGAGATGGGAGGGTCACTTGAGCCCAGGAATTCAAGACCCACCTGGGCAACATAGTGAAACCCTGTCTCTATAAAAAATTTGAAAAAATTTAGCTGGGCATGGTAGCGCATGTCTGAGGTTTCAGCTACTCGGGAGGATCACCTCAGGGAACAAAGGCTGCGGTGAGCCGTGATTGCACCACTGCACTCCAGCCTGGGTGACAGAATGAGACCCTGTTCCAAAAAAAGGTATATTATGCACGGAGAAGAGAGTATTCGTTTCCTGCCATAACAAAGTACCATAAACTGAGAGGTTTAAATAACAGAAATTTGGCTGGGAGCTGGGGCTTACGCCTGTAGTCCCAACACTTTGGGAGACTGAGGTGGGTGGATCACCTGAGGTCAGGTGTTCGAGACCAGCCTGACCAACATGGTGAAACCCTGTCTCTACTAAAATACAAAACTTAGCAGGGCATGGTGGCAGGTGCCTGTAATCTGTTACTCCAGAGGCTGAGGCAAGAGAATCACTTGAACCCAGAAGGTGGAGGTTGCAGTGAGCCAAGATTGTGCCACAGCATTCCAGCCTGGACGACAGAGTAAGACTCACTCTCAAAATCAATCAATCAATCAATAACAGACATTTATTCTCTCATAATTTTGGAGGCCAGAAGTCCAACATCAAGGTGTCAGCAGGACTGTGTTCCTGGACCTGCTCGTGGGGAGGATCCTTCTTGACCCTTTCCAGCTTCTGGTAGCCTCAGGTGGTCATTTAATTGTGGCAGCATAAACCCAATCTTTGCCTTCATCTTTATGTAGCCCTCTTCTCCCTGTGTGTCTGTGTTTTCACATGACATTCTCCTCTCTGTGTCTCTTTCACCTCTTCTTCTAAGGACACTAGTCATATTGGATTAAAGGCTCATTCCACTGCAGTATAACTTCATCTTAACTTAGCTAATTATATCTAGAATGACTCTATTTCCAAATCAGATCACATTCTGAGGTACTGGAGGTTAGGACTTCAACGTAAGTTTTGGAGAACACAATTTAATGCATAACAAAGAACAATATCTACCTTTCAGAAACAGATATTAAATCAATTAGTCATACAGTTGCATATTTAGACAGATGAGAGGTATGAAAATATGGCAAAATTTCTGCTTTTTGGTGCATATGACATGGCCATAAATTTGAAGATTATCATATTTAAAGTCAATGTTTTTTGGGGGAAAACAGTTCTTCCCATGAAAACTGGTTGCTTTTATGATGAGGAGTCTATTCATTGATGAAAGTCTAGATAAGGAGGACTCTTTTTTACCATTATAAGCTCTGGAAAATACTTCAAATATCTTTGAGTGCTCACTTTATTTAACTCACTAAATCACAGCAGGGGTTGTGTTGTAGCAATTAGTAGGTGTTAATGAGGGAAGGAAAAATTTAAAATTTCTTATAATAAAAGGCTACTGTATTGACTTACATAGCCCTCAGCACCCTCCCTACACATCTCTTCATGTACATGGTGGGGTAAAGTTCTTCTGTCATTAGGCTCCAATAGCATTTCTGAAGTTTCCTATGGAAAGTGGACTCAGGTAGGGGATATGGTTTAGCAGCATTCATGTGGTCTCTGGGGTGAGAGGCCAGCAGCTAAAGGTGGATTTTCCTTCCACCTCCACAGTGACCTCTCCCCTCTATGCAGTGGCTACCACCCACTTTCAGACTGACTTATAGTTCCTAGCTGATATAACTGAGAAAGGGGGAGCAGGGAAGAGAGGGTCAAAAGATGGCAAGTGAGCTGAGTAAGTGAGCTTTGTGGGGCTTTAGGTGCCTCTGCTTGGATCCCAGGCCATTGCACTCACTACAAAAGCAGCCTGTTGTTCTCAGAAATATGGGAACCCAAGCCTGTAGATGCCTTAGGAGACTCAGGGATAAAGATACCTACAAACTTGGATGATTCTACTCCTTGGATGTGTTTGCCTCAGGTTGTTATTAAGCTTCTTACCATCACCAAAGGGGGAAAACCAGAACAAAGCACTAGGATTTTTATTTTTCGGATTTTGAAAAAATTAATTTTTAAATTTATAATTGACACATAATAATTGTACATATTCTTGGGGCACATAATGATGCTGTGATACATATAATATATAGTGATCAGATCAGGGTAATTAGTATATCCCTCATCTCACACATTTATTATTTCTTTGTGATGGGAACACTCAACATCCTTCTTGCTATTTGAAACTATATAATATATTATTATTGACTATAGTCATCCTGTGGTTGTATTAGTGTGTTCTCATGCTGCTAATAAGAACATAGCCAAGACTGGGTAATTTATAAAGGAAAGCAGTTTAATTGACTCGCAGTTCAGCATGGCCGGGGAGGCCTCAGAAAACTTAACAATCATGGTGGAAGGGAAAGCAAACATGTCCTTCTTCACATGGCAGCAGCAAGAAGCGCTGAGCAAAAGGTGGAAAGCCCCTTATAAAATCATCAGATCTTGTGAGAATTAACTCCCTGCCATGAGAAAAGGATAGGGGAAACCGCCCCCATGATTCAATTATCTCCACCTGGTCCCTCCCACGACACGTGGGGATTGTGGGAACTACAATTCAAGATGAGATTCGGGTGGGGACACAGCCAAATGATATCAGGTAGTATAGAACACTAGAATTTCTTCCTTTTCAAATTTTTTATCTTTTATTTTTACTGAGTTAAGGTTTTTTTTTCCTGAATTTTCCTCCTCCTTTGCCCATTTTCCCCTCTGTAGCAATACCAGATTGTCTGCAGTCTCTTTCATAGAAAAAATTTTCCAACATTTGAACACATCAATCATGTGGATTCTCAATATCTCTTCACATGACATGCTCCCAGGCTCCTTCACTACTTGCCAGTACTATTATTACCTTCCATTTACTGAGCACTCACTGTATGCTAGCCAACATGTTAAGCACCGGACAGATATCATCCTGTTTAATCTTCAGAATGACACTGTGAAATAAATATTGTTACCTCCATTTCAGTGATGAGGAAACTGAGGTCCAGAGAATTAAGGAACCTGCCCAAAGACACACTGCTGGCGAATAGCAGAAGTAGGATTTCAACATGTGTTTGTACATGTGTTTATTGAACAGTCCAAATGTGCTGGAGTGTGAACATGAAATAGTTTATCTTTCTCTGAGTCCTTGTCTCCAGACTGTACTATGTTGACCCTCCCTTTCTTATTGGCAGATGGATTCCCTATAGGACTCACGAGCAGACCTCATAATTTCTGGGCAGGTTCCACACCTTGGTGTAGGAATCAGTTAGGGTTGTTCTTGGCTGCAACTAACAAACTACTAGCAGTGGCTTAAGCACTGAAGAACTTAATGATATCACAAGTGACCTGGGTAGGGAAGGGCCCTGGTCTACTCTACAGCTCTTCCAGTCTCTCTCACCTTGGAGTCCAAAGGCAGGGCCTTTCTTTGGAACACTTTCTCTCTCTCTCCCATTTCTAGGCTCAGCTCCTTTGCAGTGAAGGATTGGAAAGGATAAACGTCTCTTACTCAATGATCCCCTTTTTACTTTTTGTCTCTGCTTTTCTTGCTGCCATGGACTGGCCTTTGAGGTCAGGTGGGTGGCAGGATCTGAATGCTGGCTCTCTTGAGCTACATGTATGTTTTTTGTTTTGTTTTGTTTTGTTTTTTAGAGTCAGGAATGCCCCTCCAGGGAACAATTCTCTGATACTGGGGAGTGGGATCAGCTTGCCCATGTACACTCTTCCTCAGTGCCTGTCATCACCTCTACAACCAGGCTTTTTGCTTCTTGGGTTCTTTTGCCTGGTGGATTGCAATAAGAAAATGACTCAAGGCTGACCTTCTTCCAGTAAATCTGTTGGCCGATGGGGCACTCCTGCACTCTTGCTGCGCCATATGATGGAAAGCAGGCTGATCCGCCGTGGTTTCTTGCTCCGCTTTACTATCTCACTCTAGTCATTATTGTAATTCTTTTCATCTAAGGACATTCAATTGGAGTTCTATTTAGAATGCCTCAGAATTCCAAATGGATCAAATCTCCATGATAGGAAAATGGTTTAATAAAATGTAATTTAATTTTACGGTAAAATACTTTGTGGTTGGCCGGGAGCAGTGGCTCACGCCTGTAATCCCAGCACTTTGGGAGGCCGGGTCAGGTGGATCATGAGGTCAGGAGATTAAGAGCATCCTGGCTAACACAGTGAAACCCCATTATTACTAAAAGCACAAAAAAATTAGCCGGGGGTGGTTGCAAGCGCCTGTAGTTCCAGCTACTCAGGAGGCTGAGGCAGGAGAATGGCGTGACCCAGGGAGGGGAGCTTGCAGTGAGCCAAGATGACGCCACTGCCCTCCAGCCTGGACGAGACAGAGCGAGACTCCGTCACAAAACAAAACAAAACAAAAACCAAAAAAACTTTGTGGTCATTAAAAATCATGTTTTTAAGGAAAAGTTAATTTCATGGGACTATGTTCACAATATAGTAGGAAAAATGGTTAGTGGTTTACAGTTAATCCCGATTTTACATAATACACATGAACACAGGCACACACACACACACACATGCACTAGTACACCTTAGAAGAAATACAACACAATGTTGATAGAGGTCTTGTCTGGGCAGCGGGATTATAGGTTACTTTAATTTTCTTTGTTATAGTGGGGTTCTTGTTTTTGTTTTCCTTCTCCCATTTTCTGCAACCAATATACATTGCATTTTTCAGCAGGGGGAAAATATTTTAATTCTATCTGAATTTTAAGCGATATTACCACCAGTCTTATAATTTTTTACCACTTGTAATAAAGGCCATGATCTAGGACTTTTCCATTAGAAGTAGTGTGGAAACCATTGTGAAAATGAAAACTGATGAGGATGAGCAAAGAAATGCCTGTCTAAGCATTTCGCCAATTGCTACAGGGATCTGTAGTTAAGATCAGATACTGCTCTATGTTATTTATGACTGTGGTATGTAATAATAATTCAATTAACCACACAGTAAATTGAGTACACTTCTCATTCCATAGTGTGACTCCAGTTATTCTTGGTAAACGCTCTTGCTGTCTTAAAAGGTTTGAGATAAAAAATCCTTTCTGCTGTCACTATAGATTCCAATTATTTTTTAATTAACAACTTCATACCCTAAGCAGATGTTGGACCCAAGAATGAGATGCTGCGAAGCGCTTTCTTGCAGATACCCACAATCTCAGTGACTGATTCTCTTGAAGAGCCTCTCAGTTTGCTTGAGAGTGGAGAGAAAAACTTCCTTCCCATGAAACTGCACCCTCTACTACTCCAAAGATCTTTCTCTCTGTTTTCTTCAGAGGGAGACTGGGTGGTAGCAGGGGCAATTCTTTCTTTCTTTCTTTTTTTTTTTTTTGAGATGGAGTCTCGCACTGTTGCCCAGACTGGAGTGCAGTGGCCCAATCTTGGCTCACTGCAACCTCCACCTCTAGGGTTCAAGCGATTCTCCTGCCTCAGCCTCCCAAGTAGCTGGGTCTATAGGTGCCCACCACCACACTCAGCTAATTTTTGTAATTTTAGTAAAGATGAGGTTTCACTATTTTGGTGAGGCTGGTCTCAAACTCCTGACCTCAGGTGATCCGCCTGCCTCAGCCTCCCAAAGTGCTAGGATTACAGGCGTGAGCCACTGCACCCAGCCCTTTATTTCTTAATAGGTCAAAGAGGGATCTCTGTTGTTGGCAGCTCTCTTTAGGAACTGGAGGTCTTAGCACCTCTCTATACCATCTTTGGGTTTTAACTGTCAATTCAGGGTCTACAGGAAAAGGCCTAAATATCCTGTTAAACTCTTAATCACTATATGATATAGATTCTTGGTTATGCTCCTCACCTCACATACTTTACTGGAGACACTATTAAAATATATTGCTTCCCAGAGCAAATTTCCCCTTACTGAACTTTTATAGCTCTCTGAATCAGAGGTTTCTTAGCAGAGCTGTAGGAGCAACCAAAGAAAATTGTAGACTTGGCTGGGCGTGATGGCTCACACCTATAATCTCAGCATTTTGGGAGGCCAAGGTGGGAGGATTGTTTGAGCCCAGGAATTTGAGACCCGACTGGAAACAGTGAGATCTTGTCTCTACAAGCAAAAAATTAAAAAATAAAAAATAAAAATTAGAAAAAGAGAAAATTGTAGGCTTGATACTATGAAGTGGCTAACACAATGTCTAGCTTATAGTTGGCAGGGTAAAAATGGTAATTATTCCTTTATATTTTCTTTTTCTTTTTTTCTTTTTTCTTTTTGAGACAGAGTCTCACTCTTGTCACCCAGGCTGGAGTGCAATGGCGCAATGGCGCAATGACGCAATCTCTGCTCACAGCAACCTCCACCTCCCAGGTTCAAGCAATGACGTGATCTCTGCTCACTGCAACCTCCACCTCCCAGGTTCAAGCAATTCTTGTGCCTCAGCCTCCTTGGTAGCTGAGACTACGGGTTCGTGCCACCATGTCTGGCTAATTTTTGTACTTTTAGTAGAGATGGAGTTTTGCCATGTTGGCCAGGTTGGTCTCTTGACTTAAGGTGATCTGCCCGCCTCAGCCGCCCAAAGTGCTGGGATCATAGGTGTGAGCCACCGTGCCTGGCCTGTATATTTTCAAGTCAAAAGAACTCAAGTACGTTTCCTCACTGTTGACCTTTTTTTTTTTTTTTTTTTTTTGAGACGGCACTTTGGGAGGCCGAGGCTGGCGGATCATGAGGTCAGGAGATCGAGACCATCCTGGCTAACACGGTGAAACCCCGTCTCTACTGAAAATACAAAAAAAAAAAAAAAAAAAAAAAATTAGCCGGGCATGGTGGCGGGCGCCTGTAGTCCCAGCTACTCAGGAGGCTGAGGCAGGAGAATGGCGTGAACCCGGGAGGGAGGCGGAAATTGCAGTGAGCTGAGATTGCGCCACACCACTGCACTCCAGCCTGGGCCACAGAGCGAGACTCCGTCTCTTTTTAAAATTAATTTACAGGGGTTCAGTATTGCTCCTTTTGATAAATGACAGCTCACTTTAGGGCACATATTGTTAGGAATACTTTTGGCTATAAGTAACATAACCAATAAGTAGCAGCTGATGCCGTGAAGTATTGAATTATCTCACTCACCAAGAAGTTTGGGGGTGGACATTTCCAAATTTGGTGCAGCAGCTCAAAAATGGCTTCAAGGACACTTCAAGGACACTTCCTACTATTGTTCTGCTCTGCTGTTCCAAGCGTGTTGTTTTTTCATGCTAAGCTGTGCTGCTTCATGGTTGCCAGATAATACAACAGCTCCGGACACTGTGACTACATTGAAGGTAGGAAACAAGTGGAGGGGTGGCCAAATCTTTTCTTCTTATCAGAGGTCCTTTTTAAGGGAGATAAAATGTATTTCCTATAATCCCTGTTCCCCCAAGGAGCAAATATTTAGCCAGAACTGGGTTATATAGCTACTGTGACTGAAAAGTAGGTTGGCAAGGCAAATTTCTGAGGTTTTTATCCTTTATAATTTGAGGCAGGTAAGAAACAAACAGGCAGAGAATGGTTTTGAACTAGGAAGCCAACAGCATCTGTTATAGTGGGGATGTTTGATGGAGGGGAAAAAAAGTAATTTTACCTTTCCACTTTCTTGGTGATATGTTTTGATACAATTAAGTGGTTGGAGAAGCAAGAATTTCTTTTAAACTGTGATTTAGGCTTATCATTTTAGGGCTGAAATATTTATTTTTATGATATTTTCAGCATACAGCATAAGCAAATCATATATACTTTTTCCTCTAATATAAAAAACACTGACAACAATGTCTCATTTGTTTGCTTCCTGGTTTTTAATTACACACATAAAAGTCAACTTCCAGGCAGGGTGCAAATTCGAAAATCTAGCCAGCCCATGAGCTTCAAGCCTGAGTTCCTTTCCCGTTCTCTTAAGTGCTGTCCAGATCTGAACACCTCCTAGAGAGAAGAGGGAATGCTGAGGTCAGGCTTCTTCCAGGAATAATAAAATACACTTGGAGGTGACCATGCTCGTGAGGCCTGCCTATTTTGGGAGAAGTGTTTTCCTCATTGCATAAACGAAGATAAGACAGTCAAGTAACACATTCTGAGTGCCAGTCCCGTGGACCCTTATTCCAAGATAGGGAAAAAAAAAAAAAAAAAAAGAAGAAGAAGAAGAAATAAAGAGGTTTGTTATTCCCTAGTAAAAGCTCACTATCTTGAGATCGCATCCTTTTCCCAGGAGGCATTAGAAATGTAATAGAGGCCAGGCACGGTGGCTCACGCCTGTAATCCCAGCACTTTGGGAAGCTGAGGCGGGCGGATCACGAGGTCGGGAGATCCAGACTATCCTGACTAACACGGTGAAACCCCATCTCTACTAAAAATGCAAAAAAATTAGCCGGGCGTGGTGGCCGGTGCCTGTAGTCCCAGCTACTCGGGAGGCTGAGGCAGGAGAATGGCGTGAACCCAGTAGGCAGAGCTTGCAGTGAGCCGAGATTGCGCCACTGCACTCCAGAACAAGACTCCCTCTCAAAAGAAAAGAAAAGAAAAGAAAAGAAAAGAAATCTGTAGTAGAGGGCAGGTGCGGGGGGAGGCTAAGGTGGGAGGATCGCTTGAGCTCAGGAGTTCAAGACCAGCCTGGGAAACGTGGCAAAATGCCATCTCTACAAAAAATAGAAAAAATTAGCTGGGCATGGTGGTGTACACCAGTAGCCCCAGCTACATGGGAGGCTGAGGTAGGAGAATCGATTGAGCTCAGGAGGTTGAGCCTGCAGTGAGCCAGACACTGCAGTCTGGACGACAGAGAGACCCTGTCTCAATAAAATAAAATAAAATAAAATAAAATAAAATAAAATAGAATAAAATAAAGTAAAAATAAAAAAGGAAAATCTGCTGCAGAAATGCTCTGGGCTGTGGTGCCTGACAAATTGGGACCTCAGACAGTGTCCGGTTTCCTCCTCCAGCCCCAGCCTAACCCTGGAGATGGCAGAGGTGTTAAATAAACATGCGAGTCTGAGAAAGTAGACAGCAGAGATATCCCTAGGGAAAGTGAGGATGGGACCTGGTGGGGGAAGAAACGGGAGAGAGGCAGAGGAAGTTTGTGCTCATCAGTTTGGGAGAAATTAACCACAGTCTCTTTTTCCCCCTGCTCTATTGCCTTGGGAAACTCACAGCCTGCCACCTGTGGGACGAACAGCAGTGTCCGTCCTGTGCTGTGGACATGGGGTAGGGATAACATCAGGGAGACAGTGGAACTGGCTGATCTGTCCACTAATGAGCATTCCTTCCTCTCTTGCTCCCCCTCCACACCCTGAGCAGTAGGTGATTACAATCAGGGGGAAATTTGTCGTGAAGAGCAATGCCTGGGATGGAGAACAAAAACCTTGTCTGAAGGTCAGGATTGTGCTGAAGCGGGGAAAGTGAACAAGGGGTGTGTGTGTGTGTGTGTGTGTGTGTGTTTGTGTGTGTGTCGGAGACAGTGGTGAAACAAACTCAGATTATGATTCAGGGGTCTTTCTGCTTTGTCCTGGGCCTTGTCCGTGCCTTCCTTAAATCTAACAAGAGTGCCACATGCTAGGGCCTCCCACAAGATCCACATTTCTGGGCAACGTAGGGCTGTGGAGCAAATGAGCTGAGGGACATCTGGGGAGCATGGCACAGTGAGAGACAGCATGCGAAGCAAGCAGATGATGAGTGCTCACCAAATGCCTTTGTGCTCATCTGCCATGTTCCAGCCTCCCTTGCAGTTGGGTTGGGGCCACTTGGCTACTTCTAGCTAATGGGATGTGTGTAGAAGTGAGTTATCTGTGTTTTATTTTGTTTTTGCTACTGCTTTTGTGACTTGCAGTGAAGAACTTTAAGACAGTGCAGCTGTAATATGAAGCAGTCTGGGTCACAGTTGCTAGAGAGTAAGGAAAGTCGTGTGACTGTGAGTGAGAAATAAAAATTTGTTGTGTGAGTCACTGAAATTTCCAGGATTGCTCGTTACTGCAGCATAATACAGTTGTATTACTATAGGAACCAAAAATAATCACATAGACCAAGAATTTAAAATAAGCACATAAAGAACTTCAAAGAAGTGAGTGGATATTTGTGATGATGCAGAGATAAGAAGTTATAAAGGGCCACATGCTGGAGATACTGATTATATTTAAAATGATGGTTAAGATCAACCTGAGCGATGGAATACGTAGTGGAAAGTGTATACAGTAGTTGAAGAATTGATTAATAAGCTGCAATATCAGGTCAAGAAACACCCCCAGAAGGCAACACACAGTGTGGATAGAAAATGAGGGGAAAAAGTTAAAACAAAACAAAACAAAAGAGGGGCAATACAGGTGATTTATGATCATGAACTATGAATTGACTACAAGGAACTTTATAAAAAACAGAAAAAAGAGAAAGTAAACGGAGAACGGGCCTCACCAGATCTGTGTTCTGGCCCTGACTCTGATGCTAACTTGCTGTGTATCTTGGGCAAATCATTAAGCTTTGAAGTTTAATGTCCTTAACCTAAAAACCCTTACAGAGTAAGAATGGTTTGGTGGAAAGAGATAGCATGGGACTGAATTTTTTTTTTTTTTTTTTTTTTTTTGAGGCAGGGTCTCACTGTTGCCCAGGCTGGATTGCAGTGGCATGATCATGGCTTGTGGCTCACCAGTGTCAACTTCCTTGGGCTCAGGTGATCCTCCCACCTCAGCCTCACGGGTAGCTGGGACTACAGGTGTGTGCCACCTTGCTCAGCTAATTTTTTGTATTTTTTTTTTTTTTTTTTTTTTTGGTAGAGATGAGGTCTTGAACTCCGGGCTTAAGAAATCCACCCGCCTCAGCCTCCCAAAGTGATTACAGGCATAAGCCACCTCTCCCGGCCCTGGGAATAAATTTTAACTTTGTCACTACCTTGGTCTACTTCTGACTCTCTTAGAATATTAATTTCTTTTATGTCAACTGAAGGTAATATACCTATCTAGTATGTTCCTGGCACGCAGCAGATACTTTACTATACTTTCCATTTCCTTCCTTTTAGGAAAATTCTAAGACTAAAATTAAGATTCTTGTTCAACACAGTATCTCACAGGTGAAGACACGGAAAAAATAGAGAAATTAAATAACTGGCAGAAAGAATATTCACCAAGGAGGTGTCTGCCTCGTGGCTGGTATTCAATTCTCTTGATGTGGAAATTGTTGATTTCCCCAACGATCACTTCTTGCTCTGTTGCGAAGCTAAGCTTAGTCATAAGAAGAATCTATCTTCTTTTGTGGAAATCTTATTTTTCATAAATTATTCAGTCTCTCATTCAGCCTAATGAAGTAGTTGAATTTCACAGAAACCGAGTGAGAGATAACTGGTTGCTCCAGAGCAGCAGAAAAGCTGGTGGCAGTGGGTTAGAACATGCTTTTCCTCAACACGAAGCCAAGGGTCAAGTGAAAGAAAAATGTGAATACATTTATATGTCTGGCCAGTGATTAAAAAAGTTGTTCTTTTTAATATCTCATCAACCTCAATGATTGCATTATTTTCTGTTGCAAATGTAGTAAGTGGTTAATTTGAAAGTATAAAAATGTGTAAGGAAGAAAAACAACCAAGAGTGATACCATTTAAACAATATTACTCAGTGCTGGTAAATTTCTTTCTATGTTCTTTTCCATTAAGATATTTACCAAGCATATTTGAACATATAATTTTATATTTTGCCATTTATCCTTAACATTATAACAGAGTCATTTTATGTTATTTCATAGTCTTCTTTACCATTGAGATATTTACCAAGCATATTTAAATATTTAATTTTATATTTTACCACTTATTCTTAACATTATAACTTTAAGCATTTCATGTTATTTCATAGTCACAATATTAATGCAATATTCAATGGCTGTATAGTATTTTATCGAGAATGTCAGTTTAATTCTTCTATTAATCATTTGGTTTGCTTCCAACTTTTTTACATTATATTAGTAATGTAACAAATATCTTTATGAGTAAAGTTTTTTTGTATTAAAGCTTACTGGGCTAAAGAATATAAACATTTGTAAGGCTTGTGATACACAGTACTTCTCCAAAAGGATCATATTCAGTTTACATATAAAGTGTCATTTTAAACTTTCAGTTTCATTATTAATTCTCATTTTAAATGTATTTATTATACTTATTTATATTTAAAACAAAATAAATCAAGCATTTCTTAAATTACAGATCATTGTCAACATTTTACATGGTGCAGAGATGTATAGTTTAAAGTAAGGCTGGGCGCGATGGCTCATGCCTGTAATCCCAGCACTTTGGGAGGCTGAGGCAGGCGGATCATTTGAGGTGAGGAGTTCGAGACCAGCCTGACCACATGGTGAAACCCTGTCTCTACTAAAATACAAAAATTAACTGGGTGTGGTGATGGGCACCTGTAATCTCAGCTACTCGGGAGGCTGAGCCAGGAGATTCGCTTGAACCCAGGAGGCGGAGGTTGCAGTAAGCCAAGAACGCACCACTGCACTCCAGCCTGGGTGACAGAGTAAGACTCTGTCTCAAAGAGAAAAAAGAATGCATAAAAAAAGTGAAATTGCCCCATAATGTTATTTCCCAATGTAATTAGTTTGTAGTTTATTGTATATTCTTCCAGAATTTTTGATATGCACATACTGACATTTATTGCAGTCATTCTCTGTATTAAAAACACTCATGGCGTTTTGCATCTTGTTTTTTTTTCCATTTATTGTGACGTCTTTGACATCTTGTCACATTGGCATATGTAGATTTACCTCATTCTTTTTAATAGCTGTATGGTATGAACATAACACAATTTTTTTATCCCATCTTCTTTGATGGACGCTTGGGCTCGTTCCAAGTTTTTTCCTGTTACAGACAATACTGCAATGAGAGTTCTTGTATATGTGGTTTAATGAGCATTTACTGCTGTGAAAATGTGACTTTGGAAATAATTGTTGGCAAGATGACTCTCTCTCAGCGTGCTGAAACATACAATATTGAAACATCATTTAAAATTTTAAATTTGAATTGAGTCATTGTCATTAAAACCAGGTTAAAATCACAATGATCTTTTCTTCTTATATAGGAATGAATCCTCTTGCTCCAGATGGGACATAAAGCTCCTTAAATTGAAATTCATTGCACGGGGGCTCTGATGGCCCTTAACAGATGGAAGAACAATCTCATTTGGGTGGTTATGTAATTCAGTGATTATCATGGAACCGTTCAGATACCATCAGACAGAAGGTGGACAGAGTGAGGCTCTGCGGCAAAGGCAGGTGCCATGGCTATAGATTCACTATACTTGTTTCTCTGCATTTATTTGCATCAATAAGACCAGAATCAAGATCTGAGCAGTATAACATGATATGGTCTAATGACCAACTTTGGAATCTCAGAAATCAAACATTGGGATGCCAATTGGAATTCAACCAGTTTCTAGTTAAACAACCTTGAGAGGGTTGTTCCATCTCTCTGAAAGCCTCATTTTTACAAGTATGCCAGACAATGCCTCTAGTGGGAGGGTATAATATTAATATTCATTCGATAGATATTAGTTGAGGATTATGTGGCAAGAACTTTTCTACGTTCTAGAAATACAACTGTCAGTAACATAGAAGAGAATCTATTTTTATTTTTCTCAAAGGTGACATTGTTACCTGCCTTAGCTGAAAGTAATCAACTGATCTGCTTGGATTTAGCCAACTAAGTTTAGCCTTTATGCACTGCATTTTCTTGGTAATGCAGGCTTGCACGAAGACAGACTATTAGCCAAATCAAAAGACACTGTTTGAGCTTATCTATTCAACAAAATACTGTTTCTCCTGTCTTATATTATGGCTAAATTTAGAACTCATCATTTCAACACACACTGAAACAAACCAGCCTTCCTTCCTTCCCTTCCTTTCTTCTTTCCTCCCTCCCTTCCTCCCTCCCTCCCTCCCTCCTTCCCTCCCTCCCTTCCTTCCTCCCTTCCTCCCTCCCTCCCTTCCTCCCTCCCTTCCTTCCTTCCTCCTGCAACAATGCCCAGAACAAGCATCTAGAACAGCAACTGGCACATAGTAGGTACGAAATAAATTTGACCAACTAGATTTCTACAAATATTTATTGTCTAAATTTCATGCAATAGAATGGCTGTGGGGTATACAAAGATAAATAAAATACAATTTCTACTTTCTAAGAGCTCATGCCTAGTTAAGAGATAAAGTTATATCAACCAGAAATACGCTGAATGCTTTAAGCATTATGTGCACAGGTCATCTACTTCCATATTTCCAAGTTAAGTTGCCATTTTCTCTCTTCATGGTTCTATTCAACCTGCCCTAGACTTTATCGAAATTTATCTAAAATTGGCACACCAGACAAATCAAACAACTTTGTGTGTGTGTGTTGGTGAATCAGAGATTACATTTTGTATCCCTTTCTAGAGAGTGTTTATAGGCAGCATTGGTAAATGTTTTATTCCTGTTTGCAAAGCTGGTATAAATATTTCAGGACACAACTGAGCTTTTCTCATTAAAGCCCAATTTTCTGTCTCTATATGCAGAAGTTTCTAGCTGTGGAGAGAAAATACTATTTAAAATAATTGTGAAGATCCTAATTCTATGGCAACTGTGACAAATGGACCTTTTCTGCTCTGTTAGGTTTTGATGAGCTTATTTTTAGTTAAAACAGTAACTTTTGTTACTAAAAAAACTCTTAATTTGATCTCTATTTTTCAATATTTGCTCCCAGTTAAAGTCTATACTGAGCTTGAAATCAGAATCCATTTATTTTTCAAACCAGTAGCACAATCTGGATCACAGTTCTCAGTCAGATTTGATATTTATAGTAGGGTTTCTAGATATCCTGAAGCTTCCTTCTGATATTTCTGCAAATTAGGAAAAACAGTGTGAATAAACAACAAGCTACTTTCTGTGGAGCGACATTTAAATGTAATGCAGGAATGGATGTGTGAAATTTTAATTTCCCCTTAGGTCACTTTTAAATTTCTACCCATAGATGGCAGCAAGTGACCAGGCAGCTAACGCCCCGGGCCTTCTAGCCAGTCTTTATCAGGTGGATCTGTTGTAAAGCCACAGGAAAGGAAAGCCATGGCTGAGAACAGATCCCATCTCTGGAGAATGTTTCATTCAGTCATCTTAGATGGCTCTTCTCTTCAGATGTGGAGAACTTTGCTGTGTTTGGATTCTTCTTCTGAGGCTTTAGAGAAGTGTCCTCGTAGCACTGAAGGAATGGCTAAGGCCCATCAGAAAGGGCACGAGGCTGAGGGCTTCTCTGAACTGCTCAGTGCCTTCTGCCTTGGCTCCTTTATCTCTGAGCATGATGGAATGGAAATTCCACTGAAAATTCAGCCTTGCCTACATGGTCCCTAGGAGTCTGGAGTTCCTCGCTCTTGTTTTTCAACCTCTCAGCAAATTGTATTCTTGGGCAGCTCGTATCTTGAGTCCTGCTGTGCACCATTGGCCCATGGGGTTGGAGGGTCAACCTACAGGTGACTTTAAACAGGATAACCTAAGGTAGGCATAAACTGGTTGACAGGTATACATACATTTATTTTGTGTTTTGTTATTTCTTTAGCACCGTGCCAAATACTTTATATACATCATCCTATTTGCTCCTCACAAGAGCTCTACAAACTAGTTATGAGTCTCATTTGGTCAATGAGGAAATAAAAGTAAATTAATTTGTTCAAAGTCACAAACCCAATGTAAACGGCTTTAGCTACTTTAAGGAAGCTGCTTCTTAGAACGTGGTAAGACTTGGATCACATTCTCAGCCAGTAGGTACAGATTACTACTGTGTGCATGATGAGTGATACACAAGTTCCATAACCTTGAAGACTTTACAGTGAGAGGTTCTATACATAGGAAAAAGATAGAAAACAGCAGAAGAATTTAAGAAATTCAAGTTATGATAATTGGAACTTCTGGAAGACCCTGGGCTAAAAGGGATGTCTTAGGGTTTTCAGGTTTTCATAGAAATGAAAGAAGCCAGAATAGAAATGGAAGCTAAACAGGGGCCTGATCAAATTCAAGATGGAATATCCTACTCTTCCAGTTTCCCTTGGAGTGGTGTAACATCAAGAACTTGGCTAATCATTATCCTCAGCAAAGTAACGCAGGAACAGAAAACCAAACATCGCATGTTCTCTCTCATAAGTGGGGGCTGAACAATGAGAACACATGGGCATAGGGAGGGGAACAACACACACCGGGGCCTGTATGGTAGGGGGCAGGGAGAGGGAGAGCACAGAAAAAAGAGCTAATATATGCTGGGCTTAATACTTAGGTGATGGGTTGATAGGTGCAGCAAACTACCATGGCACACATTTACCTATGTACCAAACCTGCACATCCTGCACATGTACCCTGGACTTAAAATAAAATAAAAAGAACTTGGCTAATAGCCTCACATTGTAAGGACCAAGATGTAGTGAACTGGATCCTCAAACTCTCATGGAAATCTAGGATCTGGATCTACTCTAGGTGTCTCTGGCTGTATAAAGTCTCCTGAAGCAACAGAAATAGATAGTTTATAAGAATCCAAAGCTCACAAATGACCAATAAGCTCATGCAAAAATGCTCAACATCATTAGTCACTGGAGAAATGCAAATCAAAACCAAAATGAGGTACTACTTCACACCAACTAAGATGGCTAGAATCAAAAAGTCAGAAAACAAATGTTGGTAAAGATGTAGAAAATTGGAACCCTCATACGCTGCTGGTGAGAATGAAAAATAATGCAGCCAGTTTGGAAAACAGTCTAGTGGTTCCTCAAATGATTTAACGTAGAATTACCTATGAAATTCTACTTCTAGGTTTATACCCAAAGAAAAAGAAAAACCAGGTCCACACAAAACTTGTACATGACTGTTCATAGCAGGATTACTCATAATAGCTTAAATGTGGGAACAACCCAAATGTCCATCAACTGATAAATGGGTATATTCATACAATGTAATGCATGAAGTACTGATTCACACTACAGCACCTATGAACCTTGAAAACGTGATGCTGAGTGAAAGAAGCCAGCCACAAGAGACCATATATTGTATCATTCCATTTATATGAAATCTCCAGATAATGCAAATCTGTAGACATGGAAAGCAGATTAGTGATTGCCTCGGGCTGGGGACAAAGTGTAGGAGGATCAGAAGGTGATAGCTTAAGGGTATAGGGTATTTTTTTGAGGTGATAAAAACGTTCTGAAATTGATTGTGCTAATGGTTTTCCAACTCTGTAAATATACTGAAAACCATTGAGTTACACACTTAAAGTGAGTGAATTGTGTGGCATTTGAATTATATCTCTAGAAAGCTGTTTTTTAAAAAAGAATCCATAATCAGCTACAGCTACTTATGTAGAACTTATTTGCCCGGTAGTATTCTAAGCACTTTGCCTATGTTAACTCTTTAAATCTTCAGCACAATCTCACCAGGTAGATAATTTAATCTTGCCCATTTTACAGATGGAAAAACCAAGACGCAAGGGTATGAAGATTTCTTCATACCTAAGCCTGGGTATGGTGTTATAATTACTGGGTATGGTATTATAATTACTATTATAATTGCCTAAGATTTCTTAGTTTACAAGAAAGGCCGCATTAGAATCTCTTGTGTAAAACTCAGAAATTCTGCTCTTAATCATAGGCCATACTGCTTGTGAGAGAGGAGATCTGTGTGTGCAATAACCCAGTTAAACCCCCTTCATTTTATATATGGAAAAACAAGGCAGGCTTAGGGTGGAGCTGCCACAGAGCCAAGGCTACTGCACCTGGTTTGAGACTCGGTGGTATCTTGTTAGCTAGGTGCTAAAGGATTCGCCAGGACAAACTCAGAGTCATCCACTTACACAGGGGATCATTTTTTCTTAGAATTTATTATTATTATTTTTGAACCTGGGAGATGAGTCGGGTCAAACTGCACAGATGGTGGTGGTGGGGCTGTTAAAAAGAAGAAAATGAGGGTGCAGGCAATAAAATTGGTTAGGGATTTGGGAGTTTATAGAAGTAAAGTGAAATAATATGCAAGCATGTCCATGAAACATTGCCTGTTTCATTTTTCATTATGTATTATCAGAAGATTTCAAAGGAACTAAATCTGCAGAAAGATCCTGCTTGAAGTCAGAATGGTTCTTTTTCTGTGAGAAACTATTAGGTGTTCCACATTCCTCTTCTGTGTCATGGTTGTGTCTAAGGAGGAAGGGAGTGGATCCCAGGCTATGGAGAAAGATGGGAAAGTAGAAACAAGCCTTGGCATTCTGTTAAGTGACTTAAAGTTACAGAGTATCAAAGAAAGCCTGAATTAGCATATGATCACATTCTCTACCATTGTTTCTCCTCGTTGTTATCTTTTTTCTTCTTTTTGTGAGACAGAGTCTTGCTCTGTTGCCCAGGCTGGAGTGCAGTGGCATGACCTCAGCTCACTGCAAACTCCACCTCCCGGGTTCAAGCAATTCTCCTGCCTCAGCCTCCTGAGTAGCTGAGATTACAGGTGCCTGCCACCATGCCTGGATAATTTTGTATTTTTAGTAGAGATGGGATTTTTCCATGTTGGCGAGGCTGGTCTTGAACTCCTGGCCTCACATGATCAGCCCACCTCAGCCTCCCAAAGTGCTGGGATTACAGGCATGAGCCACTGCGCCTGGCCAGTAGTTATCCTTCTTGCAACGTTATCTTCCCTAAATCAGCTTTCCACAACCGTCCTCCGTCAGCGTTTGTGCTCCTCCTGTCTCTTTACAGTATTGGCAGCTAGTTTGCCCCGAGGTCCTCTGAGTTTTCTTTGAGGCTGAGCTATCTTTCTGTTCCCTGGCATTTCAGTCATCCTTCTTGAATTGCTCAATTGCGCTGTTCATTCCCACTGCAGTCTCTTAAATGGCTCAAAATGGAGCACAGCTTCAAAGAGCACTCTGATATTTGTAGTCTTACATGTGATTTGTAACCTTGAAGGCTTCCCATGGAGGAATGTATATATCTGTGGGCAATGTTAAATTACAACATGTTCAAAAAGCACATTGCAGTAAACGTGTGAACGCCAAGACACGGGGGATAAGTAAATCCATGCAAAAGTAAATAAAATAAATTTGAGGCGAGAAAGAACAACACAAAAACGAAGGACACAAGGAGGCATACTGTGACTCAAAAAAAAAAAAAAAAAAAAGAGATAAATGACAGCTATAGTCAGGCTAGCAAGAAGTGATAAAGGTTGGGTGACTCAGTTTGAATGAATGAAAGCTAATGGTGATGGACAGATTGAGAGGAATTTTCCCACAAGTCAGGACAAGCCTCCCCGTCAAATAATTATACATAAGCCCCTATTTAATTTAGCAGTCAACATGAAAACAATGAATAGTGATAGCCTTTCAGCTTAATTTAGGTGAATATAAGACAAGTGTTTTCGGTAACTGTGTATAAAAATATCCAGGACAATAAAACAAGCTACAGCTTAAATCAAGTGGACAATCCTGGTCTTTTACATTCAACCTTTCATCATGATCCCTGTTGATGATGATGATGATGATGATGATGATACCAATAGTAGGTTGTTATTGTTATATGACTGGGTTTGGATTCATTTACATAGGAAATTCTTCATTCGCTCACCAAAGTGCTGATTTACTGTTTATAAGAACCTTCTTGGCATTGAACTAGATGGAGAGCAGTAGCAAGCATTTGGCAGGTGTTGCTCAACAACGGTTTCCTTTTTCATACTCTTAGAAGTCCTTTTTTTTTTTTTTAACCTGCCAGTGTGTCCAGCCCCAGGGAATGATTTGATTGGCCCATGCCAATCATAGTTTCAGAAATTCCCTTTGACTATGATTGGCTCAGGGATGAGCACGTGACCCCATTCAATATATTGAGACTTCAGCCACGGAGGGTTTCTGGGAAAAATGTTGCTCCCTGATTAAAGGGAGTAGGATGATGAGAAATGCATTTGTCACCTTCCATTTCCTTCTGTTTGGATGTATTTGTGTGAAGACATGAAGTTCGCAGCCATGCCAGCCATTTTGTTCTCGTAAGGGAAGTTCCTGCCGACCAACTGGGAAAACAGAGCAGAGATCACAAAAGCCCAGTCTTTGCTGACACCATGAGCTGCTGGAATCGCCTACCTCTGGATGTCTTGTTTTGTGAAATAAACACCTATCATTTGGACTGCTTTTATTCAGCTATTTCCCTCCTCATAGTTAAAAGCATCCTACCTGACAGGAGAACTTTAATAATTTAACATTTGCTGCTACAAGCGTGAAAACAACCAGTGCATCCATCTGAGGTGTATGCAGTGAGTTTGTCCCCACGTCCCCTGAGGTGAGCTGGCTTTCTTCTCCCCAGCACTTCAATCATCTTAGTCATCTGATTTTGTGCACATGCATTACAGTTTTACAAATAAAGTCCCTGAAGAGAAAAACAAAACCAAATTAAAAGTTTGCTTAAGCAAATTGATCCTGTAAAATCCTTTTGGAGTAAAAGCTGATGAAAACAAATGTGTCTCCAGTACTAGGGTGTTCAGGGCTGTTAAACAGGGCAAAAGTCCAAGAAAGGAAAAAGACCTTCCCACAAAAGAAGCACCCATGAGTAATTAGGGACTGGGGAAAGGAAGCTCAGACTGCAATTCCAAAGCTGTGCTTTTGTGCCAATAAGAGTGCTTTTGGAGCAATGAGGCAAGTTAATTTCCAGGTCACATTTTACAAACTGGCATCTCTTCAGTTTGCCTTAACCCCAAAACAAACAAAACCCCAAACAACCAACCACCACTTCCCATACAAAATAGAAAGACAAAACAAACCTTTGATGTGCACGTTCACTGGTCAGCTAAACATAATGCTATAGCAGTGACCCCCGATGGAAGTTACACCTGGGGTGGGAATTCTATGTCGAACAAAATACTTAACTCATTAATTCAGCAAAATAACTGCCAAGGGAGGGCAAGACACCACACTAGGGGCTACAGGGGATTCAAAGACAAGGCACCAAACTTTTGTTCTTGACATATGCAAATGCCACTTGAGCACAAAATGTAAGGTTGTAAGCTCTGCAAGAGAGATACAAGGTTATATGCTACAGGTGATGATAGATGAGACAGAATCCATCCCACCCAAAGAATGAGAGATTTTTTCCTGCCAGTGAGGGCATTTGAAGTGAGCATTGAAGGGTGGGTACTATTTGAACCTGGGAGAGTGGGAGGAAAAGGGCACTCCAAAGCTGCATGTTGTTACAGAAGAATACTGTATCTTAGTTTAGGCAGGGCATGAAGACAATATAATGGGTGTTACAATGGGAAAAACGGAGACAGCAAAAGAGTTGGGTAAGATTGTCGTTCTGTAGGCAATGGGGAGTCATGGAGTATTTAGGGGCAAGGCATGACATGTTCAAAGCTATGTGAAGGTTAAGCCAGCAGCAAAGAGTGGGATGACCAAAGATGGGAGAGATGGAAGACCACATGACCAGTTAAGAAACTATTAGGATATTTCAGATAAAATACAGAAAGTCCTTACTAGGATAGTGGAAATGAAAGGGAGTAGGAAGGTCAATCTGAAACCTGAATATGGAGTTGATAGAATGCAGCAAATGGCTAGAGCCAGGAGAGAAGTTTCACCCCGGCTTGCATCTGTAGTGTGAGTTTCTGAAAGAACAGGGTACCCTTCCAGACTAAAGATTTGTTTTCATTAAAATCCAACAGTTCTAGTGAATGTCTTTTCTGTTAAATAAGTTAACTGAAGCCCCTTGTGAGTCTAAGGTCTCCATCAGCCAAATCAACAGGCAGCTTTGGGGGATTCCTGGCCCCCTGCCTGTCTCTGGCAAGCTGTCATTGATGAGGCTAACAATGGTGCTGGTCTTGGCGACACTGTATATCTGTCCATGGAAACCAGGACTGAAACTGTCCATGGAAATCAGGACTGAAACCAACAGGCCTGTTAACTTCCAATATACTTCATTATTAATCACATTGGGCTTTTAAATTTGCTAAACTCATTTGAATGCAGTTTCATAAATAATGCCAAAGAGCCTGCAAGAAAGGGTGTGTGCATACGTGTGGTCACTAACGGATAAAGTCCCAGCTCCTCAGTGCGCAGGACCAGGGAATCCTCAGGCCAGCACAAGAATGACAGCATAAGCATTGAGAGTTCCAAGGGGAGGTAAAATCTGGGAAGAAGCAATGCCATATTCTGGTCACCAGTGAGGTCTTGGTAACCAGGAAAGCATTTTTCGAGGGTTAGATTTTACTATTCTGGATTTTAATGTTACTAAAGAAAATGAGTTTTCTGCACACAGGTCCATACAATCTGGGGCCTTGCTACTGGCCTGGTGTCATTTCCTGCCATCAGCCCGTGAACACCCTGAATTCTGTCCCTGTGGAATTGAGCCTCAGAACTTGATATGCTGGCTCAGTGTCTCCACACCTTGCATTTGTTGCTTCCTCTACCTGGAATGACCTCCCTTCTTCTGTTGCCTCAGAGGCCAGTGCCAACATTACCTTCTTAATACCCTGCAGGGCCCCAAGCATGATCTTCAACGGTTACGTAGCACATACCACCTAGGCTGTTATTAACTGTCACCCTTTCCTTATCTGCAGACAGCCTTTCCTCAGGGCTGGGGCCACCCGTTATTCATCTCTGGATCTCTGGCCCAGCCCAGAGATTGTACAGAGAAGGAAGAAGGAAGGCAGTACATAATATTGCATGAAGAAATAAAACCTTTGAATTGGCCAATGTTCATCAACAGGTAATAAGTTAGCATCTCACATGATGGATTTTCCTTCTCTTGACATACCTGTTCTAACATTTACAAACCTATAGCTCTTCTTATTAGAGGTATTAGAGGCTGACCTAGTTGACACATTCCCTGGCCTTCATCCAGCCCTTCTGCTCACTTAGACTCCTATGTGTGTTCTGGTTCAGCCCTTTTGTTGGTATGAAAAAGAAGCCACTCAAAGGATATTTTTTTAAAAAGTTATTTTAAGGACATGGCTATTTTATAGCATCCGAGGGCAGGAAAGAAATGAAAGCTGGCTCCCTGTGAACTAGAACCGGGCACTGGGAAGCTGTCTGTTTGCCCTTTGTCAGGTGTTTACTGAGTGATCACTGTACCTGGTGCTGTTCTAGAAGCTGAGTTGTCAGCGTGAAAAAAACAGGCAAGTCCCCTTGGACTCACATTCTAGAGGGTGTGGGGGCAGAGAAGGGCAATACACATGTGAGCATCATGACAATGTCAGAAAATGGTAAATATTTTGAAAACAATAAAAGAGGGCAATGTGATAATGAGAAACTAAGGACTATTTCAGATTAGGTTGTCAGGGAAGTTCTCTTTGAGTAGGTAACATTTGAGTGGAAAGCTGAGAGCTGAGAGACACAGGTCTTGTGAGACAGTCTTGTGAGAAGCTGGGAGGAAAAGCATTCCAGGCTAGGGAACGAACAGAAGGGCAGAGGGCCCAGAAAGGAATGCATTTGATGAGTTCCAAGACCAGAAAGAAAGAAAGGCTACCCTTTGTGACTTGTAGGAGCCACAAAGCTCTTGTCTCTGTTTCTCTCTTTTTCTTGAGACAGAGTTTTACTCTTGTTGCCCAGGCTGGAGTACAATGGCATGATCTTGCTACACTGCAACTCTGCCTCCTGGATTCAAGCGATTCTCCTGCCTCAGTCTCCTGAGTAGCTGGGATTACAGGCATGTGCCACCACGCTCAGCTAATTTTTGTATTTTTAGTAGAGATGGGGTTTCACAATGTTGGTCAGGCTGGTCTCGAACTCCTGACCTCAGGAGATCCACCTGCCTCGGCCTCTCTGTTTCTCTTTGCAGTTGCTTATCTTCCCCCTACCCAGGGATCAGTACAGCGGTTAGTCTTAGTCATGTATCATGACATCTCAGCTATATCCACTTCTACCAACTGATCCCAGTCTCTTCTTTCAGGAAAGATCATCAAATTGGCTCAGCCTTTCTCCCATAACACAGAATCCTTCATGGAAGGCCAGAAACCTGTGAGGGATTCTTGGCGCTTTCCTCTCCCTTATGTCTTGGAGGAGGCCCCTTACCGAGTCCTCTCTGTTCTTCCTCCAAAATGCTTCTTTAGAGTTTTTACCTCTCTCTGTCTCCACCGCTACACACCTTGACAACGTCCCATCCACTATTTTCTTTTACTTAACCTCCTGAACTACTCTGCTCATGGGTCTTCTTGACTTCATCTTGCTCCCCACAAATCCACTCTCCACAAAATAGAGTGGTCTTTAAACCATTAATTAGGGGGAAGGTCGCATTCTTGCTGGTGGTGCATATTTGGGGTGAATTTCTTAGACTCTACCTCCTTGTTGGGCAATCTGATACATCTCCAGGGAAACAGAAGTGAGGTGTCTCTGATGGGAGGGTTTGGTTTTGTGAATGATACAGAGGCAGAGGCCACCCCTTGAGCCTATTGTTTTGGGTCTCACTGTCAGTTTGCTTTGGTTCATGTGACCTTAATCTTGTGCCATTTCTAATAACTTGCTCTTCCTCTCCCTCAGCCTCCCTACTTACTTTGCTGACTGCTTATCTCTTATTGGCCATTGACTAATATTGTGTTGATCTGGTTCTGCTCACTAGAATAGGTTCTTCCTAGGAGCCACATCTACAAATGTTAAAATCTTCCCTGAGCTCCCTGTCAAGGGTTAGTTGATTCAGCAAATAATAATACAGGATGCCCAGTTAGATTTGAATTTCAGATAAACACAAAGAATAGATGGTTTAGTGTCCTTTAATATTGCATGAATTGTATTTCATCTGGCAACTCTACTCTCCCCCTTTCTAGATCCACCCCACCCCAGTGAGCAGAACTTGTTCCAGATCTTCACTCTGACCTAATCTGCCACATCTGGCTGCAGTTTACAAGCCTGTGTCTGGGTATTTCCTGTGATCTGTAGCTATCCAGCAAAGCAAGGTACACTCTCAGCTGGGTGGCCAGGTGTCAGTGGAAAATGCTGTGTTGCATCTTTCCCTTGACACACTGAGTACCTCATCCATGAAGAGCCTGTCTGATCACAACACCCTTGGCTTGCCTTTGATGGTGCAGACTTCTTCATTTATAATGTTCAAAAGATCTAGTCACAAAGAGGACCTTTAAAATAGTTTTACTATTTTAATGATGTGTACCATGTACAAATTTCCTTTGATAACCCTTCTAGTCTCTCACTCCAATAGTATTGCAACATTAGTCTCAAAGAGCCTTTGATCAGTGAGCTTTACCGAACGATCTGATTCTTTACTGGAGATAAGAACAAACCTCACCACCCTCATTTTATAGATGAGGAAACTAGAAACAAATCATTTCCATTCTGCTAAGAGCTAATTTGCAGCTGTGTCGGAGATCAATAAGTGAGTATACAGATAATGAAATTGAAAACAGATACTATTGGAACTAGGTCATATTCTGACACATTTTTGCCACTGAGATGAGATAAACTGTGAGTGTGGGGAAGGTGGGATGTGGAGGGGTCGTGAAAAGAGATGTCTCTACTTAATGACCCAAGAAAAGAAATGATATCTTTACACTAACTCTCTAAATACAACATTTTTCAAGATAGCCAAAAGTTAATTTATTTAAAACAAAATTTACTTAAAATCAGGTTAAAGTACATAAAAAGTTTACTTTCATCTGATCTTATCAATATCAAATTATACGTTCAGTTGAGATATTATGTTGGATCTCTCTGTAGAGAGCTCTTGGCAGAGAACTGCAATGTATTAATTGCTTTCTTTTCTTTTCTTTTGCTAAAATTTGATGACCTGCAGTTTTTTAACTCTCTGTTTTCATGCCGTTTTCCCCTTTGTTAATAACATATATATTTTTTAATGACGTATACAACAAACACAAGGGCATAAGAAATGATGAATAAGACAGTGCTTCTCAATCCCATTTACTTTTGGCTATATTTTCCAAGATTCTCAGAGGATACACTTCTGCAGTCAGTGGCAACTACTGATGTGCCAGATAGTTTGGTGGTTAAATGTATCACCACTATCAATTATTGACAAAATTTTTCACAATACTTGGTTTAGTAGCAAGGATATTTCAAAATTTATCTTATCTTTGTGGAATGGACTGAAATGAGAAGATAGTCCCCTTCGCTTCTATCAGCAATTATGGGACTGTTTGGCATTGATAAGAAAGCTGGGTGTTCTTTAATTTCTTTATTGCTAAAGCCAGTAGGGTAGACCATAGTCTTTGTAAACCAAGGCATCATACACAGAACTAATTTCAAGTTGGGTAGAATTCTTGTCATTTGGCTGAATCTTTAATTTCTCGAAGAGATTCACCTATGATTAAGGAATTGAGAAGGTTAATTGGGCACCCCTTGGAGCCTTTGAAAAAAATTTGATTTAAACTCCCCGCTATGGCCACAGGTTGTTGAATTTGAGGGACCAACATAACTCCTTGGAACAAGGATGGTCAAACCACTTAGGAGCAGTGTATTAAAAAGTACATTTTTCTCTACTTACAGGCATATCTTAGTCAATATTTGCCTTTTAGAGCAGATTTGCCCAGTGCCCTAAGGGGGGGCTATCGGGAAGATAGGAAATTGTGAGTTCTAAGTTTCTGGCTTCTATAGACTCAGCTGAGATGTATTTTTCTTTTTCAACCCTTCTAAATGACTGGGGCTAGGTTTTTCCAGTCAAATTCAAAAGCTATCCATGAAGAAAACTAATTTTAAGACATAAACAAGTATTTTAACAAAAAATCTAAGACATAAACAAGTATTTTTAAATGTGTTTTGAATGTATTGATATCACCTCATTAAACAATGTCAGAACATGGCCAGAAGGCAGGGGTTGAAGGAGTTGTTGCTTAATGAGATAGTAATGAGCAAACATCGAAGCTTGCATTTTCCTTCTGCTTATTCCAAAATGCATGACTTAGTGGGATAAGATAATTGAGCTCAAGCTCTTAAATAATTTTAAGATATTTCTTAGGATAGTTGCTTTTCCTTTTAGTGTTTGATTGTATCAAGAAGTAAAAGTTAAGAAATGTTCTTTTCCCCTTTATTGAAGCTGTAGGATGTAGTGGTTAATAGTCTGGTAATTCTGCTACTAAATAACTGTGCAACCTTGGACACAGTGTACAATAAATGCCAGTTATGATTATGATGTATAATTGAGGAAAAAATAAGGATTTGGATAGACAAATTTCAAGTTAAGGAATAGGAAAATTTTTATACAAACGCTTTAGTAGGGATGTACTATTTATTTTAAACATTAGAAATTTGACTACAATAAACTGACTTTAAACCACTTGATAACATTTGCTGCATTTTGTTAAACCTAAAAAATTTAATATTTATCAAAATGAAATTATTATAGATGCTGCGGGTTATTGAAATTTCTGGTTTATTTTACTAACTTGAATCAAAATATCTCTTTAATTTTGATAACTTTACAGTTAGTTCAAGGGTAAAGAGAATGAACTTTTGATGTCTCAGTTACGGTTCCAATCAGACCATTTAAAGGAAGATGAGAGATTTATCTATATATATAGATGAATATATATAGATTTATATATACGTATATAGACTAACTTGAATTGAAGGTTAATAGAATAAGTGAGAGAGCTGGCCAGGCACAGTGGCTCACTCCAGCACTTTGGGAGGCCCAGGCTGGTGGATCATGAGGTCAGGAGATTGAGACCATCCTGGCTAACATGGTGAAATCTCATTTCTACTAAAAATACAAAAAATTAGCTGGGCATGGTGGCACGCGCCTGTAGTCCCAGGTACTCGGGAGGCTGAGACAGGAGAATTGCTTGAACCAGGAGGCGGAGGTTGCAGTGAGCCGAGATCGCGCCACTGCACTCTAGCCTAGGCAAGAGAGTGTGACTCCGTCTCAAAAAATAAAAAATAATAAACAATAAAAAATAAATAAATAAAGTGAGAGACCCAGCAAAGTATAATAATAAAAGTAATAATAGTTAACATTTATTCAGCATTGTACACAATCAGGCATCTACTTTTTTTTTTTTTTTTTTTTTTTGAGACGGTGTCTCGCTCTGTCGCCCAGGCTGGAGTGCAGTGGCGAGATCTCGGCTCACTGCAAGCTCCGCCTCCCGGGTTTATGCCATTCTCCTGCCTCAGCCTCCCGAGTAGCTGGGACTACAGGCGCCCGACGCGACACCTAGCCTGGCTAGTTTTTTGTATTTTTTTTAGTAGAGACGGGGTTTCACCGTGTTAGCCAGGATGGTCTTGATCTCCTGACCTCGTGATCCGCCCGTCTCGGCCTCCCAAAGTGCTGGGATTACAGGCTTGAGCCACCACACCCGGCCAGGCATCTACTTTTTACAACTCAAGGAGGTAAGTACTATTATACTATTATAATCCCTATTTTATAGGTAAGGAAACTGAGGAACAGATGTATTAAATTGCTTGCTGAGGTCATGTAGTTGATAAACAGAGCTGGGATTCAGGTCCAGGTAATCCGACTTTAGTGTCTGTGCTAAAATCTTTCTAAAATATAAACGCATAAGCTAATGCTTGCATATAATAGTATTCTAATAAGTTGAAATTATTTAACAGAAATTGCCATACTGTGGCATATTTATGAGTTCGGGAGCATTAATGAGGTAATTACATTTTCACTGAAGGTTAAGAAGAATAGCTAACTTTAGATTTCTTAATGATATTTTGCTATAAACACTAATTCTAAAACAGAGGTGTCCAAAATGTCAACATACGTAATTTAAGAATTTCTAATAATCATGTTAAAAAAGTGAAAAAGAACAAATGTTAGTGATTTTAATAACATTTTATTTAACTCAATAAATTCAAAATATATTTTAACATGTAACCAATATAAATATATTAATAACATATTATTTTTTTAAAGTTATTGTTCCAAGTCTTTGAAATCTGGTGTGTATTTTGCACTTACTGAACATGTCAATTCAGTAGCTAATTCATATGTGGCTAGCAATTACTGAATTAGACTGTACAACTCTAGATCTTTTTAGGAAAGCAAATTCATTATTTTAACTTAATTTCAAAAATGGTGAGAATAAGAAAGACTAGTTATGTATTCACACATTAATTTTTAAGTTTTAGTACCTTCATTTTCAGTTTGGCTAAATAGACTAAAAGCTGCCACTTAACCTATTCAAATGATATCCCCTGGTAGGTAAGGTGGCACATTTTAAGATGGTTTCTTGACAAGTCTTTTAATTTTCTCCAAGAGGCAGAATGGAAGCAGATCTTAAGATAAAGCTAAACATCTTTTGGAAAAGTGAATGTCTGGAAGAATGTCTCACAGAATAAGGCAGGACCAGGTCACTAAGCAATTCTCTAAGTGCGGACACAATGTGGACTTTTCCAAGCCTTCAGCTGAGGGCAGGGATGGCCAAGTTAATGGTCCCTCCCTGTTCCGTATTCAGTTTTTGATCAGGCAGTAATGTGCATGTAGGTCAACAAACATTTATTAAAACTCTTTGTTTTTGATTCTTCATTGATAAATTATTAATAAATGCTCATTTAAAAAAGCCAAACCAACCAAATATGTGTACCAAATTGTACATCGTAACAGGTAACTATCCCTTCAATTTTTTTTGTAGTTAACAGGTTACCACCGGTAGCAATTAGGTAGGCATTCTTATAAACCTTTATCTCTATGTTTTTGTTCCGTTTCTATCTATCTAGTTTTTTTCTTTTGTACAGAATGGGATCACCCACACATACTGTTCTGAGTCCCCCTTTTCTATTTAATACGAAATCAGTATCTATGAATTTTATATATTTTATTCTTATTAATGGATGCATAGTATTACATGGTATGAATGTGCCACAATATTTAACCATATCACGATTGATGGGCATATCAGTTGCTTCAAACGTTTACTATTACAAAACTTTTGCAATGCATATCCTTTTATATCTATCATTACACATCTGTGTGTTTCTGTATGACAGATCTCTAGAGTTGAGATAGCTGGGAGAAATGTATGTGCATTTTGAATTTCAGCAGGTATTGCCAAATGCTTAAGGGCCTGCCAAAAAGACTTGTCTTTTGACTTCATCTGGAATATTTTTGACTTCATTCAGAATATTCCCATTACAAGAAAGTGTCCAGTCTCTCCCAGGAACAAACTGTTTTCTTTTTCCACCATGAAATAGATCTTATCTTTTCATTAGTTAGTATATGTGTACTTTCAAATGGCAATCACATTGTTCTGCTTTGTGACTTCTCAGATAAGTAGGAAACCCAGAAAACATCAGCTACCGTGGATTGTATTATAAGTTATTGACATTCCTTTGGTGATTCACGAAAGCCAAAAAATAAATGTCATGTTCCCCAGGGTTTAAAGAAAGACACTGTAGCTTTTGGATTCAGCAACGGATCTTTCAAGAAAACAGTATGGAGGAGATGACTCACTCCCCCCATGGAGGCTGTCCTCTAGCTCGTCCTTTAGAGGAAGCATGACCAAGGGTCTGCTAGTACTTTTCTCTCCCTAAGAATTTCCTCAGGAGAGGAAAAAGTTAGCTTTCTTTTCTCTGCTCCTGAGTGCCATGGCCTGCAGTACGTGACCGGTCCTTGGCACAGAGTCACTCAGGGCTCATGGTAGATGCTTAGGCAGTCACGGCCAGTAGCTGCGCAGTGTGGCAGCAGCTGAGATCCATACTGCAGCCTGAAAGTTGTGTTTCAGCTTGTGAGGGTACAAGTGTATCCTGTGTTTACATCAGAGATAAAGCCCCCTTTCCTCTCTCTCCTACGGGAGTCCTCAACAAGACAGATACACGGTTTGGGTGGAGTGAGACCAGATCCAGCAGAGGCAAAGCTTGGTAAAAGAGGGAGGAGGAGGAGGGGGAGAGGGAGAAGGCGGCACGGCGTCCCTTGGCAGCTCCGTGCACGCTGCGGCAGTTGCAACAGGAGCACCGAGTAACAGTTGCTCAACACTTCATCACTTTGCCTTGCTCCTTCTCCTTCCTCAAGTTAATTTCCATTTTGAGGGTACAGCTCCACAGGAGAAAGGTGTGGTGGTGGTGGTGGAGGGTGTGTGTGGGGGGTTGGTGGTGCGACGGCAGTTGGAATGTCCAGTGTGGGAAAGCAAAGGAGTGCCTACTAGGATGCGAGTACCACTTGGCCCTGGGCTCGCTCCGCTTTAGCCTTCCGCTCTCGCTGGGGAGAAACAGGCGGTTTGTGAGGGAGACTGAGAGAGGGGCGTGTTTGTGTTGGTGGCGGCCCATCGGGGGTCCTTGTCCCCTCCGAATACCCGGACTGCTGAGGGGAAGGGCTGGGGGGCCCTGGCGGTTGCCATGGTGACGCAGGGTCGGCGGCTCCGCGCAGTGGAGACAAAGCAGCCCGCCCGCCAGCCCGCTAGCTCCTCGCGCGAGCTCCTCCTCCGCGGGAACCTCCCTCCCCTCCCAGGAGCCGCCGCAGCCGGAGCGGCTCCCGGGCCTTGGGCCGCCGCCGGCCAGGTAAGGCGAGCGCGCCCGCGGCCGGGGAGGGGTCGGCTGGACGCCGGGTGGGGTGGGGCACGCCTGGCGCGCGGAGGGAGGGGTGCCCGCATCCGGCTGCGCCCGAGTCCCTGGGGGCGCGTCCCCACCGAGGAAACGGCCGGCGGCCGCCCCCGACGCCGCTGCGGCCGCGGCCTCCCCCACGCCGGGGCAGCAGCCAGCCCCGCAGTCCTGGACCGCGCCGGGCCGCCTGAGCGCGCCGAGGAGAGGGGGCGGCAAACTTCAGGCCGAGCGGCGCCGGGGCCGGTGCGCGGAGTCTCCCTCCGGGCACCGCGGAGGCCGCCGTCCTGGCACCAACTTGAGGGGCTGCGCGGCGGAGGGCGGTTCCGGAGCGCCCGTGCGGGCTGCACCTGCTCAGGGATCTGCCCCTCTGTTGTTGTTGTTGTTGTTGTTGTTGTTTTCCTTCTTGGCGTGCCATCGAGGCTTTTAGGGGAAAAAAAGGTATGAAAATATTTACCTTTGGATTTTCATGTTTCATGGTATTCTCTTTGAGGAGGGCATGGAGGGACAAGCGAAAGATTTGTACAAATCTCTGAAAAGCGAGCCCATTTTTATGCCTGTGGCTGAAGTATTTTGAGGGGACTTCTGAAGTTCGTTTGGATATTTGAATCGAAAGACCTTTTTCTTTGGACGGTGCAGTTGCACCTATAACTAGATAGTAAGGGTAGCCCGGGTTTCCCCGGCTGGCAAGACCAGAGTGTAGAGCAGTACCGATACTTTGTCGAGGAGATGCTTGGCACCGAGGTCATTGCTTTTATTTCTGGAAGGTATTGTGTTCATGCTGTAAGGAACTGGGAAGTGCCTTGTGTGTTTTTATGTGTAGGGAGGCAATCCAAAGCACCTCTGGAGGCAGGTAGCTGGGCGGTGTTTGCCTCGGTGTTTATGAGTGTGATGATAAGGACCACGATGCGGTTGCCATTGGGGCACTGGATATATTAAAGGTACCCCTGCCCTTTCTCAGTGGCCCCAAATCTTGCAATCTTTTCGTGATAATTAGTTTGTTGCAGACGCGAAGCACAGATTTAAATTGTGACTGTGAAGACTTATTTTTTTGGTACTTAGACATCATCTTACATGTAGTAATATGAAAGAAAACATACATTTTCAGAAATACAGTTGATCAATTCAGAAGGAAATTGTATGTATATTAATAAGATCTGTTTTAAATCATATTTAATATGAGATGTCATATTGATAACTGGAAAATTATCTAACATATAAAATTGTATATCCAACTTAGTAAAATAATGTATAAGTTGGAATAGGTCAGTTAAAGAACTCTATATGGAATGCAAGAAGTTATATTTTTGCTAAAAAGTAATTAATGAAAACAGTACCAGTGATCATTTTCAATTGCAGTTAAGTTGATTGGAATTCTGGATATTACAGCTATTTGAAGTGTCAGGCAAAGAGTGATTATCTAATATTCCTCTTCCCTCTTTTGGGATTTCAACACCTGTTAGCCTGCTGATTACTAGGTTTCTCAGTCTGTTCATATTTGCCAGCAACTTTCAGTAATGTCGCTTCATTAGAAGATTGTATTGGAAACTAAAGGATTGAAGTTGCAATAACAGTTTGCAGGTTATTTCACAATTGGGCTTGTTTTTAAACGGAATTTTACCTGTGGAAGATTCACAGATGCTCTGCTAAATACTCTTTCATGACGGTAATGAAATGGTACATTGATTAAAACGAAGTAGATCTGTTTTGAGAAGATAAACAGGAGAGAAAAATAAGTATTTTCTCACTTAAGCGTGAACAGCAAACAGGATATTGAAGCCTAGGCACATTATATAGATAGAGAATGTAGCTTTATGTTTTGTACTAAAAATAAATTATTTGTGTGTGTGTGTGTGTTTTTCCTAAGGGACCAAGAGAACAACTTTATTCAGATCTTTGTTAGCAAAATGAGCATTCAAGTTAAAGGACTTGGTCCATGCTTTCAGCCAGATGAAACCCACACTGTGAGTTCTAGCCTCAACATTTATGTTGTGGCCCTTAATCTGAGTGACGAAGAATGGAGATATCCATGGTGAATTTAGCACAGTAAGAACTGGTGCTTTGCCTTTCCTGCTAGCTCACGCAAGCACAACATTCAGTATAGTTTGGCTTCTTCAAAGCTGCATCATTTTCTGCCAAAATATAAAGTCAGTATACAGAAATCAACAATCATGTATTGCATGCACTGCTTGGTTGTAGTTATAAGAGCTCTGAAGCATGAAATGAAGCTTGTGTCAGTGCAGTGGAAAACAATAATCTGGCATGATTATATGTGTTACTAGTGTTCTGAGGTATGTGCATAACCAGATAATGAAACAAAAAATACTATGATATCTGCAATATGTCCTTAGAAAACGCAAACAGAAAATGTGCTTTCTGTCCATGGTTTAGCCACCTGGTGGAAGCAGGCAACAGCGCTGCATATTCCCAGGTGTAAAATACTAGTCATCACTCTTGCTGATTCACAGGACTTTTCCTGCATTTCTAGCTTCCGAGTTTTAATTTTGTGAAGTAAAACTGGCCCTAATTTTTGGTATAAGCTGTAAAATATGGCTTGATAATCGTCACCATAGCTATATTCTACCTGAAAGAATTCTGTAATTTAGTTTATGAAGCATATCCAAAAAAAAAAAAAAAAAAAATGAGCCACAAATGTTCCTGTGTAAGTTAGGATTAACGTTGTATTTGTGCCATTGAAAGTCAGTTGTTTGTAACCACGTAAGCCTGCATGGGTAGCCTAAAACCACTGAAGCCTTTATTAGCTGTTTCTAGGTCAACATTCTCTTGCAATTTCTAGTTGCACTGTGATAACATGATTACTGGTTGGTAATTTAGTATGTAGTGCAATGTGTCGTAGCATTTATAAAAGCACATTTGTGAAGGATGGTAGTTTTTAAATGATTTCTTCATTACCAAAACACTTAGGTTTAGATTTGTGGCTGGGGAGAATAATGGGACCCTGAGACCTCAAGACAAAATGCTATAAATATAAGCTATTGTTAACTGACCTGCTGTGCACAGTAGGTATTGATCAGAACTACTGTACTGAGAAAAGGCACAGGAGACACATGGTCATGGTGATAGGATGTGGTGTTTAGTAACATGGATTATTAATAGTGATTGATAGAAGCTGAAAAACTTTTGTGGGCATGTGTTTCGTTTTTCATGTTTTCAGTTCAAATGGAGATAAGATGTCTTAAGCTGTTTGGTAAGCCACAAGTGCTTGAGGAAAATATATACTTTTATACAGTATTGTACATAATTTAAGTGATATAAACATAGTTCAAGGTAAACGATTGTTTTCCTTATGTGCCAATTGTTTGTAGCAGTTATATAGTATGGTTTTGGACATCAGTCATCAAATGTTTATCAAATGTTTCCTTCTATCTATTCTGTGTTGCTTGATGAAAGTCAACTGACCTTTTATAGTTGGGGACTTACTTGTTTTTCAACTATTAGGGTTATTTATTTTATATGTAATTCTTTATGTATGATACCCAAATAGTCTCCTTTGGTCTTGTTTTCAGCCTTCCTTTTTTCAGAAGTCGTTAATTTTGTGATTTTTTAAAAAACGTTTTATATTTCCAGAGCTTATTTTAAAAATGATTTGGTTAATTTGTAATTTGATCAGAAAATAGTGTGCATAAAAAAACACACTATAATCTTTATATTTTGCGTTTTGAGTATGTATAGACATTGTATGTTGGATAGTAGAATTTGGGATCCTGTTAGGTGATGGCTTATTTCCATACATGTTTTGAACTTGATCCTTGCTTTTTATGTTATAATCGTTTGAAGTGAAAACCAAAGAGCTAGGAGGTGGAGGCAGCAGTGAGTTAAAAGGTGTTAAAGAGATCAGTACATACTGAGAGTCTGCGGGTGTAGTGGCCAAAAGTGGTGCAGGGGTGGGGGTGCAGTGGTGGTGGTTGGGAGGGCGGGGTCAGGGAGTCTGGAGTTGGAAGCTGGGAGACAGTGATGGCTCTAATAATCTAACACTTTATGGTCCAGACTCTAAAGCAAATTACCTGAGGTCTTTACCTAGTGACCATTTCCAAAGGCTGGCCAGTCCTACAAAAGAGGTGCTGGTGCTGGTCCTGGTCACTTGCCTCCATTTTTCCTCCCAATTAACTAAAACATGACTCTCTCAAATTGTGATTTAAGTGCACTTTAAATATTGTAAACCACAAATTAGGGCCCAATAATAAAATGTTTCCACGTGAGTAATGTTATCTAATTGGTCAGGTACATGATTTAGATAATCAAGATGGCAAGGGAACTATAAAATAAAACTGTGTGTTTGGCTGACATATTTGATGTATTTGAGTGAGAAGTTGTGTTTCCGAGCAGTCTGTTGTGAACCATCTTCCCTTTTCTATAGCTATGGTCATTCAAGGCAGACATGGTGTTTTACGTAAGTTGATCACCATGTGATGTGTCAGGCATAGTTATACTGAAGAATTGTTGTTTCCTCAAACTCTTGAATTTTAAATCTACAATAAAAGGTTTCTGTGTGGTCTTCTCTGGCCTTTTTTTCTTCCTGTATATTGGTTTCCTGAGACCTTGTTTAGTCTGATTGCAGTAATTTTGACTTCCAGCTCTTCTCTGTCAATCAGACGCTTATGAATTCTTCCCTATGGGCCACTTTTCCAAGCACTTCAGAAATATCAACTCATTTAATCCTCACAACAACCCTTTGAAGTAGGTACTATTATCCCTATTTTATGAATGAGGAAACTGATATAATCTCTTTCTGTTATGTTAACCCAAAGGTACACAAAATATACCAGAATCCTGGCTTTACGTCAAGGAATGCAGCAAGCTTTATTTTCTATTTACTGATATCTACTAAGTGTAGAAATAATGACACTAATTATTATGCTTGGGCTTTCCTCCCCCATCTTATTTTCTCTTTTTGCTAAAAATAAACAAAACCTAAAGTCATAAAACAAGAAGCATTTCTTCATAGCACATTGTGACGTGTACCAGTGTTTTTTTCTGTACATAGAAACCAGAATAATTTATGAAAAAGATATTTTCCAAAGGTGGTTGTTCTTTAATTTATTATTTGTATTCATATATTTAAAGAATATAGTCAGCCTTGCATATCTGCAGATTCTATCAATTATGGATTGGAAATATTTGGAAAAAAATAACAATACAATGATAAAAAATAATACAAATAAGAAACCCAGTCTAAGAACTATTTACATGATATTTACATTGTATTAGGTATTATAAGTACTCTACAGATGATTTAAAGTACATGGCAGGATGTACATAGGTTACAGGCAAATACTATGCCATGTTATACCAGGGACTTGAGCATCCTCAGATTTTGGTATCCTTGGGGGTCCTGAAGCCAACCCCCCTGCAGATATTGAGGGGTGACTACATATTTTCTGTGGTATTGGCCGTGCTATATACATGTAAATCTATCTTGGAAATGTTGATCCATTTGCATTGCCTCACGGAGTTATCCTCAATCTGGGCTCACCTGCTCTTCCCTAGGCTACCTCTTACATGTGCTAAGGACTAAGTGATAGTCCCTTCTCACTCTCTCCCAGTGGAACTCTGTGCATGCCCCTCCTCTGAAATAACACATGTTCTTACTGTCTCCATAGAAGAATGAGTAAGCATTTTAATTTCAGGAGCCTTATTTAAGCTATGTGAAAAGTAGTACTAAATAAGAGACAGGTGTTCATAAAAGCAAGTGAGTAAACATAGTTCTGTAAGTTCATTTAATAGGAAATATTGTAATAACTACTATTTATTAAGCATTTACTTGGTGCCAGGTACGCTATTAAGTATTCTACATAAGCTCTCTCTTTTGATCATCACCATAATTCTTGTTTCCTCATCTATAAAAGGCTAATAAATAGCTTATTCAAGATTGTACAGAGTTGGTAGATTTAAAAACATGATTTGTGTGGATAAACCACACAATCTGAATTTGACTATGATTGCTTTGTTAATTACCAGCAGACAAAGGATGCCTTCCTGCTGCAGTGAAGATGCTTTTGGGATTATGTTGCTTTGGAAAGAGTGGCAGTTGAGGACTGCCTGGTAGAGCAAATTCAGAGTGGCAGGTATGGATGGCTGAGAAGGTAGCCAAGAAAAAGACATCGTTGTTTACAATTATTGCTGCAGACCTCAGATGGGCTTTTGGAGTAGAAGGAGGGAGAGACCCCTATCCTCACGTCGAATTTCCAACAAAATTAAATGGACTTATTTTCTGTCTCCTGAATTTGTGTTTTGTTTTATACTGTGTTCCGGATTGGAAATGAACAAGGACAAGGGCTACCTGAGTGGTATAGGATGAAATGAAATGAAAAGTAACTCAATAAATGTCATATACTGCAGGCTAAATTCTCTGAGGGTCAGAGCAACATGCTCTTTGTTACAGTGGGAGATTTCCTTGTTTTAGGATGCTGAGGGTCTGGAGTGTGGTATAAGGGATGAAATTAGAAGTTTGGAAAGATGTTTTCATTTGGGTCATTCCCCTGCACGGCATGGGGTTTTCCTGGAATTCCTGGTGCATACTTTTCTTGATAACTCCTGGGGGAAAAAAGGAATAAGAGACTTAGAATCTTAATGCTATGGGATAAAACCACTTTTATGATCATCTAATTATTTAGATCACTATGACCTTTTTTTTTTTTTTTTTTTTTTTTTTTTTAATGTTCAATGCCAATATGAGAAGCCAGACATCCTGGATTTGAATACTGGCTCTGCCACCTTTTAGTGATATGACCTTGAGGTAGCTGCTTAATCTCTCTGTGCCTTCATTTCATTACTGCAATGGACAGCATTCTTATGTCCCCTCCAAGTTCATATGTTGAAATTCTAACCCCCAAGGTGATCGTATTAGGAGGTAGGGCCTTTGGGAGGTGATTAGGCCATGAGGGTGGAGCCCTCATAAATAGTATTAGTGCCCTTATAAAAGAGACCCCAGAGAGGTCATTGCCCCCTTCTGCCATGTGAGAACACAGTGAGAAGGCACCATCTGTAAACCAATAAGTGGTCTTTTACCAGATACCTAATCTGCCAGCACCTTAATCCTGGACTTCCCAGTTCCCAGAACAGTAATAAAGAAATTTCTGTTGTTTATAAGCCATTCAGCATATGGTATTTTGTTATAGCAATCTGAACAGACTAAGACAATTACCTTTAAAGCGGAGACAATAATATTACTTCACTTGGTGATTGTGAGGATTAAATGAATTAACATTTCTAATGTACTTAGTTATTAGTTATTAAGGGTAAGTTTTGTGTGGAGAAAGGAAAATTAATATTTAATTTATTTCAGGTAGAAACAAAAATCTAATTTTCTTTGGGCCTTTAAGTTCAACTTGCATATCTTAATGCTCTGTTTATATATATGGTGAATATGAGCAATCATCTTCACTTTTTCTTTGACTAAACTTTAATTCAAATTGAACATATTGGATTTCTTAAATTATCAGCCTCATTTATGAACTTAAATTTCAAACCTTAAATATTTTAAATTGCACGTTACTTTAATTATTGATTGTTCTATTTAGATAAATCATATGCTTATTGGGCAAATTTATGACTCAAGTAAGTAAAACCTTACCAAATACTTAGGTGAAGTTCCTTTGAATATTTTGTCACTTACAAAATTAATATTGTATAGACATAGTCAAATACTCCTAAACATTTCAATCAAAATAAATCTTATCTAAAATCTGTTACACATTTTGAACTAGAATCACAAAGCCCATATGTCAGTTTGATGTCAGATTCTTTTAAATTGTGCACAGGCTGTTCCAAATATTTCTAAACTTTTCTAAAAAGTAATAATACAAGTCTGATTTTCCTCATCTCTATATTTAATTCTAAACCTTCTCTAGATGGGAGTTAGTTACCCACTAGAAGGAAGTTTATAATCTCAGATAAACTGAAGGTGCCATTCTAGGTGAACTTTAGTTATCTTACCATCCCGTATTGATTTGAAATTGCTGTCTGACCATTTTTTAATTAAAATATGGTTGCTTATTAATCACACATTTAAGGCTTGAATGCTGCAACTGGACGGCACACATTCTGAAGAATTCTTCCTATGACATAGATGGACAGGCTTGGCCCTTCTGTGTAGTCATCATAACAATAGGAGACTCCAAACGCTTCTTTTCCGATAGTGTTGGTTTTTTAATCCTTAGACCAGTGCTGTCCAATATACACTTCTAAGTTATGGGTAGTGATATTAAAAAGTAAGATTTGGCCAGGTGCGTGACTCACACCTGGAGGCCGAAGCAGGAAGATCACTTGAGGCCAGGAGTTCAAGACCAGCTTGGGCAACATAGTGAGATCCCACCTCTACAAAAAGTGCTAAAATTAGCTGGGCACGGTGGTACGCATGTGTAGTCCCAGCTGCTCCGAAGGCCAAGGTAGGATGAGGCAGGAGGATTGCTTGAGCTCAGGAGTTCAGGTTTCCATGAGCCATGATTATTCCACTGCACTCCAGTATGGAGCGAGACTCTGCCCCTTAAAGAAAAAAAGAAAAAATAAAAAGCAGTTATTTTTAGTAGTAGATTTTATTTAACCTAATATATCAAAATTACCATAGTTTCAACATGTAATCAATAAAAAAATTATTAATGAGATATTCAACATTTTCATTTTGCACAAACTATTTGGAATCTGGTATGCATTTTACACTTAGAGAACATCTCAATTTGGATGGTAAATTTTCAGCAGTTAAAGTGAGGCTGGGCATGGTGGCTTACTCCTGTAAACCCAGCACTTTGGAAGGCTGAGGTGGACAGATCACCTGAGGTTGGGGAGTTTCAGACCAGCCTGGCCAACATGGTGAAACCCCGTCTCCACTAAAAATACAAGAATTAGCTAGGCCTGGTGGCATGTGCCCGTAGTCCCAGCTACTCAGGAAACCGAGGCAGGAGAATCGCTTGAATGTGGTAGGCGGAGGTTGCAGTGAGCCAAGATTGCACCACTGCACTCCAGCCTGGGCAACAGGAGGAGACTCCGTCTCAAAAAAAAAAAGAAAAGAAACGTGGTCTTACCAAAAGAGTAATGTTGTATTTGCAGGAAAAATATTTTTCATTGGTTCAGTTTCTAAATTTAAATTAATTGAAATTAAATACGACGTAGATTTCAGCTTCTTAGTTGCACCAGCCACATTTCAAGTGCTCAATAGCCAAACGTGACTAGTGGCTGCCATGCTGAATAGTGTAGTCATAGACTTGATTCAGAGTCACTCCTCACCCTGTCTCTTTTTGTTATGGAGTCCCTTGTTGTTATGATGACTATACAGGAGGGCCAAGCCTGTCTGTATATATCAGCTTTAGGCTTTGCCCACCAATGTTTGAGATATCTTCTTTCATTCTGTTGGATTCTTCATTTCCCTTGCTCACAGTTATGTTAGTCGTTTAAATGACATCTCTTGGTTTGAAAGGCATTTTAGTGTGATTTCATTAGATCCAAATATTCTATACTTTCGCCTATTTTTCTGAGTGACTTCTCCAACAATGTTTTTTTGATTTGTTTACAACAGTTGTACTTCCAAAGGTGGTGCAGTGGGGTAGGCTTATGCCATCTCCGTTTCATCATAGGTAGTTTGCCATTTAGATAGGATTATGAAGACTGAACTGTGATCCAACCATGAGCTCTTAATGCTGCCTGGCAGCCCCACTCCTTTTTTCTAGTCTGTTTGTTATTCTTCTGTCCTGGACAAACAAAATCCAAATAAACAAGAATATTAGCAGAGATAAATAAAATTGAGATAATTAAAATAATGCAAATGAGTGGATGAGTACCTTAGATTAAAAGGTAAGGTAACATTTAAATAGGGATTTGAGTGAGAAGAGAAGATTTGACCAAGAGCAGAGCATTTCAGACAGAATCAGTGCAAAGGCCTTGAGGCAGAGAGAGAAGGCAGGAGAGTCATATGAAATGAGGTTAGAAAGAAAAGGGGTGGCCAGATTGCTCCAGACTTTGTTATTCATGGTAAGGACTTGAGTTTTATTCTATGTGGAATAGGAAGCCATTGGAGGACTTTTCGTAGAGGTGGTCCGGGAAAGATGGGAGTAATTTGGTTAACATTTTAGAAATATTATTCCATGTAGAGAACGAATCTACATGGAAGATGTAAGGGGACAAGATTGGTACCTGGGAGACTTGTTAGGAGCCAATTTCAATAGTCCAGGCGAGAGATGGTGTATTTACCACAATTTTAATTTTACATTTATTTATGTGATAGATTGATACCGTCCTCAGTAGACTGTAAGCTCCAACAGGGCAGAAACAATGTCTTTTTTTTTTTTTTTTTGCTTAAAGTTGTAATCCCAGTGTAGTATTCCCAGATGTAGTCCCCATATGTTGATTTAACTGTCAATTCAGCATTTTCCATATTTCACACATAGAAGATATGTGTATGTATCATGATGAAATAAATTACTGTAGCTAGCAGGAAAATATTCCTAAAGTCAGAATATCAAAGCCTTTATTCAGATATTCAGATTAGAGTTGGAAGTCCTTCACTCTGATTCTGACAGTGAAATGACTTACAAACCACACGTTAACAAGTAGAAGATATTTTCACAGGAAATCAGAACATTTGATGATCCAAAAAGATAGCACAGTAGTTATAACCATATGATGTCACTGAAACTGTTGAAATTGTTATGATCTCTTAATCATAATGTATGGATAGAAAATTTACTCAGCAATGTATCTTACATTGAATATGTACAAAAGATGTTTAAAAATAAGACATCTTGCTATGATTCATTTGAGATAGACATCACTTATCATAATGGGGTACTAGAAGTGCGCTATGCTGTTGATACAGTTTTGGTGGGTGAGTGTATTAGTCCATTCTCACATACTTGAGAGTGGGTAATTTATGAAGAAAAGAGATTTAATTGACTCATAATTCTGCAGGCTGTGTGCAGGAAGCATGGCTGGGGAGGCCGCAGGAAACTTAACAATCATGGCACAAGGCGAAGGGAAAGGAGGCACATTTTACATGGCCAGAGCAGGAAGGAGGAAGAGAGATGGGAGAGGTGCCACACACTTTCAAAGAACCAGATCTCCTGAGAACTCTGTCACGAGACAGCACTATGGGTATGGTGCTAAACCATTAGAAACCGCCCCTTTATCTAATCACCTACCACCAGGCCCCACCTGCAACTTTGGGAATTAAAATTCAACATGAGATTTGGGTGGGGACACAGAGCCAAACCATATCAGTAAGGAACTAGCATCATAAAAAATTTAATGTTTTCCTTTTCCCTGTCTTTATAGACAATGATGGAAGAGTTAGAAATCCTTAAACAGCTTCATGTAGACAACTGGACACATAATTAGGAGAAGTTTAAAGCATTTTAGAACTCAGGATAATATCTCTATTGAGATTCAGTTATTCTTTGATCTGCAGTAAATTTAAATGGTCGTGGTTGGTCTATAAATATAAATTTTTCTTTCACAGACAGTTTTAAAAGGGGGAAATTTAGACAGCTCTTGTAAAAATCTCACATTGTAGAGTAGGAAATTTCTTAACACTGCTAGGCACTAATGACTCAAAGATGAACAAATCAAGTATAGCCCTACCCTGCTGATGCGAACAGAAGAAATTACAGGTAAGTGGTCATTACACAATTGTGTATCATGATAGCGCATATATATGATGCCTGTGGGATCTGTAGGAGAGGCATCCAAGCAAGATTTGGGATTTGGGAATAATTGATGTCTATACTGGATGAAGGATGACCCAGGAAAGCAGGCAAATATGGGACAGTTTGGGGTGGTAAGAGTGGGTAAAAGAGCTATAAAGAGGGAACTGGGCATCGTAAAAGCTTAGAATCCATTTGAGATAATGTGGCTTCTTTTGGAGAGTAAAAATAATTGGGGAGGGGATGGAGTGAGGTCGGGGAGGAGAAAGGAGTAAGAGATGTGGCTGGTGAGGTAGACAGAGGCCAGATGCGGAAGATGGTAAAATATTTTAAGCGGGGGAGTAAATGATCAGATTTGAGTTTTAGAAAATCTCTCATGGTATTACATGTAGACTTTTCACAATCACAACAGTTCCTGTTTTGTGTTGTATGTATCCTGTATAGACATTGGAAGCATTACTTTTATTTTTAGATACACTTGTTATTGAAGGTTAACATACATATAGGAAAGTGCACGAATCATAAGGATATACAGCTTTCATGCAGTTTCAAGTGAGTCCCCTGTGTAACTACTACTCACATCAAAAAATGATTACTGTCACCCCCAAATCCTTCTTTTGCCTTTTTTTCAGTTATTACCTGCCCCCAAAGGTGACCCATAGTCTGAATTCTAACACTGTTGACTAGTTTTGCCCATTTTAGAACTTTATACAAATGGAATCAGGCAGTGTGTACTTCATGTGTGTGTGTATGATAGCTTTCACCAACTATTTGGGATATTCATCCTTGCTGCTGGATGTAGTAATAGTTTGTTTTTTGTCTCTCTCATTTTGGTATAGTATTTCATTGTTGCCTGTAGCACACTTTTTAAAATCATACTGTTCGTAGACATTTGGGATGTTCCCATTTTCCGCTATTACAAATAGTGCTGCTATAAACATTCTCATACATGTGTATGTGAGCATTTCTGTTGTGCATGTCTGTAGAAGTAGAAAGGTCATGGGTTGTATGTATGATTTAGCTGTGATATTGCTATCAAACATTTGCCAAACAGTTGTCCAGGTGGTTATATCAGTGACATTCTCAACATCAGTGTATGAAAGTTCTAGTTGTTTCTCATGCTTGCTCATATTTGTATTGCCAGTCATAGTGGCAGATGAAAAATGATATCTCATTGTAGTTTTTATTTGTACTTTCCTAATAGGTGATGTTGAGCATTTTTTCATGTTTTATTAGCCATTTGGATAGCCTCTTCGATGAAATGCCAGTTCAAATATTTTTGTCCATTAAAAAAGATTATCTTTTTCTTACTGATTTTTATGGAGTTCTTTATATTTTCTAAATAGAAGTCCTTTGTGCGATATAGTTGTTGTGGAATTCTTCCACACTATAGCTTGCTTTTAACTCTTATAATTTTTCAATCAGAAGTGTTTAATTTTAATGAACTCATTTATATATCTTCTTTTAATGTTAGTGCTTTTTGTGTCTTCTTTAAGAACTTTTTGCCTGCTCCAAGATCATGAAGATATTCTCCTATGCCACCAAGAAGTTTTATTGTTTTACTTTTCACATTTAGATTTATAACTCCTTTGAATTGATTTTTGTGTATGGTGTGAGGTAAGGGTCAAAATGATTTTTATCTATGTAAATATCTTGTTGACTCAGCATTATTTATTGAAAAGATTATCCCTTCTCCATTAAATTGCAGTGGCATCCTTTTCATAAAAATAAATAATCATATGCTTATGAATCTCTGTCTAGATTCTGTATTTTGTCCTTATGATGTATTTGTCTAATAAAGTGTCTTACATAATCCCAGCACTTTGGGAGGCCAAGGTGGGTGGATCACTTGAGGTCGGGAGTTTGAGACCAGCCTGGCCAACATGGTGAAACCCTGTCTCTACTAAAAATACAAAAATTAGCCAGGCGTAGTGGTTCACACCTGTAATCCCAGCTACTTGGGTGGCTGAGGCATGTGAATTGCTTGAATCCAGGAGGCAGAGGTTATAGTGAGCCTAGTGAGCCAAGATTGCATCACTGCACTCCAGCCTGGGCGACAAGAGCAAGACTCTATCTCAAAAAAACAGAAACAAAAACAAAAAAGCGTCTTACATTGATGTAATCCTGATATCAGGTAGTATAAGTTCTTCAGTTTTTTTTTGTCTTTTCTTTTAGCCCATTTTTAGTGTTTTGCATTTACATACAGATTTTAGGATCATCCTGTCAGTTTCCACAAACAACCTAATAGATTTTGATCGGAATTGCATTGACTCCGTAGATCAATTTGGGAGAGTTGACATTTTTATAATATTGAGTCTTCTAATCAATGAACACAATATAGCTCTCCATTTGTTGTCTTTAATTTCTCTAAGTAATGTTTGGAAGTTCTCTCTGTAGTATTCTTGTGCTTCTTTCATTAGATTTGTTCTTTTTATTGTTATTGCAAATGCCATCTTTTAAAATTTCACCTTGTAATTTTTTGTTTCTTGTGTGTATAAATACATTTTTGTATCTTGACCTTGATTCCAGGGATTTTGCTGTATTCACTTCTTAATCTTAATAACTTATTTGTAGAATGATTTGGATTTTCTATGTGCATAATCACTGTATGTGATGGATAAAGAGCTTTGTTTCTTTCTTGTCTGATTCTTATCTCTTTTACTTTTTTGGTTGCCTCATTGCTCTATCTAGGACCTCAATTATAATTTTGAGTAGAAACGGTGATAGCATATACTTTGTCTTATTCACAATTTCAGGGAGAAAGCATTCAATATTTAAAATATGGCTCTTGCTTAGAAGTGTTGAAACCTTTTTATCGATTAAGAGAATTCTCATTTCTAATTAATGATTATTTTAATCATGAACATGTGTTGAGTTTTAGCAAATGATATTCTGCATTTATTGAGATGATCATATGATTTGTTTCTCCTTTATTTTGTCTATATGGTAATCACATTTTTAAAAATGTTAGAACAGTTTTGCATTTCTATCATAAATCCAACTGATGTGCTATTATTTTAGTGTTTTGTTGGACTCAGTTTGGTGATATTTTGTTTAAGAATTTGTCTGTTTAGGAGATTGCTGTAAGTATCTGAATAGTGCCTCCCTTTTCATTCTTGATATTTACGATCTGTGCCTTTCTTCCCCCCTTGCCTGGGGTTTATCAAATTTATTATTTTATCAGCGAACTTATTTTGACTTTTGTTTTGCTATTGTATGCTTATTTTCTAATTTATTAATTTCTATTCATAGTTTGTACTTTCCTAATATTTTTGGCTTTGGGTTTTCTGTTTTTTCTGACTTTGTGAAAATGATACTTAGATTATTAATTTTCAACTTTTCTAACATATGCATTCAAAGCTCTGCATTTTCCTTAAGCATGGCTTTAATAGTATCCTCTTAAATTCTGTCACATTTTTTCTGCTCAAAATATTTAAAAATAGCCATGTGTTTTTTCTTTGACCACAAGTTATTAGACATTTATTGCTTAATTTCCAATGGTTTAGGATATTCCAAAAATCTTGTTGATTTCTAGCTTAATCCAGCTATTGTCAAAGAACATGCTATTAACATTTTAGTCTTTTGGTATTTTTGAAACTATTCTTATGGCCTGGATATGATCATTTTTGCTGAGTGATAGACATGCACTTGAATAGACTACACAATATATTCTGTAGTTGTAGTTGCAGAATTTGGTGCATATAGATTGGGTCAAATTCATCAATTGTATTGATCAAAGTTTCTATCTACAGTTTTTCAGTCTGCTTATTCTGTCAGTTATTGGGATGGATAAGCAAATCTCTCACTGTGATGATAAATTTTTCTACTTTTTATTCTGTCAGTTTTTAAATATATATTTTGAGGATGTGTTATTAAATACATACAAACTTATAATTGTTATAATTCCTTGGTGTATTGTACCCATTTCCTCTCTGTACCTCTCATAATGGCTCTTGACTTACTGTTTACAGGTCTTACAGTAGTATATACCAACTCTCCTTTGTTAGTTGGTTAGTGTTTGCATGGCCTATCTTTTTATTTACTTTAAATTTCCTGACTCTATTTTTAGTTGTTTGTTTTATAAGCCGCATATTTCACCTGACAATCTTTGGAGCAGCTAATAGTTCATTTACATGTAAAGTACCTGATAATATAATTGGGTTTAAACTTCCCATTGTACTATTTGTTTTCTAACTGTCCTATCTGTTCTTTGTTCTTCTTTAAAAAAATTAATAAAGCAATTTTAATTCAGTTTTCTTCTCTCTTTTCTTGATAGTTATACATTGTGTTTTACTCTTTTGGCTGTTATCCTAAAGATTATAGCATCTATTTTCACTTATGAATATACTTTAAATTAGTATTTTAATCCTTCCGTGATGATGTAGTGTTATTAGAATACTTTGACTCTATAAACCCCTTGCTCTTTTTGGAATGGTTGTATCATTTTAATTCCACACATGAATAAAATAACCTGATACATTATTATTGCTGTTTTATACAGTATTTATCTATATTTATCATTTATTTTCATTCCTTCATGTAAGTCTGTGTTTCCCTTTGGGATTATTTTCTTTTTGCAGGAAGAACTCCCTTTAGTATTTCTATTTTTACCTGTTCGAAAGTATTTTGTCTTAATTTTTGAAGCATATTTTTGCTGCATGTGGAATTCTAGATTGACAGTTTCTTTCATTACTTTAAAGATGTAATTTCATTGTCCTCTGTTTGCCATTATTTTTGTTGAAAAATCAGCTGTCAGTCTCACTTTGGTCCTTTAGAGGTGATGTGCCTTTTTCCTCTGTGTGTTAAAATTTTTTTCTTTGTCGTTGGTATTGAGGAGTTCTATTATGATGTGCTGAGGCACTTTTTCTTTACTATTTATCTTGCTTGAGGATCATAGAGGTTCTTGAATCAGTTTTAGAATATTCTTTAATTACAAAATTTTTGTTTTGAGACAAAATCTTGCTCTGTGGCCCAGGCTGGAGTGAAGTGGTGTGATCTCAGCTCACTGCAACCTCTGCCTCCTGGCCTCAGGTGATCCTCCTGCCTCAGCCTTCTGAGTAGCTGGGACTGACTACACATGCCACCACACCCGGCTGATTTTTTTTTATTTTCAGTAGAGATAAGATTTTACCATTTTGGCCAGGCTGATCTCAAACTCCTGACCTCAACCGATCCACCTGCCTCAGCATACCAGAGTGCTGGGATTACAGGTGTGAGCCACCACTCCTGGCCAGTTTTAGAATATTCTTAGCAGCTTTCTCATCAAATAGTATTTCTTCTGGTCTGATCACTTTCCTCCCCTCTTAGAAGTACAATTTTATATCATTTAGATCTGTCACCCTGTTCTATTTGACTCCTAAACTCTTTCCTATTTTCCATTGTATTTTTTCCTCTTTAGTTTGGAAATTTTCTAATGACATATGTTTCAATTCACTGATGTTCTCATCTTCTGTTCTGTTCTTATTTTTATTTTATTTTGTTAGGGCTTTATGGAAGTATAACTTATATACCATAAAATTCAGCCATTGCAGGTATAGCATTCAATGATGTTAGTTAAATTCACAGAGTTCTGCAACCAGAGAAAGAAAATCTTACCTTATTCTTTGTCTTTTCTGAAATTCTTATTTGGTGGATTAGTAGATACAAACAGCCCTGATAGAGATATAATTATTTAATTACATTCAGGGAATATCAGGGAATACTAATGGCTACCTTAGCTAAATGGTGAAAGTAGTTTCTAAATTATAAAGTACTATTAATATATACTTTTACTCATCCAAATAAATTATATTTAATTACATATATATCTAAACCCTTGGTAAAAATAAAATGCTAAAATGCTATAGAATGTAAGGTGTTATTACCATGTGCATAGAGGTGGTTCCGGTTTTTTTTTTTTTTTTTTTCTTTTTGTAGAAATAGGGTCCCACCATGTTGTCTAAGTTATTCTTGAACTGCTGGGCTCAAGTGATCCTCTTGCCTCAGCCTTCCAAAGTGATAGGATTAGAAGCCTGAGCCACTGTGCCTGGCTGAAGTCTTATGTTTTTTGATGGAGATATAAAAATAGGACTTTTTTTTTTTTTTTTTTTTTTTAGCAGTAAATCATGTATGCTACTGGGTAAGTGAATATTGAGGTGCTAGTAGAACTCTGTACCATCGGTACTTATCTTACTGCATTGGAACTGCTATATTTTGCATACGTACCTGTCCCCCCCTGTGAATTACAAATTTTTTGAGGAAGATGACAATGTCTTGCTCATTGTTAGTATCGTTGTATGGTACCTCGAACATGGGAAGTATTCAACAAATGTTTGCTAAGTGAATGAAGTTTTGCAGCCGACACTTTTAAAAATGATAAGACATATTTTATTCAGTACTACTTCAGCAGGGGAGAGACCTCAGCGTTACCAGAGCTTAACTGAACTGAACAAAAGACAGGAGCCCTTTTAAATGCTGGGATATACTAAACAAAAGGTACTAAAAGACATTAAGGGTGATTTGTGTGTATAGTTAGGCAATGTGGGTTTGTTAATTGGTGTTTATCTATAGAAGCAATTGGTTCTTGCGTCTTTAGGACAGGAAATACAGCTTTGCAATTTGGGACAAGATGCCCACCAGTTAGGCTCTTACCCTCCTACAAGAACTGGGCAACAGGAGAGGTATCTCTCTGGATGTTTACGTTTCAAAAAGGTGGCTCCCAGGTCCTTGAGGAGCTGTTTCTGGGTGGTAGAGGATTTATATCTCAAACTGAAAAGATTTACAGTTGCAAGCTTTCAAGAGTAAACGCTCTAGAAAAGGAAGGTCAGGGACCTATTATCAGGTGTTGGCTAGAATGAACAGAAAGTTATTTTGGCTTAAAAATTTGAGAAAGCTCTGAGCTTTCTCAGCTAGGCATGTTCAGGAGGTGGTGTTGTCATCGTGGGGACATGGCCTTGAGCTGACAGAACCTGAGCTAGTGTTTGTTCAAATGTCTTAGTACGGAGGGTTGATGAAATGGGTTGTGCTGAAAGTTGCAGTTTGTATAGGCCAAAGTGGAAGCCTAGTTGAAAAGAGGACTCAGAGGAGCCTGACTAAAGTTTGGTCAAGGAGAGGGTCTTTGTCAATAATGCAGGGCAAGGAAAGGTAATTTATGCATGGAAATTCAGGATGAAACCAGAAATGGGGTGGAAATCAGGCATACCTATAAGAATTTAACGTCCAGCACTGGCCGAGAAAGAACTAGTGTTTAGTTAACCAGGTCTGCTATATCTGTTATTTCTACTTAATCCTTTCAATACACCTGTGAGGTCTGTACTGTCTGTATGTTACAATCAAGAGACAGAAGCACAGATATTTTAAATAACATGATCAGGGTCATATAGTTAGTGATCAGTGGAGTTGGGATTCCAACTCAGATTTTTTTTTTACTTCAAATGACCCTGATCATCAGTATTTATTTTAATATTGTTATATAGCAATTTGCTTTCCTCAGAAGTGATTTGCATTAATAACAGTTAAGATTGCTAAGCTGCTTACTAAGTGGCTGATCCTAAGAAGAACATTTAGCCGGGCTTAATAAACATTGAGGAGTGAGAACATAAGAGTGTTACTAGAGCTTTGCTTTCTTAGGGTGGAAATGCCCTCAGTTGTCACTTGAATTCCTGCCAACACCCCAATACATGTGGAAAGGTTGCTCTTAATTATATATGATATATATAATGATCTATATATATAATGAGCAACCTATAATGTTGGAGCTGGAAGGTCTTTAGCCATCAAGCCCAGAATCTTAATTTCTTAGATAAAAAAGCCATGACCCAGAAAGTTTAAGTGATTTACCCAAGTGATTTACTCAAGATCTCAGTCTGTGCATTAGAGAGAGCTGGGCTTGATTTAGCCAAAAATTACTGTGGCCCACTTTGGGGATTTACCCTCAGATGTTGTCATCACAAAATGTATGTATCAAATGTGAAACTGCCACTTCGTTGCCAGTGCATTCTTTTAGCAAATAACCTTAAACGTTGGAATTGCCCTTATGGGGAGATGATGGTACCTCAGCAGTGCCCCTCAGAGCCCAATCAGGTGATTTTACAGAGCTTTCTGTTTTAAACACTTCTGTCTGAAGTGTTTAGTGTGATGCTATAGGTCAGGCAAAAATATAGTAACAGCAACATGACAACAACGACAAAACAACCAACGTGGATAAACAAACGAACCTTAAAAATTTTTTGTCACTACAATGTTTTAACAATTTCAAAGATTGACATAGACCTCTTCCCTTACTTATGTTAACACATATTAGTTTATGCTGTTTTTAGTGTTAAACTACCGGTAAAATGTTTATTCCTTTGTTATAGTCCATTACGGCTGTGCCTTAATTTCATCTTGACAGTTTTCCTCTGCCTTTTTGGCATCCCATTCATTCTGATTACACCAGTGGATCTGTTACCAGAAAGGGGTCCCAACCAGACCTCAAGAGAGGGTTCTTGGATCTTGTGCAAGAAAGAATTCGAGGTGAGTCCACAGAGTAAAGTGAAAACAAGTACTTTAAGAAAGTAAAGGAATTAAAGGGTGGCTATTCCATAGACAGACTAGGGCATTCTCAAAAGCAAGAGGAGAAACACGTCTGCCTTAGGTACAGTGCTTATTTCTATATAACAAAGGAAAAAGTCATGGGGAGATGTACTTTACTACAAGGGTTTGTGACAAAGTATTGTTAATCTTTGTGTAACTACTTTGGAAAGAATATTATCTTTAAAGCAAAATATTATTATTATTATTATTATTATTATTTTATTTTATTTTATTTTTTTTGAGATGGAGTCCCACTCTGTTGCCCAGGCTAGAGTGCAATGGCACGATCTCAACTCACTGCAACCTCTGCCTCCTAGGTTGAAGCAATTCTCCTGCCCACTGCAACCTCTGCCTCCTAGGTTGAAGCAATTCTCCTGCCTCAGCCTCCTGAGCAGCTGGGACTACAGGCATGTGCATTACTATGCCTGGCTAATTTTTATATGTTTAGTAGAAACGGAGTTTCACCATGTTGACCAGGCTAGTCTCAAACTCCTGACCTCAGGTGATCCACCTGCCTTGATCTCCCAAAGTGTTAAGGTTACAGGCATGAGCCACCGTGCCTGACTGCAAAACTTATTCTTAAACTAAGAATGCTTTTGTTTATAAGATATTGGGACATCAGCACATTTCCTGGGTCTGTTATTTCCTGGGTTTGTTAAGTCCTGGGTCTATTCAGTAAACGTTACTAACTTCTTCCCTTAACTGTAAATATCCTATGACTAAAAAGTCTAGCCTCCCAGGAATGCAGCACAGTAGGGTCTCAGCCTCATTTTACCCAGCCCTAATTCAAGATGGAGTCACTCTGGTTTGAATGCCTCTGGCACATTTCCCACCTCCCATTTATAAGGGGAACCTTAATCGTAAAGGTTGCAGAGGGATAGAAATTTATCTTCTGTAGCTTCTTCAGGCTGAACAGGGGCTATGATGTTCCTGCCTAACAATATTTAGGGTCTCTTGTATTTAGAGCTGGGAGGAGTTTAGTCAGAAAGTGTTAGTATGGTGAAGATCATTCAAAATTCTGAGTCCTGATGAAAGATGATACCTGGAAGATTAATAAGTATTTAAGAAAACACTGAGTAAGCTTCTTCTAAATTATAGACAAAGAGTACCACAGCAATATATTCTAGAACTGTAAAGCGAAATCAGTAAAATTGTCTCAAATAAACTAAATAAGACAGCTCTCTATGAACTGGGGAATTGTGGGAACCAAGGTGATATGGGGTTGCTAGCTGATTTCATTATGTGTCCAGAATTAGAATATTAATTCAGATTTTTATGTTACTCATGCCACTTGTTTCTTTTGAGCAGCAACCGGAGATCACTGGTTGGTTCACAGGAATAAGCAGGGTCAGTCTAAATTGCAGAAAAAACTCAAAAACAATGGACGAGACTAGAGTCTAATAACAGGTGTATCATAGTTTGTGAAATGTAATTTTTCTATCTCCAGTCCCTATTTTTATTAAAACAAACCATGGTAGGACTGATTTGTTTGCAAAATAAATTTTAGTCTTATTGTGTGTGGCCTGGTTGTTTGTATAAAGTGAAGCAAGAATAATAATTTGCCATATAGTGTCTTTTGACTTTGATGGAACTGTGTTCTATAATCTAATCTTAGATTAGACTTTTTAAAGGCTTGAGACCAGTCATGGATTTATATGTGCCTGCAAATATGAGTTGGGTAAGTTTCTCTCCTCTGGAGGTCCCAAGATATTTGGGGCTCCAGGGCCTGTCAGAAAGTGACATTCTTTACTTACCACAGGTCAGGAGCCCTGTACAAGGCTCAAGAGTCCTGTACAAGGCTCAAGATATGAGGTCAGTTTTCTTAGGGGCTTTAATTGGCTCTATAAATGAATTTTGATTCCTTAAAGCAGTCTGTTTACATTTGAAAGCATGTCAGTCATTCCAGTCAAAGCCTTGGCAAAATAACTAGTGTCTCCAATTGTGTCTTGTCACAAAGGAAAAAGTCTTACTGGACTTATGTAAATAGCTATATCACTGTAAGTTAAAAATACTCACAAATAGTTTCCAAATTTGGGAGAAATCAGGTAGAGAGAACGAAACGTGCTCTCAATTTTGTTTACAGTAGTATATTATACTCAATTGTTAAAAGCTGTAAATAGCTCAAAATAAAAGTTTTCTTGACTCTGAAAAACAAAACAGAAAGGCAAAAAGTCATAAATAGATTATTTTGGTCTTTTATTAGTTGTCTATGCAATTCCTGTTTTTCTCAATATTTATGAATACATTAGTTTTCCAAGAGTCTTGGAAGTTTTCTTCTATTTTAATGGCATACATTTCAAAGCTGTCAAAGTCCTGCTTTATAAGAGTACTTGTCAGAGTCCTATAGCTGATTATAAACTGCCTTTTGAAGAGACTCAAAACAAGACAATTGCTTGTGGATGACAAAAAGTCTTAGGGCAGCTATAGTCAGAGACACAATTGACAAGAAAATTTGGCTACCCTTGTGGCACACAATAATTTAAGATAACAATTATAACTATTAATGATAACATGTACTAAGTTAGAATTATTGTAGTTTTGCATAATTTTGGAACACATACCAATGACACATATAAATAACCCAAAAAATGTCCGATGCCATTTTGTATTTGACAATACTTCGTATATGATTTTAGTATGTCAAATAAGTCAAATATGCCGTTATTTAACTTCAGGGGACCTCATATCTAAAAGGATTATCAAGTCAGGAAAGATTTAATTTATAATTTGATTTTGGAAAGTTTGTTAAATAGCAAAGGTGTAAAACATGTTATGTTATAAAATAGAATCTCAGGTCACCGTAAGTCATTTATTTAGCCAAAATGATAACTTAAAGATTTAAAAAAGGCAAAAACTTTTACCCATTGATAGAGGGAAGAGTTAGCTTTCCAAATAATGTCTCTTTTCTTGCCTTTCTTTTTTTTCTTTATTCAAAAGGCAAACAAAAATATTTTATATTTAAATATTACATGAAAATCTTGTTCAAAAGAGAAAGCCAAATTTCGCTTTTGTGTTAATGTACTATTAATGTCAAATCCAATTTTTAATAAAATCATACGGACCAAACCTACTCACTCCGAATCAGTTTGACCGTAAAGTAAGATTCTCATAAACCTTTTATAATCCTTTACATTTTTGGTTGATGGCAAGATGGCTGCCTTTGCGTTTGCCAGTGTAGTGAGAGCAGCTTCAGGAATCTTATAGCCCCTGAATGTTTTGGCATCTTCAGCCTACCAAAATTGTGTCAAGAATGCCTCTCTTATTTCTGCATTGTCTACTGGACGTTTTAGTCATATTCAGACACCAGTTGTTTCCTCCGCTCCCAGACTTACCACATCTGTCAGAAACCTGACATGTGGGCATCCTGCAGTGATCTTTAATAGAGCGGCCCCTTTCCTTCCAAGTGTTCTGAAGCTGCCAGTCAGATCTCTAACATTCGTCTGTACACAAAAAGGCAAGAGAAAGACTGTGAAAGCTGTCATCTATAGGTTTCTTCGACTTCATTCTGGCCTATGGTTGAAGAGAAAGGCTGGTTATAAGAAAAAATTATGGAAAAAGACACTTGCAAGAAAAAAAGCAATTGAGGGAATCTGTTCTGCAGTAAAACCCAGAGTAAACTCTTAGATAAAATGATGACTTCCTTCTGGAAGAGACGAAAAACTGGTATGATGATGATCCTTATCAAAGTATTATGATTGAACAAACCTGAAAGTATAGATAGAAGTTTCACTTGTTTCTCAGCTATTGAATATGTATCTTTGTGTACATGATATCTTCGCAAAAATGGGTAAATATAAAACTTCACGTAAATTGTACCAACGAATAGGTAAACATACAGTGCCAATGTTAAACTTATAAAAGTTTTAAAACTTAAACAATTTTTTGCTGAAGAGTAGGTCAGTGCTCTAATCTAACCCTGTTGTGCGTTTTTCCAATATTCAATTTATGGAAAAACTAAACAATATCCTTTTTATTTTAGTCACTTTGTTCACACACAGAATTTCTTTTACAAGATTAATTTTTTACAAACCTTCCACCATTTGCTCAAATTTTTAGCTTTATTCTATCTAACTTAAAATAATTATTCAGCCCTCTTTTCTTCTTTTTTTTTTTTTTGACAGAGTTCTGCTCTGTCTCCCAGCCTGGAGTGTGATGGTACAGTCTTGGCTCACTGCAGCCTCCACCTCCTGGGTTCAAACAATTCTCGTGCCTCAACCTCCCAAGCACCTGGGATTGCAGGCACACACCACCACACATGGCTAATTTTTGTATTTTTAGTAGAGGTGGAGTTTCACCATGTTGTTCAGGCTGGTCTTGAACTCCTGACCTCAGGTGATCCGCCTGCCTTGGCTTCCCAAAATGCTGAGATTACAGGCATGAGCCACCACACCTGCATCCCCCTTTATTTTTTTTGAGATAGAGTCTTGTTCTGTTGCCCAGGCTGGAGTGCAGTGGTGCAATCTCAGCTCACTGCAATTGCCAGCTCTTGAGTTCAAGTGATTCTCCTGCCTCAGCCTCCTGAGTAGCTGGGACTATAGGCGTGTGCCACTGCACCTGGCTAACTTTTGTATTTTTAGTAAAGATGGAGTTTCACCACGTTGACCAAGCTGGTCTTGAACACCTGGCCTCAGGTGATCTGCCCACCTCAGCCTTCCAAAGTGCTGAGATTACAGGTGTGAGCCACTGTACCCAGCCACTTATTTTTCTTTAAGTCAGTTAACCAGAGCTCTTTCATATGTAAACATCACACACATAACACATATAAATACACAGATGGAAGAAGATCTAATAGTTATAATTTTTTTTATTTGCCAGTTTTAAGTTTCTTAATTGGATTACTGGCTTCAGGCTGAAGCCCTTCAAGGAACAGGACCAGAAAGGCATGCAATTTCTAGGGCCTAATAAGCAGGCACAGTTGGAAGTTAAAACAGATCCTCCAAAATTAAAAGTCTCATTTTTATACTGGATCCTTGATCCCCAAAAAGAGAGAATTAGCCCATCCCCTATGGGAGTCTTATCTCTCAGTAGGGCTGGGGACATTTCCATACCTTCCAGGTGGTCAAGAACATGCTTCTCTGATCCCAGTGTGCCAAGTGCAGAGTATTCTTCCCTCATAGCTGCCATTGGCTATCCCTAAAAGTATATGTCCTACCTGGTTATTAGACACCAAGGCTAAAAGCTCTCAAAATGCAAGTGATTTTGACCATTCATTTAACCAGTTTTCACAGACAGAGAGACCAGAAGCCTGAGTGGTAGGAAATTCTTACCTTTTTGCCAGTGTGATAGGTTTCTGAGTTACCTTTCTCTGAGTGGCTTTGATAGTCTTGCTTGTTGCCCCATAGCTGTGGGGTCCAAGCCACGTTACAAAAGAAAAATCGTCTCTTTCCATTTCATGGATGCATAGGCAAAGCCTCTCAGTTTTGCAAGATTCCACCCAACAGGCTATGTGGGGGAAACAAATGAACATTTTCCATTTTGTCCGGAGCAAAATACACATGACAAACATAGATACCAGTCACCCAGTCAGCACCCAGCATCAACCTGGCAAGGCTCAAACTTTCCCCTGTTGGCCCCTGTCAACCCCTGTCATCTTTGATCCACTTAAAGTGGGGTGGAATGACCTCTAACCAGGAGTTTCAACATGTGGTCTCTGGGCAAGATAGAGAAGCGGACAGTTGCCCTGCATGACAGAAAAGATAGTAAAGAGAAAGAGAGAGAGGAAAGGGAAGGGCGAAAAGCATTGCCTGTGGTGGGGCAGGGAGGCGAGGAGCTCAGGGAGGCCAGGGAAAGACCCACCCAGTGCAGCAACACTGAATCAGAAGTCTAGGCAGCTGCTTGTCAGTTGTGAAGAGATCTTCTCCAGCAGGCCCATCAGCTCTCACATTTCCCCCTTTGTCGGAGAGAAAGCTTCCCAGTGTCCGACAATCCTGTACATGCCTAATCCTGTCACCCACAGCCGTCAGCAAAGAGTTCAAGGCAGATTAATCCAAAGAGAAAAGTGGTCAACATCCCATAGTGTCAAATCCATTTTTGACCAAAAGAGGCCTTACTGAGAGGACTCTCTAACCCCTTATGTCTCAGGAGGGATGCTAACCCTTCTGAGCTGGGCCTTTAACCCAACTTTGTCCTTTACTTGGGATGAAATGTATCCTACCACTTATCCAAAGTTGGCCAATTGGTGCTGTGCAGACGATTTTCCTTTGGTTAAGTGGGGGTCTCTCCAGTATCATCCCTTCATGGCTCATCACAGAATATGTTACTGAAAAGGGGGTCCCAGTCCAGACCCCAAGAGAGGGTTCTCGGATCTTGTGCAGGAAAGAATTTGAGGCGAGTCCACGGAATAAAGTGAAAGCAAGTTCATTAAGAAAGTAAGGGAATAAAAGGGTGACTACTCCGTAGAGAGACCAGGGCATTCCCAAGAGTGAGAGGAGAAACACATCTGCCTTAGTTAGGTACAATGCTCGTTTATATATAAGATAACAAAGCAAAAAGTCATGGGGAGATGTGCTCTACTACAAGGACCTGTGACAAAGGATTGTTAATCTCTGTGTAACTACTTTCACAAGAATATTATTTTTAAAGCAAAACTTACTCTTTTTTCTTTTTGAGACAGAGTCTTATTGCAAAACTTATTCTTAAACTAAGACTGCTTTTGTTCGTAAGACAGGACATCAGGACATATCTTGGGTCTGTTATTTCCTGGGTTTGTTAAGTCCTGGGTCTGTTCAATAAACATTATTAACTTCTTCCCTTAACTGTTAATATCCTGTGACTAAGAATGCCTAGTCTCCTAGGAATGCAGCCAGTAGGTCTCACAGCCTCATTTTACCCATCCCCTATGCAAGATGGAGTCACTCTAGTTTGAACACCTCTGACAGATCTCTTGGTGTGGAAACTGTGTGGCATTTCATTCCATTCAGTCACACAGTGGACAGGTGAGTTAGTAGTAAATATGTAGAACAAAGGGATTAGTACTGCCCTGGGTGTATGTGTATGGCGGGGGGTCACTTGTTACTGACTATGGAGCAGGAAGTAAGTAGGATAGCACTGGGTGAGGATGGGATTTTGGGGCTCTCAGGGTACTTACCACAGAAGTCAAAGGCATGTGGGGGACAGAGTGGAGGAAGAGTCCAGTGTTTTATATTCATGAGTCATGGAATAGGCAATGTGAAGCCTCTGGCTTATAAGTCAGGGCCACTTAAAGAAAGGAAATCTCTCCTCAGAAGAGCAAAGTAGACAATCAGGAGAGATTAGCCATACTGTTAAAGAATCTTAAGGGATGGGAATGAGGAACATGGGAAGGCATAGATGCCCCTTCTCTGCATTCCTTAGCACCCTGTGGGTCCTGCTCACGCAGCATTGACCATCAAGTGTGGTTAGGCTGAGTTCCTTATTGGGCTCCCCCTCTAGAATGTACACTTCTTGAAGGTGAGGCCATCGCCAGCACCTAGCCCAGGGCTTATGCTGTACTAAACATTCAGTAGGCATTTGTTTAATGAATATACGTGGTAGATGGGCAGGGGGAGAAACAAAGCATCCATGAGCACAGATGTTGGAAAGTAGAGAGAAAGCTTTGCTAATGATTTTATTTTTATCTTTTTATTATGGAAAAAGTTTAAGCATATTCAAAAGTAGAGAAAATGGTATAATGAATCCCTTTTTACTTATCATTCAGCCTCAACAGTGATCAACACATGGCCAGTCTTGCTTCGTTTATCTGCCCCCCTCCCCATTGGATTATTTTGAAACAAAGCCCAGATGTCATATTATTTCATCTGTGAAACCCCAGTATGTATCTTCAAAACATTGAAGAGACTTGCCTTTATATAATATGACCACAATGTCATTATCACACCAGAAAACAATTGCAGAGTAATTCCTTACTGTCACGAAATATTGGTATTCAAATTTCCCTTATTGTCCTGTAAATTTCCCCCTTCCCCATTGGTCAGTTAGAATTAGAATCCAAACAAGGACTACTCATGTATTTAACTAATAAATCTCTTAGGCTTCTTTTAGTCTCTAGCAAGCTTGTCTAACCTGTGGCCTGTCGGCCACATGCTGCCAGGACAGCTTTGAATGTGGTTCAACACAAATTCATAAACTTTCTGAAAACATTATGAGATTTCAAAATTTAAATTTAAATTAAATTTAATTTTTTGTAGCTCTTTGGATATCATTAGCATTAGTGTATTTTATGTGTTGCCCAAGACAATTCTCCTTACAGTGTGGCACAGGAAACTGAAAGATTGGGCATCCTTGATCTGTGGGTTCACCCTTCTTTTTTTCCTTGCAATTTATTTATTGAAGAAACTGGATCCTTTGTCCTGTAGAATTTCCCACAGTCAGAATTTTAACTAACTACATCCCCATGTACTTTAATTCATTTTTCTGTCTGCTGTATTTGCTATGAACAGGTAATAGGAACCTGAGGTTTGATTGTATTTTCAGATTTTTGGCAAGGCGGCCTATGAAGGTGGGGGTGCCGTACGCTTCCCACTTAATGGCATCAGGAGGCACCGTTGCCTTGTCCCTCCCTTTGTTGTGTGAAGCCCCATCAGTGAGCACAGGTGTTGTAAGCCTGACCCGTGTGTCATCCGCCTCCTTATCTGCTTTTTGCTTTGTGATTTTGGCAGCCATTGGTAATTAATTTCTAGGTTAGGGGTTAGTAAACTTTAAAGGGCCAGATAGTAAATAGTTTTGGCTTTGAGGGTCAATATGGTCTCTGTCATTGTAGTAGGAATGCAGCCTTGGACAGTATGTGCATGAATGGGCACAACTGCATGCCTATAAAACATTTACCAGATTAGATTTGACTTACTGGGAGTTATCTGCCAACTCCTGATCTAGATTATTTTACTAAGGATTACAACATAATACAGTTCCATCATCATTGGTTGAAATGCTTCTATAAAGAATTTTACCTCATCAATTATTTGGTTACTTTAAAGGCATAACAGAAAGGAAGCTGCATATAAAGAAAAGGCAGAATAAATTCTTGTGTCTTTCCCTTGGTTATTTGGTTTCAGAGTGGGTTATTTTCCTCACATCTTCCGAAGCAGTTCATTTTGTTTTTTTAAGTATCATCATGAAATCATGGCTTTTCGACATACTTGGTGTTTCAGTCTTTCTAGACTTAGGTACTGTGGGTATACAGGAGGAGCCCCATGGCTGGTGTCGGTTAACAGTTGCACTGCAACCACAGGGCCTTTGATGCATTATGTGCTGCATGGCAGAATGGTTTCCATGTCTCAGTTGTACTGTTACTATAAATTCTATGAGTGGTCTCTGTCTGCAGCTTTACGATCCATGATGGTGCCATTTTAAAAAAGTTTTATTAGGCCAGGTGCAGTGTGGCTCACATCTGTAATCGCAGCACTTTGGGAGGTTGAGGTGGGAGGATTGCTTGAGGCCAGGAGTTCAAGACCAGCGTGGGCAACATAGCAAGACCTTATCTCTGTGCCCTCCCCGTTTTCATACCTTTATTATGTATGAAAATATATTGTTTTCAAATTCAGAAATTTGATTCTTTCTAACAGTTCTACATAATATTTAAAATTTCCATGGGCTAAAACTTTATTTTGCTCCCACATTTGAGTGAGAATGTGCAGTACTTCTCTTTCTGTGCCTGGCTTATTTCACTTCACATAATGTCCTTCAGACTTATTCATATTGCTGCAGATGACAAGATTTCATTCTTTCTTAGGGCTGAATACCTACCACATTTTAAAATCCATTCATCTGTTGATGGCCACTTGATTCCAAATATTAGCTATTGTAATAGTGACTAGCTATCTATTTTTATCTTCTGCTGCATACTCTCTCTGCTTTGGCCTAATATTTCCTGACTGTTATTTGCTTTTTTATTTTTTGAGATGGAGTCTTGTTCTTGTCATCCAGGCTGAAGTGCAATGGTGTGATCTACGCTCACTGCAACCTCCACCTCCTGGGTTCAATCGATTCTCCTGCCTCAGCCTCCCTAGTAGCTGGGATTACAGATGCATGCCACCACGCCCGGCTAATTTTTGTATTTTCAGTAGAGGCGGGCATTCACCGTGTTGGCCAGGTTGGTCTCAAACTCCTGACCTCAGGTGATCCACCCGTCTTCGCCTCCCAGAGTGCTGGGATTACCTGCGTGAGCCACTGCTCCCAGCCTGTCCTTTGCATTAGACTACTCTATAATGTTCTTTCTCTACTTAATGTATCTTGGCTCACTACAAAAGTTTCCTAAGTTTCACTTCTTTCCATGGAGGTTTTCCAGACTAATTATGACCATCTTCAAGGATACCAACGGCTGAGCTCTTTTTCTCTCAACCACAAATATAGGAAGAATTTACTTATAATTTAAAAGCTTCCCCAAATTCATCATTTCCTGGGCTGATATGAAAGGAAGCCATGCTCTACTTTCTTCCTGCTCTATAGTCAGTAACAAGCACCACCCCCTGCCCCTACCATATACACACACCCAGGGCAGTACTAATCCCTTTGTTCTACATCTTCACTAGTAACTCACCTGTCCACTGTGTGACTGAATGGAATGAAATGTCACACAGTTTCCACCCCAAGGGATCTGTCAGAGGTGTTCAAACTAGAGAGACTCCATCTTGCATAGGGGCCTTTTGGGAATAGAGTATTTAGAATGTCTGTCACATGACAAAATAATCTTAGTATACAATAAATATAAAACTATCTTTCCTAGCAATCTTCTTTTTATGTAAGTATCATTTTGTCTCATTTAAAAAACACTACAGGCTTTTACTTTATCCTAATCTTCACAGTTGAATATATGTCAATCAATAATGCCACATTATGTAGCTGTGTTGCAAAGTGACACATTCATTAAGATTGATTCTAAAAGGCCTATTGAGAAAAGCCACTGAGGGCAAATAAATTCAATAAAATTTAATCTATAGAGTTCTTTTTTTCTTGTCAAGCTTGGATAAAGGCATATATTAAATGTGGTAGAATATAGAATGTTTTTATTTCCTTTTAAAACCTTTTGCCCATTATTAATTGAGGCATTTCATTAACTGGATTGGTGACATTTTTGCTGAGTCCAAGTACAATTGGACCTTGGTAAACAGAAATCTACTTCATCTCATGAGATGTCGTAGCCATTTTTATTAATGCTGAAAAAGAGATGGTGTATTCTTCAGAATTACAGAAAGTGAGCAAAACGTTTTGGTTTGTGACTTTGTTTTTATTTTAGGATAATATTATAAAAATAATACCTTTCTAGCTTTAACTGTATTTATAATTTTTAGAACATTGTGAATATTGAAATATTGTAGTGATAACTATTTTGCTTAGTATGTAAAGAAACATTTGTAGAAAATTTAAAAGCCTTAAGCACAAAGTATACTTCTTCAGGTACATATCTGAACATTTACAGAGAAACAATCCTATGGGAATTTTATTCTCTGAATTGTATTAATAGATACTTTCGGTGAGCCTAAACCTGAAGCTGATTGTGGACAAATATTTATCAAATTGGAGATTTTAAATGATGAAGACAAATAATGGAATTCTTTTATTTTTTCAACATGTATTGAGAGCTTCCTAGATGCTATAAGTCTTTAATGTATTTTTTAATGTTTATAGTTTTTTGGGAAGTTCAGCTGATTTGATATTTTCATGGACATTTTAGATTGTTAAATTTATAATCTGTTGGGAGGCTGAGGCAGGCAGATCACGAGGTCAAGAGATCGAGACCATCCTGGCCAACATGGTGAAATCCTGTCTCTACTAAAAATACAAAAATTAGCTGGGTGTGGTGGTGCATGCCTGTCGTCCTTGCTACTCGGGAGGCTGAGGCAGGAGAGTTGCCTGAACCTGGGAGGCGGAGGTTGCAGTGAGCCGAGATTGCTCCACTGTACTCCAACCTGGCGACAGAGCAAGACTTCATCTCAAAATAATAATAATAGTAATAATAATAATATAAAATCTGTAATCTGAAAATCTACATTATAAAATGTGTCACATTCAAGAATATTTATCAAGACAAAGTGCTGACTTCACCACATTCAGAAGGGTGTGGTATACCATTCACGGACAGGAAGAGGTGGAAGGAGTCTTGGAAACTTTTCAATATATTTATATGGCAGGTATTTATTGAGTATCTACTCTGTGCTAGCTTATGATAGGTGCTTGTGCTAGAATGGTAAGCAACATATTAGTGGTTCTTGTATTCTTATAATTTACATTGTAGTAGTAGAAATTTAGAACAGACAAATTAGTTAAATTGGGCTTCTTGAAGTTTGTTGAAGGAAGTAAACAGAGTGCCGTAATAGAAAACAAGGGGTAAGTGATTTTGAAAACAAGTAATTGGGGAGGACCTCCTTGAGGACTTTATATTGAGATCTCCTGTGGTTTTGGATATTTGTTACTTCCAGACCTCATGTTGAAATTTGACCAGATCTCTCATGAATAGATTAATGCTCTTCTTTGGAGGTGAATGAATTCTTACTCTCTTAGTTCCCTTGATAACTAATTGTTACAAAGAGCCTGGCACCTCCCCTCTCTCTTGCTTCCTGTCTTGCCATGTGATATCTGCACATATTAGCTCCCTTTCATTTCTTCCCATGGTTAGAAGCAGCCTGAGAGCCTCATCAGATGCAGATGTCCAGTCCTGAACTTGCCAGCCAGTCAGAATTTTGAATCAAATAAACCTCTTTTCTTTATGATTTACCCAGCGTAAAGGTATTCCTTTATAGCAACACAAAACAGACTAAGGCAAGATCTCTAAGAAGGAATGAGATTAGTATGACATTTCACATTGAGCAAACAGCCTAAAACATGAAAGACTTTGGACTGTTCATGGAATTTAACAAAGGCCAGTGTGCCAGGAAAACAATATGTTCAAGACAGGGTTGGAGGGAAGGCAGAGGCCAGATCATACAGTACCTTGCTGCATAGAGTTTGGATTTTAATCTCTATGTAATGAAAAACAATTTAAGTGTAATAAACAGATGGTAGATATAATCCCATTTACATTTTTAGAAGCTTACTTTGGTTATTGCAATGAAAATAATTTATAACAGGGCAAGATTAGAAGCATGAAGGTAAATTAGAAGGTTCTGCAATGAACAGGGTCAAAGTCTGGATTAGGATGTTCATGATGAAGATGGAATGATATTGGAAGATTGGAAACATACTTCGGTTGAATTGACTGACTTGCCAGTGGATTGGACATGAGGAGTAAGGTATAATGTAGAATCAAAGGTGACTCCTAGTTTTTGAAAAACTAAGAGAATGGTGGTGCCATTTATTAAAATGGGGAAAACTGCAGGAAACAATTGGGTGGTAGTGAGAGGTGAGGATTGAAATTTGTCTTAGACCTGTTAAATTTGAAATGTTTGTGTTAACACAAGGGGAGGTGCTGTAAGCACTCTGGAACTCAGAGGGAAGGGATAGGTTGCAGACACAAATTGGGGGGCAGTCATCATGTCATGGTATTCAAAGCTACTAGAGGAGATGGAACAATCCAAGGGAAAGAGTGCAAAGAAGGGCTATGGAGTTCTAACATCTAGAGATTTGATAGAAGAGGAGCTGGAAGAAAAGATTGAGAATAGTGATCAGTGATCAGTGAACTAGGAGGAAAACTGGAAGACTGTGATATCATGGAGCTGTGAGAATAGATAGTTTCAAGAGTAAGGGTATAGTCACTGGGAAGAAGGTGAAGAACAAATGAGACAAGGTAAAGGCAGGAAAGGATCCATTTGCCTTTACAATCAGCCTCTGCTTTCAGGAACCTTGTCTTGATTGTCTTTGAATCCCCAGCATCTTGCACATGGTATGACACTTAAAAGATATTAAGTAAATGCTTGCTGAATTATTAAATGAAAGTGATAATATATCAAAAGAGGGCTACATCATGAGTCCATCAAGAATTAAAACCTATCTTGGCCAGGTACAGTGGCTCATGCCTGTAGTCCCAGCACATTGGGAGGCCAAGGCAGGAGGATTGCTTGAGGCCAGGAATTTGAGACCAGTCTGGGCAATATACCAAGACCCCATCTCTACAAAAAACAAACAAACAAATCAAAAAGCAAACCCAACTGTTACTCTTTTAAGTGAGTTCTATAGCAGTTGAAGATGACTTTTCTGTCAATCACAAATGTATTGATGAAGGACAGTTGGTGATTTTCAGCCATGGCTTTGGGAGTATTATGCACTTTTTTTGACGGAGGGAGAGAGAGAGAGAGAGAGCGTGTGTGTGTGTGTGCGCGCGCGCACATGTTATATACACTATTAGTTTCATTTAGTGAAATAGGCATCGAAATAATCTACTTAAGTTTGAAATTGTAGAAATGGTACATGTAATCTATGCTAATATCTTTAGACATTTTAGTTTTTCTTGATAAGGTTAGAGAGTTTTATTAAACTTTGGCCAAAGGAAATTATGAAGGAAGAAATTAATAGGAAAGAAATTAGTCTAATGGAAGAGGAGTCAGTCACTCTTAATAATGTAATTTTCAGGCCATATTCTTATTAACCATGATCTTATATTATATCTTTGCCTCTTCCAAATAAAGAGTAAGGTACTAAGCAAAAAATCTAAACTTACGAGCTTTATGTGTTATTTGTTAGTGTTCCATATAGATAGTATAAACAAAAGAGAAATAATGACATTTCCCTCTCCATTCATCAGGTAGTGGAAGTTATTACAACACTGGTAAATTGTGCTTTGCTTGCTTTACTTATTATCCGCTCTATCTATAGACAGAAAACCTGTGTACCTTCTGATACTGTGTTCAATGCATATTCTATCCACTACCAATTTAGAATGCTGAAGTACCATATCATTGGATCCATTATTTCTAAATTTCTAGTCGCATCCATATAGTGCTTATGTATGTAAAATATTTACACCTAAATGATTTCATTGAATCCTCACAACCACTTTGTGAGGCAGGTGTTATCTTTTAGTCTAAGATCGCAGTGTCAGAGCCAGGTCCCAAATCTTGGTCTCCTGACTCTAGATGCTATGTGCTTCCATTGTAGACTGCCCGCAAGGGATGGTCGTGCTCCTGGCTGCACTTCCAGAGTCTTGAAGAAGAAAGCAGATGTGGATACCTAAATATAGGGTGCGGAGTACCTATTTTTTTCTCTCTTATTCCTGAACATTTATTCGTTTAAAACTGCTGGCATACAGCACAGCATAAATCACAACTCCATATATAAAAATAGTGGCCTCTCTTCCAAAATTAATAACTTAGATTGCTAGGTTATTAACTTGGCTGTATCCTAATAAATAGATTATGACTCTCCATCAAATTAAATTGCTTGTTCTTGGAGGAGGGGGGAGGTAAGAGTTTTAATTGTCAAGGGAGGCTTTCTGGAACTGCTCCTTATGCTGCCAAACAACCATTAGGGGTTATGAGTATTGTGGGTTAAATTCTTCTAGAGTCAGCTGATGGTCCTTCAAGAATGAGAGCTTGGCATTTGTTGAGCCTATTCTTTTTAGGTTTTTGAGTTTTGGAGACTTTTATTATAGTGAGAAGGATTGTTTTTAATGAAAGGTATACTAAAACCCTTAATTCTGAGACCATAATCTCTACAAAGTTCAACTATTATTAATGTTCCCTAAGGCATAACTGTGATAATTGGGACTGAGACCAGCATATTATTGTTAGTAATTATTAACAGTAATGCGGGTCTTTCAAGCTCTAACTAGAATCCAGCTTCTGAATCTCTAGGTGGAAAAACTGGACTTTCTTGGAGGTAGATGCCACATGTGTGGTTTAAGCTTAATTTGAGACTCAAGCTCCATAAATAATGAGGTTAGGAACATCAGGTTTTGTGAATGAGCAATTGGGTGTCAGAGAGATGGCAAGCATGTATACTTTATCAATAGCTGAGCGTAAAAACCAATGTTCTGCCTTGATAGTCACAAAGAAAAATGATGCTACAAGTGCCAGAATCTCTCATATGTTTTTGAAGATAGAGTTATTAGTCAAAGAATTTAAGACATCATAAAAACTGATGATCAAGAAGTCAAAGTGTTTGAAGAGTGATTCTCCATTTTGCACAAAAATAAATTGAACATAGAAGCAGGTATTTAGCACCATTTATAAAAACAGAAACCACAGTTAATGAAAAATGACTATACTTTAACTTGCATCAGTTTTCTTGTTACAGAGCCATTTAAAATATATTTTCTCATCATCTAGAGAGCAATGTTTACAACATTTATTTTCCAGGATGGGAGGAGTATTTTTGGAAATGAGAGTTGAAATTTGAAAGTTGTCTTTTCATAAGGGGAAAAATATATCTCCTGTTGATGCCAAATTAAAATGGTTGATGAATTCTATAAGAATAATTCAGGCTACATGAAACTGTATATGAAATATTTTGAAGAAACTCAACTCACCCTAAGACCCATACAATTAATTCATATGGACAGTAGAGTAATACACAACATAGAGCCCTGGATAGACAAATAATAGGATCACAGTGACAGCTCTGTTTTGTTTTGTGTTGAGCTCTACTTATTTTGACTTTTTTTGTCCTGACTTCTCATGTAATCTTAGGAAAGGTACTTCAATGGATGTTCATATACCTATTAAGTGGAAATCATAATTTCCACTTACTGTAGTAGAACTTATGCAGTGTTTCTAAAATTTTTGAGCTTTTTAAAAAGACTTGAATTAATAGAAGTTATTATAATACAAATTATTGAAGTTTATGCATGGAAGAATACATAGAAACTGTATTTTGATACATAAAAGAGTCTTCTATGTAGGCATGATACTCATTGATAAATGAGGGAAATAATTTCTTTGGGCAGAGATTGACTTTGGATTAGTTTGGAAATAAATAGTTTAGCATGCTATTTTGCTTATCTATTGTTACAAAAGCACCTGAAAACCTAGTGGCTGGAAACAACAGCCATTTTATTGGTTCATGAGTCTGTGGCTCAGCATTTTCTACTGGGCTCAGTGGGGCACATTCTTCAGCTGTTCTTTCATGGTGACACTCATTCAAATGGGTATTGTCCCTGGTGGTTAGTTGAGGCTGGATGGTCTCTAGTGGTCTCACATGACTGGATTTGGTGCTGGCTTTTGTCTGGACCCTTCTCTCTGTGGTTTCTCATCTTTGGAGAGGCTAGCCTGGGCTTCTTCGATGGTGGTCTCAGAATTCCAGGAGAGCAAAGCAGAAGCTTCAAGATACCCTGAGGTCACAAATTTGCTTCAGACTCTTAATGCTGGTCAAGGCAAGTCACAAGGCCAAGATTAAAGGGGTGGGGAAAAACAGATTACCTGTTGATCTGATGAAAAGAAGGTCACATTGTAGAAAGTGTTTGTACAGGTCTGTGGAGAATTACTGCAGCCATATTTGCAGACAAGTTGCCACACATGATAGGGGCTAGGGCAAAGAGTATTTAGGGGAGATGGTCTACTAATAAATTTTAAAAATTGAAATGGAAGGGTAGTATCATGAAAAAGTGGGGAAGAAGACCCAAAAACAGTTCAAGATCCAAACAGCAAAGACTCAAGACAATTTCAGTTAAAAAAACACAAATGTTTTTAAAATGTAAAAAAAAAAGAATTATCATCTAACTAGTATATAGAAATATAGCTCTTTGAATTAAAAGGTAGAACTTGAAAGGCATTACTTAAAAAAGATAGCCAAAGGCAAAGGAAAATGATTCTCTTACCGTTGAGTGTCCAGTTTATGGATTCTTAGAATAAGACAGTTTGCTATAGAGGAAGTAAAACAAAATAATGTGCAAAAAGGAGAATTCTAAAAAGTGAATTTCAAAAACAGTTAACTTAGGGATGAGTATCAGTTTGGTATATATCTTTATGTAATAGTCACTGAACATGATTAGTATTGCCAGTGTTCTCCCCAAATTAAACTTTTATCACAAATTTCCATTTTTCCATCTAGGTAACTATTTGGGAAAAACTCCAGGAATTATAGTTGGCAAGGATTCTTGAAAGATAGCAAGCTAAAGTGGCTTGCTATCTTGCTCTCTCAAGTGTACTCTATCTGCCTTTCCTGATCCCAACTACTTCTGGAGTCAGCAGACCCCTGAGTGCAAGTGAAACCCCAAGCTTTGTGAAAGCTGACAGTAGGGGAGTGGGGAGCAGATGGGGGATTCCCTTCTAGGCTTGGCTGGTACCGAGGGCTGGCATCCGTTGGATGAGTCCCACCAGAAGATCAGGATGCATTGGATACTGTGATAAGCTTGACCTACAGAGGATGGGGACTCCTGGGAGGAAAACTGAAACTCACCCTCACCCCATGGTGTGTGTGTTCCACAAGAGACCAAGGAGAAAAATCAGTAGTTGGGGGCATCCTTTGGAGCAGGAGGCCTTGGAAGGGTCCTAGCAGCCCACCCGTCACACTGCTAGATCGCAGGAGAAGAGATCATTGTGTTTCCCCTACTCATAGAACTTCAGTTCCATGAGTCCTTCAACAATCAGACCTGAACCCCAGTGATATAACAAAGAAAAATATTGGCACTGCAGCCAAAGGGAAAACAGTCTATGAGAAAAGACAACTCACGCTGAATGAGATGGAGCGGCAGCCAGAGACAGATGACAACCTGACAAAAAATAGAAAGAGCACATAAGGAGATGCAGATGCAGCACAAGAAGACTTTCTAGAGATGAAATGCATGATTTCCCCATCAAACATTTTAGTAAATGAACTGAAGGTGATAATGATCATTCTTGGGGCTTGAATTGGCAGCCTAGTTGGTCAAGTAGAAGAATATGAAAGTACAGAACAAAAATATAAAGGAATGGAAACCACAAAAGAAAATAGATCCGGGAAATATAACATGTGAGTAACAGGAGAGAGCCAGAAAGAGAAAAAGGAACAGATGGAGGAAAGGCAATAATTAAATAAATATAAGAAACAAATTTTTTGAGCTTAAAAATCAGGACTTGGGTCTGTAAATTCAAGTGGCTTATTAAGTTCCAGGTAACATTTATGAAAAAAGACACTCTGGATTTATTGGAAAAGTTCTTGAACTATATATTAAAAATAAGAGGCAAAATCTTAGAAGCTTCTAGACAGAGCAAATTACTTACCATGAAGAAGTATCAGACTAGCAGCAGATTTCTCATCCGTGACAGAAAACTAGAGATAGCAATTTCTGCAGGCCATGAAGATGTTACCAAAATACCAAGGGTTTGGTCTAGGCCCTACTTGCTCGCCGCACAGAAATCCAATCACGAGACAATGAGTATTGCCAAGGAAGAAGGCTTTAATTGGGTGCTGTGGCTGAGGAGATGGGAGATCCTTCTCAAATCCTTCTCTCTGACAGACTAAAACCAGGGGTTTATATAGCAGGGAAGAAATGTAACAATGTGTAAGAAAACAGGAACTAGAGAGGGGCAAGGAAGCAATCATGATCAGTGAGGGGCCCATCATCTGGTGTGGTGATCTGGTGAGTTTCAATTCTTTGATACTTTTTTTTGAGAGGCATGAAAGTCCTCTCCTGAGGAAGGAGCTCAGATAAAACAAATATAAGTTTTAAGCTTTAAGATAAGAAAGGGCAATCTATGTTTATAAAAAAGATTAGTCTATAGGATTATTGGGTTGGTTTCAGAGAGAAAAAGACAGCAGCCCGAAAATCCCATACATTTCCGTCAGGAGGAAATTTATTACTATGTAAGCATTCAGAGATATCACGTGTTTTCTGACAAAAATAGTAATACAAAACAAAAAGTAAATGAACCAAAAGTTAACCAGAAACGTATACCTTGAGATGAAGGAAGATGACAGGAGGGAAATATTTGGAATTGAATCAAATAAATCAAGTGAGAAGGAAAGAATGAGTTAATATATGACAGCCTTTACATTAAATGTGAATGAACTTGGAAAATTCACAAATTCTTATAATTCGTTAAATGTTTTAATGGGAAAATTGTCAGACTGAGTTAAAAACCAAAACCCAGGTCAGGCATGGTGGCTCATAACTGTAATCCCAGCACTTTGGGAGGCCGAGGTGGGTGGATTGCTTGAGTACAGGAGTTTGAGACCAGCCTGGGCGACATGACAAAACCCTGTCTCTACTAAAAATACAAAAATTAGCTAAGCATGGTGGCGCACACCTGTAATCTCATACGTGTAATCCTAGCACTTTGGGAGGCCAAAGTGGGTGGATTGCTTGAGTACAGGAGTTTGAGACCAGCCTGGACAACATGGCAAAACCCCATCTCTACTAAAAATACAAAAATTAGCTTAGCGTGGTGGCACACACCTGTAATCTCTACTTGGGAGGCTGAGACGAGAAGATTGCTTGACCCTGGCAGGTGGAGGTTGCAGTGAACTAAGATCATGCCACTGCACTCCATCCTGGGTGACAGATCAGGAACCTGTCCCCAGGTTGTCAAATACAAATGTCTAAATTTAACCTAGGAAGAAATGGAACATTTGAATAGGACAATAACCCTAAAAGAGATGGAAAAATTGTTAAAGATCTACTATTGCAAATGACAATGGAATCCTAAGAAATCACAGCTGAGTTTTTTGTAACTTTTAAAGAACACATAATTTTATCAGTAAACTGTTCCAGAAGATGAATAGCTCCTGTTTCACTTATAAAATAAGCATACATTTAATGTAACAACCTAACAGCACACAAAAAATCTAGAGACCAATTTAATTTTGAGTACAGATGCAAAATTTCTAAGTAAAATATTAGCGAATAGAACCCATGAGTGTATTTGAGGACCCAGCTGTGACCAGGTGGGGTTTATTCCAAGAATACAAAAGTCAAAATCTATCAGTGCAGTTTATTACATGATCTATTTAAAGGTAGAAAATCATATGATCACATGAATAGATGATGCAAAAGCATTTAACAAAATGCATAGATGCTAGTAATAAAAACTGTTGGAACAGACAGAATGGAAAGAAACCCCATAGGCTGGCAAAACTTAAAAGTTCACTAACTATTGACATTCAGGAGAAAGAATACTCATATTACTGGTCGAGTATGTGTTACAGCCTTTTTGGAAAGCAAGCTGGCAAAATAAATTACAAGTAGTATCTGTTTGATCCAGAAATTCTACTCCTTGTTCTCCTAAAGAAATAAAAGCACGCACATGTAGGGATATATATTACAAGGTTGTGTTCGGCATTACTGTTTGTGTTGGGGGAAAAATTTAGACAAATAAATAGCCACGAGGAGAGGAATGGTTGGATATATTCTAGTACATCCAAATGGTGAAATATCATGCAGCCATTATAAAAGTAATTTAGGGCTATCTCAGTTGAATGAGCTATTATTGAGTAGGAAGAGCAAGATACAGAAAACTTGGTATAATATACTACTAATAAAAAACAAAAGATTGTGTTTATTTGTGTCCTTGCAATTATATGTAGATGGAGAAATACAGATGCTTTTCTACTTATGATGGGGTCACATCCCAATAAACTCTTTGGAAGTTGAAAATACTTAAGTTGAAAGAAAATGCATTTAATATACCTAACCTAGCAAACATCATATCTTAGCCTAGCCTACCTTAAATGTGTTCAGCACACTTACATTGGTCTGTTGGGCAAAATCATCTACCACAAAGCTTGTAATTGATACAGAAGGGGGTCAGGGAAGTGCTGGGTAGAGGAGGGCATGATCCCTGGCTAGGGCTCCACCCTCAGACCTGTCACAGACCTAGAGAGGACAGGCCCTCCTGCCTTCACACCCAAATGTTCCATTTCCCAGGACCACCCTGGCCCACCACATCCCCATCCTATACCTATAAAAACCCTGAGACACACAAGCGACTGGACGTTGAGAGGAACACTGCGGCACAAAAGCACACTGACAGACGCTGGCAGGCCGGCAGTCTATCAGCCGGTGGAATGACAAGGAGTTTGGCCGGGGCAGTCGGAGGAGAGCCCAGCTCGCTAAGTTGCCCGACTCCAGGGGAAAACCCCTTCCCACTCCATCTCCCTTCTGGCTCCCCATCCATCTGAGAACTTCCACTCAGTAAAACCTTGCACTCATTCTCTAAGCCCACGTGTGATCCGATTCTTCCGGTACACCAAGGCAAGAAACCCCAGGATACAGAAAGCCCTCTTTCCGTGCGATAAAGCAGAGGGTCTAATTGAGCTGACTAACGTAAGCCACCTACAGACAGCTAAACTAAAAGAGCACATGGTAACACACACCCTCTGGGGCTTCAGGAGCTGTAAACATTCAGCCTTACACGCTGCTGTGGGGTCAGAGCCCCGTAACCTGCCTGTCTCCACGCTCCGCCTAGAAGTTTGAGCAGTGGGACACTGAAGAAGCGAGCTACACCCCCATCACATGCCCTGTGAGAGGGATAAGGGAAGTTTTCCCATTTCATAATGAAGTATTGAGTATCTCGTGTCATTTACTGAATACTGTAGTAAACGTGAAAAACAATGGTTTTGTGGATACTCAAAATATGGTTTCTACTGAATGTGTATGGCTTTTGCATGAGTGTAAAGTAGAAAAATAGTAAGTTGCGAACCATCTGTATGTAGAAGAAGACATACCAGGTAGTTAATATGGGTTTCTGGGGGAAGTGGAACAGGGGAAGGGTGGTATTCTGGCTGATACTTGTGGAGGAGAAAAGAACCAAATAAAAAAGAATGCACACACACAAAGGCCACTAATAAATAAGCAACAATATGTCTGGTGACCTTTGTGTATTTATATATGTAAATGTGCGTTTATGTGTACATGTGCATTCATGTGTGCACACGTGTGCAAATGAAATCTTAGAGAATGCCTATTGCCTCTGAATTGTTTTGTTGAATTTTTTATTTATATAAATTTCTGTAATACGAAGTAGCAACCTAGATCTAAAACAACAATAAATTCTCAACGTCAAGTACAGCATGGTCACTGTATTAGGTCACTTTGGGTTGTAAGTAACAGAAATCCATCCAGAAAACTAGAATAAGCATAAAAAGGAATTTATTGGCTCACAGAAACCTTCATACATTATTGACTTCAGAAACTCAGTTTAGGTCTCATCAGGTTTGTCTCTGATTTTTTTTTTTTTTATCTCTGCCTCTTGTTTTCCTTTACTGTCTTCATAATTTTGGCTTTGTTCTTCTTATTCTCCCTCTTGCTGCCCTGGCAGTTCCTTGATACATCTTTTTCTGGTTCTGTGTCTGCTCCCCTGGTCCCTATCCTGTCCTGTTTTTCCTTAGCTTCAAATAAAAAGAGTTCCAGGCAGGATTTTTGAGAAGTCTGGTTTGGCTCACATGCCCATTAGACTAATCCTTGTGAATAGGGGAGTAGTGGAGTATGTGATCAGTCAGGCCTGGTCCCAAGTCCACACCTTGGAAGAGAAGGGAGGTACTATGATTAGCACAGCCCACCCACCATTTTGTAATTTGAGTGAGTAGGGAACACTTCGCCAAAGAAGTGGGGGCAGTTGGGAAGGGAGCAGTGTGATCTAAAGGAGCAAAAAGATTCTAGGTAGACAAAAACAACAGATGTCCAGTGGAGGGACTTTCCTTTAAAATATAAGCCAAGTTTGCATTCTTCACCATCAAGGGAATTAAGTAGCCGAGTAAGATGGATTTGAGTGTAATAATAAGTGGTAAACATTTAGGGCTGTGAAAACAATCATTTGCCCAATAGTCCAGGAGCTCAAGCTAATTTATGAGAATAATAGTAGGTAATTATTTGTATAGTCTTATCCCCAGATGACTTATAAAAGGATGAAAGACTATGAAGTATTAATTAGGTATACCAGCTTCATATATTTGAAAATGTATGTATTTTTCTAGGAAAATAAAACTTTGTATTTATTTTTAAGGCAATTTTAGCATACCAGATTCTTTACTTAGTGTCTGGTGAGACATATTTTAGCCCTTGTTCTCACCAAGGCATGCAGAGATATGTCCATCCTGGAGATTCCATCCACTTTCCCTCTTTTCTTAATATATAATAATTTACATATTTATGGGGTACATGTGAGTGTTTGTAACATACAAAGAATGTATAGTGGTCAAGTCAGGGTAATTGGGTTATTCATCACCTTAACTGTTTATTATTTTTATATGTTGGTATTTCAAGCTTTCTGGTTACTTTGAAATACACACATTATTGTTGCTAAGTATAGTCACCCTAGTATGCTATCAAATATTAGAACTTATTACTTCTATCTAATTGTATGTTTGTACCCATTAACCAACCTCTCTTCTTTCTCCCTCCCCCACCTCATCCTGAGATAAAGTTGTTTAGCTCCCATATGAATGAGAACATGAGGTATTTGTCTTTCTGTGCCTGGCTTATTGCACTTAACATAATCACTTCTGGTTCCATTCATGTTGCTGCAAATGACAGGATTTCATTATTTGTTATTGCCAAATAGTAGTTCACATTTTTTATCCATTCCTCTGTTGATGGGCATATAGCTTGATTCCATATCTTTGCTATTGTGGATAGTCCTGCAGCAAAAATGGTAGTGCATGTATCCCTTTGATATATTGATTTCTTTTTCTTTGGGTAGATACCCAGTAGAGGAATTGCTGGGTTGTAAGGTATTTCTATTTTTAGTTTTTTGAGAAATGTTCATACTGTTTTCCATAGTGGTTGTACTAATTTATATTCTTACCAGCAGTATTGATTTATAGTAATGCATGAAAATTAAGATGATAGATAAGTGACATTTCAATTTTGTGAAAAAAATTAATGAACTTACATACAGATCATATGGAAAAAGTAAGTTGATCCAAAATATGCATCTATACATTTTGAATGTAGAAAAATCTATATCTATAAAAATAGCCAAAAAAGTCATAGATTCCCTTTCTTTCCTTTTTCCTTTTGTTTCTCCTTTCCTTTCTTTTTTTATGGTGAAAGATAACACTAGTACAGAATGGTACTGTGTGATGGAGTAGCACAAAATGAACCCTTGTAAGTACCACCCTAGTCAAGAAGAGCGCATTGTCAGCCACTCTGTAGCCTGCACTAAGTCTGCTTGGACATTGTCCTTTCTTCCCTTCAGGGCATTGGCTATCCTGATAATATGGTTTGGCTCTGTGTCCCCACCCAAATCTCATCTTGAATTGTAATTCCCATGTCAAGGGTGGAGCCAGGTGGAGATAATTGAATTATGGGGGCAGTTTCCCCAATACTGTTCTCATGATAGTAAGTTCTTATGAAATCTGATGGTTTTATGAAGGGTTTCTCATTTTACTTGGCATTCATTCTCTCTTGCCTGTCGCCATGTAAGACGTGACTTTGCTCCTTTTTCACCTTCTGTCATGATTGTGAGGCCTCCCCAGCCATGTGAAACCATGAGTCCATTAACCCTCTTTTTCTGTATAAATGACTCAGTCTTGGGTATATCTTTATTAGCATAAGAATGAGCTAATACAGTAAATTAGTACCAGAGTAGCGTACTGCTATAAGGATACCTGAAAATGTGGAAGTGACTTTGGAACTGGGTAACAGACAGAGATTGAAACAGTTTGGAAGGCTCAGAAGAAGACAGGAAAATGTGGGCAAGTTTGGAACTTCCTAGAGTCTTGGAGGGCTCAGAAGACAGGAAGATGTGGGGAAGTTTGGAACTTCCTAGAGACTGTGAATGCCTTTGACCAAAATGCTGATAGTGATATGGACAATAAGGTCCAGGCTGAGGTTGTCTCAGATGGAGATGAGGAACTTGTTGACAACTGGAATAAAGGTAACTTTTGCTATGTTTTAGCAAAGAGATTGGCGGCATTTTGCCCCTGCCCTAGAGATCTGTGGAACTTTGAACTTGAGAGAGATGATTTAGGGTATCTGGTGGAAGAAATTTCTAAGCAGCAAAGCATTCAAGAGGTGATTTGGGTGCTATTAAAAGCATTCAGTTTTATGTATTCACAAAGATATGGTTTGGAATTGGAATTTATGTTTAAAAGGGAAGCAAAGTGGCTGGGTGCAGTGGCTCATGCCTGTAATCCCAGCACTTTGGGAGGCCGAGGCAGGCAGAGCATGAGGTCAGGAGATTGAGACCATCCTGGCTAACATGGTGAAACCCTGTCTTTACTAAAAATTCAAAAAAAAAGGCCGGGCGCGGTGGCTCAAGCCTGTAATCCCAGCACTTTGGGAGGCCGAGACGGGCGGATCACGAGGTCAGGAGATCGAGACCATCCTGGCTAACCCGGTGAAACCCCGTCTCTACTAAAAAATACAAAAATCTAGCCGGGCGAGGTGGCGGGCGCCTGTAGTCCCAGCTACTCGGGAGGCTGAGGCAGGAGAATGGCGTGAACCCGGGAGGCGGAGCTTGCAGTGAGCTGAGATCCGGCCACTGCACTCCAGCCTGGGCGACAGAGCGAAACTCCGCCTCAAAAAAAAAAAAAAAAAAAAAAAAAAAATTCAAAAAAAAAAAAAAAAAATAGCTGGGCGTGGTGGCACGCATCTGTAGTCCCAGCTACTTGGGAGGCTGAGGCAGGAGAATGGCATGAACCCGGGAGGTGGAGCTTGCAGTGAGCTGAGATTGCGCCGCTGCACTCCAGCCTGGGCAGCAGAGTGAGACTCCGTCTCAAGAAAAAGGGAAGCAGAGTATAAAAGTTCAGAAAATTTGCAGCCTGACAATGCAATAGAAAAGAAAAACCCATTTTCTGAGGAGAAATTCAAGCTGGCTGCAGAAATTTGCATGAGTAATAAGGAGCCAAATGTGAATTGCCAAGACAATGGGAAAAATGTCTCTGCATGTCAGAGGTCTTCATGGCAGCCCCTCCCATCACAGACCCAGAGGTCTAAGAGAAAAAATGGTTTTGTCAGCTGGACCTAGGGCCTTACTGCTTTGTGCAGTCTCAGGACTTGGTGGCCTACATCCTAGCCATGGCTAAAAGGGGTCAGTGTACAGCTCAGCCCATGACTTCAGAGGGTGCAAGCCCCAAACCTTGGCAGCTTCCATGTGGTGTTGAGTCTCTGGGTGCACAGAAGTCAAGAATTGAGGTTTGGGAACCTAGATTTCAGAGGATGTATGGAAATGCCTGGATGTCCAGGCAGAAGTTTGCTGCAGGGGTAGGGCCCTAATGGAGAACCTCTGCTAGGGCAGTGTGGAAGGAAATGTGGGGTTGGAGCCCCCACACCGAGTCCCCACTGGAGCACTGCCTAGTGGAGCTGTGAGAAGAGGGCCACCATCCTCCAGACCCCAGAGCAATAGATCCACAGACAGTTTGCACCATGCATTTGGAAAAGCTGCAGACATTCAATGCCAGCCTGTGAAAGCAGCCAGGAAGGAGGCTGTACGCTACAGAGCCACATGGGCAGAGCTGTCCAAGACCATGGGAACCCAACTCTTGCATTAGCATGACCTGGATGTGAAACATGGATTCAAAGATTTGGCTGCCCTGTTGGATTTTGGACTTGCATGGGGCCTGCAGCCCCTTCGTTTGGGCCAATTTCTCCCATTTGGAATGGGTATATTTATCCAATGTCTGTACCCCCATTATATTTTGGAAGTAACTAACTTGCTTTTGATTTTACAGGCTCATAGGTGCATGGGACTTGCCTTGTCTCAGATGAGACTTTGGACTGTAGACTTTTTAGTTAAGGCTGAAATGAGTTAAGACACTGGGGGACTGTTGGGAAGGCATGATTGGTTTTGAAATGGAAGGACATGAGATTTGGGAGGGGCCAGAGGTAGAATAATATAGTTTGGCTCTGTGTCCCCACCCAAATCTGACCTTAAATTGTAATAATCCCCACATGTCAAGGGCAGAGTCAGGTGGAGATCATTCAATCATGGAGGCAGTTTCCTCTATACTGTTCTCATGATAGTGAATTCTCACGAGATCTGATGGTTTTATAAGGGGTTTTCCATTTTGCTTGGCATTCATTCTCTCTTGCCTGACGCCATGTAAGATATGCCTTTGCTCCTCCTTCACTTTCTGCCGTGATTGTGAGGCCTCCCCAGCCTCCTCCACAATGTGGAACTGTGAGTCCATGAAACCTCTTTTTCTATATAAATTACTCAGTCTTGGGTATGTCTTTATTAGCAGCATGAGAATGGACTAATAAACCTGACATGTAGTCTAATCACCTCCAGACTTTTCATAATAACTTTACCACCTAAGCTTGCACCCCTAAATGCTACAGCTTGATTTTGCCTGTTCGTGAACTTTATATAAATGGACTCATATAGTATTACTCTTTTTGAATCTGGCTTTCACTGAACATGATGATTGTTGTCCACAGCCTTTGACAGAAGTGAAGACAGGGTGGAGATGGGATGGAATGACTGTATTTTAGAGGCCCAAAGAACAACTCTGACTAATTATAACCCTAGAAAGGTTTAGATTTTTGGTTATTATTCAAGTTCTTTGAGGGATCTTAAAATCATAATGAGATAGATGAAACTTTTTTTTTTTAAGCTCTAGCAGTTGGTAGCCTGGCTTTTCAAGAGGAACAATCACCATGCTGTTCTCTGCCGTTCCAGGAAGAAATACTTGTGTTGGCTGCATTTCCAGGGATGCTGCCAGAGCTCAAGGCTGTCACCTGGTCTTGCCTGGAAGAGCCATTCTTAGAGGCAGGACTTGATGAAGGCTTTCCTGCTGATGGAATAGGTTTGCTAGAGCTGGCCTTGGAATTAGAGTAGGTATATTTTTTATTGGATATTTGAATATTGAGTATTTTCTTTGTATGTTACCAAGAAGTCCCTTATATAAATTTTTTATAAATATGAACATTATAATCACATAACACTCTATCTTAACATATTCAGTAATCTGATAGAGTATTTCTGTGACAAAACAAAGCTTTGTTTCAAATAATAGCTCAATATTGTCAAGGAAATAATTTAGGTTCACACAATTATCAGCTAGAAATTGTGGCTGGCTCAACATAAAGTGTTATTGCTACTCTTCTAATGGTTGGAAGCTTGGTACCGAAAGAAGGAATGTGACCCGCTGACTGTGAAATACTGATGTTCTAATGTGTTCTCCCATATTCATAAACACTTAAGTGTCTACTCAAGCTTTCTGTTCCTCTAGATGTAATTTTGCCTAGTTATCCTCACTGGATGTTTTACTCTTTTTTTCTGATGTCTTTATGCATATGTTTACATACTTTCTTTTCCTTTTTCCACATGACTTCACATACCTCAGTCCTTTCTATGGCAGTGGGGACAGACAATGCTGCTAATCCTACTGGGACCATCAGCTTCCTAACCTCTGGATTCAGGAGAGCGTTATGTCTGGGTGGGCATGTAGCTCCAAAGAACAAATTACATGTTCCATTTGGGTGGGCTGAAGTCTGTGTGTGGCTAACGGGGGTACTGTTGTAAGAGCCTTGTGTTCAGCAGGGAATGAATGGGAGCTTTCTAGGTGGCAGATCACCAGTGAACTGCCCAGGGCTAGGGGCTGTCCCATGAAGTGAGCTAGGACTGTGTGTGTTGACCAGGATAGAACTCCTTCTTGTTCTTTGGCTATCATCCTGAAGATGTTCATCCCATAGGAGGAAAAATGCCAGCCTTGTGGAACTGTGAGCAGGACATAGTCATGTTTTGCAGGGACATGGGCATGCATAACCTGAATGGGATCAGCATCAGGAATGAGGAAAATTAGGGCACATGGAAGGAAAGGAGAGAGAAGAGTTGATGTTTGTGTCTGTATATCTTTTTTGTGTGTTACGCTGGATGCATAGAGATTGGTTCATGGTAGCAGTTTTGAAATACAGGCATACATATACTATATTTTTAAAAATCCTACCTACATTTTTGGTTACCAGAGATTCTATAGATTGACTTCTTTTTGCCACCAAGTATACATCTTGCCACTGCTATCCATTACACATTCTTGTAGAATAGGAAGTCAATTAAAAATTAAAGTCTTAAAATGAAGATAATATGTATTAATAAGTCAACTACTCATGATTTTTAAAATTATCCAGATTCAGCTACCCACTGCCTTTCTCTGTTAGTGCAGTATGATCCATAGCAAATTTAAATGTCTAGCAGTTACTCTCTGCCCTCAGAGCTGTTATGACAGCTTTCTGCTATTATTGCTTGGAGATGTGCTCAGAAAATCAAATACATTTTGATATTTTTCTAAGCCAAACATAATTTAAGGTGAATCAACTACCAAAAATACCACATATATTAAAGCTAATTAAAAATAATTTGGAGATTTTCTATTAACACTGCTTCCTTCCATTCATACTGAAAATTGAGAACTGACTGTGCATATGAAATTAACCTTCAGCCATTTGTCCAAAGCCAGTAATAGTAATAGTAATAGTAAGGCTGTAGATTGTATTACACTTTCCTTTTACTAAAGAGTTTGTGTGAAATAAAGTAGATGAGTAAGTGAATGTTGAGTATTTACTGATAGCCATGCACAAGTGATTTCTTCATGTCTAGAGACATAGCTATGCATGTTTTATTTGTGTTTACTTCTCTTTCTTGGGACCTAGACTTGACTTGTTTATAGTGCTTATATTGGGTGTTACATGTCTCATTCTTCCTTTAGTGAATGTATATGCACAGCTGCGGTTTTCAAGACTGGCATTGAAACAAAAAAAAGTTGAAATGGAATAGTCAAACAATAAAGGCTTTTATATAACAGATTTCTTTACACTGAGAAGGTAAGAACAGTCTGCTCTACTTAAATATGCTCTTATCTCTATCAAAGCACTCTCTGAAAACACATTTTTGACATTTGTCCTTAATATTCCCTTTTGTGTATTCCTGAGCACTACTGACGGTATTTAGACACCTGGTATTTACACCAGCAATACTCTGAATTAGTCTTCTGTTTTTGATACATGTCCCATTCTGTTTTCAGAGGCCAGAATTTGTTACAAGTTTCAGAGTGAAAATCTCTTGTATCTAGACTAAAGTATGTTCTAGAGCACATAGCTAGCTCTACACTGTCCTTTACACCCATTAGGATTCTTAACTCTTTCTTCACTATCATGCTTGTTGACTGAAACAGCTAAGCATGGAGATAACACTTTCCTGTTCTGATGACAGAAGTATGTGAAAAGATGAAGGGGATTTAACCTTCTAAGTTTATTGCTTCTAATCCTTGAATCTCAGAAAATTCCATAAAGCACTTTTCAGAAACACCTTTTCAATGAACTGTTCATTATATTAGAATCTCTTTTCTTCTTTACAGACTCTTCATGTGGCCTTTATAAATATGCATTTGAGACAGAGTTATATGCAGAAGTTGAAAATGCCTGGAAGACTTCTGGTTTCTTTCACTACTTGTCCTGCCTTTTTGTGTTGCTGCCAGATTTGGATGATATGATATTCAGAGGGGCACCTTAATCAAAGCCATTCTTCAATAAGACCCACCTGGCAGAAGATTGCACACATAATTCAAGATGGCTAGTCAACCTCCTGAAGACCCTGCGGAGTCTCAGGCCTCTGACGAGCTTGAGTGCAAAATCTGTTACAATCGATACAATCTGAAACAGAGGAAGCCCAAAGTGCTGGGGTGTTGTCATAGGGTTTGTGCCAAATGCCTCTACAAAATCCTAGACTTTGGGGACTCCCCACAAGGTGTCATTGTCTGTCCTTTCTGCAGGTTTGAGACGTGCCTGCCAGATGATGAAGTTAGTAGCCTGCCCGATGACAACAACATCCTTGTTAACTTGACTTGTGGAGGCAAAGGGAAGAAGTGCCTGCCAGAGAACCCCACTGAGCTGCTGCTCACTCCCAAGAGGCTGGCCTCTCTGGTCAGTCCTTCTCACACCTCCTCCAACTGCCTGGTCATAACCATCATGGAGGTGCAGAGAGAGAGCTCCCCGTCCCTGAGCTCCACTCCTGTGGTGGAATTTTATAGGCCTGCGAGTTTTGACTCTGTCACCACTGTGTCACACAACTGGACTGTGTGGAACTGCACGTCCCTGCTGTTTCAGACATCCATCCGGGTGTTAGTGTGGTTGCTAGGTTTGCTCTACTTCAGCTCCTTACCTTTAGGAATCTACTTGTTGGTGTCTAAGAAAGTCACCCTTGGGGTCGTCTTTGTCAGCTTGGTCCCTTCGAGCCTTGTTATTCTTATGGTGTATGGTTTTTGCCAGTGTGTTTGTCATGAATTTCTAGACTGTATGGCATCTCCTTCTTGACTGATATGCAAAATAAGAAATTGGACACACATTGCCATGTTTGAGTGTGAAGTTAGATACTTTATAATTTATTTTCTTTTATTTTCTTTATGATTAGTGTCCATGACATTAATAAAGCCCTTGGTCATGTATTGACTTGATTGGTTTTCCTGTAGGTCGGAAGTAAAAATGTTCATTTCTACTTAGAGGTTAGCACAATTGTATAAGCTCACCCTTCATGGAGCACTGACAGCAGTGAGTCTTCCCAGAGAAAGGGCAGGGTTTCACTCAGCACAGTCAGACAGACGGTAGTGGTGTGGTTTGTTATGCTGTAGGGAGATTTAGGAATGAATGGATCCTTCCTTTCGTATTCATGGATATTCTGTGATGGCGGTTGGACACAAGAGGAAAGTTGCTCTGAGACACATCGATTTACACAGTGTGTACTCCCTCCCCTCCCCATATTCCTGGTATTGGAACACCCTGGAATTGTCTTCAGGTGTTTTCTCTCTTAAGTCACTCTCTATAGTCAGCATTCCCACTGAGATACCTGTTCCCTCTGCACATTCTCCCTTGCCAAGAGGAAACTCAATTCCATTCCCTTGGGTGGTTTCAACTGAATACCTGTTTTGCCACATTACTAAAGAGAATGAAAAGCACTGAGGAATTTGCATCACAGTCAACTTCGTGGCAGAATGTGGTCATTTGTCCTTGAGACACACTCTTTCCTCCATGTCTATTTTCCTCTCTCCTCAGTCTTCTCTGAGAAGAATGGAGGAGAATGAACTTCTCATAGAGTGGTTACTATTCATGAAAACCTTCATTTGACTCTTTCCTTATAACATCTTAGCTTTGGTTTTTTTAAACCACATTGCCCAATCAGCCTCACCCCTTGTCCTGAAAAGGTTACGTTTAAATTAGTTGCTATAAATTCATAAAGACTTTTTTCCCCCATTGTATTTTTGGTTCTATTAGGATTTACTTTACTGAATCTTACAACAATTAGAGGTGAACTGTGGCAATGAAAATCAGAAACAGTTAATGAGATGCTTCAGTTTACAGTTTGAAGTGCTAAGAACCTAAGTATTTTGCTGTACAGTACTGAGTTGTACCAAAATATGATGGTTTAGGTTTATGTGCAAGACTTTATGTTGTAGTCTAGACAAAGGGGTGGGCAAGAGACATGCAAAGCTGATGCCCTACTTGAAAAGACCCTTCAAGGAAGTAAATGGCAGGGACAGAGTGGAGCTTAACATGTTGTTATTCCTGTTGTCTTTGAGTTGGTTTTGGAATGGATTCAAGTTCTTACACAATTTATTTTGAATACAAGCATAACCTAGGTGATTTGAGTTAATGAACTTATTTTCATGATGTAGGGAAAGTTGAATGCATATATTTCTGAGAAGAAATTGTTTAGCAGATTACAAGTTGGCAGAATAGAATAGAATGTTCACAGAAACTAGGCAAAAATTTGAAAAAGCATTCTAGTCTCTAAAACCCATTACTAATTATTAACTTTAAAATATTTGTAGCTTAGAAAGGGGGCATTACTAAGACGACTTTAACTTGTTCGTGATGAAATCTTTGTTGTGTGATGCAGGTACAGTGCACCCATTCCAACTGGAATAGCAGTTTGATTTTTATTGTATAACTAAACTTTGGGAATATGTATGCCCAAAGTTAAGTAGGATGAGAAAAGTATACATGGGATGTGGTCCAATGAATAAAAGCCCCAAGATACAGCTAAATACATTTATGATTTCATAAAATCTAGTTTAGATAGCATTGTGATGCAATTTCCAGAAATCCATTTGTGTTTAGAGAAAATATCATGTTTAGAAGATGTTTTGTGGTTTGGATTTATATATTTATAAGGTTTTTAAAAAAATGTTCGTTTTTTCTGAAATGTAACATTGAGTAAATTGATGAGTTATATAATGAGATTTCTAGAAAGCTCTGGACATGGGTACTGTGTGTTTTGCTTATCTGTATAATCTCTACAGTGATAAATTCGTGTCTCCGTGTATTGTGGCAGTCTTTTTTCTAGTTAATTTGGCTTTACAGAGCAATCTTTGTATGACACCAGAAAACTCTTCATGCTGTTGAATGAAAAAAAGATAATGCTTTAATATTTTATTCACTGTGATACTGTTTTGTTTGTCTATTAAATTGCTATTATTTCCAAATTTAGAAGTTTGATTTCTCTGACTTACGGTTAAAATTCAGTTATGACTTTGCACCTCTGTTAGTTTTAGATAATGGCAAACATAAACTTTCAGAAACGTTGATTCAGCTAATACCTTTATCATGCTCATGAAGACTTCAGAACTTTCCAACAACGGGGACCTAACCCATCACACTTCTAAAAGGCCTTCATAGTTTGTTTTGTTTTGTTTTGTTTTTGTTTGTTTTGTTTTTAGCAGGGGAGAGGAATTGGGGGAGATGAAATAAAAATACCATCTTTATAAATAAATTCTTCGGTTTTAGTTTGTTTGATTTCATTTCCAGGTTTTTGTCTAACTGCTCAACAAAATAGAATCCAATTTAGTTGGGAAATCACTTACCTTGTATGGTCTGGGAAAAATTTTAAAATTACATGGTATCTAAATTTGACCATTGTTAGGCAAAGTAGAAATAATTTGGGAATATGCAACAGTTCTATGCTTATGATAATTAGTGAATTGGCACCATATGTTAATCAAGAATAATGGCTTCATTCACTTCTGAAATGTTTATGTAAATGAGCAAAGAATCAGCTTAAAGAAAGCAGTTACCTGTATTGGTCATAACTTACGGAGTGAATTCATGCATATCTCCCGGGAGACCTGAGAATGATGTGTGTTTTCCAGATTGTAAACAGATACTAGGCTTCGAAGACACCTTGAAGAAATTTCTTAATATGTCAACCAAGTAGTCCCAAAGCCAAATGAATCCTGGTATTGATAGGCGAACTGATATAGCCATTGTAAGTATGAGCTCTGCAGTAGCTCATATTTATAGTTCATAGGATACAGATGAGATGCAATTGAGTTAACTTGAGAGTATAATGCAAGCAAACTACGATTTTATGTGTTTCTGCCTTTTTTGACACTTGCTCTTTTTGTCTACTCTTCTTGGTAAAAAATACCTCCACTTGCTTTGATTCCTTGGAAATGCCACAGAAACACCACATATTATTCCAGAGCTTTACTCAAAACCTATGAGAGTCTTGGTGAGGTCCCTGAAAGAGTTTAACCATTTGCTCTCCAAGTTAGAGTTTTGTGTGCTTTCTACATCTTTGCCCTTTTATTAAATTATTCTCTCTACTTCAGTACCCTTCATGAATTTGTACTCCTTTGTGAGGAGCTATAGGCTTAGTATTGGGTCTTTCCTTACACGTTTACTTTTGTGTAAAAGAGATTTAAAAAATGTGAATAAATGTTGAAATTTGAGTAAATTCCAAATGAGTCCCAGAGGTAAAAGAGATTCAGCCCAGTTCCTGATATCATTTCATACTGTGGTAGACTCCAAATCTGCATATACTCAGTGTACATTTATGGTTCTGACATGAAGGTACTTTAAGCTTATGAATAAAAGAATCAAAAATTAAATTACATCCTGAATACTGTGTATACTAAGTACGGATCTGTGCTAATGTATTTTTAAAAGTGGTTAAACCTTGATTTAATTAAAACATCAATTAACCGAAAAGTCACAAGCATTTTAATTAAGAGTTTATTAGATTTGTAACATATTAACACTTTAAATTGAGAGGGTTGGAATTTCATAGGAGAAAAGAATATGCTCTGATTGTAGGTGATTTTAGATCTTGTTTTTCCCATTAAGTGTAAGGAAAGTTTCTTTATACATTCACATTCACATTATATTTACATTCTTATTACCTCAGATAAGAGATCGGGCCTGAAGACAGCTTTGGGAGTCTTTAGCAATTCTTTCTTCTTTTTTATAGCCTGTATTTTAAAAATTTTTAAATTGAAATACAATTGTATATATGTTGTACATAGTAGTGTTTTGATACATAATAATATATAGTGATCAGATCCGGGCAATTAGCATAACCATCTCACACATTTTTCATTTCTTTGTTGGGAACGTTCACTATCCTCCTTCTAGCTATTTAAATCTATATGATCTATTATTAACTAGGGTCACCCTACAGTGTTATAGAACACTAGAACTTACTCCTCCCATCGAGCTGTAATTCTGTATCCTTTAACACATTTCTCCCCATCTCTCCCTTCTCTCTACCCTGCCTAGCCTCTAGTATTCTGTTCTACTTTTTACTTCTATGAGATCAACGTTTTTTTTAGCTTCTCTATATGAGTGACAACACACGGTATTTAACTTTCTGTTCCTGGTTTATTTCACTTAACATAAGGTCCTCCAGTTCCATCCATGTTGCCACAAATGATAGGATCTCATTATGTTTTATGTCTGAATAGTATTCCATTGTGTACTATACCACATTTTCTTTATCCATTCATCTGTTCTTAGATACCTAGGCTGATTCCATATCTTGGCTATTGTGAACAGTGCTGCAGTAAACATGGGGTGCAGATGTCTGTTCTATACACTGATTCCTTTGGATAAGTGCTCTGGATTGCTGGATCACAGTTCTTATTAGTTTTTTGAGGACCCTATTCTCCATAGTGACTGTACTATTCTCCCTTGTGACTGTACTAGTTTATATTTCCACCAACAGTGTATTTCAATAGCAGTGGAAGGTGAGGGGGTAGAGAAATGTTGAGGCCCAGAGAGGACTGAGAGGCTGAGCTCTCCAGGCTATAACTCTGAATGCTCAGTAGGGCAGTGGGCACAGCCCCTGTCATGGTGCAGCCAGAGGGGGAGAATGGACACCAGAGGCAGTGGTGATGGGGGCAAGGATAGCGGGTAGAGTTAGGATGATTAGGTGAACACAACAAGCAGATTCAGGTTGGTGAAAGAAAGGTTCTTCAGGCTTATTTCATGAAGATTTTCAAAGATACAGAAAAGTTGAGAAAATAGAATATCACCTGTACACGTACCACTTAGAGTCAACAGTTAATCTTTTGCAATATTGTTTTCTGTCGCCCTTAAAAATAAAGAACTTCCCTCTAATTTGACTAAAACATTATAGTATCTCAGACAATTAAAATACTTTTCTAATATCATTTAATATGCATTTTTCTCAAAATTTTCTATTCTCAAATACGTTTTGTAACTGAAAAAAAAAAACCAACCAACAAAAATTTTTTAAAAATACCAGGATCTGGTCAAATCTGGCACGTTGCCTTTGGTTGTTTTATATCTTTATTCTCTTATTCTGGAATAATCACCCCACCTTGTTTTCCCCCTGACCTTGACTTCTTGAAGAAAGTAAGCCAGTTACCTTGTGCAATGTCCCACATTCTGTGTTTGGTGGTGTTTAATTTCTGTTGCCTGTATTTTCTGTAAGCCGAAAATCTAGAAGCTTGATTGGACTCAGATTTTGGGCAACAAGTTGTCTTAGTCACCTTTGTATCGCATCACATTTGGAAGCATAAAATGAAAGATTACCCTCCCATTGAAACTGATCAAAACTCAGTTTGATCCCTCAGTTAAGGTGGTCTCTCTACTGCCCCTGTGCAACTGTGAAAAAAGATCCATGAGATGACACTTTGGATCCATGCCAGTATTCTCTTCCCTAACAATTTTTACCTGATGGATTTAACAGCCTATTATGATCCTTGCATGAATCAACTACAGGTACTTCATTTTCCAAAGATTTGGAGTGTTATTCTGGTGAGAACTAACTCCCGCCTCACTGGAGGTTTTTAAGTAAGGGTGATCCAGTTACTGACCGTCAGCTGTGTAGTGGAGGAAATGGGACCATAGAAACCAACCCCTGTCTAAAGCTTCAGTAAATCTTAAGGTTTGAATGCATCGTTCAAGTTAATAAACTGGAATGAAAATCACTTTTATCTTCCAATGTACTTTCTATGATCTCAGAGGAGAAAGAAGCCCAAATCATCTGTGAAGTAACTTTTTTTTTTAACCTTTAAATAATTCACTGAACTCTAGCCTTGAACTGTCCGCTCTCAACCACTCTCTTGTTGACATTTCATAAGCAGCTCTCTGGTCATCTGCTGAATCATTACTTCCTTGAATACTATGTACTCTTTATTCTCAATCTTTGTCAAATTTAAATTCTTTGCTTTAGACAGCTCTTTTTCCTTGTTACTGTAGTAATTAGTTCACTCCTTATTCTGCTTTTCAGAGTGATCCTGTTTGCACAGAATAACCTCTTGCCTATTGTCTGACCATTTCATCTCTTCTTAAAATCCCTGCCAGGCAGTGGGTTCCTCCGCAGCATCCACTGTGTGTTATACTATCCTGGAACTTTTCTGTATATGTACTCCCTCTTTTTAGATCTTTTTCATTCTTTTTTTTTTTTTTTTTTTTTTTTTGAGACAGAGTCTCGCTCTGTAGCCCAGGCTGGAGTGCAGTGGCACGATCTCGACCGCGGCTCAGTGCAAGCTCCGCCTCCCGGGTTCACGCCATTCTCCTGCCTCAGCCTCCTGAGTAGCTGGGACTACAGGTGCCCACCACAGCGCCCGGCTAATTTTTTGTATTTTTAGTAGAGACAGAGTTTCGCGGTGGTCTCGATCTCCTGACCTCGTGATCCGCCCGCCTCGGCCTCCCAAAGTGCTGGGATTACAAGCGTGAGCCACCGCGCCCGGCCCTTTTTCATTCTTTATAGCAGCAAGTAGAATGTGTGCAGGACGCCTATCAAGTCACACAATACTGTAGTCTTTAGATAATGTTTTCAAACTTTTAGTAAGCATTATTTTTTAGTACATATATGCTGTGTAATTCTAAACTTAACATTTGCCCCTAATTCTTGCTAATACAGTCCCAATTTGGTTGAGCCAGTCACAAGTGAGGGATCCACCCCATGACTCAAACCTTTTGTTAGGCTCCACCTCCAACATTGGGATCAAATTTTAACATGAGGTTTCAGGGGACAAGTAAGTATCCAAACTATATCAAAAGTTAGTTAATTAGCAGTGCCACCTTCCTCCCCAGTTTCAAGGACAGAATTTAATATTCTTTGGTCTCCCGATAACCCCTTCTCCATTCTCCACTCTAGCAGCTCTTGGTTAACAGATGTATACTGGACTAAAGTCAGATAATTCTGAGTTGGCTTAATGGTAAATCCTTCTCAGTAGTTAAGAATAAGTTAAACTTTTTATTGTTCCATGCCTACAAATGAGAGAGCTCATCTTTTAACATAGAGTTTCAAAAGAGTTAAAGTAACACTTTAGCTATGAAATGTTATTTTTAATGCCACATAACATCATTAGTCAATAAATGAACATCTGTTTTTGCTATGTGCTGAGCCAAAACCTCCTGCGCTCCTTGCTTTTTCCCCCATTTCCTCTGATTTCTTTAATGTCATTTAGGACATTAGTGACCTAGCGCAGTCACTGCCACCTTCCTCCACACCTCCTGTGCACACACGCTTTATATTTCAGGAAACAAACCTCTGTGAAAGAGAACCACATTAGTCTTCCACTAGCTGGGGTTTATCCATTTAAGTACTATTTTAAAATATTTTTGTGATGACTAACAACTACATTTATGAATTCTTGTAAAACAATGGATTCGGCTGCTTGTCTCAGAGGTAATTATGCCCTCTTTTGCAATATTCACCATAGCTGAGCAATGGAGATTATTCCTAGCTAAATGATGGAATGGTTGTTGACACTGCTTCCATTTGATTTTTTTTTTGTTTTTTTTTGAGACGGAGTCTCACTCTGTCACCAGGCTGGAGCGCAGTGGTGCGATCTAGGCTCACTGCAACCTCCGCCACCTGGGTTCAAGCGATTCTCTTGCCTCAGCCTCCTGAGTAGCTGGGACTACAGGCATGCGCCACTACATGCAGCTAATTTTTGTATTTTTGGTAGAGACAGGGTTTCATCATGTTAGCCAGGATGGTCTCAATCCCCTGACCTCATGATCCGCTCGCCTTGGCCTCCCAAAGTGCTGGGACTACAGGTGTGAGCCACTGCGCCCAGCCTGATACGATTTTTTTTTTTTTCAAGAGATTCCAGTTTGAACTATGTGCTTCTGTGATTAAATTTACTGTCATTACAAATTTTATTGTTGGTTAGAGTTTTATAAATTATGAAATTATTTCTAGCCTATAATTTGACCAACTCTTAATCACCAGTTAAGAGGGAGTAAACAACATGCCCTAATTTTGTGGGATTTTTCTGCTGCTAGAGTGGAGAATGGAGAAGTGGTCATCGGGAGACCAAAGAATATTAAATTCTGTCCTTGAAACTGGGGAGGAAGGTGGCACTGCTAATTACCTAACTTTCGATATAGTTTGGATACTTCCTTGTCCCCTGAAACCTCATGTTAAAATTTGATCCCAGTGTTGGAGGTGGAGCCTAACAAAAGGCTGGAGTCATAGGGTGGATTCTTCATGAATGGTTTGGTGCAGTCCTTCACCTGCTAGAGAGTGAGTTCTTGCTCTGTTAGGTTCCCCCAGAGCTGGTTGTTAAAGGAGTCTGGCACTTCCCCTCTCTCCCTTGCTTCCTCTCTGGCCATGTGATCTCTGCACACACAGGCTCCCCTTTGCCTTCTGTCATTAGTGGAAGCAGCCTGAGGACTTCACCAGTAGCTGAGCAGACACTGGTGCCATTCTTCTTGTACAGCCTACAGAACTGTGAGCCAAACACATCTCTTTTCCTTATACATTACCCAGCCTCATGTATTCCTTTATAGTAATGCAAAAATGGATGAAGACAACCCTCTTTCCTACTTACAGCTTTATATCCCAAATGGGAACCTTGCCAGAGTTTCTGATACAAAACCTAAATATTCATTATTTTAATTCAAACTATTGACTACTTATGATACATAGCATACAAATATTTCTTGATTCTTTGACAAGATATCCATACATGTCACAACTCATTGGAAGGATATAAAGACAATTATAATGTTTCCAAGGTGTATCTCATTAAAGCAGTAGTTTCAAAATATATGACATAAAACATGTCTCAGTAGCTGGCCCAGGAAGGGAGGACTTCCTGGCTGTGCCTGCTCAGAAGCTGTGCCTATGCATCTTTCTTTTAGAGGTTCTCATGAGTGTTGCTACAGGAAAGGGCCTGAGAAGTAATTTGGTTACAGAAACTTACTTAGCAGTCTAATCGATTAATGTTTCCCCAAACTTACGTAACCGTGGAAATCTTTCTCAAAACATCTATTAATATTTTGTGGAATTAGTGTTCTGTGGAGCATATTTTGTGAAATTTGCAATAGAGAATTGATAAAACTGTCATAATATAGAATCTGACGGCAGCTATAAATCACTAAACCAGTGCATGAATCTAAAAGGCAGTCAAAAAGTCACAATTAGGCAGTGCCTCCCAGTAGAGTGGCAAAGTGCAAAGGGGCAAAGGAACGGACCACCAGGAGCATGGATAGCGAAGGAATGTTGATCACTTCACTTGTTCCCAACATAAAACAATTTACAATGAACAATTTTTGTCAGACTTTCATGGAATGACATATTCAAACTTTGTCTCTAGCCCCTACTAAATATCTAAATATATGCAGAAGGGGATTTCAAGTGGAATAATTAAGTGCTAGTTATTTTTTGAGCCTATGAAACTTCCACCGCTAATTCTCAGAGTAGACCTAATATTCCAACTGTTGGAAAACGTGTACCAGATTTTTAAAGTTTTGGTCATTGAATGTTAGGGCTGGAAAGGTTTTATATGTCAGAGTCCAACTGCCTTGTTTTACATTATCAAACCAACACATAGAACTGCCTTGTTTTAAATGATGAAACCAACACTTATAAGCTGCCTTGTTTTAAATGATGAAACCGACACTTAGAAATGATCCCTCTCACAAAGGCGAGAGATAGGTTCTAATAAGGGCCACTGAAGTCCCAGTCTGCTTTCTACCCTACATTCCCCTCTTTGTCGTTGGCCGTCAATTTATTTTTTCCACGTGGTTTACTGAATTATGGACAAAATATGCAGCGGGACAGAGATTATTTTATGCCTAGAAGCTATGTCTAGCTACAAAAATATGTAATGAAGATATGAAATAATCACCTACATTCTTCATTTTGTTCTCGAGAAGTAAGGTCAAAGCATGTGAGAACAGAAAACTTATTCATAAACAGACACAGAGCTTTATCATATACAAGCAGATAGCTGTAGTCATTAGAGAAAGGAAGAGCGTTGAGGTGAGAGGTCAGTATGTGAGTGACAAATGATCGGAATCAGGAAGCTTTTGCGTAATCTTTCCGCACCCTGTGCACCACCCTAATCTAGACCCTTACCTGTATAGTTGCAATCATCTTTGAGGCAATTTTACTGCATCGTGTAAAGAGCAACCTATGCCATTCTGACCTCCTCGGTACCCGGGATCATGATCAGACCTGGGAAGATGCTGTGCGCATGCTCTGCTCTCTCAGTGCGCGGACCTCCACTCTGGTGATGGGTCCCGATGCCATCCTCTCACACTCTCGTTCTCATCACCCATGCATGCTCTCGAGTGGCTTGCGTTTTGGCTTTTACTACTACAACTGCACTGAAACTGCTTTCTCAGAGGGACTGATAGCTCTTTTAAAAAGTAACTTCTATTTTTATTAAAATTATACATGTTCATGGTATTAAAAGTTACATAGTATTAAGCACTTTTAATGAAAAACAGGTGCCTCTGAACCATCCTTCCCTGTCCTCCTAAGGGCAACCACTTTCTACTCTTAAATATTTTTTTTCTTTACTTCCATATTTCTGAAAATTGTACTTATATGATAATTTCTTTTTTTTTTTTTCAATTTTAGCCATTATCTATTGATATTCTATTGTGGAAAATGACTTAATTTTCTTATGATCTTCCCTACACACACACACACACACACACTTTTTCACTTCTTACATCTTCCCGATATAATTATATCACAATTCGTGGTAAAATCAACATTTGGTGCTTAGATTGTTATGACTATGTAATATCTCTCATAGCTGAGATTCTAGTGTATTGTGAATACATTTTCTTTCATATACAACTTTTTGTTTTCTCTGGAATTAATTGCCTCATTTTAGATTGCTTAGTTTTCTTTGTATGTATAACTGAAGCATCCCCAGAGTCTATGATTATTGAAAAAACCTTTCCTTTCTGTCAAACATGATAGATAATGTGCCAGTTTACCCTCATGGGACAGCCCTCCTGGAGCCCTTCCCTCTCTTGATTTAATCCAGATTAGTTACTTTCTGCACAGCTGCCAGCCAGGCATCGTGAGAATTCTCTGATCCCCTTTTCTTGAGTCCCTTGCCGTCTTTTGCTAGGTTTATTCATTTTTTGACAACAAAGCACATTCTCTACTAGCTTGCTGGGAGAAGAAGATGCATGGAGTTAACAATGCTAAGACCCTGCATGTCTGAAAATATCTTTCCGTCTACAGCCATACCATTCTGAACGTGCCTGATCTCGTCTGAAAACATTTTTCCTCTAGCCCTAAGCTTGATCGATGATTTGGTTATAAATGATCTTCCCTCATTGCTCTGTTGCCTTTCAATCCCCACTTTGCTGCGGAGGAGTGATTTAACATTCTCATCTCTGATTCTTCATATGTCATTTTCTTTTCCATTTTGAAAACCATTAGGGTCTTCTTTTTTATCCACAGTGTTCCACAATGTCACAATAAAAAAATTACTGTGCAACTGTTTTCCCCCATTTCTTTTACTAGGGACTCAATAGGCCCTTTCCACTGGGAAGCTCATGTCCCTCAGTTCTAGAAATGTTCTTGCAGTTTAAAAAAATTTTAATTTCTTTTTACAAAGTAGCTTTGTTTATATTTTCTTTCTTCTTGTTTCTGGAACTCCTGCCGGTCAGCTTCTGAACCTTCTGAGTTGATCCTCTGATTTTCTTATCCTGTTTCTCATCTCTTTCATGTTTAATCTAATTTCAGAGAATTTACCTCAAATTTATCTTCAGCATTTGTCTTTAATTTTATCATGTTTGCCATCATTTTTAATTTCTTAGAGTGCTTTCTTGTCCTCTGAATGGTTTTTTTTTTTTGAGTGATACTCTCTTCTTGTTTCTTCTCATTCTTTTGTGACAATATTAATTTTAGAGTTTTTACGTGTTCTTTTGCTCCCTGCGCTATTTCCTCTGAGTCATATTGTCTGTTTATTTTGGTCTCTATTTTTCATGGAGACAATCCTTCAAGTATCTGATCTTTAGCTGTCTTTTCAGTTTAGTGAGGAGCTAAACAAACTAGTTGGAAGCTGTGTATGCATGGCTGGGGCTTGTCAACTGATGGGCCTCCTGGGAGGTGTCTTCTGTTTTATTGGCAGATGCCCAATTCTCAATCCATGTAGGTCTTTCTTTTAAATTGACGCGTCTCCCCACAGAGGATAATCCTGGCTGCCAGTGTCTTGGAAGCTGAAGGAAGGAGGGTGTCAGACTCCCGTCTCAATAGGCAGCCTGTCGTTGAATACCTTTGTTTTCAGCAGGGCTCTTTCCACCCTCAGGTGCATCTGGTGTCTCTGAGGACAGACATTCTCTGGTCTTCAGGAGGGCAGGGGAGGAGCAGTTGCCAGGCTTAATGGAGGAGTAGATAAGGGGATCTGCGAGGTGAGTTTTCTGGGTGCCAACTCTCAATGGCCCAGTCCTCTCCAGGTTCACAGGTAGCTGGTGTCTTTAATTCTCCAGCTTTTTCAAGGTTCTTCTACAAGAATTAGCTTACCTCTTTCTGGTATCCTTCCTCTCCTCCGTACTTTTCCACTTGCTCCTGTTGCAGGCTTGGGGGCAACTTTCAGTAAAATGTATGCTTACTACCTTTACTGGCTGTAGTGATTCAAAATGAGCTCCCATGGGTTCCAGAAGTGTTGGGACTTTTTCTTATAATGTATACACACAATGCAGTGAGGGTTAAAAATGTTCCCGAAGCACATACAATGCTGCCTAGGGATTCTACTTGGAGCATGGATGGGTTCACTTGGAGTTCAGAATTGCAAAAGAGATACACATCCTCAGTAGCAATGTTACCAAAGAGAAAGATTCTTTATCAATGGGTGTTAATATCATCTCACTGCATTAGGGTGTGAAAAATGCACAGAGGAGTCTGGTAGATTTGTTTTCCAACTCACTCCAACATTCCCTATATTTAATGGAGACACGGAAAAATGGTCACTGACTTAGAAGTTATTTTTAATAGAATTTGAATAACCATGAGCAGAAATCATTCTCTTTTTTAACTTCAGTCTAATAAACATGTCATGGTCCTACGGGTGTAAAATAACTCTCGGGTAGAAATGAGACATAACACTTGGAGTGATTAATGATCTCATAATCTGAAAATCTCAGGTCATAAAAGTCAGCGTTTTTCTTTTAAAAGGTTTATTGTGGCCAAGTTATTCATCAAAATCTATTTTGCAACATGCCGACATTGTTCTAATATAAAATTCAGAAATAATTAAACATTTGTCAGGCATCATTTGTTTTCAGTTGTGCAGGTAAATGTGGGACTAGAGTCTGTTGTGTCTGTACAAGCATCTGAAATTGGTACATCAGACAACTACATAACTTTGGGTTGTGAAATTATAACACGCTATATATTAAGAAGTAACAAACCTGAAGTGATGTACTCTGCTGAGCAACAAAGTATTTTTCTGAACTTTTTAAGTTACATTGTGGTTATGAATTATAAGTCCTCTGAGAAATGTAAGGCCTTGTTCCCTCTTCCTGTAGCATCTGTAGCATGGGAGACTTGCAAATGATAGCACTGTCAAATTACTGAGCACTTACATATACTTCGTTCTGGGCTAACTGCCTTTTTTTTTTTTTTTTTTTTTTTTTTTGAGATGGAGTCTCACTCTTATCGCCCAAGTTGGAGTGCAGTGGTGTGATCTCAGCTCACTGCAACCTCCACCTCCCGGTTTCAAGTGATGCTCTTGCTTCAGCCTCCTCTAGTAGCTGGGATTACAGGTGCCCGTTAGTGGAGACAGGGTTTCACCATGTCGGCCAGACTGGTTTCAAACTCCTGACCTCAAATGATCTACCCGCCTCTGCCTCCCAAAGTGCTGGGATTACAGGTGTGAGCCACCACACCCGACCTGGGGTAACTGTCTTAAAAAGCATTATTTCAGTCAATCACCAGAGCAACCCTGTTGTGCTCATCTAGAGACTAAATTCAGGATGCTACCAGGTGAAAAAGAAAAGTTGTTTTTTCCCAAACACAGCTCTTTCCTTTAAGCTGTTTATTATTATTATCAAAAGGTATCTGCTTTACATAGTACCTGTAGATTCCCCTCTTTGAGAGTGGAGGTACTTAACTCACATTACTTTCCACTTTCTCTTCTCTTAAATTTTGTCGATTATGTTTTCTGTAATTCTACCAAATAGGTCATATACTTCAACTTTGATCTAATTTCTCCATGGCTGGATGCCTCTCTTTGTTCTCTAAACTCTGATTCTGAGATCTCAGCTTTTTTTTGATTTGGGATGGAAACTCCGAAAAAGGCCAAATGCTATGTTTGTGAGCAGCCTGAAGTAAATATTATTTAAATAAACTTTTTTATTTAAAAAAAGCTTTACACTTACAGAAAAATTCAGAAGACAGTAGAGAGAATCCTCATATACCCTATACCCAGTTTCTCTTCTTCTTAGCATCTCACATTGATAGGGTATGCTTGTTACAATTAATGAACCTGAATTAATAAATTATTATCGAGTCAAGTTCATACTCTATTTGGATTTCCTTAGTTTTGTTCTAATGTCTTTTTTATGTCCCAGGATCCCATCTAGGAAATTACATTACATTTAGTTGTCCTGTCTCCTTAGGTACCTGTTGGCTGTGACAGTTTGTTAGACTTTTCTTTTCTTGTTTTGTTTTGTTTTGTTTTGTTTTGTTTTGTTTTGTTTTGTTTTAGTTGGAATTTCGCTCTTGTTGCCCAGGCTGGAGTGCAATGGTGCAATCTTGGCTTACTGCAACCTCTGCCTCACTGCAACCTCCGCTTCCTTGGTTCAAGCAATTCTCCTGCCTCAGCCTTACAAGTAGCTGGGATTACAGGTGAGTACCACTACACCTGGCTAGTTGTTGTATTTTTAGTAGAGACAGGGTTTCACCATGTTGACCAGGCTGGTCTCAAAACTCCTGACCTCAAGTGATCCACCCACCTTGGCCTCCCAAAATGCTGGGATTACAAGTGTGAGTCATCATGCCCAGCCAGTTTTTCTTGTTTTTGATGACTGTGGCAGATTTGGTCAGGTATTTTACAAAATGTCTCTCAACTTGTCTGATGTTTTTCTCATCATTAGACAGGGCCTATGGGTTCTGGTGAGCAAGACCACAGAGATTAAGTGCCATTTTCTTGCATTATATCATGATACAGACTATCAACATGACTCATCATGGTTGATGGCCTGGGTCATCTGGCTGACACAGTGTTTATCATGTTTCTCCTCTGTGAGGCTACTCTTTTCTCCACTTTTTGCACTGTACTCTTTGGAAGGAAGTCGCTATGAGCAACCCACACTTAAGTAGTGTGGGTTGTGCTCCATTTTCTTGAGCATAGAGCATCTAGTCAATTATTTGGAATATTTCCATATGGGATATTTGTCTCTTCTCCTTCATTTATTCATGTTTTCAATCTGTAGTTATTTCAACATGGACTCATGGGTACACATTTTATACTTTGGGATATAATCCAGTACTACTTTATTTATTTTGTTGCTGAAATTCTTCCAGCTTTGGCCATTGAGAAGTTTTTCAGTTGGCTTGTATTTCCTTTTGACATGTGCTAATTATGGTGGATTTTTATATTGTTTTTCTTTTTGAGCACTTTCTTACTTTGGGAACTACAAGAAGTTATAGATAGATAGATAGATAGATAGATAGACAGACAGACAGAGATAAAGATCTCCTTTGGTGAGGTGTCTGTTCAGATATTTTGCCTATTTGTTATCAGGTTGTTTGATTTTTATTGAGTTTTAAGAGTTCTTTATATATTCTAGATGCAAGCATATCAGAGATATGTTTTGCAAATATCTTCTCCTAGACCGTGGCTGATCATTTCATTTACTTAACAATGTATTTTTCAGAGAAGAAAAGATCAAAGTCGAATTTATCGATTTTTTAATAAAATCAAATTTATCAACTTTTTTTGTGGATTTTGGTTTTTGTGTTGTATCTGAAATTTATCACCAAACTTAAGGTCGCCTAGGTTTTCGCTCTTGTTTTCTTCCTTCCTTCCTTCCTTTCTTCCTTCCTTCCTTCCTTCCTTCCTTCTTTCCTTCCTTCTTTCCTTCCTTCCTCCCACCCTCCCTTACTTCCTTCCTTCTTTCCTTCCTTCCTTCCTCCCTTCCTTCTTTCCTTCCTTTCTCTCTCTCTTTCTCTCTTCTTTCTTTCTTTCTCTCCTTCTCTCTTTCTTTCTCTTTCTTTCTCTCTTTCTTTCTCTCTCTCTCTCTCTCTCTCTTTCTTTCTTTCTTTCTTTCTTTCTTTCTCCTTTGTTCTCTTCCCTTTCTTTACAGTTAAGTCTATGATCCATTTTAAGTTAATTATTGGGAGAAGTTTGAGGTCTGTATATAGGTTCAGTTTTTGATATATGGACATCCAATTGTTCCAACATCATGGAGGAGACTATCGTTTTCTCCACTGAATTGCCTCTGTTCCTTTGTGAAAGATTGGTTGTCTGTATTTGTTACCTTCGTTTGCAGGAGAAAGCATTCAGGCTTTTAGCATCAGGTGTGATGCTCCATAGGATTTTGCCTTATAATGCTCATTATCAAGTTAAGGTAATTCCCCTTTTTCCTTATTTCCTGAGTTTTTATCATAAATGAGTGTTGGATTTTGTCAAATGCTTTTTCCAATTCAATTGATAGTATCATATGATTTTCCTTCTCTTGCCTGTTAATATAGTGGATTACATTGATTGATTTCCAAATGCTGAACCAGTCTTGTATACCTGGAGTGAATCCCATTTGGTTATGGTATATAATTTTTATGTATTGTTGGATTTGATCTGCTAATATTTTGTTGAGGGTTTTTCCATCTATGTTCATGAGAGATATTGGTCTGTAGTTTTTCTTTCTTGTAACATCTTTATCTGGTTCTGTTATTTGGGTAATACTGGCCTCACTGAATGACTTAGGAAGTATTCCCTCTGCTTCTGTTCTCTGCTGGAGATTGTAGATAATTGGTATAATTTCTTCTTTAAATGTTTTGTAGAATTAACCAGAAAACCATGTGAACCCAGTGCTTTCTTTATTGGGAGGCTATCATTATTGATACAATTTCTTTAGTAGATATAGAGTTATTCAGGTTATCTAGGTTTTCTTAAGTGAATTTTGGTAGTTCAGTTGGAAGCTGGACATTTTATATTATGTGATAAGAACTGGGCTAAGTAGGCCTTTAGTGTGGGAATTTGTGTTAATCTAGCGAACATTAATAATTTTAAAATAAACATATATATAATATTAAAAGCTGCAAAATGCAAATCTTCAAGGACTTCCTATTATCAATAAGATTGAGTTTGAGCTCTTTAGCCTGGTAGACAAAGGCCTCCAGATTTTGGCTTCAACCTAACTTCTTAGCTTTCTCTTCAAATAATAGTGCTATCATTTATTGAGCACCTACTATTTACAAGTGTGTGACAATAACAATACAAGGTAGAGGTGTCTCCATTTTTTCAGATGTGAATACTAGATGTGGAGAACTAGAGTAACTTGCCCACAATCACACAGATAAGAAATGACTAAGCCAGGATTGGATCCCAGGTCTGTCTGGTTGACTGCTTTATTCCTTAGATTAATGTATATTCCCTTTATCAAGCCCTGTATTCCAGCCCAGTCAAATTTATCTATTCATTGTCCCCCAAACATGCTACTAGCTTTCGCTATTATCCTTGGAATGCCTGACTCACCTGCATTAGTAACGAAATAGCCAACTAAAGCAACTTAAAGACATAGTTATTTCACATAACAGAAAATTTGGTAGTGGACAGTCGTAGGATGGACAGAATGGCTCTTCAGTGTTACCAACGGCCCACACTTGTTCCTTTTTGTATTCTGTCATCTTCATAGTTTTGATGGTATCTCCCATATGTTCACTAGAAGGCTGATTCAGCTTTAAGAGTCATGTCTTGGCCGGGCAAGGTGGCTTACACCTGTAACCTCAGTACTTTGGGAGGCTGAGGCGGGTGGATCAGAAGGTCAGGAGATTGAGACCACCCTGGCCAACATGGTGAAACCCCGTCTCTCCTAAAAATACAAAAATTAGCTGAGCGTGGTGGCGTGTGCCTGTAATCCCAGCTACATGGGAGACTGAGGCAGGAGAATCGCTTGAACCAGGGAGTCGGATGTTGCAGTGAACTGAGATGGTGCCACTGCACTCCAGCCTGGCAATAGAGCGAGACTCCGTCTAAAAAAAAAAAAAAAAAAAAAAAGGTTATGTCTTCAGAGGACAGGAATCCAGGCAGAAAGAAAGGGAGTGAGAGAAAAAGGCAAGAAAATATTTCCCAGAATTCAAGTGGGCAAAAGTAGACCTTAAACCCATCCCCAGGTCCATCAGTTGCAGGCATCGGGGTTGCTATAGACATGCTTTATTTCCAGAAGTGGGCACATTGATGTCTAAACAAAATTGGGGATCTGAAAGCAGTCAGGAATGGGGGAATGACTTTGGGGGGAAACTTCAGGGTCTGCCAGACTTTGTTTTCTGTTCCTTATAACATAATACCTGAAACTGGGTAATTTGTGTTTTTTAAATTTATTTTTATTTTTATTTTACTTTAAGTTCTGGGATACATGTGCAGAACGTGCAGGTTTGTTACATAGGTATACGTGTGCCATGGTGGTTTGCTGCACCTATCAACCCGTCATCTAGGTTTTAAGCCTTGTATGCATTAGCTGTTTGTCCTGATGCTGTCTCTCCCCTCCCCGTCCCCCGACAGACCCCGGTGTATGTCATTCCCCTCTCTGTGTCCGTGTGTTCTCATTGTTCAACTCCCACTTAAGAGTGAGAACATGTAGTGTTTGGTTTCCTGTTCCTGTGTTAGAAACTGGGTAATTTGTAAAGAAAAGGAATTTATTTCTTACATTATGAGGGCTGAGTCCAAGGTCAAGGTGCCATATTTGGCTAGGACCTTCTTGCTGGTGGGCACTCTCTCCAGAGTCCCAAGATGGTGCAGAGCATCACATGGTGGGGGTGCTGAGTGTACTGGCTCAGGTCTGTCTTCCTCTTCTTTAAAGCCACCAGTCCCACTCCCATGATAACCCATTCATTCATTAACCCATTAGTCCATGAATGGATCAATCTATTTATAAGGGCTGAGCCCTCATGACCCAATTACCTCTTAAAGGCCCCACCTCTCAATACGGCCACACTGGGGATTAAGTTTCAACAGTAGTTTGAGAGAGGACAAGCACTCAAACCACAGAGCAGACCATTCATCCGTCGATGCTCAGATCAGGCACTATCCCCTGCCCCAGCTGTCTCCTCACCACACCAACTGCCGTGGTCTCTCTCTCCACAGAATTCCCACAGGAATTGCCTCTATGTAATGATTTGTAAATTGTAAATGATTTACTAGCCTTGAATCATTTACTGTCTTATGAGTTTTCAAGCCTGTATTTTTTCATCAGCAATCTATTGCGAGTGTCTTGTGTGTAGAAGCTATGTCTTATGCATTGCTTGTCTCTCACATCTAGTATAAGGTAGACACACAGTGAATGTTTGCTTAAGACACAGAATGGCACCTGGTCAGCACAGTCCCCCGATAGGCTATATGGTTACAGTCCTCTCTCTCTCAGATACCTAAACTCCTCGTCACCCCTTTTCTCAAACACATAAAGGGGAGATATGAACAATTAGTAGGTTGTTTTGAAAATGGTGAATATTTAAAATTATTTTTATTTAGTTATTTATTATTAGTTTTTGAGACAGATCCTTGCACTGTCACCTGGGCTGGAGTGCAGTGGTGCTATCTCAGCTCACAGCAACCTCCGCCTCCTGGGTTCAGGCGATTCTCCTGCCTCAGCCTCCTGAGTAGCTGGGATTGCAGTGCCCACCACTGTGCCCAGCTAATTTTTTTGTATTTTTAGTAGAGATGGAGTTTCATTATGTTGGCCAGGCTGGTCTCGAACTCCTGACCTCATGATCTGCCCATCTTAGCCTCCCAACGTGCTGGGATTACAGGCGTAAGCCACCACTCCCAGCCTAAAATTATTTTTGTAATACATGATATGCAACATCAGTAGACTTTGAAAACAGAATCTGTTCTTCTGAGGTTAAGAGAAGTCTAATTTATGAGCAAAGTAATTTAAAAGACTGTGGCTTGCTAATATGGCATCTTTCCTTCTATTGTAAAGAATTAAAAAAAGAAAAAGAAAGCATTTTCCATTCATCACTTCAGTGGTATTATTTGACACATTGAGATAATGATACCAGTTAAAAAGAAATATTGAGAATCCAACAGACCAAATCGTTGGATGAAGAGCTATGTTTTGGGTGTAAACATGCCATTATGGCTTTCAAAATAACAAGCACACATTTCAATAAGATGGACTGGGAAAGCAGCAGGATTATAAACTGTTAGATCTAGAGCATAGTAAGTAGGTTGGAGAAGAAGAGAGAAGGGAGACTGGGACATTAGGTGGGAGACGGTGTTGAGATGTTCAACCCACTCCTAGGGCCTAAGCAATCTGCTTGTTGTTCATTTCTTTTAAGATCATACCATAGAATAATGAAGTTTTACTTCAAGAAAAGACATCAGAATTGTATACATCAACCCCACGAAGAAAAATTACTTGTTAGTGTGATAAGTCAGATACTACGCTGGGTAATTCATACACATCATTATTTTGTAATTCTTCTAGCAATCCAACAAAATAGGTATTATTACCCCATTGTACTGATGGAAACATTGTGCAATTGGCCAGGGTTACAAAACAGTGGCAGACCTGGGATTTTTTTCCCCACGGCTGGCAGATTCTAAAACCTGGGTTCTTCCCTGCGTTTCTCCTAATGCAGTGGTTTTTCGCCTTGGCTGCAGACAAGAATCACTTAGAAGCTTTAAATACTCTTCCTACCCAGGCCACACACTAGACCAATTTAATTAGAATATCTGGGGTTCATCTTGCAATTTGCTCATTATGAAGCTTAGTTTGTTTTTGTTGCTATAAGGGAAATACCTGAGGCTGGATAATTTATAAAGAAAAGAGGTTTATTTGGCTCATAGTTCTGCAGGCTGTAAAAGAACCATTTTGCCGGCATTGGCTTCTGGGGAGGGCTTCAGGGAGCTTCCACTCTGACAGAGAAGAAAGGGAGCAGGCATCACGTGTCAAGAGAGGAAGGAAAAGAGATAGGGGAGGGAGGTGCCAGACTCTTCAACGTCCAGATCTCACAGGAACTAAGAGTGAGAGCTCACTCAATGCCACAAGAATGGCATGAAGCCATTATAAGGGATCCATCTCATGACCCAACTACCTCCTACCGCGCTCCACCTCCAATATCAGGGCTCAGATTTCAATATGAAGCTTGGAGGGGACAAATACCCAAACTATTAATGTACCAGAGGACTTGGGAAATCATAAATGAAAAAACTATATAAATGGAAAATTACAGAAAACAGCATAATGAGTTTACCTCCCAGCTATATCCAATCTCAGTCCAAAGTTGTGCTATATTAGTTTGTTTTTCTTAATAATTAACTTTGTACCCCTTTCTGACCCTGTTATCCTCTCTCTTCAGAGTTATTCGTCATTCTTCTGTGCACTGTATTGCCTTACTATGTATGTATTTACTAAAGTGTAGATGATTTCTAACTTCGTGTAAATGGTACATATACCACACAACTTTCTGTAACATGATTGTTTTTGTTGTCGTTTCATGTTATGTTATGTTTTTGAGATTTATCCATGTTGACACAAGTAACTGTGTAGTATTCCATTGCATATACCACAAATGTGGTTTTTCCAACCTTTCACTTCCACCAATGTTATCAAAAGAGTTTCCGGGCCAGGTGCGGCAGTTCACACCTGTAATCCCAGCACTTTTGGAGGCCCAAGTGGGATGATTGCTTGAGCCCAGGAGTTGGAGACCAGTCTTGGAAACCTGCCGAAATCCTGGCTCTACAAAAAATACAAAAATTAGCCTGGTGTGGTGGCTCACACCTGTAGTCCCAGCTACTCAGGGGGCTGAGGCATGGGGATGGCCTGAGCCTGGGATGTTAAGGCTGCAGTGAGCCAAGATCATCAGCCCTGGTGACAGAGCGAGATCCTGTCTCAAACAAACACCCAAAACCAGTTTCTGTTTCTTTATGTTCTTGACAATCCTGGGTATTATCAAATTTTAAATTTTTACCAAACTGATGAATGTGGAATGGTTTAAATTGCTTTAATTTGCATTTCCCCAATTATTAAGTGGTTTCAGCAGTTTTTCCGTATGTTTCTTGTCTTTTCATGTAATTTGCTCATTTTTCTTTTGGCTTGTTTGTCTTTTCCTCATTGGTCTTTAGGGTATTGTTGTGTAAGCTATTTGCTCATCTTTTGTCAGTTAGACACACTGCAAATATCATTTCCAGCTTGTGGCTTATCTTTTCAATTTGTAGTGTTTATTGGTGAAATGAAGACTTCAAATTTGACATAGTCAAATGCATTCATCTTTTCCTTCATGGTTTATAATTTTAAAAACTTTAAAAGAAATCCTGCTATACTCTGAGGTTATCAAATTTGCCTCTGTCGTTTCCTCAAATTTTAAACATTTCTATATGCAGGTCTTTAATCGCCTGGGGTTGTTTATTTTGTATTAGGTAGGAGAGGCTAGGTTATACCAAAGAAACAACCCCAAATCGCAGAGGTTTAACCCCAAGTTGTGTCTCATTTACACAAACTACATATCCACTGTGGGTTTGCAGGGGTCTCTGCTCATCAGAGTCCCTGAGGGATGCAGGTTGAAGGATGCTTTTCTAGACAGGGGCATCTGAAATGCCTGCAGCAAGGAGGGGATGTGGAGAGTCATACATGGCACTTTGGTTCTGCTTGCAGGTAACACACATTTCTTAAGATCAGTTTCAGCAGCCAAAGCAAGTCATGGGACCAGGTCTAGCTTCAGAGGGGACAAAGAGGTACAACCCCATCCTGGGCCCAGAAGGCAGATACAGTTGGTGCATTTGGTGAACAGCCCTAATGATGACTCATAACTTTGAAGTAAGAAATTAATTTTCATGGAAATAATCAATAGTGTCAGCTATTTTTGGAATCTCCAGTACTTCTTGGTCTGTAACATCACCTGTCACCAAGTTTTCAAGTTGGTGTGAGTTTTTTTCTGGCTTTCTCTTCAGCGTCATTGTTCTACTCATTCAGTTCTGTGATGACTCCCCAGTTTTAATCACAGGAGCTTCGTGCAGCTATTAATCTGATATCTTGCAGTAAGAGACCCCTAACCTGACTGCCTCCTTTAAAACGATGTTACCTGGGCTTGGTGGCATGCTCCTGTAGTCCCAGCTATTCAGGAGGCTGAGATGGGAGAATCGCTTGAGCCCAGGAGTTCTGAGCAACATCGCAAGACCCTGTCTCAAAAAACAAGACAAAACTGCAAAGAGTAAATTTGTCTCTGCTCGTCCCAATTTTTTGCTTTTGCTATGAATTTCTAAATCAGTTTGTCAAGTTTTATGAAGTCCATCTTAGAAGTTTGTCTAGTGCTCCACAGCAAGCACTTACCAGTGCCAAGATATGAGCCTAGGATACAGATTCCCATGGGGAAAAGCAGCAGCATTGCCTCTGAGCTGCTGCCATCAAGCCAGGAGAGCGTAATTGTCTTGTGTTCTCTCCAAGCTCCTTTAGTGCATTGGGTCTTACTTTTGTAACTTCCACAGCTCCTAGCATGGGGCCGCCCAGAGGAAACAGCACTTGGTAAACATTTATTGGGCTTAACTAAATGTGAATGTGTGAGACAAGAAGTCTAGATGCACCCAGCAGAGAGGGTCTCAGAATATTAATAGCCCCGCTGGGTGGAAACACAGAATCTGCTTCCTCCAATGAAGTGGCCTGATCTCGTCACTAAATATTGGAAGGAGGCCACGTTACAGTGCAGAGACTGAATTTCTCATCCACATCCGGAGCCAGGCATTCTAGAAATGAGGTCTGTTTGCCACCTCTCCCCAAAGCATTGATCTCTGATCATGAGTCATTAGCCCCCAAGCACCTCCTCCCAGCTGGCTCATAAGAATTAATCAGCTTTATCACTGCAGTCATTCCCTTCGGGGAAAATGGTCAGTGTGTACGCAACAAATGCTTGTTGAATTGGACTGAAGGGAGTCTAGCTGTCAATCGCTCCTCAAATATGGCTGGTTGGAGAAAAAGGAATGTAAGGGAACATATCAAAGATGGCTCTCCCGGCCGCTTGACGACTCTGGTGGGATCTTCCCATGACCAGCGCTGCTATATGACTCACAGCTCCGCTTCCTTCCGCACCCTTTGTGACAGGAAGGGAAGATGCTGTGCTTCTCACTCGTGAATTGTGCTGCTTATGACTCAGTCGGCCAGCCTTTTAGCATTGATTTGCTCTTGGTGGGCACCGTTGGGCAGAAGGCCCTGCTAACTACAGACGTGAGGGCGAAGTGTGCGTTCACTTTTCTATCAGCAAGGTCAGAACTCACAGGCTGTTTATTTCCATCCAAGTGCCTCATACTTTTGCTGCCTCTGGGTGAATGATGGTGCCTTGATTATGCGCTAAGAGGCAGATGCTTGCATGCTTTTCCACACAGCACCCTTTTATTGAATGTAAAGTGGAGCTTTAAAGAAAAAACCAAAAATGGTGAGGTTTAACGTTAGTCAGTTTTACTAATAATTATATTACAAAAGCTTGGTACTCCATGCAATGTAATAATTGGAGCTATTCAGTAACAGAAGGTGTTGCCCCGAGAACAGTGAGCTCCCATCACTGGAAGTGTCCCACGGAGGCTGGCTGAAGGGAGCATCTATCCACGTTGGGAAGGAGATCTGTGTTACGGAGGAAGTTGGACCAAATAGCATCCAGGACCCCTTCTATGTTGGTTTCCTGAAGTTGCTGTAACAAAGTACCATAAACCCAGGGCTTAAACAACAGAAATTTATTTTCTCTCACTTCTGGAGTCTCGAGGGCTGAAATTAACCTTTCGGCAGGGACAAGTTCCCTCTGATGGCCCCAAGGAAGGCTCTGCTCTACCCACTCTCCCAGCTTCTGCTAGTTCCGTGGCTTGTGGTGGTGTCACTCCAGCCTTCACGTGGCCTTCTCCCTGCATGTGTGTCTGTGTCCAAATTTCTGCTTACAAGGACACAAGTCCTGTCGGATTAGCTTTCCTCTGGTGTGACCTCATCTTAACTAATTACATCTCCAACAACCCTATTTTCAAATAAGGCCACATCCTGAGGTACTAGGGGTTAGGACTTGAACATACGAATTTTCAGGGGACACAGTTTAACCCATAACACCCTCTGACTCTGCAATTTGATTGACCAGATTAGAGACATACACAAATATAACTAAAATAAGCACCCATTTACACTATTCGTAACCGTTTTTAGTTATTGCGCATCTAAACTTGGCATTCACGTGTCTGGTCTGAAAGAGAACGTGTGTTTTTTCTTATCCTGAATTCCTTTCAGAAGAGCCTTCACTGTCCATGTTCCATTAGCTCCACGGAGGACTCACTGCCTGCAGCCTCTGCTTGCCTCCCATAAGAGATTCCTTGCCTTGATTGCACTTAATAGAAGTATTATCTGGCCTTCAGATCACCCGTTCATTTGATTTTCCCAGTAATCCCTTTGCTCTCTGTCTCTGCATTTGCTAGCTGGGTCTAGAGCTGACTTTTTCCCATCTGAAGGGAGGATGCTTCCCCCGTCAACATTCACTTTTTTTCCTTTGAACCTCGAGTGTGTGTGGATGATCCCTCAGGATTTAAAACAAACCCCCACAAACCTCAGCAACACTAGAACATCGCTTTCCAATCCCTCCTTAATCAGAACGTAATGAAATTTTGAAACAAAAGCTTTTCAAATGCGATGAATGATTCCATCACAGGAGAACAAAGGCAAGACAGCTAATTAGGAAAAAATCTTGTCCACGGAGTTTCTCTGGTAGTAATGGAAATATTCTTCTTATCATGTTACAAGGAAAATTCATATATCCAGTATAATTTCAACTGTGGGGACAAAAACATAAAAAGGGCTGTAGTGACTCCAAGGAACATGTGAACAGTGGTTATCAGCGAATCACAGAATGCAGGTGATTTTAATTTTTTTCTTTCTACTTGACAGTATTTTCCAGATGTCTTTCCATTGCCTGTGTTTCTTTTATCCTTTCTCTTTCTTTTGTTGATGAAGGCACAAGGATAGAAGTTTCTGCCCCTCCAAGGCAGAGCTGTGTGTCATATAACCTGTCAGGCTCAGCTCTCCAATAACTGATGATGCTCTCTCAATACTGGTTGAGTAGCTGTAGAACAAAGATGGTTTGAGCTGTGGAGTTTCGTATGAGAAATAATATAGAATGGCCATTTATTTCATTTTCTTATCTAATTACACTTCCGATGCATGTCATATGCCATACCTCATGATGACGTTGTGCTCAGGAGCCCAAGGTTAGATGAAAATGGGAGTTTAGGTGAGGGCCAGAAAGCTGCTAGTGATGGAAGCCAGTTGCACAGCTGCAGTCTTCTAAATTGTCTCAATAAAAGAAACTTGTGAATTTGGGTACTGGAAACCAACAAATTGGGGGAACATGAGCGGAGGGAGATGTGAGGACTGAGCCTAGTTGCCTGACCAGCCCTCTTGCTTGATTTATGTAGAGCTGTATGATAACTAAGGCCCAGATTGGAATACATTTTTTTATTTCAAATTCCAGCAGAAAAACAAGAGACAATGCATTCCTTCAACCCACTGCAAATCTTCATAGCAAGAGAAATAGGTGGGCCTCCCAGGTGTGAATGATGAAGAGCCATTGAGGGCATTAAGACACTACCCAGCTGCCACGACTTTTCTCAGAAAAACCTTCTGTTCCTGCCCTCAGCGAGGAACTCCACAGTAAACTGTTCTGAACACAAGGAAAATGGAAATTCATCTTCTCAAGATTTTTGTTTTATGACCTAAACAGAGGACCCTAGGCTACTTCCAAGAATGCATCTAGATGGGTAGCCAAGAGCTTTCTAGTGATGAAGTCTCAGAGTAGAGCTAAGAGAGACGCAGGTGTTTCCATTAATGATGATGGGCACATGGCCATGCTCCTTGTTCTACTTGAATGCATCCTTTTACACAGCATAAAAATAAGGACCACACACATCTGCTGCCCTAAATTTGAGGAAAGCATTTCCAGTAGAGAATTGGATTCTTCTCTTTTTTTTTTTTTTTTTTTTTTTGAGACGGAGTCTCGCTCTGTTGCCCAGGCTGGAGTGCAGTGGCTCAATCTTGGCTCACTGCAACCTCCGCCTCCTGGGTTCAACTGATTCTCCTGCCTCAGCCTGCCGAGTAGCTGAGACTACAGGAACACGTCACAACACCCAGCTAATTTTTGTATTTTTAGTAGAGACGGTGTTTCACCATGTTGGCCAGGATGGTCTCGATCTCCTGACCTCGTGATCCGCCTACCTCGGGCTCGCAAAGTGCTGGGATTACAGGCGTGAGCCACCGCGCCCAGCTGGGTTCTTCTCTTGAATCACTCCAATGAGGACTTTTCTGTAGAACACAGAATGTCACAGAATTGGCTTTTTTTTGTCCCAAGTGAGGGGTGTATCCCACTTTGACTACACAGTCAAGGAGTTAAAGCCTAGAGTAGAGGAGATAATTTGCACCTTAGCGTTGAGATTTTATTGAATAATACCATTTGCTTTTTTCACACAGGAAAATATCCGTTTCTATCTTTAAACTGATCTGAAAATTTAGGACCAGAGTGGAAGTCAACACTGGTCCTGCATGTAGTTTCAGAAGAGGCGCCTTCTGGACCTGCCGCACTTTGATACCCTCCTTTGCACACCCCCTTTCACCATATCAACTTGACATGGGCATTTCCACACCCAAATATGCCTTATGTGCTCTTCTGACAGTGAGGATGTTTGCTCCCTACTGAAACAGAGTTCAGAACTCACACCTTGTTAACAGGTTGTCAAAATTCATTTTGCTAGTCTATTGTTTTTCTTCTAATACAAAAAGATTTGCTGATTTGTTCTTTGGGATTATTACACCTGTGTCTAAGCCACGCTTTAAAGTCAGAACAGGGGCCAGGTGCAGTGACTCACGCCTGTAATCCCAGCATTTTGGGAGGCCAAGGCGGGCAGATCACGAGGTCAGAAGATCGAGACCATCCTGGCTAACACAGTGAAACCCAGTCTCTATTTAAAAAATAATAATAATACAAAAAAATTAGCTGGGTGTGGTGGCAGGCGCCTGTAGTCCCAGCTACTCGGGAGGCTGAGGCAGGAGAATGGCGTGAACCTGAGAGGCGGAGCTTGCAGTGAGCCGAGATTGTGCCAGCCTGGGTGACAAAGCGAGACTCCGTCTCAAGAAAAAAAACAGAACAGGTGTGGCAGTTACCTTGGGAAGGTGCTTCTAGCAAAATATTGAGTCTATCATTTAGAGTGAATTCTCATCCCATCCCTCTGCATCCCTCCCCTTTCTCTTTTTTCCATTCCCCCACTCCCTACTTTACTATCTTTCTTCCTTTCTTCTAAGTAATAACTACTTCTCAGAATTCATGGCTCCCTTAGGATGGAGGGAATGAATTTCTTTTCTCTTTCTCTCTTTTTTTTTTTTTTTTTTTTTTTTTGAGACAGGGTCTTGCTCTGTTGCCCAGGCTGGAGTGCAGTGGTGTGATCATAGCTCACTGCACCCTCAGCCTCCCAGGCCCAAGTAACCTCCCACCTCAGCCTCCCAAGTAACTACGACTACAAGCATGTGCCATCACACCCAGCTAATTTTTAAATGTTTTGTAGAGATGGGGTCTCCTTATGTTGCCCAGGCTGGAGTGCAGTGGCATGATCATAGCTCACTGCACCCTCAGCCTCCTAGGCCCAAGTGAACCTCCCACCTCAGCCTCCCAAGTAACTAGGACTACAAGCATGTGCCATCACACTCAGCGAATTTTTAATTTTTTTGTAGAGATGGGGGTCTCCCTATGTTGCCCAGGCCAGTCTTGAACTCCTGGGCTCAAGTGGTCCTCCTGCCTTGGCCTCCCACAGTGCTGGGGTTACAGGTATGAGCTACTATACTCAGCTTGAATTTCTATAGAAGATTTATCCTTATCTTGTCCTGTACTCTCATTTGAATTTTCCCAATGTAGAAGTTTCTTTTTGGCTGGGCGAGGTGGCTCATGCCTATAATCCCAGCACTTTGGGAGGCTGAGGCAGATCACCTGAGATCAGGAATTCGAGACCAGCCTGACCAATATGGTGAAACCCTGTCTCTACTAAAAAATACCAAAATTAGCCAGGCATGGTGGCTGTAGCCCCAGCTACTCAGGAGGCTGGGACAGGAGAATTGCTTGAACCCGGGAGGCAGATGTTGCAGTGAACCGAGATCCCGCCACTGCACTCCAGCCTGGGCAACAAAGTGAGTCTCATCTTAAAAAAAAAAAAAAAAAAAAAAAAAAATTCATTTCGAGGACTCTCCCTCTCTCTCTGCATCCTCTGCAGACATTTTTCAGAGCCTGTTGCTGGTAACTTTCCTCACAGAACGCTGATGCTTTGTTGGTGACTGGAAAGCCAGCGGAAGCTTTTTCAGGGTGGCTCCCTTGACCTTCTCATTGAGAACAGTATACTGCTGACTGTGATTCCTACTGTTATGGGAGAGAGATGAAGTTTGTTTTTTTTTTCTCTTTCTTTCTTCTATATTCTTTTTAAAAACCTGACAATTTTCTCCAACCCACCTGAGATCTAATTTTAACTTCATGATCCTTTATATGTTTTGACATTCTAGAAATCAAAATGTCAGTGAGATGATCTCCTGGCGGAATTTGATCAGTTATTACACAGACTTTACCAAAATAGCGATTAGTCTTGCCTGTCTGTTTTCTGTGGAAAGGGGACTTAAAAGATGGCTTAATCTTTAAGTCTCTACAGGGGGATAGCATGGCAGAGGTATTAGGTCTGAGCTCTTATCCGGCACTGTCACTTTCGACTTCTGTGTTCAGAGGAAGCCATTGGCCTTCTCTATCTCAGTTTCCCTGCCTGTAAAATACTCAGTAAGTATTTTTCTAACTGGATGTTTGCTCCATGCCCATTTTTTACTTAATAGCAAGCTCCTTCAATCATCTCTCTGAGATAGTCAGATAAAGTTTAGGGCGTCAGAAAAGAAAATTAGGGATGTTAAGTGTCTCAGCCTTGTGTCAGAGGCCTGATTTTCCATCATCACTCACAAACATTTGTTAGGGACTCATTTGTGGTGGACCCTGGGCTACTGTCCCCATTTCTCTAGGGCTTTAGGAAGTCTTTTATGGGTTTCTCTTTCACCATTTATAAATTGCACATGTTATATGTTATTATAAATTGCACATGTTATATGTTATAATGCATTGCATATGTCATATGTTATTATAAATTGCACATGTCATATGTTATTATAAATTGCACATGTCGTATGTTATAAATTGCACATGTTGTATGTTATATGTTATAAATTATACATGTTATGAGTTATATGTTATAAACATGTTATTATAAATTGCACATTATATATGTTATAAATTGCACATGTTGTATGCTATTACAAATTGCAAGCTTTATGTTATTGCACAACTCCCTTGTGAGTACCCCTTTCACCATTTATAACTTGCACATGTTAATTTCTACCTCCCTTGCCTCATGAATCTGTTATTAGGCTACCTGGGAGTGCTTTAAAATGCTCTGAGCTCGTTAGAGAAAACACATTTTCTGTTTTCCTATTTTACAAATTCTTGTGGGTCTGATAAGAACAAATGCATTCCCTTATGCCTCTGCACTCAATATGAATCTTACAACACTGGCATTAACGAGATCTTTGAACTAGCCATCAGCCTAAATAGCATGCTAAAGGCACTTCTGGTTTCATGGAATATACCGCATTGCAAGCTAGAGAAATAAATGCTGGAATCTATTTTTTGAGGAGAGAAAAATCTATCAGTAGCACCGAGAGATGTTCATGATGACATTACTCTTAAGACCATTGCCTCTCTACAACCTGCTAAGTGCTACAGAAGATAGCATGGGCTAATTTTGAGTGTGACGGTCTCAGCTCTTTTCCTGCGTCTGCTGGCAGGGCTGCCTTCATTCCTATCGGCTGCTTCTGGAAGACACAGTTCCCCCCCAGCAACATGTCCAATCCCAACTCCTCCCATTGCTGTTCCCTTCTTAGGGCTTGTGTGAGTTTGCTGTCTCCACCCCGCAGATGCCATCAGCTTCATTTCCAAAGCTCCTGCTGGGCCTTTCTCAGTTAAGCTCCTGCACACAATGGAAACATGCAGAGACTTCAGGGACAGAGAGTCCACTCAAATACAAGCATTGCTGTTGCCCTCTCACAAACACTGACCGTCTTTGAATGTCCTCTAGAAAATGGGGCTCTGCAGAGCAAGGTTTAGAGACTACCCTGAATTTAGGACAGAAAAAAGCATCTTATGAGAATAGATTCTGGCTAGTACACTCTGCCCTCTTTACACCAAAGCCCTTTATTCCATTTTTATTTCTTGCTGCCCACAACCGATTATTGATGGTTAAAAATTTCTCCTCGTGTCCTTTCACAGTGTTTTACTATTTGCTAGTGTTTGACAAACTGCAGATGTCATCAGGAATTACCACATCTTCTATTACAGATCAACCCGGCTCTGAACAAGGCACGACAGTACAATCACACTGAACTATTGTGACCTGTATGAGGAATCAGCATTTGTGTGTGTGTGCTTAAGACTGATGTATAGCAGGCAAAACACCTAAAGGGGCAGAAATACATGTCCACAGAAGTGGTGATAAATAGGACACACAGGGTGTTTGTGTGTGTGTGTGTTGCACTTCTTTCTTCAGTGTTCTCAAGGAATAGTGATGACACTACAAACTTACTGTGCAAAATATTTGAATTAATACATACATACATACCTGTTAGTGCGAATGAGCAATAACAATTTCTTACCTGTATATAGAGTTTCAGAGGTTACAAAACATCCCAACACCCCATCAACCAAATGAGTAGAGAATAACTGATTATGTGATGATTTTTAACAATGACCTGCCACTATTTACTCAGTCTTAGATACTCAACAAACATTCTAAGTCATTTTTGTATCACTGTTGAATCTCTGTTGCTCTAACTATTCCAGCAGCTTGTTGGGCAGGCTTTCAAAGTTTCCAGTTGTCTTATGGTTATAGAGCCTGCATTTCCAATAATACTGGAATCAGTTTAGATTTAAGCCGTAGTTGGTGTGTCTCTTCTAATACAGGATGAGTAGAGCCATTTAGGACCTGGTGGGACCTGCCCAAGTGTCAGATTTTCCACTGGCTCATTTGTTTGGACCCTGAATATGCTCCAGGGTTGCCAACTGGGGATGAGGTGCCCATCACTGGAGGTGTTCAAGGGTAGGTATGTAATGCTTGTGTAGATGTTAAGGGGAAGTGTAAAAGGTTGTACTAGGAAACTGTGGTTAAACTTGGTTAAACTTGGTTCGTTGCTGTTTTCTTTTCTTCTTGGGCATGGTCTTCCCAAACTCCCTTGCAGTTTTAAACTCTTATTTTGTGAAGTCACTGAGCTTTCTGTATTTACTTGTTTTAGCAGCTAGCAGTTACCTCAGCTAATACAGTAACCTTTAAGGTTCCATCCAAGCAGAGTCTAGGATTATAAATCTGTTTCTTTCTTTGTTTTTTTAAGATGGGTATTTTCTGTGTTACCCAGGCTGGGGTGCAGTGCTCACTGCATCCTCAACCTTCCATGCTGAAATCATCCTCCCACCTCAGCCTCCCAAGTAGCTGGGCCTATAGGCGTGTGCGACCACACCCAGCTTTAAAATATATATATATATTTCATAGAGACAGGATCTCACTATGTTGCCCAGGCTGGTCTCCAACTCCTGGGCTCAAGTGATCCTCCCTCCTCAGCCTCCCAAAGTATGGGAATTACAGGTGTGAACCACTGTGCCTTAAGGTGATAAATCTTGACAGACAAGACTCAGTTATGATTCCCTTTGACTTTCTCCCCACTTATAGTTGATCCTTCTTATGTTTTTCTCCTCTCCTCTCTCCACAGGGTATCTGTTTACCCCCTTTCCATTTTTATAAAGCCTCAGATTCACTTATGGACAGGGAGGTGGCTAATGGTGGGTTTAGCCTATCCAGTTACCCAGCTATATTAGTCAGGGAGTCAAGGTTCTTCAGAGAAACAGAACCAATAGGACACAGACACACACACACACACACACACACACACAGAGAGAGAGAGAGAGAGAGAAGATTTATCATGGGAATTGTCCCATGGGACCGTGGAAGCCAAGAAGTTTCATGATGTGCTATCTGCAAGCTGGAGAACCAGAAAAGCCAGTGGGGTACTTCAGTCTCAGTCTGTAAGTCTGAGAACCAGGGAAGCTGGTGATGTAAATCCTTGTATTCGTTTGTTTTCACGCTGCTGATAAAGACATACCTGAGACTGGGTAAATTATAAAGAAAAAGAGGTTTAATCGACTCACAGTTCCATGTGGCTTGGGAGACCTCACAATCATGGCAGAAGGTGAAAGACATGTTTAATGTGGCAGCAGACAAGAGAGAATGAGAGGCAAGGGAAAGCAGAAACCTCTTATCAAGCCATCAGATCTCATGAGACTTATTCACTCCCATGAGAACAGTATGGGGGAAACCGCCTCCATGGTTCAATTATCTCCCACTGGGTCCCTCCCACAACAAGTGGGAATTATGGGAGCTACAGTTCAAGATGAGATTTGGGTGGGGACACAGCGAAAGCATATCAGTCCTGGTCCAAGTCCAAAGAGCTGAGAAACAGGAGTGGTGTGGGAGCCTAATAGTGTAAATCTCAGACTCTGAAGGCCTATCTGAGTGCCTGTGTCAGAAGACAGGAGAAGACAGATGTCCCAGCTCAAAAGGAGAAAGTGAGTTAGCCTCTCCTCTGTCTTTTTGTTCTATGCAGACCCTCAAAGGATTGGATAATGCCCTTCCACATTGAGGAGGGTGATCTTCTTTGCTCAGTCTGCTGATTCAAATGCTAATCTCTGCTGGAAACCCTCACAGTCATACCCAGAAAGAATGTTTGACCAGCTATCTGGGCATCCCTTAGCCCAATCAAGCTGACATTGGACCAGTTTGAAAGCAAGCATGTTTATCGGGCATGCATTCAGCCTGCTGTGGTTTGCTACATGGGTCCAGGGCCTAGGCTGAGTGCACAGAACAAATCCCAACCTGGGAACAAGGGTGACACAGCCTCAGGACATGGTGATTACAGATGGAGTTTGATAGAGCAGACTCCAGGGCCCAAAGTGGAGACTGGGCAGGGATGGTGGAATCAGTGGATCAAGGTGCCTTTGAAAGAGTTACCTACAAGAGATGCCTAGCCCTGATTTCCCAACACCACCACTAAGCTGAGTTCTACTTCCCCATGCTGCTGTAGGGAAGTACTTCATCTACTGCTTAGAAGCCAAGCAAGCAAGTGCTAAATGGCTCTTGCATTCCTTCTGTTGTTTCCAGGTGGGTCCCTAATACACTGCACAATCGTTAAGTAATTAATAGAAGCAGAGAGTTCAGAACGATGGAGAAGGAATTTAATGAAATTTGCTTTTAATGGTAACGGATTATGGATAATCCAAAGGTGTTGACTCTAGTTAGTATAAACCTCTTCCTGAGAAATTAGGTGTTCTTTTTAGAATAAATTTGAATTGGGCTATCTCTCAAAGGGAAAATCATTCTAAGAGTGCATTTTTCCAAAAATTCCTGGTTTTGTTTTTAAACCTTTGAAAAATTATTATCATTATCATCCTCTTCCTCGTCTTCATCATTGGATCTAGAATCTGAATAAAGGTCAGAATTCTGGTTCAAGAGATTAAAGCTCTTGACCAATACCTTGGCCATTTTTGTTAATGTATATAATGGAGTATGATGAATGAGTCCGCTCTGCCTCCCATCTGAAGGCAGGTGGTGGTGGTGGTGATGGGGGGTGTGTGTGTGTGTGTATGTGTGTGTAGGTGTGTGTGTGTGAGAGAGAGATTTCATCAGACTTTTAAGATAAAACCATTTTTATCACATTACATTTGTCAATTACTCTTGACCCAACTGATTCACAATCATATTCTAATAAATATAAATAATACTGGAGTGGGTGATTTAAATGGAAATTTTACATCATTTGAATGTATTTATTTACCTATAGCCTTCTAATAAAGTACTTCTTATGCAGAATTAGATGATTTTAATAAGCATTGAAAGTGAGACAATTATTCAGCTCTGACATACAGTACTTGTGGGTTTTTTTCTCTTGTTTTACTGAACTCTTTGATACTGCATAAGCTATTCACAAATATCAGTTGCTGTTGACATCCGCACCAACAAATAAATTTAGCATAATACACCAGAGGCTGGAAAGTAAAGCTTTTAATTAACCTTTAGAGGATTTTCTAAGATCAGAGGTTTAAAAAAATCAGAGGTGGGAAGGTCCCTGACAAAGGTAATACATGCATTTTCTCCTGACTTTTTGATGTGCCCACAGAGAAAGGCCCCGCTGATGTACCTGCATAAGGCAGTAGATTATCCATTTAAAAATGTATTCATGGAATGACAGTTCCAAGAAAAAAAAGGTACTCATACATTTTATTTTATTTATTTATTTATTTATTATTTTTTGAGATGGAATCTTGCTCTTGTCGTCCAGGCTGGAGTGCAGTGGGGCCATCTGAGCTCACTGCAACATCTGCCTTCCGGGTTCAAGTGATTCTCCTGCTTCAGCCTCCCAAGTAGCTGGGATTACAGGTGGCCACCACCACACCTGGCTAATTTTTGTATTTTTAGTAGAGATGGGGTTTCACCATGTTGGCCAGGCTGATCTTGAACTCCTGACCTCAGGTGATCCGCCTGCCTTGGCCTCCCAAAGTGCTGGGATTACAGGTGTGAGCCACTGTGCCCAGCCTACTCGTACTCTTTAAATGGCCCAATACATGTCTGCCCTGCTGAAACCAGTGAGGAACATCAATAAATGTGACACAATGATTAGTTGAAAATTTAAAAGCCCCAGTTCTAGCAAAATTATGAGAAGGTGTGATTTTCTCCCTCTTTCTTTTTGAATTCTTCTCTTCACTCAGGGAGTTCTCCGCCCTGTGTTAGGAGCCAGATGCTTTCTTGCTGCTCCCTCATCTTCCAGAATGTGAGGGTCCCTGTTCATGTAAGCAGCCCCTCCCAACTTCACATGCCCCACACTGGGATCTAAGCTCACCCATTGGGACTCCCAGCCCTCGCTCTCCACTTTCCAACACGATGAGAATTTCCACGTTCCAGATGTAGTACCAAGTGCATTCCATTTAATCCCAAGACCATCCTTTGCCACAGGTGTTAGTATCCCTACTGTGTATGTACGGAAACTGAGATGAGAAAGGCCAATGACTTGGCCAAGGAATGCACACATGGAAGAGACTAATCTTCTCCTTTCTTCTTTTCTTAAGGGAGGTTTCCTGGAAATAACTACTGCTTTGTTTTGCTTGTTTGTTTCCAGAATCCTTTGTTACTTAGACCTAGCCTGTTACCAATCCCTGTCCATTCTTTTGGACTGTCCGTTCCCATAGACAGTCAACCTCACTTCTGCATTTTTTCCTCCATCCTCTTTGCCACCATCTTAGTCCATTTTGCGTTGCTATAATAAACCATCACAGACTGACTAATTTATAAAGAACAGGAATTTATATACCCACAGTTCTGGAGGATGGGATAAATCCAAGATCAAGGTGTTGACATCTGGTGGGGACCATTTTGCTGTGTTCTTACATAGTGGAAGGTGGAAGAGTAAGAGGGGACGAATGTTGTGTCCTCACATGGTAGAAGAGTGAGTCAGCCCACTCCTCCAAGCTCTTTTTATAGCAGCGTTGATCCAGTCATGAGGGTGGAACCCTCACAATCTCCATTAGGCCCCACCTCCTGACATTGTTGCATTGGGGATTAAGTTTCCAACACATAAACTTTGGGAAACACATTCAGACCATATCAGCCACCCACTCCAGTCCATTCCGCAAGCTCCTCCCAGGCTCATCATTCTCAAACACATCGCTGTGCTGGCTCTCAGGCTGGGAGTCAGCAGGATCAGGGACATCTACCGAGATGGGTGCCTGGGATGCTGGATGGAGGAGATCTCCACTACTATGGTTCTTGCTCTTCCTCTGCTCCTCTGCTCTCTCTCCTCCTCTTCTTTTCTCATCCCTCCCACTCTTCTTCATTTTCCTGAGATTATCAGATAGACCAGGAACAAAACAGCTCTGGCACCTGTTGCTCTCCTAGTCCAGCACCTCCACTCCAGCCTTTAGCACACACATCCACACCTCCACTTGCCTGGCCCCTTTACCACATCGTCTGGATTTCTCAACCTGGCTGTGTCATTCAGGGTCCAATCAGGAAACAGAAACCACACAATACTTTGAATGTGGGATGTTTAATATAAGGCTTAGTTAACTGTAACAGGGAAGTAATGAGAAGATGTAAGGAAAACTCTGAAGGTGACCCTGAGGCTGATGGAGAGCACCTGGGGAAGGACGAGCTTAAAGGAGACCCCTCTTCAAGGCTGAGATTCGGACTGCATCAGAGGTGTGCTTGTAGCCCACTGGGTGGCAGAAAGGCTCCCTGGGTTGCCCATGGTTGCTGGGCAAGGAGAAAACAACAGTCTTGGGTAGAGGTTAAGGCTGGTGCAAGAGTGCATGGAGGGCTACGGGTGTCAGGGGCCTGCCCTCCAGCAGCGTAGTGAAGACTGGGGCATGCCAGACCTGCATTAGGAACATCGTGGCAAGGTGGTCACCGTGGGTGGCCAAGAGGTGGGGCCGGGCCATGAGCCTGAAGACTGCACACTCGACACATGGCTGGGGCAGTGATAAGAGCCATGCAGCTGGAGGCAGAAGAAGACAGCAGCGAGACAGACCCAGGAGGAGAAGCCCCTTCCTCCTGCATAGACTCAGAGCACGCTACTGACAAAGCTGAATATTGTGTTTGGTGCAAAGGAGAAACGCCTGAACTCCCTGGTCACAGAGCAGGTGCAGAGGGAAAGATTTGGGGCTGAGAGGCAAGGGATAAATGGATTGCTAGCTGGACACCAGCCTTTCCCTGTGTCCCCAGTCTGGCTCACCCCACCTCCTGGATTCTGTTTTCCAGCACTCGCCCTCTGGCCTGTCAGTCTGGCTGCTTCGGCTGGTTCCCTCCAGGCTCTGCTCATTCTATGAAGGAATTCTATTCACTTCCATTAAGGAAAGCATTCTTCCTTCTCTATTCTTGATCAAACACTACCCATTCTGCAGGCCCAGTGCAGGGCCCAGGCAGGCATCTGTGAACCGCCCCCTATTCAGTCTTCTGTTGCAGTTCAGCCAGCTCTGTGACAGTGAATTCTTGTCACTTCTTGAGTGTCTCCTGAATTAGATTGTAGCTTCCTTGAGAACAAGGACTGTGTCCCTTTCCCTCTGTTTTCCTACATGCCTGGAATCATACCTTATTCTCCGTGGACCTCCAGTCGATATTACAATGTGATTGATTGATGGCGTGTGAATTTCAGGGTTAGGGGAGCTAGTTGGGGGATGTTTACAGGTATCTGGAAAGAAATTCGGTGGCTACTCCTTTCTCCACATATACCCTAGACCCCAGTGCTCACTGGAGACTGAGAGCCTCCCTGACACAGAGGACTGTTTATATCCTTTCTGGTGCTATGAAATAGTGTGATTGCAACAGCACTAATTAATAGCGTGGAGTTCCCTCCTGTAACTCTGTGTACTGGTGAAGGAGATGTAAAAATTTTAGGAGCAAATTAAAATGATTTTAACTGCGCTGACCTGAGTCTGGTTGGGGAAAAAATATCTTCCTCTCTCATCACTTTTAAAAAGCAGAGTTCCTTTCATAATAGAGACTTATTTCTTGTGATGAAATACCAGACATCGTAAGGAAGTAGAGAAGGAAAATGACCCTAGTGCTTTATAAGGGACAGTTTATTGAATCAATGCCTCTTTGTCTTATTAATTTGTGTTTTCCCAAATGGCCTCTAAGTGATTCTTGAATCACTGTGATCTCAGTCTCAATAGCCAGAAGTAGGATATATTAAAAGCTTTGGCCTGGTCAGTGAGTCACTTATCAAACAAGGCTCCTCTTCTCTTTTTGCTGGCATTTCTGGACAATCTTTTATAAGTTACGTATTTCCTTTTTTTTTTTTTCATCTGAGTGAGATCTGCCCTAACTACCTCCTACCATTAGACTGAGCTGATGTTCCTCTTTTGTATTTCCATAGCATGAAAAGGCAGCAGGGAGAGTATGTATCTTGTATTGTAATTGCTAGTTAACTCTTTGTCATTCTGAACTGTTCCTTTTTAACTATGTATCCTCAGGATTTAAACTAGTGCCTTACACATAGTCAAGGCTCAATAAACATTGTTTGAATGGGTGGATGGTTGGATGATGAAATAAATAGTCGTGGTTCTTTGGGTGGCAAACATCAATAACCCAACTGTCTTAGTCTGTTTGGGCTACTATAACAAAATCACATAGACTGGGTGGCTTGTCAACAATGCAAATTTATTCCTCACAGTTCTGGAAGCTTAGGAGTCCAAGGTCAAAGTGCCAGCAGGTTTGGCGTCTAGGGAAGGCCACCTTCTCAGTTCATAGATGATCTTCTTCTCCACCATACCCTCATGTGGTGGAAGAGGCAAGGAACTCTCTGCAGCCTCTTTTATAAGAGCATGTATCCCATTCCTGAGGCCTCCAATCTCATGACCTAATCACCTCCCCAAGACCCTCCTAACGCCATTACCATGGGTGTTAGGATTTCAACATAAGAATTTGGGGAGGAATAAACATTCAGTCCATTGCACCAGTTTAACTGGTTTTAAGCATAAGAGAAAATACATGGGCTCATGTACCTGGGACATTCTAAGAGTTCTTCTAGCTTCAGGCATGAAGCTAGATTGAGATTCTATCTATCTGCTCATTCTATGAAGGAATTCTATTCACTTCCATTAAGGAAAGCATTCTTCCTTCTCTCTTCTTGATCAAACACCACCCATTCTGCAGGCCCAGTGCAGGGCCCAGGCAGGCATCTGTGAACCGCCTCCTGTTCAGTTTTCTGTTGCAGTTCAGCCAGCTCTCTGACACTTCTTGTCACTTCTTGAGTGTCTCCTTAATTAGACTGTAGCTTCCTTGAGAACAAGGACGGTGTCCCTTTCCCTCTGTTTTCCTATATGCCTGGGATATATATGCAGGGATTGAAATTCTATCACTGGGACTTGATCTTTCTCTCTCTTTCAGTGTGTCTCGGTTCTTCTGTCACCTAGATTTGTGTCATTCTCATGAAAACTCTCTCCATATGGAATAATAATAATAATAAAGCCGCAGAGGGTCCTATGCCAGGGTTTCTCATTGTGAGTGCTAGTGACAACGTGGAATGGATACTTCTTTGTTTTGCGGGACTGTCCCATACATTGCAGGATATTTAGCATCTCTGGCTTCAAGTTATCAAACACCAGCAGTGCCTCCATTCATTGTGACTGCTAAATACATCCCCCACATTTCCAAATGCCCCTTAGGGAGGCAGTATGGCCTCTGATTGAGAACCACAAATCTAGGCTGACTTTGTACCCACGGTCATGATCCCAGAGAAGATGGCCTGATTCTCTATCACCTACTATCCATATCAGTTCCTGAAAAGGATTCTGATGAGCTCTGTTTGGCTTATGTTTCCACCCCTGGGCTAATCACAGTCTTTAATGTGTTCAGGGCTTTGCCAGGGTCTGATTGGTCAATGTATAGTTATTGCTACTGAACGAATTACTCCAAAACTTAGCAACTTAAAATATGTATTACCTAAACCAATTTCTCTGGTCGGGAATCTGTGAGCAGCTTAGTTGGGTGGTTCTGGCTCAGGGCCTCTCTCATGAGGCTGCAGTCAAGCTGTTGGCCAGGGCTTCTTCTCAAGGCTCAATGGGGGCTGGAGGATCTCGTCCGTACTCACCCACATGGCTGCTTTCAGGCCTCAGTTCCTCACTGGCTGTTGGGCACCTTGCCATGTGGCCTCTTCACTGGCTGCTTGAGTGTCCTCTTCAAATGGCAACTGGCTTTTTCCAGAATGGCATATCCAAGAGAGAAAGAGAAAAGAAAAGAAGGGACAAAGAGAACCCATTGTAGAAGCTGCAGTCTTGTAAAACCTAACCTTGAAAATGGCATACCATCCTTTCTGCCATTATTGGTCACGTTAGAGCAGCTACAGTCAACTGTAGGCAGGGACTCCACAAGGGTGTGAATGCGAGGAGGCAGGACCCCTGCGGGGCACCCTCAGAAGCTGCCTCCCTTAGACAATAAGGACGCAGTCTGTGCTCACTGCTGGACATACAGGGTAAAGTCCCAGGAATAACAGCTCCAGGAAATCACAGAGGTGCGGAGGGGCATGTCCCAAAAACAAGGTCATGCAGTACAATCCAAAAGTGCATGTCTGCTACAAATAAATACTGCAATCCACTTCCTCACAAACCGACTCAAGGAGGGCTGCGTAGGGTAAGTTCTAATAAAAATAGTGCTGTGAATTATTTCTGTCTATCTGTAGATCATCATTTGTCTCTTAAGGATCTTTTTCTACTGCCAACTGACATTCCTACTCAGCGCTTATTTGTGCAAAAAGCTTTCACAAGCAATTCAACTGCGGGCTTATAGATAGGTTTTGGAAATCTTGGGAGTAGATCAATATTTGAGTGTTTGTCTCATATAAATTTATTCTGACAGCTGCTTACTTCCTTTCCAAAATTCTCCTTTCTTTGGTGCTCTTTTAATTTTTTGAATGTATAGCAGGGAGAGAGCATCACTGTGTCCTAGTATGTTTTCACTGGAAAGAAGCAGAGGCAGCGTGCAAGACTGCAGGAGAGCTGAGTTTACCACCAGATAAGACATGGCTGCTCGGAAGGCGGTATCTTGCTTGGTTCTGTGCACTCAGAGGGCTTTTCTGCAGTTGGTTTTCCCAGAGCCTGTGTTTCCTCATTTGAGGTGAATGGCATATAGAGGCAAGGTGACTTTTTATGGCTTTGGTCTTTGGTGGAAGTACAGCCAGCTACTGAACCATCCTGACACTCCACTGGCCCCAGGAAGGAGAAGCCACTGTTTGTCTTCCCACCCACCCTGCCACACGAAGCCTGCCAAGCACTGTATAACCAATGCCCGAGACAGTTGATGAAAGATTTGGCTTCACTGGAGCCTTCTCTCAAAGCTTTTGGGAAGTCATACAAGAGACAGATTACAAAGAAGTCTTGCTAGGGTTTAATCACACAAATGAGGAAATAGTGTTCCATTACTCCTTCGACGAATGAAAAAAAAATGCTAAGTGTGAGACCTTGTGTTAGTTAACCCACCCTTCCCCCCCCCTCCCTCCCTCCCTCCCTCCCTCCCTTCCTTCCTTCCTTCCTTCCTTCCTTCCTTCCTTCCTTCCTTCCTTCCTTCCTTCCTTCCTCACTCTGTCACTCAGGCTGGAGTACAGTGGCACAATCACAGCTCACTGTAGCCTCCACCTCCTGGGCTTCAGTGATCCTCCTATCTCAGCCTCCCAAGTAGCTGGGACCACAGGCACACACCATCACACCCAGCTAATATTTTGGTTTTTTTGTTTTTGTTTTTGTTTTTTTTTGTAAAGATGGGGTTTCACTATGTTGCCCAGGCTGGTCTTGAACTCCTAAGCTCAAGAAATCTGCCCACTTCAGCCTCCCAAACTGCAGGTATTACATGTGTAAGCCACCACACCCAGCCATTAAGCCTGATTTCTTACATAAATCCTTTGTGTCAAATTGGGCACCCCATTGACAGTGAGTATTTTGTGCAATGTGGGAGAAGATGTCTCTCCCTCTTGGGGCAGCCCAGTAGGTCACCAAGCTGAGACCAAGCTTTGTCAGTCTCTGGGTAGAGGTTCCCAGGAATGGAGCGTGTGGTGCAGTGTAGCAAGGGCATGTAGGTCTATGCACTGGACATGGCAACTGGTTTTCAAAAATGATTAGACATTTGAAATTGCCATCCTCTTATACTTACTTTGTCCCTGACATTTCCCACCCTTTTAACCTTCCAGGTAGCTGACTACAGTATAATAGAGTAGGTGAAGAAATACACCATCATTAGTAAATAATGCTTGCCTTTCCTCCTGCCCGTTCCAATACAGACCAAAAAGGAGGGAAAGGAAGAAACCATGAAGATTAATTTGGTTGTCTTAGCTGCTATTTATGAGGCCTGATGTTTCTCTTTTATATTTGTAATAATCCAGAATATTGGGGCAAAAGTTCATCCATGGCTGGATGGATCTATAGGATGTGGGATCATTCCTGGGAGTTCTGGGAGAGGTGAGGTTAGGGTTGGGATGTCTCTGGAACGGTGGGTAGGATATGGGTTGTGTCCATGCTTTCCCCCAATACTTAGGCTCTGGCTTTTGATATTCCTCCCCTTGGTCCCCAACCCTGAAGTGAGCAACTGGCAGGGCTTGAAAAAGGTCAGAGCCTCAAGTCTTGGTCTCAGACAAGCCTGACTTCAAATTATACTAGCTGTGTGAGCTTGGACAGGTTACTTAACCTCTCTGGACTTCTGTTTTCTTATCTGAAGAATGGAGATAATCATTGATATGGTTTGACGCTGTGTTCCCACCCAAATCTCATTTCGAATTGGAATCCCCATGTTTGGAGGGAAGGACCTGGTGGGAGGTGATTGGGTCATGGGGGCAGTTTCCCCCATGCTGTTCTTGTGATAGTAAGGGAGTTCTCACAAGATCTGATGGTTTAAAAGTGGCAACTTCCCCTATGCTGTCTCTCTCCTGCCACCATGTAAGACGTGCCTTGCTTCCCCTTCACCTTCTGCTATGATTTTACGTTTCCTGAGGCCTCCCCGGCCACGCAGAACTGTAAGTCAATTAAATCTCTTCTGTTTATAAACCACCCAGTCTCAGGTAGTATCTGTACAGCAGTGTGAGAACGAACTGGAGTGAGGATTGAATCGGGTAATGCAGTGAATGGCAGACCTTGGGGAGGGTCTGCTTCTCTTGTTCTAGCATCCAGGGTGGGCCATCTTCACAGTGTGGCCCCAGGAGCTCCTGGCTTCAGAATGACAGAGCCAGTGCGGCCTCACTGCTCACGAGGTAGGCATCCCCCCTTGGCTGTTTGTTTGTTTTTTTTGAAAATGGAATCTTACTCTGTCACCCAGGCTGGAGTACAGTGGCATGATCTCAGCTCACTGCAGCCTCCACCTCCCAGGGTCAAACAATTCTCCTGCCTCAGTCTCCCAAGTAGCTGGGATTGCGGGCACCTGCCACCATGCCCGGCTAATTTTTGTAGTTTTAGTAGAGATGGGGTTTCACCATGTTGGCCAGGCTGGCTTCCAACTCTTGACCTTAGGTGATCCACTCACCTGGGCCTCCCAAAGTGCTGGGATTTCAGGCGTGAGCCCCCATGCCCGGCCCCTCCTTGGCTCTTAAGGATCAAAATACAATGTTGTTGTTGCTATTGTTTTTTCATCAATCTTCATTATTTTCGTTTCGCTGGTGGGAGGCTGTAATGTCCCAGATGCTTTATCTTGGGCAGTGGGATCAGCATAGCCCTTGGAATTACCTGCCACCTACAGTGTTGCTGGAAGAAGCAGCACCCTCCCTCATGCTCTTTTTTTTTTTTGAGGTTTTGCCTCAGTGAATCCTTATGAGGCTCAGGCAGACAATTTGTCCTATCATTTGACCAGGATTTTTGTTAATAGAAGAAAGGTAGTAATTGTGGAATGCAGCCTGCAGGGAGTAAACAAAACACTTCCCTGCTTAATAAGCCTGTCGTTCATTTTCTCACTCTCCTGCTGGGTCTGTCTTTGTCTTTTTCTTTTTTAAAATGGAAAAATCATTTTGTTGATTTTTTTTTTTCCCTCATTGAAAGACTTTAATGGAAGAAATATTGTGGGATAGTTAGTCTTCTGCCTCCTTTCTCCTCCCTGAAGCTCTGCTTCAATCATATCAAACTGGCTGCAGCCGGGGCTTCGGAACCCAGCTGGGAATAAAACCGGGATGGAGTGGAGCACCACCCTGCCATTTTGCTACCTGGGGCTGTACACGGTGGGGCAGGCTTTGTCCTAGCTCCCAAAACAGTGGTGCTGAGTGTTCTATGTGCAGAGCTTTATGCAAATGCCTACACACTTCTGTGTGCATCCCACCCTGGTCCGTAAAACTGGACCACCAGTGCCTAAGCTGATCAGGAATGGGGAGCCCAGAAAACAAGCCTGCCCAGCCCCTGCCTGCAGGAGCTCTCAGTCTGATGTGCAGAGGAGGTATAGACAGGAGGCCGTGGGGACCGCATTGCTAACAGCTGTGATGAGTGAGGCTTGGGGAAAGTAGGGGAGCTGTGGAGTGATGTGATGGGGATCTGCTCTTCCCTGGATGCTCCGGGTCAAGGCAAATCACTTGAAAAAGGCATTGTTTGGAGCTCTGCATTCACAATCATATTTGTGACTGAACTAAGCGAAGAAAAACAGTGAAGGGTGGGGAAGGGAAGGAGTTAGAAGAACAAAGTAGGCAGCAGCCCTATTTGCAAGCCCTCTACCTCTCAGTGAGTGCTTTCATTATGGAAACCCAGGCCCTTCCTTTCCCTGAGGTTTCTGCACACACTGACAGGAGTGATGCAGAGGCTGGAAGTGCAGGGTGGTAGGACAGACCGATCCTCAGCCTCCGGAAGACGGGCCTTTGAAAGCTCAGCCCTTGGGTCCCTGCTGCGGTGTGCACCACAGCCCCAGCAGCCTGAGCACAGCCTTTCTGCTCACATTGGAGACTAACTTGATGACATCCTGCCCACCTTTGGGTTTGCTTGCATTCGCTGCCAGGACTAAGGCATAGCCATTGTCTTGGTCTTTCAGCTTTTGAAACATTTTCCTCTACTTCCTCTATCAGACAGTATCTAAATGACACCAATAAGTGAAACTGAAGCAGTCAGATCTGTGGCCCTGTTTAGGGTTTGACAATGAATGATAGTGAAGGTGGCTTCCCTGGCCCATCCCGAATGTTTAATTCACTCTTGCGTCAGTGAGCTCACCCCTCATAACTGCCACATTAGCCACCTCACTCTAATAACTTTCCTGGCAAAGGCAGAAGTGACAGCCCAGCCTCAATCGTGACATCACTCCCCAACCCTTTCTCAGCATAGACCGCCTCCCACGGTTTACCATAGCATCTGAAAACACCCGTGGTGCTGAGGCTGGCATTGCCACTTGCAATGATCTGGCCCATGCTGCCTTCTCAGCACCTGCTCCACCCCACCTTCACTTAGTCTATATTCTAGGAAAACTGTATCCACTCTTTCCTGAACATTCTCTGCACCTTCCCACTTCTCTGCTTTTCCTTAAGGAGTTCTGCCACAGGAATACCCTCCACATCTCTACCTGCTGAAATCTCATTGTCCTTCAGGGCACAATGCAAATGTAATTTTCTTCATGAAGCCCTCTGTGATTTCTGCAGCCAAACGTGATTCTGGGCTTCATTATGATTTTTTGAACTTGTGTCTCCTTGTTCATTCCTGACCATGGTTCACACCCTAAGCCCTCATCTTTGATGTGGGTCATCAACTTTCTGGACCAACTTTTTAAAAACAAATATGCATTGAAGGCTTACAGTGTTCCCACTACTTTGCAGATATTGGCAATGGAAAGATGAATAAGAGACTGAATGTGTCTTTGAGGACATCAAAAATCCAGTGGACAGACAGGCAGGTAAACAGCTAATTACAATGAAATGTGCTAAGTGACAGGAACAGGATTCTGGGAGCACACAGAGATGAACAAGGACCCAAACCTACTGAAGTTCCTGGTGTGTGCAAGGAATAGTTGCTAGTCTCTGCGTGGCTGGAGGAAGGACTTGTATAGGGATGCATTGGGAAGTGAAGCTGGAAAACCATGATCCCAGAATGGAAGGGAATTTGTGGGTCAAGCTATATTTCAGGCAATAAGAAAGCATCAGAAATCATGGAGCAGGGGAGGGATGGGTCAGAGCCGAATTTCACAAAGGCTCCTTTGACTTGAGCAGGTTCTACTCCTGGCCCAATTACAGCTGTTAGTTCCTGAGTACCCAGCAACTGCAGGGTGCTTGGCCGTTCCCTGGCAGCAGTGGGGTTCTGTCACAGCAGCCATCAGTAGGGAGTTCCTGTCTCATTGCCGACACATGTGTTCTGAAAGCCAAGTGCAGGACGTGAGCCTGTGGATTCGGAGTGTGTCCAGGCAGAGATGCTGGCCCCAGTAGGGTCTATAATCATAATGGGGTCCACACATGTAGCCTGTTAAATCCTGCCTATCCTCGATAGGCATTGAGAAATGAGTGGCCCCGCCATGGGGCGAGGTGGAAAGAACCAGGATATGGCTATGAACAGTAGATACTAGGACTGCCCTGCCTAGAGTGTTGGAGCAGCTAATCAGGCCCAGGTAGTAGCCTAGGTCCATGGAGCGGACCCACACTGGAAGGGCGAGGCATGCTCATATGAAATATTGCAGGTCTTGCCTCGTTGACTAGCACCCAGATCTGGTTGGCAGCAAAGAAAATGCCCGTGGGCAGTTGGAGCTTGCAGGATCCCATAAATATATATGGGTCACTCGATCCTCATGGGGAAGGGGTGCAGCTGAATTCCACGCCATGTGGCTGAGGATGCTGCCTTATTTCCTGTTGCTGTCAAATCAGGCTCAGGTGCTAGAGGCGGGCAGCCATGGCTGTGGCTGTGGGTGGCTGAAGAAGGCAGAGGCAGGGGAAATGAGGCAGGGCCGACAGTTGTCCTGGTATCGGGTAGACTTTCTTAAATTAGCTGTGTGGAGAGGAAGTAGGAAAGAAGAGCCAGAAAGTCAGCAGCCAGACTCTTCCATACCATCTGGGATGGGAAGCAGAAAGCTGCCAAGAAAAACCATGTGCTGGAGCTAATTGGTAGGACTTGGAAGCAGAAGTAACACAGCACCCTACTAAATCAAGAGGCTTTTTTCTTTTCTTTTTGTTTCTCCTTTCTTTTCTGCTTTTTCTTTTCTCTTTCCTTTTCTTTTCATTTTCTTCTTTTTTCTCCTCTCACCCTTCCTTTCCCTTCTCTTCCCTTCCCTTTCCTTCACTTCCCTCTTTCTTTCATTCTTTTCTTAAACATATAACTCTACGGAGCCTCAAAGAAATGGCACTACTAAGAAATTACAGATCTAAAGATTCCAGATAATAATGTAAACCAGCGAGCCAAGATTAAGCTGAGTCACTTTTGATAGTTTCATGTAAGAAGATACTAACTTTGAGTGTGGAAGTTTAATTTTTAAAAATCTTGCTACAAATTGGATTCCTAATTTGTAATGCCATTTGAAGGGATATTATCTTTAAGAGAAAGTCATCGCAATTGGATCATTGCATGCCTTAAATTCTTAATTAAAGAAAAAATTACTCACGATAAGGAATAGTCAACTGTGAGGTCTATGCTACTGTATCGGGTACAACCAGCCACCTGGTGTAGCGAACACTCCATGTCTTGGAGGAATTAAGGAGTTTTTAGATAGATACATTCTTTTTAACCTTATTCACATACCTCAAAGGTTTCATAAAGAATTTGTACTTCTCAGGGGCAAAGTTTTTCTTTTTTTCTAGTCTGTCCCCAAGCACATGAGGGGACCGGGGCTTTAAGGAGTTGTAACCAAGCTGACAGCTAATGGTTTGAAAAGTCTGCATCTAATGAGGCATTCTCCTTCCCCCTCTTATTTCCTTTCCCCTCCCTCCATTCTTCTTTCTTTCCATCCATTTACTCTTTGCTTATGGCTCTAGTTCTTTTTATTATTATTTTTTCCTAAAAAATATCAATATAGGAAGGAACTGCTCTTTCCAAACTTGCCTATTATGTTTCTGTTTCTCTAGAGATAGAGGACAGGCATCATTAATGCAGAATAACACTTTAATAAACCTTTTGGTTATGAAACGTCTATATCCCAGACCGTCTTCTGGAATAGAGTGGTTTAAGACAACAAGGATATACAAATTTTGTGTAATTAATATGCCTTCATTGAGGGCAGAATTGCACATCTCAGATGACTTTTCTCCTACAAACAACTTTTTTTTTCTTCTATGGGAGCCTCAGAAAATATCTGCCTGGACTCAAAGTTGAAGAGACGTGGTTCTTTGGGAGCCGAGTTGACCTCTTCTCTGTGACCACAGAGAATGGTGTCTAGTGGAGACCTTGAGGATAACTTGACCCCTGGGCTCCAAGAGTAGCCAAACCTCCTGTTATCCCGATCAAAATGCATTTATGTCATCAAAGCTTAATTAATCATTACAATCTGTAATTAGAACTAACAAGTAGTGCGGGGTTCAAGCTTGTGCAGAGAGCCAGACGGCTGATGAGGTGACCCTGACAGTGAGGACAGCATTCCTGGGGCAGTCCCAGGAGTACAGGGTTTGGATCGCTGTTTTCAGGGCATTATTGAGCATGTGAGCCTTGAAGGGTGGAGGAGCCTGGGGCACCTGGGTGTCTGGCACATCCATGGAGCCACTCTTCACACTTCCGTGTGCTCAGATTCTTGGTGAAAGGAGACAGGACGTCATTCTTGCCTCCTGCCATCAGAAAGGAGGCCAGCAGCAGGCCTGAAGTCAACTTCACGGAGGTGGGTGGACTGGAGCTATGATTTGAACAAAGCACATCCTTCCGATTGTCCACTTCCCTGGCCCCCTATTACTTACAGTTTGCTCTCCTACTAACACTCGATTTTACACTCTTCTGTTGATGCTCAGATTTCTCTCTCCCCATCCAGGTGGAACCTCCATGAAGGTATCCTTCCCCTACCAGGATTTCCGTAAATACCTGCAGAAGAGCAGCTCAGTGCCCAAAGTCTTGCAGTTTTCCACAAGACCTATTTGAGGTACAGCAGAACCATAGCTTAGAGACTTGGGATCAGAAAGTCAGAAAATGTCCAGTTCCTTAGCCCAGAATAGGCCACTTCACACCACGTCTAACCCCTTGAGGATCCACCAATCCCTCATTTTCCTAAAAGGCACTTGCAAGTCTGCACAGGTGAAGAAAGAAGATAATTCCCAAGAGTGCCAAAAAGCCCCTCCACCCCGACCCCCGCGGCAGAAACTGCCCCTTTTAAAGAGTCACACAAATGGGAAAAAAACACTGGATTTCACAGCTCAGCAGTTTTGTAATCAGAAAAATCTGGATTTGAGTCCCCAGTGTATCATTCTCCGGCTGTATGACCTTGGGTAAACTGTTTTACTTACATGATTTTCAGAACAAGTGGAGAAGGAGGAGTTTTCATTTCCATTTAAAAAATAAGGAAAATGTGGCTGGGTACAGGGGCTCACTCCTGTAATCCCAGCGTTTTGGTAGGCAGAGGTGGGAGAATCGCTCGAGCCCAGGAGTTTGAGACCAGCCTGGTCAACGTGACAAAACCTCTGCAAAAAACAAAAAGCAAAAAATCAGCTGAGTGTGGTGGTGCATGCCTGTAGTCCCAACTACAGGCTGAGGTGGGAGAATCGCTGAGGTGGGAGAATCGCCTGAGCCCAAGAGGTCACGGCTGCAGTGAGGCATGATTTTACCACTTCACTCCAGCCTGGATGACAGAGTGAGACCCTGTCAAAAAAAAAAAAAAGAAAGAAAATGAGACATGAGACTAACTGAGGCTATGGGAGTAAAATGTGGAGCATGATGCACATCCACATGCAGTATACAGAATGTGTTCAATATACAGAAGGTACTTGCTGTCATTAGAGTTTATTGCCTTGGAATAATGATGATGATGATATGAAGAAGTCTTACGTTTATATAGCTCTTCAACATTTACAGAGGACTTTTAATTATCCTCAAGAGAGTGGCATGCATTTAAGGAGTTGGTCCTGGAGAAACAGGCCTTGGCTTCCTTACAGGCAATTGATTTTTTTGTTTCAAGAAAGATAAGTCATTTCTTACTCCTTACTAACACTGGTGCTTCCCTTGTGTGCCACTAAACAGAGGCATGGTCTTGGTACAAAGCCCTGGGGAGAGCACAGCTATCTCCTCTTGGAACCAATGCACCCCCCTGACCAAGACCAGAGATTCCAAGAGAGGCAATGGTATGGAGGCCCCCCTGGGACATACTGTCCCAGACAAGGAGGGGCTGATGCGTATCTCTAAAATGGAAGAGCTTTCCCATGAACCCTAGTTCCTTATTCCTGGACCTTAAACAGTTTTCCATTTCATTGCTGTCATTTGGTCTTCTGCAGTGGGTTGAAAGGTCTCCTCCTCCCCATCAGAAAGCACACCCTCTAGGAATCTGTGACTGTCATTTTATTTGGAAAAAGAGTCTTTTCAGATGTAATTAAGAATCTCAAGATGAGATCATCCTGGATTATTCAGGTTGACCCTAAATCCAATGACAAGTGTCGGTATAAGAAATAGAAGAAGAGAAGATGGGGCACACAGAGGAGAGGGCCATGTGAAGACGAAGGCAGAGATTGAAGTGAGGCTGCCACAAGCCAAGGGATGCCTGAAGCCACCAGAACCAGACGAGCAACGACGAAATTTTTCCCTAGAACCTTCGGAGAGAGAACATGACCCTGCTGAAACTTTGATTTTTGGAGTTCTAGCTTCTAGAACTTCAAGAATAAATTTCTGTTGTTTTAGCCACATCGTTTGTAGCAATTTGTTACAGCAGCCCTACCAAACTAATATACCTTCTCTCTCTCTCTCTAACACACACACACACACACACACACACACACATTTCCACCTTTAAAAAAAGGAAGAAGATGAAAACAACGTTAAGGGGGAGAAATACTGAATTATTCATATGCCCAAAAAAGGTAACATCTCCCCTACTTGAGGGCGAGACCCCTGGAAGGAATTTCTCCCTCCCTACTCTCTTTCTCTGCTCCCTCTAAAAGGTTGGAGAAAGGCTGGCAGGTTTATTCAGCTGTTTTACGTGCTTCCCCCATCTGTATTCCCTTCAAACTCATCCATTTATCTCAATCACAGAAGGGACTTGCCGAGCGAAGCCTGACATTTTCCAGTTCTTGGGTCTGTGCCTGGAATCAACAGCCCTCACCAGGAAGGCGGAATGAACTCCCGGGATGTCAGTGCAGAAGCCCTTGGGCTGCCTGGCTGTGGCTTCCCTTCCCTCCCCTGGAGCCATTGCAGGGTGATGCCAGGCTCCACGTGAGCAGATGAGTGCTCACTGAGCAGGATCATAAATCCTGCCTAAGCAGCCCTGGTGGCTTCAGGAGAGTCAACACCAGAATGGTCCCCTTCGCTCAGGATGGCCAACCTTTAAGAAAGGTTAGATGGATTTAAGGTGCAGCTTTGTGTCTGTTTGCTGGCCAAAATTTTAGTTTACCCAAAGCCCACAAGACTTCTGAAAGCTCCCTTATCCATCCTTGGGTCCAGGGTTTCCGTGATGGAGAATATGGCTCCAGTGTAGCTGACATCACTGGTTCATCAAATGAGCTAGACTTGGTGCAGGGCAAGCAGAAAAAACAAACAAACAAACAAAAAAACAAAAAAACTGATACTCCTCGTCATTACCGCAACTCGCTGACATATATATCTATTCAATTAACAGCTTTCCTGACCAGGTTTAGGTCTTAATAAGCAGTCTCATTTTTTTTTAGGTTTTTAAAAAAAAAGTCTAGTTTAATCTAATATGAAAGCTGTACGGTCTCCCATTTAAAGCTTCTTGCCCTCGTCCAGCATTGACCTGCATTAGTCTTGGAAACCCGCACTGGGGGAGATAGCAGAGCTGTCTGCTTCTTCAGGATTTGTCTCCCACCCTATACTCATCTCCCACCCCCCAGGCTGACTTGGTCTCCATGGGGAGGTAGAGGAAGAGTGGGGAGACAAAGTGCAGGAAGGGGAGACAGTGCCCAAATGCTAGCTCTGATTATGGTGAGTTCTGTGAAAATGTCCCTCTGGGGAGCCCCCTGGGAGTCCCCTGCCCACTGCATGGCTCACGGGTGCAGTGGTGCAGGGATGCCCCCTGCATAGTTCATGGGTGCAATGGTGCAGGTGATGCCCCCTGCATGGTTCATGGGTGCAATCGTGCAGGTGATGCCCCATGGACCTGCCATTTTGATTGCTCCTCCCTGTTTCTGCTTTTGGAGATCCACCCTTCACAGACTCTTCATTTGTGGTCACTTCCAGCTGCAGATGGACCTGTTGGGAGAGACCCTTTCAAGACAGCTCAAGCCTCATGACCTTCTGCAGCATCCGCTCTGGTCCATGGTGAGCACGCATTCACCCCTCTGAACTCTGGGAAAGCAGGCTGCTCACACTTTGTTCTCCCACCCTACATCCAAGGGGGCCTCAGGTCAGACTTTTGTCTTCAGAATGCTACAGATGGGCTGAGATCAGGCACTCTCTCTCTCTGGGCCCTCCAGACTCCAGGGGCCACATCATGTTCTGCAAGTATTTCCCTAAAAGCCCCCTCACCTGACTTCAGGAACACCCATCATTTTCGTAACAGGGATGAGGGAACACCCGGCCCTCCAGACCATCAGGAATCCTGCCTTGCACCTGCTCCCTGATCACTCTCACCCCAGGTGCAGAGCCTGTCGGCAGCCCTGGGCTTGAGGTCACACACCTGGTTTAGGGGACCCAATAGGCAGTCCTTCGTAGATGGTGCAGCGCCTTTTGTAGAGTGCGGATGCATTTGCCGCCTCCGAATCTCCTCTTTGGGGCATCAGCAGAGGACTCACTGACTATACCTTCAGAATACTCTCATTCCCCCAGTCCTCCCTGTGGTCATTCTACAGCCCCTTTAACCCTCACTGCCTGGTGTCCATGTGTTCTCCGTTAGATCATAAGCTCCCCCATGGAATAACTGATGAACTCCAGTCCTAAGACAGGCTGGAGAAGGTACAAATTCTGTCAGTCAATGTCACTAGTGTCTCTGTCCCTCTGGGCATGGTGACTCTCACCTGTAATCTCAGTTACTCAGGAGGCTGGGGCAGGAGGATTGTTTGAGCCTGAGAGTTCGAAACCAGCCTGGGCAACATGACGAGACTCCACATTGTCTCTATCTGCCCTGGCTCCTGATGCCTTCTCCGGAGAGAGGGCTGAGATGGGGTCAGAGAGAGGAACGAGAGCAAGGTGCCTGTGGGCACCTCCGTTTCAGGGAGGTTCCTCTCCACCTGCAATGCAGGGCCGTGGGTGCTTTTCAAGTGCATACAAGAAGACTTGGACGCCACCCTGGAGAGTGCTTCCCTGGCTGAACCCCCAGTCTAGTCTGCATGAAGGAAGGCAGATTTCTCCTGATAACAATACTTTGACCCAAATCTCTGCCAAACAATGACCTGGGGCTATGATGCTACCTCTAGTCAGATCCCCCTTCAGTATGAATGGTACCATGTTCCAATCATTCCTTCTGCAGTCGCAACAGAGGAGCATTTTGTTTGTCGTCCCATTGGAGACAAGTGGGAAGTCACCTGGGGAAGAGGGAGAAGGTGAGAGGGCAGGAGTTCGAGACAGAGGAAGGGGCAGGAGCCCATTTTGGGAACCACAAGTGGTAACGCTTGGCTGATTGTAGCGTGCATGGGGGCATCCGGGAGAAGGGGCAATGGAGAAAGCCGAGGCTGGGGGAACAAGCAAGAAACCAATTATGTGGGGCCTTAATGGTCAAGCCAGGGATTCTCAGTTTTGTTCTAAAGGCAATGGGAATATATTAGCAATGGGAATATATTCAGATATTTAGGAATTTTAAACAGGGATGACATGAGCAGCTTTCTGTTTTAGAACGAGTACTCTGCCCCATGAAGCGTTGGTGCCTCCCTGGAGGCAGGGAGGCGAGGTAGGAGGCTGTGGCAGACGACCAGGGAGCGGTCATGAGGCAGTGAGATTAAGAAAGTGGGATGCCTTGGAGAGAGAGCCAGGAGGTGAGGTTGACAGGGTGCGATGTTGGGTAGTAGGAGGTAGGAGAGAGAGGAGCCTGGCTTGGGGAAATGGGTGGATGGTGGTGGCATTCCCTGGGGTGGGGAACACAGCACGGGCACATGGTATGTGCGGAGGTGCACAGTATGATCTGGTTCCTGTTGGGGTTCCCCGCCCTGCTAAGAATGGTCCTGGGCCCCCACTTCACTGGATAGCCCTCTGTCCCTCCCCTGTCCTAATTTCACCAGGGAATAGCACAGTTGTAGAATAATTCTCAGGAGTGGCTTGTTCCTCCTTCCTCAGCTAGAGTCCAATGGATACACCCACCTCAAGACCAGATTGTCGTAGTGTTGCAAGGGGACTCTATCCTGGAATGCTCTTTGGGTAAGACAGCTCCTGCAAGGTGTGGTGTCTATATACGTTGGAATAAAAAGTAACTTTGAGGTCTATATATTGGATGTTCCACCCTGATTTAGCTCCATTTGGTCTACCATTTGGGGAAATTGAGCCCAATCAAAGGTCTAATTTTATCAGACGTACAAAGCTCTTATTTAGCTTTTTCTTTGCTGCCTTTGCTTATTTAGCACACTCAAAGTTTAAAAACTTAATAGACTGAAGAAAAATCACCTATGGCAGGGGCTGGCTAAATATCAATCCTGTTTTCTCTTCCAGGCACACTGGGAGATTGCATTTCCCAAATTCCATTGTACTTAGGCTGGGGCCAGATGACTGGGCTTTCGCCAGTGGAATGTGGCCGAAGAGATGCAAGCTGCTTCTGGGCCTGGCATGAAAGCCTGAACATGCTCCCTCTTCCCCTTCTGTGACAACATGGAAATTCACGTGTTTAAGATGGTGGCAGCGTATGATGGAAGGAGCTTAGATTCCTGAGTCACCTCCTGGAAGAGAGCCACCAAGCCACGTTCCATGTGATTTGAGTAAGGAATAGGCCTGTATTGTATCAAGCCACTGAGATTGGGGAGTTGTTGTTGCAGTTATTTATCCTAACGTACTATTACAGCAGTATATCAAGGTGTTCTGTGACTGGAAGACCTCTCTTCTGCTGATTTTCTATATTAAAATTTGCTTGCTGGGTCATGGGGTCATGAGAAGACAGACAGGACATCATACAACTTCTTTAGCTAAGCTCAGCCTCTCATTGTACTACTTTGAAAACAGAATGCACATATTTTAATGCATGTATGCACACAGACATATTTCTAAATCTTGAAGTATCTACTGGCTGACAAGCACAAGCTTCGAAGGAATTCATAGATACTAGACCACAGTCAAGAAAAACAGAGTTTAAAACGTCCGGTGCTTCCAGACAGGATTTTTTTTTTTTCAGAATTGGAAGTGTAATGACGACCCCTCATGGGCACACCCTCAGACCAACCCTCATCTCAGTACTTCTCTATTGGAGGGAGCGACTTCTGTTGTACCTTAAATATTCACCCTGTCACCATCATCATGGGGACAGCTTGGCGTATCTTTCCCTCCCTGCTCAAGGGTCAGCATGTAGGCAGTGGGGACTCAAGGTTAGGATGACCAGAGACGAAAGCGAGGAATCAGAACCATTGTGTATATAACCAGAAGACTGAAGTTACAATGCTTGACTATTTTTCTCTTCTCCAAGGGAGGGAAGTTAATTTTGTCCCCACTGAAGGGTTTTTTCATGATGTATCCTCAGCAGAGAGAAGGATGAGGAACCCATTTCTGTGAAGGGCCACTGAAACCACAGGCAGAAAAAAAAAAATCGCCATATAAGATTTTTTTTCGAGGCAGAGTCTCACTCTGTTGCCCGGGCTGAAATGCAGTAGTGTGATCTCGGCTCACTGCAGCCTCCACCTCCCGGGTTCAAGCGATTCTTGTGCCTCAACCTCCTAAGTAGCTGGGATTACAGATGTGCACCATCATGCCTGGCTGATTTTTTTGTAGTGTTAGTGGAAATGGGGTTTTGCCATGTTGGCCAGACTGGTCTCGAACTTCTGATCTCAAGTGATCCACCTGCCTTAGCCTCCCAAAATGTTGGGATTACAGGCATGAGCTACTGCACCTGACCACAGTATAAGATTTTTAAAACAATTATTCACATCCCAAAATAAATTATAAAAGCTCATTATTTCTAGTTCATAGCCATGTAAGAGAAATACATGTGGACCTGTTGGTATAGAGAAAGGGAGTGGTAGCTGGCCAGGCTGAGACAGACATGGTAAAGAATTGGGAAATGAAGGCAAGAAAAGAGCCCCTCTCTCTGTCTCCCTCCCTCTTTCTCTCTCAATTTCTTTGTTTCAATCTCTCTTCCGCTCTCTCTCTATGCACGTGCCCTAAAGCTATAACTCATATTTTAAAATGAGAAAATGTTATCTGAAACGTCTCTAAAATGCTTTACCTTCTCCCCAAGATCTGGAAACCACAGGTGCTTTGGAAAGTTTCTCTTTTTCTCATTTTCTGATAAAAAATTCAGGTTAAAAACCCCCAGCTCCAGGTTTTTAGTCGACTCGTGTATCTATAAATGAGCTGTGGTACTCCTCATTTCTAAGTATAAAGTCGTTCTCTCTTTTTCTGGTTTTAAAAACCTTTTCGAGCTAAAATCATAGATTTGAGATTTAAATTTTGTGTGTTGTTACTAGAAAAGCCACTGAAACATGTGGATTTATGCTCTGTATGCCAGATGGGAGGTAGTCGGAGCCAGAGCTGACTCATGGTTTGGAAGCTACATATTTCCAGTTTGGGGTTGTGTTGTTTTGCTTTTGTTTTTAAACCCAGCATTTTTCAATAGAGCTTGGGAGAGGAATTAGCAGAAGAGGATTCCAATCCATTAACCATTTGGGTGATCTGGATCCCTGAATTTTACAGCTCTGGACTGTATCTCCAAGTGGTCACCTAGTTCTTGCATTCAAAGCTTCTTGGACACTGACTGACCCTCACTGGGGCAGAGCCGCCCTAATTTGTAGGGTATGTTTGCCGGCTTGCTGTTGCTCACTGTCCTTTTTAGGCAATGGCCCCTCTGTCGCTTGACAGCTTGTGATCACCTGCAGAGGATGGGAAGCGACAGCTGAGCCTTGCGTTGAAGACATAAGCTTCTGTAAAAGGTTTGGGGAAGCAAATTAAATGCTGCCTGAATTTAGATGACTTATGGATTCAAACCCTACTTTTATTAGATTATTTGTGGGTTGAAATTCTAAAGTTAATTCAATCAAACGTCTAGTAAAAATATTACAAAATCAGCTACATGAGTCTGACATCACTGAAATGAGACCCCCTCACATAATTTGATTTTCTTTTCTCCTTACGGTGTCACTGTAGAAATTTTTGCCTTACATAGTGGGGAAGCTGGGGCCATGTGCCATCCAACATAACAACTGAGTTTAAACCAGAATCCCTCACCAGCTTCAGTTTGAATGTACTCAAATATTAGGCATTACATGGAAATAATACATACTGGATATTTAGAGACAGAGTCTCACTCTGTAGCCCAGGCTGGAGAACAGTGGTGCAGTCATAGCTCACTGCAGCTTCGAACTCCAGGGCTGAAGTGATTCTCCCGCCTCAGCCTCCCAAAGTGCTGTGATTACAGATGTGAGCCACTATACTCCACCGCACTTGGTATAGTCATACCTGTAAAATATCAGAACAAACAAGTATCCTTGTAAATAAGAAGTTGACATCTTGAGTTGGTTTTATTCTGAAAGTGCATATTATACATTTCCTCCACCATCATTTAAAAAAACTGAATGTTCATAATTGTCCTGTTTGTTGCCTCTGACTAATATGACTTACAACAAGATGCAGGGTCAGGACAAAATGAGAAGCCGAAGAATCATACTCTAGAGCTGGTTCGTGTGTATTCTGGGGTATTTATACTCTGCAAAAAAAAATGATGTTCCTGTACTTGCAGTGTGTATCCATAGATCATAGCTGAAATTCTACACCGAATGAACTTATCAGCTGCCTTTTCTCATCGCGTTCATTGCCTCTGACAGATCTATCCCCAGCTGGTGTTGACTTCTCCCTACGGTGCGGGGAGATCATTAATCTTGTATGTTCTCTTACTCCAAGGCCTTTTTTCTTCTTTGCTGAGGTTTTAAAACAGATTGTGCCTGTTTCTACAGGCCTTTGAGAGATCTGTCATGTGTCCTCTTTTAAGCAGGTTGTATAAAAACCAATTACCTGAGTATAGCTAGGGTCATGGGCAGTAATTCTGTTACCAGGGTGGGAGCCCTGATTTTGTCATCCTTCCCTATGTCAAAATCAGAGTGAGGGCACTACCAACAGAAGCATTTATTACTTAGCAACTGAGAGATGCTTTCAAGCCATTCTAATTGGTGATTCTTCTCCAGGGCTGGTGGAATATCTCCATCTTGCCTCCTGGGCTGCATTGATAAGGAGCTGGATACCTCACCAAATCATGAGTGAGAACTGCCCACAGTGAGTGAGAATGCAATTCCTGAGGGCCTCAGTCACCAGTGCAGACCTCCTTGTAGTTGAACTTGGCAATGGGCAAGTCTCTTGGCTTTGGAGAGAGAAAGGATTGTGTCTGCACAAGCAGAATAGAGAAGTGCAATAGAATGATCTAGTGGAGGCAGGTGTTTAGAGAACTGTCAATACTTGTTGAGTGAAAGAACAGGTGTACAAAACTGGACAGTACACCTTAGACTTAATAAGCACTTCCTTCCCAATAGCTGGTTATTTGTTTGTTTCTTCCCAAATTATTTAGGGAGTCATATCAACTGCCCATTTTATATCATTTTCATTTTCTGTAGCAAGGAACTTACTACTTTAGTATCATTATTTAAAAGTGACGAAGACACACCACTTATTGAATGTTTACACTGCTTTCTCCCCACATTAAAGCTCTTCGTGAGATTAAAAGCAAATGATGACAGAGTGCAGAGACCAAGGCTACATGCTCCCATCAGACTTACTCCTCCATCAAAACATCTCTCTTCCACGTTCCTTTTACCTGGAGCCTGAGAAGTGGGAAGTGACCCACTGGGGCGCACTCCATAATCTCCTTTAAGCTCTCATTCTGAGACTTTTGGTACAGGCACCAAACAGATTGCTTTACCACATTGACAAATCCGTGCTGAACCCTTTTCCGTGCTCACTTGTGACATCTTATTTGGACCCTCTCAGTCACCAACAGTGCTGTTCATTCTCTGATTGAATCCTTTCTTTGGGATTTGCAAAGCGCAGCAAACTCTTGGCTGTGACCTTGGAATAATAGTCTTGGCTCTCTCCTGGCTGTACCTTCAAGTCACCTGAGTGTACATAATTCTGGTTATATTTGGTCCTAAGACCCTTCTAAACTAATTCTGCCCCCGCTGGTGGGGGGTTTTACCAGGTTCAGCCCAACCCTTTGAAATGGAACAAACAAAAGGCCCAATCGATAGGGTGGTTAACAGGAGAATGTTCATGATTTGAAAAGAGTCCAATAACGCATATAAAAACACTGGCTTACTGTTGATCTCCATACACTTTTTTTTGTTGTTGTTGAGTCTGAGTCTCACTCTGTTGCCAAGGCTGGAGTGCAGTGGTATGATCTCAGCTCACTGCAACCTCTGCCTTTTGGGTTCGAATGATTCTCTTGCCTCAGCCTCCCAAGTAACTGGGATTACAGGCACCCACCACCATGCCTGGCTAATCTTTGTATTTTTAGTAGAGACAGGATTTCATCATGTTGGCCAGGCTGGTCTCGAACTCCTGACCTCAAGTGATCTGCCCGCCTCAGCCTCCCAAAGTGCTGGGATTACCGGCATAAGCCACCGGGCTCGACCTCCATATACTTTAAAAATACTACTGTTGTTACTGATAAAAGCAATAATAAAAATAAGTAGCTGCTGTGTTTAAAAGTGTTTGTGATTTGACCGTTGTGGGGATTTCTGTCTGGGTTGGAGGCACCGAGGCTCCCAGGGAGGGATGGCGTTTTCCTCATGATCTCTGAGGAAGCAGTTGAGCCTGTGCAGGTGGTGAGCACTTCTTCTGGGTTTACTGAGCACCTCTCAGTGCAGGGAAAAGTTTTTATTTTTTATTTTACTTTAAGTTCTGGAATACATGGGCAGAATATGCAGGTTTGTTGCATAGGTATACGTGTGCCATGGTGGTTTGCTGTACCCATCAACCCGTCATCTAGATTTTAAGCCCCTCATGCGTTAGCTATTTGTCCTAATGCTCTCCCTTCCCTCCCCTTACCCCCAACCCTTGACAGGCCCCAGTGTGTGACGTTCCCCTCCCTGTGTCCATGTTCAACTCCCACTTATGAGTGAGAACATGAGGTGTTTGGTTTTCTGTTCCTGTGTTAGTTTGCTGAGGATGATGGCTTCCACCTTCATCCATGTCCCTGCAAGGACATGAGCTCATTCTTTTTTATGGCCGAGTAGTATTCCATGGTGTATATGTGCCACGTTTTCTTTATCCAGTCCATCACTGATGGGCATTTGGGTTGGTCCCAAGTCTTTGCTATTGTGAATAGTGCTGCAATAAACATACGTGTGCATGTGTCTTTATAGTAGAATGATTTATAATCTTTGGGTAGATACCCAGTAATGGAATTGCTGGGTCAAATGATATTTCTGGTTCTAGATCCTTGAGGAATCGCCACACTGTCTTCCACAATGATTGAACTAATTTACACTCCCACCAATAGTGTAAAAGTGTTCCTATTTCTCCACATCCTCTCCAGCATCTGTTGTTTCCAGACTTCAATAAGTGCCATTCTAACTGACATGAGATGGTATCTCATTATGGTATTGATTTGCATTTCTCTAATGACCAGTGATGATGAGCTTTTTTTTGTATGTTTGTTAGAGTGTGGGGAAAGTTGTAAGGACTAGGGCTGTAGAGGAGAATCAGATACACAAGGAGCTTGATTGAGCTCACACAGCTTATATCTTAGTAGGTGAAGAAAAGAAGAAAGAAAAAGTACTTAAATAAGACATGTTTGGGTAGTCCACTGCCAGGAACCTCCCTGGGGAGAGAGTGCTGATGGCACCCCCTTCATCTCCTGCCTCTCCCCCTTCTAGAAGCCCTCCACCCAGTGTAGCCTCTACTTTTCTACTTTTGTTTGTTTGTTTGTTGTTGTTTTTTGAGACAGAGCCTTGCTCTGTTGCCCAGGCTGGAGTGCAGTGGCACAATCTCAGCTCACTGCAACTTCTGCCTCCTGGGTTCAAACTATTCTCCTGCCTCAGCCTCCCGAGTAGCTGAGATTACAGGCAGGCACCACCACGCCCGGTAGCCTCTACTCTTAAGCATTCCTCACCACTATGCCCAAAAGAAATAGTCAGGCCCCTATCCACAGACTTCTACCAAGGATGTGATCACTTCTGCTCTTAGGGCCTCATCTTCCTCATCTGTAACATGGATGGGTGAGATTTGATCTTAAAATCTTTCCTACCTCTATGATTTTGAGAATATGAAAAACTGAAGTGGGTGGCAGGGGTCAAAGGCAGCTCTCCCCCATTCTGTGCCTAGAAAGATGTGTTTCAAGTGTTGGGGAGGCAGCATTTTTAAGTTTTTAAGTCAAAGGTCATAGTTCCCCCACCATTTTTTGAACAGTGACTGATATGGGGCTGAGAGCCCAGGTACTAAGAAGTACCTGCTTATTATTGGTCTTGCGATCATCTGGACCATCACTGTTGTCACGGCTACCACACATCAGCGCTCCTGTGTGCCGGACACTGTGCACACAGGACACATCATCTCACCTAGTCTGTACCATAACCCTGCAAAGAGGGCCAAGTTCCCACTTCAAGTTAAGAAAATGGAGACTAAAGTAGTGAAGGAACTACTAGTAAGTGGCAGAACTGAAACCAAATCCAGGTACAGACGTCCATGAAAGGCACTCTTTCATGTGAGTGTTTTGGATTTTGCTTTTGTGCAAAGCCTTAGCCAAAAGGTGTTTATGAATCAGACACCAAGCAAAATCTCCCCTGGTTGAGAGCCATGGGCCTATCTCAAATCTCCCCTTCCCATGTCTTCTTTCCTATTTCTGTCTTATTTCTCCTCGCAGCACTGTTCACTCTCTAGTGGCAATGTGTTGTATATCTGTTTGCCGTCTGTCTTTCTGGCTAGAGCATAAAGTACATAAGGGTGGGGGCTTTGCTTTGTTCCCTGCTGTAATTCCAGCCCCTGGAGCAGCATCCGCTACATCACAGCTGCTCAATAAATACGAGTGAACTACTGAGTGTGAGGAGACAAGGTTGCAGAAAGGAGGAAAAAACTGCAAGGCCCCGAAAAGGAAAGGATGGGATGTAAAGAGAGCCAGAAGGAAGGATACAGGAGGCCAGAGGCCAGGAGTCCCTGCATGAGGATGGGTGGTGGGCCAGGAGGCAGCTGGTGCCCAAAGGGCATACAGGCGAGGGAGAAGCCCATCGGCACTTTGGTGTGGTCGGCAACACAAGCCTCTTTACCAAATCTCTCAAACATCTTTCCATATACCATGTAACAGGGTATTTTTCTGTTTTTTTTTTTTTTTTTCCAGGGAGTTCTATGTCCTCCCCTACTGCTGATTGCTGAAGACAGACCCCCCCCAGCAAGAGCATTTGACCAAATCTTGGTGACCCAGAGAAACACGTGTATCCACCAGGCATTGAGTCACATCAATGAGATGACACTCAGCCGGGCTCAATTCCCCAACCTGGTTTTCTTTACAGTTCACTTTCTCCCTGGGGAAGCACTGAGGACCACAAGAGGCTGGTAACGGAGATGACGTTAATTATAAACGGTGCAGTGTCCCGGTGAACATAAACCACTGGCTCATTCACAGTTATTTCTGAGAAAATAATTATTTTGCTTTTGCTCTAGTCGTTCTTTCACTGAAATCTAATGAGATGATAATGGGTGTGACAGTGTTTGTTAAAGTGCAGAGTTCCATTAAAATGTGGGGAAATGATATTATTGCTGTGAGAGGAAATGGCTGTTTTCTTTTGGCAAGGCTTTGGACATCAAAGTGTTTGTTGGCTGTGAAAGTGAAAAGGGCTTTGTGTGCACCCTGGGGAACAGATTCTGCCCCAGTTACTAAAGAATCCTTTTAAGGGTGGAAGCCAGGACAGTCAGGCAGCGCTTCTCTTGGTCTCCAGATGGGGGTGCCCCTAAGCCAGACACAGATTCCTCCCAGCTTCTCCCTGGACAGTTTCCCTGGAGCCAAGGAAGTGTCTGCCTACTGCAACTCGCCCCAAATAGCTTTATCAAGTATTGCAGGACACTGGGAAGATGAGATGGGGTAACACTGATGCTATATATGTCTTATATATATGTGCTTCCTAGCTCATGAGGTGCTCACATAGTCTAGTGGCCTTTGATGCTATTTTCCTGTACAGTGTGAGAAATATAAAGTCTTAGAAAGGAAGAAGGTCATCAAGAAAGAAAGAAAAAATGAGACAAAATGCCCTGCCATTAAGTGGATTACCAGTTTCTTTTGTGAAGTATGGTTTTAGTAATGAGAACATTATTTAGATAAAAGCAAGCATTTAGAAAAAGTCCAAAACCATAAAAACAAAAACTCTCTTCAAATTGCAATGCCCTTCATTTTCCACAGAAGCTATGTATTTCAAAACATGCCTGCTATGAAAATTCTGCCAAATAAGAATTAGGAAGTGATTAAAGTCTATGGCTTACAACTTTTTACGTACAGCCTGAATTCTCTACTCTGCTGCCTCTCCAACCACTTGCTGAAACTTTCTGAACCTCTATCATATTAAGATGGGTCTGAACATCCACATGATTAACTGGGAGGCCGGGAGGGAGGGGAACTAGATAGTACAATGGGTGAATAATGTAACATAGTACATAGAGAGTGCTCGGTACATGGCTGTGAATTATCATTATGCTTTAATGTGGGATGTGCATGTGTTTTTTTTGTTTTTGTTTTTGTTTGACAGAGTCTTGCTCTGTCACCCAGGCTGGAGTGCAATGGCGCAATCTCTGCTCACTGCAACCTCTGCCTCCCGAGTTCAAGCAGTTCTCCTGCTTCAGCCTCCCAAATAGCTGGATTACAGGCACCCGCTACCACACCCAGCTAATTTTTTGTATTTTTAGTAGATACAGGGTTTCACCATGTTGGCCAGGCTGATCTCGAACTCTTGACCTCCAGTGATCCACCAGCCTTGGCCTCCCAAAGTGCTGGGATTACAAGTGTGAGCCACCGTGCCCGGCTGGAGGTGCGGGTTTTCTATCCAGCACCTGCGGTGAGGTAAAGCCAGTAGGCAAAAATAATGACTCTGGGAGAGGGCTGTGGATGGCAAACTGCTGAGCTGTTAATTCTGTCTGCCTCAGGAAAAGGGCAAGCCTGTTAAGAGAATGCCTATAGGATGCCCACCCTACATTTCTGGCAGCAAAAAATAGGTTTTGAGCTTTCCCTGTGTGTATTAGACATTATGGGGGCCGTATAGGGGCATGAGATACTTGTGTAAATGGTGATTTTCTGGTTCTTGAGTTTTACTGAAGCCTCATTTATGCTGGTTGAACCAGATAGGGCTAGATATCTACTCTGAATTTTAGAGTTTTTTTCAAACAAGAGGGTCACTGTTGTAGGTTGGGAGTGTTACAAAAATATTATCATTATTATTATTATTTGAGAAACGGTTTCACTCCTGTTGCCCAGGCTGGAGTGCAATAGCACGATCTCGGCTCACCACAACCTCCACCTCCCAGGTTCAAGCGATTCTCCTGCCTCAGCCTCCCGAGTAGCTGGGATTGCAGGCATGCACCACCACTCCCAGCTAATTTTGTAATTTTAGTAGAGACGGGGTTTCTCCATGTTGGTCAGGCTGGTCTCAAACTCTCGATCTCAGGTGATCCGCCCACTTCGGCCTCCCACAGTGCTGGGATTACAGGCGTGAGCCACCGTGCCTGGCCAAAAAAATATTATTTTTATTATTTTATTATCTATTATTTCCTCCCTGCCCCTGGGCAACAAACCATTTTTTCTTAGGCCCCATTTTCTCAACAACTACTGTGTCTGGACATACATTATGTTAAAGCAATGGACTACTTCGTGAACCAAATCTCTGGTTAATTTAGTGTGAGAGGATCGTCATGCAAACATTCCAAATAAATGCTCTTTATGCTGTGAGAAGTCACAGAAGTCTTATTTCTGTATGGCTAGCTCATTGATTCAGCCTCACTGATAAGTCCTGGGGGAAAAAAATACATGTTTTTGACCCTTCTGAACTCTGCCTATCACGCAAGAGTACTGTTTCTACACAAACAAGGAAAGAAAATCCTTAACAGAATAAGTATTCTATGGCCTGGTGACAATTAATAATAAAAAATACTATTAAGAAGTTTATACTGGCTGGGAGTTACTGGGTAATTTACTCACTTGGCAATTGTTGGGGATGATTCCACGTTGCCCTGTCAGGTGTTTACTTAGGAGCTCTGCCCGGAGGAGCTGTGTCTTGCTCTCAGTCTCCCTCTGTTGGCTGGAACATGGATCGTTCTCTCTCCGAGGACTGAAGAATAATGACCTGCCTGCACAAATATTCAGCAGGCACGTTATGCTCTTCTGGACCCCCCACCAATGAAAGGCTTATTTGGATTTCAAATTAACAAATTTTTAATGAATGCACTCTTCACTCTTTACCTGCCTAATTTCTCTTTCTAGCACCCATCTGACATATATCCACCTATGCTCCTAGACTTATGAACCCATCATAGGCTGAAAATACCATAAGTCGAAAATGCTTTTAATAAACCTAGCCTACCAAATATTATAGCTTAGCCTAGCCCACCTTCACATGCTTGGAACACCTACACAAGCCTGTAATTGGGCAAAATTATCTCATACAAAGCCTATTGCATAATAAGGTATTGAATATCAAATGTAATTAATTGAATATTGTACTGAAAGTGAAAAATAATGGTTGTATGTGTACTCAAAGTAAAGTTTCTACTGAATGGGTATGGCTTTTGCAACACTTTAGAGTAAAACAAAAAATTGTAAATGGAGCCATCATGAGTTGGGGACCATCTGTATTTATTTATTTGCCTTTTGTCTGTCACCCTGATGAGACGGTGAGCTTCATGAGATCAGGACCTTTGTTTGGTTCACTGCTGTATTTTCCGGGCCTAGAAGAATGCCTGGCACACAGTAGGTGGTTTATGAATGTTGGCTGAATAAATGAATGGGCACCAAGCATAGCTAAGAATTGGGTACTGTGATAAAAGATTAATAAGACATTGTTCTGGCCTTTTAGAAGTTCATAATCTAGAATTGGACCAAAAAGCACTATGATTGAAGGAAGAACTGTTGACACTAGCCCTTTATAATCTAGAGGACACTGGCCCTAGGAAATCATTCACACTTATCTTCAATATTTGAAGAGTTGTCTGTGGAAGAAAGATTAGACCAGTTCAGTTTATTTCTAGAGAACTTTCCAATTGTTAGAAGCTACAAGGCAAAAATTTCAGCTTGACAAAAATCTCAGAATTGTCTGAAGTAGTTTTGGATTGCTTTGCACATCATGGAAGTCATTTAATCATAAAAACTCATTTTCCTTAGCCCTTTCCCAGACATACTAAACCAGAGTCTCCAGGAGGAGGTCCCAGTAATCTCTATTTGATAATAAGCTCAGAGGTGATTCGGAGGCAGTCGTCTGCAGACTGTTGTTAGAGAATCAGGGATTGGACTGGGAGACTCAGGTATCAGAGGAGTAGTGGAATTAAATGATCTCAAACCATAGTATTTTATGGTTCCAGCCGAGTGCAGTGGCTCATGCCTGTAATCTCAGCACTTTGGGAGGCTGAGGCGGATGGATCACCTGAGGTCAGGAGTTCAAGACCAGCTTGACCAAAATGGTGAAACCCCATCTCTACTAAAAATACAAAAAATTAGCTGGGCATGGTGGCGCATGCCTGAAGGCCCAGTTATTCGGGAGGCTGAGGTAAGAGAATCCCTTGAACCTTGGAGGCACACGTTGCAGTGAGCAGAGGTTGTGCCACTGCACTCCAGCCTGGGCAACAAGAGCAAAACTCTGTCTCAAAAAAAAAAAAAAAAAAAAAAAAAGATTTTATGGTTCCAGAAGTTCATGGAACTCTCTTCTTAATAATGGTAATGTTAGTCATTGTAGCCTTTGCTGGGACTGCTACAAAACTAGAAAATTAAATCAAGAAGGTCAGCATGGGAGTCTGGCAGATGCTTTAAGTAACATGGGGTAAAATTCCATGCATTCTACACCCTGCAGAGGGTAGAAGTGATTGACCTTCAAATATCCACGCCCAAATAACCCACCTTACAAATTGCTGTAATGTAGTCAAAGTCAAATTTGTAGTGGTGATTTCTACATATTTCATTTCTAATTTAGAGCACTTGGAGAGGAAACTGAAATAATGGGTCAACTTCTTTTAAGGAGAATTATCAAATAATGAAGTGTTTGTTGAACTGATATGGTTTGGCTGTGTCCCCACCTAAATCTCATCTTGAATTATAAGCCCTGTAATCCCCACATGTTTTGGGAGGTAATTAAATAATGGGGGCTGTATCTCGTATGCTGTTCTCGTGATAGTGAGTGAGTTCTCACGAGATCTGATGGTTTTATGCACTGTTTTTGTTTGCGGGAGGTTTGACAGTTTATACCAGGAGTAGGGAAAGGAGTTGAAGGTTAATTGCTCACCCTTCTAAGCTTTTAAAGCTAAAAACATTTATTTAGGAACTCAGATGAGGAGGAATGGGGAGCTCTTATTATAGAAGTCCTAGCCTGCACTGACTCATCCATCTTAAGTACTCATTAAATATTAGACGTGATGATTGTTTGTTGAGCGCAGAATTGGAGAGTGGCACAAAGATGAATAGTCTATGGTCTCTGCTTTCAAAGACCTCGGAGTCTAGCCTTGATGATGTAATCACAGTGAATGTGACTAGTGTTATATTAGAGGTTCTTAGGGCATGTGGCAGGGGGAATGTATAGAGGTGTGTGTCTGCAACCCAGTCTGACCAGAGATGGTATGAATGGGGCTAGTTACCTTCCCTGACCAGGTCATTAATTTACAGGGGTTGGGACATCATTGCTTTTATTGGTTTGTTTCAGATTGGAAGAAGGAGGAAAGGCTGGTGCATGGTTCCCAGGATGCTGAAGGGAAAGACAGGAGTGTGGAGGGGAAGGCATGGCTCCCTTCGCTGCCTGGTCTGAGAGGTTGGACCTCCAGTGAGAGGGAATACAACCAGAGGTGAAGGAGGGTCAATAAGACCTGGAGTACACGTAGTGGGGTGTTTCAAGGCCCTTGCAACCTAATAAGGCACAGAGCGGAAGGACAGCCATTTTCCCATGGTCTGCCATATGCCAGAGCAGCCCAGGGAAGCAATTCGGACCAGGAAGTGTTGAATTTTCACAAGGGCATCTGCCCTCAGGCAGAGAAGGGTGCCTCCTCAAGGAGACATGGATTATCAGAGACTGAAGCTCACCCATGGAGGTGTTGCTGAGCTCCTTTATGAGAGCCCTTGGGGACACACAAAAATAACCAGGGGATAATTTGAGGGTGGACTTAGTTCTAGGGTCAGCGTTTAAGAAGTTGATAAAATTCAGGTAATCATGATGCAGTCATGCATCACTTGGTGATGGGGATATGTTCTGAGAAACGCATCGTTGGGCGATTTTGTCATTACACGAACATCATAGAGTGTACCTACACATACCTAGATGGTATGGCCTACTGCACACCTAGGCTGTATGGTATAGGCTATTGTTCCTAGGATACAAACCTGTACAGCACGCTACTGTACTGAATACTGTAGGCTATTGGAACACAATGGTACTTATTTGTGCAGCTAAATACAGAAAAGATACAATAAAAATATGCTGTTATAAGCTTATGGGGCCACCTTGGTATATGTGATCTGTTGTTGACTGAGACACCATGGCTGTTTCTGTTCTAGGAATACAGAGAAAGTAAAAATCTGTGAGAAGGTCCTGGTAGATGGGGCTACAGAAATGTGTAAAAAGGACATTATGAACTGGGCTTTAAACGTTAAGTAGGAGTTTGTTAGGTTGACATGGGTTGGTGAGTATCTCAGATAGAGTCAGTATCCTTTCTAGAGTATCTCCCTTGCACCTTTGCACCTTTCCCCCAACACCCAGTATTAACTCAGTGCTTTCTTGTGCCATCTAGTTATGCTGGGGGGGGGGGGGGCAGCGTGGTCTTTGGGGTCTCTCTCCTGCTCAGTCTTCTCATAGTCATGCCCATGACATCCATTGTAGACTGCTGGCCCCGTGCTTTTCCACTTTACCATGGGTGGGACTTAGAGTTGGCCCCAAATGCTAGAACAAGGAGGAGACATCTCTGTCCATCTATGTCCATATTACAGATTCATATATGCACATCTAAGGGAGAGTGATTCTTATTTAACAGCAATACAAGTTCCACTTGAAGGCCCCTGTTATCTCTTTTCTTCACCGCCAGTGTCATGGTTAGACTGCTGGGCTGGGCGGATAGGCATGGAGAATGGGTGGCAGAGAATGCTGGATTACCAGATAGCACAGGGCAGGGCAGGTGAATGAGGGGAGCTGAGATGGACCAACCAGCAGCTTGTGGGGTGGCACACAGACACTTTCAGGGTGTCAAAGCCGGGCTTGAGCTGCTTCTCCTGGGGAGCCTCCAAATCCAGAGGCATGACGGCCACACATCACATCGATCTGTCTGGTGCTATCAGGAGGGGCATGATCATTTTTGTCCAAAGCTGTCAAGAAGCACATGAATCTAATAGGCTGCCCAAAGTGAAGCAGCAGACTTGGGAACTTGAGTCCCACCTTTGATTCACCATTGCTCATGCAGATGGGACTCAATCTGTTCCCTAGAAGGGCTCTCAGGGGAGCCCGGCTTTCCTTTCCTACCATAAACCCTAGCTTTCTTCACACTTAGACCTGGGGATTTGGTGAATATCTGCAAAGATAAGAAGATGCCCTCTTTTCTGTCAGTCCTCTGATATCCTAGGTTTTGCCGGGAAGCAGAGCTAAGAAAGCGTGTGTAGGTTGTGGTCACCTGGGTGATCTCTTGCACAGGACTCTACACACAAACAAATGGTAGGAAGTGAAGGGGTTCCATTTTGCTAAAGCAAACAACCACTATCTCTGTGCAGTTGCTCTGTTGGTCAGGCAGCAAATGGCTCTGCCACACAATTAGAACGATATAACCATTTTCTTTCTGTTTGCATGCCTCCTGCTGTTGCAGCACCTGTTCGGGAGACCCTGGGGGTTTTCCATCCTTGTACTCATAATCCTGCAGATTTGAGCTATGGACTATGCTCATTTCCCCCACTTTGGCTTCATGTAGTTTTTATTTGATGTGTGAAGGAATTAGAGAGTGCCATGTAGCTGTGCAGGGTGAACATCAGCTCATTAAACTTGCCAAGAATTGGACAGTCCATGAAGATTAATTATTGGCTCTGCCTTTTATGTGCTCTGTCATTAGGCAGACATCTCTGTTGCTCTGAGAAGTTAATACAAATATTTAATTAAAGCCAACTTTTCCTCTCTTTGGAGGCTATTCCAATAGCTTCCTGCTTCTCAAAACATAGAAGACGCTTCACTGAGTGAGCTCAGGAAGGTCCCAGCAAAGCACCGTGGAAGAAATCGAGGGTGGGGTCAGGGAGCTGGGACTCTGCCTGGGGAAAGGGTGATCCTGTCCATCTCAGCTGGAGCTCTTGTAACTCCCCTGCAGTGTTCCTGCCCAAAAAGTCAGAAGAGCCTAGAACCTGTGCTTGTTAATAGGCATGTTGATTTCAATGGAAGAAATAATCCCCAGGAAACCTATCGCATTGAATTCAAATGGATTTGTTTCTGCTGTGCTATTATTTAGTTAACTAAACACAGACTTCTGCACATCAGGAAGTGAAAATGTACATTTTTGAAAGACTCAGATTTAAACCACTCAAAGCCAACCAATATCTGTATTTTGGCCTGGTTGATTGGGTGGGGTAGCATGTTTTTTTGCTTTTGCTTTTTAGTAAAAGAGGCAGTGTCTTTCACATGAGTTATTTGTAAAATGCCCGAAAAAAAGCTGTTTAAAATGGTATTTAGGTTCCTAGGCTAGCCCATAATGCTTGTTTAACCCATGCATGCTGAGCCACACAGCTGCTGCTTCGTTGGTCTACTGGAAACACATCCTACATCCTTTGTTTTGTAGCAGTGGCAGCCTCTGAACTCTGGGAAGGGTTATCCCTGGCCCACTTACCCCTGCTGGTCTGGCACACATTCTAGGTCCAAATGAATGGACTGGATCAAGTAGAGTCCACATGTCTTTCGCTCACTCTTCGAGCATACAGCCTGTTCCAGCCACTGTGCTAGGAGGTTAGGATACTGAGATGAATAAACTGGACTGCTGCCTTGAAGGAGCCCATGGGTTCGTGAAAAAGGTAGATGAGTCAATCAGCTGTTTCATTGCAGTGTGAGGCTCAAGCTGCTTTGGGAGCACAGAAGGGATTATGTTCACAAAGATGCTCCTGGTTAGAAAGAAGAAATCAAAGTAGGGAGTGAGGCAGCAATACCCAAACAGCAGTTATTTCATCAGTGTAACTCATCAAATAGTAATTTAAAGAACTGAGTTTGCAGAACACTTTACATGCATTCAAATGAATTTGATCCTCACACCAGCCATGAAAGGTAGCATTTGTATTTTACCCGATTTGTTTAGCATTCCCTAATTGAGTGCCCACTGTATGCTGGCACTGTGCTAGGCTCTGGGAGAGCAGTGAACACAGCCAGGTCCCTGCCCATGTGCACCTTGCCCTCTAGTAGGAGGCCAAGCTATCCTCCATTGGTGTGACTTCTCTGTGATCATACAGCTAGTTAGGGAGGCAACAGTTGGTACTGGGCCTTCTGTGCAATCAGCTTTTCCACCCTATAACTCACCCACTACATTGAGAACATATTTTTCTAACACTTTTTCCAGCATCCCCCAGATAACTCTGCTTATTCTATTGGCAACAATGACCAACACCAACAAGCAGAGGTTGTCACTAGGCATACAATAATGTAAGATTTCAGCAGTGCTTAAACTAGGAAACATTTCGGATTCCAGAACAATGGTGTACAGGAATGAAGACGAGGGGGAAATATACCCTTTGAAGGAAGGGGAACATTTCCCCTTATACCCAGCTAATATTGAAAGCTTGGAAGTGACTGAGTTAAGTCAGCCCACCATCTGCCTTATTATAGCTTGTTCCACCTATGGCTACTGTCTGGCATTTTTTAACAATCATAGACATTTTCAGGATATATTAAGTCATTTGTAGTTTGCTGTTTGATATATAGCTGAAGTTGGCCGGATTGGCTTACTTCGCCTTTATTGGAGCACCACACAAAGTGTGCACTGATAAATGTTCAACAACTAGCTTTCTAGGAAAGATGTGTATGCAGATATATAAGCACATACACTTGTCAGAAATTTTGCTGATACAAAGTGTGTAGCACACAATTCACAAGTAAGTAGAAAGTAGGCAACACCCTTGATTATAAATTTCAATAGCCAATTGATTCTTACAAAAAAAGGCTTTTGTTGATCTCTGCTGAACCGTTGTATCCACAGTCAACCTGTGGTTGAAATTCAACCATGATTTGACAAAAATCAAACTATGAACTAACGTTTGGTTACTACCCCATTCAGCAAAGTCACTCAAGGCATTAACAAATGAGTGTAGTTCTAACAGGAATGCTGGTCGATGTTTTTGTTTACTCTGAATGAACAGAAGGAAAACCATCAAGATGTGGAAACTTCGTTCATTAGTCAGTATGAGTGACGGTACTGAATTAGATCATCAGTATTTTTGAATCGGCTCTCCCAATATTTTTGCATCCTGAAAGAATATTTCCTCGATTTTTGGTGCTACTCACAATCTAGCAGCTACAGATCCACTTTTAAGTCTTATGACACACTTTTACATTGATCTGCATTGTTAATATTTCCTGTCACCTTTTAAAGTATAGACAAGCAAGAAAAAAGACGCCCTGACTTTTAGTGTTTGCCATTTTTTGTGGTGTAAATACTCCTCGTATGGCTGATTTCCAACGTGACATTACTGAGCACATTGGCGGGAAGAGATGTGCATACATATCATTATGTAGTACTTTGACAATACAGGTCCAATGGAAGACAATAACTCCCAGAGAATAGGTAATAACAAAATATAGTAAATTTATTAGAAAGAGATGCTTTGAGTATTTATCATCTTTGTTTTTAATATAATTTATTGCAATTTTATGTAATTTAGATTTTTGTTTTTTTGTTTTTTTTTTTTGAGACGGAGTCTTGCTCTGTCACGCCGTGAGCCACTGTGCCCAGCAATTTAGTTTTTAATAATAGCTGTATTTAACGACCAGCTTACAAAATCCTGAAAATTTAACAATCAGCTCCCATGGGCTAGTACAAACTGGGTGTAGCACCCCACTACTGTCTGCATATCACTGCCATTTAAGTGGAAAAAATTAGTTTCTTCTCATAAAGTGCTCTGACACTTACCTTCTAAAATGAAACTTATGGCCGGGCGCAGTGGCTAATGCCTGTGATCCCAACATTTTGGGAGGCTGAGGCGGGTGGATCAAGAGGTCAGAAGTTCGAGACCAGCCTGGCCAACATGGTGAAATCCTGTCTCTACTAAAAATACAAAAATTAGCCTGGTGTGGTGTTGCGCACCTGTAATCCCAGCTACTCGGGAGGTTGAGGCAGGAGAATGGCTTGAACCCAGGAGGCAGAGGTTACAGTGAGCTGAGATCATGCCACTGCACTCCAGCTGGGTGACACAGCAAGACTCCATCTTGAAAAAATAATAAAACAAAATAAAATGAAGCATATAAACAGGTGCCCAATATATGTATGTCGAATGAATGAATTTAGAAGAATATTTAATCAAAGCGTGTCTTGATTTTTACAAAATCATACAACTGAATATAGAATAACTACATCTGAACTAGCAAATACTGTACTTACTGGAATTAGTCTCTGTTCTCTGCTACAATGTGATTTTCCACCCTTCTTCGAAAGGTACAGCTTGAATTTTGAAACTAGATCCCTACAATTTGATCCTATCTTGTTTGACTTGGAAGAATAACTCATAACAAAGCTGATTTTTAAAATACTGGTAGGTTCCTTAAGACCCTGAGTGTGCTGTCTGCTCAGGTGAGCGTCTGCTAATTAGCTAGCTGGGATCTGGTCCTTGGGGGACTTGTTTTACTAGCTGCTTCAGGTTGTTTACACTATGAGACACTCACCTTTATCTCTGCAATTAATTAGGGGTGGAACCTTCACAGTCTTGCTTTTGATTCACAAATAACAAACAACTTCCCCCATCAGCACACTCCTCTCCACGGTGTTATTCTTCTGTGAGTGATCTGTTTGTGGGTTACAGAAGGCAAGTCTAGAGCTGTACTGAAGTCATTGCTTTGCAGGCACAGAATAAGGTAGCCATCCATCAGATGGGCAGGGACCTGTGGCACAACTGTTCGTCTTTCATTTACTCTCATTCATTCTCACTCACTCAAATAATTAATAAGTAAGTACCAAGTGTCCACCTGGAATCTGAGCAGTGTGATTATTATTATTATTATTCTGGAAACAGAGTCTTGCTTTGTCACCCAGGCTGGAGTGCAGTGGCATGATCGCAGCTCCCTGAAGCCTCAAACTCCTAGGCTCAAGCAATCCTCCTGCCTCAGCCTCCCGAGCAGCTGGGACTACAGGCGTGCACCACCACACTTGGCTTTTTTTTTTTGTATTTTTTCATAGAGACAAGGTTTTGCCTAGGCTGGTCTTGAATTCCTGGTTCAAGCAATCTGCCCACCTCAGCCTCCCAAAATACTGGTGTTTGGGTGAGGGAGAAGGGACAAGATGGAGGAAGGTGAACAAGAAGGCATAATCCATGTTGCTTCCGGGTTCTTCCTCACCAACTTTCCCGCGCACGGGAAAATGTAGCCTGCCCCGGGAAGATGCAGATCAACCGAGCATGTGCCAGGTGATGTCAATCCAAAGAGATCGAAACTTACCCGGCCACGCCTATGGAGACGCCCCTATCACGCCCTTATCCCGCCCACTGCCCTCCCCCCTTCCAGTACCAATGCTTAAAGGTCCGTGGCCGGCAGGAGCCGGTGTGACTTCTTCGGCCCCCGCATTTGTGGACCTGAGAACATCACCCGAGAGCGCCGGCGCGACTTCCCTGGCCCCCCCCACACCTGAGGACCAGAGAACCTCGTCCGAGAGTGTGTGCATATTTGCAATAAAAGACTACCACTTTCTTATGTACTTTGGCCTCATGTTTAATTACTTAGCTCTCCTAAATTAAGTTACATTAAATTAAATTAAATTAAAACAACTGGGGTTACAGGCATGAGTCACTGTGCCCGGCCATGAATTCTTAATACTTAAAAAACTTCATTGACTTTTTCTTACAGAGGCAAAGCATAGTCGTTGACTGTAGAAGACAGTAATGAAATACATATAAGCGAAGACAAAAGAAAAACATCCATAATTCACTGTCTCAAAGATGTTCGCTAAGTCTTCCAGACTGTCAGGCCTCTGAGCCCAAGCTAAGCCATCATATCCCAAGCGACCTGCACGTATACACCCAGATGGCCTGAAGCAGCTGAAGATCCACAGAAGTGAAAACAGCTTAACTGATGACATTCCACCACTGTGATTTGTTTCTGCCCCACCCTAACAGATCGATGTACTTTGTAATTTCCCCTACCCTTAAGAAGTTTCTTTGTAATTCTCCCTGCCCTTGAGAATGTACTTGGTGAGCTTCACTCCCTGCCCCCAAAACATTGCTCTTAACTCCACTGCCTATCCCAAAACCTATAAGAACCAATGATAATCCCACCACCCTTTGCTGACTCCTATTTCAGACTCAGCCTGCCTGCACCCAGGTAAAATAAACAACCATGTTGCTCACACAAAGCCTGTTTGGTGATCTCTTCACACGGACACGTGAAACACAGACTTTTTAGTGCCTGTATAACATAAGGTTGCAAAATTAGGCCCCTACTCAATATATTAGGTTGGGGATTTTTTAACTTAAAAATATATAATGTAAAAAAGTTACTTAAAAACTTTTTTAAAATGTATTTTAGCGATAAAGTTTGCTCTGTCTCCCAGGCTGGAGTGCAGTGGTGCGATCATCGCTCACTGTAACCTCTTACTCCTGGGTTCAAGCTATCCTGCCTCAGCCTCCCGAGTACCTGGGACTGCTGGTGTGAGCCACCGAGACCTGCTAAGATTTACTTGTAGTGAGGCTTTAACACTAGTTAGTCCAAGGAGGAGACAAAATGTTCCTTTAGACTCATTGTCTTGAAGGGAAATGAAGTGACCCTTTTTGTAGTCCTGTCCACTCTGGAAAGGCAGCACTGGTGCGGAAGAAACCGAGTGGCCACCACAAGCCCTTCTGCATAGAATATGCTGTTCATGGAATAAGGCAATTGAAGGCCTTGGAATCTTGTCGTTGTTTTCTTGTGGTGTCAATTGGATTAGAATCTGTAATTTTGGAAATTAGACTGTTGTTAATTAATGCATATTTCTGTAGTTGCTTCCTTTAGCTTAGTGGTAAAATTTTTGGCCAGGCGCGATGGCTCACGCCTGTAATCCCAGCACTTTGGGAGGCTGAGGTGGGTAGATCACGAGGTCAGGAGTTTGAGACTAGCCTGGCCAATATGGTAAAATCCTGCCTCTACTAAAAATACAAAAATTAGCCAGTAAAAATACAAAAATTAGCAGGGCGTGGTGGTGGGCGCCCGTAATCCCAGCTACCTGGGAGGCTGAGGCAGAAGAATCCCTTGAATCCCAGCTACCTGGGAGGCAGAGGCTGCAGTGAGCTAAGATCGCACCACTGCACTCCAGCCTGGTTGACAGAGTGAGACTCCATCTCAAAACAAACAAACAAAAACAAAAGCAATGCATGGCTGTGGTATTACCCTGTGCTAAGAAGAAACAGGAAAGAGCTTTAGCAGCATCATTGCCTTTAAAATAGAGGGAGCAGTGATCTCCTGGGACCCAGCCAGGGGAAGAGGCGGCCAAGGTCAGAGTTCTCCTCTGAACAACTCTCCATCTAATGGATGCCTGTAGGCATCGCAGTCTCCTTTTGTCTCAGAGCAAATTGAGAGATGCTAAGATTAGGCTCTGAGCTCAACTGTTGATAAAAAATAAATAGAGGGAGGCAGGCAGTCTGGGGTGGGGTGGGGGTGGGCTCCTTCACGGAAGCTGGAAGCTGGCGAGCAGCAGGGAGGAGGCATGCTCTCCCCACCTCTGTCCTTCCCTCCACTGCCCTTCCCCCAGGGGTCATAGTCCACACCACTATCACCTGTAACCTAGGCCTCTGTTTCCTCTGAGCTGCTGACATTTGTGGCCAGCTTCTTACGCAGCAGTTCTACCTGATATCCCGCCACCCTCTTCACACTGAACGACGAAAAGGGAGCTCATTGCTACCCCACATCATCAACTCGCCTTCTGCTGTAGGTCCCGTCTTTTTCTTTTTACTGTCTCTACAATCTGTCTCCACTGTCTGCCCCACTGCTACCAGCTTGGCTCAGGCCTCATGATTTCTCACCTGTATTAGCACAATCCCCTCCTTTGAAGACACTGTCCCTGCCTGCAGCCCGGCCCCTCACAACGATCCATGTTCTGGTGAGCTGGCTACAGCCTTGCTACTGCATATGGGGTCCCCAGACTGGCTGCTTCGGCATCACCCGGAAATGTGTCAGAAATGAAGAATCACCACCCCCATGTTCTCGATCAGTGAGGGTCCTGTCTGAAGACGGAAAGCCCCATTAATTTGAATAAGGAAAATTTGATATAACAAATGGGCACATGGATAAACAAATTGTATCCATTCAGGCAATGGAAACTTATTCAGGAAACAATATGAATGAATCCCAAGGGCATTGTGCCAAATGAAACACTCAAGTCTCAAAAGGTTATAGGTAGCATGATTCTATTTATAGCACATTCTAGAAAAGGCAAAACTTTAGGACCAAGTTCAGTGATTTCCAGTGACTAGGAGGAGGGGGAGGATTTTATTACAAAGGGACAACATGAAGGAATTCTGGTGGGTGTGGAAGTGCTGTGTACCCTCATTTTTAGGTTGGTTACACTTGTCTACACTTGTATTAAAACTCATGGAACTGTACACCAAAGAAAGCCAAGTGGATTTCAGGTAAATTAAAAATAATAAATAAATATTGTAGTGCATTATAAACCATTGAATAAAATCAGAAACCATAGTGCATATTGATAGAACTAAGTAAATATAAAATATCTTCCCCCAAACACTACAAAATGGGGAAATATTAACTTTATAGTGGAGAAGCCTGGTCAACCCACTTTAATAGAGTGATTAAAGGTAACATCATCAGTAATATACTAAGGAGAATCACTTGCCATCTGATGAGATGCAACGTGAAGATCACAGTCAGGGCCAGTTTCATGGACTTCTGCAGTAGCACAGGGCCCAGTGCTCAGAAGGGGCATATGTTTGGTTTAATGCTCTGCTGTCGCTTTCTTGAAAGTCTTAGTAATTTTTTAATGAGGGGTCCATCTACAGTATTTTCATTTTGCAGTGATCCCTGCATGTAATGTAGTTGGTTCTGAACACAGCATCCTTTCTGTGATTTTCCTGCCAGAGATGTGTAACCTGAATTTGATCATGGTGAAACATCAGGCAAAGCAAAATGAATGGGCATTTTACAAAATCAGTTGCTTGGTCCCTTCACAAGTGTCAAAGTCACGAAAGTCAATGCAAGATGGAGGACCTGTTTCATGTTGGAGGATGCTAAGGTAACATGACAAGTAACTGCAATGCAGGTTTCTGTATTGGGTCCTTTGGCAACAAAAGTGTTGTTGGGACAGCTCATGAAACTTGACTGAGGTCTGAAGATGAGATAGCAGGAATGTTCCAGAGTCAGCTTTCCTCTCCTGATGGTTGAATTGTGATTGTGTAGGAGAATGTCCTTGTTTGTCGAACTCCTATACTTAAATATTTTAGGGTGATGGGGCACCATGTGGGTGTCTTACACCCAAATAGTTCAGGGCAGAAATTCATTGTGTTCTTTTGGCAACTTCTCATGAAGTTTGAGGTTGTTTCAAACGAGAAAGAGTGATGGGAAGGAGACAGAGTGATGGGGGAGAGGGAAGGCTTCTCTAATGAAGTGACACTTGACCAAGACCTGAATGAAGTGAAAGAGCAAGTCACTGAGTATCTGGAGGAAGAATATTCTAGGCAGAGGGAACAGAATGCACCAGGGGAGTGAGGAAGGCACACACCCTAAGTGTTCTGAGAAATAGCCGGGAGGCCAGGAGGCTCATGCAGAGACAGGGAATGAGAAAGTGGTAGGAGGTGAGGTCGGAGAGGTGATGGGGACCGAATCAAGTCCCAGCAAGGATGCTTGGTTTTGTTCTCTGTGCTGCGAGATATTGGAGGGTTGGCCAGAAGAACGACATGACATGACTTGTATTTTACAAGGATGGCTCTGGCTGCTGTGTGGAAAATAGATGACAGAGAGGCAGGGGTGGAAGCCAGGACACCAGTTGGGAGACTGTGGGAACAATTCACTCTCTGGTGGATAACTGTGCTGCAGGAACCTCCAGGAAGACTGTGAAGAGCCACTGCCAGCCCACAGCACAGAGCACTGGGCTGGCTCTGCCTCAGCAGCAGTGATGCCATCTGACCACTCCTCCATCTCATGCCTGTCCTCCCTTGGAGGACTGCCAAGAGGTGTCCGGCACAGAAGCTGCTCGTCAAAGGGCAGTTCTGATCATGACTCGCTAGAAAGGTTGAAAAGCCAGCTGGGTGCATTTTTAATTGAATATTTCATTATTTGGCACAAGTGCTAAAGTGTCTTTTTAAATTAATTATTATAGAACCAAAGACAAGCTCAGGGAGAAATAGTGTAACCGTCAGATTTTGTCTTACTGCCTGGAGCTGCCTGACGACTCCAGGCCCTTTTGTCCTGTGCAGAGTTTGCATCCTCAATGCCCTTGAATGAAAGGGTCTTGAGGTTTTATCTGGTCCTACCCAACAACAACAAAAAAAATTTGAGCATTGACCTCTGATTTTTGGACCCAAAAGGACTTTGGTGGAAAATGATTCCAGTCCCCTCTTTTTCTGGATCCATCAGATGAGTGATAATTTAGAATTCAGTTGGTTTTGTTTTGCTCCCAAACTTATCCTCATAAAGTTCCAATGATAAAAAGATATGGACTTAGGTGCTAGGAGTTGTGTTCGGCTTTCTTCTTGGAACACCCAGTGGTCTTAATGACATGTCTAAAAGACAATTTCATATCATTTTTTGTTTGGACAAGAATGATGCTTTAATCTATTACATCATTCTTTTCAAACATAAATATCCACATATGGTATTATGTGTAAAACACACATTTTTAAAATCCAAGAGCAGGCTTACACTTGAAGAGCAACATTTTAAAACTGTTTCTTCCTTACTTTTAATAAATGCATATCTATTATAAAGTGCATTTCCAATGTGATCCTAAGCCCCTGTGATAGTTAATCCCCAGTTTACAAAGCAGAGATCCAGTTTGGTTAGAGGATGCTTTGCTCTAGGTCAGAGACAAAGCCAGCGACCTTGGCAATGAAGTAGCTAGTTAGAGTTGAGTGATTTCCAGGTCAGCACAAGAGATGATGCACTGCCAAACAGAGCTGTGGTCACTGATTTTGTTGGTTTGATAGTGACTGAACTGGTTTTTATTCATCCCATAGTGCCTGTTCTTATATTCACTGAGAAGGATGATTTATGTTCGAATTTTGTTTGAAGAGATTTATAGCATTCAGAGGGTAGAGATGAAAATATGATCTTCTCCTTAACTTTTAGGATTATAATTCTGGGGAAGATGAATGATCGTTTAATTCTAAAACACAACAAAAAATATTTAAGCTTTAATGTAATAGCATTGCCATGAATTTAATCTTTCAAACAATTTACACAAAATGTTAGGCATTGCTATGGTCTATATGTGACCCTCAAAATTCATATGTTAAAACTTAATCACCAATGGGATAATATTAAGAGATGGGGCCTTTAGAAAGTGATTAAGTCATGAATGGATTAATGCTCTGATAAAAAGAGGTTGAAGGGAGCATTCTAGTAGTGCCTTTTTGCCCGTTTCACCCCTTCCACCATGTGAGGATACAGCAAGAGGTCCCACACCAGACACCAGTTGCAAGTGTCTTGATCTTGGATCTCCCAGTCTTCAGAACTATAAGAAATAAATTTCTCTTTTTATAAATTATCCAGTTTCAGATATTTTGTTATGTCAGCACAAATAGATCAAGATAGGCATGCTTACAGCATGTTGTGATATGTCAAATTTGGAGTAGCTATGTCAAAAATCACAGGTATTTCCTGTGGCTATAACTTATGTTTGTGTCTTATTTCCTGAAACCATTCATAGATCTACTTACTTGGATCACATACTTCCAATACATTTTGTCACCTTAATAGACTGAATAAAAAAATCAAAATTTCTGGGTCTTGATTATACTAGCCATGTGACTTTAAGTGTCTATGCATGTGAATATTCTCATTGGTGGGTCTAATTTTCATCTATAGATTACTGCCATTTATGGTCTGAATAGTGTCCCCCCAAATTCATATGTTAAAGTCCTAACCCCAAAACCTCAGAATGTAACTATATTTGGAGATAAGGTCTTTAAAAAGGTAATTAAGTTACAAGAAGATCTTTAGGGTGGTTCCTAATCCAATATGACCAGTGTCCTTATAAGAAGAGGGAGTTGTGACACAGATATGTACATGCATAGAGGAAAGACCAAGTGAAGATACTGGAAGAAGATGGCCATCTACAAGCCAAGGAGAGAATCCTTGGAATGAAACCAGCTGAACTTGATGCTGGACCTCAAACCACCAAAACTGTTAGGAAATAAGTTTCTGTTGTTTAAGCCAACGAGTGTGTGTTACTTTGTTATGGAAGCCCTAGTAGATGAATATAGATTTTGGTACTGGGAGTGGGGTGCTGATATAACAAATACCAAAAAATTCAAAGTGGCTTTGGAACTGGGTAGGGCTACGAGAGTTTTGAGGCCATATTAGAAAAACCTAGTTTCCCAAAGACCCTGTTGATAGAAATATGGACATTAAATATGCTTCTGGTGAGGTCTCACATGGAAATGAGGAACATGTTTTGGGCACTGGAGGAAAGATGATCCTTGTTACAAAGTGGCAAAGTACTTGGCTGAATTGTGTTCTAGTGTTTTATGGAAGGTAAAACTTGTAAGTGACAAACTTGGGTATTTAGCTGAGGAAATCCCTAAGAAAAATGTTGAAGGTGTGGCCTGGTTTCTGTTTACCACTTACAGCAAAATGTGAGAGCACAGAGTTTAGCTGAAGAAGAAATTGTTAAGCAAAAAAGAACCAGAATTTGAAGACTTGGAAAATTCTCACCTATGTATATTGCAATACATGAAGAGTTAGGTTAAAAGAATATATTTAGGATGGTCTCTAATTCAATATGACCAGTGTTATACAGTATTGAATAACAATACTGCCTTTTATGTTACAGGGTAGCTATGATGATCAAATGCAATAGGTCGTATATTACAATGTAATAGGTTGTACTCTAAGAGCTTGGTAAACTATAAATTGTTCTACAAAGATAAGGTGCAACAAAGATAAGATGAGGCTTGATCTTTAAAGCCTCAATCCAGTTCTCTTTCTAATATAATGTTATCTTATGCCAAAGACTTCTAGACTTCCAGCAAATCAGATCAACAAGCATTTAATTAAATAATCTGAACAGCACATGAATAGATACAGTAAGGTGGCCAGCACAGTAGCTAATGCCTGTAATCTCAGCACTTCGGGAGGCCAAGGCAAGAGGACTGCTTGAGGCCAGGAGTTTGAGACCAGCCTGGGCAATATAGAGAGACCTCATCTCTACAAAACATAACAAAATAAAAAAATTAGCTAGGTGTGGTGGTGTGCACCTGTAGTCCCAGCTACTTGGGAGCTTAAAGTGGGAAGATCACTTAAACCTCAGAGTTTGAGGCTACAGTGAGCTATGATCATCACTGCACTCCAGCCTGGGCAATGGGGTCTCAAAATAAACAATAGAAAATTAGAAGAAGGCACAGTCTTTCCTCCATAGTATCTGGAAAGCAAAATATAAACATATATCTCAGCTAATAAACTACACAGCAATCTTGGAATAATATATTTTCAGCTTTCCACATTAATTAATTGGTTAACCTCTAAAGCAAGTTGGTATTCTTCCTAGTATCTTTTGGGAAAATTACAAAAGCAAATTTAATTTAGAATCTTATAAACTTTTATTATTTTTTGTTGGTTTGGCACAGACGCATTTTTTTTTTTCTTTATAACTTCTATTATTCTCTTAGAAGGGCCAGGTTTTCAAATCAGAGGCTGACATCACAGTCTGCAGCTCCTGCCAAACATAAAAGTTTCCGATGGAGAATATTTGCAAATTTGGTCACTGATTTAATTTAAAACGTTCCCAGGAAGTGTAAAAGAACAAGTTTTCAGATCTTTGTTTGCAATTGTGAAGCAGTCTGGAAGCTTGAGCAGTGATGTCTACCTTTGGTACAACTTCTTAGGAAGCTCAAAGCATGGAGCCTCCTGAGAGTGGAAAGCTTTCATCCTTTCGTTCCTCATTCAACCTCACCATTGCTTTTGGAAAGCCACATCTGCTGGAATATAAGGGCTAAAATTCTGTCTTCCCCTAGTCACAGGGGTAAAAACTTTCACAAAATAAATAATAATAATAATAATAATAATAATAAATAATTGGGGGCTGGGCATGGTGTCTCACGCCTGTAATCCCAGAACTTTGGGAGGCCGAGACAAGAGGATCACTGACGTCAGGAGTTTGAGACCAGCCTGGCCAACATGGTGAAACCCTGTCTCTACTAAAAATACAAAATTAGCTGAGTGTGGTGGCACATGCCTGTAATCCCAGCTACTGGGGAGGCTGAGTCAGGAGAATTGCTTGAACCCAGGAAGCGGAAGTTGCAGTGAGCCGAGATCATGCCACTGCACTCCAGCCTGGGTGACAGAGGAAGACTCAGTCTCAAAAATAAATAAATAAATAAATAAATAAATAATGGGAAGAGAAGAGAGAAGATAATTGAAGGACACCCAGAAACCTTTCCCATCATGTCAGAAATTTACCAGCTACATGAACATTTTCTTCCGAGACAGTATCTGCACGGATCATATCAACTGACTCATCTTCATGAGAGTAATTCTTTTTTTGTAAACCTTTTTGCTTTCTAAGGAATCTACTTTAAAGAAAAGATCCTTGGATACAATGGTCCCTTACTACAGTTCTGTGAGGTGTTATGGAAACGTAATCATACTCTCCATCAGTGATTTAAGGGAGTCCAGTGGTGAATTATTTTGTAAAGTGTAGAATTTTCTTCCCATTTGAAGAGTCTCCCACTCACTTTTGAGTTTTAAGTTTGGATTTTCATGTATTTGTCTCAAAGTCAGAGGCATAAATCAACACATGACCCCAAAGGAATACTGGAGGACTACACAGGGGTCACTGGCAGAGCAAATCTGTTCTGATTCCACAGCACCCATCTCCACTCATGACAGGGCCTCAGTGTGGGACAGTGCCTCCATTCCTATAAAGAAAGGCCACTCTCGCCGGGCGCGGTGGCTCACGCCTGTAATCCTAGCACTTTGGGAGGCCGAGGTGGGCAGATCACAAGGTCAGGAGATCGAGACCATCCTGGCTAACATGGTGAAACCCTGTCTCTACTAAAAATACAAAAAATTAGCCGGGCGTGGTGGTGCGTGCCTGTAGTCCCAGCTACTCGGAGGCTGAGGCAGGAGAATGGCGTGAACCCAGGAGGCGGAGCTTGCAGTGAGGTGAGATGGTGCCACTGCACTCCAGCCTATGCGACAAAGCGAGACTCCATCTCAAAAAAACAAAAACAAAAACAAAAACAAAAGAAAGGCCACTCTCAGTATGTTTGGCTGTGCTGTCATGCACTACTACACACATCCCAAGAACCCCAGATACTGAAAAAAGAGAAGTTGCTTTCCCAAAACAGAGTTTGTTCCTATGATCAGCTCATGATCCTCTCTCTCCCTTTATCTTTCTTAACCCTAAAAAACCAGTTTTACTATTCATCCATCCTAACAAGGTAAATTAGCCAAAACCTTACCACACCACCTTTACATTTCCATGTTCCCCCTTTTAGCTGCCTTTAGCAGCCTTATGGATGGGGTTTCACATCTCCCTATATTCTGTAGAGGCTGTGTGTGTGCATGCATGTGTGTGTGTGTGATATGTCTGTGCGTGTGTATCTGTGTCTGTATGTGTGTTTATCTGTGTCTGTCTCTGTGTCCCTGTGCGTGTATATCTCTGTGTACCTCTGTGTGTGCATGTATATCTGTGTGTTTCTGTGTCACTGTGTGTGTATCTGTGTTTGTCTCTCTGTGTGTGTATCTCTGTCTCTGTGTCCCTGTGTGTGTGTATCTGTGTCTGTCTGTGTGTGTGTGTATCTGTGTGTGTGGAGGGTGGTGGTGGGTATGTGTGGTGTGTTTCTCTATACTCCTTTTCATTCCTCCCTAAGTGACTGTGCCCAGATCGTTTCTCTACTCCTTCAGAAAAAAAGCAAAGGGCTTTGGGGAGGCTGAGGCAGGAGGTTCACTTGAGCTCAGAATTTAGAGACTAGCCTGGGCAACATAATGAGACCTCGTCTCTACAAAAAAACTTTAAACAAAAATTTGAAAAAGCAAAGAGCCTTGGGTAATACTGACGGCAGTCACAGCTAACGTCCACATGCAGCTTCCTGTGTATGCATCAGGCAGCTCATTACCTGTGTATCTGTGGACCACTTTAATCCTCATCACAACCATACGAAGGTGAAACTATTAACCTCATTTTACAGATGAGCAAACGAATACGTAAACTCTTGTAAAAAAAATCCAGATGAGGCCGGGCGCAGTGGCTCACACCAGTAATCCCAGCACTTTGGGAGGCCGAGGCAGGTGGATCACTTGAGGTCAGGAGTTCAAGACCAGCCTGGTCAAAATGGTGAAACCCCGTCTCTACTAAAAATACAAAAGTTAGCCAGGCATGGTGGTGCGTGCCTGTAATCCTAGCTGCTTGGGAGGCTGAGGCAGGAGAATCGCTTGAACCCAGGAGGTGGAGGTTGCAGGGAGCCGAGATTGTACCACTGCACTCCAGTCTGGGTGACAGAGTGAGACTCAGCCTCAAAAAAGAAAAAACCAAACAAAAACAAATCCAAAGGCATGAACAATGAAGAATACACTGTCCCTCAAATGTGCTCTCCTCTCAGGTTCACGTTCTTCAGTATATACACATATGCTTACTATATGCGACTACTCTAGTACTGTACATTACTACCGTATCTTAGCTCATTCACCTTAGAGACAAATGGATAGTAAAATTGTTTTTTTAGAGTTAGGAAAGGAAAAAAGAAGAGGAGAGGGGTCATGAGTTGATTATATAAACAAAGCTTGTTTTGAAGAGGTAGCTTTTCTTGTCCGTGTGTGTGTGTGTAGAGAGAGAGAGACAGAGAGAGAGAGAGACAGAGTATATATAGAGCACAGGATTGTAAAAATCCCTCTGCCATAAAATATTTCATTGTATCCTTCATGTAATGTACTCATGAGCCTGTAGCTTTCCTTCCTTCCTTCAAGGTAGTCCCCGGGGACAACAGTCATGAGTTGACCTGCTCACAGAGTGTCTAGGTGGCACTGGCACCCAGTAATCACATTAAAATTTTCCTTAAGGTTCTCTTCCGCCTCAAGACTTGAAACTTGGCAGCCTGCTACCGGGTAAAGCACACATCTTCATGGTACATTACTGCCACCTAGAGCTGATATATTAAAACAGATTCTAGATAAAGCAAAACAGAACAAAGCAAAATAAAAAGTCACTCCCAGCCCTGTCCTAAAGCAAGCTGTTTTAGTCCAAGCAGTTTAGATTAAAAATATAATGGACTTTCAGATGAAATTCCTTTCTTCAAGATGTCCAACTTCCCATCTCTGAAAGTGGGTTACCATCCAATAATACCAAAATTAAAAGGCTCAAATTTAGTAGCTCTCAAAATAAGGAAGAAGGAATTTAGAGAGACAGAGAGAGAACATGTTTTGAAAAATAAACCTTTGCAGTTGTAGCCATGATTTGAAAGATGAAGAGACTGAAGTTCAAAGCTGTAGTGGATTTCTTTTTTTTCTATTTTTTCTTTTTTTTTGAGACAGAATCTTGCTCTGTCCCCCAGGCTGGAGTGCAGTGGCGCGATCTTGGCTCACTGCAACCTCCACTTCCCAGGTTCAAGTGATTCTCCTGCCTCAGTCTCCCAAGCAGTTGGGATGACAGATGCCCGCTACCATGCCAGGCTAATTTTTTGTATTTTTAGTAGAGACAGGGTTTCGCCTGTTGGCCAGGCTGGTCTTGAACTCCTGACCTCAGGTGATCGCCCTGCCTTGGCTTCCCGAAGTTCTGGGATTGCAGGCATGAGCCACCACACCCTGCCTGTACCAGATTTCCTGAGTTCAAATCACTAGCAAGCAGTTCTGGCAAGATGGAATACAGGGTTCTGGTTTTTTATTCCAAAATGAAATCATAGCATAGAATCAGTGTAAGCCTTAACATAACTCCACAATTAATGGTGGCCTTCCAACTGCTCCACCCACAGTCCTGGGGGGTTGTGTCCATGTACTGTTCTATGTGAAGGTCACCCTTGGTAAGATCTGGTGGCTTTGGAATTCTTTTCTGGGAGCAGTGTTGGGTATACACCCATCTGTGCACATCCTCTCCCCCAACCAGCAGATGCTTGTCAGATAGTGGCTGAGGTTAGAAGGCAAAGTCTGTGATAGCGGAAGTGAGTGGAGACCCTGATCTACAAGGCCAAAGACCATAAAACAAGCTTTATTATACCGTGTTGTCACCCACCATTCCTCAATCTGGGAGGTGTAAGGAAGCTGTTCTTATTAAGAGAAGATGTGGCCCAGATGGAGGAAAGGAAGGAGAGTCTGTTTTGTGATCTTTCTTGTGCTTGGACCTCACAGGAGAAGTCTATGGACCTATTCTTAAAATAATGGTTTCAAATGCATAAAAGGAAATACATAGGATTGTAAAGGAAACCAATTATGTGCAAGTGAAGTAACCACATTCTTTAAAAATATGTGATATTGTATTATATGTGTGTCTTAGTCATCTTGCTACGATAACAAACAAGCTGCCCATAGACTGGGCGGCTTAAGCAACAGACAATGATTTCTTATAGATCTAGAGGTTAGAAGTCCAAGATTAACATGCTGGTGAGAGACAGGACTAGCTGGATTTTCTAGGCTGACTAAGAATCCCTAAGCCTAGCTGGGAAGGTGGCCGCAACTAAACAGGGGGCTTGCAACTTAACTCACACCTAACCAATCAGGTAGTAAAGAGAGCTCACAAAAATGCAAATTAGGCAAAAACAGGAGGTAAAGAAGTAGCCAATCATCTATCGCCTGAGAGCACAGGGGGAGGGACAATGATCAAGATATAAACCCAGGCATTGGCGCTGGCAATGGCAACCCTCTTTGGGTCCCCTCCCTTTGTAAGGGAGCTCTGTTTTCACTCTATTAAATCTTGCAGCTACACACTCTTCTGGTCCGTGTTTGTTACCGCTCGAGTTGAGCTTTCACTCACTGTCCACCACTGCTGTTTGCGGCAGTCGCAGACCTGCCACTGACTTCCACCCTTCCGGATCTGGCAGGGTGTCCACTGTGCTCCTGATCCAGCAAGGCGCCCATTGCTGCTCTGGATCGGGCTAAAGGCTTGCCATTGTTCTGCACAGCTAAGTGCCCGTGTTCGTCCTAATCGAGCTGAACACTAGTCGCTGGATTCCACGGTTCTCTTCCGTGACCCATGGCTTCTAATAGAGCTATAACACTCATCGCATGGCCCAAGATTCCCTTCTTTGGAATCAGTGAGGCCAAGAACCCCAGATCAGGGAATAAGAGACTTGCCGCCATCTTGGGAGCTCTAAGAACAAGGATCCCTGGTAACACTGGCAGATTTGGGTTGTGGTGAGGGCCTTCTATCTGGCTGGCACACCTTCTCCCTGGATCTCCACATGGCAAGGAGAGAGAGAGAGAGAGAAGAGGAGGAGATACCAGAGCACTCTCTCTCCCCGATCCTCTCTCCCCCCGCCACCTCTCTCTCTCTCTCTCTCTTTCTCTCTCTCTCTCTCTCTCTCTCTCTCTCTCTCTCTCTCTCTCTCTCTCTCTCTCTCTCCCCTTGCCTTCCTTAGGGAAACGGTTAATTTCTAGTGTTCAAGGCCAAATGAATCCTTTCGTAAGTAGAGTAAAAGTTAAAATTCAAAAGGGGAGAGGTAGAAATAGTTGGAAGGGTGTCACATCTCAGTAGAAACATCTTTCTAAACTAGAAGCAATTTTTCTTGAACATTTTCAGTATCTAAACTAGCAAATGATGGCTCAAAATATCTTTTCAACCTTGCTAAGGAAAACAATTGACCAATTCTAGAGGGACTATTTTAAAGTCATTTCTTTGAGTCCATCCTGAAATTAAAACACTCAGGAAGGTGTTCTAATTAAACTTTCTAATAAAAAAGAAAAATGCCCTATATCACTTCATTTAGATGCTTCTCCTCCAAGCTAATAGTGTCATTGGTACCTTTTCAACATATGAGAGCTTAGGCTCATGGAAGGCCTCTAGTGCATGTACGCCTGATGTTCACTGTGGTCAGATGTCCACACTGGGGCTTTTCTGCAACAGGCATTCTTATGTGCCAGGGGGTGAGGAGGGAGGATGATGACTATGCTGGGAAGGAAGGTGGGTTCCTGGCTGCAGGCACATTCAGAAAACTGTTCCCCTCCATCACCTTGCCAAAAGCCAGGCCTGCTTTAATGAGGTGGGAGCAGGAGGGAAGTGAAGACTTATCACAAGGGAAGCAGATGGTGGACAGAAGAAGGCAGAGAAGGGCAGTTATGGAATGCATTTGGAGTTATAAAAAAGTTAGTTGTCACTGGGTGTGGTGGCTCATGCTTGTAATCCAGCACTTTGGGAGGCCAAGGTGGGCAGGTCGCTTGAGCTCAGGAGTTCAAAGCCAGCCTGGGCAACATGGTAAAACCCCATCTCTACAAAAAAAAATTAAAAAATTTAGCCAGGCCTGGTGTTCCAAGCCTGTAGTCCCACCTACTCGGGAGGCTGAGGTGGGAGGATCACCTGAGCCTGGGGGGTTGACTGCAGGTGATCCTCACTGTGATGTCACTCACTGCACTCCAGCCTGGGCGACAGAGCAAGACTGCCTAAGAAAAAAAAAAAAAAAAGTTGTGGCCTGGCGCAGTGGCTCAAGCCTGTAATCTCAGCACTTTGGGAGTCCGAGGCGGGCAGATCGCCTGAGGTCAGCAGTGCGAGACTAGCCTGGCCAACATGGTGAAACCTCATCTCTAATAAAAATACAAAAATTAGTCAGGCATGGTGGCCCATGCCTGTAATCCCAGCTACTTGGGAGGCTGAGGCAGGAGAATCACTTGAACCTGGGAGGCGGAGGTTGTAGTGAGCTGAAATTGCACCATTGCACTCCAGCCTGGGTGACAAAGTAAGACTCTGTCTCAAAAAAAAAAAAAAGGGGCCCCAGTGCTTTTTTATGAAAAGGGAAATTCTCTGTATGATGCAGACACACCCACTGATTCCCCTAATTTCAGCTGTTAGCAAGAAAAGCCAAGGGGATTTTTAAAAGCACAGGAGCCACATTCGGTGAATACACTGGGCATGTGCTCTCCCCAGCATCTGACTCATGTTAACACACAAACCAACAAATTCTCCACCCGAAGCAAGAGTGCAGCTTGACCACAATGCCTCTTGGTTTTTAAGGGACTTTATCTTTTGAGAGGATAGACACTAAAATAATTTGTACTGGCCAGGCACGGTGGCTCACGCCTGTAATCCCAGCACTTTGGAATGCCAAGGCATGTGGATCACCTGAGGTCAGGAGTTCAAGACCAGCCTGGCCAACATGGTGAAACCCTGTCTCTACTAAAAATACAAAAACTAGCCGGGCTTGGTGGTGTGTACCTGTAATCCCAGCTACTTGGGAGGCGGAGGCAGGAGAATCATTTGAACCGAGGAGGCGGAGGTCGCAGTGAGCCAAGATCATGCCACTGCACTCCAGCCTGCGTAACACAGCGAGACTCCATCTGTAAATAAATAAATAAAATAAAATAAAATAAAATCATTTGTACTGAATAAATGAAGTCTAGCTCAGAGGATGTAAAAGCATAAACATTTCATTTTGGTAAACTCTTTTAGTTTTTGTTTATACATCAATATTTTAATGCAAATATAAACAGAATATACCTTTTTATATAATTTATATTGTTTCAGTATAATATGTACATTTTCTCATGATGTCCTATAGGCTTTGTAGTTATCAAGTAGCTGTATACAGAGAGATAATATACCATAATTTATTAATTATGCTGCCATTTTTGCATATGCATTACTTTTCCAATTTTTTGCTATTTTGATGTTTTTCCTTCATAGAACTTTTTCCTTCACTTGAATTAAGGAGGCGTTTTTGGGATAAATTCTCAAGAATTGCATAACTGGAGCATGGGATATGAATATCTTGTTTAAATGAATATATGTTATCAGTTTGCTTTGCCACACAGTTGTATAAACTGACAATATCAACAGCAATGAAGGGTGTCCTAATTTTATCGTAAATTCACCAGCATAAGGTCCTGTCTTTAAAAACCTTTTGCTAATTTAGAAGATAAACGATGATTCTTTTAAAAATTTACATCAGCTTACTGATGAGGTTGGACATTTCCCCATATATCTGTTTCCTATTTGTATTTTTACCCACTACTTTAAAAGGACTTCTTAGTATATAGATACTAACCCTCTGCTATTCCTATTTGAGGTAAATAATTTTATTTTTTTATTATAAAGAAGTATATTTTGCATGTTTGAATGTGTTAATTTTTAAATTAAATTGTTATTTTGTTACCAGAAAGAGGTCCCAATCCAGACCGCAACAAAGGGTGTATTAGTCGGTTCTTACACTGTTATAAAGAACTATCTGAGACTGGGTAATTTATGAAGAAAAGCGGTTTAATTCACTCACAGTTCCAAAGGTGGTACTGGAAGGATGGCTTGGAGGCCTCAGGAAACTGAAAATCATGGCAGACAGCAAAGGGGAAGCAAGTACGTCTTACCATGGTGGAGCAGGAGAGAGAGCTAAGGGGATGTGCAGGAGAGAGAGCTAAGGGGGATGTTCAGGAGAGAGAGCTAAGGGGGATGTGCCACATACTTTTTTTTTTTTGGAGACAGAGTCTTGCTCAGTTGCCTAGGCTGGAGAGCAGTGGCATGATCTCAGCTCACTGCAACCTCTGTCTCCAAGGTTCAAGTGATTCTTGTGCCTCAGCCTCTTGAGTAGCTAGGACTACAGACACGTGCTACCATGGCCTGCTAATTTTTGTATTTGTAGTAGAGACGGGGTTTCGTCATGTTGCCCAGGCTACTGTCAAGCTCCCAAGTTCAGGTGATCCACCCATCTTGGCCTCCCAAAGTGCTTGGCTTACAGGTGTGAGCCATTGCACCCAGCCACTACGTACTTCTAAACCATCAGGTCTCATGAGAACTCACTCGCTATCATGAAAATAGCAAGGGGGAAATCCACCTCCATGAACCAATCACTTCCCAGCAGCTCTCTCCCGCAACACTGGGGATTACAATCCAACATGAGATTTGTGTGGAAACAGAGGCAAACCATATCAGAGGGTTCTTGTACCTCTCACAATCTGTCTTTCCTGGGATTCTAATGTGCAGGTGAGTTTGATGACCACTAGGCTAGAGGAAATGTACTAGAACACACACACACACACACACAGAGATTTAATGTCTCAAAATGTGTCTTCTCAAAAGTATCATCCAATAATTTCATGTCTTTTTGTATAAAAGGTCACAGGGATAATATTTACTTCTAAGGAAAATGTCTTTCGATCATGGGAATGATCCAGTTAGAGGGAATCGCTCAACTAAAAGTCAAGGTCTAATTTATAAATGAGGTTTATACTCCCCTTTTCCCCATGGTTCCTTCTTGCAATTTAAATCACATAATGGATTGTCATAAATGGGATCATAGTTTCCTGCAGGGACCCTGATCTAATTATTGGTTGACTCTTGATTAAGAACCAAGCATGACATAAATTAGAGATACAAGTAGCAGTCTGTCAGAATAACAGCTATTCTGTGGTTAAAATCTCTTTATTTCATATAATAAAACCACAGTTCAAGTCCAGAACCAGGGCCTCATATGTTGTGTATTCAGGTTATACAAGAGATACCTAAACCTACGTTAAACGAAGAGGCAGCACACCAGAACATAGCCCCACTGTGTCATAAACTTCATCGAAAACTAAACTATGCCAGCTGTGATAGTTATCTCAAAAGATTGTTCTGAGAGTTATGATGCGATTATGTATGTGAAAGAACTTATTGAAAATCACAATTATAACCACCGCATTTTTAGTTTCATTATCTGCCAGACCCTGTACCTGGCACTGAACAGACCTCATTTCACTTCGTTCTCATGGTAACACTTTGAGTGAGGAATTAACTCACCCCTGGTTCAAGGCTCCATTGCCAGGGAGCTGGGATACCAGGGCTGAACCTGGCCCTTCCTCCCACACATGTCCTTCCTATAAACCCTGCTCTGTCTCTTCCAAGTGCCATGCAGCTAATCACAAGTATTGTGATTAGTGTTCTCTTAGAATACAGAAAGTTACTCACAGGATTATTTGGGAGGCCCAGATAGCTTTAACAAGCTGCCTAAAGAAGTTCAAGCTGATGGTTTCATTTTCACTTAGGAAGAACTTCTGACACTGATTGGGGCATTCCGTCTTTCTGTTACCCTTGCAGTTGTTGTGATAGGAAAATGTTTTTGTGTTTGATGATGAAAGTTGTTATTGAAAGAACTCAGACTTCAACTCTCTCTAGATCTCCAGGATATGAGTGAAAAAAGCAAGGTTTCAGAAACAATAAAATGTCAAGCTATATATAAGAAAGAGGGAAAACCCACAGAGTCCTATTTGCTTAATTTTTTATATGGTAGGGTAAAGCAGAAACTAATAAAAGCAGTTACTCATCAAGGAGAAGGGACAGGTTGGAGAGGTGAGAATGGAAGCCGGACTCTCTGAGTTCACATTTTGTTGATTTGACTTTGGACTTATGTAAATGTTTTATATAATTACAAAATAAAAGTGAATAAAAATAGAAAACTATCCTTCAAAATCGAAAGTAAAGTGAAAAAAAATTAACCTTGTTAATTTCTTAACTTCTACTCAATTTTGTTGAGCAGAAAGGTCAACCACATATAAAGGAACTATTTCATGTGACTTTAAAGTACTGTAATATAAATACATCCCTAGTGGATTATATCTTAATGGACCAAACAACTATAAGTAAATTTTAAATTGTGTTCAATAATAATACTTATTAATTACATCTTTATTTGGTAATTATACTGGTATTGTTCATTTGAAACATATGTCTGTGTATATATATATGTGCAAGTATATACTCATAATAATTATGTTAAAGTTTTTAGGAACCAAGGTTTTCAGTTTAAAAGAGTTGCAAGAATAAAATTAAACAGTTTACATACAAACTCTGTAACTCTAAATTTAAGTTGATAATATTGGTATGAACTCATGATATATCTTCTCTTATAAAGGTATTTCTCCTACAAGCTCATGCTTGTAATCCTAGTAATTTGGGAAGCTGAGGCAGGAGGATTGCTTGAGGCCAGTTCAAGACCAACCTGGCCAACATAGCAAGATTCCATCTCTAAAATAAAATAAAAATTTAAAAAAGTATTTCTAACCACTGTTCACTAAAAAGTCTATAAATAATCTAGCAATGAGCATTCTTAGCACTCAGATATTTGACTCTAAATGCCAATTTCCAATAAAAGAAACCAACATTCTTTGGATGAATAGCTGATTCTCGGTTTGGGACAGGAAGTGAACAAGATGAACCTAGAGTATGTTGATTTACTAGAAAGCAAGGAGACTATCAAAGCCTCTGGAGTTGCATCATAAGAATTCTGGATTGGGAGGCTGAGGCAGGTGGATCACCTGAGGTCAGGAGTTCAAGACCAGCCTGGCCAACATGGTGAAACCACGTCTCTACTAAAAATACAAAAATTAGCTGGGTGTGGTGGTGTGTGTCTGTCATCCCAGCTACTTGGGAGGCTGAGGCAGGAGGATTGCTTGAACCTGGGAGGCAGAGGTTGCAATGAGCCAAAATTGCACCACTGCACTGCAGCATGGGTGATAGAGTGACACTCCGACTCAAAAAAAAAAAAAAAAGAAAGCATTCTGGAATCAACTTGAAGGGACTCTCACTGGGCAAAGATGGAACATTTTGAGTTTCAAAAAGAAGAATAACCACAGCAAATAGAATAACTGCAAGAAATCTTGTATGTTAAAATCCTCAAGTTAATTATAATACTCAAAAACTGTCCTCATTGTTCCCTTTGAGAAGATGCTCAGAAACCAAGTCATTATTTTGAAAGCCAATAAAGAAAATGAGTGAATGATTTATCCTGTCTTGCCTGTGTGAATTGTACTTCAGGGTAAGCAAGTAGTTGTTACAAGAAAGTTCTTTATGAAAGAATTTCAGATAATAAATGCCAAAGAACTAAGAATTTTAAATTACATTTTTCAATCTCTAATGAAATAATGGAATCATAATAATGGATCAGCAATGGCTATTGATGTCATTATATGAAAAGCTGATGAAAAGCTTTATGTGGTTGTGTCAGAGGCATTGGAACCAGAGCGACTCCATCTTGAATAGGAACTGGGTAAAAAGAGGCTCAGGCCTCCTGGGCTGCATTTCCAGGTTAGGCATTCTTAGTCATAAGATGAGATAGGAGGTTACAAGATAGAGGTCATAAAGACCCTGCTGATAAAAACAGGATGTGGTAAAGAAGCTGGTCCAAACCTGCCAAAACTAAAATGGCAATGAAAGTGACCTCTGGTCATCCTCACTGCTTATTATACACTAATTATAAAGCATTAGCATGCTGAAAGACACTCCATCCAGTGCCATGACAGTTTGCAAATTGCCATGGCATGGTCTGGAAGCTTCCCTATATGGTCTAAAAGGGGGAGCAACCCTCAGCTCCAGGAACTCCCCACCCCTTTCCCAAAAAACTCATGAATAATCCACCCCTTGTTTAGCATATAATTGAGAAAAAAACCGTAAGTATACTTAGTCAAGCTGCCCATGCTGCTGCCCTGCCTATGGAGTAGCCATTCTTTTGTTTCTTTACTTTCTTAATAAACTTGCTTTCACCTTACTCTATGGACTCATCCCGAATTCTTTCTTGTGCAAGATTTAGGAATCCTGTCTTGGGGTCTCGATCGGGACCCTTTTCCAGTAACAGTTGGATGAGGGCAACAGTTCTTGAGCCTGTGACCAGTCAAAACATCACAAAAAGGGAGACACTCCATCCCATGCTGGCTATGTTTGGTGTTCCTTGGCTTACAGATGCATCACCTCTAGCTATACCATAATCTCCACACGGCATTCTCCTTAAAGTCCTTCTGGTGTATTCTTGCTGAAATGGCCAAACCTGAATCTGGTCATAGGATTAGGTCTACCACCCAGTTTACGGGAAACACAGGAGGACAGAGAAGCATGTTACAAATGGGATCATATGGAAGAAATCAGCAAAATCCAGAAGAAACTGGCCAATGTCCTGGATTCTTCAACAACTAAATTGCAAGGAAATAAAAAGAGAAAGAAGGAAAGTATTATGGGTCTAACTGAGTCTTCCCAAAATCTGTATGTTGAAGTACTAATCTCCTCTACTTCAGAATGTAACATTATTTGCAGATAGGGTCTTTGCAGAGGTAATAAAATTGAAATGAGGTCATTAGAGTGGGCCCAAACCCAATGTGACTGGGGTCCCTATAAGAAAAGTTTGGAGTCACATACAGATGGGGAGAATGCCATGTGGAGATTATGGTATAACTAGGGGTGATGCATCTGTAAGCCAAGGAACACCAAAGGTAGCCAGCATGGAACGGAGTGTCTCTCCCAGCCCTGAGAAGGAGCCAGCTCTACCGGCCTCTTGTCACAGACTTCTGGCCTCCAGAACTGTGAGATAATCCATTGCTGCCATTTAAACTCCCTGGCTTGTGGTACTTTTTGTTTGTTTGTTTATTTGTTTGTCTTGTTCTTGAGACAGGGTCTCACTCTGTCACCCAGGCTGGAGTGCAGGGGGTGGTCTTGGCTCACTGCAACCTTCACCTCCTGGGTTCAAGTGATTCTCATGCCTCAGCCTCCCGAGTAGCTGGGATTAAAGGTGCACACCACCACACTGGGCTCATTTTTTTGTATTTTTAATGGAGACAGGGTTTCCTATGTTGGCCAGGTTGGTCTCGAACTCCTGGCCTCAGGTGATCCGCCCGCCTTGGCCTCCCAAAGTGCTGGGATTACAGGTGTGAGCTGCTGCGCCCAGCCAGGTTTGAAACCGCCTTTGCAAAATTATGACTGAGACAGTGAAAGAGCTTTAACTTAACCAGCTCCATCTTGCTTCTAACCTCCAAGCTGTCCTTGTTCATTCCTGGGTGTAGGCTGAACTCACTTTGACAGAAACTTAGTTTATAGTTTAAACAAAGACTTTAACAGCCTTTGCCAAAGCAGACCTCCTTCTTGCCTGGGGACTAGATTGCCTTTGTAGGACTAACATTAGCCACAAGATTAGAAATTATGGTTTAGGAGTCACACAGCCAGAGGCTACAAGATCCTGACCCTCCCTAAACTGCTCCTAAAATCAGTGCTTGAGATATTTTGCAGACCCTGGTCAGCTGGCACCACCTAGTTCAATAAACTGGCTCATCTGATCTCATGGCCCCCACCAGGAACTGACTCAGTGCAAGAGGACAGCTTTGACTCCCTATGGTTTTATCCCTCACCAATCAGCACTCTTGGCTCACTGGCTCCCCTGCCATCCACCAAGTTATCCTTAAAAACTCTGCCTCCTGAATGCTGGGAGAGACTGATTTGAGTAATAATAAAACTCTGATCTCCCGCCCAGCCGGCTCTGCATGAATTACTCTTTTGTCTATGGCAATTCCCCCGCCTTGATGAATTGGCTCTGTCTAGGCAGCAGGCAACTCCCTTGGGCGGTTACAACCCCAGTGAACTAAAATAGAAACCTATTGAATTAAAAGAGACTCAAGACATATTAACAAAAGGCGCTGTGTGACCCTAGTTTGGATCCTGAGCTGAGCAAATAATTGTATAAATATATTCTGTTGGGTATTTGATGATACTAAGAAACTGCAGAGTTATTTAGTCATGGTAATGTCACCTTAGATATGTTAGAAAAGGAGTCCTCATCATTTAGAGATATGCATTGAAGTATGTATGGATAAAATGATAAGATGTCTAGGATTTGCAGCAAAATAAGCCATCAGGGATAAGAGCAATAAATGAACATTAGCCAGTTGATAATGATTCTTGAAGCTGGGTGACCGGAACAGGTAGTGATGGACTGGGGAGTGGCGAGTTCACATTTGAACTGTTTGCCAACTTCTGTGGGTTCCCACCATGGCTAATTTCAAGCTAGCCATGACTTAATAGGCATCTTGCAACATTCCTGAACATTTAACACTTACGTCTCAGGAACTGGTAGTAAGCTGGTTCTAACACAATGCTATTCTGGTCTTTCTATTTTGTGTATTTGAAATAGCCCATTTGATTAGGAAAAGAAAACAGAATCTGGCTGACATTTCTGCTTTTATTTCATTTTTTTTGAGATGGAATTTTGTTCTTGTTGCCCAGGCTGGAGTGCAATGGCGCCATTGCGGCTCACTGCAACCTCCACCTCCAGGGTTCAAGCGATTCTCCTGCCTCGGCCTCCGGAGTAGCTGAGATTACAGGTAGGCACACGTCACCATGTCTGGCTAATTTTTTTTTTTTTTTTTTTTTTTTCAAGACAGAGTCTTGCTCTTCTCCAGACTGGAGTGCAGTGGCGCAATCTTGGCTCACTGCAACCTCTGCCTCCAGGGTTCAAGCAATTCTTCTGCCTCAGCCTCCCGAGTAGCTGGGACTACAGGCGCGTGCCACCACGCCCAGCTAATTTTTGTATTTTTAGTAGAGATGGGGTTTCACCATGTTGGCCAGGATGGTCTCGATCTCTTGACCTCGTGATCCACCCGCCTCGGTCTCCCAAAGTGCCAGGATTACAGACTTGAGCCTCTGTGCCCGGCCTAATTTTGTATTTTTACTAGAGACAGGGTTTCACCATGTTGGTCAGGCTGGTCTCGAACTCCTGACCTCAGGTGATCCGCCTGCCTCGGCCTCCCAAAGTGCTGGGATTATAGACGTGAGCCACCGAGCCCGGCTTCATTTCTACTTTTTACCCTGGAGGTTGGTGTTGGAAAAGGGAACACCCAGCCTTGGAAGAGTAAGGGCCAAGGGAAAGCTTCTCCTCTGCCCTCTAAAGGTTTGCTGCAAATGAACTTACAATAGGCAGGTTCATAAGAGAAAAAAGCATTCAGAATGCATTATCGTGCACATGGACATGGGAGCCATACTAAGGCATGAGACTTGAAGAGGGACCAGATGGATGAGGTTTGAATACTCTGTATAAACCCGGGAGGCAGACATTATTTTGCAAATGATGATTTTTGGAAGCTGGATAGGAGTGACAAATTTCAGAAGGTGAGAGGCAAAACTGCACAGGAACAAAGGTTGTCTTATTATGCAGACAATGTCCTCCAGATAATCCAGGCACTTCCCTCGGAAGAATAGATGAAAGGATGTCTGGGTGTGGTGCTGACCAGCATTCCTTATTAATCTTCCTGGTGATTAATCATTCCTTATTAATCTTCCTGGTGATTAATCATCCATTATTTGATGAGATTCCTAGGGAGGGGTTCTTAAGACAATCACGTTTCTTTTGGAAAGTTTTTTTAGTCAGATGAGAAAATTCTAGGCTGGGTGGTGTGACTCATGCCTGTAATGCCAGCACTTTCGGAGTCCAAGGCAGGAGGATCGGTTGAGCCCAGGAGTTCAAGACCAGCCTGGGCAATGTAAGGAGACCTCGTTTCTACAACAACAACAAAAAATTTAGACCGGCATGTTGGTGCTTACTTGTAGTCCCAGCTACTCAGGAGGCTGAGGTAGGAGGATCATTTGAGCCCAGGACATTGAGGCTGCAGTGAGCCGTGATGGCACTACTGCACTCCAACCTGGGCAACAGAGTGAGATCCTGCCTCAAAATAAAATATGAATAGATAAATAAAATAAAATTCTAGACAGAGTGCTTCAGGAAAGAGGATCAGAGAGGCAGGAAGTTGGGAGTATGTCAGAGAGAGACCCTGAGGCTGCTTCTTTAGCTCAGTATGTCAAAGTGCCACATTATAAGGGTATTGTTTCCTGAGCCCCAACAGAGGACACAGTGTCAGCTGAGTCCCAATTCCGCAACTTACTTACTATGTGACCTAAGGTAAGTCACTTAACTTCTCTGAGCCTTGTTTCTCAGTGGTAAAATGAGAAAAATACTACTTCATACGGTTGTTGTGAGGATTAATTAAAGTAACATCATGGCTTTTAAAAATGTCAAATATTGTTAACATGGTAGTTATAGTTGTTGATTATCAGACCGAAGACTAAAAGGAAACGAAATTAAGAACTGACAGTAGACAGCTATTAGAATATTCTATAATCCTGTGAAGGCCAAAAAAATCATTACTAAGTCATTAGCAAGAACTTTGAAAAGGGATCTTCCAACCACCTTGGGAAATCACTGAGAGAGGCATTGGCAGCGCGGCAAGGACATTCAAGGGACTGTGAGTCCTTTGACAGTGGCGGCAGGAATGCTGTCCACTAAGGAGCCTTGAATAAATGGAGTGTGAAAGAGAAAAACATGGGGGAAACCTGAGCTGAAAAGTGTCTTCCCACATCACGAGGGTGGGGTGGGAAAGAGGTGGGAAAGAGGGGGTTTGGCGAATCCTTTTTGCAACGCAACTGACAATAATTCCTGTGCACATGCATATACTTGGGTTAGAGTAAGCAGCAGGCAGCCCCGGTGAGTAGAGACATCAAACAGAAGTTGCAGGTGAATGAACATGGGCCTTGAGGCATCCATTCTGCCGCGGACATTGACTGACACCTCTGGGAAAAGTTTGGAGTTGACATTTCTCCTATCTGGGGCCCCAATCCTAAGAAATGCTATTTTTTTTTTTTTTTTTTTTTCTTTCTGTAAGTAAAAGACACAATTACCAGGTCTTCAAAGTGGATACTGGATGGAGACTTCCCTGGGAGGAGGTGAACAAGAACCTGAGACTTTGCTTCTCCCTCACGTTCACCTTTCTTGCATTGCTGCAGTCCTTAAGGGAGCTGTCTGGAGGGCCCTAGCTGCTACATGCATGCTTACCTCAAGGGGAGCCATTTGCCTTATAATACTCTAGGCCAAGGTGGGGTTGATGGGATGAATGAATCAGTCCTCAACTTTCAGCAGCACGGTAAACCCTCCCCTCATTTTAACATGTGGTTCCTAAAGAATAAAAAGCCTCTAGGACAAACAAGAACAAAAGCAAATATCCCCAGACATAATGGCAGAGTGGCAGATGATGCACCATGAAGTTTTAGGGTCAAGATCTTGTCACTACCATCTTAAATTACAACTGTGTGTAACACTGACTAAAGGCCACCCAGAGGGTGTGGATGTCTTAGCAAATGAGGTTCCATTCCTTCATTCGATAAAAGGATACTGATCATTTCCTCTGACACAGACACTAGTGATGCTGAGATAAATAGAACGTGGCTCCAAGCTCTGAAGAGACAGCAGAGTGTTTAAGTGTGTGGGTTCTAGGACCAGGATGCTGTGTGACCTTGGCCATATCACTTGATGTCTCTGTGCATGGGTTTTTGTATTGATACCATGAATAATTTAATAGACTCTCCTTTCCAGGGAGATGTGGTGAGGAAAAATGAGCAAATACATGAAAATCACTTAGATTGGTGTCAGGTACCTGACATACATGCTTATGCTATTATGATTTATATTATTACTTATGTGCCAGTGCCATTCTTCCAGATTTCTGGATATCAGAGTAAATACATAAATAAATAAAACCTCCATCCCAGGAAAGTAGTTTAAAAAAAAAAATCCACACAGTGTCCCATTGCAGTGCCTGGAATGTGTCCCCTGAAATGATTTCAGAATCTGCTGCCTCTGTAGCTAGAAGATGATTTGGTTCCAGATTGGGTATTTTCCACTCATATAGCTCACTTTCCCCACCAGCGCTCTCCCCCAGCCCACTCTGCTTCCACTGACCCACAGAAGCAGTGCTGCTGGATCAATTTCTCTCTCAGTTCAGCCAGCACGGCACATCTTGGCTTAGCCTTCAGCTCAGTGCAGAACATGTGTGTGTCCTGACTCATCCAGAGCCCATGCTCTGGTCCTGGTTTCCTGACAAGACTGAGCAACTCATCTCTTCTTATCTTCTGCACACAATACCCAAGATTCCTGTGCATCCCTGTTCCTAAAGTCCTTGAAGATCCTGCCTGGGAGGATTTCCACTGAGAAGAGGAGAAATCATGCATTATCATCGTGTAGTGGTCCAAGCTCTCCCTCTCTCTCTCTCTCTTTTTTTTTTTTTTTTTTTGTGACGGAGTTTTGCTCTTGTTGCCCAGGCTGGAGTGCAGTGGCACGATCTTGGCTCACCACAACCTCCACCACCTGGGTTCAAGCGATTCTCCTGCTTCAGCCTCCTGAGTAGCTGGGATTATGGGCATATGCCACCACTTCTGACTAATTTTGTATTTTTAGTAGAGACAGGGTTTCTACATGTTGGTCAGGATGGTTTCGAACTCCTGACCTCAGGTGATTTGCCCGCCTCAGCCTCCCAAAATGTGGGGATTACAGGTGTGAGCCACTGCATCCACCTGCAGTCCAAACTTTCTAACAGTGGCATGCTTGGGGTTTGAACAAAGAGAATCTCATGAACTGGGTTTGCTGAGAAAGTGGCTCTGAGTTGGAAGCCTTTGGATTTCACCAGATGAATGAGACAAGGGAAGTGGGAAGGGGTCGTCCTGTCCAAATGGAAATTGTTAATACTCTCCCCGGCAGCACCTGCTCCTCCCTTTGTGTTCTTTGATATGATAGAGAATTGTGTTTGTTTTAACCACCTCTTCTTTGCCCCATTGCTGAAGGAGGGGTTCCCACCCTAGGATTACAGGGGTGGCCAAACATGCACACTGGGCAGATGAGACCCGCAGCAGTGTGTTATTCCCATATGCTCACAGCATGGACGAGGAGGACACTGTGTGCCACACAGGGCCACAGGGAGGTTGCGCTCCAAGCAGAGTGAACAACCAAGGGCTATGGACAAAGGCAGGCTTTGTAGCAGCGAGAAGGTGGAGTGCACCTGGTTCCCCCAGGAGGCTGTGACTGGCTTATTTGAATAACTCCATGGACTGGCAGGGAACTGAAACCCACTACTCACAGATAAGCAGAAATGCATCTGGTCCCCTTGAAAAGGAAGACTGTTTGGTTTGGGGATCTTACTTATCCTCAGGAGAACAATGAGGAGGGGATTTTGCAGTCAGGCCATTTAAGGCCCTCTCAATTTGACCAGATGTCAAGGCAGCACATATGTGAATTTTAGGCCCTATACCACATCATCATCCACTCGGTCGCACAAACCAGAGCATGGGTCTAACACTTGACCCCTTCCTCTTTCTCATCACCCACAGCCAATCAACCACTACATTCTATTGTTCGTATCTTTTTAGTATATGCAATCCATCCACTTCTCACTGTCTCCATAGTTCCAGTCACTTTCATTTCTCATGTGATTTTTGCAAAATAACCTTCAGCTCTTTCTGAGGTTCTATAGCTGCTGGCCCCTACAGACTTCTTCCTCCCCAGAGCACCCAGCTTGTCAAGCACAGAACCTGCTGTTTCCACTTTACTCGCCATCTGGGTCAGGTGCGATTGTGCAGTGCACGCCTTGCACACCTGTGTGGCAGCTTTTGGTTTTATCTCCAATCCTGTTTCCCCTCTATAGCTAAAGAGCTTTGGGAGAAAGAAATATGACTGTACCATTGCCCATTTGCTTCAGGACAAATCTAAACTCACTGCCTTTGGTGTGAAAGGCCTCTTCCTTCCTGCTTCACCTCTCTCCCTCTCTCCTCTTGCACATTTTGCCTGCACTGGCCACAGTAAGCTGGTTCCAGTTTTTAAATAGTCACTGTCTACCTCTGAGCCTTTTCATGTTCTAGTCCCTTTGCTGGGCTACTTTGCTTCCCCATGCACACTCACTCTCCGAGTCTCAGGGGAGCCCTCACTTCTCCCATAAGCTTCCTTGGCCCTGGCTGAGCTTGGATTGGGCACCGCCAATTCACCCTTGAGCTTAATCTTGTCATCCATTTCCTGTGTGTTAGTATTTGCTCCTCTCCCTACTGAGTCCATAAGACCCTGAAAGTCAGGAACTGTATCTTTTCACCACCACACTGCCAGCATCAGGCACGGTGCATGGTACAAGGGAAACACACAGTAAATCTGTCAACCAAAGGAGGGCCATTCAGCTCGGAGGAAAACCGTTGACTGTTATCAGTGATTGAAGGCTTACTATGGGCCAGCTTTAGTTCCAAGGAGAGGGAGAGAGAAAGAGAGAGAGAAAATGAAACTATATATATATATAATTTCACTCTTGTTGCCCAGGCCCATATATATATATATATATGAAAATAATGTCCCAAGTAGGTTTGAATGGGAGATAGGAGTTTTCACTTTTCTCACCTGATTTCAGATCACCAGCCTCTCAGTGTAAGCACATTGCTTCTTTGAGGGCAATTTTAGTGTTTGGAGATATGCATTTTTCATATGAAATGCCAGCCAACTGCTCTCAGCCAAAAAAAGAGTGATCTGTCCCAAGGCTGGCTGGAAGAACGGGCCTGGTGGCAAGTTTGGAGAGATCACAGATTGGTCTCCAATAGGGTGCCTGCCCACATGATTTTTCAAGGGTAACTTTAAGTCACTGCTTTCATTAAATGTGCGGACTTTAGACCTAGCCACTGCCTCAGACATGATCCCATAGCCATGGGCTCTGGCTTTGCCATTTTGAATTTGGCTATTTTCAAGACAATTTATCAGGTAAATTCCGATTCTAAGTCCTTTTGGTTTCAGACACTTTTCCTTGCCTGAAGTGTATGACTCATTCTTTCTTTGCTGATGACTATTTTATTAGTGATGGCGAGGAATAAAGGAACCAGAAATACTGAGTTATAAAATTTAGAGCTAAAAGTAACTTAAGGATTAAGAGATCCAAATCTCCCATTTTTCAATGATAGAACTGAAGCCCATGGAAATGTACAAACGTGTGAAAACCACAGGATCGATAAAAAGAAATCCAGGTCTATTCCTTTATTCAGTGATTTTTGAAAGGAGTTTCAGATTAGGAAAAGCCCAGTGGATGCAGATACCTTTGTGTTTGCTCTTCAGTTGGTCATGAATAATGCTGCTCACTTATTGTCTGCATTAAATACCAGCCTTGGAATTAAGGCTTTGATAGAATGATTAAATTTGTACCTTAATGAGTTTCGAATTAAAGTTTGTGAATAACTGATGAACCATCTTGCCTCTGGGGTAACGATGAGATGGAAATCCTCCTTGAGGTAGATTTGGTGTCACAGGAGTACAGATTCCAGAAGTTTCTAGTGGAGATCTTGGGATTCACATCTCAATGGATTTCAGAACTTTTTTTTGAGACAGTTTCCCTCTTGTTGCCCAGGCTGGAGTGCAGTGGCACGATCTTGGCTCACCACAACCTCCACCACCTGGGTTCAAGCGATTCTCCTGCTTCAGCCTCCTGAGTAGCTGGGATTATGGGCATATGCCACCACTTCTGACTAATTTTGTATTTTTAGTAGAGATGGAGTTTCTCTATGTCGGTCAGGCTGGTCTCAAACTCCTGACCTCAGGTGATCCACCCTCCTCAGCCTCCCAAAGTGCCGGGATTACAGGCATGAGCCACCATGCCCGGTGGGCTTCAGAACTTTAATTGTGAGGTTTTGAAGCACAGTCCCAAAAAAGAAACTGTTACTTGAAGCCTATGTTTTAGGAAACTCAAATGTAATACTGATGCTCACAGCCACTTAAGAAGTAATTCTGCACAGGTCTCCCAAGCGATTTATTGGACAGGTCTAGAGGTTTGCAAAATGGATTTTATTCCATTGATATTTTGGTTCTTAATCCTCTTTTATGCCAAATACTTCACATTTCAATTTGCTATTTCAGAATCTGTTTAAATAAATCACTAGAGCTTAATGGAAAATCAAAATCAAATTAAATAAATGGGCTAACTATTCGGATGCTAAGTTTTACTTCAGCCATTACAAGGTTAGGAAAAACTACAGAGCAATTTATAACTAACCCAACTGCTCAGGGAGAGACCTCTACATCAGCTGTCCCCTCCTGAGCATACTTAACCCATCTCAAGTGACACATGGAGAAAACATCTGTTCTTTGACAAATACCTACACAAGAACAATTTAAATTGCAAGCCCAAATCAATATCAAACACATTTCCTGCTGCATTTTAAGTAGAACGAGGGGAGATAGCAATGTAGAATTCATCGCAAATCATAAAAGTTTATTTACCAAGTTTAATGCTCGGAAGGGAGTTAAACTCCTTAAAATAGAGAGAGTGCTACACAATGCTGAGAATTAAAGGAGGAGTAGCGAATCCGAGTGAAGAAACCATGTTTTCCTGAACCCATCTTAACCTTCAAGTTCTCTAAGGTTCACAAGCATCTCTAGAACTCTCTGTTTCCTCTCCCACTTTCTTCTTTATTAGCAATGCTGCTATTCCATCTTTAGGACCACTGCTGGACCAAAACTTCCTGAAAAGGTACTTTCCCTTCATCTCAAAGTTTTCTTGTCCTTTTTTTCCCTATCCATCTTCCATTTCTTCTCTTTCTTTACTTCAATATGCTGAAGGCACTTTTAGCTGGTGGTATGTTAGGCAAATTTGTTGCAGTAACAACCCCAAATTTTAATGACTTATGAAAATGAATAATTTCTCAGTCCTGGGACTATAGGTCAGCTGTGCCTCAGCTGTGTCTCACCTAAACTTTTTGGCTTCCTCTAGACTTGATGGGGTTTGGTTGTAGCTTCAGATCAGGTGCAAGTCTGCTTTGTGTGTTTTTCATTCTAAGACCCAGGCTGAAGGAGCAGTGGCCACCTGCGGCATCTTTTTCTTATGGACAGTAATAGGAGTGCCAGACAGGAAGTGAAAAGACACAATGCTTCTGAGTCTCTCTTTGTGCTGGCATGCCACCATTGTGCCACATTCCATTCTTTGGTCAATGCACATCCTATGGCCCAGCCCAAAGTCAAGGGATGGGGAGATGTGATCCATTCAGGAGTATGGACCAGGATCAAGAAGACTGACTGAAGAATAATGTAATCTACAATAGACTGGAGAAGGTGGAATACAGCAATCCCCCAATCACTCATATAAAGAAACATAAAATAGCTCTCCAACATTTATTATGCTAGGGATGCTCTGCCCTTATTTCAGCACTCAAGGTTGTCTCAACTTCTCAGGAAAGAGAAGGCGGACAGAAATATAACTGGTCAATAGTCATCATAATGATGCTTGGAATTTGTCGTGCAACTGCCATGTGCACAGGCACTTTATAGATATTCATGTAATAAGTACCCATATTGGACTGCAACAAATGTAACTTTCTATGACTAAACTTAATTTCTATTTCAGTTTCTGTTTAGTGCTGTCATTCCAACGCGTTTCAGAAATCTAATCTTTTTCCCTGCAAGGGTGGAGGTGGTGGGGCGGGGTGTGGCGTGGTTATCACCTGTCGGTGCCGGTGTGGTCCTGTGCGTCCTCGCTCCTGCCTGGCCTCCAGTCATCCATGTGTGTAGTACTGCCACTGCCCCCACCTCATCCTGATGAGGCCCTGTGGACCTGGCTGTCTTTGTCACTCCTTTGCCCTTCTGGGGAGCAGGGACAATATCTGGCTGTGTTGGCACAGTCCCTTTCTGCCTTGCTACGCCACCCAGCGATTTCTGCTCTATTGCTTCCCACCATGCTGGGCTCAAGGGACTTTGAGGTCTTATGGTCTTCGAAGGTTTCACACATGTTCTTGGGTCTTTAAAGCTGTTGGGGTTTCTATCAGTCATCCTTCTCTCAGTTGGCTTGGCCCAAGATGGGGTGGAGAGGGGCAGGAGGCAGAGCTTATGCTGGAACCATATTGCAATGATTAACCCTCTTGATTCTTATCAGTCTCTTCTCTCAACCTGTGGAACTGTTTCTGGGTTCAATTGGGGTGATATGGCTTTATGGAATGTCCCCAAATGTGTGGTTTGTGAGATAATTTGATGTCCTGATACCTTCATCTGTATCGCAAGTGAAAAAGTTCATTTTGAGGCAGATGAAGTCACTCTCCAACCTTGACTTAGTGAAGAAGTGGAAAAAGGAGGATTTGTAGGATTCAAAAGCTGAAACTTTCTCCTCTAGGCTAAACTGGTTCTACAAAAAAAGCAAGTTTTAAGCAGAAAAGGGCAAAATGGGGATAGTTTTAGTCTGTTTGAGCTGCTATAACAGAAATACTAGAGACTGGGTGACTTATAGATGACATCTGTTGCTCACAGTTCTGGAGTCTGGGAAGTCCAAGATCAAGGTGCTGGCAAATTCAGTACCCGGTGAGGACCTTCTTCCAGGTTCATAGATGGCATCCTCTCGCTATGTCCTCACATGGTAGAAGCAGCAGGAGTGTGCTCTCTGGCCTCTTTTATAAGGGTACTGATGTCATTCATGAGGGCTCCCCCTTCATGACCTAATCGCTTGCCAAAGGCCCCACCTCCTAATACATATTGATATATGAATTTGGTGGCAAGGGGAGAGACACAAATTTTCAGTCCCTAACAGGGATCTTCTGGCATCTCAACTCTAGTAGGAAGATTGCAATAACTTGTGTGGGACCAAATCAAAGAGAATTTTAAACAGGATCTTCTGTTGGGTGTTGGGGGGCAAAGTAGAGATTGAGCATTTTCAGCTCTTGCTTTTAAGTCTACAGAACACATTCCAGATGGAGAGAGTTTGAGGCAAAATCCAACCTCTGCTCCCAAAACTGGATCCACAGAGGTCCAAGACAGTGATGAGAGGCTATACTGAACTCACTGATTGTACAGTCTTGGAGTTTGGGAAACAGACTTAGGTTTCTGTGTGCCTAGAAAGCATGTATAAACAGTACGATTCCTCTCAGTTTCTGAAAAGATCCGATAAACGTCAAACAGCCATTCCATCGTCTCTGGTCCTGCCTTAAGTAGCGCTTCTTCAATTTCAAGAGGTGTTACTCCATAGCTGAGCATTGGGGAATAAACTTTTGTGATTTGTAATAACAGGCATGTTCACACAAACACACACACACACATGCACACACACACACGTTGTCTACACACATGATTGACTTGGGCAAGACATCTCATTCTCTTTATTCTCTGTTGGAACCACATAATTTTCTTTTCTCTCACTCTTGATTTCTCTCTCATTTTTCATGCATTGTGGTGTTATAACCAAGTAGTATTCTTGCTTATCACCAAGGAATAGGGAATAGAAAATCAGGCTTTTTTTTTTTTTTTTGGTATAATTGTTCACGTTTTTTCAGCCTCAATGCATTTTGAAAGAAGTTGGAAGTTAGAACACTTCCTGAAGTACGACTGTTTGCTTGTTACTTAGCTTGTCTGATCCTTGTAAAATAGGAATAATGGGAATATTGACTGGGGAGAAAAAGGGAAGATGCAAATCTGCACACGTGACATCACCCTATTTGCATTAAAATATGTACATAGACACTTACTGGAAGAAAATATGCCAAGACGTTGATCGTGGTTATCTCTGGGCTGTGAGATGATGGACAAATCTGAATTTCTTCCTTATATCATTCAGCTTGATTGCTCTTTTCAATAAATTTGTTTCCAAATGACTTTTTCTGTTTCCAAAATCACATTCATTCCCAAAGGACAAAGAGTTGCTGCCTTTAACAATATTTTTTAAAATGTATACTAGGGTTTGAAGGAAATCATAAAAATATTTTCAGCACGGTTTTGACTACTGGCAATTCTTTGGAATAAATGAATAAGATGATTGATTTGAAGGAACAAGATTCATTTTGATGTATAATTTCTGGCATATTGCAAAATCAGTTGTGGTGCTTTGATAGCCATGCCCATACTTGAGGGGAAAGCAGGCTTATTTCATTGTTCTTTGGTATTTTTTTGAACTCCAGATCAATGTACCATGTGAATGTAGTAATCTGGCCAGTCATCTGGAAAGTTCCTGTATATGAAAAGTAGATTTGTATTTAAAAAAAAAACACCCTTTCATTGAATGCTTTATTATAAAACAAACCTTCCTGATTTGTTTTATAAAAAGAGGAACTATACTACATTTGAAACTAAACTGTGGAAAAAAAATGTGGTTCTGAAGAATATTCTCTGGTCTTAAATATAGAATATGAAAATAAAATATGATCAGCTGTCATACACAAAAGTGTATTTTATTAATAAAAATGAAACATAGAGCACTGTCAAATGGGAAGTAAACATTTGCTTTACATAAGGTTTTACTTTATAGGCCTTTTAAACTTAATCTTCACCAAAAGGCCGAGAAGTGATTCACAGGCCTTTTAAATAGGTGGCTTCACTATCTCTCACTTATTTCTATTGATATATTTTGTCTGGGAAAGAGAAATGCTTATATTCAATATCTTGTGGAATTGATAATTTCAATATTATCTTTAGCAAAAAAGATAAGGCATATGACATGGAGTATTAATAGATCAGAAATATTTATCTGATTGACAACTCAGTTACTTTTGCTTTTCCAACGGACACTCCATAAATATTTGAATGCCTCTTATGTCTACTGTGTGCATAGCTTATGCTAATTCCATGAATACAATGGTAATGTGTTTCCAGCTAACATCTGGAAGCCTTATTCTGCCAAAGATGAGAGATCATAGTACAGAATGTTCCTAATAAGAGTATTTTATTATCCATCCTGTACTTGCATGGTCCCCATTCTCAATGACTTTATAGTCTTGTCGATAAGGTTTCAAACATGCAAGTATCAAGTAATATATCAGGCTGAGTTCTAGAAAACATTATATTGACTATGAACAGGGGCCCAAATATAGGACACAAAAAGAAGGATTTGGGGTGGTTAAGTTGTAGAGAGGCTAAAGGAACCAAGGAAGATGTCACAAAAGAGGTGATTTGAGGATTGGGTAGTAATTGATCTCTAATCCAAATCAAACCTTATTTTGGCAATTTTATTAGTCATCAACTACCGCAATAATGTATAACAATGCCCCAAGTCTCACTGGCTGACACCACAAACATTCATTTTTTTATTCACAGGTCTATGGATTGGCAGGGACTCAGCTGATCTTGGCTGGACTCCGCTGGGCATGGCTCCAGGCTCCAGGTCTACTTTGGGCCTACTTTATATATTTTGTTCTGGAACTGGCACCACCTGGGGCATAGTCTTCTTATGGTGATGGCAGAAATACAACAGGCCAAGTGAAATCATGCAAGCACATTTAAAGCCTCTTTTACATCACTTCCACCAGCATCTGTTATTCAAGGCAAAGCCTATGGCTGAGCCAAGCTTCCATGGGGTGAGGAAAAACACTGCTCTCATTCTAGTGAGAGCCACTGCAAAGTCACGTGGGAAAGGTCACAGGTGTAGAATTCTGTAACAGGGAGAGAGTGAAGAATGGGGGAAAAAAATTCAATGTACCCCAGTCACATTTTCGAAAAAAATAGTGAAAAGTTGCAAACAGTATAGATTTACAAAAAAAAAAACAAAAACAAAAAAGAAAAACCTGCACAGTACAGGAACCAAGTGAAGAATGCAGGTGGAGATAACTGTGTTCAACTGGCCTGAAATGAAAAGACTAATAGTCACTTCCACCACTACCTTTGAGTTTGGAAGTTTGTGAGGGGTCTATTACTGACTAGTGAACCTTCCTGGCTGAAAACAAACAAACAAACAAACAAACAAACAAAAAACAGTATACCGGAGTTAAATGAGAACTCGAGTTGGGAGAAAAATCTTCCCTCTTTGGGAGATAAAGCCCTGGCAGCAATAACTGAAGGAGGTAGAGTACTATTTCTGCATCTTCAGGGACTGCTGCAAGGAGAGGGAGCTGTGTCTTGCCTCACTGAGGTGCCTGGACAAGATGAACATTTCAAGTCTTTTTCAGTTCTGGGTTTCTATGACGTCAGTGCTACTTCCCTTTCCAAAACCCCACAGTGGCCAGGCATCACAGTGCCACAAGTGAAAAGACCCATGACGGCCTTTGTAAGTTCTTCTTTTGGTTTCTCCAGCAGGAGGCAGATGGAGAAGGAGAGAAAGGCCAGAGGTCTGTTTTGGGGTTGTTGTCTCTGGTTGTCTAATTGATGCCAAGACAGCACCCCTTGGAACCTGGTTCCTGACACCTGGCAGCATGGCATACTTGAAGGGCATGATGTAGGTATAACAACAGAGCCCTGGCTGAGCCTGGTGGCTCACGCCTGTAATCCCAGCACTTTGGGAGGCCGAGGCAGGCAGATCACCTGAGGTCAGGAGTTCGAGAACAGCCTGGTCCATGTGACGAAACCCTGTCTCTACTGAAAATACAAAAAAGTTTGCCAGGCATGGTGGCACATGCCTGTAATCCCAGATACTTGGGAGGTTGAGGCAGGAGAATCACTTGAACCTGGGAGGTGGAGATTGCAGTGAGCCGAGAATGCACCACTGCACTCCAGCCTGAGTAACAGAGCAAGACGTCATCTGAAACAAACAAACAAAAAAACACAACAACAAAAAAACAGACCTCTGATTTGTGTCAACTGCACTCCAAACAAAGGCCAGCTTCTACTTGCAATGTTCTCCTACAGATCACAGGACCCTCAGAAGTAATCAAGGTGGAGCTAAAGCGTTATAGAACCTCACTATGTCCCAGTATCCTCAATGTACAATGAGGATAATACCAGCTACCTGAAAGGGTTGTTGTGAGGATTAAATGAGAAAATACATATAAGTTCCAGTACAGTAGCCAGTACAAAGTATGTAATAAATGGTAACTTTACACACACACCCACCCACCCACCCACACCCACACCCACACCCACACCCACACCCATAAGCATCCCAGTATTTGGAAGCAATCAGTTGATTTTTTTTTTCTTTTTAGAATTCAGTTTGGTGTTATAGGGACGCTGCTAGCCTCAGGCAGTGCCGCAAGAGCAGATCAAGGCCCTGATTTAAAAATTCCTCAGTTGCTCCCAGCTGGAGACGTCTGCTTACAAAGTCCTTACAAAGAAATGTTTTTCAATAGGCAACATTCTCTGGTCGGGCCCCACTAAGAAAGAACAGCAGGGAATCTCACAGGCATTGCGATCCCCATTGGCCTCCTGCTCCCAGACACACACGTGGCCCCAACTGGCCTCTGACTTGCACCACAGGGAGCAAAATAGACTTGCTCCATTTTGTCCATTGCTGTGGGCTCCACGGTGTTACGCATAATGGCTTGGAATCTCTATATACCCAGTAAATGAATGCTTGTTGAATAACCAAATGAACACACCCCATGTCCACCCATCTCCTCAAAGCACATCCACCATCCACCTCAGCTCAGGGACCGCAATGATGTTCAAAACATGGGCTAGAAACTACCATAGGGCATCTAATTATAGCTTCTGGTGTAGAAGGTGTTCTCTCATAGGAGGCCTTAGCCAAGTTTGAGAACAAGGACTTTGTATGGAATGAGCTGCGTAATGGACAGCTCTGGCTGGACCACCCACTGGGGTTGTCTCTGGCTGAAATTTAACTAAGTTTCCATAGACCTTTTACCAGATTTACTGAGAACATTGATTTCCTCTGTTAAAGATTAAACGTCAATTCGGGGGAACTTCCCCATAAATGTTGTGAGACTAAACGTGGCTTCTTGTGGGTTCCACATGGGAGCTCACCAGGATGTCACCCAGCCTTTGTAAAGGTCTGCCTGGTTTCCTGTACCTAGTGGTCAATGTCAGCAGCTGTACCTGTGCCTAGCACTAGGAGGCTTGGCCTCAGCTCTCACCCAGCCCCAGGTGGTCAGTATCACTAGTTCCCCTGCTTGGCACCCAGTGGCTGCCTTCTTGGCCTCTAAACTTGCTTCCCTGTGTTGATTCCTGAAGCTCACCATTGGTCCACCTGCCAATCACTCGCTTTAATCTTATCTGAGTAGATACCCCAGGTTTTATATTTCACCCAACAGAACTTGAGTCCTAATTCTCATTTCCTTCCTTTCATCCATGAGCTTTACGTGCCAATTTGCATTTACAGTTATGCCTGTGAATTCAGAGGCCCCCTGGGGCCAGGCGGTCCTGTGCCGAGAGAGGTGGGTGAGCAGCTTGGAAGCTGGGGCAGGAACAGCACGGGCCTGTGGGTGAATCCTTTGCTTCCCTGCTTTGGAAGACACCTGGCTGCAGAGCAAGAGTTCTCTTGTATGCGGCCTCTGGCAGTGTGGGATCCTAAATGGCCACCAGAACACACCCCCAGGTTTCTAGCTGCACTGGGTAGGGGCGGGTGAAGGAGAATTGAGGGCATGTCAGCCTCTCCTGCCTGGACAAAGAGGCATGTGGGTCACAGTTCTCCACAGGTGTTCTCAAGGCTTGCTTGTTTGTTGTCAAGAGAAGGCAGAATTCTGCGTTGAAAAAAGCCTCTGTGATGGCCAATTAAAACAGCCTGTGGATTGTTTCCAGGCCTGAGCACTGCTGGGGGAGGATGCTGGCTTACAGAGGCCTCTCCAAAGCGTCAGTCCTTCAACTCCCAGGACCACTATTATTAGCCTCCCTTCACATGCAGAAGCCCACGCATCCACGCAAGTGGGTGGATGTCAGGGTCTGGACCCACATCTTCTGACTCCCAGTCCATGTATCTTGCTGCCATGTGGCTGATTTCCCTGTTGCTGAGTTTACTCAGTGCACATCTTGATGGCTGATACCTGTAATAACAGAAGCTTCATCCAACTCTCATAAACCCTGAGTCTGGATGTCTGGGACATACTAGGACACGGGAGGGGGCCTAGCTTGATTCTCTCTCTTTCTCTTCCACCTGGGACATAAGCTGTCCCCTGGGTGAAGGCTGTCTGCCACACTGACTGTGTAATCTGAACTTGGAGCCAGAGGTTCTGAGTCTTAGTGCCGCCCTTGCTATTATCCTCAGCATGATTTTGGGCTTGTGCTTTCACTCTACTGAGACTCAGATTCCACGCCAATAACAGGAGAGGTTTGAACTAACGTATCCATTGAGATGGTTTGAATGCATGTTACAGAAAACCTAACTCAAGCAGGCATAGGCAAGAACTTGAAATGATTAGTTTATGCAACACATTAAAACGGGCAGGGGCTTGAACAATATTTGCAGGAACTGGTCTGTACCCCTCTTAGCACTGCTCTCTTCCTTCCATTTCGGCTTCATTTCAAGGCTCCACATGATGCCAAGAGGGCTGCTGGTTACTCCAGGTCTACTACCTCCCAGATGCTAGCGCAGGGAAAAAGAGGAAGGTGGCATCTCTTTGAACAGTGGCAGCCAAAGACGATGACAAATCACTGACTCAGTTGTGTTAAGCGCCCACCCCTAGGCCAGGCCCCACGGCCAGAGAAATGTGGTACTCCGAATGGCCAGGACTGTCACATGCCCCACCCCACATATGGGTGAGGCCCATGAAACACACACGGGAAGAGGATGTGGATGAGTGCTTTCCCCCCAGAAAAGCAGGGCATGGTTGCCCAAAGAACGGCAAATAGTACTGGGTGTTAATCTTCATTATTGGTTTAATTTTATTGTTTACCAGGTAGAATGTGAAGATGCTTTCGAAAGTCAAAACGATATAGTAAAGCATGCTCAGGCTGGGTGCGGTGGCTCATGCCTGTAATCCCAGCACTTTGGGAGGCCAAGGTAGGCGGATCACCTGAGGTCAGGAGTTCGAGACCAGCCTGGCCAACATGGTGAAACCTCGTCTCTACTAAAAGTACAACAATTAGCCAGGTGGTGGTAGGCGCCTGTAATCCCAGCTACTCGGGAGGCTGAGGCAGGAGAATTGCTTGAACCTGTGAGGCAGCGGTTGCAGCAAGCCAAGATCGCACCATTGCATTCCAGCCTGGGCAATAAAAGCAAAACTCCAACTCAAAAAAAAAAAAAAAAAAAAAGAAAGAAAGAAAGAAGAGAAAAGAAAAGCATGCTTAGAGAACCATCAGTCCATCCCATGTTTTTTCCATCCTATTCCCTCACACTCCTTAGAGGAAGACAACTACAGATGTTTTGGATTTTTCTTCCCGTGTTTCTTTTTGTAGAGAGAAGCTCAAGAAGCTTGTCTTTGTAGAGGCAAGGTGCGCGGACCAGAGAGGTGAGGAGATCTAGACCATCTTGGCTAACACGGTGAAATCCCATCTCTACTAAAAATACAAAAACAAAAAATTAGCCAGGCGTGGCGGCGGGTGCCTGTAGTCCTAGCTACTCGGGAGGCTGAGGCAGGAGAATGGCGCGAACCTGGGAGGTGGAGCTTGCAGTGAGCAGAGATCACGCCACTTCACTCCAGCCTGGGCGAGAAGAGCGAGACTCCGTCTCAGAAAAAAAAAAAAAAAAAAAAAAAAAAAGAACACTCAAGTCTTATTATTTCCCTTCTTTCGTCACAAAAGATATCACACTCTACATATTCTTTTGTACCTTTCCTCTTCACGCAATACTGTCTCCTGGAAATCATTCCATATCATTTCACAGAGATCTTCCACGTACTTTTATATCTGCTTAGTACCTCATTGCGTGTGTGTACAATATTTTATTCAAGTACTCTATACTTAGGCATTTAGGTAGCTTCCAATATTTTGCAATTATAAAAAATTGCTGCAATGAATAACTTTGGGCATTTGTATTTTTACATAGTGAAAAGGATATATTTGGGGCAAATTTATAGAAGTGGAATTGCTGGGAGGAAGTGTACATGCATACATGGTTTTGTTAGATGTAACTGAGTTCATCTCCACAGGGGTTGTACCATATCACAGTCCCACCTGCAATGTACCAGAGAGTCTTTTTCCTTAGCCTAACCAACAGTGCGTGGTGTTAAGCTTTTGAACTTTTTTTTTTTTTTTTGGCCAATTGATGAGTTAAAAATGTGCATTTAATTTACATTTTACTCTAAGTAATTTTTTTTTTTTTTTTTTTTTTTTTGAGGCAAAGTCTCACCCTGTCACCCAGGCTGGAGTGCAGTGGTGCAATCTCGGCTCACTGCAACCAACCTCCGTCTCCTAGGTTCAAGCTATTCTCCTGCCTCAGCCTCTCTAGTAGCCAGGATTAGAGGTGCCTGCCACCACCACGCCTGGCTACTTTTTGTATTTTTAGTAGAGACGGGGTTTCATCATGTTGACCAAACTGGTCTTCAACTGCTGACCTCAGGTGATCTGCCTCCCTCGGTTTCCCAGAGTGCTGGGATTACAGGCGTGAGTCACCGTGCACAGTCCTACTATAAGTAAATTTGAACACATTTTCGTATGTTTAAGGACCAGTGTTATTTCTCTTTTAATGAATTATCTGTTCAGGTATTTTGTCTATTTTTCTTCAGGATTTTTGGTCTTTTTTCTCAATTTTTAGAAGTTTTAAAATTTTAAAACCTTATGATCAGCATCTGCAAATATTTTTCTGTCAGTCAAAACACAGTCATCATGTTTTGACTATGTTTATGCCTTTTTTAAAACAAGTTTTGTTTTTTGTTGTTTTGTTGTTTTTTTTTTTTGTAGTGATATTTTGTAGTTTTTTTTTTGCAGTCTTTTCTTTGTAGCCGTTGGATTTTGGTCATATTAAAAAATCTTTTCCTATCCAGGTTATACAGGAGTTCACCCATGTCTATTCCAGTACTTGTATAGTTTCGTTTTGCATCTAGGTCTCTGATTCATTTGGCAATTATTCTTGTGATAGTGTGAGAAATAGATATTATCTTATCTTATTTTTTCAAAATGACTATCCAGTTGTTTGAGTGCCCTGTATTAAGAAGACTATCTTTGCGTCAGTGATTTAGGGATATTTGGAGATAGCACCTTTACATAACCTGGATTTCTATAAGCATTTGGATCTATTTCTTGACTTTTTATTTTATTTAATTGATCTTTCTGTATTTTTATCAGTTAGTACCACACTGTTTTCATTATAGGGGCTTCACAGTGCATACTAATACAGTGTAGAACCACTCCTCGTTCAGATAGAATTTTTTTTTTTTTTTTGAGACAGGGTTTCACTCTGTCACCCAGGCTGGAATGCAATGGTGGGATCTCAGCTCACTGCAGCCTCAACCTCCTGGGCTCAAGCGATCTGCCCGCCTCAGTCCCCAGAGTAGCTGGGACTACGGGCATGCACCACCACGCCTGGCTGATTTTTTTGTAGAGATGGAGTCTCACTATGTTGCCCAGGCTGGTCTTGAACTCCTGGGCTCAAGCGTTCCGCCCCACTCAGCCTCCCAAAGTCCTGGGATTACAGGCATGAGCCACTGCATTTGACCTAGATAGAATTTTTTTAAAGAAAGGAGTTACTGCAGAATATATGTAGACTGATGAGAATAAGCAAGTTGGGTCAGGAGAGAGAGGAGATTGTTGCGAAGTCCTTTGGTAGGCACAAGGGGAGAGGTCTTGGAAAGGAGCCAGAGAACCCAGATTCAGGAAGTTGGTAGATTTGTTGATGAGGAGAATTCTCTTCTGATTTTGTTTTCTGGTGAAATAAAAACCAAGGTCAACAGCTGAGTGGGGAGAGGAAGGAAGATGAGAAATAGTCATCTTGCGCAGGTTGATTGCAGAGTGAGTTGACTAGGGAACTACCCAGATGGTGCTGGGGCCCACTTAAGTTTTATGATCATACATATAAAGGAAGGAGTAGGCCTAGTTATGTGTTTTCCACCAGCCTTGTATATGGCTTAGGTTTGGGAGCTGAGTAGGCAAGAAGGTAAGTGTAAGCAGACTTGGGGTGTTAGCCTCACAAGTATGACAGATGGGACAAGGGGTTAAGTGTGGAAGGACATGGATGCAAGGGAGCAGAATGATGGGCCCTGGATCCAAGCTGGGTAAGAGGAACAGATGTGAAAAAGATAATGGTGCCAATGGATCAGAGATCCCAAGAAATGCTGGAGTCTATGCAAGGGGAAGCAATGACCCCGGATATTGATCTAGGAAATGATCTTGGGAGTGGATGGTTAAAGTGGGATGAAGAAAAGATGTCAACAAGGAGATAAGAAACAGAAGGGCCAGAATGTAGCGTGGGTCGTCTTTGTAGTTGTGATGATAGTGGTGGTGGCAGAGAGACAATGAGCCAGATCCTGAACTCCTGATAAATAGGGGCAGTGGCTGGAAGGCTAGAGATGACTGAGGTAGCATCATCATCATGTGGATGAGAGCAGGTAGACAGCGGCATCTGAATCAATCTTTCTTCAAGGACCTGCAGAATTGCAGCACCAGGAAGTCCTAGTCCTAACACTCCCAGAAATCTCCCCACACCCCTTTTCAGTCTATTTCCCCGGTAACCTTTCAGGATTGGATTTAGTTGTGAAGTCTGAGTCTAAGAGGCTTGTCTGTAGAGCTTATCATTTCTTAAAACCCAGAGGCAGAGAACCTTGAGGGCGATCATAGAAAGCCCTTTATGAAAGGCTAGCATGAATTTCATTGTGAAAAGAGCCTGGGATTCCTCTGCAGTGTAGACCAGATGAATGAAGAGTATATTCAGTGTCATAATGGAACTCAGAGCCTAGACCCTGAAGGAGTCAAATAGGCAAAAACCTGGATCAAACCACAGGGATCCCTGCCTACCTGAGCAACCTGCCCTAGGTCCCAAATCAAAGCCTCAGTTCTTTCTCCAGAAGCGAGCAAGGGCTGAAAAACACCTTCCTACTTTGAGCTTCCTTTTCCATCCAGACTTCCTGAGAATCCCAAAACATTTGAAGCCAGATTCTGAAGACTGTAGGTGTCCCTGCCAGGTGAACTTAACCTGGGCATCTTCGGAAGATAACACATTCCTAACGAGCCCTATTTAATCAGTGACTCCAGTGTTGCTTTGGCTGTGCCACTGAGGGTGATCTTACCTGGAGTCCCTAGGAAGGAAGGGACCCCGGTTGTTCTGAAGGGAAAATAGATAGTGTCAAGGAAATCAGTCTTTCAGGGAGCAGAAATAATTAGTGGACTTAGGATGGGGTCCATGTATGAGGTAACAAATGGTGTGTATGGGATGTAAGAGCCGGGTATTTACTAAGAATTAAAGATGATGGTCTATGACCAGTTAAGATGTTAGAAATAAAGTTCAGATTTTTTTTTTTTTTTTTTTTTTTGAGACAGTTTTGCTCTTGTTGCTCAGTCTGAAGTGCAGTGGCACAATCTTGGCTCACCGCAACCTCCGCCTACTGGGTTCAAGCGATTCTCCTGCCTCAGCCTCCCAAGTAGCTGGGATTACAGTCATGTGCCACCATGCCTGGCTAATTTTCTTTTCTTTTCTTTTTTTTTTTTTTTAATGTATTTTTAGTGGACACAGGGTTTCACCATGTTGACTAGGCTGGGCTTGAACTCCTGACCTCAGATGATCCTCCTGCCTTGGCCTCCCAAAGTGCTGGGATTACAGGCATGAGCCACTGCACTTGGCTAGATTCATTTTTTCAGTCATAGCTGTATAATAATAATTTGGAAATTGACATCCATCTTTTTGGGGTAGAAAAAAAGTGTGCCCTGAACTTGGGATCCCCTGACCCATGCTCACACAGGCAGGAGAGGAGAAGAGGGGAGAAAAGCCACCTCTGTTTCCATGCCATGTCTCAGGAGGTCTTTGTGTGAAGGAGAGGCAAGGTCCCACCACCAGCTCTTACTCTCAGGCCTGGGTTCCAAGGTTGATGGACACGGTCTGGACAATGGGGAAGAGGGTAGTGGTGACAGGTGAGGTTGGAGACATTCACCCATTCCTCCAAGTTCCTCTGCTCACGGAGAAAGAAGTGATGCTTGGGGATTACCAGTCCTGAATCCTCATCTGCAAGAGATGCCTCAGATCTTGAGGAAACACACATACCAAACATGCACAGAGAAACACACACACATATGTCCACAACCACACATATACCCACCCTCATATAGGCATGTCCTCAAATGCACAAACCTGGAGTTGCCGCTCTTCTCATCCAGACACAGGCAGCAGCCCAGGACCCTCCTATTGCTCAGTAACTTGAGGTCGTGGGTGGGATAAAGGAGTCTCATCACTTAGAGAACATGTTTTGAACCCAAACACCGTTTAAAAAAAAATACCAGTCAATGGATAAATAAAGTATTTTATTTAAATGCCAGTCCTTTGTTAAATAAAGGCTATCAAAATCAGCTTGGGGTCTTGGGGACTGACCCAAGGCAGGAATGACTGACCCAGGTCTGACCCTGGTCTGACCTTTCAGTCTGACCCAGGCAGGAATCCCGTTGGAAGTCCTCTGGCTCAGCTGGGTGGTCTTGGTCCTGCCTGACTCTGGCCTAGTTGCCCCGAGTCCTTAGGGTCAGGGGTCTGACCTCGCTCCCCAGTCTAACTTTCCTGTCCCCAGTCTTAGCCCCTGGCACACACTCTCACATCCCTGATGCTGGTCTCCTGCCTTCCTGGGCCCTCCTCACACCCTCACTGCCTGCCCCATTCCTTCTTAGACCAAATGACCACACTCAGAACCTGATGAGATCCTGGCTTCTGCTACCAGACATCTGACCTCTCTCTTTCCTGGCAGGCTGGCCTCCTTGTACAGATCTACTTTCTGGACTTGTGTCCCCACACAAACCTATCTTTGGAATGGTAGAGAGTTGACTGTGATATCATGTTTGAATCTTCAGGGAAGGTCTTTTCGTCTAGCCACAAGACATGGAAAGGCTGCCTTTACCTTTGCGACATCACAATCTTCTCATGTAAGCTACTGAAGGTACTGTTGTCAAGGAGCTTTCAGTTGTTTGCTTCCCTCTCATGGAAGTGACCAGAGACAAAGTTGAACTCAACTCTTCCCTTTTGACTTGATGCTCACCTGTGGTACCTAGAGGGCATTTATAGAATACCTTATAAAAATTCTGTAGGATATTAAAAGAGCATGGGGATAGGGGGCTCCTCACTGGCCTCATGACATAGTGACATCCCATGAGGGGAGAGGGTGTAATTGTGGAACACAGTACTCAAAATCTGGAATGTTCAAGACGTATGCCTACCATATCTAACAGTGGTCTCTTGGGTCAGGCATATCTGGGCATCAATTTCCTCATGTGTACTAGTGGACTTTTTTTTTTTTTTTTTTTTTTGAGACAGAGTCTGGCTCTGTCACCCAGGCTGGAGTGCAGTGGTGCGATCTCAGCTCACTGCAAGCTCCGCCTCCCGGGTTTACGCCATTCTCCTGCCTCAGCCTCCCAAGTAGCTGGGACTACAGGCGCCGCCACCTCGCCCGGCTAGTTTTTTGTATTTTTGTAGAGACGGGGTTTCGCTGTGTTAGCCAGGATGGTCTCGATCTCCTGACCTCGTGATCCGCCCGTCTCGGTCTCCCAAAGTGCTGGGATTACAGGCTTGAGCCACCGCGCCCGGCCACTAGTGGACATTTTAATATCACCCATCAGAATCATCATCAGGATTAAATGGTGTGATGTGTATGTCTGGTGAGTATCACTCAGTGGATGTTTGTTTCTTTTGTCTTACTGGTACCAGTAGAATGTGCCTTCAATGGCGTTGTTGATATACATTCTTAAAAATAAAACCCTTAGGCAAGCTTAGGTGCTTTTGCATATGAAGTGGCCTTGTTCCCATTGCAGGAAGAGATAAATGTTCTGTCATTTCTGCTGTTCCTGCCGGCAGCTGCTTTCAGGTCTGCGCATGTGGAGGAGACCTTCCCTGGCCTTCGTCAGAACCATCATGTCTGCAGCGTCCCCGGGGCTACAAGACAGTAAGGAAATGAGGAAGAGCAAGCAACAACCTGGTGCTAAACAAATATCAGGTTACAAATGACTTGTCTCAGGAATAATTCTTGCACCTGTAGAGTAGACAGAAGCTCACATCAGGACCAGTGACTGGAGAATAAACACCTCGTAAGGCAGTTGTAGGACTTACTGACAGCTCTACTGTGTCCACAGCTGAATTCCACCTTAGAAAAAAGAGTAGGTGCTGATGTCCATAGCTTTTAGTCACAAACGGAAAAGAAGCCCACCTCTTGCTTTTCTGTTTCGAAGAGCAAAATTCTGCAAACATGGCGGAGGGTCAGTGTTTGGGGCAATACCTAGTGAGGGGCGAGCATATGGAGGGGCTATGTTAGCACCTTCCACCTTGCCCCTGAGCCGCAGGCAGAGGCTACTCATGTTGTGCTGTCGCTGATGTCACTTGAATTCCTGAAACATTCTGCAGCACCCTACGGAGAGTTATGCATGTAAATTACTTTGCTTCTTGCCTGATTATTATGGGTGTTACACCCCCACCATCGAAAACTCTTAACAAATAATTTCAGAACCCTCAAGTGGCTCCATTTAGATGTGATAGGAACAGCCACGGGCCAAATAATGGTGGAGAAATTTGTCTTTGGTATCCACTTGTTATGCCTGCTCTCCTCTTCGCATGATTTTTCCTCTCTGAACTAAAACCCATCACCCAGCTGCACACAAGGCAACTGGTCACCTCATGCTGACCGTGGCCGTCAAGGGTCCTCTCCTTAAGGTCCCAGACAAGCCTGCTACCAGCAGATGTTGTACATCATGACACAAATGAGAGGTTGCATACAGACAGCCATAGGTGTGTTTGGTTTGTCTTGCAACAGTGTTTTGAACAAAAATCAACCATTTGCAGCATTTAAGAGATTTCATGTAATATCTATATCCACTTCTCTGAAAAAAAAAAGCTTGAAAGATTTGACGTTGGTTAACATTTTCCCATTAGCAACAATTGGTGGGAGCTAAGTGGTGGCTTCTCTTAGATGGGCGATTACTGTTCAGTTTGCCATAGTCCTCACTACTCTATTGCTTTTCTTCTCGCATGGATCACATTTATTGTCAGGTAACTGGCTTTCTTTGTTCCCTCACATAACCCACCTGGCCCTGTAGGTAACGGTGTTTGCAATCACTGCTTTAGACCTTGCAAGCTTCCTCCCTCATCACCTGCTTTCATCCAAACTTCGTCAACTTGTGCCCATTTTCTCAAGCTACCCTGTTTCTATGAAAGCCAAAGGAGTTCTAATAGGATCAGCAAACTTATAGAAAAATATAAGTGGTCCTTAAGGGTTTGATGCCTTTATTAGTTAATTATACCCATGATAATGCTGCTTAAAAACCAATCAGAAAATCTCAGCAGCATATAGCAGAAGGCATTTGTGGAGTTCAGATAGTTGGCCCATGAGATGAAGGCTGACTCTAGGCTGGGTTCAGACCGGGGGTGGGGTGGCTTTGCACCACATGTTTCTCATCTTCCTGGCACTAATGGGCTGGGCTGGACCTGTTCTTCTCAGTATGATGGTAGAGATGGAGGAGAGAAAGTGGAATTAATACACCTTGATTTGTGCTTCATTCCATCAGCAAGAAGTCACACTACAAACTGTATAAAGCACCCTTGACATAAGTGACTCAATCTTAGAAAAAAACTCCATCTTACATTTCACAGGGCACTTGCCAACAGGGACAAGATATTTTGCATAATAAATAAATTAATAAATAAAGACTGCATCCAAACAGATAAGGACATAAATAAGCACAATCTTCCACTATCATTCTTCACTAGAGGACACTGCAGCCATAAAAAGGGCAGGAGCAGGACTTCAGCGCTTGAAACAGTGGTTTTTTGTTTGTTTGTCTTGTTTTGTTTTGAGACGGAGTTTCACTCCTGTTGCCCAGGCTGCAGTATAGTGGCTCAGGCTCGGCTCACTGCAACTTCTGCCTCCCGGGTTCAAGCAATTCTCCTGCCTCAACCTCCTGAGTAGCTGGGATTACAAGCACGTGCCACCACGTCCAGCTAATTTTTGTATTTTTAGTAGAGATGGGATTTCACCATGTTGGCCAGGCTGGTCCCGAACTCCCGACTTCCAGTGATCCACCCACCTCAGCCTCCCAAAGTGCTGGGATTACAGGCGTGAGCCACCACACCCAGCTGAAACAGCTGTCTTAATCAACACTGTCTTGCTGTCACTCGAGGTAAGCTCCTTGGCATCTGCCTTGAAAGGCTCTGGCATCTGCCATGAAAGGCTCTACCCACATCAAAGGTGTTCCTTGCAAGACCACTGGACTGCCTGGCCCAGACCAGGAGATTCTTTTTGTCTCTGTTGCTCTTCATGAACTGGTTCTTAATCCTTTTTTCCCATTTATTTTCTCTTGATGGTAAATGTTATTTTGTTTGTTGTAGATGTTTAACCCGTAACATTTATATATTAATTAGGTGTACTATTATGTATAATTTGCAATATAGACTGACTGGTGGAGTGGCTTCAGCCTGTGTGCCTGTGACTCTGCCTGCCCAGTGAAGAGGAAGTACTAATGAGAATTGCCTCCTTGGGGATTTGATGTAGCTAGTGACTTTTGTGATTGAAATAGCATCAATAAAAGTCTGACATTATGAAAAGACACAAATGTGCATGGACCTGGTTACCTCTGATCTTGTACTGCTCATGAGACAAACCCAAGGTCAAGAGCTGGGGGAGTTATTCCCACCCACAGCTCAGGGCACAGCAAACTTATAAGGCATGTGTAAAGAATTAACTTTACCCAAAGAGAGGTCTGACCTTTGCCCTTCACTACTGGGAGGTAACCCCTAGGCTCCTGGAATATCAAGACTGATAGAAATGTCTTTGTTTGTCTAGGGGCATTGGCCACTTGACAGTCTAAAATATGATATGCAATGGAGGCATTTGGTGGAGGTAGTGATGTTCACTTTGACTTTGGAGGAAGTAGAGAATCATGTCAGCCATGTGGGCAGCAGTGATTGAGCTGCAATAAAAACTCTGACCACCGAGACTCAGGTGAGCATCCCTGCTTGGCAGTATTCCATGCATATTGTCACACATTATGCCTGGGAGGAGGTACCACTGTCCATGACTCCATGAAAAGAGCAGGCCTGGAACCTCCACACTGGACCTCTCTTGGACTCTGCCCTAGGCTTCTCTTCCTCAGGTGGTTTTAATTTGTATTCTTTCTCTGTAATAAATGGCAACCATGAGTATAACAGCTTTCAGCCACTTCGTGAGTCCCTTCAGTGTATTATCACACTCAAGGGTGGTTTTGGGAACCCCTCAAACTTGAATTGATGTTGCAAGTGAGGGTCCCCTGACTTAACATTTGGCCTCAACTTTCACAGCATGGAAACAAGGAGTCATGAAAATGAAAGTTGATAATGCAAATTGCCACAATATTTATCTCAAGTACATCTGTTTTCATTGATACATCCATTCAGCAAACATTTATTGAGCACCTACTACATGCCCAGTGCTATTCTTGGACCTGAGACTAAAGGAAGTGAGTAAGACATGGCCTCCCCCTTCTAGTGGAGGAGAAAAAATATAAATAGGCATACAAATATGTGCGATAATGTCAGATTGAGAAAAGTGCTGTGGGAGAAAATTAAGGCAAGGTACAGGGAGTGTGCAGGGCTTAGATCTTTTAGATAGATGGTCAAGAGAGACTCTTCTGGAAGAGTGACATTTGAACACACTTGGGTGAAATGAATGAGGAAGTTGGGCTGTGATTCTGGGCAAGAAGTTTCTAGAGAGAGGGACAAGCAAGCTCAAAGTACAGCAAGAAGCATACAAGTAGGAGATTTCAACATAGAAATTCCTGCCATTAAAAAAAAAAAAAAAAAAAAAAAAGGCAGCCTGGTGTGGTGGCTCAGGCCTGTAATCCTAGCACTCTGGGAGGCCAAGGTGGCTGGATCACCTGAGGTCAGGAGTTCAAGATCAGCCTGGTCAACATGGTGAAACCCTGTCTCTACAAAAATTAGCCAGGCATGATGGTGGGTGCCTGTAATCCCAGCTACTTGGGAGGCTGAGGCAGGAGAATTGCTTGAACCTGGGAGGTGGAGGTTGCAGTGAGCCAAGATCACACCATTGCACTCCAGCCTGGGCAACACAGTGAGACTTCATCTCAGAAAAAAAAAAAAAAAGTAAAGGCTTTCTTTACATGGTCCTTGAAGGACTGTGTTGTGCCTGTGGAAAGACTTTCCACTAAAGTGCCTCAAATCAAGCCTGAGACCAGTATCTCTGTGTTTTGTTTTTGTGCCACTTGCTGGATTATGTGGTTTCTTCCTCATGTTCAGCAAAGGAATTGTTTCACCTCCCTCTTTCCTCCTTGGCAGAGGATGGGCACTCTCTCACAGGCTTTTAGTTTCTAAGAGAAAAAAAGAAAGCAAAGACAAAGTATTTGAAATAAGACTTATTTCTATTTATTTGGTTCATTCAGTGAACAAACAAGACCATAACTGGAAAGTACAGGGTGACTAAGAAGTAGCCTTTAGGGAAAAACCTGATGGGAAATTTTATCTAAAAACACAATTTACATAGCCACACTTTGGGCTTTCCTTCCAGTCCTTCTGTGGTTCTCAATGGCCCATGGGTGTTCAGGTCTTAACGCTGGGGAGCGCCGCGAGCAGTGGAGGGTGCTCACGAAGGTTCTACCGGCTTGAGGGAAGGGTTGTGGGAATGGGGACCCGAGACCTGGAGGCCAGCATATAAGAGCTCTCCACTGGGGTTGCTGGGGAGAGGAGAATCAGAAGGGACTGACCACAGAAGGCTTGACTCTTGGCCAGAGCTCAACAAGGGGCAGCTGCTGCGGTAGTCTGTGGGCGGGCCGAGGTTAAATGCATTCTTTTCACTCAGAAGCCCTTCTCTGGAAAGAAGGCTCAGAAGGCACACTTGGGGCAGAGGGGAACCCCCGCCTTCCCCTTTTACAGAACTTCCTCATCCTGCAGATCAGTCCAGCCAGGAAGTCAGAGGCTGGGTGGAGAGCTGGGTGCCTGGGGAGTACCATGGGTTTTGTCCCCATCGCTGGCAGCAGTCATCAGGTGAGCTATTTTCAGCCCATCACAAACTTCTTTCTGCCTATTTATGATCCATTCAGCATCTGACAGTTGTCTAAGGCAGACAGCAGAAACGTGTTTACTGGACCTCGGGACTTTTTCTTAAAGGGCATGCCTTACTCTCATTTCCTTTTTCTACTAATCCTCTCTCCTTCCCCGAATTCTCCCATCACTAATTCTCTCTCTCTTCATAGAACCACCTTCTGCCCCCGCATCCCACTCCCCGCAGACCCTCAGAGAGAAACTGTGTAGAACTCCAGAGAGGCAAGCAAGGCCCACTGTGAGAAATGGTATTCAGTGGCCAGGCACTGCGGCTCATGCTTGAAATCCCAGCACTTTGGGAGGCTGAGATGGGAGGATTAGTTGAACTCAGGAGTGAGAAACCAGCCTGGGCAACATAGTGAGATGCTCCCCCCGCAACTCCAGAAAAAAAAGGAAACCGTATTCTACTGTGTAAACTTCTAGAGAATGGTCTTTTTTTATGCACCACCTACCAGCTGCTTAGTAAATGTTTAATAGTGAATTAAAACTTCCCTCTCTCCACACCTGTTCCCCATGAGTCCCTGCCTTGGGATGGGCAGGTGAGAGAACTAATAAAACATTCTAGAGCTTTCTCCCCTGGCCCCCAAACTCTGACCAGCTTCTCAAATGTCTAGGTTCACAATGTTCTGCCATGCTCCGTCGGGACGCTCTCTGAGAGAATTAAACGACGAAGCCCTGGCCGTGATGCAAATTGCAATCAGACAGGAAGGTTTAAGGGTCAGAAGAGAGGCAGAGGGCCCTGGCTAGCTTTGTCTTTGCGCAAGGTTACCAAATGCTTGCCTTGGCAGTGAGAATGCGTAACCACAATGTTTTCTAATGATTTTGGGTTTTTCTCTTTTTATAGTGTCAGCAGAGAAAACATAAAGGTGACAACTAGTGGTTTCAGAAAGGCAAGAAGTTCTTCCTCTGCGTTCACCTTTCTTTTCCCTTTTCACTGAAAGTGAAGATCAACATACGGGTAAGCACCTTTCATACCTTCAAGGAAGAACCCGAGTCAGGACTCGGAGCCACTGAATTTCCACTCCCACTCCCACGCCAGACACATGCTGCGAAATACTGTCTGGTTTTTTTTTTTATGGTAAGGTAGCCTGTAGTTAGCCTGAAAATGCTTCCTCAGGAATGGCCTTCATCAGAAATCTCTTCATACTCAGTATGAGGACATGACGAAGAATATGCTATGTGTGAAAATATACCTCGGCGTTTCAGCTCTGTGGGTTAAGAAGGGGTTCCTGTGACGGCAAGCTTTTAGGTTATTGAGCAGCAGATTGGATACTTCTATTTTTCAACAACATAGGTTTCCATGTAATATGAAAAACAGCTGTTGCAAATTTCTAGAAATGTTGAATCCAGTCTAATAAATGCCTAGCTGCACCTGCAAGAAAGTAAGGGAACACTGAAGGGTCAAAAATGGAGGAAGAACTATGACCAGCCCGAGCTGCCCCTGGGGCTGCTGGGGATAAGGTTGGGAAGGACAGTTGGCCAGGCTGGGAATCTGGTTTGGGAACATGAATTCACTTTAGAATTTTTTAAATCAAGGAGCTTAGGCTTGCATGACCAGCAGGCACACAAGAAGGGGCTTGGGTCCCAGAAGAGTAGGGAGTTGGAACTGAGACCCTGGTGTAAGGATGAACTGAAAACCATTGCCTGCTTACACAGGGAGATGACAGGGAAGCTTGCTTGAGAAAAAGAAAAAAGCTCCCCTTAAAATTAATTTATAATAATTAATGTGCCCTCACATGGATATGATATTAAAATTTATATTACTAGAGTGGTCTAAGACATGTCCCACCAAGAAATTAATATGAAGTGCTGCCACATGCTGATAATATCCTTGGGAACCTGGTTGAAACAAAAATAAAACCTTTCTGGGAGGCCATACACCCATCCTAGGCCTCCTAGCATATCCTCACATGAAGTCCCAATTAAAGATCAACTTATAATTAAAAACTACCATACAGTCCTGGCATGGTGGTTCATACCTGTAATCCCAGCACTTTGGGAGAGTGAGGTGGGTGAATCACCTGAGGTCAGGAGTTTGAGACCAGCCTGGCCAACATGGTGAAATCCCATCTCTATTAAAAATACAAAACTTAGCTGGGCGTGGTGGCTCCCAGCTACTTGGGAGGCTGAGACAGGAGAATCACTTGAATCCGGGAGGCAGAGGTTGCAGTGAGCCGAGATCGTGCTGCTACACTCCAGTCTTTGAGACAAAACCAAAAACAAAAAAACCCAAAAAAACAAAAAACCCCAACTACCATACACATGAAAAAAAAAATCCCCCAAAACCAATAGTTAGTGAACAAAACAAAAAGCAATATGAAACTGCCAACAACTTCAGATAAAATATGATTATCAGGTAGATTAAAAATAAGCATGTTTAAAATGAGAAGTCATAAAAGAAGCATAATAATAATAAAGAACATAACAGAATAAGACATCATCAAAAAGATTAGACTGAGCTAAATAAGAAATCAAATATAACTCAGAAATTTAAAAATCATTTAAAGCTTACTATGTTAAATCAAAGATTATATATTACCAAATAAATAACTAATGAATGGAAAGAAAGAGCTGAGGAATCTTCAGAAGCCAGTGCAGAGAGATGAAGAGACAACATACAGAGGAGGGGCTCACTGACAAGCAGTGTGGACTGTGAAGGACCAACCACACCTGTTAGATGTTCAAGACATGATAAATGAGGACTAATGAAAGTTATGAACCACAGCAAGTTAAATAACATGATATCCTCTACTGGACACAACACAGTGTAACTAAAAGAAGATCAGCCACGTGTGGTGGCTCACCCCTGTAATCCTAGCACTTTGGGAGGCCGAGGTGGGTGGATCACCTGAGGTCAGGAGTTCAATAACAGCCTGGCCAACATGGCGAAACCCCATCTCTACTAAAAACACACACAAAAATTAGCCGGGCGCGGTGGCGTGTGCTTGTAGTCCCAGCTACTCAGGAGGCTGAGGCACCAGAATCGCTTGAACCTGGGAGGCAGAGGTTGTAGTGAGCCGAGATCACACCACTGCACTCCAGCCTGGGCAACAGAGCGAGACTCCATCTCAAAAAAAAAAAAAAAAAAAAAAAAGACCAAGTAGAAAGGCCAAGATCTTAGAAGCTCTCAAAGACAAAAGCATTGCCTACAAAGGAATGAGTTATCAGGTTTTCTGGAACTTTGCAATAGCAACAATAGAAGCCAGAAGACCAATGGAATAATATATTCGAGTGCTGAGAAGAAATAACTGTCAACTTACAACTACACTATGATTAAGGATATGGCAAAATAAACATTTTCAGACAAAAACCGAGAGCATTTTCCACTTGAATACCTTAGCTGAAAGAATTAAGAATACACTTCTGAAGGAATTGACCCAAGAAAGAAGCAGTGAGATGTACAATATGAGATAAATTTCAACAAATATCTAATATGTAAAAAAAAGACTGCTTGGGGAGTATAAAAACAAAGTGGAATGAGGGTACTGGTCATAATAGTAGATGAGATGGCCAGAGTTTGGGCATTTGTGCATTTTAGGGAAAAGGGTGGCAATGTTAATTAACTCTAGCATTTATTAAATCGAGTATGCTTATTAAAAATTATAAAAAGGTAATCACATAAGAAGAGAAATAGTATGCATGACTTCCAAACCAGCAGAGAGAACACAATAGAATATATATTTTTATTTTTATTTTATTTTTTGAGACCGAGTCTGGCTCTGTCGCCCAGGCTGGAGTGCAGTGGCACAGTCTTGGCTCGCTGCCCGCCACCATGCCCTGCTGTTTTTTTTTTTTTTTTTTTTTTTTGTCTTTTAAACACAGGGTTTCACCGTGTTAGCCAGGATGGTCTCGATCTCCTGACCTCGTGATCCGCCCGTCTCAGCATCCCAAAGTGCTGGGATTACAGGCTTGAGCCACCGCGCCCAGCTATACCACCAGTTTTAATCTGCTCTTGGAAGTGGCTGTACAAATTTACAGTCCTACCAGCTTATGTATCTTTTCCCCAGCAGCCTCACCAAACTAATTTTTTAATTACGAAAATGTTAAGCATACAAAATAAGTGTAGAAAATATAGAATTGAATACGTCTGTATACAATTTATACTTGAGAAATAAAACAGTACTAACATTTTCGAGACCCTCTTTTTTTTTTTTTATTTGAGACAGAGTCTTGCTCTGTTGCCCAGGCTGGAGTGCAGTGGCGCGATCTCAGCTCACTTCAAGTTCCACCTCCCGGGTTCATGCCATTCTCCTGCCTCAGTCTCCCGAGTAGCTGGGACTACAGGCGCCCACCACCATGCCCGGCTAATTTTGTGTGTGTGTATTTTTAGTAGAGACAGGATTTCACCGTGTTAGCCAAGATGGTCTTTTGAGACCCTCTATGTGTCCTCTGCCAGATCTCATACCTAGGCGTTTATGCTTCTTTCCAGCTTTTCTTGATCATAAACAATGTTGCAGGGGAGCTGAAAGTCTTCCAACACTCTAGCTCAGTAATTACACTGCACTGTTAAATATTGCCGTCTTATTATCCAAAATGCACATGCCCATTTACACTCTCCTCAGCAGGTCTTATCATGATCAGATTTTTTTTTTTGAAGGTCTCACTATGTTGCCCAGGTTGGTCTCAAATTCCTGGGCTCAAGCAATCCTCCCACCTTGGCCTCCCAAGGTACTGGGATAATAGGTGTGAGCCAACATGTCCAGCCAGATTTTTTTTAAAATTTCTGCCTATCTAATGAGTGTGAAATATTAGATCCTTTTTGCTTAACTTATGTTACATTGATAACATATGTTTCAAGAACATTGGATAACCTTTTCTGAGGATTGTCATTCATATCCTTTGGCCTTTTCCATGAGCACTGTTTATAAAATCTGGGCCAAATCTTTTCTTGGTTATATCCATGCCAAATCTCTTCTCCAAGTTTAAGATTTGTATTTTCCATTTTGTTTATGATATCTTTAATCTACCAAAGAGTTTTTAAAAAATATTTTAATGTGGTTAAATTTATTGATCTTTTTGTTTATGATTTGTGCTTCTGGTATTGTGTTTAAGAAATCTTTTCCTGACCTGAGATCATAAAAATATTATCCTTTATTTTCTTCTAAAACTTTTAAAGTCATGGTTTTTCTTATGTTGGTCTATAATCCATTTAAATATGGTTAAATGTAGTGATCTAACTTATTTTTTCCATTGATAACTAGTTTTTCCAATGTTGCTTGCTAAAAGTCCTTCTTTCCCTACTGATTTAAAATGACATCTGTGCTTTATACAAATTTCTATGTATGAGTGGGCCTGTTTCTAGACTCTATTCTGCCTCTCTTTGTGCTAATATCACACTTTCTTATTACTACAATTTAAGTCTTGCTGTGGTGGGAGTGAGTGAGTCCTCACATGTTGAACTTCGTCTTCAAAATTGTTCTGGTGGCCAGGTGCAGTGGCTCACGCCTGTAATCTCAGCACTTTGGTATGCCCAGGTGGGTGGATCACTTGAGATTAGGAGTTCAAGACTGGCCTGGGCAACATGGTGAAACCCAGTCTTTACTAAAAATACAAAAAAATAACAAATACAAAAAATAGCCAGGCATGGTGGCTTGTGCCTGTGGTCCCAGCTCCTCGGGAGGCTGAGGCAGGAGGATCGCTTGAGCCCAGGAGGTCCACGCTGCAGTGAGCCGAGATTGTGCCGCTGCATTCCAGACTGGGTGAGAGAGCAAGACCATGTATCCAAAAAAAAAAAAAAAAATTGTTCTGGCATTCTTGGTTCTTTGTTCTACCTTATATAAATTATATCAGTTTATAAATCTCAAAAAAAATTAATTGAATTTTAGTAGGAATATATTCAGTTTATAAATTGCCTAAAATCGATATCTTTAGAAGTCAGTTCTACAAATTCATCTCATATTGTGTATCTTTCCATTTATTTAGGTCTTCAAGAATTTTTAAAATTTTATATATAGAGAGAGAGAGGTTTTTCACATCTTTTGATAGATTTCTTCCTGGATACCTTCACATTTTGTGTTGCTACTTTCATATATATTTATATATATCTTTTTGAACTATATTTTTCTAGGGGTCCACAGCCAGTGAGTAGAAAGTTCATTTCTTATTAATGTCAACAATGTGTTCTTAGACTTTCCATTAAGTCACTTGTTGAATTATGAATTACTTAGAGGGTTTTTAAAAAAAAATTTCCTGATATATAGTTTGGATTTTATTTTGCTACTGGTGTCTAACAGTTGATGTTGCTCAAGAACAGTCTGTATGATTCTTTGTTGCATATAAAGGATTGCTTTATAGCCTCATGTGTGATCTTTTGGTAAGAGTGGCAGGTACTTGGAAAGAAAGGTCTTTTTGATTAAGTTTGTTCATGGTGTTGCTCAGATCTTCTATATCCTTTCTGTAATCATAAACTACCAATTACTGAAAGAGATGTGTTAAATTATCTCCTGTGACTACAGAATTGTCTGTTTATTTCTGAAATTTTACCATTTTGATGCTATGTTTTAGTGTCTGCAAGTTATGTTTTTCCAATGAATTTCTCCTTTTTCTCTTCATTTATTTGACTTCTTTTTTCTAATATTCCTTTTTGCTTGAAATACAACTTTGTCTACCTTTTTTTTTTTTTGGAGACGGAGTCTCGCTCTGTCACCCAAGCAGGAGTGCAGTGGCACAATCTCGGTTTACTGCAACCTCCACCTCTCAGGTTCAAGCAATTCTCTGCCTCAGCCTCCCAAGTAACTGGGATTACAGGCACCCATCACCATGCATGGCTAATTTTTGTATTTTTAGTAGAGATTCACCATGTTGGTCAGGCTGGTCTCAAACTCCAGTATGACTGACAATCTATCTTGCTAATTGAGGGTTTAATTTTACTTAGTGAATTCTGCTATATTAGGATTTATTTTGGTCATTTTGCTTTACGCTTTATGCTTAACCTGATTTTTCTCTGCCTCTTCCTTTCTTGCATCTTTTTATTGACGATTAAAAAAAATATTTTACGGCAGGGCGCAGTGACTCACACCTGTAATCCCAGCACTTTGGGAGGCTGAGGTGGGCGGATCACAAGGTCAGGAGATTGAGACCCTCCTGGCTAACACAGTGAAACCCCGTCTCTACTAAAAATACAAAAAATTAGCTGGGCATGGTGGCGGGCGCCTGTAGTCCCAGCTACTCGGGAAGCTGAGACAAGAGAATGGTGTGAACCCAGGAAGGAGGCGGAGCTTGCAGTGAGCCGAGATTGTGCCACTGCACTCCAGCCTGGGCAAGAGAGTGAGACTCCATCTAAAAAAAATAAAAAATAAAAATAAAAATAAAATAAAAATATTTTAGCCCAGGCATGTTGGCTCATGCCTATAATCCCAGCACTTTGGGAGGCCAAGGCAGGCGGGTCGCATGAGGTCAGAAGTTTGAGACCAGCCTGAACAACATAGTAAAACACCATCTCTACTATAAATAAATAAATAAATAAATAAATAAATAAATAAGTAAATAAAATTAGCCGAGCGTGGTGGCATGTGGCTGTACTCCCAGCTACTCGGGAGGCTGAGGCACAAGAATCACTTGAACCCAGGAGGCGGAGGTTGTACCTCCAAACTATTTACCTTAATTACTGATTAAAGACACCTCCAGGCTGGGCGCAGTGGCTCACGCCTGTAACTCCAGCACTTTGGGAGGCCGAGGTGAGCGGATCACGAGGTCAGGAGATCGAGACCATCCCGACTAACACGGTGAAAACCGGTCTCTACCAAAAATACAAAAAACTAGCCAGGCGAGGTGGCGGGCGCCTGTAGTCCCAGCTACTCGGGAGACTGAGGCAGGAGAATGGCATGAACCCGGGAAGTGAGCTGAGATCGCGCCACTGCACTCCAGCCTGGGCAACACAGCAAGACTCTGTCTCAAATAAAAAAAAAAAAGAGGGTCTCAAAAATGTTAGTACTGTTTTATTTCTCAAGTATAAATTGTATACAGACGTATTCAATTCTATATTTTCTACACTTATTTTGTATGCTTAACATTTTCGTAATTAAAAAATTAGTTTAGTGAGGCTGCTGGGGAAAAGATACATAAGCTGGTAGGACTGTAAATTTGTACAGCCACTTCCAAGAGCAGATTAAAACTGGTGGTATAGCTGGGCACGGTGGCTCAAGCCTGTAATCCCAGCACTTTGGGATGCCGAGACGGGCGGATCACGAGGTTAGGAGATCGAGACCATCCTGGCTAACACGGTGAAACCCTGTCTCTACTAAAAATACAAAAAACTAGCCGGGCGAGGTGGCGGGCGCCTGTAGTCCCAGCTACTCGGGAGGCTGAGGCAGGAGAATGGCGTAAACCCGGGAGGCAGAGCTTGCAGTGAGCTGAGATCCGACCACTGCACTCCAGCCTGGGCAACAGAGCCAGACTCCGTCTCAAAACAAACAAACAAACAAACAAACAAACAAACTGGTGGTATAGTGATGCCACTCTTTTTAACCTCTTGAATGGACAAAGATAGAAACGTTGGACAACAGTGTGTCTTGGCAAGAGTGTTGGGAAACAGGCACTGTCATTGCAGATGGGAATATAGATTGAAGACACCTCCTTGCAGGTAATGTTTTGGCAATATTTAACAAAATTGGAAACTCCCCTTCACCTAGCACAATTTCCTTGAGGTATTTATTCTAAGAAAATAAGCAATTTTAGAGCAAAGATTTATCTACACTGAAGTTTCCCATAGCAATCACAGCATTGTTTCTAATATTAGTAATACAAAAAGAAACAACCTGTATGTCTAACACTAATCGATTCTAATTTATGGTGCAACTGAACGATGGACCAAAATGATGCTGTTGGAAGTTTTTAATGATGTGGAACTCCTTGCAAATTATTAAGCTAAAAGAAAGTAGGTTACAAGATAGCAGGAAGAATAAACCATTAAAAATACCAATCTGTGCACTGACTTAAATGTTATATTTTTATGTTATGTTACAAACATTTTATAACATAAAAAAAATGTTAACTGAAGTTACTTCCTGGATGGATTACGGGTAATTTCATTGTCTTCTAGAATTTTCTTTTCCAAAAATGTGTATGTGTGTGTGTAATTATTACTTTAATAGGAGACACTCTCTTTTGGTGATATAATTTAAACAGGTAGGACGGTACTGACCGACAACCTCCCAGGGAAGGCAGGGAGCCAAGTACTACAGACTTGTATGTTCCTATGGAACTCTAACGCGCCTTTGATTATCACAGATTCCGGAGAAGAGTGAGGACTTGGGTTCACCAGTAATGTTCCCAAGGACAGGCTGGGCTTTTGAGGAAGTTGCCCACCCTCTTGGAATCTGGTTTGGCCTCCGTAGAACGGGCAGATCCCGCTCCGATGGCCAGGTTCCCGGCTTCCTTTTGCCGGTCAACGGCAGCGTGACGCGCGCCAGCGCGGTCTGCGAAGCCCCCAGCGCTGGGCGTCACGCGGGGATTGCTGTCGCCGCTGCCAGCCGCAGCAGCGACGCGAACTTGGGGCGCCCGACCCGGGCGCGCGGGGGCGGAGACGCGCACGCGGCAAGGGCGGCGGGGAAGACTGGGGGCGGGGACGGGGGCGAAGGGGGCGGGGACGGGGGCGCCCCGGCCTAAGCGGTACTCGGGGGGCGCGCCACCCGCTTCCGCCACCCGCCGGGGAATCCCCGGGGCTGGCGCGTAGGGAAGTTCCCCAATGTACTAGCATAAAAGGGCAGCCGGCGCCAGCGCGCCACAGTCCTGCAGCTCGTGGCAGCGGCGCAGCGCTCCAGCCATGTCGCGCGGCCTCCAGCTTCTACTCCTGAGCTGCGGTAGGGCCCGCGAGCGCCTGTCGCCCCCTCGCCCCTCCACGACAGCCCCTCCCGTCGGTCGCTTGCTCACGACGCACTCTCTCTTTCTTGTAGCCTACAGCCTGGCTCCCGCGACGCCGGAGGTGAAGGTGGCTTGCTCCGAAGATGTGGACTTGCCCTGCACCGCCCCCTGGGATCCGCAGGTTCCCTACACGGTCTCCTGGGTCAAGGTGGGTGCTGCGATGCCCGCGGGCTGGGGCTTGGTGGACTCATTTGAGGGAACCATCTCCCCGAGGCTGGCGACCCTCTGTGGCTGCCGGGTGGGGGCGGGGGGCGTCTCCCGCAGCTGATCTTGGAGTACCCAGTCTCCCGTCGCGCCTCCCCCTCCCTATCCGCATCCAGGTACAGGGCCGACTTAGGTTTTGCTCTCCGCAGACCTCAATCCCCTTCCTGTCCCTGAAGGTGGCCTGAGATGAATGATCCACTTAAGACGTTTTGGAAGGGCAGAGACTCTCTCGTTTGGATTAATTCTGGAGGCCACCTGTGGTTGTGGGCCTGCAGGTCAGGAAGAAAGCAACAGGGACCTAGATTTGGGCATTGGACAGGGGGAATGTCTCCAGACTTCTGATTTCTTGTGTTTTGTGACTGTGATGCCCATGATACATGGGAGGGGGAGGGGGCAATTTGAAATGAAGGGCTAAGACACAGAAGTGACTTAGGCCATTTCGTCCGTGGTAGTTATCAGTGGTCATCCCCTTTGTGGGATACCCTTGGCTTCCTCCCCTAGCCCCCCTCCTCCTTCCTCTGGCAGCCGTGAGAGAGGCAGCCCTGAGGGCATCAGGTGGATGCATGAACCGGAGCCCGCATGTGTAACAACAGGCCTTGCTGCTCCTACTGTAAGAGGACTGAGTGGCAAGGAGGCGTTTTCAAGGTTTCCTCATGACTGAAACATTCTCAGATTTTAAGATGGCAATGATGGTGTCATTCTAAAGTCAAGCAGCTACTGTTCGATATCACTGGTCCTTCTTTACGTCAGGCCACTGCTACCACTGCACCTCCATTTTAACCCAAATGAATATAATATTCCAGCCTCACTCTGTAGCTCTCACTGATTTGCTGTCTTACGGTGGGGGCAAATCTGTGCACTTGTAGCTTTCCCCAAAATGCAGGGTTTTGTTCTGCCCACCATAAAAGATACTATAAGAACCTGTACGTGTCTCTGGCCAGTTAACAGTACAAGGCATCATTGCGGTGATCTCTTTGTGTGTGTGTCTCCTAACTGGATTGTCAGTTCCCTGGGGGGCAGTGGCTGTATCAATACTTTTGTGTATTCTTCACGGCACCTAATTTTTGCCCTATAAATTGCAAAGGTGCTCTGTGAATTCAGCCCAGCACCTCATGAGTTATGCATAACAGCGATGATGCTGCTGCCTCAGAGCATCGTATTGTGTATGAAAGTAAGGTGTTAAATATTCTTATTTCATTTGTACCTTACTGTAGGATCAGCAAACACAACAATTCCAAAGTTGTTCTCATAGTCAAAACAATAGTATTTTAAAAAATATTGTAAAAACAATTTTTGAATGCTCACCACATGCCAAGCTCCAAGGTAAATATTTACATCCACTATCCATTTCCATCCATTGGAAGAATGGACTTAGGAATCAGTACTGTTACTGTTCCTACTTTACAGGTGAGGAAACTGAGCCTTAGGGAGGTAAATAACCTGTCCACTGTTGCACTGGCTAAATGGTGGAGTTGGGATTTGAACCAAACAGTCTGATTCCAAATCCTGAGTTGTTTGAGGTCTATCTTGATATTTCTGTTTTCTACCTGAATAACTTAAGGTAAAGAAAATCAAAGTGCCCCTGGGCTAACCAGGCAGGGACTTAGTTATCTCAAAGAAGGGGGAAAACATGAAATCACTATCCCTTCCAGAGAGTAATTATTTAATAAAGAAAGAAAACATTATTAATACCCCCAGGGAGTAATTAAAAAGTACTCATGAAACAAGTAGATGAAATTTCTGACTGTAAAGTTCAAACAGTTCTGGGGCGAAAGCTTCTTGCACAGGGTCATTTGGAATGGTCCACTAAACCATAGCAATTAACCTTGGACTTCAACTTGGATGTCAGGTGGTGATGTAACTCTGTAACGCATGAGCTTGTTTATTGGACACAGTTCTTGCAAGATTGACCCTGATGGTCTTTCAAAACTCTGTCAAGAAAAAAAGGGACGGCAGTCTCTAGGCATTCTTTTTTTCCTGCTGATTCATGGAATAGTGCCAATGAAAAGTCATACTGTAGTTACTTTTTGAGAAGTAAATGGTGATTGAGATTCGTGGATAGGAGAGTTATGCTATACCAATAAATGAATCAGGTGCCTCGAAAGTGACATGTAATGTTCCTTTAAGCATTTTTTTTTGAAACAGGTCTCAGCATATTCTGTACGTATTTATTATCTTCCAGCCCAATAATTATACTTTTACATTGATTGTGCTTATACTACAAAAATGGATAGAGTGTTCTGGAGATAAGGCCAGTGTTGAAATGCTGAAATATTTCATTTTACAGAAGATTAAGCATCTGGTCATTTTTCTACAAGTTTCTTGTAAAATGTTTCATCAAAGTGGAGGGGTAGCCGTAAAGGGAGGAATTTCATTTTGGTGACCAGAGCCAGCTTATCCCATCTCGCCTCACTTCATCATCACTACCCTGGCTTTGTAAAACCTGTTTTGCCAGCACAGGAGGGGTCTTCGTGCTGGGCAAGGAAAGCAGAGTCCCTTGCAGTGGGTTTTCACCATCCACCAGATTGAAGTACATTCTGCAGGCTGTCTGCATATCATAAGTATGGTTATAATGACTCATAATTTAAAATTCCATTCACCACTCAATCCTCCGGCACCATGTAGCATCTTGCCCTTGTCCATTTGGCACTGATTACTTGTAATTAACAAAAGGACCCACGTAAACCATGTGTTTTTTATCATATGCCTTTGACCAGAAAACTCAAAACAGACAGCATCCAATCTGTTTGCAACATTAGGGTTGGTAAGGAAGAGTGTTCATTTTATTCTCTCTGTTTCAAAGATGCAGTGAGATGGGCCAGAGGGGACTTAATGGAGACATGCGCAGGAGGGTAAAGGTGAAGCCAAAAGTGGACAGAGATATCCCAATTTCTGTTGGCCCAGCTCGTCTCTTCTATGGACCATGTCCTCTTAACTGGGATCCAACAAAAGGTCCTCCTCTCATCCCTTCCTCCCTTACACTTTTTAAGGCAGAATGGGTGATTGAGAAGAAACAGAAAAGTTAATAAATTATATTCATTAGGATAGTAGCTCAATTTAGCTTTATTTTTATTTTTTGAGACGGAGTCTCACTCTCTTTCCCAAGCTGGAGTACAGTGACATGAAGACGGCTCACTGCAGCCTCGACTTCCTGGGCTCGAGTAATCCTCCCACCTCAGCCTCCCAAGTAGCGTAGCTGAGACTACAAGGGCATACCACCACACCTGGCTAATTTTTATGTCTTTAATTTTTTGTAGAGACAAGATCTCAATACATTGCCCAGGCTGTTCTCCAACTCCCGAGCTCCAGCCATCCTCCCACTTCGGCCTCCCAAAGTGCTAGGATTACAGGCATGAGCCAATCGATTTATCTTTTAAAGTTGTAATAAGCTGGGTGTGATGGCTCAGGCTCATGCCTGTAATCCCAGCATTTTAGGAGGCTAAGATGGGAAGATTGCTTGAACCCAGGAGTTTGAGGCCAGCCTGGGCAATGTAGTGAGACCTGTCTCTATAAAAAAAAAAAAAAAAAAAAAAAAAAAAAAAAAAGTAAAGAAAAGAAAGAAAAGGAAAGTTGTAATAGATGTGGTTCTTTGAGGAGCTATTTTGAGAAAATAATGCAAATAGATTTTGATCCATGACTTTTCTTCCACTGACCATGACTTGTGGTTAAATTCTGGCATAAGAGGGCATAGCACAGTATCATGTCTGTGAGGAGTAAAGCCGTGCATTAAAGGGCTGCATCTGTACTTCATGAAAAGCATCGCTGTGTCTACACTCATTAATGTAGGTTTGGAGAGAGAGGACAACTTTGGATGGAGTACTTTGGGCTTGGTGGATATTCACTAAGGTTAATAACGAGTGGTCATTTATCCCAGAGATGCAATGCCTTCTTGTATCATGCTAGGAGCCCTGACAGCCTACGGGTGATGCAAAACGAAAGAGGATATACGGTGTCATCTCTGGGTGATGCTGCGGGGGTGAGGACAGTGAAGCATCACAAGACAAGTGCCCCTTTCAGATGATTTCCAAAGGAAGGGAGAAAAGGGAAGTAAGAGTGTGACTTCAGATAATAGTCTACTATAAATAGATTTTATAATATTGAGAAGAGCCCCAGCTGGGGCAGATCATGGGCCATCCATGGAGTGTTCTGCTTCTGACATTAACACCAAGGAAACTGTTGGAGAGCAGGTTAATGGCTTGCATGAGACCACTTCAAAAGTTAAAGGCTGTCTTCCACGTATGTTGCTAAACTTCTTTTTGGTGGAGTTATGTTTTCTGTCTCTACCATCTTGTGTGATAATGAGCTACAGAACCAAGGATACTGAGGAGAGCAGAGTGCCTTAGGAAGGGCTAGAGTTGATACGCAGTTGGGGCAGATATAATTTATACAGCCACAGACCCTCATGGCCCATGGAGGAGCCAGTGCTGAACACTGACTGTGCTTCCTTGATTCTAGAATGATTCTGTTGTAAGATGGATTTAAGAACATGTTATAGGACAAAAAGGAAACATTTCTACATTAAATGTAGAACCACTGAATTATGAAAACAATGTATGTTAGAATTAAAAAAAAAAAATCTTACTGTCCCCATTGGCACCTCTAGTACTTGACCTGGTTGAATCACTTTTATGGGCTCCTCCCTAGGTCAAACCATGAAAGATGTAAAGTTGCTTTTCAGATGTCTCTCATATTTACACTTTCATTGTTTAGTAAATATTTCTAAGTCCCAAATGCGTGCCCCGTCCTGGGCCTGGCATTGGTCATCTCAGGATCAATGTAGAACTTTTGCCAGAGGACCATCTTGAGCAAAGGCATGGGACTCCACTAAGACCTTCTGGGAACCATTGAGGTAACCAGTGATGTAGAAGGGAGACTTAAACAGCAGATGGCTGAGAAATAACATTAGAAAGTAGGCTAGAGACAGATTGTGAGGGGCCTCCAATGCCCAACAATAATGACTTGAACGTTATCCTTTTGGTAGGAAGGAGCTACTGAAGGATTTTTTTTTTTTTTTTTGAGATGGAGTTTTGCTCTTGTCGCCCAGGCTGGATGTAATGGTGTGATCTCGGCTCACTGCAACCTCCACTTCCCAGGTTCAAGCGATTCCCCTGCCTCAGCCTCCCGAGTAGCTGGAATTACAGGCGCCTGTCACCATGCCCGGCTAATTTTTTGTATTTTTAGTAGAGATGGGGTTTCACCATGTTGGCCAGGCTGGTCTCGAACTCCTGACCTCAGGTGATCCATCTGCCTACGCCTCCCAAAGTGCTGGGATTACAGGCGTAAGCCACTGCACCTGACCCCATTGAAGGATTTTAAGCACAGAGAATGGCATAATGCAAAATATGCCTAAAGCAAAACATATTTCTCCTGGTGATGGATAGAATATGATTCTTCTTAGAAGATGAGTGTCAGAGGGAGACTTCATTCTTTTCCTTCTTTTCTCTTGGTCACCAGTCCTGTCCATGTGGTTCTGAGGAAGAGTGTGCAAGAAAGAATGAGGCTGCCTCCGAGGGGCTATAGAAGAAGTCCATCTAGATGAGAATGGTGGATCACTGAGAGTTTTGGACTGTAGTGGAACAGAGCACAAGTTGCCAAAATCTTTTAGCTTGACAGTGGGGAGGGAGGAAGAAAGCAGCTGAAAGTTCAATTGGAAAAAAAAAACCAACAAACTAAACTAAAGAAAAAACCCAACTTGTTTTCCCTTTAATAAAAGGGGGAACCTGAGTCACATGAGGACTGAATTGTCTTAGCTAAGTACTTGGCAATGTCACTACACAAAGAAGAGGAAGTTTGGAGAAGGTCTCAGTGACATAAGGGAAAGTTTTATGTAGGGCAAGACTGAAAGCAGATTGATTACCTAAAAAAAGTTTCCTCCATCTAAAGCTGTTTCCATAATCCCTTCCTGGCTGCTCCTGGAAGAACCCTAAATTTTGTATCAACAATCATTAGCTCAAAATAGAGCTGGACGGAAAATACTTCCCTAAGATTCCTTTATACTCATAAGCATGTTTTTGTTTTTCATTTTGTTTTGTTTTGCACTGAGGTATATTTGGGTAAAATTTCCCTGTGTGTCATGTGGAACTAGTAAAGACTTGGGAGCCCAAAGCTTGTTAATATCACTTGATGCTTTCTTGGAAGACCAGTCTACTGCATGTCCCAAATTGGGACAATTTGGAGAATTGTTCCAGTTCTTAGCGTCTAGTGCTTGCCAGTAGTCCTCGGGGTTACGGATTAGGATCGGTATTACTGATAGAATCGAGGTTACCGATTCTAGAAGAGCTGGTAGCTGCCTAGGATTATGGGTCCACATAGGGAAAACCTTTAGGAAAAGAAGGATGCTGGTTTCCATAAACAGTTCATAATCGCCTGGGACTAGCAGTTCTGGAGAACAGAGGTTCTGATTCAAATCGGGCCTTGAGGTCTCATTCCCCAAGGAGTGGGAGGCATGTGAGCCCAAGGGACAAAGCAGGACTGACCTCGAGTCTGGAGGCATGTGCCGATAGCCCCCTACGTACCACCCTTATTTACATGGTGGTGCAGGGTGCCTTATCATTAGGAGTCTTTCAGTTGTGAGGGATTGTAAATCCAATCAAAACTAGCCTAAGGAAAAGGAAATATATTGGCTTATATATAATTGGAATGGGAAAAAATTGAAAAATCAAAATACAGTTCACTTTTCAGATACAGCTGGCATTGTGGCTTGAATTATGCCCCCCCAAAAGATCAGAAGTTCCAATTTCTGATGCTTGTGATTGTGACTTTATTTCGAAATAGAGTCTTTGCAAATGTAATCAAATTGAGATGAGGTCCGACCTGACTAGGGTGGGCCCTACTTCAGTATGAATGATGTCCTAATAAGAGAAAACACACACTGACACAGACAACAGGGAGAACGCTACATGAAGACAGACACAGGGATTGGAGTGATGTGTCTACAAGCCAAACAGTGCCGAGGACTGCTGGCAACCACTAGAAGCTAAGAGAAAGGCACAGAACAGATTCTCGCCTAAGGCCTTCAGAGAGCTTGGCCCTGGCAACATCTTGATTTTGGACTTCTGGCTTCCTGAACTGTGAGAGAATACATTTCTGTTGTTTCAGCCACCCAGTTTGTGGTGCTCTGCAGCCCTGGCAAATGCACATAGCTAGGCGTAGAGGTTCATGAATGTCCCCAGGACTTGGTGACTCTCCATCTCTCAACTCTGCCTTCCTTTACATTGGTTCTGTGTCCAGCCTCCACATAGCAGCCAGATCATAGCCAGTAAGTACAGAGTTGGACAGGTTGCACATCCCTTACCTGAAATGCTTGGGAGCAGAAGTGTTTCAGATTTTTGGATTAGGGATGCTTAACCTGTATATCCTTCCAGAAGCAAGTGCAAAGGAGAAAGTTGTGTTTCTCTTCAATTATCTCACCGTATGTCTGAGTATTCTCAAGGGACTTTGACTGGATCACGTGCCTATCAGAGCCAGTCTCCATGATCATGGGATACCAGGCCTGAGTTAAGTTGCCTCCTCTAGAACCTAGGTGTGGAGTTCTTCAGAGGACATGAACTCAGAGCTTGTAACGGTACCTCTTCCAGGTCCAGCAGGCCCCACAGTATGCTAATGGAAGAGAGATGATTGGCATGAACAATGAAGGGTCCAACATTGCCTTCAAATCTCAATTCCAAAGGGGCTTTGCTACATTATTATGATGGTGCTTTAAAAAATTCAGAATGTTGTGGATATTTTGAAGACACTGTATGTGGAAAAAACAGTTTCTCCCTAGAACAGAGATTGGGACTTCTAGGACAACTTTCCCAGAGGAGATGGGAAGTGTCATTGGTGAGGAAATGACAGAATGGGTGGATGGTGTGGAAAGCTATCACATATAAGAACAATTTCTATTGCCAGCATTACCAATTATATAGCACTTTTCTGTGTTTTCTCACTTGATTCTTATAATAACCCCATGAGCAAGTAAGGGAGCTCCAGATGACAAAATGACTCAGAGGTGAAGTGACATATGTAAGATGACCCAGCTAACGCATGGAGAAGCTGGGATTGACTTCAGTCCTTTGATTCCAAAGCTAGTGCTCTTGTAACTTTCTCATTGTTTTCTAAAATTCATGCATTCATTTAGTAAATACTTTTTCAATACTTCTTATATTCAGGGAACTATTTAGTATGCAGAGTGAAACCTTGGCTCTAAAAAAAAGAGAGAGAGAGAGAGAGTAGTAACATCTTTAGGGCTTTCTGTGTGATCGATACGGTGCTTAGGGTCTGTATACATCATCATAAGTATCTTCACGCCAGCTCAGTGAGATGTGATCACCCCCAGACTCCAGTGGAGCTATCCAAGCCTGAGAGTGGTTCAGTCAGTTGGCCAAGAGCAGAGGTAGCCGTGGGAGGGCTGGGGTTTGGTTCCAGCTCAGTCCAATGCCAATGCCTGTGCTCTTAATTATGTTGCCTCTGCTATACTCATAACTCTGTTAACAGCCATAAATCCAGCTCTGTCTGTTAGACCCAGTAAATTTCAAAGTGGAAAATCATTTTTCTAATAAAACTACGCATAGAAAAAAAGATATTAATGCTCATACATTCTACCCTCATTATGACATCAACCTCCGAGCCAAACTATTTTGCACATTATAAAGAGCTGTTTTTATGATGAATGGGAATTATATTGGCACTTTAATTGAGTTAGAAACCAAGGTACATGAATGTTAGTGCACAAGAAATGCAATAAAAAAAAAGCTGCTCAATGTGGTTGGAATACATCAGATTAATTCAATACCAACTTTAAATCCTTACAATCTATACCCTTAAATATGTTTTATCAAATCATTAGAGGAAACTTTTATACTTTTTTTTTTCTTTTAGGTAGGCAGCTATTGCATTCCCCCCCACCCACCCCCTCTTTTTTTTTTTTTGAGACAGAGTCTTGCTCTGTCACCCAGGCTGGAGTACAATGGCACGATCTCGGCTCACTGCAACCTCCATCTCCTGGGTTCTCCTACCTCAGCCTCCCAAGTAGCTGGAATTAACAGATGCCCACTACCATGCCCAGCTAATATTTTGTATTTGTGGTAGGGACAGGGTTTCACCATGTTGGCCAGGCTGGTCTTGAACTCCTGACCTCGTATGATCCACCTGCCTCGGCCTCCCAAAGTGCTGGGATTATAGGCGTGAGCCACCGTGCCTGGCCCTGCGTTCTTAACAAATCTGATGTATGATAAATTTAGATTTCAATTTTGTGATCAAAACTCTTTTTTTGCTATAAAATGAAACTATCACCCTCTTAGATTCAAATATGGTAATGTAGGAGGTTGGCATATATTTGGATAAAATTATGTAAACTTTAAAAAAAAAACGCTTTCCACAATTGGATGTTTTAATATTGGTTAAGTTTCAGCCATAATTGATGATTTATTTTATGTCTTTTGTTTTAGTTCAAATTCGTTCATCGTTAAAAAAAAAACAAAAACAAAAATGACTCCATTCACGTGCCCATAAAATTAGTACTTGTGTTTGCTTGATTTAGCATTCTGCAGATGAAAGAGAGTTTATTTTAATTTAGGGCTTGTGGTTTCCTTAAGGTCAAATCTCCATTTGAGAGAAAGAATATGGTATTTAAATGATTTAGTCAAATTGGAGTCCTTGAGACAAGTCACAGTCCCCAGGCTTTCTGAAAATGAGATGTCTCACGTTTGCACTTTTCCAGCTCAACCAAAAATGATAGAGTTGTCAGCATAAAAGTTAATGCACAACATGTGGATTTTTAAAACATGATTGGGATGAGTGTTTTGAGTAATTAATTTGCTGAAATTGTGTTGTGCTTTAGCGCACTGTACTACAATATTAGCGTTGTGAAGGGTGCATTAAATAGTTCCTGTCAATTATGGTTGGCTGTGAATGCATCTGAGGGTTCCTTTTGTTATAAATTACTATTTCCTAAAATGCTTTTGCAGAGAAGCGATGGAACACTTTTAGATTTGGAATGTTTAAAGAGCTGTTCTTGCCAGTGGTTGATTCTGAGCCAGCTCCAATGTTTATGAGAACTCATAAAACAAAGCAAAGTGAGGATGGCCCATTTGCTGTTACTCCATTTTCCTCCCACTGAAATTTCTCCTTCAGTTTTTGGTGGTGCCTCTGCCACAGTTAGCTCATCTGATAAAGCAGGGTGATAGCTGCCTGGCCATGTATCTGATGATAATGATTTGAGCTTCTGCATATGGTCCCTTGGTCCTGCTAGGGCTCCACCCCCATTCTGAGTATGCAACATTAACAGGAAAAGTACTACGACTTTTGCAGCTGTGGACAAACGCCACATTCTACAGCTGGGGGTCACAAGAGAAAGTTTAGCTGAAAATGTATATCCCTAAAACTGGAGGTTAGAGGGAGGGTTCTGAAAGATTTCCAGCTGCAGTGTGTGAATTTACAGGGAATTCTTTTTGCTGTAGTTGGTTATTAGGCAAACGGTCCTGTTCATTAGTTTGGCAAGAGTTCCCAGGTTTTGCCGATAGTTCTCTGGGTCATTTAGGAAATGGGGTGTTTGGAAGATGACCCTGTGAGAGTTGAGATATTTTGCCACGATCCCACTGATGGCAGTGATGTTTCAGTTCTTCAGAATTCTGCAGGTTGCTTTGGGGGTTCTTTGTCTTGCCTTGTCCCTTGGTTCTTCTTTCTGTTCTTATGGCTCACCCTGCCATAATGTTTTGTCATTTAAAAATAACTAGCAGCCCACTGACGGTTTTGCCAGAGGCCTGTGGAAATCTAACCATCAAATAAACTACATTTTATTGGTGTTGCTGCTGATTTTTAAAATGAATTCTCTGCAAATAGGCAGAAGTCACTGCCAGCCGGTTTTGATCACCAGCACCTTTTTGCTTCAACAGTTCCCAGCAGCTAACACAATAATGGGGCCATCTTTATGTAAATAGACACAATAGTTTATATTTCTCCCAGGTCCGGAGGGGTTCACAGTTTTGGTCTTGACTTTCAGATGGGCCTCTCTGAGCTGAGGGAGGGGTTGCTGGACGGGACAGGAGCTCCCCGGGAGAAAACCATGGGTGAATAATCTCAGAATGGTTGTTGCAGCTATGCTCACATTTGGAGGTTAATTTAAAAAAAGAAAAGCAAGATTGGACATTGGAATGGGGACTGCAGGGACTGGGCTGAACTAATAATTTCAAACTGACCTTTCAGGCCATGCTAGGCACAGATTGGCCCTGGATGGGCCTCGGCCTCTGGTCTGTGAAAGCCCTGCCTGGTAGGAAGAAGCAGTTCTGCCAGGGTAGCGAAAGGGAGAGGGGAGTGGTGTGAGCCCATAATGAGGCTGCAGTTTATATAAGGTTTACTTAGGCTTGAAAAGGGAAAAATGGTGCTAAATTAGATGTGTTCTGGAATCAGTTGGACACCGTTAATTTCCTTGGTCCCACCTCCTTTTTGTGCTTTATTTTTGCGTACCCAAGGGCCCCAGTCTTTTAACTTCCTTCCATAGATTCTTGATTATTTAGAAAGGAATCTTTCCACACAAAAAGGACCACCAAGAAATGGGATTTATGTCCACAGACTCGGCCTGAAAAGAGCCATTCGTCTCAGCTCAGGGCTAGGAGGGAGCTGAGCAGGTTTTCTTGCAGGAGCGATCAGTCTGCCACCAGGTGTCTCTGTAGCCCACTCTACAGGAATGCGTTCTAACAGACACCAGGGCTGGAGCCTGAGCTTTCTGGTGACCTTGTGGTATATGCCCTGAATTAATAAAAGACGCAGAAATGACTGTGTGTGTGTGTGTGTATGTGTACGAGTGCACACGTGCCCATGTGTATGTATTTTCTTTCCTGAGTTGCTTCTCAGAGTATTTCCCTAACTCCTTGGATATCTCTTTCCCTACACTGAGTCCCTTCCTAAAAGTCAGGGAAGAGTTGTAGGGTACTCCCAGAACAGGAGATTCATCACTAATAGGTGCAAGCAAAGACAGTGGCAGTGGGGCCTGATAATCTCTGTCTCCTTCCCTAAGGTGGCTCTTGGGTGCAGTTATCATGCTAGGGACAGGTAAGGAATGTCACTTAATCCTGGGCTCCCTGCTGGTCCCCAGACAACCAGCAAAGGGAAACTCAGGTACTGCTAGGGGATGTCAATGTTGAAGGGCTGCCCAGGCAGGCTGAAAACAAGGATTTGCTTTGCTGCATGTGTAAATTCATTTTAGAAGCTTTAAAGTATTTCAATGGAGGAGCAACTTAGCAAATTAATTAGGCAGATTAAAAATATGTCTAGGAAAGAGAGAATCAATGGGGAATGAATGTGGTATGAACCTAATCTCTGCAGTGGGAGATGCTGAAGACACTCCACCAGTTTGATCACAAAGAATTCACAGAAAGCAAGCCGGGCGCAGTGGCTCACGCCTGTAATCCCAGAACTTTGGGAGGCCGAGGTGGGCAGATCGCTTGAGTCTGGGAGTTCAAGACCAGCTTGGGCAACAGAGCAAGACACTGCCTCTAAAAAAAAAACAAAAAAAATAAAAACTAGCCAGGTATGGTGGCACATGCCTATAGTCCTAGCTACTGGAGAGGCTGAGGTGGGAGTACCAGAAGGTTGACTCAGGAGGCCAAGGGTTCAGTGAGCCCTGATCAAGCCACTGCACTCCAGTCTGGTTGATAGAGCGAGACCCTGTCTCAAAAATGAAAAAAAAAAAAAAAAGACAGAAAGCCAGCCAGATGAAACGTCTGGCTAAATTGGGCATCTGCCCAAGTCTGGCTGGTCTGTCCTGAGTACAGTGAAGTCAGCTGTTACTGCCCTTCGACGTGGAGTTTGATATGACCAACAAATGATCTGACACATATGCTCACTATAAAGCATGCTTCTCAGCTGTCTCGCTGCCCTAGTACAGAGAAAAGGTGTGGCACATTTGGCAACGTCAGGGGTGACCACACAGAGACACAGCCCTTGAGGAACAAGGTGACTCTTTGCAGGAGGCGTTGCTCATCTGCGTATCTGCCTATCTGGTTTTAGTTGAATTGTCTGGCAAGGATCATAACAGATTCAGGAATTTTTCCAAATAAAAGGCTGGGATACAGAAATAGGAATCATTCAGTGGCTGAGTTGGTATCTGAAGAAAACAAGAGAACATTTAATACAGAACAAGCCTATCTATACGTGTATACATAGACACAAAATATAATCCAGCAAGATTCACACACAGCATATCACTATCATCAACAGTGACTCCCTCTCTCTTACATAGGGTAGAAATTGGAATACTTATGATAGAATCATGAGATGCAGTACTGATATATTCCGAAGACGTAGCCTTAGGAATTTTCATAGATCTCTCCTCCCCCAGAGGTCACACACACACAAGAGCATCGTGTCTTGTTTTACAAACATAAGTTGAGGCTGGATCTTCTGAAAACAAAATGGAAACACTGGTGTTGAGTTGGAGTTCTTGCAGTGGGCCGTGATGCGCTATGATTCCTTCTTCACAGCTATTGGAGGGCGGTGAGGAGAGGATGGAGACACCCCAGGAAGACCACCTCAGGGGTCAGCACTATCATCAGAAGGGGCAAAATGGTTCTTTGGACGCCCCCAGTGAAAGGCCCTATTCCCTGAAGATCCGAAACACTACCAGCTGCAACTCGGGGGCATACAGGTGCACTCTGCAGGACCCGGATGGGCAGAGAAACCTAAGCGGCAAGGTGATCTTGAGAGTGACAGGTGAGGTGACCTGCTGCACTTGTTTTCTTCTTGCACAATGCATGTGTACTTCCTTTAGGTCCTAAAATCGATCCTCTCTTTCGGAGTGTAGCTCTAGAGCTTTGGATCACATCTGTGGCTGAAAGTGAAAATCCGCTGCAAGCATGTTTCCATTTTCTCTTTCTGTGGCTTAAATGATGCCTTTTGTTTGACTTTTGCCCAACACTTGTTAGGGGCTGAGGCTGGAAGTGATAAAAATGTGGTCACAGAGCCCCTGATTCCGTACAACAAGTTGATTTCTCCTTCTGTCCAGGATCTGAAAGGAATCGGACTTAGGGTAATATTATTACCCTGCAAGAGTACAATTCCTGTTTAAGGGGGCAGTGTGTGCTTTTTGCTTAGTGTTGTATGCACACACCTCTCTTAGGCCCTCCTGGATCTCCAGCCCTTCATCCTGTCTTCTTTGTTTCCTCGTACTTACTACAACTGGCATGTTATGGATTGATTTACTGTCTGTCTCCGCAAGAGAACAAGAACCTCTTTATTTTCTTCTCTGATGTATCTGGACACATAGTAGGCCCTCAATGAATATTCACATGAATGAGAGGAACCTTACAGAGGAGAGTGGAGAGGGGAGGCATGTTTTGTGGGGAGTGGATAGAAAATGAAGAGAATAGCTGATTTTCTCTCCTTTTCCTCTTCCAAGGCAATATTGCCTACAACTTAAGGGTTCAGAGGCTGCAGTCACTTAGATCTGGCTCAAATATTAACTCTGCCTTTTGTTAGCATGTGACCTTGAGCAAATCACTGGTTGACTCTAAACCTCAGTTCTCTAATCTCTAAAATGGAAGCAATATCTACAACATAGGCTTGTTGTGAAGGTTAAATGAGAAGTTGCATTAAAATGCTGAATGTGGTGCCCGGGATAAACTGCATGATCAATACATGTTAGGGACCATGAGGACAATGGCTCTTATTACCCATGGCTGTGAGAATCCATCCCTAGACAGCTGCACGAAATGTTGAATCCATTTTCAGGCGTCGACAGCTCTCTGGAGATCCAGCCATAGGCTCCAATGGCAGAACCCCCTCCACTCACTTGCTCTCCACCTGTTCCTGCCTGGAGCATTGAGCAGATTCTGCTTGCAAGCACACTATAGCCAGAGTTCAGCTTGCTTCCCCAAACAGCACATTGGGTGTTGCACCTGAGTGGGGAGAGGCACCTCCCTTCATATCTGTTCCTGGGCTAAAGGCCTCGCTGCTCTTACCCTCCCCTGGTGCTGCACCACACCCTTTAACAACCCTGAGGGAGCTATTCTTCCAACCACCCATGCTGGCAGCCTCGCCGAAAGAGCTTGAACGATTCTACAAAAATCTGTTGACGTTTTTGGCAATAGCAGGGCAGCTCACCTGCTTCCTTTCATAGTCCCTGAATCCTCATGAGGTGAGGACACACCACAGTCTACCCAACGCTAATGAGGTTAAGATAATTTATGGATTAACAAGTGGTGGTTCATCTGGTAGGAGGACAAAATAAGCCAGGAAAGGCTGGACATCCAAAGTGGAGGCAGACAGGCCGCAGGATAAGCCTGGACCAGATGCCTGGCTCCGCCGCCTTGGTCCTTGGTCCTTGGTCCTTGACCCTCTCTGAGCCTCAGCTCTTTCATCTGTAAAATGGGACACCCAGGCCTGCTCTGAAGATTCGGGGAGATGCTGTGTGCAAGTCCTGTTGCATGCAGCCGGACTGTGCAACAGTGCACGCTGGCTGCTGCTGCTGCTATCACCATCCCTGCCACTGTTACTGTCGTTCATCCTGGTGGTGGGAAGAGGAAACAAGCAGGACTCCAGGACTGAGGAACAAAGCATTCTTAGCTTTTTTTCATGGTAGAAAAATCCTGTTAAAATGGCTTCACATGTCACTTACTTTTTTAAAGGATGCCCTGCACAGCGTAAAGAAGAGACTTTTAAGAAATACAGAGCGGAGATTGTCCTGCTGCTGGCTCTGGTTATTTTCTACTTAACACTCATCATTTTCACTTGCGTAAGTATCTTTTTAAAACATCTTCTGTTATTGAAAGATTACCCAGGGCACCAATCCAAATATCTTTTGCAGACAGTGTGAATCATTTAATAATGGTGAGAGAGATTATTCTTTGAACCCTGGACTTTTTGAGGCCCCTAGACTGGGAGAATCATTACAGGAAGCTACCTGAAATATTTCCAGCATTTGTCTAGTGGCTACATGTAGAGCGTTGTGGAAAAAAGAAAAAAACCAAGTAAGATATAGGAAGGACGTTTGGGAAATGACAAGGGGTTCTATGAAAGAGCAGAGGCCCTGTAGTCACAGTGCTAGAAGTTGCAGCGTTGAGGGCCCCCCATCCCAGAGCAGAGGCCCCGCTCTTCCTGTGGGTGAGGGAGGGGGCCCCACTGCCCCAGGGATGCCAGGGGATAGATCAGCCTCCTTTGGCTGCCTTCAAGCTATTTTCTCATGGGGGTTCTCCCCTTTTATTTTTGGTGTTTCTGCCCATGCCTTAAGAATTAAGCCCAAGAAGCCAGAGCAGTGGGGCATAGCAGGAGGCTTCCGGGGTGGAGGATGGCTGGCTGGTACTTGGGCACCTAGACATGCCCATGAGCTGTTGGTTGCAGGCTCTAGCTAAAAGCCCTCAGAGATTCTTTCTGCATGGCTGCTCACCTGCGTTGACCACGGTTGTGGGAGAGTAGGGCCACATGTGTGTCTGACCCCTCTAGAAAGTGATCTGCCCCCTTTGTCTCCATCCACCAGGCAGGGCTGGCTACCTAGGGGCCGGGACAGACCTCACCCAGGAGCTACCCCAGGAAAGGTTCTTGCCGCTCACTATGTTTCTATATTCACTTACTTGCCTCTCTGGTTGTGCCCTCATCTCTCTGCTTTCTGTTTGAGATACCAGTCAATCAAAGACTCCAGTGAGCACCTCCTATGTTCAAGGCATTATGCTAGGCACTGTACAGGGCATAAAAAGGTGTAAGACATTGTTCCTGCCCTCAAGGAGCTTACAGTTAGGATGTTAGGGTTATTTGCATATAAGAAGATAATTAGAGTTACCAGGCAGTATACTTTAAACATGAATGACTTTAGTTTCTTGTTTGCAAATGCCTTCTTCTGTGGGCATTGACTTTCCATACAGAGACCTAACAGTAGGGGGTTGAAATGACCACAATTAGTGAATCTCCTGGTCCAAGTTTGGAGACGCCAGTGACATGGTTGGTACAAATCCCTTGTGGAGTGAGTGAGGCAGTGAGTATGGGAGCTTCCAGAATGGGTTGTCTAGCCAGCTCTTAGTGAACAGAGTTTAAAAGGAGGTGGCAGCTGCTGAATTTTTCCAATTATTCACTTCACTTTTATTTCATTTCTTTTTAGAAGTTTGCACGACTCCAGAGTATCTTCCCAGATTTCTCTAAAGCTGGCATGGAACGAGCTTTTCTCCCAGTCACCTCCCCAAATAAGCATTTGGGGCCAGTGACTCTTCACAAGGCAGAACTGGTATGAGCAAGATTTCTGCGGGTTCTTCTTCCCGAAGCTGAGGCTCAGGGGTGTGCCTGTCTGTCACACTAGAGGAGAGAAAAATGAGCCTACGCTGAAGATGGCATCCTCCTGTGAAGTCCTTCACCTCACTGAGAACATCCGGAAGTGGATCCCACCCCATTTGCTGTGAGCAGACCTCGAAAATCATCACATGACCACATAGCATGGGGCCACTGCTGCTTCTCCATGGCCACCTTTTCAGCGATGTATGCAGCTATCTGGTCAACCTCCTGGACACTTTTTCAGTCATATAAAAGCTATGGTGAGATGCAGCCGGAAAAGGGTCTTGGGAAATACAAATGCCCCCAGCTGGCCCGTGACAGACTGCTGAGGACAGCTCTCCACTTCTGCATCTTGGGGACGTCTTTTTGAACTGGCTGTGTTTTGCTGTACCAGCCCAGATGTTTTACGTCTGGGAGAAATGGACAGATCAAGCTGTGAGACAGTGGGAAATATTTAGCAAATAATTTCCTGGTGTGAAGGTCCTGCTATTACTAAGGAGTAATCTGTGTACAAAGAAATAACAGGTCGATGAACTATTCCCCAGCAGGGTCTTTTCATCTGGGAAAGACATCCATAAAGAAGCAATAAAGAAGAGTGCCACATTTATTTTTATATCTATATGTACTTGTCAGAGAAGGGTTTGTGTTTTTCTGCTTTTGAAATCTGTATCTGTAGTGAGATAGCATTGTGAACTGACAGGCAGCCTGGACATAGAGAGGGAGAAGAAGTCGGAGACGGTGACAGGATAGAGAGCTATTTAGTGGCCGGCTGGAAATGCTGGGCTGACGGTGCAGTCTGGGTGCTCGCCCCATTGTTCCACTATCTGGCTGCATGATCTTGAACAAGTTCCTTCTGGTGTCTGCTTTCTCCATGGTAAACCACGAGGCTGTTGCATGGGCTGATGAAGATCATATACATGAAAATTCTTTGAAAACGTATAAAGCACTATACAAATTCGAAACTCCACTGAGCCATTATCCTTGCTATGATGGTGGTGTTTTGGGGATGAGAGGGTGCTGTCCACTTCTCATGTTTTCCATTGTGTGAAACAAAGAAGGTTACCAAGAAGCCTTTCCTGTAGCCTTCTGTAGGAATTCTTTTAGGGAAGTGAGGAAGCCAGGTCCACAGTCTGTTCTTGAAACAGAAGCCTAACACACTCCAAGATACGGACACACGGGAGCCACTGGCAGAAGGGACTTCACGAAATGTTGCATGGATGTTTTAACCATTGTTGGGTTTCTCTTATCAAACTTGGGCCCTTCCCTTCTTGGTTTCCCAAGGCATTTTATTGCTTGGGTTATATGTTCACTGTCCCCCTAATATTAGGGAGTAAAATGGATACCAAGTTGATATGGTGTTTTTGCCTCTGTCGTAGCTTTCATGTTATTAAACGTATGCATGTGAAGAAAGGGTGTTTTTCTGTTTTATATTCAACTCATAAGACTCTGGGATAGGAAAAATGAGTAATGGCTACTAGGCTTAATACCTGGGTGATGACATAATCTGTACAACGAACCCCCATAAGTTTACCTGTGTAACAAACCTGTACTTGTTCCCATGAACTTAAAAGTTAAAAATAAAAAAAAAATACAAATACAAATAAAAAATTCCCGACTTTGGGATGAGTGCTAGGATGTCTGTAAACCAGTCTGAGAATCAGAATCCAAAATGAGAGCTGAAAGATTGGCTGAGTCTCTCTCGGAGGGAGGGCGTGCTGGCACACAGAGCTTTGTAAGCAGCACCCTCCTTCCCAGAGATGCTTCTGCTTCCATCCTGGGGCCACGTTGCTACCCAGTACATGAGCAGCTCATACTAACATGCATGGTCACAGGTGGGAGGGATGGTGGGAGGGTTTCTGCTTCAGAAAGATGTGTAACATCAGGGGCTTTGTGCCTGGGATTCATGGGTTTCACTCGAGATTCTCAAATATGTTAAGAGCAATGTGGTCTAATGTAGTTAATGTAATGTAACTATTACAATGTAGTTGTAATAGTTAGAAAAGCATCATAGGTGGATGGCTCTTTACAAAGATGAATACACATAAAATGTCTCTAAAAGCTGTGGATTCACTTTCAGTGGAATCAAGTCTGTTCTCAAATGCTTTACCAAAAGTGCCAGGGCATGGTAATTGAGAGTTCACAGAGCTCCTAGTCACCTGAGTTTGTAGCGCAGCTTCAAGATTTGGAAGTTATATTTCCTTGGGCAGAGGACTTACCCCTCTAAGCCTTAGCTGGCCGATCTTTAAAATAAGAATAGTATCTGCCTAATAGGTTTATTGTGAGGATTAAATAATATATAGAAGCACTAAGCCTAGTATCTAGCAAAAGGTAAGCCTTTGATTGATATTAGAACAAGAAAGGAGAAAAGGGTAGCAGAGAAAGTATCAGTAACTGTAAATCTTTGACAAAGTGATTTTGTTAAAAGGAATGAATTGGCTTGGTGAAGGAGTCATGTTGCTTTCAGAGGATTAATACTCAGTGTACTAAATTCTTCATGGCCATTAGAATTACAGTACAGGACACACCAGGAAGGAGGGTTGCCCTTTGTCAATTTGGACTGAATTAAGCTGGAAACATGATGGAAATTTGAGAGCAGGTAGTCTCAACGTTTCAGACCTAGTCTTTGGTATAAGAAAAAGTTTGTGTGTAGCTGGGCGCGGTGGCTCACACCTGTAATCCCAGCACTTTGGGAGGTCAAGGCGGGTGGATCATGAGGTCAGGAGTTCGAGGCTAGTGTGGCCAGAATAATGAAACCTGTCTCTACTAAAAATACAAAAATTGGCCGAGCGTGGTGGTGCGTGCCTGTAGTCCCAGCTACTCAGGAGACTGAGGCAGAAGAATCGCTTGAACTTGGGAGGCGGAGGTTGCAGTGAGCCGAGATTGTGCCACTGCACTCAGCCTGGGTGACAGAGACTTCATCTCAAAAAAAAAAAAAAAAAAAAAGTGTGTGTGTGTGTGTGAGAGAGAGAGAGAGAGAGACATGGAGAAAGAAGGGGGTATAGAAGAGAATGGAGGGCAGAATTTGTCAAGGAGAGTGAACTGGTCTCAACTGCCTCGATTGAGGCCTATGAAGATGTTTTGGAGGAAGGCAGATGATCATGGACCCTATTTATTCTTCATCTCCACTGCCAGGGAAAGCTTTGCATTCAAGGTTGTCCCTTGTCTATGAAATGAGCTCTACAGTTATAGTAATTTTGCCTTGGGATGTCCCAGGACACAAATACAGATGTGACTATCAGCTCCACATTCTTCCAAAAGAAAGCCTGTGTTTTTTTCATATTTATAATAATACTTAGGAGATTTCCTCGTAGAAAATACTGAGCCACACTCATGGAAGCCAGCAGAGCCCGATTATTTGCTGGGGTTGCAAGGGAAGAGATATAACAGCGACTTCTGGACCTAGAGGCAGCAAAGCGAGGGCCATATATTCAACCTCACAGCACAGTGACAGTCGAGAGTCTGGAATAATTCAATCTGGTTCCCAGCTCTTTCCTCACTGGCAACTTTATTTGGTGGCATTACCTGGATCACTGTTTAATACCTCATCTTTCCTATGTAAAAATAGCCAAAGGCCTAAAAATCTTAGGATACGAGCTATGTGCTTAATTCACCAGCTATTGTCCCCCATAATTTTGTAACTGATTGTCTGCAGAGGCAGATGGGATCAATTGGTTGGTTAAATGCAGTCAGTTATTTGGTCGCGGTCTACTATTGTTATTTATTGTCTTCTCAAGACTAGATGTGTGCAGTTTTTAATGTTCACCTTTAAAGCACATTTAAAGTACATACGAAATTAAGATTCTACCACCTGCCATTCTATGGGGTGTGTGTGTTGAATGGGTGAAATTAAACATAAGTTATATTGGCTGAGTATGTACTCCAGATACAATACTGTTGTAGACACCATGCAATACTTAACCTAGTGGGACACATTCTTTCAAGGAGCTTACAATCAACTGGAAGGAGAAGTGAGCTCAGAGCCATATGCATGATTACTTGTTTTACTAAATATGAGAGCGATATATGAAATATGAAGATTACTGGGTACGCAGAAGAAGAACTGTGGCAATGTCCGGATTCTTTTGGGAGCATCTTAGGAGGCCTTGCAGAGCTGATTCCGTGTGAGCTTGAACTTCATTTTGAATGGTAGCAATGGAAAGAGCAGTGAGAATGGTGAGGGCATAGTCTCTAAGGCAAGAAAGGAGAGAGCAGGCTGAACAGAGGGTCGTATGGGAGTTTAGGTGGGCATGGAGTGGCTTCTGCTCAGGTGGAGGAGGGAGAAGGCAGTAATGGAAGATGGATATTGTAGAGTTTGTACACTGGTAGTGTCAAAGGATTCTGAGTGTGGGAGCCATATTGTCAGATCCAATTTTAGGATAATAACCAGGAAAACAAAGTAAAGGATGAAAGAGCTGGAAGAGATGGGAGGCGGGAGGACCACGTAGGAGACTGAGGGGAAGCCTGAAGAAGCATCAATGGAAGAGAAGAGGAGGGCTGGGCCCCAGCTGACTCCTGCACCTGTCTTTTCAATTGCCAGCCTTGGGTTTTCTTATGATCCTAGCTGCTGCTTATATGTTTTTGTTATTATTTTTTAAAACTCAGCCATCTTTTCCTTTTAAAAAATAACAGAATGCAGCTGGGTGCGGTGGCTCATGACTGTAATCCCAGCACTTTGGGAGGCCGAGGCGGGCGGATCACGAGGTCAGGAGATCGAGACCATCCTGGCTAACTGGTGAAACCCCGTCTCTACTAAAAATACAAAAAAATTAGCCAGGCATGGTGGCGGATGCCTGTAGTCCCAGCTACTTGGGAGGCTGAGGCAGGAGAATGGCGTGAACCCGGGAGGCAGAGCTTGCAGTGAGATCGCCACTGCACTCCAGCCTGGGCGACAGAGCAAGACTTCATCTCAAATAAATAAATAAATAAAATAAAGTAAAATAAAATAAAATCTTCCAGCAATTGGCTAACAAACACTGCTAACAGCATAATGATCAACCAAAAGACACCTTCAAGGGAACGTGACGGGTTGTGCCTGAGTGACGTGGGATGGGTATGAATGTGTCTTAGGGAAAAGGAAAAGGAATAGAACATTGTTTATTGCCCCTGGAGCTTGATAAATCACACACGAGCCCCACTCTGTCCTTCAGAGACAAGACATTTCACTTGCAGACATATCTTTCTTCTTTTCCACTTTTTTATTTCATTCTCCCCATGGGATCCCAGGCAGCGCACAGTGAGGTAACAAAGGACTATCAGGAAAACATCATCTAGGTGGGGTATATTTGTTTCCATGGTTCGTGAGAAGTTAGGGTGAAGGAAGGAAGCAAAACGTGGGCACTGGAAGCATATCTTCTATTCTTTTCTTCTTTTCAATGCATAAACACGTACAGTATCCCTCTGGGCGAGGGAGACAGACCCCACTTAGTGGTTCATTTAGATTCTGCATGAGAAGGAGATATTGTTTTATTCTTCATTATAAGAGGAGCTATTTCTTCAAATTGACCATTTCCACCCCCCCCCACTCTTTGCAAAAGTAGCCTGTTTACAATCTACTCTTGTAGATTACAGTATTTAGTAGAGACAAGTAGAGAGAAATTCAGACATTGAAAAGCTTTGAGACGTCCCACAGAGTTGGAATGCTTTTTTCAAAGGGGAAAAAAATCTGCAAATGTGTATGTACTTGCCTATGTACCCAAAAGAGCCAGCTGGACAGCCCATAAACGGCTTCCATTCAGGAACAACAAAAGCCCATGTCAGAAGTCAAGGGACAGGAGGCTGAGAACTAATAACAATTTTGCACTTACACAGCAGTTTTTATCTGAAGACCTCAGAGTGCTTTATAAACATTAATTAAATTGCCCAACAGCCCTGTGAGATGGCTGTGTATCACTATTTCCAATTTGCAGGGGGTATAGGAAGGAGAAATGTATGCATGGAGTGAAGTTGGAACCAGGCCATACTACAATGCATGTGGATTGCGAACTCAGAAAAGGCAGTGGGAAGGTCTCCCTTGTGAACCCAGGGCTGTGGTCAGGTGTACATAGCCCCTGCCAGACCAAAGAGATGGTGTGATGACTCCCTCCCCAGCAGGACCCACCTTATGCATACAGTGGACTGGCCACCTGCACCCAGGCTTGAAGGATGCTGGCACGATCTCCCCAACAGGCTCGTCACATGTTAGATTTCTGTCATTTCAGACTCATTCCTTTAGTGAGAATTGTGATGGCAAATCGGCTTCACCGCAGGCGTCGGCTCTGATTGCTGGTAGGTAGAGCCAGGCCGGCTGCCTGGAGGATCGCTGTATCTAGTGTGCCCACCAGAATAGGCCATGATTGATTATTGATGTCTGGAAAAGGTAGTTGTTGTAGATTAAATTGTGTCTCAAGAAAAGATGTGAGGAAGTCCTAATCCCTGGTACCTGTGAATGTGACCTTATTTGGAAACAGCGTCTTTGCAAATGTAGTCAAGTTAGGATGAGATCATTCTGGATTGGGATGGGTGTCTTTATAACAAGAGTGAAATGTGGAGACAGACACACAGAGAAGAGGAGGCCTTGTGAAGACAGAGGCAGAGATTGGAATGATACATCTGCAAGCCAAGAAATGTCGAGGATTGCTGGCAGCCACTAGAAGCTAAGAGAGGGGCCTGGAACAGATTCAGAGGGAGCATGACCTTTGCTGACTCCTTGATTTCAGACTTCTGGCCTCTAGCACTAAGGGAGAATATATTCCTGTTGTTCTAAGCCATCCAGTTTCAGGTACTTTGTCATGGCAGCCCTAGAAACTAATATAATGGTCTGAATATTGGAAAGCTTTCAAATGCAGGATTGTTAAAATGATCATTCATTTAAAAACACATCCTACCATCTTGATAACTGAAGGAAGATTTCCTGGAGGGATTGGGCTGTGGCTGTGGTGTGCTCCAGATGGAGATGAGGTCAGAGTGCAATGGTGGTGACAGGGACATCACAGCGGTACTCTGGCATTGCAGGTGTTGATGGTTCTCAGACACTTAGATGTTTTGGCAGGTCAATCCTGTCTTAACATGTTGAATTGCACTTGTGCAAATGTATTTAACACATTCCATTTCTTGATCCCTACAATAAATCAGAAAATCAAAGAATGCACCCAGAAGCCAATGGTGCTAGATCAAGTGTAGCAAAAGGAAAAAAAATCTATAGACATTAAGACCCAAAGTCTGGAAATACCATTCATCTGGCATGGGTGAGGTTGCAGACATTCGTGGCAGATTATATGTGGTATTCATCTTTAGTCTTACCCCTTTCAGGCTCCTTTTAAAAAAAAATGCAAACGGTTCCCAGAGCGGGTAACACATAAAACGATAGAAAGATGATGGCTTACATACTGGTGTGAAAAAAGTAGTCTTTGGAGTCAGTCAATGTGAATTAGAATCCAGGTGACTCAATTTACTCATCTGGCAAATGGGTATGATATTCTCATAGATTTGTTGTGAGAACTAAATGCATTGATATTTGTGTAGAGGTGTGGTGTGCAGTATGTGTTAAATTATCAGTAGCATTTGCTTCTGCTCAATAAGTAGTTTTCTTCTTTTGGAGCATGGAAGCTGATGATATAGGCCCGGCAGGCTGGAGTAGGGGCAGAAGGCGAGGCTGGGGGAGATGGCTCCATTGAAGGAGGCTGCATAATTGAGCTTGCCATTGGACTGTGGCTTGGAGAGAAGTTGCTTCCTACTCTACATAGCTTTAGTTAGCCCCTCCCAGGATTTCCCTGGGAAGATTCTCCTTGTCTAGGGTCACCCCCAAGAGCTCCTGGCAGCAGCAGCAGCCGCCTGGCCACAGTGGGCCCACCATATGCAGTGGGGCTTCTTCCTTCTCTGCCTCTTCTCTCCAAGGGTTGGGTTCATCTCCTGGGGAACCAGAAATGGGGAGCAACAGGGAGGCAGCTCGAGCTGTGGATGGATCCTCTTCACAGGCTGAGAGCAAAGCAATATAAAGAAAGCAAGAAGTCACTCCTCTCAGACAAGGCCAAACATCAGCCTCAGCTGAACCCAAAGGAGGTGAAATCAGCAACCTTACTTTCTTTGAAAGTGATTTCTGGGCTGGGCACGGTGGCTCACGCCTGTAATCCCAGCACTTTGGGAGGTTGAGGTGGGAGGATCACTTGGGACCGGGAGTTCAAGACCAGCCTGGGCAACATGGCAAGATCCTGTCTCTGCAAATAATAATAATAATAAATTAGCCAGACATGGTGGCGTGTGCCTCTTGTCCCAGCTACTTGAGAGGCTGAGGCAGGAGGATCGTTGAGCCCGGGAGGTTGGGGCTGCAGTGAGCTATAAGTAACAGTCATAATGAACTATGATCATACCACTGCACTCCAACCTGGGTGGCAGAGTGAGACCCCTCTCTCAAAAAAAAAGTGTCCTCTGAACCCCCATTATATTTTTTAACCCGAATTTACCCAGACAGAAATGATCTTTGCCAAATAACTCATTATGTTTTCATTTTTTAAAACAAATCCTAACAAGTTTAGAGTATAATTTTATTTCTCCAGGCTCTTCATGACCAAGGAATGAGTAACAACGCTGTTAAAAATAAAATTATCCTTGACGCTGCATTTCCCCACCAAGTAGGGCTGGTATCCCGCGCACGGTCCCCGTTCCTGTGGGCCTCCGAGGCTCTCCTTGGCCCTTGGCCGCCGTCAAGGTTGTCTTCTTGGTCCGGCCACTGCTGCGCTCTGTGCTGCCACCTGGTGGACTGGCTAAGCAACTGCTTCCCCCATCCCTCCTGCTCAGGCCGCAAGAAGCTGACTTGCTGCTCCCAAGGCTGCAGCCGCTGGGCCCCTGGGAGTCGTAAAGGCCTTTCTTGCCAATAAAACCTCCCTGCATAATAACTTCTTATTGTTGCTTTCAGTTCCTGGAATTGGGGCATTTTCCACCACCCCAGTGCCCTATTCAAAAACATCTTGCCCCCAACGTTAGCCAAAAACCACAGCAGGGGCCAGACACAACTGTTGTCACTACAGGAAGATGCCCTGCCCATATGGGACTTCGCAGGTTGTACAGCCTTTCTCTGTCGTCTTTGTGACTCTTAATCCCGGGATGGGCCTGACCCCTCGGGTTCAGTCTCCCAGTCATCTTCCCTAGGAAGCCTGTGGAGGTTGGTGGCCATATAGCTTAGATTTGGGGTGGCGGGGGGCATCTGTAATTTCAAATTTCCTTTCCCACTGCATGAATCTTTTTGTTCAAATAACAAGGTCAGCCTATGTTCTGCTCATGTGCACTAGGGTTCCTGATGAGCCTGTCGCTTGGGGCAGTGTTTTCATTCCCTCGGGCTCCTATAACCTCCCTTCCCCACAAGGATGTGGGAGAAAGTGTCCAGCCACCTCCTTCAGCTTCAGTCTCTGCGTGTCCTTCATGGCCCTCCCCAGAGCTAGTTCAGAACAGCAGCAGCTCGACTGGGATGCAGCCCGGTAGGCCCGCTCTCATGGTTGCTCTGGTCCTCAGGACTGGGTAGGAGCAGAGGAGAGAGGAGAGCGGAGAGGAAGAGATGTGCCTTAGTTTCCTCTTCTTCTCCCTGCCTCCTTGTCTAAATCTTGCAAGCTGGGAATGGGATGCTCTCACCTGGCTCCTTTATTCTCATAAAAAATCCCGTTGTTGCCAATGCCAGACGCTTAGTAAAGAGAAGGCTAGGTCAAGCCTCAACCATAATGAACAGGAAGAGCAGCCTGGCGGTTCTGGGCACAGAAAAGGGATTGGTGCAGAGAAGGGGAGAAGAGGTCCTATGTGGCAGGTCTTGGCTGGGGAATGGGCGCAGTATACACGTGGGGAGCGTGGGCTTCGCACCAGGCACTTTGCATCCGTTAGCTTTTCCCCACTTTATGGATTAGGTAACTGAACCTCAGAGAGCTCAGATAATGTCCCAAGGCCCCATGGCTAATGTGTGGAGCCAGGATCCAGACTCACATCTGCAGATCTATTTGATTTCCATGCTCTGGCTTTTACCGCTGAACCCTCCTCCTCGTACCGGGTGAAGAATGCGCGTGCTCCTGGGAACATGTATGCAGAAGAAGCCTGGCCACCTTCTCCTGACTACTGCCCGTCCGTGCCTCTGATCATGTTACTGTTGTTGTGCTTTCCAACCAAATATTTGCAGTCGTCTCTGAGGTGGCAGAGATGGCACCAGTGTGCCGACATCTGGAAGGACTCAGGCTACGTGACCACTGGCACAGGATCCAGGCTCGGCCCATGTCCACTGCAGACCTCACATGGCCTGAATCAGATGCTCTTGGCAGGGAAGAGCATGAGCAAAATGGCAACCGGGCCGGAGAGGTTCCCTTGAGACACAGCCCTGAGTTCTGTCTCTGTGGGAAGGCTGATTTGTGCAGCAAGCCCTTCGGGAGTAGACAACCCAGTCTGACAAGTGACCTTGAAAGAATTACAGCAATAATATTTTCAGTTGGTTGGGCCAATCTTGGCCAATTTCTCCAGAGTGTTAGGTGCGAACGTCAGTCTGGGACTCCACATTGCTCATGCATGTGTTTGCCGTGTCCCCTTTGCTGTTTTAAGTGTTTATCCTGTGGCTTGTACAAGCGACATCGCTCTCTTCCCTGGTGAGAGCCAGTCTCCAGGCCTCCCTCCCCGACTCTGCTAGAAGTGCAGCGAAGCAATGAGAACAAGGATCTTGTTCCAAGCCCACTGAGCAAGTGCTAGCATTTAGTGACCTTCTGCACCAGTAATTCTGTCCTTCGGGGATTGAAATTGATTTTCCTCCTTTCTGTGTGTGAGCACAACCCGAGTGCACAGCTCTGTTACGAATGCTGATCTCAGGTGTGTATTTAAAGGTGGACAGCAACACTCTTGAAAAAAAAAATGAGAAAAGTTGTTTCCATGGACGGGATGTCTGCTTAAATTTCCAAAGACTGGCTTTTAATTTCTCTGAGCCCTTTCGTGTATATGTCCATACATGTGTGTGTGCGCGCGTATGTGTGTGTGTGTGTTGGCGTGAGGTGGGGTGTCCGAAGCTGTAAGTGAACACGTGTAAAACTATTCAAATTCCTTCCCACGAAGCTGGGCCAAGAGTGGGTTGTTTGTCTCTGGCACGAGATTTAAGAAGGTGTCCAAAGAGTCAGTACACAAGATTAAAATGTTTTAATGTTATATCTTTTAAAAATCCAAATGAATGCAATGATGAGCAAAATCTGCAAATTTTAAATAAGTAAACAACCAGCATTACTGATTTTTTTCTTTTGCTTCAGGCTCCAGTACGGCTTGGCAGGGCACCTTTTTGTGTAAAATTTTGATATTCATCATGGATTTTTCTATGTTCATTTTAATTTTTGCAATATTGAAAATATTCTAAATATTTAGAAATATTGGAAATATTCTATATCTTGATCACTGAGTTTTCTGGGATCCCCTCATGGTTTGCAGCCCCAGTGAACTGCCTCTTCCTAGTCCCAGCCCCCTTTAAGCCTTGCCTGAGTCAGGGGTAGGACTGATTTGAGACTGGCTAAAGACACTAGCTCCATTATTTCCCCCTAGTCGAAAGGCGTTGTTGAACTATTGCTCTAGTTAGTAACTGTTAAAGCCCAGATGGCGTTCATATTTTGGCATTTGCTCTGTCACAGCTAAAATTATCATCAGTGCCAAGTAGAAGAAGTAAAGGAGCCTTAGTTCTCTTAGGGAGAGTACCGATTTTGTAGACCATGATGGTCCAAGAACTGCCCAGGCCATGAGAAGATTCAATGAGGGCTGTGGTAGAGGCACAAGTGTAATTTTGATGCCCAGCCCTAGCTGATGAGGTTTGTAGAGGAGCTTCAACCTCGTCTCCCATCTTGTCCAGTTCACAGCACACGCTTGGCTGTGCACCCAGCGTACCCCCACATTCCCAACATTCATGAATTATCATCCCCAGTGTGTTCCCCAGCGACGGGCTGCACAGGTGTGATATTCATAGCTGCCCTTTGAGGATGTAGACGGGTGACTGCTGGTGTTTCTGGAAAAGCTAGCCATTTCATAATTGTAAAATTGACCTCTACTCCACAGCTTCACTGCACACTGGAGTATTTCCTGGCAGATCCATCTAACCCAAAATGAGATTACATTTCCTGGCAAGAAATGGGCAACTGGTTTAAAATCTCACAGCAACCACATGGCTCAGCTTGCAATATTTCTTTCCATTCACTTAGCCAGGTCTTTCTGGGTCTATTAACTGGCAAGGTTAAAGGGGTAACATTGGAAACTTGGGCTCCTACCTTTTGAACCAAGAGATCAGTGAGAGACGGCCTGACTCTGTTCGTTTTAACTTTTCCTGTGTATCCTCTCCATCTCAAACCTATTCTCCCTCCCCCATATGCCTTTCTTCAGGAGCTGTGGTCCTCACCTGGACCCAACCATTCATTCCCAGTGTTACCTCCTTCATTATTGAGAGCTCCTCTGCTGCCAGAGCGACCCTGTTCCAGTGCTGGTGTGGCCATGCCATTTAACTTTTTTAGAGCCTTCTGGTCTCCCACCGCCGCTGGGACTCTGCCCACCTCCCTGCTCAGGGCTCATGCTCTCCCCACCTGGTTGTTCGCAGTTCGGTCGGTCTCAGCCTCTGCGGCTTTGCACACGTTATACTTACGGTCTCGCTCCAGTCTCCTGCCTGAGCTCTGCCCGAGCGTGGTGGTGGGGTCTTTGGGTCCAGCATCTGGGCTTTTTACTCCTTGCCCTGATGTCAGCGGGGCACCAGCCCCTGCCCTCTGACCTCCCTGGTAGCCTCGAGCCTGGAGCCATTCTTGTCCATGTCATCCGCCAAATAAGACCCCTACATATCCTGGTGGGAGTGGGCATGGGGACCACGTACCCCGCTGGACAAGTTGGGAAGTCTGACCGCCTCTTTTATGACATCTAATCAATCTTCCCGATTGATTCAATGCCCTGCCTCCCACCTTCAATGACTCTCCAGCGGGGCCTCTAATTCCTGAATCTGTCTGGGGTTCCAGAGAGCAGATGAGCTTATTTAGCATCGGCAACCCCTTTGTTGCAAGCACTCACAGCTCTCAGGTTTGCTAACATACTTGGTCTGACTTCATTTTTCTCTTCTGTAAAATGATAACAATTTTACATTATTTTCAGTTCTATTAAAGGAGTGGAATGAGCTAATCTCTCAGGTGACTTTTAAGCCCAGGATTATTTTATGATCAGTCAAGGAACTTAGGTTTGGGGAAGTGTTTTAAGTTTCTCTTTCTTTTCTAGTTGACTTTGGTCAGAGAAGGATTGGGGATTGTTGGCACAAGGAAAACCTGGCAAATTAATGTACATTTATTTTTAGGTTAAAGACAAATGTTGGTTGTACGTATTAATCTTTTTTACGATTCTCCATGTTAATAAGCATTTTAATTAGTTGACTAATGACAACCATAGTGTGTTGGATAAGAAGCTTTGTGAAAGGAAGCAACTAGGGATTGACACTAGAGAGGAACAGAAGGACCCACTTAGGAAGGCGTGAGTGATGTCACCCGCTGGTGGAGGCAGTAACCGCATTACCTACATCTCCTCTGTGACTCGGTGGGTAATGGTATAAGGTTCAGGGACAGATGTTATTTGGACCAATTAAATAGCTTAGAACCCTTAAAAAAGACCAAGTTTTCATTATGCTTTCCAAGAGTGGGCTGTAATTTTTATTTAAGTACACACAAACCACAGAAGTCTGAACTGTACTACTAGTCAATGTATGTAACTGTTCTTTGGCAAATGGGACATCACCCTGAATTGCTACTTAGGGAGCAATGTGCGGCCACTGCTGGCAGCAACCAGTTACTGGGCAGCGCTTTCCTGGCAAGCGTGGGAGGGATCTTAGCACTGCGATGATTTTGGAAAGGAAAATGAGCAGATGTGCTCCCGCCTGACTCCCCGTCTGCCTTGGGACTCGTTTGCACGTTCTAGGGGCTTGGATACCCTAAGGCACACGGTTGCTTTTGGTTAATTGTTATTACTGCACGTGTAAGAAGAACTCTGGGTAAAATTGCCAAGCCTTGTGCTTGGCCCCAAACTAGAAAAATCTTTCAAACAGAAAATGAAGTTTAGTTTGGCAACCTCATAGATCATTAGCCTGAAAATGTACACTTGGCCTGGCTGGTGGGTTGCAGGAAAGGAAACAGGACTATGCAGGGTTTGCCCGCTCTGCCCAACGAGGCCAGCCTCCTGGCCCATGGGTCCCGTAGAGCCCAGGCCTGGCCGAATCTCTGCTTGGGACCAGGTATTCCTGCCCCATTGTTTTGCTGTCAGGGGAAGGGCTGGTCCTCCCTGGTGGTATCTTATTTGCCCAGCATGAGCATTATGTTCTGTTGGATGGTACACTTGGTCTATTCAGTTCGTGCTCCCCCCATGGCTGTGCCAGCTCCACCTGACTGTCCCATTGCCCATGACCTTGACCTCCCTTCTGACTCTTACTAGCCCTACACAATCAACACCAGAACATTGAACATGGACACAGCTGTGGTTTCTTCTTCTGTCTGAGTCCCTCCTTCACAAGCCTGGGACCCTGGAGGATTTTGTGTGATTTTTTGCACAGCTCTCATGCATGCAGTTAACCTAATTTCCGACGTGGCTCAATTTCATCCCATGTGGAAAGAAACGTGCCGATCTTTGCACCTCCATAGCTAGGTTTGGGAGCATGTTGATATCACTGATGACGTGTGGGTTACTCAGATTTATGTGGCAAGTTTGCTTGGTAAGTCAAACCACTGGGGCACAACCCCCTGCTCTTTCCAAACTGTGACCAAAAGTTATCTGCATCTCGGGGTGTTCTTTGAGCAGAGGTTATTGACTCAAGTGAGGGTTCATGCAAACAAAAATGTCAGTCACAATGTTGACTCTGTATGAGGGAAGGAGGGAAGTAGGGGGAGATGCTAGGGTCTTGGAGGCAGAGCAGATGGGGACTGACAGCCTGAGGGATAAGAAAGGAGAAGGGAGAATTCCAAAGAGTCAAAACAGACTATTCAAAAATCGATTTCTTGGATTTTGTGTTGCCATAACTCAAAGGGGAACTGAAAAAAGTGGATGAGTGGTGGATGTGTCTTTGGGGTAAAATATGTGGAGTCTGAATCCTAACTGTGCTGGTCACTTATTTTGAGATATGACTCTGTACCTCAGTTTCTTCTGTTGTTGCCGCCATGAAGACTGAACAACCCATCCTCACGTTTGCTCACTGGCGACTCTAGGAGTCTGTTTCAAGGCATGGAGTGGAAATAATTGCAAGATCCTGATGACGAGAGTTTGAGTCCAGGGTTGTCTGAGCTCACTGACATCCCTGGAGGTGAGATGATAGGACTGTAGGAGGCACAGAAGGGCGTCATGTGCGTGTGGACTGGAATGAATAGAACATGAGCAAGTAATTTGAGAGAGAATAACCTAGGAGGAAATCCAAGTCAAAGGCAGGCAAGCTATCTTTTTCTTTCTTTCTCTCTCCCTCCCTCCCTCCCTCCCTCCCTCCCTCCCTCCCTCCCTCCCTTCCTTCCTTCCTTCCTTCCTTCCTTCCTTCCTTCCTTCCTTCCTTCCTTCCTTCCTTCCTTCCTTCCTTCCTTCTTTTTCTTTCTTTCTTTTGTGAAACGGAGTTTTGCTCTTGTTGCCCAGGCTGGAGTGCAACATCATGATCTTGGTTCACCGCAACCTTCACCTCCCAGGTTCAAGCAATTCTCCTGCCTCAGCCTTCCAAGTAGCTGGGATTATAGGCATGCGCCACCACGCCTGGCTAATTTTGTATTTTTAGTAGAGATGGGGTTTCTCCCTGTTGGTCAGGCTGGTCTTGAACTCCTGACCTCAGGTGATCTACCCACCTCGGCCTCCCAAAGTGCTGGGATTACAGGCATGAGCCACCGTGCCCAGCCCAGGCAGGCTCTCTTAAGGAGCAGAGTATATTGTGTTTACTGGATCTTTCCAGATAGGGCCCCAGCAGGTAGACACTGGATGGAGATGCCCTCTGAGCAATGAAGAATGGAGCACCACACTTGGATCTGGGCGTTTAAACATTTATTAATGCAGGACATACCCCCTTCCCCTCCCCTCCCCTCCCCCTCCTTCTCCTCCTCCTCCTCCTTCTCCTTCCTCCTCCTCCTTCCTTCTTCCTTCTTCCTCTTCCTTTTTCCTCTTCCTGCTCCTTTTCCTCCTGCTTCTGCTTCTTCTGTCTTCTTTCTTTTGTTTCTTCTTCTTCTTCAGCAATTGCCTTATCCTTAGGGCTCAAACTGGTTAGAGATTATTTAAAGCTATATATGAGCATATAATTGGTCACTTCTTCCTGATGTGCTAGTTGTGTGTTTGAGTTTAATAATTCTAAATACAATATTTTATATTCAGTCCTACTAAATTTAATTTTGTTTGTTTTGGCCTCTTGTTCTAACTTGCCAAGATCTTTTTGAGACTCAGGTCTGTCTTCCAATATATTATGTCACCCCCAGCTTTCTAATAACTCAAATTTGATATTCATGTTTGATAAACTTTAATTGACATAAATGTTGAAAAGATAAGGTTGGGATCTTCTACAAAATCGGTAGCAGTCCATTAGATATCTTCCAGTTTAATATCAATCTTGTAATCCAGTCTCTTTGGGTAATTGCAACCAACCAGCTATTGATCATCTAACGCAGTATGTGGGATGTACAGTCTACTCCTCTTTAATGGTAGTGGGCATGCTGTGGAGGCCAAGGCTTTACCTTCCATCCTGTCTGCACCACATCCCTTCCAAGGGAAGCTTCTTTACCTAATCTCCTTCTCAGGCCGCCTGGCTTTACATTCTGTCATCATGCCCCCTTGCTAGCTCACCCTGACTCCGCAGCAATAATCCTATTACCTTTGGCCTAATGTAAAAAAACTGGATCAATCATATCCTCTAATTTTAAAATCTGAACTAGGAAAATAAAAAGAATTTTGTAATTTGCAATTGATCAGGAAGTGAATGGATATTGTGGGGTTGAGGTGGGACTGAGGCAAGCCAAGGATTCCTTCTTTCTGGAGAGAGAGAGGGATAAGGAGGTTTTAGGCTTCTTTTATATCTTAGATTACCCTGAGAATCCTACAAAAGCTACAGACTCCCCTTGCAGAGAAATGCATAAATGAATAATTTGCTTACAGTTTTAAGATGTTTATAGACCTTCCAAATTTTGGAGAAATTGGCCCTAGAGAAGAGATAATAAAGCCAATACTGTGAAAATGAAGAGGATATACAGAAATAAATAGGGTTGGAGAGAGATGGACACCCCCGGACCTGCCTCATTTGCTGAGGTCTCCAGGTCTGGTCCAGACCCTTCCACAAAACCTCTCTTCTCTTGAGATAAATTGAGTGAGTCCCAGTTCCTGCAACTAAAGGTGCCTGCCTGAAATAATCAGGTCAACATCTACTCAGTCACTGGAGTCCTAAACCCTAGAGTCCTATCTCTAACTCTAGACATCACTTCCCAAAGCTCTGTGCTTGATGCATGATCCTTCTACTGTGCCGATATTCTGGGGTGAACCCATCCTCTGTATCATTTATTTGCCTATATCCTAATGATTTCTATGCCTCTAGCCCAGAATGCTTCCCAAACCTTAGACTCAAGTATCCAGCCACCAGCTGAACATCTCTACTTGGTTGTCCCAGAAATAATGTAAATGCAGCATGTTTGAAACTGAACTCATAGCTTCCTTATGGACAACAAAAGAAATAGAAAGCAACAATTTAAAAAGGCTCACACAATGGGTCTTCTCTACATATGCCTAGTGTTTTTTTTTTTTTTTTTTGTCAACAGTATCCGTTCCAAGAAACCTAAGAAACATTACAGAACGCCTTCCCTCACCTAACCTCAGTCCAATCAATCACTCCATTTTGCCTATTCTGTCCTTTGGAGAGTTATCATACCTGTGTATTTCTTTCTCCCCACTACCCCACGATTCTTATTCCACCATCCTCATCCATCACCTGGATGAAGTTTGTTGCAAAATAAAACCCTAATTTGTCTTCCTGTCTCCAGTCTTGACCACTCCAATCTGTCTTCCAGCTGCAGCCACATGCTCAGTTTAAGTTACAAATCAAAGACCCTCCCATTTAAGGTTCTTCGGTAGTTCCAAGTAATCTATGAGATAAAGTCCACAAGTCCTACAAGACATAGGGACCTCCAAGACCTGTCTCCTGCTAATTGTCCATCAGGTCCCATCTCCTGTCCCTCCCTGCCTGTGATGCTTTATGGCTCCAGCCAACGGACCTTCTCACACTTCTGGTGCAGACCATCCTATTTCCTGTCCCAAGACTCTGCTGGGGATATCCTTCTCCAGGTGGAAGTTTTCACAAGTTCCTGTTCAGCTAAATTTCTCTGGAGGGAGGGTGTTTTGGAAAACTATATACATATATACAAAGTTACTGATGCTTTCATAAAGAAATGAGGAAGAATTGTACACACACACACCATATGGCCAAGCATAAAACCCCCTTTGAAGATATCTAATTAATGGAATTTATCTAGTGTTTACTGTCTAAGGTCCCCAGCATTCATCTGATGGTCTCTGCATGGCTCCTTTATGCTCCAGTGACCTGTACCCTGCAACCTCATCAGCAGTGCTGTCCAGCCTTTCCCTTCTCTTGTATTTCTCTTCGTCCACCCTAGTTTTTCTTTTTAAAAATACAGTTTTCTTTTGAATTTTTCCACCAGCATCCTTCAGCTTAGCACTCCATTAGCAGAAGCAAGATTTCTCTAGGGATGCGTCTTTGTTGGAAGGCAAGGTAAATCTGAAATAACATGTGAATTTTATTAGGTGAAGTTTAAAGAACATATAAATCTTTAAATAACAGTTTTTTTGGTTACAAAAATAATTTCTGCTCAATGAAAACATGTTAGAAATCACACAAAAATATAAAGGGGGTTATAACAATTACCACATTGCTAACTACCACTGGTGTAACATATAACATATCTCTCTCTCTCTCTCTCTCTCCCTCCTTTCCTCCCTCTCTGCCTCTATCCCTCTCTTTGTGGTTTGGTTAGAATCCCCACAAGAAACCAGGAGGAATCTCTCCTAGGACCTCCTGGAATGCTGAAATCAAGTCTAACTTGCAAAAAATTCTGATGAAAGTTGAGTGTTTTATTTTCTTTGAATAGAAGTAAACTGCCACAACTTGGAAACCCAGTGGTACTCATTCCCTTGTTTTTAAAAAATTGATGGATTAAATATTGAACAGGTGGTATATTCATGAGGTTCAGAATTTTAAGAGTATAAAAACTGGTTTTACATATGTCTGCAAATTCTTTGACACTCTTCCCACCAAAGATAGAGTCTAATTTCTCTCCCCCTGAATATGGCTTGCTCTTAGGACTCAGTTTTTTTAGTATCCATCCAGAGATTTTTATGCACTTGAAAAAGATGCATATTCTTTTCTCTCCTTTTCACTCATTATTTCATATCTTGTTTTTTGTTTGTTTTTTCAGCTAGCAGCATATATTGGAGATCTTTTGTTCTTTTTTACACCTTAATAATATTTCCTTGTCCAGGTCCCTTTTTAATGGACATTTAGGTAGTTTCCAATTTTTCCCTCTTACGTTGTTGCAACAAATAATCTTGTACATACATCATTTTGCATATGTGTGGGTACAACTGTAGGATAACAGCTGTGAAATGAATTACCAGGTCAAAGGGCAGGCACATTTGTAATTTTAATAGATATTGCCATATTGACCTTTGCGGCCATCCAATTTATTTCCCCTCCAGTGATAAATGAATTCCCTTTACTCTAAGCCTCACCAACTGAGTATGTTATCGGAGTTTTGGATCTTTGCCAATTTTAGCAGCAAAAAATAGTATTTCAGGGTAGTTTTAACTTGTATTTTTTTATGAGTGCTGTGAACATTTTTCATGTTTTAAAGAGCTTTATTATATTTACTTTTCTGTGAGCTGTTTATATCCTTTACTCATTTTTAAATGGATTGACCATCTTAAAAAACTAATTTGCATGATAACATGCATGGTGGGGAAATTAGGTCTTTGTCTGTGATGGAGGAAGTAGATTTTTTCCTGATTTGTCATTTGTCTTTTTTACTTTGCTTGTAATGTTTATTCCATAGAGAATTTTCATTGTATGTTTTCATGATATAATTTTATTAACCTTTTCTTTTATAACATCTGAATCTTATGTTGGATAAGTTGTTCCCATCTCAACTTATTACATATCCTCTCATGCTTTCTTCTACTGCTTTGGGGTTTTGATTTCTTACATTTGGAATTTATCCAGGTGTAAGGTGTGAGGCATGGATCCAACTTTATTTTTTCAAGATGGCTTTTTCTGTGTTGATCCAACACCACTGATCAAATAATCCACATTCTCTTTACTCATTTGGGATGGCATCTATATAATGTATTACATTCCCAGATGTGTTTCAGTTTATTTTTGGATTCTTTATTTTGTTCCATAGATGTGTCTGTCTGTTCTGAGGCAGTACCATACTGTTTAGTTACTGCTGTTGTAGAATATAGAGTTGAGTGTGACAGTTCTTTTAGAATTTATCTAACAGGGTTTCCAGTTTTCACTGGATACCATCCTTACTCCTCAAAAAGAGTACGTACAGTGGGCCCTCTATATCCACAGATTCTACACCTGCAGATTAAGCCAACCTCAAATTGAAAACATTCAGGAAAAAAAAAACAATAAAAATAACAATACAATGATGAGAAATGTACAAATTTTAAAAACAATACAAGATAACAACTAATTACATAACATTTACATTGTGCTAGTATTATAAGTAAACTAGAGATGATTTAAAGTATATGGGAGGATGTGCATAGATTATATGTAAATATGGCACCATTTTATATCAGGACCTGAGCATCTGTGAATTTTAATATCCATGGGAGTTCTGGAACCAATCCTCTATGGACACTGAGGGACTGCTGTATTTTAATATCTTGTATATATATTCCCCATTCATTGTTCTTCTTATTCACATTTGCTGAAATAAATCTTGTTTATTGGCCCATATGAAATTTTCAATCACTACGTCTGCATTTTCAGAAATGCACATCTGAGGTGTGTGTTTACCAATACCTTTAAAGCTTGGATCCTATGGCCCCTTTTCCCTTTCTCCTTCTCTCCCTCCATCCCTCCCTGCCTCCCTCCCTCCCTCCCTCCCTCCCTCCCTTCCTTCCTTCCTACCTTCTCTCTCTCTCTCTCCTTCTTTCTTCTTTCTGAAAGGGTCTTGCTCTGTTCCCCAAGCTGGAGTGCAGTGGTGCAACCTTGGCTCATTGCAGCCTCAGTCGCCTGGGCTCAAGTGACCCTCCCACTTCAGCCTCTCAAGTAGCCGGAACCACAGGTGCATGTCACCATCCCTGGCTAATTTTTTGTAGAAACAGGGTCTCATGATGTCGTCCAGGCTTGTCTACAACTCCTGGGCTCAAGCAATCCTCCCAACTCAGCCTCCCAAAGTGCTAGGATTACAGGTGCGAGCCACCATGACTGGTCTTGTCACTTTCTTCCAAAGGTTTTTTATCTCTTTCACCTTCAATCCTAAACAGTTCTCACTGGTTGCTGAGAGACAATTCTAAGGGATACAACTTCTATTACTCCCTAAAGGTGAAATTATTAGCAAGATAAGTCAAAGAAGCCATGTATTTGGGGTACACAGTCTTTATCACTGTCTGGAGACTTTAAATCCATCATTAGTAATGGGCAGATGTTAGGAGAGCATCAGTAATACCCTCCGTCTGGGGGGCAGCCTATGGTATATACTCAGTCTCCACTCACACACTCTCCCCTGGGCTTTCCTCTTCGTGTGTATGGGTTTCCATACTCATTTATTCATCAGCTATTTTGGGGGGACCCACTATGTGCCAGGCACTGTTATAAATAATGGTGATGCAATAGCAAACGAAACAGATAAAA